>NC_138178.1:80209022-81614303 GCF_964165515.1 Mesoplodon bidens | reverse complement strand
GACAAGGAGCTTATTTTCTGGCCATGGTATGCACTGGGGGGAAAGGACTTTAAGGGAATGAGACCAGTTGAAATAGCTATAGAAGAGCGTCTATAGAGAGGTCTGTATACAGACGTCTTGCAAAAAATTTAGGACAAGACTCATGATGGATTACGTGGCATGTTTGTTGCCTCCCCAGTGCTGGTAGATACTATGTTTGTTACGAGGCTTAATGTGCTAACAACGGGTTTTTCAGCCAGTCCAAGGGAGGATATATTTTCGAAACAAAAGAAGATAAATTAGTGCCTTCCCTTTACCTTTGCCAATCCGTGGAGATGCGTACAAATAGATCAAAAAGTCCTGGAGCAGTTTTGCAGCTTTGCAGCCTGCAGTTGATGAGAGCAAATGGGGAGGTCTGCCTTGCTGCAGCAGGGCTCAGAGTGGCACGTGCAGCCAGCAGCACTTGGGCTAAATCCAAAGGCAGCCCGTGGAACTTGTAAGATGCACAGGTGGGATTGGCCTGCACTGGGACTCCCTTTCTTACGTCTTTCTAAAGATTACATTGTGGAAGCTCTATGCTTGTTGCTTTCATCTTCAGCAAAATCAGGGCACAGAACTAAGTAACTTACCTAAATGTGCTCCAGAGCTGCCCACATTAGCCAGCAGTTGTGAGCAGGTAAACAGGACGAGTTTTATTTTTGGAAATAATGATTAGAAACATATATAAATAAAAATAAGGTTTTGGTGAGTGCTGGGAAAAAAATCACTCATTTCTCTCACTGGCTTTTAAAACATCCCTCCTTTTTTTTTTTTTTTTTAAATGCAGTGTTTCCTGGTAGGAAACACTATCCTTAATCTAGTAAACAGATAAAAATATATGCATTTATATTTATCTGTCTTAATCTAGTGAACAGATAAAAATATATGTGTTTATATTTATCTGTCTTCTGATACTTTGAATTTCATTGGGGAATGCTTTTGTTACCTAAAAATAATAGTACCAAGGCAGCAATTAAAAATAACCCCAGGGCTCCTCCCAAGACCATCAGGGAGATGATTCCATGTGACAAGTGAAACACTTTAGATCCCCTCCCCTTACAAAAGAAAGCTGAGTTCTTGCGTTGAGGTCTGTCGCCTTTGTGATTGCCTTTCTCTTTGTGCCAGCTGAGCTGTGGGGTCAGGCTGGTCAGCTCAACTCTTGTCGCCTCCTGTTGCTCATTAACTTTATTCCTGCCTCCGTCTGCTGATCCCTGACCCAACAGTGCCACGCTTCACCAACCCTGGCATGATGTCACAGCCAGATCTGCGAGACCCCTGTGAGGGTGTGCTCCCGGAAGTCCAAACCCAGACCACTGCTGAGTGGAACTCTATGCCAGGCTTTTGCCACGGGCGCTGTTTTTTTGTTTGTTTGTTTTGGCCGTGCCCCGTGGCATGTGGGATCTTAGTTCCCCGACCAGGGATTGAACTCATGTTCCCTGCATTGGAAGCGCAGAGTCTTAACCACTGGACCGCCAGGGAAGTCCCCCCACGGGCACTGTTAATACCCTTCTTCCGTCCTCCTTTGCTGGCTTCCCACCATCCTTATTCAGTGGAAAAGGCAGGTGAGCCCTTGCCTCTTACAGGCTCTAACGATCCAATCCCATCCTTCACCACGGACTGCGTGCTAATTCCTTGCTGTCCTGGACCAGTTCTGAGCTTATTATATCGTATTTAAGAGTGAAGTGGGGGAGTTGCCCCTTCCTATTTTATTTAAACCTTTTCCTAGGTGGGTTCATAGGGCAGTAAGGTCATTCTTGAACATATTCGGTATCTCTAATGTTAGACAAAATCGGGTTATATTTTCTCCCTTAGATATATAGAGATGTGACGTGTGTAAACAGAAGGTGACTTTCACAGTATTCCTTGGGTTGGGAGCTGGACTTGGACCCGGAGGTGGGAAGATAGATGAATGTAAATGTGTTTCTCTGGGTGTTTCTGAAGGAAGAAACTGGGTGTGTTAGTCTGCGGCTGGCCATAACAAATCACCACAAAGTGGGTGGCTTCAAACAACACATTTCTTTTCTCACAGTCCTGGAGGCCAGAGTCTGAATCAAGCGTCGGCAGGACCACACTTCCTCTGAGACTCTGGGCAGAATTCTTTCTTGCTTCGTCCGAGCCTCTGCTTCTGGAGGCAGCCCTCGATCCTTGTGTTTCTTAGCTTGCAGCTGCACCCCTCTAGTATGTGACTCTGAGGTCACATGGCATTTTGCCTCTGTGTGTATCTTCTGCTCTTATAAGGTAGTAGTTAATGAGGGCACCACCCTGATGACCTCATCTGACCTTAAATACCTCTGCTAAGACTTTGTTTCCAAATAAGGTCACGTTCACAGATCCCAGGAGTTAGGTCTTCACCATGTCTTTTTGAGGGACACATTCAACCCATTATGCCAGGGAATAAAAAGAGCAAAGGACCCTAAAACAGTCTGAGGGTACAAGGAAAAAAAAGAAAGAAAAGGACAAACTCTGCCCTCTTTAGAGTTTTGGATTGGGTAAGAGGATTATGGGATATTGGTTGGAGAGTTATTCTAACCGGGAAGCCCTGTCTTTGAAGAAATACTGCCCTGTGACAATCCTTTCTTCCTTCTGTAAGAAGATAAGCATGTTTCTCTCCACGGGGGTGGTGTGGCTTAGGGAGTGGACCTGACTGGGTTAATGGGTAGCTTTGAACAAGTCCTTTCCCTATTCTGGGCATAGCGAATGCAGGGGTTGGATTAGATGATCATTTGATTAAGGGCAACGCATGTTTAAAAAAGCCTAGAAATACATGCGGGTGAGTACTGTGTACGGATGTGGTGTGTGGGTGTGTTTGTGTGCAGTCCATCTCCCCTGTCTCTTACACCCGGGACTGCTTCACAGGAACCAGGCCTGGTAAAATGTCCAGCTGGCCCTGTCTCCTCCCGGAAGCCCCATCCGATTCGATGAGGGTGAAAGACACTTTATGGCTGTGCCAGCCAGTCTCAGATTTGGCCAGGTCCGCGTTCCGAGAGGACCAGACATCTGGCTTCTCACCTCATTCATCTCTGTGTTTTTTGGATGGAGGTGGGAGCTGCCTGATTCTCGGCATTTCTCAGCACACGCTCCTTTTTAAAGACTTCAGCTTGGTTTCTGCCAAGCTAATTAACTTGGACAACTTCCTTAAGTGCTGTAAGCAATATAGAGTCGAGTAAGGCGTGTTCTTGGCCCTCATGGCATTTATACATCCTAGTGGGGGAGATGGTGTGTTTATAATGTTTTCATTAATCACTCATTCATTAGACTGTTTCAGGTCCCGGGCCAGGCAGTGGCTCGGCCCTCTTGGAGCCTTGAAGCTAGTGCAGCAGCGTTAACACAGGGCAGTGTGATCTCTGACCATAGAAGCAAACCGTTGGTGTCAAGGTGGGAGGTGGTGTTGGACGTAGGTCTGGGTGGCTGAGGAGAATGTTTATGGTTGAAGATAGAAAATCATTTTCTCGATCTTGGTCAGGGTAGATCTAAGGGAATGAGAGGTTAGGGTTAGTGTTGAAAGAGTCTGGCTGGGGAGAGCCCTTGGACATGGGATGGGGTTGGGGAGCTTCTGATGGAGAAGGGGCAGGCTGGGAACACGGGGCCACAGCCACATACTAGGGCATGTCAGGTCTGGCACCGGGGAGCCTCAGCTCCAGCCAGCAGTGCGGGGGCTGTTGGTATCTCTCTTGGCCGGGCTTCCGTCCTTCCGCCAACCACCCAGCTTTGTCGTAGTGCCTGAAAATGCTGCTTGAAGCCAGACTTTCAGCATGTGGAGGCATGCCATATCAGGCCATCCTCAGACTCAGCCAGGAGCAGGCATGGCTGCATTGCATGACGGAGCCAAGGGGCTGAAGGATGCTGCTGGTCCTGGAATGCTGCGCTCACCAGGATGGGGGCAGTAGAGGAGGGGGAGCTGTAGCATCCATACACAATGGCACCTCTGTATTCAACCTCTCTTTTGAGTTATCTCCAAATGAGATTTCTGCAAGATGAGCCAACATTAGGAAAGGTCCTATCCTATTTGACTTTTTAAAGAGAAAACAAACTCTAGCTTGGCCTTGGATGTATCAGTTCTGGATAACTTTAAAGCTGGTAACAGAACAAACTGTGTTCACACACAGGAAATGTCTCCAAACAAAAAGTGGGCGTACAGTTTTCAGTTTAAAAATTGGATGGAGGCCATTCAAACTTCCCCTCCTGTTCTCCTTGAGAAGAACTTGGCAAGCTGCAGGGCAGGGGCACTCGTCCTTGGAGTAGTCATGAGGGTCCAGAGAGAAGATATCCTAGGACCAGAGTTGGCTGCTGGGATGAAACCCCGATAACGTCGGGGCTGAGAGGCTGGTGGAGGATTTACTGAGCTCTTTGCCCTTCAGCTTCAAAGACTGTAGAGGATGTGTGGAGTCTGGCCAGAATGCCTCTCTGGCCTGTTGGCCCACACCTGTTGCTGCACATGGCTGGTTCAAGCACTGGCTGAGAGCCCCGTGTGGCCACATCACCTGGCTTTACCATTAACTTGAACTTCAAGTTCATGCTTGTGGCTTTTTTTCTTAATACAAAGACATTACTCTCTTACTTATTACACAAGGAATACTTGTGTTGAAAATTTGGAAAATACAGGTAATTATAGATACATTAAAAAGAGAAGAAGAAGAAACATCATCCATAATGCCACGACATGGAGATAATGCTGTCGACTTTTTGGGGGGTATCCTTTCAGTCTCTCTGGGTCCACCCATCTGCAGTCTTTCATGGCTTTGAGGATGTAGTAATGAATATACCTACTTCAAATGAGCTTGAGAATGCTGGATGAGGTAATCCAAAGTGGTAAGCCTGAGCCTCTCTGCAGTATATTACTCTTGTTATTATTAGTTATAATAAAATCAGATCACACTACACATTCTGTTTGGAGCCTGCTCTTTCCCCTAAACCATGGTGACCACTTTCTGTAACATTAGATGTTCTTCTCTGGGGTCCTGGTTTTAAAGGAAAATGACCTTACGGTAACTAGACTTATATCATGATGATCATTTTGAAATGTATAGAACATCGAATCACTGTGTTGTACACAGGGAGCTAAGGCAGTGTTGTAGTTCAGTTATACTCTAAAAACAAACTCGTAGAAACAGAGATCAGATTTGTGGTTACCAGAGGCAGGGATGGGGGAGGGGGAAATGGATGAAGACAGTCAAATGGCTCAAACTTCCAGTTATAAGATAAATGAGTACTAGGGATGTAATGTACAGCATGATAAATGTAGTTAACACTGCTGTGAGTTACATGTGAAAGTTGTTTACAGAGTAAATCCTGAGTTCTTACCACAAGGAAAAAATATATTTTTTTCTATTTCTTTATTTTGTATCCGAACGAGATGATGGATGTTCACTAAACTTATTGTGGTCATCATTTCACGACGTTATGTAAGTCAAATCATTATGCTGTACACCTTACACTTATACAATGTTGTATGTCAATTATATCTCAATAAAACTGGAGGAAACATTTTTTTATTTTTTATTATTTATTTATTTATTTATTTTTGTGGTACGCGGGCCTCTCACTGTTGTGGCCTCTACCGTTGCGGAGCACAGGCTCCGGACGTGCAGGCTCAGCGGCATGGCTCACAGGCCCAGCCGCTCCGCGGCATGTGGGATCTTCCCGGACGGGGGCACGAGCCCGTGTCCCCTGCATCGGCAGGCGGACTCTCAACCACTGCGCCACCAGGGAAGCCCGGAAACATTTTTTTAAAAGAGAATAGCAAAGAAAAATGATGTTACTGTTTTTGTAAAAACAATACATATTCATTATGAAGAATTTTAAAATGAAGAAAAGTTCAGATAAAAATATTTTAAGGAATTCCAAATCCTACCTTTCAGAAATAATCATGACTGATTTGGGGTTTGGGAGTGATCATCACACTTTCCTTTCTGCTTCCTCTTCTCCCCAGTTAGGAGTCAGTTGGGTGGTAGACCTAACACCCAGCTACAGGGGTATAAAAATAGCATCTTGGGGTTTATATGGAAACATTTGGAGTTTGGGTTGGAAAACTCAGTTTATGGACAGATTCAGACTTCTCACGACTTTACTCCAAGTCAGAATGACAGGCTGTGTGTCCCTGTAGGGGCACACCTGCTCAGCTTTGCTCGTGGAGGAGGAAAGAATGTGTATGTCCTGAGGGCTATTCACAGAAGGAGAGGAAGAGGTTGGGGCAAGCTTGCCAGGTTTCTTTCTCAGTCTTACTGATTTGATAAGTCACTCCATCCCTCTTTGGGGAGGACTGAATGAGGAAGTCAGAAGAACAGATTTTTTTTTCTCTGTTACTTCCAGAAGGTAGAGGTTCCTCTAGTATGGATCAAGGTATGAATTCTAGGAGGAGGAAAGAATAATTCCCCCTTATCATTAGCAGCATACCACTGCAGGGTTCTTCTGTTTTTACATGGAAAAATGGCTCGCTGGCTGGCTGGATATACTTTGTAAAATATATGTTCTTAAAATGCAAAGTTTAATTTCAGTCGAATTTAACAGAAGATTGAATTAAAACTTTAAAGAGGTCACTGTCTTCTGCCCTTGAATGTTGCTGTAGAAGAATCTAAGGTTAGTCTAAGTTTTCCTCCTTTATAGGTTATTTGCTTATAGATGAGACGCCTGAGTAATTCTTTCTTAATATTGGACGTGTAACTTAAACGCAGTATGTGTTCCTGGTGCATAATGTGTGCCGTATTTTTGTGGAACTTGATGTTTTTATTTGGTCAACAGAGTCAATTCTTTATTAATCTCAGGGGATTTTTCTTATATTGCCTTTTGAACACTTCCTTAGTTCTGTACGGTGAGTTCTCTACTATAAGGATGCCAGTTATCTGTATGTTGGATTGTCTTTGTACTCCTTAGTTATTTGTTTTGCTTTGATTATTTTAATCCCTTATTTTAGTCCCTTATGCCCTGTGTTTATTTCTAGCTTTCCTCTAGTCAGTAAATTGGTTTGAAGCCATCTTTTCTTAGTTCCATATAGATTTTATTTTATATATTACTGTCTTGTGTTTATTTTAGTTCCCAATTTATTTCTTTGGTTTACAATCTTGTTCTTTTTGTTTGCTTGTTTGTTAATGTTGCCTTTGAGTTCTCAGTTTATTGAACTCATATTAGGTTCTGTGTCTCAAAGATCTTTTAGGGGGAATCCTCCTCTTCTTGGCTTATGTTTTCTTTTAGGCTGAATACTTTGTCTTTGATACAGGGCTTCATTTTTTCCTTTCCTTCAAGAGTCTGTGTTTACAGCTGCCATGCCTTTTTGTTTGCTTTTTTCCACTTTGTTCTTGCCTGAGTGAGTCTGCCCAGATCTTTGTTATTCTGGGTGTGAGTGATTTCTCAATTTGAAGCTTCTCTTTTCTTCCCTCTGACTGCCAAGTTAGAGTTTGAAAAACTCTTCTGTTTTTTTGTTTCTGTTCATGCTTTCTGTAGCCTGAAGATGTACAAGCAAACAGGGTAGCTGAGCTATAGCAGGTGGTGTACAGGGTGCTGACTGGTTGTGGCCAGAAGATGTGGGCTTGCTGGCTTTTGCTCCTGGGATCTTTTAAAAGTCCTTTTAAGTGGGTTCAGTCTTCCTGTGTGGGGGCACTCACTGCGTCACCATGGGCAGTATTTTGTGGCCTGGATTTCCCTACATACCCGTGGAGCCTTCACTTCCTTCTAGCAGGGACAGTCAGCTTTGTGGTTCATGGCTCCTCTTCATCATTTCCTCCCCAGTGAGAAAAAGAGGAATATACAGATACCTATCAGGGTGCTTTTCTTCAGATTGATGATACTAATGAAAACTCTCAGAAATTTAATTTAGTCACTGCACTGGCTCATCTTCCCGAGGGTGGTAGCTACAGAGTTATGAGGCTTGCTACACTTTATCATTCTGGTCTGCTCTAGAATCTTCCTTTACTTTCCTTGGCAGGCAGTATTTGAATTTATGACACTGGGGTGTGCTCATTTTCTTATTTATTTTTTGACTGGTGATTATTTTATTTCTTTTTTTTTAAACAATAGATTTATTTATTTATTTATTTTTGGCTGCATTGGGTCTTTGTTGCTGCATGCGGGCTTTCTTTAGTTGTGGCGAGTGGGGTCTACTCTTTGTTGTGGTGCGCGGGCTTCTCACTGCAATGGCTTCTCTTGTTGCAGAGCACAGGCTCTAGGTGTGCGGGCTTCAGTAGTTGTGGCACGCGGGCTTCAGTAGTTGTGGCTCGCAGGCTCTAGAGCGCAGGCTCAGTAGTTGTGGCGCACGAGCTTAGTTGCTCCATGGCATGTGAGATCTTCCCGGACCAGGGCTCCAACCCATGTCTCCTGCATTGGCAGGCGGATTCTTAACCACTGTGCCACCAGGAAAGCCCTGGTTATTTTATTTCTGGTTTAACTTTTTTTTTTTTTTTTTTGGTTAAGTTATGGAAGAGTGAGATTTTGTGTGGAAGTTTGTACCATTTTAATTGGGAAGCATCTTGCTTCATTTTCAAAGACTGCATGATATTCCACTGTATTTCATTCTGTTTTATCCCTGTTATTTCTGTGTGGCAGGTTGTTTACAGCTTTGTTTTGCTGCTATAAATCCAGATTTCTCATGACTTTTCTGTTTTGCTTTTCAAATTGCAAAATGGGATGAGGAGATTAAAGGGGATGGTCACTGAGGGGAGGGGAACAGGCATTTTTTGGGGGTCTTATGTGCACCAGGAAGTGTGTACATGGTCTGATCTGACTCTCACGACACCCCTGTGTGGTAAATACCATTATTTCTACTTTACAACCAAGGAAACTAGGGCTCAGAGGAGTTGAATGACTTGCCCAAGTGGACACAAGGAGTGTTTGATCCTGGGTCTCTCAGTTTCCGTTTGCTCTAAAAGCCCTTCTCTTTCCTCAGACGGCACCTCAAAAAAATCACCACTGAATCAAGTGCTTAAGTGTGTTTGATGTTATGCTATCGTTTTAACACGTTACTCCTTGTGAGAGAACACTGCTGTTCCTCTTTTTAAAATTTTTTAACTGAGGAAGAAGGTCATGAAGGTTGAGCATGACTTCACTGAGCCAGAGAACCATGTTACCTGTCCTTCCCTTCCCCTTGAGTGCAGAATGGCCTTTGCAGGTGATTCTGGAAATGAACTGTCCTCCATTCCAGAGCCAGTCACGGGGCCCCTGCTCCCAGCATGTTACCACCTGCGTGCTCAGCTCTTGACTGCATTCTCGCTCCAAACAGTCAGCCACTCAAAAACAAGGGCCATTATGTAATAATTCTGCCATAACAACACCTACAAGATTACAGACTGCTCTGTGCCAGTGGGAACAGACACTCTAATTAATGTTCACTTCTTCCACAGATAAACATTTTTCAAAACCTTGGTACAAAATTACACGTGCCTTGTTCAAAAAGTATTCCATAGGACCTACCAAGAATAGATTGGTATTTATCGAAAGTGTCGTGGTTGGGGAATCATTTATTTACCGGGGTCTTGGTTTTATCATCGATACCAAAAATGGGTACAAGGCCACTGTCTCACTTGTGTGGAATGTTTAGGGGGTTACAAAGTGTTGTCATGGTTTATGTCATTTAAACCTTATAGTAGCCCTGGGAGATAGGTGGGCATTTTTACCCCACCTTTATTTTTAATTCTATATTATAAATTCTCAAGCAAAACAAAAATAGAAATTATAGTACAATGAACACATCCATGCACTCACACCTAGGATTGAACAGTTGTTAACATTTGGCATATTTACTTCATCTGTTCACACACATATATGTACACACACAAGGATATGCATGTACCTTTTTAACAACTTTAAACTATAGAAATGAAGACACTTCACACCTAAGTACTTTATGCCTCTCCATAAAGTATGATCATTTTCCTGTAAAACCACAACCCTATTATCACTCCTAATAAATGAACTATTTCCTAATTTCAACTCATACCTGCTACATTATCAAATTTCTCCAAATGTTTCTAAATAGCTCCACTGGCATTGCTAGCTCTATCCCTAGCTCAGTCTCTAGAGCCCTCTATCTCTTTTTTAGACAGCCACAAACCAATGAAAGATCTTGCATTTCACTTGTTATAGGACTTTCGGTCTCTCTTTTTTTCCAATTCTTTTTATTGTGGTAAAATACACGTAACATGAAACTTACCATCTTTAACATTCTTAAGTGTACAGTTCAGTGACATGAAGTACATGTATATTGTTGGGTAAACATTACCACTATCCATCTCCAGAACTCTTTTCACCTTGAAAAACTGAAACTCTGAACCCATTAAACAATAACTCTATTCCCTACTTTCTGTCTCTGTGATTTGACTTCTCTAGGTATCCCATGTAATGGAATTATACAGTATTTGTTCTTTTGTCTCTGGATTATTTCCCTTAACATAATGTCTTAAGGTTCATCCATGTTGTACCATGTTTCAGAATTTCCTTCCTTTTAAAAGCTGAAATAATATTCCATTGTAAGTATATACTTGCTTGTCCATTCTTCTGTTGATGGACACTTGGGTTGCTTCTACAGTTCAGCTATGAATAATGCTGCAATCAACAGAAGTGTACAACTTTCAGTCTCTTGTAATCTAGGATAATTCCCCCACTTTTTGCTACTGATGTTGACTTTTCAAAGAGGTTGTTGACTCTTTGAAGAGGTCATCATTATCTAGAACCTTCTACAGAATGTTCTGTATTCAGAATTTGTCTAGTTATTTCCTTGTGGTTTGATCTAACTTGTCGTCTCATTGGATGCTAGTGTTTTCTTGACTAGATTTGCATTTTGCTTATGTTAGGTCACTAGTAAGGCACTCTTTTAAGTACTTCATATTAAAATGTCTGGTTGACCCCTGTTCATTATGCTAAGGTTGACTGCTGTGTTGAGATGGGTAGTAACAGCCAGACCTCTCCAAGTGAAAGGCATATTCTCTCCCTTGAAGCTGGTAAGTAATCTCTGCTGGCACTGTCGTAACAGATGAGGCTATTGCCAAAATTCTGAGTAGGCGCTCACTCAGTTATCAACAGAAATAATCTCTCTTGTTTATTGAGAGTCTGCTATGTGCCTGGCATCGGTGCCATACTTGACACAAATTATCTCATTTAGTCCTTCACTATTATCCCCGTTTTACAACTCAGTGTTGGGGACGCTAGTTGCCCTTCTGCTATGAAGACACTTCTCAGGCCTCTGCCCTTCCTACTAATACTTTCCTTTCCTCTTACTGCTCCCACCCACGGTGGGTCATGGTGTTTCCCCCAGGCTGGCTGGCTGGCATGATGTGGGCACTGTCTGCCCAGTTTATAGATCCCTGGATAAGAGCTTGGCTCTGGAGCGAGCCTGCCTGGATTCCATCCCCAGCTCCACCCCTCAGGCATGACTCTGGGCTGGTTTTTCACCCTCTGGACCTCAGTGTCCTCGTCTGTAACTTGGAGATGATAAAAGTACCCACCTCAGAGGGTTCTCGTGAGTGTGAATGGAGTTATCACATGCAAAAGGCTAAGTACAGTGCCTGTTGCATGTGCTCAATGAATCTCAGCCTCATTATCTCCGTCACCCCTTCATGCGTCCCTGAAGACAGTTGTCAGGCCCTCTTTGCCTTGAGGGTTTTGTGGTCAGCACCGTGGAGAAACGCTGGTTGGGATGGCTAAAAATCAGCAGTAGAGTAGTGACGGCGGTCCTAGAGCAGAGCCTACAAACTGCGGCCCGTAGGTCAAATCCGGCCTGCAGGCCGGCTTTGTAAGTCACATGTTTTTGGAACACAGGCATGCAACTTCATGTACACATTCTTTTTTTTTTAAAGCATTTATTTATTTATTTATTTGTTTGTTTGTTTGTTTGGCTGTGTTGGGTCTTTGTTGCTGCGTGTGGGCTTCCTCTAGTTGCAGCGAGCGAGGGCTACTCTTTGTTGTGGTGCACAGACTTCTCATTGCGGTGGCTTCTCTTGTTGCAGAGCACGGGCTCTAGGTGTGCGGGCTTCAGTAGTTGTAGCTTGTGGGCTCTAGAGCGCAGGCTCAGTAGTTGTGGCGCACGAGCTTAGTTGCTCCGTAGCATGTGGGATCCTCCTGCACCAGGGCTCGAACCCATGTCCCCTGCATTGGCAGGCGGATTCTTAACCACTGCACCACCAGGGAAGTCCCTCATGTATGCATTCTTGTCTGCACCTACTTCTGTGCTCCAACAACAGAGTGGAGTAGTTATGACAGAGACCACGTGACCTGCAAAGCCTAAACTAGGTACCATCTGGTCTCTTCCGGAATGAGTTTGCTGGCCCCTGCTGTAATAACATAAAGAGTCCTTAGAGCTGTGGTCTCTGATCTGGGGGTCCCAGCTCCCCCAGATGAGATGCTGCCTCCTGAACCCCCGCCTTCAGCTTTCACTCTGGGCATGGCCTTTCCCATTGTTCCCAGGCTTTTGGACCCAGAGCCTGAGGCTGGCTCTGTCCTCTGGGCAGGCCTTCCTGCTGATCTTAGGCTGGCCTCCTGGGAACAGAAGACACGTGTGCTCACAGATGTTATGAAGGTCCCCAACCTGGAGATGTTCCTGGACTGGGAAGAGGGTCTTTCAGTCGAATAGGCCTGTTATGTTTTGCATGGCATCTCCCAGATGACCCTGCGGGGCACAACTTTGGGCTCCACTGGGCCAGCCACCCCATGTAGATGTGGTCTGTGTGACAGGGGTTGTGTATCCCAGGCCTTCCCTCTACTCATATTCCTGGTCTACGAACACTCTAACAGCTAATTATAAATATTTTATTTTTTCCAGTATGTTTGGGGTCCTGCTGTTTGACCCAAATGGAACTGATTCAACTTCACAGAATGAGAAACCTCATTTCCATCAGTTCCTTCTACACTGGGACCAAAACAGACCACTTTCCAAAAGTCATTTTCTATTATGTGTGGCTTCTATTACTTGATTTATTTCCTGGTCTTTAAGGTAGTTTTTATTGATCTGAGGCATTAAATTTAATTCTGATGGTGAAGCATCTCTTCGCTTATATTTTATGGTATCGCCTCACCACTTAAATCAGTATTTAATGTTTTAATTAATTTGGCATGGAGCCTCTGTGAATGATGATGGCAGTTCTCTTTGTAAATATTTTTAATTTTGATGTCCAGCCCCACTCTCTTCTCTCTCTCTTGCCCTTAAAACATTTAAGGTGTTTGTATTCTGTGATACTACCATATTAATTCAAGATCTGTTTATTGAACTTCTGTGTTTTGCCAGACACTTTTCTTGGTGCTGAGGACACAGCCACTATCAAAACACACAGAAATCTCTGCTCCAAAGGAGCTTACATTGTGGTACTTTCCTGCAAACCTTTGTAAATGACATCAGAGCAATGGCTGAGATTCTTGGAAGAGTGAGTGAGTGTTGGGGGCTGGATGTAAAGACCCCTTTGTGGAGATGGGGGGAGCAGAACGTTGAAGTGAATCCTACAGAAAAAGCAGGATCATCAGCAGAGCGGGGAGGTGTGCTCTCAGGAGAGGAGGGGTGATGTCTGAGGGGAGGGCTCTGGCCATGGCGCCAGGCCCGCCATTGAGAAGGGGAAGGAAGATGGCCCCACTGGTTGGAGGTCGCAGTTAAGTAAAGGAAAGCCTTGAATTCTAGACTCAGTCTCCTAGGCAAAAAAAGAGTCATTTTAGGTTTTTGCAAAAAAGTGGTCTGTGGAAAGAGGTGTTTAGGAAGAGAGTAGCTCGGGGGGTCTCAAAGCAATGGGAGACCCGTAGTCTGGCCTGAGCACGCAGCCAGAAGTGAAGGGGGGGCGCTGTGAGGCTGGGTCACCTCCCCAGTCCAACGTGCACTAGGTGGCATGACCACACAGAGACTCTCCTGGGGAAAGACTTCTATCTGAAGCTTTACTGAAGCACAGAGCACCGTGCTGACAAAATGGGGCAAGATCTAGCATCCTAGAAGTGAAACCATCGTCATGTGAGATCCTAAGCAGTGCGTGGATTTGGGCCTTTAAACTGGCTCCATGACTCCACTTGCATTCCTGGTCCTCGGTGGTGGCCAAAGGCATCAGAAGAAGAAAGTAGCTCCTTGGGTGTTGGTAGGACATGGTGTCATCAGATGGTCTTCTTCACACTAGCTTCTGCAGCACAGAGACTGAATACATGATGGAGCCTCTGGAAGCTTCTGTTAGGTATGTTCAGTGTTGTGTTAAGAATGACATTTTGACAGGGGCAGATCAAACACTCTGTTATGTTTTAAAAGCAGACTCTAGTTTTATGTCAAACCATCCAGAATTGTCACCTCCTCGCTGCCTTCCGTACAACTCAGAGCGTGGATTTTCACGTCCAGAAAAGTCTTCATTCACCAGCATCCGAACAATGAAATACCGACAGTAACTGAAAAAGTACCCACGCTTCACCAAAAGGGCCTTATGCTGAAAGAATGTTGCATTTCCTGGAGATTTTATCCTTTTTTCTTACATGTAGGAAATAAGAAGCGAGGCTTTTTCCCTCTCAGTTTTCTCCACTTCTTTCTTGTGAGCAGTTGCATCCTTTCTTCCTGGCCTTCACATATTTCTGAAATAGCTATTCTCAGACATAAAAACAACATTAACTAACTGTAAAACAAAGTATGTGACTGTGTTTTAAAACTCAGCCCGTGTTCTGTACCTGTGCTGTTGCACGCACACATTTTTTAGGTACATTTTTTCTGTTTCTTTTTCTTAATTTTTATTTTATATTGGAATATAGTTGATTTACAATGTTGTGTTAGTTTCAGGTGTATAGCAAAGTGATTCAGTCATACCTGTACCTGTATCTGTTCTTTTTCCGATTATTTTCCCATATAGGTTGTTACAAGAGTATTGAGTAGAGTTCCCTGTGCTATACAGTAGGTCCTTGTTGATTATCTATTTTACATATAGTAGTGTGTATATGTTAATCCCAACCTCCTAATTTATCCCTCCCCCCGCCACCTTTACCCACATGCGTTGAATGGGGCAGCCGTGCTTCCAAAGGCAATCATGTAATTTGATAGGTCACCGTTATATAGACTGTTAGCATAAGGGTTCTCATAAAATATTTATTGCTTGTCCCTGAGTTGGCCGCCCATAATGCAGGTACATTTGGCATCACTACTTACACTGTGACATGCTTGGTTTCTATCACTTATTTTGTCTGCCCTTTTTTTTTAAAGCCACCATCTGCATTTTCCACTTCAAAGTACATTAGTTACCATGGAAACAGTGATGTCATTGGTGGGGGTGAGGGTTGGTAACATCCGCAAGGACAGTATCAAATCATTTTATTTAATGGTTTGAAATTTATTCCACACTTGGGGAAGATCAGGAGGATGTCTGAGAGGATGGTATGCTTAGGTACTTATAGCTAGTATGGTGCAGGTGCATGTAACAGAAGTCAGCCATTTGTGTGGTGTTTAGGTTGCAAACAAAAATATGCCTGAAAATTAAGGAAAAAAAAATATAAAGGAAAGGAAAAGGAAGGTCAAGGGATTCATATAATTTCCAACTGTCCAGGGTACCTGGTTACAACAAATGCATAGAGTTCCCACTATAGGTATGGTTTATGTAAGTAATGGTCCATTTTCCTCTTATAAAAATACTGTTATAAAATAGGTCTTTAGCTTTCTGAGTGAAACTTGTGTTCTAGGCAATGGTTGAGTAATTCTGGTGTGCAACGGAATTTTTGACAAGACCCCTAAAGAGGTGCCAGTGGTCTCAGAAGCTTTAGGAGGAGACTTTAGGTGACTACAGTCATGTGTGTGACAGCAGAGGTGGCGTGGGGAGGCCCAACGAGGGTACCTGCGTCCCTCTATTAAGTGCTCAGGGCGCTGTGCAGAGCATCTGAATGAAGCTGATCTGTGTTCTCTTCAACCTATGCATCCTTTTTTTTGAACTTTTAATTTTGAGCTAATTGTACATTCACTGACATATATAAGAAATAATACAGAAAGATGCCCAGTCTTCCTCAGTGGTAACACCTTGCATAACTATAGTAGATACCATAGTCAGGAAGTTGACATGGGTGCAATCTACCTGCAGGCTTCTCTGGTTTTACATGCACTTGTGTGTGTATGTGTGTGTGTGTGTGTGCGTGTGTGAGTGTGTGTGTATTTAGTCTTTTCAATTTTATCTCACGGGTAGAGTCCTGTGACCACTACCACAGTCTAAGTACAGAACAGTTCCACCCCATGGATCCTTCCTGCTACCCTTGTATAGACACACCCTTCCCTGCTCTCTAGCCCCAGTCAACCCCTATAGTCATCCCTCCGTATCTGAGGGGGATTGGTTCTATGACCCCTTGTGGATGCCAAAAATCCACAGATGCTCAAGTTGCTTATATAAAATGGCCTGGTATAGTCAGCCCTCCATATCCATGGATGCAGAGCCCACGGATATGGAGGGCCAACTGTAATCCGTTCTCCATCTTGGGAATGTCGTCATTTTCAGACTGTTATATAAATGGAATCATACAGCATGCAGCTTTTTGAGATTGGCTTTTTTTCACTCAGCACAAATCCCTGGAGATCCATCCAAGTTGTTGCATGTGTCAACAATCCATTCATTTTAAGTTCTGAGCAGTAGTCCATGGTATGGATATACCACCATTAGTTTAAACATTCACTCCTTGAAGGGCACTGGTCTGTGCTTATCTTTTTAAACAGAAATACTTGGGAGAGGGCTGCTGCGGTCCTAACGGCACAGAGTCAGTGAGTACTTTAAAGGGATCCAGGAGTTTTCAGAAGGTCTCTCTTCAGAGCAGTAAGGCCCGAATTATTTAGAAGGAAGGAGTGCATTGGAGAGAGCCGCTGGAAATCCAGGAGAGCTGGCTGGCCAGGTCCCGTGTCCTTTTTTCTGGGGGGAGGGCGGGTTTGGTATTTGAATAGTTTGTTCCCTTGCAGAGGGGAGCAGAAGTATTCGGTGCTCTAAGACTTGCATTTAAGTTTCTGCATCTCTCTTCCAGGATTGATGGAAGAAGGTGTTTTCCCTGGTAAAAGGAGCTGTTAACACCAACTACTCAGCCTGCTTGGTCCCCCCAATTCCTTTTGGGGAAGATGAAAACCTAAACTCTTGTTCTGGGACAGATCATTGAGGGAATTGTTTTCTTGGTCTCACTGATTGATTTTCACCTGGAAAGTGTTCCACTTGGCCTTTTCAAATATACTCCCCAGGATTGGGGCCACATGACAGAATTTAAACAGCAAAATCATTCTTGGAGTACCAGCCATATGTCTGTGTTTGTTGTGAGATTCATGGGAAGCAGCCTGAGTAACAGACCCAGTGTTCTGACATTACTTTTCCCATTTAAAGACTTATTTACCCTGCGTTTTATGCAACCAGCAGGCTCTCCGCTTGGCCTCTTTAAGCTATTGACCTAAAGAAAGGAAGGGTTTTTAGCACGGGGACTGAAAGTTTAAAAGCCACTCAGAGAAAGCTGGTGTATCGGATCGGAAGCTTTTAATACCAACAGCTGTCGGTCAGAGAGTCAGCTCTCAGACTTTTAGAGCTGAACGGTGGATGCAAGTCCCCTGGGAAATAAACAGCAGGTAGAAATGGCCCCCAAGGGAAACAGGGACATGTGCCTTTGGCCCAGACATCAGGCGATGGTTTTTGTAGCATAAGCGCTGTGATTTCTTTGCTTGGCAATCTCCTCCTCATCTTCTAGTACTAACCCTGGGATGTCATGCTTGAATAGGTTAACCCTGCCCCTCCCTGCCATCACCTCCCCGGCCTCTCCCCCACCAGGCCAGGTGCCCTTCTCCTGGGGCCTCCTTTGCCATTGACCCTCTTATAACACAAAACCCTTAAGATCCGTGCCTTTAAGTACTCCCTTTTGCTGGGGAGTTTGGTTCTCAAGCAGTCTGGGACACCAATATTGTGTGTGAGTGGAGCATTACCCAAGGATGTTCCTCAGCTGCTTAGAAGGTGAGTAGTACATTCAGGGGTCGTGCAGTATGAAAAATGCTTAGAGCGAAATCACGCTTAGCGTTGGTGAGATGCGTGTACAAGGAGAGGGCACGTGAGGACTGACGCTCAGTGGGAGGATGGGAAGGTCACGTCTCCTTTCTCAAGTACACGTTCAGGACATGCCTCTGCTGAAGTGGAATTCAGGATAAACCAATCACACTCTTTAAATAATGTATTGTTGAAGCTGTGTATTTGCTTATCTTTGTGTTCACAGCTCCCAGCTCAGGGTTGAGCAGGTGGTAGTGTTTGGTAAATGTTTGCTAAATGAATGAATGAATAATCAAGCAGGGAGAAGTGAAATTTATTAATGCGGGATGGGTGCCCGAGGGGGTTAGGGGGGTTTCTACCCTCCACTCCCACAGCTACCATACATGACTTTTCAGCCCCACTCTGGTTTTACAGAACATGTTAAAAAAGTATAACTCCATCAGAGCCATCTATTATGGACTAGAAAGAACTGGAGTTTTCTTTGCAATTAGGTGTCACCTGGTATCCAAGCTGCTATAATATCATCTTGTTCTTTAAGAAGTTGTTTGGGCTGCACTCTTAGTGCCTGGTGAGTCAAGGAACGGCAGATGGACCACCAGTCATGGTACAGTCCAGGCTGGTGCCGTCTGCTGTAAACAGGCAAGTAGCAAGGGCTTGGGAAAGAGCCATGGGTTCCAACCGTTCAGATTACAGGCCTCTCTATTAGCTTATCTTAATCTTCAGGTTCCCAAGATGCTTTGAGGCTGGTGAATAATAAAATAACTCCCTCCTTCCACCTCACTTGTTTTTTTTTTTTTAAATAGCTGACAGTAAATGGTCTGGCTTTCACTTTCTCCAGGTGCCTGGGATGCTTGCTTTGTGAAGTCTGCTTGTTCTGAGAGTGAAAAGAGAAACTTGGTACTGAGACCCTGGAATCCTCTCTTTCTGGTTTGCCTTTTCACTCCATCAGCTGAGGCACCAGAGGGAATGTCAGAAACCCTAGACTTCTCAGTAAAAGACTTGCCTGTTTGGGATCAGAACATGCAGTCTCTTGCTCTGATGCTGGGACTTGTGGATGATATGGGACCGCCTCGCTTTGGCTTTGCTGGGGCATTTAGAAACCGCCACATCTTTTTTTTTTTTTTTTTTTTTTTTTTTTTTGCGGTACGCGGGCCTCTCACTGTTGTGGCCTCTCCCGTTGCGGAGCACAGGCTCCGGGTGCGCAGGCTCAGTGGCCATGGCTCACGGGCCCAGCCGCTCCGCGGCATGTGGGATCTTCCCAGACCGGGGCACGAACTCGCGTCCCCCGCATCGGCAGGCGGACCCTCAACCACTGCGCCACCAGGGAAGCCCCGGCCACATCTTTAACACTCTGTCTCCCTGCATTTCCTTACATGTAGCTGTCATTTCCACAGGGATTTCTCTTTGCAGTTATTTGTAATTATCGTATTTTCTGCCATTATATACCCTTCGAGTTGCTGTTGGTTATAAACTCCAAGTTGTGATTTATATCTCTTAATTACTAAGGTGATCCTTTCGCACATTATTCATACTCTTCTAATTATTTCATGTGCTTTGCTGATTTGTGTGTAGAAATTTTGGTTCCAGCTATTTTTCAGGCAGAATTGTATTGGTCATATCTCTGAGTGTAGCATCTTCATGTATCATGGTTGCAGCCATGTGATTCCACACCATGTGCCAGGAACTGTGCTAAATGCTTTTTACCTATTGTACACTTAATCCGCCAGCTAATACACCCACAGAAACTCTGCACAGAGTGGAAAGCTTTGCCACCATAGCGTCACATAAAAGTCACGTGAATGACCAAAATAGTGGTCCAAAGAATGATAAGAATAATTAGAGAAATGTAAATCAAAACTACAATGGGGTACCACCTCACACTGGTCAGAATGGCCATGATTAAAAAATCTATAAATAACAAATGCTGGAGAGTGTGTGGAGAAAAGGAAACCCTCCTACACTGTTGGTGGAAATGTAAATGGGTGCAGCCACTATGGAGAACAGTATGGAGGTTCCTCAGAAAACTCAAATTAGAGCTACCATATGATCCAGCAACCCCACTCCTGGGCACACATCATATCCAGACAAAACTATAATTCGAAAAATACATGCACCCCAGTGTTCATTGCAGCACTATTTACAATAACCAGGACATGGAAGCAACCTAAACGTCCATCAACAGATGAATGGATAAAGAAGATGTGGCACATATATACAATGGAATATTACTCAGCCATAACAAAGAATGAAATAATGCCATTTGCAACAACATGGATGGACCTAGAGATTGTCATACTAAGTGAAGTAAGTCAGACAAAGACGAATACCATATGATATCACTTTTATGTGGAATCTAAAATATGACACAAATGGGGACTTCCCTGGTGGTCCAGTGGTTAAGACTCCACATTCCCAATGAAGGGGACTGGGAACCCTGGTCAGGGAACTAGATCCCACATGCAGCAACTAAGAGCCTGTATGCTGCAAAGAAGATCCCGTGTGCTGCAACCAGGACCTGGCACAACCAAATAAATAATTAAATATTAAAAAAATACATAAAATATGACACAAATGAACTTATCTATGAAACAAACAGACTCACAGACGCAGACTTGTGGTTGCCAAGGGGGGCAGTGGGGGAGGGATGGATGGGGAGTTTGAGATTAGCAGATGCAAACTACTATATATAGGATGGATAAACAACAAGGTCCTACTGTATAGCACAGGGAACTATATTCAATATCCTGTGATAAACTAAAATGGAAAAGAATATGAGCAAGGCAGTGGTAGAAGGGACACAGCTGGGTCTGCAGCTGGCCAGTGATGTGGGAAGGGACAAAGAAGAAGACCACCTCAGCTCTGTGTGGACCCTCCTACCAGCTGCCCAAAGCAGAGGGCAGACTCAACATCCCCTGAGCCTCCCATCAGCCCCTTCTTTCCTGGGCCTCACATGGGATGGGTAGGCTTTTTCCTACTAAATGAGCAAGATTCAGATAGCTCCCGCAACTGTACCTTTTACCAGAAAGCTTTCCTTAATGCACGGGGCGAGGACCTAAGACTCTATGCTCCCAGAAGACAGGTGAGCTTGCCAGGAGGGCTCCAGCTGCTGAACCCAAGTCATTGGGATAGGTCCTGATGAGTTAACCTCAGTGGAGCTCCATTTCCACAGCTCTCAAAGAATGATGCTATTATGAGAGTTAAATGAGATAACAGATGAAAAATACTCAGCACAGGGCCTGACATGGAGCAGGCATTCCCAAAATGCTTAGTTTGAACAAATGATTCTGATTTGAAAAAGGAAATGTTAGAATTAGAACTGGAATTTAATTATTTAAGCTCCCCAGAAAGATGCAAATTGTGAAAATCACTTAAACTCTATTTAATACTTGAAAATAAACATTTCATAATAATTTCTGATTTTAGTGATTCACATAATCTCTGTTGAAGACATTAATAATGGTTTCTTTGTTTTAAAACAACATTTTATTATTTAAAGGAAAAGGCTCAGGAGTCAGAATTCTGCTTTTGGTGCCTAGCACCGCCACAGTCAATCTATGTGACACTGAGGAAGTTTTCTAATCTCTCAGGACCTCAAAATCAGCTGTGAAATAAGGATAATAGTTGAGAAGATTAAAGAAGTTAAAACATAAAAAAACCTTGGAGCAGTGTTAGATATTATCACTATTCTTATCGTTCTTTTTGTAAAATTTATGTTATTGATGTATAGTTGATTTACAATGTGTTCATTTCTGCTGTACAACAAAGTGATTGTTATACATATACATACATTCTTTTTCATATTCTTTTCTATAATGGTTTATCATAGGATACTGTGCTATACAATAGGACCTTGTTGTTTAGCTATTCTACATATAATAGTTTGTGTCTGCTAATCCCAAACTCCCCATCCATCCCTCCCCACTTCCCCACTTGGCAGTGAGTAGATTTAGAGGAAGTGTAAGATAAAACTATATAGCTATTCAGAGCAAGAGTGTTTTAGGCGGAAGGAATAGGAAGTGCCAAGGCCCTGAGGTTGAAGCTTGCTTGTTATGGTCAAAGAATGGAAAGGCTAGTGAGTCTCTAGCAGAGGAAGCAAGGGGGAAAGCGGTAGATGAGAACAGAGAGGTAGCTGAAGACCACATCCTGCAGAGCCCTGTGAGCCATAGTAAGGCTCAGTTGATCCTTTAAAGTTTATTTTTGGCTGGCATGTATGATTGGTTCATTTCCCCAGTATCCCACTAGCCTGTGTGTCTTTGTCATTCATTTTTCCTTTCAGTGTGTCCTGCGCTTCCCCTCAGTCTCCGTTAATTGTGCAATGGGAACATCTTCCCCACTATAGGCACAGCACAGAAGTCTGCATTGGAAGCGTAGAGGATTGTTTCTTTTTCCATGAGCTAACTCTTCTATTTAGCCGGAAAATGACAGCAGAGCACATCTCCTGTGTTTCTCTTTTATTTATGATCCACCCCATGCAAGTCCTCCCGTTAGGTGAGATCTGCCTCCCATGAGCCCATGGCCCCCCACCCCTGCCCTGCGTCAGGGTGGCCTCTCAACTTGTCTTCTTATGGGGTGAGTGTGTGAAGTCCTCTGCAGCACCTCCTGCCCAGGGGGCCCTGCATGAGTACGAACTTGGACGTGGTGATTTGCCTCTTTACGCTTTGCCCTTCCAAAGAGAGATGTGAAAGCCAGGCTGCCGGCCTCAGGGTTTTGTCTCTACCGTGTGACCGTATTTCTGTGCTTGCTGACTGCTTAAGTGCAGGGGTGCATTCAGTATCCTTACCTCTGTGGCTTTGTTCTCAGGACCTCCCACTGACTCCATCAATCTGAGTCAGTCGTCCAGGCCCAGGTTCCTCCAGACAAGAATAAGGGTGTAACGTGATAGCACTTTGTTGGTTCTCTTTAACAGTCTGTGAAGATGAGGGACAGTGGGTATTTAATGAGCTCCTGCAAGATGGCAGGTGCTGACAAGTGCCTCACATCCTGCATTTCTAATCCTGCAATTGATATTATCATTCAGAACCTGAAGCTTGGAGGTCACAGGATCCTGCTTATAGCCGCCACTGCAGTTGATACGGACAGGGAACAAGAGTTAATTTCCCACTCCCTTTCCGCCTGCGTCTGTGCAGGGGCCAAGGCTCGCTCTCCCGGTGGAATCTGTGCCGGCTTTGATGGCCCTTTGTGAGAAGGCGCAGGGAGACCAAGGTGCATGAACACCAGGTGTCCTTGCCCCTGTCAAGCACCTGTTCCTCAGCGCTGGATCATGGATGGGTTTAGAAATGCCTTCGGTTTCAGAGTTGATAGAGAACGTGTGAATAGATTGATGATATTTGGCTGTGCTCTTCAATACTTTCCTTTTCTCATTTAGCATATTGTCATCCTTTTCCCCTCTCCCCTTCCCTTGACCGTTTCCCTCTGAACGCAGGATGGCTCCAGCCATCTCCTGACTGTGTTAGGCTATCCAAGCACCCCTGCCCACCCAACTCCCCTAGCTGCAACCCTAAGGCTTTTGAAGATTCCCCTCGGCCTGCTGGCTGAGACACTGCAGCCACCAAGCCTGCACCCCTCGCCTGGACCCACCCCATCGAGTGCCATGGTACCGCCTGTGTGCACGGGGGCCCCGCAGCAGCTGGTGTCAAACAATGCTCGTTCTCATCTGGGCATCCCGGAGCGGCCTGGCAGCTTTGGCCGTTCAGAGCCCAGCTGGGGCTGGAGTTGCTGGGCTGCCCTGCAGAGGTGATTTGCCACTTTTTACTAATAAACAGATTTCAGTCCAAGGAACTTCAGAGGGCCTGCTGCTCTCACCCTGTCTTCTGACTGTCTTTGTGATGAGAGATGTTTGAAGTAGCCACGTCGTTTAATGAAACCAGGACGGATGTGGATGCCGAGGTTTAAAATATCATTCTGCTGCACTGGCTGTGTGCTCTGGATGAGTTACTTAACCTCTCTGAATCTCTCCTTCTGTATCTTTATATTGAATTTAATAATACCAGTGCCACACAGTTCATGTCAGGATTTCATGAGATAATGTTTGTGGAAAGCACCTCGTCTGGGCATTGGCACACTGTATTGCCCTCCACAGATAATGAACTTTCTTCTCTTTTCCAGATAGGATCCCAGGCAGGGGAAGACAAGGCCAAATCAACTTCTAGACATGCCGCTTTGCTCTCTGCAGTGATCTGCGCTTGGCAGATTTCAGATCCTTTTAAACAAAAATAAAAGAGCTTTAATTATGCCCTTGTCTGTGGCTTGGTTCGGTTGCCTTGTTAACCGATTTGAGAATACTGCCCGCCCTGTGGCTGCTTCAAAGTGCAGGTCTGGCTGGGAGTCAGGAGTGGAAAGTCAGTCTGTTATCGTAAAACTCCCAAGTCCCTCTGGCTCAGAGATGGGGCTGGCGGTCTCATCTGGATGGCTGTGTGGTTCAGGGCACGGCCTGCTGGGTCCAGGCAGGTTGCTTGCTCCCTCATCACGCCTGCAGTGGGTGTGTCTGTGGCCCTTGTAGTTGCCGTTGCTCTTTGCTTTCCATTCCCTTATTTTCAGTTGCGGTCTTCCAGCTAATCCAGATGACAGGCATCACTGTAGTCTGTACCAAGCAGATAGCTGGAGTGTTTAATGTGACTTTGTTGTCACATTGCCTAGATTCCAGTCCACCTCATCGTGGGTGGTCTTAGGTGTAAGGAATCTCAATTTCTTTATCTGCAAAATGGAGTTGTGATAGCACTAATCTTATAGGACTGTGTGAGGATTAGGAGGATTAACCTATAAAAGTGGTTAAAACAGACCCTGCTCCATAATAATAACTGAAAATTGCTTGTATTAATATTAGTAATAGGCAATATTTGAACATTTATTATTACAGAATAAATACATTCTAGCTAAGTGGATCCTGTCCGTTCTCCGTAAAGCAAACCCTATTATTCTTTGACTGAGGTTATAGCACTGGAGATGCAAACTCCTTAGGTAAAAGTAAGTTCTATATTGTCACCAGGCAAGGACTGTGGGTGGCCCTACTGAATCTGGGGTGCATTTGTAGCCCTCTGTGGGCTTTGGATCACTCTATGCCTCTGATATCTCCCCTTAGGCTGTAATTTATTGCTTAGTCCCATCCCAGACCATAAGTTTCCTTGGCTTTCTGGTCCTGAGATCACACTGCCTGTCCTTATTACCCGTGGGCTGTTGTGGCCATTGGAACTGGGAGGCAGAATCTGTGCTTTCGTCCGAGGCCCCTTGCCTTGTCCAACACAGTGCTGGCGGGTTCTATGAATCTGCTTGCCTAGACACTCTGTAAGGTAGGCTCTTTTCAAATGTGATTGCTATTCACTTAGTGTCAAATATAGCATAGTTATTTATCCCTAGAATCTGCTCTGACCCATCAGTATCACAACATGGTGAGCCTTGTTTTTTATATGTTCACTTAGACTATTAGCCCAGGCAACTCAACCAGGCAGTTAAGGTGACTGTGTGATTTTTGAGTTGTGTTCCTTTTCTTTTGTAGGTTGTTCAGATAATTTCATTTTGCATCATTCAGAATTGTTGTTATTCTATGTCATCTTGTTCACAAAATACCATTTGCCCTGAGCAAATTCCTGTTACGTCTCACAATAACTTACTTTAAGGAAAGTTTCCTGAATTTTGCAGTCTAGGAAACATGGTGGCATTATTTTCTTGCTAGGACAAAGTACAAACCCAGATTGAGTATTTATCCCTTTGATTACATGCCCAACACTCTGCATACATTTGTGTTTTATTCATTTATGACTGTATTTTATATATATGTATGCATGCATGTAAATATGTATAAGTATATACACATTTAACATGAGGAATCTAGAAAGATTGAGATTATGTTTTGGTCCCTCTGTACTATCAATAGTCGTTTTCCCCCAATATTTTGTTAAGAAATATTTCAAACGTGTAAAAAAGCTGAATTGTCCAGTTAATACCCGTATACCCACTGTGATGATTCTACAATTAACATCTGGCTATATTCGCTTTATCATATAATTATCCATGTCTTCATCACCGTATCTATCCATTTCCATCCCCCTGTTGTTGTCTTTCTAAGTGAGTTGCAGGCTGCCCCTAATCGTGGCCAGGTGCTCTGTGGGCAGGAAGCATGTATTACACTTTGGGTCCTCCCTGAGCCTTCGCTGAACCTCTTCTCGGAGAGACCTTGACATCTACTCATGACTCGGCCCAAAGCCTCACCAGCAGGCACAGAACCCTCCCAGTGGCCTCGCCCAGGGCTTTATCCTTCTATGTGTGGCCTAGACCATTCCGATTCTCACTGTGCCTTTTAAAGCAAAGGTGTTCAAGATGCTGTATCTACCTTTTTACTTCCTCAAGCTAAGAAACATAACTAGACTCCCCAGAAGATGCTGTCTGCTCTCCATCCTTTAGCACGAGCCAAATAAAAGCCTCTGACAAACACCAGCTCCAAAGGCAGACTGAGTTAGCCTTCCCCTTTGGTTACTTTCCAGCATCTCTGATCTGGGCAGCCTCCCTTCCCCCTCCAGCTAGCCCCTGGGGCTGACCTTTGAGGAGGAGTTCTCTGCTGTCCTGACCCACTGGGTCCCCAGTTCTGTCCTGGCTGGATGGCATGGCTCTGAGGAATGTAGCAATGAAGGCCTTGCTGGGTGTGAACTTCCCATTCATTTTAAACCACTGCTTTCTCCATTATTATTTTTATAACAATATCACAGTAATGGCCACTTCATGTGCGCATTCTGTCAAAAAAGAATTGTGAAGAAGTGAAAAAAAACGTGTCTCCCAGCCATATAATTATAGAGTGAACCTAAGTCAAATATTATACTTACTCATTAATGAGGGAACCAATAAATCGGTAAAGCTGGCTCAGAGCATTGGAAGAAGTGGGTATTCATAGGCTTTTCTTTTTTTTTTTTTTTTTAAAGGATAGAAGAGAATGATTAGGTAAGTGTGGAGGAAATGAGGTACCATTTAGATCAGCCTTGAGGTACTCCAGCTTCTGGGAGTGCTGCCAGCAAAAAGCCCTCTCTGTCAGCTCCCTTCAGGGTGTAGGGGAGGGAAACTTTTCCCTTCTTCTCTTCCAGGTCCTGTGATTGGTCTAGTGATTACATTGATATAAAACAGATTAACAGGAGAAAAACCGAATTTAATTTTGTACGCGTAGGAGCTCATAAAAAAATATGAGACTCGAAGAATTGACCAAAGCAGGCAGTCTTTATACTTTTTAAACAAAGAAACAATACATTTTGAAGAATTAATAAGACAAAGGGAATTAGACTTGGTAGTAAATTAGTGAAGAAATAACAGGGTTTGTTGATACAGCCTTCTCGGCCTTGAATTCCCTATCTCTGGTGATAAGGGTGTCTCTCTTCCTTCTGGTACAGGGAGGGTGCCTTTCACATGGGAGGTTTATTTCCTGCTTTTAGCGGGACAGAAAGGAGGGTCAGACTATCTTTCTTGCCCTAGCTGTTCCTTAAATAACTTTAATTCAAAATAATCAGTATGCCTAAGCATTGTATTTTGGGTGACCTGCCCAGAACCCCATCAAGGGGTTGCCTTAACTGAAGAAAGTCCCCTGGCCTCCTGGGCACCCTATGTCTGATCCATCTCTAGGTGTAAAGGCCGGACCTCTCACCCGCTGTTTGCATTTGTCGAGGGTCATCCTATCTTCAGAACTGCCCATAGGGTCAACTGAGGCTTCTGTCATGACTGTATCCCAGCTCACTTTTTTCTCTCCACCCAGAAATCTACAAGTTAGCACATAGCTTCACAGTGTCCAAGGCCTTAATATATTGTCAATAGCAAAATCAAACCCAGATATATCCCTCTAGATATCAGGGTTTGGCTGACCTGTAGAGACAGATAGCAAATATTTTAGGCTTTGCAGGCCCCCCCGCCCTCCATCTCTGTGGTCCTCTCACAACTCTTCAGCTCCGCCCTGGGAGCAGGAAAGCAGTCACGAAGACTAAACAAATGGCTGTGTTCCAAAGACACTGCTTACAAAAACAGGTGGAGGGTGGGATCTGGCCCACGGACCAGAGTGCTGACCCCTGCCCTAGATAGTTAAGTAATCAATCCTTGGGTAAGTGTGTTAAACACTATCCTAGTGTGACACTGAAAGGACAAGCTACCTGCCATCTTTGCCCCCTTTGATGCTTATAGGATATAATTTATAAATCCTACAACTGCCTACAAGGTGCTCATCTTACCATTTCACATATGAGGTACCAGGGTCAGTGAGGGTTCTCCATGGTCTTACTATTTAAGTAGATGGTAGTTTCTGGAAGTGAGCATGGTGGATCCAGCCCTGAGGCTTGCTCTGTCCCCTTCCACCAGCTTGCCTCACTGAGTCATGGGAAGCAGAGGTTTGAGTGACTCTTCGGAGAAAAGCACCCCCAAAACAGATTCACAGAGCCCAAAGGTATCTGAAGAGGCCCTGCTCAGCATTACACCCTCTGCCGTGTGTCCTGGACTTCTCACAGAATGGGTGGATTTACCTGTGAGTAAGGCAATTTGAATGTAGAGAGCTCTTATCCATTAAGGTTTTAAAGGAATTGTCCAGCCTGGACCTGGTTGCCTGGGCTGCATTCCTCTGACACAAGAAGGAGGTAAGAACATCTTACACATCGAGACAGAGATCTTACCTGAGCCGTGCCACACATGGCTCAGGTGTGTGGCATTGACGAAGCCCCTAGGTCAGCCAGAGACTCTGTTAGCATCTCAGTGAAACATGCAGGATCTCTCTTCCAGCTCTCCCTTTACCAAAGTCCATTAAACTGGACCTGGATTCGAATGCTGACTCCTATCACCAGCTATGCAACCGTAGGCAAGTTTCTTAAATCTCTCTGTACTATTTAATATGAAAATGAAATGAAGCTATCTATGTAAAGCTTGTAGAACAGTACTTGTAACACAGCAAGCACTGTGAAAGAATTTTCTGTTATTCTTATTGTTATTATTGTTACTATTATCTTTAGAACTTAGTATGGTGCCTTGCTAGTAATAGGGGCTCAATAAGTGTCATTCAATGCGTAAATGAGCCACATGATAAATTAGATTCAGATTAAGTTGTGGAATAGTGCTCTCCAATAGAGCTCTGTGATGATGGGAATGTGCTGTCGCTGTGCTGTCCAGTAGGGTAGCCACCGGCCACATTTGGCTAATGAGCACTTGACATATGGGTAGTATGATTGAGGAACTGCAATTTAAATTTTATTCAATCTTAATTTAAACTTGTAGCCACATGAAGCTATAGGCTACCGTGTTGGACAGCACAGTCCTCTGAACACTCTAGTGTTTAGAGATTGTGATTCAACATTTGGCATTTTTCAAACATCTGCAAGTGATTAGAACAGGACTAGAACTCTTAGGCCAGTACTTTCTCATCCATCCACTCATCCATCCTTCAAGAAATAAATTCAGGAAGCCAATATTGGGCTTCCCTGGTGGTGCAGTGGTTGAGAGTCTGCCTGCCGATGCAGGGGACGCGGGTTCGTGCCCCGGTCCGGGAAGATCCCACATGCCGCGGAGCGGCTGGGCCGCTGAGCCTGCGCTTCCGGAGCCTGTGCTCCGCAACGGGAGAGGCCACAACAGTGAGAGGCCCGCGTACCGCCAAAAAAAAAAAAAAAAAAAAAAGAAGCCAATATTAAGTTCCTGCTATATGCCAGTTACTCTTCCGGGCACTAGCAGTCAGCAAAGAGAGAGAAGGTCTTGGCTGTCAAAGAACTTGTGTGCTAGTAAAGGAGTAGATAAAATAAAGGCATACAGTAAACAAGCCACTTCCAGACAAGGTACTGGGAGTGCAATCAGGACAAAAGAGGGCGTTGTAGTGGTGACTGGCTTGGAAGGGATTGTGGTGCTTGTCTAAGGAAAGCCTCCGTCAGGAGGGAACACCTGAGCTGAGACCTGTTTGGTGAGAAGGAGAGAGCCTTATCATGATCTGGGATCAGAGTGTTCCAGGCAGACGGAGCAGCAACTTGTCTTAAAGTTGGGGCTGTGCTTGGCCTGTTTGCAAAAACAGGAGGAAGGCCAGGGTGGTGGGAATGGTGAACACAGTAGACTGTGGTCATTAGGTGAGCTTGGAGAGGAGGGCAGGGTGGAGTTTTTCGGGACCTTGCGGGCCAGGGTCCTGAGTTAGGATTTTATTCTAGGGGAACCATAGGAAGATCCTGAGCAACGCCTCCTGGACTCAGTATCTGTTTCATTGCCATGGGTGATGGGGAGGGGCGTGGCAATGTGGTGGTAGCTCATGGGAGGGGATACTGGTGCCTGGGGCACAGACAGTGGCTGTGCAGATAGAAGAGTTGAGAGATGGGGATCTACCAAGATAGAGCCAACAGAACTTACTGCTGGGTGGATTGGATCTTGAAGGTCACAGGGTTTCTATATAACCCCCTCCCCAAATATACTTACACAGTGAGACTGAGTATTTCACTGACCGAATAAGTTTACCTTCCTTCCCTCATCCTTCCGGAGGCTGCTAAGAAGCTTCCTGATGCCTAGGAGTATAGGTTAGGGGATTATAAAGCATGTAGCCCGAAGCAATGTTTCTCTGACTCGAAAGTGCAGATCACCTGGGGATCTTGTTAAAATGCAGACTCTGACTTTGTAGGTCTGGGGTGGGGTCTGAGATTTTGCATTTCTAAAAGGCTCCCCCATGATGCCAGTGCTACCTTTGCTTGAGCCCTACTTTACCTAGGGAGGCCTTACTCCTGCTATGTAAAGGCACAAAACTGTGACCCTCCAGAGCCTGTGTGTCTTAGGAGCAGGTTGTAGGTACCTGGGAAGAACTCACAAGAATCACGCTGGAGTTCATTCTTCTAGATCCACACAAGCATCTTGGTCTTGTGGCTATGAGCCCTCTCTCGACTCAAGGAATTTGTTTTGTGAATAGAGGAACTCCCTGCCGCTTTGTTTGTCCTTTGGGAACAGAAGTCCTCAGCAATTATTTCACAGCCTGTAGCAGTATAGGCAGCTCTTCAAATCCAATCTCCAGAACTACATTTGAGGGGATGTATTTTACATGAAAAAGAAACCTTTAAAGCAAAACGACCTGTGGGCTAGAAGGCCTGTGACTCTCTTTATATTGTGTATTATTAACACAATGCATTTACCTGGTGCCTGGGTGGGAGAAATGAGACTTGATCACCAGAGATATTAACAATAAGATGATCAGTTTCAGCAGAGAGGAAGTTCTCCAAAGCCGTGCCTCCGGCTCTGGGTCCATTTCTTAATGAAATGGGAAAAGGAAGTGTCAGGAAGTTTAATATGATACATTTCGCTGAAGAGCATTACTGTAAGTGAAACCTATTACCAGGCTGTAGGATTTAGGGCTGTTTTGAAATGAGTGTACTTACTCCCTTGTAGAAGGGGCTAGTTCAACTATATTGATCATCCGGTGCCAGCACAGAATGTTTTATTGAGTCAGGATTGCATATGGAAGCTTTTTGTAAATGAAACTAACATTTGATGATTGGGAGAAAATGACTGTGACTTGCCATGTGGTTCCTCAGCCAATACCATTGATTCATGGTGCTTGTAGTAGTTCTTAATAATCTGCCCCATTTCATATTATATGAGATATTGAAGGTATTTTCCTGATTTCTCCAGTCTAAACATTTAGGGTTATTGCACCAAGCTTATACTCCAGCTTTCTTCCATCTAATTTTTTGAGTTCTCAAGTGCTGTGGCATTTATCATCACAGGTTATTAAATTATCATGTGGTAGTTTGCATTTTTATTATGTTCTTCACTTCTGATATATGCAAATCTTCCTCTTGGAGCTCACATCGATTTTTTTTTAACTAGGCAGAGTGGGGGACATTGAACTGTCTAGACCCACCTCAGTCAAAATGATCGATATCCTTTCTTGTTTCTGAGTGGGAAACTATTTAGTAAAGCGCTCACTCTGTTTGTGGGTTTGACCCGCCAAAGAAACCTGATTCTTCCAATTCCCAATGTTCATTTTCCCCATTTATTTCTCTTTTCTTACTGGAATTACTGTTTACCCCAGAGAGAGCAGCTTAAAAGGAAGAATCAGGCATAGTCAAAGAGAGACTTTACTGAAACGTCTTCAGTTCATAATATGGTCCTAGAATTAAGGCAGCAGCTTTTCCTGTGTTTGTAGAAGTGCTCCCGGCATAAGCATATGTGTCTCTCTGCCCTGTATACCAGCCAGTTTCGTCCTGGATGGGGAGTCAGAGTGATGGCCCCAATCATCACAAAGAACCTTTACCTGCCAATAAAATAAAAATCAAATCCATGGTATGGCCACAATTTCTTTTCAGGGCAGGAACTCCAGGCAGAAGTGGCACGTGGAGCTGCTCCTTCTGGAGGGACACTTCCCAGTGTGAATAAAGGGGAGCCTTACATAAGATGTCTATCATTTTTGTAAGAGAATGGTCAGAACTGTCCTTAGAAAAGTCTCTGTGGTGCCAGTTATGATTCTGCCGAGAGGTATCACGGGCTCAGGAACCAAACAGTTCTGGGTGGAAATCCTGACTCTACCACTTTCTAGCTGTATGATCTTAGGAAGAATAGGTAACTGTTTTGATCTTTAGTCTCCTCTGGAAAATAGAATCATGCCTTCTCGGCAGCTGGAGAGTTGTAAGAATTAACAGTAACATACGGTCACTTTCTACCACACTGTGTGACATTTTCTGTACAAAATGTTGGTTTCAAAACAAAGCAAAAATATGAAGGAGTTGGATGTGACCACTAATCTTTTATCCTGGTTTTTACATTCTTTGGATCACAATAAACAATCAAGTCTTCAAATGATTCAGATGATTCCGTTTCCTTCCTCCTGGCTCTTTAGACTCTGTCGCAAGCAGTTTTCTCTGCTGATGCAAACGCCGGGACTGTCATCTTGATAAAACCAGTCTCCCTGGACACTGGTGGCCAAGTGGATGGGTTTGTTCCCATGTGCCAAGCTGAATCTACCCTGCAGCCCAGGCTCTGGCAGCAGGGTCCCAAAGGCAGTGTTGGAACTGGATGTCCAGGGCCTGCAATTGCAAGGCTATCTCTTCTCTTTTCTGACTCGTCGAGGCATCCTGCAGTGGTTGGCATGTCAGCTGTGGGAGCTGTAACTGCTGGGCAAAGCCAGGTGTGTTTGAGTGCACGAGAGTCTTCGCTCTAGACGCACAGAGTTTTCTGAGTCAAAATGGAATGAGAGGCAGAAAGCACATACTCACGGTTTATTTCTGATGCTCTTGGCTTGCGTGAAGGTGTCTCTTTCAACACATCTTATTTTCTAAGCATGAAATCAAAGGGAGATAACGTGACCCAGTTAACAGGATAGGGCTCCAGCACGTCCCAGGGGAGGCATCCGCTGACCATCCATCATACACAAAGCTCCCTGCTCAATAGCAGAGCCCTGACCCGGGGTCAAGAGTGCACATAGCAACATGCTCACAGCTCTCTGGTCCCAAGTGAGGCAGTAGCCATTTTCTTACCTAGACGACTGCCCTGTACGTCATCCCACCCAAGAGGCAATGCCTCTGTTCTAGAAAGTGGAGATTGCAGTCTTTACAGAATGCATTTTCTTGTACGTTTGGTAACATTTCTAATACCAGCTTAGACCTGCATGTCTATGTAGTTTCCCCAAACAGGGTGTCTCTCCTGGCCTCTAGCTTTTCTTAGATACACACCATCTCATTTCCATAATTGTTCTCCTTGTCGGGTCTGGCTGTGTTATTCTCTGGCCCTCAGAACCATTTGGGTCTCTTCTCAAAGGGCCAAGAAGGCTGTACTTACTTCCTCATTTCCAACTGATCTGGAAAAATGCAGCTAAAGGAATTTGATATTTAGATCCACAGGATCCTAGCGTCTTACTCAGGGGGTTGGGGTCCTCTTCTTCATGCCTTCATCATGAGACCCCCCCCGCCCAGCGCATGCATGCTCGGGGGGGGTGATATCACCCCTAGTGGAGGGAAAATTGCTTCTTTTGGGGGAGGGGCGCAAAAACAATATTGCTCTTTTTATGTATAAAGCACAGATATATACACAACATATAAGCAGATATGTAGTATGACTGTGGTATTAAAATATCACTGGGGGGCCAACTAGGAAGAAATGTCTAAAAAGGCTCTTGGGTGTGCGATAATGAAAAAAGGTTGAAAAGCACTGCTCTAGAGTTTTCCTCATGATTCCTCCTTTTCCCTACTCACAAAAAGTAATGCTTAAAAGGGGACCCCTTTGCTCTCCACTTGGGGTAAAGACATTGCTAGATATAGTTCTGGAAGGAGGGAAAGGCTACTGTGTTTCCAGCTGAAGAGTTATTTAGAACTCTTTTAGGGAAACTCATGCCGGAGTTTTAAATAACAAAGGAATCGCCTGCAGAGATTTCAAAATTCCAACTGCTGGACCCCACCCCAAATGTACCCCAGAATCTTCTGGAACTCTGGACATCACTTGGGTGATTCCTAAATAGTCACACCAACATGAACTCCACAACTGCTTCTGTAGACAGAAGGAGAGAAAGTGCTTAGATTAGAAACTGGCCCAGGGCCAGAAAGTGAACTGCTACATAGGTCTGCTGCTCACCACCTCTCCTCACCTCTGCGCTTTGGCAAACTGGATGGTGTAACCAAAATTCAGCCTCTGTACACTGGTACCAAATTGAATCTTGGAGACTGAGTTTTGGATGAAGTAGAAAAGAATAGCTTTATTGCTTTGCCAGACAAAAGGGACCACAGTGGGTTAATGCCCTCAAAACAGTGCCTGCCGACCTGGAGGGGGTGGTGAGGAGTTTTATAGTAATGGTTCAAATAGGGCATGATCAGCTTGTGGACATTCTTCTGATTGGTTGGTGGTGAGGTAAGTGGGAATCAGCAGCATCAACCTTCTGGTTCCAACTGGTCTGGAGTTTACATGCTTGTGGGCAGCATACAGTTAACTTCTTCCACCTGGTGGGACTTTTAGTTCTGCAGAAGAGCTCAAAGATATTGTTGTGTGTATCCCTTGAGGAGGAACCCAGACCCTGCCCAAAGGCTGCACTACTGTTTCTTGACTGCTCCTCCCTTGTCTCCGCCTCCCCTCCCTTCCCTGATTAGCAACTGTTTGAACCTGCCCTTTGTAACTCAGGAAAGGTCATGGAGGCTGCATGAAGCCTATTTCCTACAAATAAGAAGTGGGGGACACAGAACGGCTTTTGTGCCCAGGATCCCCACAGGGTCCTGCTCAGTTTCAATGGTGCATAGTTCACCAAACATACCCCACCCTTTTCCACCTCCTTGCATTTGCATGGAAGGCTCTCTCCACTCGGATTCCCCTTTCTTTCATCTTAACCTATCAACATTTTACTTGTTCTATAAGACCTAGCTCCAGAGATTCCTCTTGCAGGAAGTCTTTCATGAACCTCCCCAATCCACCCCCATTTTCTTATTGCACTTACCACATGCTGCCTTCCATTTTGGCTATTTGTATACATTGTCTTATTTTTCTGTTTTATTGAGGTATAGTTTATATACCATAAAATCCATTCATTCTAAGTGTACAATTCAGTGATTTTTAGTTGATTTATAAAGTTGTGCAACCATCCCCACAATCCAGTTTAAAAATTTTTTCATCCCTCCAGAAAGTTTGCTCATGCCTATTTGCAGTCAGGCCCCACCCTACCCCCAGCCCCAGGCAACCTGCTTTCATTCTCTATAGGTTTGCCTTTTCTAGATATTTCAAATACATGGAATAATACAATATATAATCTTTTTCATCTGGCTTCTTTCAATTAGCATAATTTTTTTGAGGTTAATTTATGTTGTAGCATGTACTGGCAGTTAGTTCCATTTCACTTCCAAATACTATTCCTTGGTATTGTAATGTAGTGGATATTAGATTAACTGGATTGGATTAGTATCGTATTTATGGATATACCACATTTTGTTTATTCATTGACCATTGGTGGACATTTGGGTTGTTTCCAGTTTGGGGTTATTATGAATAATGCTATTTGCAGTCTTTCTATAGACATATGTTTTCAATTCTCTTGCGTAGAATTGTGGGTGGAATTGCTGGGTCATGTGGTAAATTTTTATGTTATTGGAGTATATTGGATTTACAAAGTTGTGTTAGTTTCAGATGTACAGCAAAGTGATTCACTTATACATACATATATATCCATTTTTTTCAGATTATTTTCCCTTATAGGTTATTACAAGATAGTGAGTAGTTCCCTGTGCTATACAGTAGGTCCTTGTTGTTTATTTTATGTACAGTAGTGTGTATATGTTAATCCCAAACTCCCAATTTATCCCTCCCCCCACCTTTCCCCTTTGGTAACCATAAGTTTGTTTTCTATACCTGTGGGTGTATTTCTGTTTTGTATATAAGTTCACTTGTATCATTTTTTTTGTTTTTTTTTTAGATTCCACATATAAGTGATATCATATGATATTTGTCTTTCTCTGAGTTACTTCACTTAGTATGATAAGTGAATCTCTAGGTCCATCCATATTGCTACAAATGGCATTATTTCATTATTTTCTTATGGCTGAGTAATATTCCATTGTGTATATATATATACCTCATCTTCTTTATCCATTCATCTGTCCATGGACATTTAGGTTGCTTCCATGTCCTGATTGTAAATAGTGCTGCAATGAACATTGTGGTGATGTATCTTTTTGAATTATGGTTTTCTCCAGATATATGCCTAGGAGTGGGATTATAGGATCATATGATAGCTCTAGTTTTAGTTGTTTTTTTTTTTTTTTAATCTAAGCCATTTTTATTTATTTTGTTTTATTTTGTTTTCTGCGGTACATGGGCCTCTCACTGTTGTGGCCTCTCCCGTTGCGGAGCACAGGCTCCGGACGCGCAGGCTCAGCGGCCATGGCTCATGGGCCCAGCCGCTCCGCGGCATGTGAGATCCTCCCGGACTGGGGCACGAACCCGCGTCCCCTGCATCGGCAGGCGGACTCTCAACCACTGCGCCACCAGGGAAGCCCTAGTTTTAGTTTTTTAAGGAGCCTTGATACTGTTCTCCTTATTGGCTGTATCAATTTACATTCATGTGGTAAATTTATATACAACTTTTTAAGAAACTGCCCAGTTGTTTTTCAAAGTAGCTGTAACCATTTCATCTTTTCATTCCTACCAGCCTCACATGAGGCTTCCAGTTTCCCCTCATCCACGTGAATGCTTCGTATTGTCTGTATTTTTTTATTAAACCCATTCTAGTGGGCGGGTAGTGGTAACTTGTGATTTTTATTTGCATTTCCCTAAAGACTAATGATGCTGAGTATCTTTTCAAATGCTTATTAGGCATTTATATGTCTTCTTTGGTGGAATGTCTATTTAAATTACTTGCCTATTTTTAAAATTGGGTTGTTTGTCATTTTATTGTTGAGTTGTAACATTGGTAGAATGTGTCATTCAGATCTCTTTATTCTTACTGATTTTCTGTCTAGTTGTTTTATCAGTTATTGAGAGGGATATTAAGGTCTCCAACTATTATCATTGAATTGTTTATTTCTCCTTTCATTTGTCAATTTCTTTTTCATTTATTTTGGGGCTCTGTTATCAGTTTAATGTGGTTGGGTTTACATCTGCCATTTTGTAATTTGTTTTATGTCTCATATCTTTTTGGTACCTTTGTTCCTTCTTTATTGTCTTCTTCTGTGTTAAATAGATTTGTTCTCATGTTTCATTTTATGTTTTGAATCATTTTCTTAGTGACTGCATCTACAATATGTATCACAGTTATAACAGTCTACTTCAGATTAGTACTAACTTAATTCATATTTTTAATAAATTTATTCATCTTTTTATTTTTGGCTACATTGGGTCTTCATTGCTGTACACGGGCTTTCTCTAGTTGTGGCAAGTGGGGGCTACTCTTTGTTGCAGTGTGTGGGCTTCTCATTGTGGTGGCTTCTCTTGTTGTGCAGCATGGCTCTAGGCACGCAGGCTTCAGTAGTTGTGGCACATGGGCTCAGCAGTTGTGGCTCTTGGGCTCTAGAGTGCAGGCTCAGTAGTTGTGGCGCACGGGCCTAGTTGCTCCGCGGCATGTGAGATCTTCCCGGACCAGGGCTCGAACCCATGTCCTCTGCATTGGCAGGTGGACTTCTAACCACTGTGCCACCAGGGAAGTCCCCTAACTTAATTCTTGTAAAATATGGAAACTTTGCTCTAATAAAGCTCCATTTCTCCCTCCTGCTTTGTGCCATTGCCACATATATATTAGATCTATATATGTTATTAATTGAGCAATACAGTTATTGTTTTATGCAATCCTGTGCCTTTTAAAGAAGTTAAGAGGGAAAATATATTTATACAGTCCTCTGTATTTACTCACATAATTAATTTTCCTGGTACTCCTTATTTCTTAATGTATATATTTGAGTTACTGTATGGTGTAATTTCCCTTCCACCTAAAGGAATTCCTTTAGTGTCCCTTGCAAGGAAAATCTGCTAGCAATGAATTCTCCCAGTCTTGTTTATCAAGGAATATCTTTATTTTGCCTTCAATTTCAAATAATAGTTGTGTTGGTTATGGTATTCTTGATTGATAGTTTTTTCTTTCAGTTCTTTAAATATACCATTCCACTGCTTTCTGACTTACCTTGTTTCCAATGAAAAGTCATCTCTTAATCTTATTGAAGAGTCCTTGTATGTGATGAGTTTTTTTTTTTTTTTTCCTTGCTGCTTTGAAGGTCGTCTTTTGATTTTTTGCCTTTCAACATATAAGTGAACAGGTTATAATGTGTCTGGGCACAGATCTCTTTGCTTTTGTTCTACTTGGAGTTTGTGGAGCATCTTAAATCTATAGATTCATGTTTTTCACTACATTTTGGATATTTTAGCCATTATTTCTTAAAATACTTTTTCTGCCCTTTTTCTCTCTTCTTTCCTCCCATTATATGTATATTGGTGTACTTACTGGTGCCCCACAGGTATCTGAGGTTTTGTTCATTTTTCTTCTTGGCTCTTCAGATTGATAATACATTAATTTATCTTTCAGTTCACTGATTATTTCTTCTGACATCTCCCATCTGATATTGAGCCTCTCTAGTGAGTTTTTAATTTCAGTCATACTTTTCAACTTCAGAATTTCTATTTTTTTTGTTCTTGTTGTTGGTACAATAACTATGTCTTTATTCAGATTCTGTATTCATTGGATTATTATCATATTATTTAAATTTTAAACATAGGTTTCTCTAGTGTTTTGAACATATTTATATTAGGTGCTTTGAGCCTTTGTCTGTTATGTCCAACATTGGGACCCACGTTGAGACAACTTCTATTGACTCCTTTTTTTCCCCTGAGAAAGGAAAGACCATGCTTTCCTGTTTGTTTTTCGCATGACTTAATTTTTTGTTGAAAATTGAGCGTATTAGATAATATACTCTAGCAACTCTGGATTCAGTTTTCTGTACACCTCCCCCCCCCACCTGAGATTTGCTATCACTGCTGTTTAATTACATGCCTAGACTCAATCTGTGGACTCTGTCTTTCTCATGGTGTGTGGTCATGGATATCTTGACTCAGTTTTTTGTTTTTAATTCTTGTGTGTGTGTGTGTGTGTGTTTCATGTTTTAAATTCTTGTTTTTATTTTTAAGCCTTTCTTCCTGGGGATCATCTCTGTGTCTGCATAGTCAGTGATTGGTCAGAGTTTGAGTTCAAATGCCTCAAGCACTAAGGTTTTATTCAAACTTAAGGCAGCTTTTATGTCTTCCCAGCTTTTACTTTCTTCTGGGCCTTTTGGCATCTCCTTTGCCTATGTACACAGGCTCACAGTCAGGCAGGAATGAGTAGAGAAAGTAGACCCCCTCTGGTCTCTTTTCCACTTGTGCATGGCCTTACAGTCAACCAGAGATCTGTGGGGAGCGTATCAAGGACCCGGCTGATCTTCTTGTTACATTTCTGTATAGTCTGCCAGTCTGTTGCTTGCCCCAGCCAGCACCATGACCTCCGAGTAGCTGAAGTTGACCCCCCTGTTCATTTGCCATTGGGATTGCTATTCTTACCTACAACACCATGGAGTGTGGGGTTTTTCACATCCACTGCAAATCAAGTGGACTCCTTCCAGCCACAAGGCTGCTGGTTTGCAAGGCCAGCCCACCTGGTAGAGTAACTGGGCCAACCAACATGGGAGGGGCATGGGAGGGAGGGAAAGAACCCAGATCCCCACTGTTCTTACCAGAGGTTCAGAAGTTTTTCTTGAATAAATGCTCCTCAATTTGTTGTATGTTTTAGTCAATTTCTAGAGTCTTGAAATAGTTGTTTTCGACAATTTTGTCTAGTTTTGTCACTGTTCTTTGAGGAGAGAATTTGTCAAGTTACTCACACTGCTATTCTCTCCCCATTGTCTTTTCCCATCTTTTAGAGAGGAAAAATCATGTGTATTTAAAGGTATGGACTCTGACACCAGACCGCCTGGGCTTTAATTGGCGCTGCCATTTACTACCTGGAAGAACTTGGGCAAATTGCTTAACCTCTGGGCCTCTGCTCTCTGTAAAATGGGGAAAATAATAGTACCTACCTAATGGAATTGTTGTGCGAATGAAATGGATTAATATACACAGAGTAATAGGAGCAGTGCTTGGCACACCGTAAGTGCTATAAAATGTTAGCTTTTGTTGTTATTTCAGGGAGGGCGGGGACTTCTCTAGGACTTTAGGTCCCATATCCTTGGCCTAGTACCTTGCATAGTCGGCCCTTCTGACCCTCAGATCATCTATACTAAGTAATGCTTGATGTGTAGAGGAAATGAGGGCAGTTCTCAGAGTAACCGCAGGTGTGAGGAGGAAAGACTGCATGGGACCCAAGGAACAGATGGCTTTGTGCCTTGTTGAGGCCAAATGTTGTTCAGTCTTTGTCTTGGGCTCATGTGTATTTGTCCTCCCAGCCCCAGGAACCGCCTAAAATGTTCAGGTGCTACTCATGTACCATATTGAGTTGGAGACCAGGTCTGCACAGTTGTGTTTCCAAGCAGTTAATTAGCACAGTTCCCACATTTCAGAAGTTTCCTTGCAGCACGCAGCTCCAGGAGTGGACAGAGCAGCTTGGCCCTGCTGCTTATTTAGGTACTTGCACAAAGGGAAGGACCACTGGGGAGCTGTAGGAGAGCAGGAGAGCTTACGGTGTGTGTTTACCAACTCAGGTTGCTGTGCGCCTGTGCAGAGCCATCGTGCCCGTGGGGAATTGGTATTGTTGCCTCCAGTGAACACAAGCAGGGTGAATGGAATACGGGCTGAGTTCGGTCCCCGCTCACCACTTGGTGGGTCACCTTTGAGCAGGACAGCTGTATGTAGTGACCTGGCGTAGCCACTATGAGCCCTACTCGGTGCTCAGGAGCAGGGCCACAGACATGATAAGACAGCCCTTGCTCTCAAGGAGTTTCATCCTTCATGAGCGATGCTAGACAGGCCAAAATAATCATGACCAGGGAGAAGGTGAAGGGTGTTCTCGGAGGAGGTGTCATTTGAAATGCCTGCTGCTGGGTAAGTAGGGGTTTCTGAGGTGAGTGGCGTGGGATGGATGGTATTTGCCCATTTGAGGGTCAGGGGATGAGAACGATCCAGGCCAATGTAAGAAAGTGCAAGGAGGGATTCTTGCAGGAGGCTGACCTAGAGGCAGAATGCGGCCAGATCTTGGTGGGTCTGGCAGTCCAAGCCAAGGAGCTTGGGCTTTTCTAGTTGGCAGTGGGCATCACTGGAGAGTCTTATGTAGAGAATTAACTGGGGATGGATTGAATGAGGTGAGACAGGAAAGAGGACAGCGGCCAATGCAAATGCACTTGGGAGAATTCGGGGAAGAAGAGGGAATGAGCAACAGAACTGAGACCAACGGGGTCTGGAGGAGGGCGTGGGAGGAGGGGGAGGGAGAGGAGGAGGAGCAGAGGCCAGTGGGACGTGGTACTGAGAGGAGGACTGTCGGGTTTCTGGGACCTGAGACTGTGCAAATGCCAGTGAAGTACTGATGTTTATGGAGGGAGGGATCAGAAGGGCTGGGTGCCCTGAGCTGAGAGGGGGCAGAATTCTGTGTTGGGACCTGTGGAGGCTGGGGGTGGTGACCATCTGGGGCTGCAGGCAGGGATTGGGTGTCACCAGCATGTGGGAAATGGAGAATGTGGGGATCCCCCCCATGAGAATAGTACAGGGACTCCAGAACCGTCAGATGTGACCTTGGAGAATCCTTGCCAAGAGAACAAGAGACAAGGAGGAGGAGAGGAGCGTGGAGTGCAGCTAAGCTGTGCATGTCATGAGGGAGGGGTCGGCCATGTCAGAAATCAGAGAGACCCCGTGTGAGAAGGGCAGGAAAATAACACTCACATTTAAGATGTAGGAGCTCGTTGGGAAGCTTTCTCAGGAGCAGCTTCCGTGGCCCTAGGAGAGCCGGGAAGCCCCATTGCTCTGCATTGACTTGAGCGTGGAAAACAGGGCCGTCTACCCGGCAAACATGGACTTTCTTTATGACCTTGTTGGAAGGAAAGATGAATTCATGACAGTGACCAGAAAGGTGATTTTTTTTTTTGCCGTACGCGGGCCTCTCACTGCTATGGCCTCTCCCATTGCGGAGCACAGGCTCCGGACGCACAGGCTCAGTGGCCATGGCTCACGGGCCCAGCCGCTCCGCGGCATGTGGGATCCTCCCGGACCAGGGCATGAACACGTGTCCCCTGCATCGGCAGGCAGACTCTTAACCACTGCGCCACCAGGGAAGCCCCAGAAAGGTGATTTTAAGTTGTGGTTTTTAACATGGATGGGCATTGGTCAAGCTTGAGGATAGAATGGAGATGGAGCCAGTGGAGGGGGAAGAGACAGCAAAGAGGGCAACGTGGTGGAGGAAGGTCTTCAGGTGACAAAAAGGGATGGGTGGGCAGAGGGGGCTGTGAGGAACGGAAGGGGGCAGCTCTGGGTGGAGCTGAAGTGGGTGCCCCGCAGTGCCTTCCCTCCCTTCCCCCTTCTTTCTCCAAGTAGGCTCCCACTTCTGAATCCAGCAGGAACAGGTTCTATTGTCACATCCACACTTATGTCAGCTTCTCTAGTTCTTTGATCAGTTACACGTACCCCTTTGGGTACTTAGTTTACGTATTGGTACAGCATTGTTAGCTCCTTGAACAAGATCACATGCATCCAACAAGCAGGAGACTGTTTTACTCAGGGGGGAGAGACCAAGTAGTGCTGAGTACTTTTCTTCTACCGGTGGGGTGGGGGACAGAACTGGACTCAGCATCAGAAGGCATTGCTGTCACTTACAGGTGTGTGATCCTGGTCTAATTACCTCACTGCTCTGGGCTCCTGGGTCCTCCCAGTAAAATATGGGGAAGGGACTAGATCATCCTCAACATCCACTTTGGCAGTAACGTCTGTTGTTCCTGAGATCCATGACTGTGTGTCTTAGGTGAAGTTTGAGGGTGTTTTGTGCCTGAGATGCACTGAAATAACAGTGGAAGGATGTACAGGTGGATTTGAGCAGTGAGCTGGTGTGAGCAGGTCAGGGAAGATGAACTCTTAAGGTGTGTGGCTGTTCCCTTCATTGCTCTGACACCAAAACTGGACTTTCTTAGTCTTCTGGAAGCTGTTTAATGCACATGAGCGGGCACTGTTTTGTTCTGACCCCTGTCTATCTTACACCTGGATGCACAAGCTTTGGCAACCATATTATTTTCTTCTCAGCTTATCTGGGTGATTCATTTCTAAGAGAGGATGTAATTAGGTGGAAGTAGATTATCTTGGTACTTAGGACTTAACCCTACCTGTCTGGTGGTTTGCTCTTGAGGAATTATATATAATGGCTTTGTACACTGTCCTGGTAGAAGCAGTTTATATGTAGCATACTCCTGTGGAATTACAAGTAAAATCGGGAGACCAGGAAGAAAAAGAAATGAAATGCTTAAGTGCAGCCCTGGCATCCCACACCGTTATTGCTCTAGCATGGCTGCAGGCTTGAGTCAGAGATTCCTGGGAAGCAAAGCAAAAAGGGAAATACAGCTAGAATCATACTGTTTAATAGCCTTTGGTTGGGGGTAGCTGCCGGCGGGGGTGGGGGGGGGCGATGATAAAATTAGTTCCTAGGAAAAGCAGAGCTTTTTCTAGTACTTAATTAAAAACATTTCCCATATCAGCCTTAACCTAGTGTTTCTGCAAGTATATATATTTTTCTCAAGGGAAGCACACGATTTGAAAAAAGAAGGCTCCATAGTCAGGAGAGTTTCAGGAAATATATATCAATATTTTGATGGATGATTAACAATGAATATTATCATTTGGAAATCTCTCATAAGTCTTGTAAAGAAACCTGTTTATCTTTGTTCAACCCAGAATTTTCAAAATTATCTATGACTTCATAATGCTTTTCCTGCCTGCATAGCTTTTAACAATGACTAAGTTTTTTTTTTTAAACAGCAAGTTTGCTGCTAGAGCCCATTAGCCTTTACCACCTGGGTCAGGGGAACGTCACCGAGGCAGGAAGCATATTGCTTGGTCACTCAGGTATGGGGTCAGTGGGACTGGGCTTCAGTCCTTACCCCTCTGCTCACCAGCTGCGTGGCTATTATCGGGCTAGTCATCTTCTCCAGCCTCAGGTTTCTCATCTGTAAAACTGGATAATAATATGACCTACCTCTGGAATTATCGTGTAGAATAAATATGTCAATAGATGTAAAACCCTCAGGACCATCCCTGGATAAGTAACTAATACGTGTTCTTTTGCTTGTAAGGAATATTGTCCCCATTCCGGAGGGTACCCTGCCCTGATGCCACGTCGCTCCCACGTGACAGGGTACTAACTCTAGTGCTTCTTTGGGTACTGACTGTACTTCTCTTTATTCTGGCAGAGAGCAGCTCTATTGGCCCTTTGTGATAATTGCCTATTTTCATAGTTGTCTTCTCTATTATACTATGAGCTGGTTAAGGACACCTGCAGCCCCGGAATTAGAACTTGGCATGGCTACTCAATCTGGGGTTTTCAGTCCTTCTGACAGTGTAAGCCTGGGCCCTAGGGCATATAGAGAGTATGATTCAGTGAAAACAGATCTGCCTGGGGAGTGTGTGTGTGTGTGTGTGTGTGTGTGTGTGTACATTGTTAGTGTGTTAGATGGAAATCTCTTAAGACTCTGGTCCTCTATACATTTTTGTTGAATGCCGAGGAAATCATTTAACTCCTATTGTTCTTGAAGTTTCTCTAATAAAAGAGACCTGGCACCACATAAATTGTGAATTGAAAGAATGGTCTCAATTCCTGTGAAAGGTACTAAACACGGACTATTAATAATAGGACTGATGTAAAAATTTCTAGTGGTGCCTTTACAGCTCAGTCACTGAGTGGAAGAAAATTCTATTATCTGTACCCAGCAGGGACACAGAATCCTTGTTTTTCTATCATGGGCCACTGAGCTATGGAGAAAAATCAATGACAAGATTCATAAGCAGGAAGAAAATTTAGAGATTTTTTTTAAAGAAGAGGATCATAAAACTTTACACATTCTCTTAGAATTAAATGAACATAGATTTCACTAAATATAAGGAATAATAATTTAAAAAAAGATGCCTCTGTTGTACTTTAGGGCTATTTAGGGAAGAGAGTAGAAGAGAGAAACTAAGAAACAGGGTACAGAGGGGAAAATGGTCTGAGAAAGATGCAAAAATAATGCACAAGGATGCAGGAAATGACCGAGAAGAAGTCTCAGAGACGCAGACGAATGAGGCCTTTCTAAGGAAAGAGTGTCCAAGACTCTGACTCTCAGACAGCAGTGTGACCAGAGGGAACGATGGTCTCTTGTTAAAGACCCAGGTGCAGAGAGAGCTGGCAGGCTCTCGGGATACTGCTGCGAGGAAGGGTAAGGCCATGTTGCATATTCGCAACCCCAGGCATAGCTGCAGTCACAGTGACGAACATTGGACAGCAAGTTTCCTCCTCATTTGTGGCAAGCTTTGAGGGCAGAATCATCGCCTCCGCATTACAGATCAGAAAAGGGAGCTGCAGGCGTGTTAAATGCGTGGTTCATGTGTGGCTCTCAAAATCCCTCATGTTTTCCGTCTGCCCCTCTTCTCACCCCTTTACACACACCAGTGCCTTTGGCATGGGCTGAAGGCCAGAGTCATGTCTAAATCAGAGGTTCTCCATGTAATTCTTCCTCTGCTTTTTAAGAAAAAATCATAAATTTATACCCGTTTATTATGCGGTCATAAAACAGGCTAAATCATTCCATCAGAAATAAAGCGACATTGACTGTTTGTCTTCCCTGGCCAACCTGCCAGGGGAGCCTGCAGTCCGTTTTCCACCAGGGCAATTACAGGACTCATTGTTGTGTTGTCCTCTGTTACCTGGCTCTACAAACCTCAGGTCCTGTAATTCACAAATGAATGCCTCCTGCATGACGTTTCCCCTGTGCCCTAAATGACTGGCTCCAAGGAGCTGCTGTTCAAGTGAAAAACAAAACCACACAATGTGTGCCTCCCTTACCTGAAGCAATTGAGGCTGCTGCTGCTGCTGCTTCATCCTGGTGAGATGCTCTCTGGGCTTCTGTGGTTGGACCCCTTCCCACCTTTCCTGCAAGACCACGTCCTGGCACATCAGGCAAGCAATTGAAATGGGCTTGCAACTTCCTTTCATGGGATTAGAAAACAAACTTGCATTGAAGTTGTGCCCGGAATGGCTTTTCCATGGCAGCAACAGGAGTGCTTTGCAAACTTGTTATAAATGGCCAGCATTGTTATTGCCAGACTCAGGAATAAGGCAATTTCCCGAACTGGATTGACGGAGAAGCGAGCAGGAGTTTGGCAATCTGTGGCCTGCGGCCAAATCCAGCCATGGCTTATTTTTTTTTATTTTTATTTTTTAAAGATTTTTTTTTTTTGATGTGTGGACCATTTTAAAAGTCTTTCTTGAATTTTGTTACAATATTGTTTCTGTCTTATGTGTTGGTTTTTTGGCCACAAGACATGTGGGATCTTAGCTCCTCGACCAGGGATCGAACCTGACCAGGGATTGAACCTGCACCCCCTGCACTGGAAGGCGGAGTCTTAACCACCGGACCACCAGGGAAGTCCCATGGCTTATTTTTGTTAATAAAGTTTTCTTGGAACACAGCCGTGGCCATCATTTACATTCTGCTTACAGATGCTGCTTTTGTGTTAGGATGACAGAGTTGGAGTTGCTGCAGAGACCAAGTGGCCCAGAAGCTGAAAATATTTACTGTCTGGCTCTTCACGGAAAAAGTGTGCTGATGCCTGTTCAGGAGCCCCAATAAGGGGACCTCTGGGCCTTTCTTTTTGTGTGTGTGTTTTTGTTTATTTATTTATTTTTTTGCGGTACGCGGGCCTCTCACTGTTGTGGCCTCTCCCGTTGCGGAGCACAGGCTCTGGACACGCAGGCTCAGCGGCCATGGCTCACGGGCCCAGCCGCTCCACGGCATGTGGGATCTTCCCGGACCGGGGCACGAACCCGTGTCCCCTGCATCGGCAGGCGGACTCTCAACCACTGCGCCACCAGGGAAGCCCTGGGCCTTTCTTTAACTACAGTTTAATGTGAGGTCGACATCCACACTGTTTCTGCATCTGTTCCCAACAGCACTGGGCCCCGCTGCTGGGCGAGTTGTTTGAAGGTACAGCTTCCTCCACGTTCCCCGGGGGGCAGCCTGCTGGGCTGTGGTGTCCCGTGCCTCTCCGAGCAGAGGGGCTTTTAGATGCAGGTTCTCTGCACTCACGGGCTCTCCCCAGCCTCGCAGTTCCCTCAGCCCTCACACAGGCTCCGGATTGAGGCACGGCAGGCTCCCCAGTGTCCTTTTCAGCTCCAGCTTCCTTGACCCAGGCCTCCCATCAGCCGTGGCTCTGCTGCTCTTTACATCTGAGGCATCACACACAGGCACCCTTCTCTGTGGTTCTGCCAGCACGCCCCTACAGAAGCCTCGTTTCTCACCAGCTCTGCTGAAATAGTTGCCTGGGCAGTTTCTCCTCCCTCCACACTGCGCCACACCTGCCAGGATAGTGTTGCTGAAGGATGGCTCCCCAGGGACCTCCAAATCAACCCTCAACCTAATTAATCTTCAAGGCCGTTTTATCTCTTCATGGCGCTCTGAGGCCAAAAAGGTCTTCCTCCCTTTCCCCAGGGATGGTCTGAATTTTTCCCTTTGCCATTCCTCCCACCTCCCACTGGTCAGAATGGCCATCATCAAAAAATCCACAAACAGTAAATGCTGGAGAGGGTGTGGAGAAAAGGGAACCCTCCTGCACTGTTGGTGGGAATGTAAATTGATACAGCCACTATGGAGAACAGTATGGACGTTCCTTAAAAAACTAAAAACAGAACTACCATACGACCCAGCAGTCCCACTCCTGGCAATATATCCAGAGAAAAACATGGTCTGAAAGCATACATGCACCCCAATGTTCACTGCAGCACTGTTTACAATAGCCAAGACATGGAAGCAACCTAAATGTCCATCAACAGAGGAATGGATAAAGAAGATGTGGTACATACACGCAATGGAATATCACTCAGCCATAAAAAAGAATGAAATAATGCCATTTGCAGCAACATGGATGGATCTAGAGATTGTCATACTGAGTGAAGTCAGACAGAGAAAGAAATATTGTATGATATCACTTATATGTGGAACCTAAAAAGAAATGATACAAATGAACTTATTTACGAAACAGAAACAGACTCACAGACTTAGAGAACCAACTTATGGTTACCCGGAAGGGTGGGGAGGGGAAAGGTGGAGGGAAGGGATAGTTAGGGGGTTTGGGATTGACATGTACACACTGCTGTATTTAAAGAGGATAACCAACAAGGACCTACTGTATAGCACAGGGAACTCTGCTCAATGTTATGTGGCAGCCTAGATGGGAGGGCACTTTTGGGGGAGAATGGATACATGTTTGTGTATGGCTGAGTCACTTTGCTGTGCTCCTGAAACTGTCACAACATTATTAATCGGCTATATTCCAATATAAAATGTTTAAAAAAGAAATGTTATAGTCCCACCCCCACTGCCCATCTATTAAGATCTGGCTCATCCTTGGTGCATCCCAGATCGATCTTCCTCCGCATGCAGCCAAAGGTGTGTTCTCATTCCCTTGAGCCCCCTGCCACTTTACTGCATGACCCTGCATAGTAGGCTGTGCTGTTAGGACCCTTTCTTTCTGCTCTCCCCAGGTTGGGAACCCCCACAGGGCATAGATTCTCTCTCAGCTGTAGTTATATTCCTTGCACCTCCCGCCAAGCAGGCTCTGTGTGGCATCGAATTGGAAGTCACACAGAGCATGCACACCAGGGATGAGGGCAGCTCTTTTAAGTGTACCTACTGTGCGCCAGCTGCTGAATCATGACCTCATGATGCATGTATTGTTATCCTTACCGCACAGGTGCAGAAACAGCTCAGAAAGATTGACATAGCCAAGCACTCTCAAAGCCAGATTTGAACTTGAGGCTCCGGTGCTCCAGCGCCACGTGGATAGGACCAGGGTGCAATGTTGTAACTACCCCTCCACACTCAGCCCCTGTGCAGGGGCTATACCAGGAGTCTCTGCACACATACACACCTCTGCCTGCCTGTGTATTAGAATCACCTGGGAGCTTGGAAAATACTCATGCCTGGGCCCAGCTCTCACACATGATATCACAGTCCTGGTGGTGGTGGGCTGGGCATGGTGGGGGGCGGTGCTGGTGTATTTTTCCAGGTGATTCTAGTCCAGTCCCCACCCCCTGAGCCAGAATAAGAAAATAGACAGACTGTGGGAGGGCTCACGAGGGCAATTCTGAGCTTCAGCTGCTGCTCCAAGAGCTTGGCTGCTTCTTCCATGAGTCCCTGATAACCTCGGCCCTTTCAGAGGTGAAGAAGGGCCCATCTGTCCCCGGTCGTGGTCTCTGGGTGCCTCCTGTCTCACAGCATTTCTGCCAGCATGTCCACAGGTCTCCCTTTTGGGCTGGGCCCCCATCTCGGCAGGTGACCGGAGTGTGCACCTCAGACTCCCTAAGAGGTGAGCCTCCCCCAGATGCCACCCAGGTTTCCCATAGGAGGAGAAGAGACTGGACGTGAATTGGAAATGAGGGAGTGCTTTTAATTGGCATCTAACTAAAAAAAGAAAAAGCTCTTTAATCTTGAGGGGAGACAGGTTTGTTGAGGATGGAGAGCCCAGTGGTGCAGTGGTTCTCAAAGTCTGGTCCCCAGATCAGCATCCACATGCATCCACATCATGTGTGGGAGCTTGTTAGAAATGTAAATTCCCAGACGCATCCCAGATGCACTGAATCAGAGACTCTGAGGTTGGGGGTCCAGCAGTCCGATACCCTCCAGGTGATTTTGCCGCCAGTGAAGGTTGAGAACCATAGCTCTCGATTGATGGTGAGTGTGTATGTGGACACCTGAAATGTCAGTGGTGTTCACCCCTCCCCAGCTCTGGGCATCAGAGACCCCTGGGGGGTTTTATAAAACCTTGGACTCCTGGGCCTCATCTCAGGGTTTGGAAATCTATATTTTTAACAAGTGCTCCAGGAGATTCCGAAATGCAGGCAGGTTTTTTTTGTTTTGTTTTGTTTTTGAATCGTGGTAGCAGTAACCTGATAAATATTGCATTCTTTTAATAATAACTTTATATCTGCTTGGTGCAAGGTGAGGACAGTTCCTCTTTTCTTTTCCTCCTGGAGTTGTGGCTCCTTGGTGTCTAATTATCAAGACATTTCCATCAGTCCTGTTACCCGTTAAGTACAGACAGCCGTTGCTGTTAGCAGGCATCTTCCTCATTGCTGGATTGTTCATTGCCACGTAAAAGCCACAAGTGGGTTTATGGCCTCATGCCTATTTAATTAGTCCAGCTTCTCCAAATTGTGTTTTAAGTGAGTGAAGACATTAGCCTCCGACCTAATTGATCCACAAAGCATCTTTTCAGAATGTTTGTGAAGCTTAACTCTGGATCCAGAGAGGTGTCCCTGAGGCTTTCAAGAGGCCACGGGGTCAAGGAGGTAAGGACCGTACTACTTCTGTGACCCTTGTGGGTCGCTCTGCAAAGAGCAGGTTTGATTCAGGACAAGAGTGGCAGGCACAGGCCCCTGCCCTCTCTAGAAGAGCGGATTCCTTTTGTTTTGCCCACAGCTGCCTCTCTCCTCTCCATCCTTATGTCATCATAAATGTCCACACCTGTGTGATATTTTATGGCAGGGCACACCTCCTAGAACGGAGCGGTTGTCATGTTTCAGATCTGCCCAGTACGGATGTCATGAAGCCTTGTGACAGAAGTGAAATACGCCTTCTGCTCCATTTCTGCCCACCCTTCCTCCCACTGCCCTTGCCCTTTTACTCCCGAGGTGGAGGTCACCAGGCTGCAGACCTGCCAGCCTGCTCGAGGTGACTCTGGTGAACCCAGGGGACCCTGCCCACATGCGTCCACTTCTGCATCTGGCTTCTTTTAGGCATCTCTCAAGTCCCGTCATCAAGGCCTGAGTGAACCCCGCAGCCACCTGCCCCCACCTCTCAGGCAGTCAGGCTGTCTGCCTTTGTTCTTCCACATGGCGTTACCTGTTTTAAGCCTCTGTTAGAGCATTTATTCCATCGAGCTTGTTTGTGTTACGAAGGAAAGAAGGGACTAAATGAAACCTTTGTTTTCAGTTGCCCAGACCTTTCAGAAGGATCTCTGGGAGCGTTTGAAAGCCATTTTAATGAGACCAGGACTCGCTAAACTTCTTTTCTCGACAATGGCCAGTACTTGGTGCTTGAAGAATAATTAACTAGGGCTGCATGAGTTGTGAGCTGGCCTTGACTTGGTTAGAAGCACAATGGAAACAGGAATCAGAATCGGAATGCTGGCGATCGACGGCAACACAGACGTCCCATCCTTGGTCATGAACAGGGACCTGCACCAGTGTTGAGTACTGCCCTGCAGAGCTCACCCCCAGGCCCAGTGCTGACGGAAAGGCTGCAGTCGTTTGTGTCGTTGTGTTAGCGCTGTGCTAACCCACATAGAATCACCTGGGCGGGCTTTAACAACATCCCAGCACCCAGGTTGCCCTGGCTTAGAAACTCACGGAGGGACCAGGCATCTGAAATTTTTAATGCTTTCCCAAATGCATCCAAACTGAAGGTAGCATTGAAAACCCCTGGGTTAAAGGAGTCTGTTTAAATGTGTGGGGCTGAAATGAGGCTACAGGAATTACTGGGCTAGTGTCTTTTTTTATAATAAAGGTAAATAGAATAGAGGCATGCTAATCAGCAGAGGGGTGTGTGTGTGTGTGTGTGTGTGTGTCCTTGTATGTGGACGCTGCAGAGAGTCTGTGGATGCAGGGATGCTGACACCAGTGCCCATATTTATACATTTGGAGGAAGGCTAGATCCACTGACTCTTCTTCCTTACTTTCCTGAGCAGCACATGCCCAGTCACTCAGCAGAGGCAGCAAATCTCCCCAAAGATGTAATGCTGCCTCTATGACGCTTCTCAGATTTTCCTGTTCATTTCCTTTGCCACGGTACTGACCTTTTCTTCTCACTTCTCTCAATAATAGTCCAGCCTTTTTCTCTGCTGGCATTCGCTCCTGCATTCTTCCAGTCCATCCATTCTCCACACTCTGACCATACCTGAGTCACTCTCATGTTTTTAGAGCCTTTGCTGTTCCCCATACCCGAGGATAAATGGTGATCATCGTTGTGGATAGCCCTTACCTAGCATTTATACATACATGTGTTTATGCCTGGCACCAGCTCTAAGAGGTAGCACTCATACCCATTTTACAGATGGGACAGTGAAAGCATGGGGTGACTTGCCCAAGGTCACACAGTCACGATGGCCCCAGGCTTTCTGACCCCAGAGCTTTGGTTCTGCACCCCTCAGCCTCCCCACCTCTCTCGATGCTCTCTGGCCATGTAGGGAAAGGCTGCTCTGTGCTAACAGACTTTTCATACGTTATGTCTAATCTTTGCATCCATCCTGGCAGGTAGGCATTATTATTCCTATTTCACGGAAATCAGGGCTTGAAGAGGTTAAGTAACTTGACCAAAGTCACAGAGCTAATTAAGGAAATAATAGGTGTGGGATTCAAACCAGTTGCTCCTCCCTCCAGGCTCTGCATTCTCTCCACCACACTGCAGGGGATTGTCTGATTCCTTTAGGGTGGCCTCTGTAGCTTCTTATAGTCTGTTGCCAACCTATCTTTTCACTACATGCGTTCCATTCATTATGAAATCATGCCAGCCAACTTTTGCTCGCCCTGTTCCTTTTGCCTGGAGTTTTCTTCCCTGCCCAACTAGGACTCCTACGACAGGGACTCCTGTCTTGCTGATAATACCCTGCGTTGAACCTGCAAACAGCAGGGCAGGGAGGCCGTTTGCATTTTCTCTCCACCTCAAGGAGCCTTAAAATGATGCATCTCCTCTTGACCCTCCTACTGTGATTTTGCATCATGAATGTAACATGTAACCAACATACATGCCTACCTTTCTGCTAGGTGGCATCTTTGAGGCCAGGTGTCATCCCTTCCTCCTGTTTCTGTCTTTTGTGTCTAGGGCATTGTGAAGCCAACAGCAGATGTTCAGTAGATAATTGTTAAACAGATGAAGGGCAGACAAGGATGCAAAAGTGGGGAAAGTCATCGAACTCTACCACCTGAGGGACCTCGGTGGGGCTAGAGTGCACAGAACAGTCAGGGATTCAGGGATGTCTTTACCTCTAGGGAAATGTCCACTGTTTGGAAATTTCCAGAAGGAAGCGAAGAGCTAATGATTATCCTAATGAGCTAATCTAGCTTGTCCATTTTGCTCCCCTCCCAGGTTTTTGTTTCCTTGTGTTTTTATCGTATTCAATATGCTTTGCTAATAACCTCCTGGTAAAAAGCCCGTGGACCCTATATCCTCCAGCATGGACTTCATAAATAAGATGTAGTTGGGAGAGAGCCTGTGAAAGCTGTGGACTTCAGGACTTTCACAGGACTCATGAGCCTTAAATGGTGGCGGCCGTGGGGATGTGGAGGTTGTTCTTATGCAGTGAGGCAGAATCTTTCAGAATGGAAACAGATGCCAAGGAAAACTTCTTCCCCGATGGAAGTGAATTCTTTAGCCATTAAATTAGGGTCATCAGACTAAGTAAACGGTTTTTGGACTCTTAAGGTTTAAATCACTTGGCACAGCTGGTAAAAACAAAACAAAACAAAACAAAAAACTGCGAGGCGGGAGGATCCGGGATGGGCAGGTGCGCTGCGCGACGGGAAGGGGGCCTCCCGGGTGGTTTCCATCAGCACTGGCGTTGAGATTGCAATTTGCACCCCACAGGTGAGCGTCCTTACCACCCTGGAGCGGAGGTTCAACCTCCAGAGCGCCGACGTGGGCGTGATCGCCAGCAGCTTCGAGATCGGGAACCTGGCGCTCATCCTCTTTGTGAGCTACTTCGGGGCGCGCGGGCACAGGCCACGCCTCATCGGCTGCGGAGGCATCGTCATGGCCCTGGGCGCGCTGCTGTCGGCGCTGCCTGAGTTCCTGACCCACCAGTACAAGTACGAGGCGGGCGAGATCCGCTGGGGTGCCGAGGGCCGCGATGTCTGCGCCGCCAACGGCTCGGGCGGGGACCAGGGGCCCGACCCGGACCTCATCTGCCGCAGCCGGACCACCACCAACATGATGTACTTGCTGCTTATTGGGGCCCAGGTGCTCCTGGGCATCGGTGCTACCCCCGTGCAGCCCCTGGGCGTCTCCTACATCGACGACCACGTGCGGAGGAAGGACTCCTCGCTCTACATAGGTAAGGAGCTGCCCCAGAGCCAGGGGCGCTGTTCCCTTTTGGTTGATTCTGTGTCAGTAACCAGGGCATGTTAACAGCAGAAGGAAACGTGGGCCCCTGAAGTTTTAATTTTCCCGGAGCACTAGTTCTCAGACTTGGCTACACATCTCGGGTGTTTTGGAAAATGCTGATGTCGTTGCACCTCCAGAAATTACGGGCTGGTTGGTCTAGGGTGCATCCTGGGCATGTAGTTTTTAAAAAGTTCCCCAGGTGATTCCAATGTGCCGTGGAATTTGACCTCTGCTGTGCTAGAGCCTCAATAAACCTTGAGTGGGAAGCCATGGTCAGGGGAAGTTTTATGTTTATTTATCTGCCTTTTTGTGTGTGTTTGGACTTTGGGCTATTTGGCATTAGCCGCCGGGGAATATTTGGGGATCTACACATTGGAAACCCTGTTTTTAATCATCAAAATGATCTCCTGGTCCTTGTCCTATTGAAGCTCAAAGAGAAAGGGGATTGCATGCCCAGCATTTGGTATTATTCAAAGTTGGTAACTTTTCATAATTTTTTTTTTTTTTCTGTAACGGGGTATGCACTGGAACTGCATATTTGGGAAGAAATAAGGTACATGTGAACTTTGAAAAAATGTTTTGTGCCGTAATGATTTCTGCTATCTTGTACTGGAAGGATGGAAGCCATTTGCAGGTGTTGGGTTAAGAAACATCCAAGTGGTGAATTACATTTACAGCAAACGTGGCTCCTCAGTCACTGCTTCTGGGCACTGCTGCATGGTCGTTTGTAGGGTGAGGGCTGGCCTGCCGAGCATCTCCATTTCTTGTTTACCGAGTTTAATTTTGCCTCCCACAAGCTGTTGGATTGTATGACATGACCCCAGTCACTGGGTGCTAAGCTCTGAAAAAATTATATCCACCCACGGAAGCTTTGTGCTTCCCAAAACTGTGTGCATTGGAGTATAAAGTTAATTATAATATGAAGTTTAGGTTAAAATAGAATTTGATAAGAGTTTGTCAAAAAGCTTCCTATCTGCCAAGTTTCCACCGTACGCTGCCCAAGCTTTCTGAGACAGGAGGGTTCAGAACAGCTACACACCTGAATGCTAATTTTCCTCTGTGACTTTCTGTCCCAACTGTAGCATAGATGACTTTGTTGAATAAATAGCCCTCTGTGAACAGGCTCTAGGAAAGAAAGGTGGAGAATATGTATCTCCCCATCCAAGGGATGGAGCACCTGTGGACCTACCTATGGAACACAAAGAAGAGGAGAAGATTGCTCAGGCCAAAGATGGCTAGTCGCTTCTCCCTGTGGTTAGGGGTTTCCATAATTGTATGTGAAGGTGGACACAGTGGGGAGAGGGGTCTAAGGAAATCATATACATTTTGATGCTTTTAAGGCTTCAGTGAAAGCCCCTCCTTGTGAGTCTGTTGCAGACCAGGACATGGGCCACATGGGCCACAGCATGTAGCCAAAACAGTCTCCGCAGGTCCATCTGGCCCATTGGTCTCTGACCTGACCGATATCACCCTAGGACCCTAGGATAGATATTTTTTGGTAGCAGTAACAGCAAGTAGATAAATCAGGGCACATGGAAGGCAATGGGGAGTGAAAAGCTGAATTCTTGTCTCTGATGAGGAAATCAAGTAGAAAAATGTTTCCCCAGAATGCCTCCTGAAGTCACACCAGTGGTAAATCACCTCTGCTTGGGGGCCCCTGCCTGGAGCATCAGGCTCAGAGCCCTCTTCCAGAAGTCCGCCCTGATGAGTTAGGCTGTGGTATTTCCTGGCACTGGATGGGGCCTGGTCTGTCGGTACAAAGCTTTAGGATGTGGACTCATTTTGGTTTTGTGGGAGGTGGAGGCTTGGGCCACAGGGCTGACCATACCAGGCACAGGCCCTTCTCTCTTTCTGAGACCTTGTTTCTGGGATTTACAGTGAGTCTTTGGTAGGAGGAAAGTCTCAACCAAATTTCTAATTGGGCATCCTTTTCCTCTATGATAGTTCAACATTCACAGGGTTGGGGGTGTCTTTTTGTGTGGTGTGTGGGCATCTTGGTGGCACCTGGCCAAATTCCAAAGTATGACAGTACAGGACTGTGGAGATGGCCTTCCTGAGTGCTTCTGAACTTGTTTCCTGGGTCTGTGCTTACAGGGAGCAGCAGAGAGCAAGCTTTCTGCACAGATTGGCCTCGGTAGGGGGCCTTTTATTCCATGCATGGTTTGAATTCTCCAGGAATAATTTAAAAAGACCATGCATATGCAGAGCATAACTGGTTCAGTCATTTATTGTACAGGTCATAAAAAGTGTTTGTGATCATGAGACTATTTTAGCATTTATCTCCTCTAATAGGGAGCTAGTTTCTGAAGCCACTTAATTTGGCTTCGGGAAGTATTTGGGGGAGCCTGCTGAATGGGATTGGTATGACTTATGGCCTCTTAACTCCCTGCAAGAGAAAGACAGTCTGAAGGGACTGGTGCTGGGACTGTGGGTGTTGATGGTATCCATTGGGGTGGAGTAGTAGCATGTGTGCCCCTTGGTTCCAGCCCTTGCAGAGCTGGTAAGAGAGAGAGGCCCAGGGCTTCCCTGGTGGCGCAGTGGTTGAGAGTCCGCCTGCCGATGCAGGGGACGCGGGTTCGTGCCCCAGTCCGGGAGGATCCCACATGCCACAGAGCGGCTGGGCCCGTGAGCCATGACCGCTGAGCCTGCACGTCCGGAGCCTGTGCTCGGCAACAGGAGAGGCCACAACAGTGAGAGGCCCGTGTACTGCATAAACAAACAAACAAAAAAAAGAGAGAGAGGCCCATAGCTAGCCATCTGATCGTATGCCTGACATGTGAGTATAAACTGGAGATTGAAAGGTTTCTAAAATCTTGCACGTGTGAAGCACAGGTTGTTCACAGCTGCTCCTTTCCTGTGGGTGTAAGCAGGGAAGGGGATGATAACCATGCAGCGCCCTGGCCACAGGCCACTGGTGACAAGCCATGCCCCTGGGTCACCAGCTGGGTGCCTTCGGCACAACTATGGCCATGTCCTAGACCCCCTACAGCTAGGGGGAAAGGGAAGCATCCCATATTAAATCAAGCTGATATTTTCCACCCAAGTGACTATTTGCTTCAGCCTCTTGTGGCTGAGTCACTGCCAAACTCCTGGATTCCTGGATGGTCATTCACAAGGGGCTTCTCCTGCTGGCACTGTTCTCTGGCCATTCCTGCCCAGCCTGGGGAGGGAGCCAGGGGAGCTCATTACCAGGGGACAAAACCCAATGAATGGGGACGCGGTTCTGCTGGCAGGCTTTTCAGGACCACACAATATGGAGCCAAGCCTCACAGCGTGGCTGGACGGTGACCCGTGGGTGGCACGTGGCGTTCCTTCTTCCCAGAGAGACTGATGGAGCAGAGTGGCAGTGGGAAGCGTTTGATGTGGTGGCGTGAGTGGGGTCCACCAATCACCCCTCTGGGAATTACTCGTGCTGTTAACCCGTGTTGTGACCTTCCATGAGCTCAGTTTTCTTAGCTGCCCTGTTTCTCTGAGTTCAAAGCACAGCCGGTTGTATTGTAGGCAAGAGTAAGTAGGCTAATGTAATGGACTCGCTGGGTCCTTTCATTAGATGCTATGGCAATTGGTTGGTGCCTTGTTTTGTCTTTTTTTTTTTTTTTTTCCTTTGTGGAGGAAAAAGCTCCAAATGAGAGTGGTAAGGATTTTTTTTAAAAAATAACTTTATTTCTAGTTAAAAAGTATTACACGTTCACTGTTGACAACTTTGGAAGTATAGAAAAAGAATCACTGAAGAATAATTACCCTTAGCTTTATGGTTATATAAAATCTTTTTTTCTGCATCGGTATGCTTTTCTACACACACAAAAAATGTGTTTATAATAAATAATGTTTTGCTACTGTATTCCTCTCTTAATATTTCATGAACATTTCCCCATGTTACTAAATATTCTTCGATGATATTCTTTCTGCATACGAATATTCCCTTGTGGATCTATACTGTAATATTTAATGCCCTCTATCATTGGACATGGGTTTGTTTTTTCAATTTTACTGTTATAAGTGAAGCAGACAGGTGATCTGTGCTTCTGAAAGGTTAAGTAACTTGTCTAAGATAATGAATGGGGCTGAGCCCTGGGTATGAGAGTGATGATTTTTCCAGGTACATCTGGGATCTGTGACAAGGCTGGGGTGGGTGGGGCTGGGTGCAGAGGGCTGGTGGATGCTCCAGGGGGTCAGGTGCAAGTAGGGGCATTCTGCAAGACAGCCTGAATTCTTTGGGAAATAGATATCAGAGGAGTCAGGAAGGTGAGAGGAGAGACGTGTGTCTCAAATCCAAGGGGAGAGGTGCGATGGGAATGGAGAACAGGTGTGAAGGCAGAATAGAGAGTTGGGAGGAGAAAGAAGGGGGGGCTGGGCTAACAGTTCACGTCAGGGTTCTGGAAGGAGGTTGTGCCCCTGTTTCATGGTGCTTTAAGTAGAGATCAGCACAGATCAGAGCTGGTGGATTCCGTGTTCTGCTCACCTCTCACCAGAACTGTGGACAACATACCCTCACTTCGCTGTTCCTGTCATGTGGAATCATGATAGCTATTAGGAAGTTGCCCTTATGTTGTGTTGGAAATCTGTCTTCTTACAACTTTCCACACGCTGTCTCTGGTTCTGCCCTCTGGGTCCACTTTGAGAAACTGTGATCCCTTTTCCACGTTTGGTAACTCCACAGCTAGCTGAGCACCAGCCTCTCATGGGCAGGGAAGGTCACCTAAAATTTGACTCTTCTGTGCTGGGACCTCCGTTCCTTACTTGATGCAGTTTCCTGCCACACTCAGCCACCGTTTCCCTCTTTACGAGGGATGCTAAGGCTGGAGGGCTTGTTACTAGGGGACAAAAACAGGTGAATGGGGCACGCCGGATTTGGGTACTGTATTGCTTTGCTAGGGCTGCCGTAACATAACACCACAGACTGAGTGACTTAAACAATGGAAATTTATTTTCTCACAGTTATGGAGGCTGGAAGTCCAAGATCAAGGTATCAGAGTTGGCTTCCTCTGCGGCCTCTTTCCTTGGCTTGCAGATGGTGCCTTCTCCTCCTGTGTCTTCACATGGTCTTCCTTCTGTGTCCACGTATCGCTGGGGTCTCTGTGTGTGTCCTAATTTCCTCCTCTTATGAGGACACCAGTCAGATTGGATTAGGGTCCACCCCTATGATCTTATTTAACCTCAACTACCTCTTTAAGGCAGGCCCTATTTCCAAATAAGTCACATGCTGAGGTACTGGGGGTTAGGGCTTATATATATGAATTTTGGGGGGGACATGATTCAGCCCATAAAAGGTACCAAGAGGACCAGTACCAAACAAGCTGAGACTCCTGCCTCTTTTGTCCTAACTTTTCAATAAGGAACTTCATTGTCATGTTTGTTTGTTTTTTCCAAGTACTCAAGGAATTATTTGAGGATGTCATTTTTTAAAATGTTTTATTTTGGCACAATTATAGAATCACAAGTTGTTGCAAAATACAGGGAAGTTCCCTGTACCCCTCATCCATTTTCCCCCAGTGGTAACATCTTACATCACTGTAGTGCAGTATCAGAACCGGGCAAGGGGGCTTCCCTGGTGGCACAGTGGTTAAGAATCCGCCTGCCAATGCAGGGGACATGGGTTCGAGCCCTGGTCCAGGAAGATCCCACATGCCGTGGAGCAACTAAGCCCATGCGCCACAGCTACTGAGCCTGTGCTCTAGAGCCCACGAGCCATAACTACTGAAGCCCACGTGCCTACAGCCCACGCTCTGCAATAGGAGAAGCCACCACAGTGAGAAGCCCGTGCACCACAACAAAGAGTAGCCCCCGCTAGCCCTAACTAGAGAAAGCCTGTGTGAAGCAACAAAGACCCAATGCAGCCAGAATAAATAAATAAATAAATAAATAAATAAAAACCAAAAAACAAACAAGCAAACAAAAACAGGCAATGAACATGGGTACAATTCATGGGGTTTATTCAGGTTTTATCCATTGTATGTGCACTCATTTATGTGTTTCTGTGTGTGTATAGTTCTGTGCAGTTTTATTACATGTGGATGATGATGTTTTAAAAATGCAGAATGGGATCAAGGTGAAAGCAGATTGTGTTGAGTCGTGTGAGTGTTTGGCAGACAGATATACATGTGATACCAACATACAGGTGCATACACCCACACAGGAATATATGGAGACAGAGAGGAGGCTGTAGGTAGAGCAGGGCCCGACTAGAAGAAGGGGATTCTTTGAGGAGGGCTTCTGCCTTCCCCAGAATGGAATCCTCGCAGGGTACCCAAACACACAGAGCAATTCCTCCAAGTCGGGAGGCACATATATTAGACATGAATGTGTCACACTTTTCTTTGTTTATCACTTCTGTTGAAACCCAGTGGAGACCTCCACATTCTGGTTAATGATGCAAAGAGAATTATTCTCAGATTTCATCTGCCAAATGTTTGCTTAGTACGAAGGTCACTAATACCAGGCAGCGACCAAACAGAACTAAATTTCTCTTCAGAGCCCTGGGAGCCCAGAGTTATTTTGTTTCTGATGAGTTTTTATTTTAACTTGACATTGGGGAAAAATGTGTTTTAACTCTCCAAAGAGTATGGGTCGGGTATGGATCAAATACACTGTGACTGCAGTTCATCTGAAAAAATAATTAAAAAGCCATCCCTCGTGGGAGCAAGCACAGCTCATTATATTCTTGCAACTTCATTGATATTGAAGTTTCCCTTGTTAATTTCTTCTTCTTCTTCTTCTTTTTTTTTTTTTTTTGTAAATAAATGAGGCTGTAAAATGTCAATTTGTTTTGTCTGGGTTCCAGTCCCTCTCCCCAGCGGCTGGTCACATGCCATTTTCAGTGTGTTTTAGCAACTTGCTAGGAGACGTGTGTGGCTCTTATCTGGCACTTCCATATTGCCCAGGCTGGTGGATGTTTCTTATTCATTTTCAGCCGCTCATAATTCATGGCCCTTGATTCATGGAATCACTGCTGTGCTCACTGCCTCGGTGACCTTGGGCGAGACTCTGAGCTTGGGCTCTGGAGTCTGACAGTTTTGAGATTCAAATCCTAGCTCCTCCACAGACCTGCACACCAGGATTTCGGACACGTTTTCAGTTGACCTGAGCCTGTTTCCTTATCAGTAAAATGAGCCTGGAATCTACCAAGCGAGGTTTTGCCTGGACATTAGGTATCACGTTGTGGTGGAGGTCAGTAAACGCTGTCCTTTTCATCTTTGTGGTCGTATCATCTCCATTTCCAAATGTAGAAATGGAGGCAGGAATAAGCGATTGACTTATTTAAATACACGGGCAGGTCTTTTGACAAGAGTGGTTGGATCTTGATTTTCAGCCTGTGATGCAATCCGTCCAGTAGATCTGAGAAGAGCAACCTCTTCCATCCTGAATTAGATCAGCAGGGCTCTTATTTGCCTGCACACCCCTTCCTGCGGCTCATCTCAAAGTACAGAAAGTGCTAGAGCTGTCCCAAGCAGCAGGCGATCTGGTTTGTACTAAGTTGGAGGCACCCCACAGTATGGCCATTGCCCCAGTGGGATATATTTATCGGCTTTCTGGGTTCCAGCACATTGCTTCTTAATTTGCTTCTTAATATTAGTTCAGTTTTTGAAAGAATGTATTCTTGTTTTAGTAAAATTGGGAAAAACAAAAACAATAAGAAAACAAATAACTTGTAAGCAGATACCTATAGAAAATTATTGTCAATGTTTAGGTATATTTCATTCCAGCCTTTTTTGTTTGTATTTACTTTCACCTAGTTAAGACCATACTCTAGGTAAACCTGCTTTTTATCAATGCTAAACCTTTTTGTGTATCATAAACAGTAAACATCATTTTAGATGACTACATACTATTTTGTCAATCTAGAAAATCTGGAATGAGTTCATTGGACATTTAGGTGATAGAGATTTTTGTGACTGTAGCCTCATCCACATTTACTAAAGCTCAGGTTAGTTTGGATAGATTCAGCGGGAGCTGGAAACCAGCCTGTTGGCTTTGCTGTGGCTTTTTCCAGAAGATAAATGAAGGGCGTGATGAAAAGAGGCTTTGGGCCGGGCTGTGAGCCTTGGTGCCCTCGTTTTGCAGCCCTCTCCCACATCTGCTCAGGGTAGCAGTCCTAAGTCCTGCCAGGGCTCAGCTAGCAAATGCGGAAAGCAGGCTTTGTAGAGGCTGGGAAACCAAAGGGCCTTGCCTTGTCCTCAGCCATTGTTGCCCTGTGGGAACTCAAAGTCAGTCTTGCCAGATCTTCTGATTTTTAAGAGAGACTGGAAATGCATATTTTTCAAGTGGAGTGAATTGCCTTCTCCTTGCAATTGTCTCCTAAACCCTCCGTGGCTCAATGATCACAGAAGCCAGCTTGAGCACATCAGTGCCTTGCTCTTTGCAGTTCTTTGCTCCAGACCATCAATTTCAGATGGCATTCGCCTTTTGAGTAGCAAATAAATTAAATAAGAAAGGAAAAAAGGAGGGAAGGAAAGCAGTTGCACATCATGAATGCCACAACCAGCATAAGCAGTGTTATCTGCTGTGATTCTGAATGATACGCATTTGCCTGGGGAAGGGGGTAGGGCTCTTTCCCAGACTCAGGACACAGTGGCAGAAATGAGTGGAGGACCACTGCTGAGCCGGCCTCCCAGTGTGCTGTCCTGGCTGAGTCTGTGCTCCTGCCTCATAAAAATCAGAACTGCAGAATGGAAAAGAAAGGAAACCATTTCTCCCAGCTAAGCATGGGGGGGCAGAGGAAGAAGAATCCTCCTGAGGGTTCCCTGAAGGGAGCATGGGAATGCAGAAACTGATACCATTTGGAGCTGATTGAGGCCTGTGGATATTTGCTGCGTGTGAGAGAGCATCTTTGCTCAGGGATTTTAGAACACAACATCATAATGTGTGACAGGAAGAAAGACCAGAGGCCCAGGCTGACCTAGAGAAGATTCGTGGGGAAGGTGAAGATACACGTGAGGGAATTTTCCTTCCGTAAGCTCCTCTAAGTCTACTGTTCGTTACTTCTTTACTACCAGCCCTTTACTGCACCTGACTAGTGAAAGCACACCCATTCTATTTTTCTTTTCAACTGTAATGCAAGTATTATGCTTAAATGAAAGATTTTGAGGTATTTTCCTGAATAGCATGCAACCTTTTTTTCTTCAGTTGCTTCTAGACTGTTTATTTCTCCTTTCTTACAATAGTATTGGCTTCACTTCCTTTTTTCCTTTCGCCCACAAGAAGCTTTCTGTGAGAGCAGACACCATGAAGAGCTTGGTTTCTGTAGAGGATTGTGACTTGCTATTGTTAGATTAGGGATTACTATAGGTGAATGTCCTTCCTCTTCCATGGGAAGTGAATTCTTCATTGCTAGAGAATTCTTTACTGTTAAAATGCCTCACATAACAGTCTTTTTTGTGGATATTTGTTTTTGTCTGTCCAGAACCTCATTGTTTTCATTGGGAAACTGCCTCTCCCCATCCCAGGTGGTTCTTGTGGGCTGCAGAGATGATCATGTGGTCCAGGCATGGCCAATCATGACACAGAGGAAGGCTGTGGTCTGCAATGAATGGCCCAAGGAGTGAGACAACCAGAGTCCGCCATGAGGTTTGAAAAATGGACTGGAGGGCTGGGGCAGGGAGAGAGAGATCCCCTTCTCTTCTAGGTCTGCTAGCTCTAACACCTCTGAATGCCCACAGATTCCAGTGTCCATCTTTGTTTTCACATGCAATAAACTTGATCTAGGAATGAAGACAGCAAAGGAAAGCAGACCAGGGGGAAAGAGAGGGCAAGAGGGCTCCCTGGATCCAGCTATGCCTGAAGCTTGCATCCCAATTAGCATTCCCCTTAGAATCCCCTTGAGCACATAAATTATCCTTTCCAGCATTTGCAGTTCAAATGTTGTGGATTAGGATCCTGCCTAATGAGGCTTAAATGTCCAGTCATGTCATGTCAGAGTTGGACTGGATTGCTTTCCTCTTGAGCTTTGACCAGGCACCTTCCAACAAGGATGAGTGTTTCTGTCCGCATGTAAGGCAGGTGTCCAATGGTCAAAACACTAGCTTGTTCATAATATCAAGGTATTCTAAAGAACTAATCAACTCATGGCCCTATATAGCCAATAAAAGGATTAGGTCGAAAGTTCTGGTTCAGTTCTTCATTTCTTTATTTCATAGACTTTTAGGATGAAGGATAGGGACCCAGAGGCCAAAAGTAATGCCTCCTCCACTTTCTTCCTACCCACCCACCCACCCCCAAAAAACAAGTCAAAGTATTTAAAAATAAATAGGCTTTGTGCAGGAACAGTAAGTGTTTAGTAACAAATTTCTTATGTGGGCAGGAGAGTGGTGAGCATGTGAAACTTATTCAGTGGTGCTGTTTATTGAATGGAAAAAACATAACCAACCCTGGCTTCTTTACGTGGTTGCGCTCGCCAAAGCTACCTTTACTCCCTCTAACGGCTTCAGTGTCAGGAATGAATAAGCTAAATGAATATGTTCCAACCCCAGCTCAGCTTTCCCATTTCATTTTTGCCAAGCCGTGTATGTGTGGTGTATGTGTGGCGTGTGTGCATGCATGTGTTTATTTTTGCCCACATACAGATAAACTCTGAAGATACTAAAGCATTAGGTGGCTCATGGAAACTCATAAAAACTTTCTTTTATTGCTTTTTAATTTAAAAACAATTTATTTTATATTCGAGTATAGTTGATTAACAGTGTTGTGTTAGTTTTAGTCGTACAGCAGAGTAATTCAGTTATACATTTACATGTATCTATTCTTTTTCAAAGTATGTTCCCATTTAGGTTATTGCAGAGTACTGAGCAGAGTTTCCTGTGCTATACATAGGTCCTTGTTGGTTATCTATTTTAGACACTCATAGAAACTTAGGTGTAGTCTTGAGCGCTGGGCTTCGTGAATCTGCCTGGAGAATGTCAAGAGAAATTGAGGGCTTCTTAACTGGGCTACTTGAAGCTAAAGGTTTTTGGATATGCTTTAGGGGGAGGGGTCCACAACCTTTTCAGGTTGTAAGGGAGATGTGTGTACACTCTTGTGGGGAAGCTTTCACTGGATTCTCAAAGAAGTTCATGACCCCAAAAAGGTTAAAACCACTGAAAGTCCTTATGTTGAGCAGACCCTGATGACAGGAGACTTGGGGTGAGATAAACCAGGATAGTCGAGGTGATACGCTGTATGGTGTGACAGGGGGCATTTGGGGACTGGAATGCTGCTCACTGCTCAGCCCTCAACTTGCTCTGCTCTCTGGGGCGACACTGTACTTACAACAGGAAGCGTTGGAGCATCGCTTAGGCAACTGTGGGTAAGAAGTCAGAATGGGTGCCAGTGGCACTGGAGACACCCTCTCAGCCCTCGTCCCCCTGTGCTGCTGCCCCCTCCACCCCACCCCCCTAAAAAGTTCCTCGGCGGCTGAAATTTTCCATCCCTACTTTCAGCCTAACCGTGGGTGTTTTGGGTAATATTCAGCAAATTTTTTGTGCTGATTTGAACTGATGCACAGATAGGAAAATCAAGACCTTTTTTTTTTTTTTTTTTTGCTCTAAAAGCAAAAACATTTTAAAAATGCACTTGGATCATTAATAGAGTCTGAACTCTCAAAGTCAAAACTTTCCATGTGTTGTTACTAAGAAAAATTCTCTTGAGGCAATTAAAAGCAAAACAAACAAATAGGCGAAAAGTTGTGAGGGACCCAAAAAAATCATGTGAGAGTGCCGAATCCAAAAAAATTTTTTAAAAGATACAAATGAATGTATTTACAAAACAGAAAAAGACTCACGATAGAAAACAAACTGGTTACGAAAGGGGAAAAGGGAGGGGAGGGATAAAGGAGGAGGTTGCGATTAACATATACACGCTACTATATATAAAATAGACAACCAACAAGGGCCTACTGTCTAGCACAGGGAACTATACTCAATAGTTTGTAATAACCTATAAGGGAAAAGAATCTGCAAAAGAATATATATGTGTATAACCGAATCACTGTGCTGTGCACTAGAAACTAACATGATATTGTGAATCAAGTATACTTCAATAAAAAGAATCATCTGAGGTAGAAGGGGGCTTGGGAGTTGAACTCATCCTAATCTCTCTCCAAGGAGACATGCTTTTCCCCCTTTCTCTCTAATGTTCTAAGCATGTGATGCAAATGGATGTGATTTCCCACTGCTTCCCTTTTCTGGGCAAGACATTATTACCATAAGCACATTCACAGCTGCCTACCTGCCTTGTGGGTTGTTAATGGAGTTTACAAAGGGAATTTGGATTCCCAGCAAGGGGCCTCATTAACACAGCAAGGATCTAATAGATTCTAAAATTGTGTATGGACACTCAGAACCTTTGGAAACTCAGTGGTGTCTATTCTTAGATCTAAGTCATTTCACCTGCCCTGGGCTCAGTCTGTACATTTCCATCACGGGGGGAAAGAACCTTGTCTTGATCGAGTCAGATCAACTGTGTTGGCTTAAGTTAAACATTAATGCCTGTGATTCAGGGGCTAAAGACAAGCTTCAAAAGCCATCAGGCAGTATAAAGGACAAAATGTCTCCCACACTGGTGCTTTAATTTTATTCTTTTTAAATACCGCCTTGTTACCAGCCATGAGCAAGTGTTCAATTTTAGGATCCCTTGTTGTCACCAAGAAAATTCAACAGCTGTCTGCTTATTTAGACAAGTGTGTTAAGCACCCATGGGTTTGAATAATGACCACAGTAACACAATACACTAGCTCTCACTGATGGAGTCTCTGCTGTATGACAGACAGGAAATGGGAGCCTTACATGTGGTTGCCCTTGCTTCCAACTACTAGAGCCCAGAGAGATAGGGGTTGTTATTCTCAGTGTATAGATGAGGAGACTGAGGCCGAGGGAGGTTAAGCAGCTTGTCCAGGGTCATACAGCTAGCAGGTGGCAAGGCCTGGATTGTAATCCTGGTCTCCATTACCCCATATCTTTCCCACCATATGCTCCCCTCCCCTGTCCTTAGACACTATGGTGCCCCACCAGGGTAATATAGGACCCCAACTGTGCTATGCTAAGTATTAAAAATGGCTTAACCCAACTACCAAATTCTTTCTCTCTTTCTCGCTCTCTTTGTTTTGTATACAAAATACCGAGAGCTGTGGGTTATTTTAGCAGTAAAGTATGAAATGGTGATGAGTTTCCAGGCCAGGAGAGGTCTGATGGATGCAGGCTGCTCAGGGCCTGGCTTCCCAGTGGGAGTTTTTAAAACTCTCGTCAGATAAAGCTTTCTTCCCACCCAAAAACCCCAGTGACTTGTTTTCACAATCTCCCTGTAGTAGAGTGAGAGAAACACACTCACCAGACTGTTTTGTTTACATTGGAGACCTAGCAGCATTTAATTGGTGTACATTTATCCCTGTTATGCAACTTGGACTTGAGTTGTTTTCACTCCCAGGCTCGGCTCAGCTGACTTGCTTTTCCGTGTAAGTCAGGGAGTGACTTTAGAACCTACTAGGCCACAGCTGGGACAAAACTGGTGAGAAGTAGGATAAGAAAGATTTCATGGATCAGGGATGAACACAGGAGAAAGGAAAAGAACACATACAGATCAAGTTACAAGAAGGTCATTCCCAGGGCCTTTCATCCTGGGAAAATAATCAGCCTCCACAATTGTTCAGCACAGTGGGGTTGTGAAGAACTTCAAGAATAGAACATCTATGGAAATGAACTGCGTTAGCAGGAGAAGTTAGTTACAGGATGGGTCAGAGAGCGGTGGAGCCCTCCTTCAGCCACCGTGGGGGACATGATGTCCAAGTAGCTGAACACTCTTCCCTGTACAGGCAGACCTTGGAGATACTGCAGGTTCCATTCCAGGCCACTGCAATAAGGCAAATATCGTGATAACGTGAGCTACATGAATTTTTTGGTTTCCCAACGCATGTGAAAGTTACGTTTACGCTATACTGTGGTCTATTAAGTGTGCAATAGCATTACGTTTAAAAAAACTGTATATACCTTAATAAAAAATATTTTAGTGCTGAAGAATGCTAGCCATCATCTGAGTCTTCAGCAAGGCATAATCTTTTTGCTGGTGAAGGGTTTGAAATATCGCAAGAATTATCCAAACATGACAGAGACATGAAGTGAGCAAATGCTATTGGAAAAATGGCTCCGATAGGCTTGCTTGATGCAGGGTTGCCACCTTGAATGTGTAAAAAATGCAACATCTGCAAAGTGCAATAAAGCAAAGTACAATAAAATGAGGTCTTCAAGCCTCACTTTACTGAGATCTTGTTGGTGGCCTGTAGACAAATGACTATTTTTTACTGGACTACCTGGCGGGAGTAGAGAGAGGGTTCAGAGGGCAGAAACCAGGTGTGAGTGACCAAGTGTTCAATCTAGGAATCAATTAGGAATAAAGTTGGAAGGCTGGGCAAGTGAGTTCCTCCAGATCAGGACTCCAGCTCCATATTTCTAGCTTTTTTTTTAAATTAAAAGTTCTAATTGTGGTAAAAGAAAGTCATAACATAAAATTCACCATAATAACCATTTTTTTTTAAATTAATTTATTTTTGCTGTGTTAGGTCTTCGCTTCTGTGCGAGGGCTTTCTCCAGTTGTGGCAAGTGGGGACCACTCTTCATTGCGGTGCGCGGGCCTCTCACTGTCGCGGCCTCTCTTGCTGCGGAGCGCAAGCTCCAGACGCGCAGGCTCAGCAGTTGTGGCTCACGGGCCCAGTTGCTCCGCGGCATGCGGGATCCTCCCAGACCAGGGCTCGAACCTGCGTCCCCTACATTGGCAGGCAGATTCTCAACCACTGCGCCACCAGGGAAGCCCCATAATAACCATTTTTAAATGTGCTGTTCAGTAGTATTAAGTATACTCACATTGTTGTCCAACAGATCTCTGAAACTCTTTGATCTTGCAAAACTGAAACTCTGTATCCATTAAACAACTCCCAGCCTCTGGCAACTACCCTACTATTGATACTTTCTGTCTTTATGGGTTTGACTATTCTAGTTACCTCATATAAGTGGAATCATGTGATATTTGTCTCTTCGTGACTGACATTTCACTTAGGATGATTTCCTCGAGGTTCATCCATGTTATAGCAGGTGTCAGAATTTCCTTTTTAAAGGCTGAATCATGTCCCTTTGTATGCGCAGACCACATTTGGTTTAACCGTTCATTCCTTGATAGACATTTGGATTGCTTCTACTTTTTGGCTATTGTGAGTAATGCTGCTGTGAACATCTGTGTGCAACCTGTTTCTGGCTTGTTAAATGACATCTACTTGGGTGTCAGGCTCAGCTTAAGGCCAAAATTCAACTCCTTAATTTCCTCCCAAGTTTGCTTTGTCATCGACTTACCATGTTCTTTCCCTCCCAACCCCTGCATTTAAAAGCGACCTCCTCTTACTGGTCATGACTCCTGAAGATCCCTTGTGTCTGGCTCCCAGTTCCCTCTACATTCGCTGCCCCAGAGACTCTCAGCCCTTCTCACCTGGACAATTATGTCTACTTCTTTTGAGTCTCACTGGGTCCAATCTGGCATATCTCCAGATGGTCTCCATGGTGCTACTGCTCCAAAGCACGTTCTGTACGAACCTGGAGAGATGTGTATTTTTCTGGAGGCTTTGTTACAAAAGTTCCAAGCCATCTGCATGGAATTTAATTGGATTTTCTTACATTCCCAGGGAATAATAACAATATGCTTATATGTATTAATATAATGCATGTGTCTAAGATAATAGTACCATAATTTTTGAGATACTTAAAATAATTTGACTGCTTTTTCACAAGTAGAGACATGTTTAATTCAACTGTCTACATTTTATTCACACACTCATTGATTTAACAAACGTTGGTTGAGAACTTACCATGTGTCAGTCAAGGTGCTGGGGATCCACGGAGGAATCAGTCCCAGTCCCAGTCTGTAAGAGTAGTGATAACATCGGCAAACATTTATGTGCACTTTCTCTGTGCCAGAGACTGGCGAAGCTCTTTAGTATATTATCTGGTGTGATTCCCAAAATAATCTTTTAAATTTCACTGTCTGCATTTTATGGGAGGAAATCAGGACACAGATTGAGTAAGACGCCCAATAGGAGACCACGTGGAGATTTGAGCCCCGGGGGTTCTTTCTCCAAGGAAGGTGTTCCCAGCAAACTCTATCAGCAACTGTCATGAAAAGCAAGAGCTTGAAAGATAGGGCAGAATGAAACACCAGACTAATAGGAACCCACACCCACAGTTGTATATGTGGAGTGGGGAAATACTGACCAGATGTGCTCAGAAATATTTTACAAGCATGAGTAGTGACTCAGTGCCTTGCAGAAAGGCAGACTATCTTCCCAACTGTGGCTGCTGTTAGAGCCTTGCCTGTTCTCAAAGCAAGGACTTGTGTAAACTCTGTGTCTCATAGGTGTCAAATGCTGTTCCCTGATGTGATGCATTATCCAGGAAAGGAAATAACATGACAAAGCCTCTCACCCAGACTCAGAAAGGAAGGTGCTGTCTGAACTGGCTCTCTGGATGTCTGGGAGAAACAGTTTCGGAACTTGGTAGTGTTTACAGCTGGGCAGGTGGTGTTGACTTCCTATGAATCATGGAGGCCAGCCCGAGAGGGACCTCCTAGCCCTGTGTGTGTGTGTGTGTGTGTGTGTGTGTGAGATGATGAAGGGAGAAAGTGGAGATTGTTACTCATCACACCAAAGACAAAGCATGTTCTTTTATGGAATCATTTCACTCCTGTTGGAGATGACCAAGCAAATAGTCCATGAGCATTAAACTTTTAAAGTCAGGTTGGAAGATTAGTCTCCACAGCTTATCGTCTGCAGTGGTGAGGACTTAGAAAGCTGTGGGTGGTAGGCAGCTCCACTGGGAGAGTGCCCACCATATGCTGGGCCCTGAGCTCAGCGTTGCCCTTACGTTCTTCATTTTATCTTAGTCATGACCATTTTACAGCATAGGAAACTGAGGCTCAGCAGAATGAAGTATCTTGTCCAAAGTCATATCTCTTGGTAAGTGAGTGATAAGATTTGAGCATAATATCTACTGATTGTGTCTGACCCCACAATTGAGATTTTATAGAATAACTGATTTTTTTTTTATTATGGGAAATTTGAGTCATATCTAAAAGTAGAAAGGATAGTTGAGGTACTTCCCTGGTGGTCCAGTGGTTAAAACTCCAGGCTTCCAATGCAGGGGGCCGGATTCAGTCCCTGGTCGGGGAACTAAGATCCCACGTGCAGAGTGGCCAAAACCCGCCCCCCCCAAAATAGTTAACTGAACCTGTGTGCCCATCGCCCAATCATTATCAACACATGACCTTTCTTGTTTCATCTGTATGTACCTCTACCCAGTCTCCTCTCTCCTTGATTATCTCAGATATATTGCTTCAGAAATTTTCAGATGTATCATTTTGGGGGCAACTATTTAGTATTTATTTCTAAAAGATAAGACCTCTTTAAAAACATAATCACAATATCATTGTCATGCCTTAAGAATTAATAACAGTTTCTTAATATCAACAAATACTACTCAGTGTTCAAATTTCTGCAGTGTTCTCAGATAAAAATGTTTACTCAGATCCCCAAAGCTCTATGCTTTGCAGTTAGTTGCCTTGTCTCTTAAGTATCTTTTAAATCTAGAGGTTTTTCTCTCTTTCTTCCCACCAGATAAAGAAACTGGATCATTTCTCCTGCAGTTTTATACAATCTGGGTGATTCTTTTTAACATGTTCTTCTGTCTCCTACTAGCATTTCTTGTAAGTTTGTTGTTAGAGCTAGAGGATTGAGCAGATTCAGGTTATTTTATTGATTTATTTATTGATTTATTTATTTTGGCCATAAAACACTTCTAGGTGGTGATGTGTACTTTTCCATTACAAGACACATGGTGTCTGGCCCTCTCTTTCTATGGTGTTGACAGCCATTTTTGATCATGGCCTTGATAGTGGTAATATTCAAATTCTAGCATTCCTTCTTCATTTATTACTTCTATTAAGAGAATGTTCCTTATTTCAACTATTTTATTATCCTGAGGTAGTACTGGAATAAGAAAAGCAGGAACTCTTTGAGTTCCCGGACCCAGTTCCAATGTGTGCATGTGGAGCCTTCCCCACACCAACAAGCAGTTCTGGTGTCCAAGAAATCAACTCAATTCTGACTCTGTCTACCCGGAGATAGAATCAGATTCCACAGGTAAAGGGCTCAGTCCCGCAAGACCTCCCTCCATTTCAGATGTCATTTGCACCTTTGCTTCTAACTGAAGCGTATAAATCATAGGTTCCTATGACCCCCTCCTTGGTTCCATTAATTTGCTAGAATGGCTCACAGAACTCAGGAAAACCCATTTACTCAACTAGATTACCTATTTATTTTACAAGGATATTAAAGGATATGAATCAATAGCCAGAAGAAGAGATACATAGGGCGAGTTTTGAACAGAGGAGCTTGGGGCCCAGTACAGTGGCACACGGAAACATTACGGTTCCCAACGTAGGAGCTCTCTGAAAAAGGGACCAAAAAGTTGTCCTTTTGGGCTTTTATGGAGGCTTCGTTACATAGTCATAATTGACTAAATCATTTGCCAGTGGCACTGATTCAACCTCAAGCCCTTCTCCCCTCCCCAGAAATGGGGGGTGGGAGGGGTGGGACTGAAAGTTTCAACCTTCTAATCACGTATCACATGGTTGGTTCTCCTGGCAACCAGCCCCACATGGGGTGGGATGAGTAGTCACCTTCATTAACATAAACCCAATTGTGATGGAAAGGACTTGTTATGAATAACAAGACACCCATTTCACCTTTGTGGAATATGTATTTGTTATAATATCAGAATGATTATCAAACATAATTTAAGATTTTTTTTTCTAGTTCTTTTTGTCCTTAAGGTATATCCTATTAGGGATATATAGTTATATTACTGTGTTTAAAAATCATTAAAATGGCTTCTCTCTGTGTGGTTAGGACTCTAATTCAATGAGCAGTTAAACTTATTCCATGTTGCTTTTGATTTTTATAGATTACTTCTTAAAATATGTTTTTATAATTATGTAAACTAGATGGTTTCAAAGTCAAATCTACAAAACAGGAATATTCTGAGAATTCTAACTTCTGAAACCAGTCACTTCTATCTATACCTTCCCTCACCTTCAAGGTAGCCATTTTTTTTTGTTTTAGGTTTTTATTTTTCTGTATTAAAAACGTAACCAAATACACTTATATGTTAATATCTCCTTTTTCTTGAATAAAATGTAACTATTCTATACATTTTCTCCACCTGACTTTACTTGACAATATATGCTGTAAATAAAGGAACATTGCATTATATGAAGGCTTAGGATGATTAGCATTATGTAGAGGCATAGAATCATTGAATTTTGAGAGCTGGTGGTAATAATAGCAAATACTCACGTGGTGTTTACTTTGTGCTATGCGCTGTTCTAAATGCTTAACATAAATTCACTCAGTAATTCTCATCATAATCATCCTCTGGGGTATGTACTATTATTGTCCCCATTCTACAGATGAAGAAACTGAGGCACAGGGAGGTGAGTTAGGTAACTTGCCCAAAGTCTCAGAGCTGGTGGGTGGCAGATTTGAATGTGGGTGTCTGCTCTCATATACCACATTTTGCTTTAGAATTGCCAGAGTCTGTTTTTTTGGTTATTTCTGAGTGAAGAAGCTCTAACTCCTGGGCAGTTAACAGTCCAACTGCCCATGTGCCCTGCCCCTAGATTTATTACTTTTTCAAATGGTCACTAGCTTGCCTTGAGCTCCTTGTCGAGCCTAGAATTTGGTTCTAAAAACTTAGCCTGTTACTTCATGGATGCTCAGAAGACATGAGATGCCTGGGTCAGAGATAAAGGATTTATTACTCCTGGCACAATAATCAGCATGTTGTGACTGTTTCCTTGCCCTTGTCAGTGCCACTGGGGTGATTTGGAGGGCCGGATGGATGGATGTCTGCTCCTGAAGTGAGTTGTGTTACAGGAGACGAACACTGCATTTAGGGAATCCGCTGCTTTTCTAGCAAGCAGTAATAAGCAAGCCTATTTTTTGTCTTAGGGGGAGAAGTTTTCTCCTTCATCAAGGTTGCTTGCTGAGAAATGGCTGGGTAATAAATGGCCTTGCCTTCTTCTCACAAATGGAAGATGTGTAGGAGCGTAGAGTCATCAAGGGCTGCTTCTCTCAATACTTCTTTGTACCTGTCTTATTGGCTTTAGAATATAGAGTCAAGTGGGTACCCCGTACCATTTCTTTGATAAACTACGGCTTTTTAAGACATTTGCCAATATTCCATGACATAGTAACTCCAGGTTTTGTCGTTACCAGATTCTAACTATAGTAGAAAACAAAAAACCAAAAATCCAGTGAGATCCCTTTTGAAGGCCACCCTGAACAAATTATCAACACTCGCCACATTGCAAACCTGTGGCTTTTCTTTTTTATTTGTGACCGTTAACATTTTGAAACCAGTCAGAGGGATGAAGTTAACAAGCATTGATCAGCTTCATTCCTACATAATAGGAGGTTTCTTTTTTATTTCCTTTTCTTTTTCCTGGTTGAATTTCTTTTCAATGTTGAGCCCAGTTTTTCTTGGTTTTTATGATTCTGTAAATTACTGCTCTGCCTAGGACCCTGATTATAACTTCACCTGTTCATAGTAACACATTGAGCTTTGAGTGAGGCAGCCCTTTCCAGCACATTGGCATCCTCAGTGAATTTCCTGATTGGGTGGCTTATATCAGGTAAGGAACATTAAGGGTCCAAGCCTTGTATGTGTGAGGGAGAGAAGGGGCCTTGTGAGTTAGGAGAGGAAAAGGCAACATAATGAAGTTTTTGCCAGTGTGTTATCATCTCTGATCCACTGAGGGAAACTGGGAGCCTGGGGTCAGAGTCCTGGAGAGAGAATGTAAAAAAACAGGTCCTGGGTTGCTGGGGGGGAAGGTGAGGCCAGTGAGGGTGAAGGTCATTCTTGCCCCACAGTAACCCTTAACCTTCACATCAGCCCACCACTATGAGCTATGAGGATGGATGCTATTCAACCAGCCCGATTATTGAGTCTGCTATGTGAGATGTGCGTAAGCCTTAGCCTCTTCTCTCATGAACTTTAATGAGAGGCAGTTGACTCTGGGGGCTGAAGGAAGGGCGATTTTGGGGGAGTTGCTGGTGGGGGGGAGAGTGAGAGGGCTTATCACTTCCTTCCTGGTGTTGCCAAGGGAGTGTTACACCTGACTGTGCACAGGGCGTGTTACTGAATGGCGGTCAGTGCCTGTACGTAGCCTCCCTGTTAGGAGCTTTTTTTTTTTTTTTTTTTTTTTTGCGGTATGCGGGCCTCTCACTGTTGTGGCCTCTCCCGTTGCGGAGCACAGGCTCCGGACGCGCAGGCTCAGCGGCCATGGCTCACGGGCCCAGCCGCTCCGCGGCATATGGGATCCTCCCAGACCGGGGCACGAACCCGTGTCCCCTGCATCGGCAGGCGGACTCTCAACCACTGCGCCACCAGGGAGGCCCCTGTTAGGAGCTTTTATGCTTCTTGTTGGAAGAATCTTTTATTTAACCAGGCTCCGTGGGACCTTTCAGGACCTTCAAACTGTTTCAGGTCACAATTAGCCTTGGGAACAGAAGAGGAAATAGAAAGCTAATTATTAAAGTTTTCACAGGTCTGAATGGAGAGAATAAACCCCTGTTATTTAGCAAACCACCGAGCAAGGAATGCACGTGGGTTAGTGATTGCACTGCCAGCACTCGGTCCTGACTCCTTATTGCTTCCTAGCTCTGTGACTCAGTTTCCTTCTAGGTCCAATGGGAACAATAATGCCATTTCTCTTATTAGCGATGTTGTGATGATTCTGGGAAGTGACATGAAAACGTTCCATTCCTAGCAGGTGGTAAGTGCTCAGTGTGTTATTAAGTGGAAGCCAGAATGTCAGCACAAGCCCAATCTCCCGATCTTTACATGGCTTCTAGGTTTAAGCTGTAGTAGATTTTTTTCTAAATAAGGCCTGCAGCTGCACTGTCCAGTATGGCACCCACTAGCCACATGTGGCTATTTAGATGAATTCAAGCCAACTAAAATTGAAAATGCAATTGTTCAGTTGCACTGGTTGAATTTCAAGATGCAAGAGCCACTCATGGCTCTTGGCTCCTGTTTTAGAAAGTGTAGGGTATTGAACGTTTCTGTTCTTGCAGCAAGTTCTTTCAGACAGCTGTGGTCTGGAGGGTTTAAAACCTGAGGGATTTGATGACATTATAATGACTGTTTAATCTTGGAACTTTTTTCCTGATACCAATTCCCTTTCTATGCCCTTTTCTACAAATAGAGAAGAATGTATGTAGCGCTGATATGGGACTGTACAGGCTATTTCAATGACTGCTGGAATAACAGAGCCCTTGCAGATAAAGTTGAGGAGGAGGGAGTTTCTCCAAGGTGAAGGCTGGGGCTGCCCTCACAGGTGGCTGAGGGCCACTAAGTGCCTTTCAGCCCCACAGCCCCTGCCAGTGGTCACAGAAGCTGCGTTTCCCCCTTTCGCTGCAGTCCCCAAGATGTTCTCAAGTTCTCATATTCCATTCTGTTTCCCTCATAGGCACCCTGTGTCCCAATTTGTGTCCCTAAAATAAGGTCACTGTGATTATGGGACACCAAAGGCCTTTCATTCATTTGCTGAGTATAGGTAATTAATATTGTCCGGGGATTCTGTTCCCAGAATCCTCGAAGAAAGAAAGGCAGTCCTGGAAGGGGCCGGAGAGTCAGGACACCTGTGTCTCCCTTTTCCTTTGGGTGTCATCTCCGTGAGAAGGGTATGAGCTGAATTTCGTAGCTAAATAACCAGCTGCCATCCCAGCTGATGATGTAAAAGGAAACCACCCACTTGCCTTAAGATGTGTCTCTGCATGTGAGCTCTTGAGGGCCCATTAGTGATGGTGTTAATAAGGACTCCTGTGCTCTGCTGTCATCTCTCTGCCTTTCCTAGGAGCATGAGGACAGCGCTCTCTAGGGCCTTTGGGGAGCAAGGGCCAGAGCTAGGAGCTATGACTGCTCCCTGCCCTTGGAGCAAGTAGGGTCTCTGGGGAGGCAGCCTAGTGGAAGGGGGTTTCCGAGCCGCATTGTTAAGAAGAGGAGAGAGGCTGGTAAATTTGGGGAAAGGGAAGAAGGCAAGGGGGCATTCAGGAAGAACAGATTGTGCAAAGTTTTAAATTGAGACAATGAATAACTTATTAGAACGATCCCATCACTTCCAAGTTATGCAGTCTTGGGTAAGTTACTTGACCTCGGTTTTCACATCTGTAAAACGGGAGTGGGAGTTGTAACAGTACGCACCTCGTTGGGCTGTTCTGAGGATTAGTGAGTTAATACTTGTGAGACATTCAGAGTATCACCTGGCTCAGAGTAAGCACTCAATGAAAATTAGCTGTCATCATAATTATCTTTCTCCCTCTTCCTAGGATTTTTATTATTATTAAAAGTGAAATAGGGGGCTTCCCTGGTGGTGCAGTGGTTGAGAGTCCGCCTGCTGATGCAGGGGACACGGGTTCGTGCCCCGGTCCGGGAAGATCCCACATGCTGCGGAGTGGCTGGACCCATGAGCCATGGCCGCTGAGCCTGTGCGTCCGGAGCCTGTGCTCCGCAACGGGAGAGGCCGCAACAGTGAGAGGCCCGCGTACCGCAAAAAAAAAAAAAAAAAAGTGAAATAGGCTTTGGTGTTGAATTTAGATGCCAGCTTTGCCACTGACCCTGTGCAAGCCACTGCAGCTTTCTGAGCTTAAACTTATTCACCATTAAAATGGGGAGAATACTATCTGTGTTACGGGACTTCTTGTGAAATTTAAATGAAGTATTGTTTATAAAATGCTAGAACATGGCCAGGAATATAGAAGGGCCTCAATAATCTTACTTTTCTCCTGTCCTTCTCTTCACAGCCAACTTTCCCAGTCGTCACTGGGTAACCCATTTAGTCGAAAAGTGATAGGATGAAATGGCATTTGAGTAAAATTAATCCAGCAGCTGTGTGTAGGATGGATTAGCTCATGTGCAACACTGCGGCTTAAATAGAAAAAATATGGCTTTTTAGTATCTAGGTGTTTGTGTCATAGTTACAAGATGGTTTTCTTTATGCTTACAGTGGCTCTTTCTATGTGCCAAGCTGCTCTAGATGTTTGACATATATTTACTGATTTAACCCTTAAGACAACCATAAGAAGTAGCACTATCGTTCCCATTTTACAGGTAAGGAAACTGAGGCCCAGAGAGGTTAACTTGCCCACAATCATCCAGCTAGTATGTGGTGGTGCAGAGGCTTGCACCCAGGCCCCCAGACCCCAGAATCTAACCCCCCAGCCTCAGGGGTTGGCAATTCTAGATTCGGTCCGGGGACTGCATTTTACATTTAGCGATTTTACAATTAGGAGCCACAGAGGCGTAGATGAGAGGGTTAGTGCAGAAAGAAAGCATAGTTAGGTCACCAGTAGCTTTTAGCCTTGTCTGGGGCAGTTGGGCAAAGAGGGCAGGCTTGGAGGTTTTCTAAACTTAGGCTGTGATGCTGCTCCCCCTCCGGGCTAAACCTTGCCCTGAGGCCTGCCCTTCTCCCTCAAGTGCCTTGGGCATCTCGGAGGGGAGTGTGGCCCTGCAGTAGGACTCTCCACCTCCCAACTTTGCTGGCTGCACGGTTTCCCCCACAGCTCTGCAGAGGGCCAGGCTTCCCATCCACCACCGTTCTCTGGCTCCAGCCAGGCCTGGGGAAGGCGGCGGATACTGGCAGCCACTGTCTGTTGCCCTCCTGCCAGCTCCGTACCTCTTGATGGAGCCTTTCGTGGACCTGCATGTGTGTGAGCTGGCAGAACCAGATGAGGTGCCAGGCTGCTGATCCTTCTCCCTGCACCCAGCGTTCTAACCTAGACCTTGTACTCCTTCCCCTCTTGGCCTCCTCCTTGCTTCCTCCATCCGTCCTACACACCTCTGCCCGGGACGTCGTCCCTGCTGTAAAAGCGTCAGCAGCCCCAGCAACCCACAGGGTGCTGTCCCGGAACCTTGCCAGCCTGCTGCTAATGTGTTACTCACAGCCAGTGATGACTGAGCCCTCCCCGGGGGCCAGGCACTGGTCTAAGCACAGAGAGGTCAAGTCATTTGCTCAGAGTCACACAGCTGGAGAGTAGCAGAATCAGGCCTTGAGCCTCAGGAGTCTGGCTCTGGGGCCCCTGTTTCAGCCCTCAGGAGCTGATAGCACTTTTCATGGTCCAGGGAATTACAACAGGGTCATTCCAGACCATCGCTCTTGTACCCCTTGCCCCCCTGCAGACACCTGGACACTCACTCACATGCTCTTGTGAGCCTGCTCTGCCTTCCTGGCTGTGAGCCTGCTTCGGTGCACCTGCGGGTATTAATCACAGCTCAGGGGGCTCCTTTGGCAACCCGGAGAGCCCCCTGGGCCCAGAAGCGCCCACACCAGTGAGTGTTTCGTACTGAGTCAATCTCATTCTCTATGGGTGACCTGCGTAAATATCCTACATCCTGACCGCTGCCTCTCAGAGTTGTTTTTGCCACCTTCTGACTGCCTGCCCCAGGCATCTCCTGGCAGCTTGAGAACATCTGGGCAGGCCTGCTAAATGTTTATGAGGGATCCAGCCAGGGGAAGGCCCCCTTGACCTCTGGCCTTGGGCTTTGCCACCCTGCCATTTTAGGAGAGTGATTTATTGAAAGGGGGGCAGAGGTGGACGGTGGGAGGAATTCGCCCTTTTAAACTGATGGCTAGTTTTGCCCGCGTTAATGTGCAAGCTTCCAGCCATGCAGTTAAAGGTCGTTAGGCAGCTAAAATGTGAAATTAATTCTGCAGCGCCCGCCCCCCCCCCCCACCGCTTCCCTGCATGATTGTGGGCAAAACTGCTCCAGGGCAGGGAGAAAGCAGTTCCACTGGTCTGGTGAGAAGATTATACTGTTCTCTTGGGAAGGGACTGAGAGCTTGCTCTCAGTGTGTGTGTGTGTGTGAGTAGGATGTGGAATAAGTGAGTAAGCAACCAGCTGGGACAGAGCCCAAGGCCCTGAGAGTTCCTGGGAGGCAGTGGTGTCAGTGGCTACCCAGCGGATTTTCATCAGGAGGCATCAGGATTACCCTATGAGCAGGGGAGGTGGGAGCCTCCTTCTGGCCTTGGGAAATGCTGGTACCCAACTTTGAGACTTAATTAAGTCTGAGTGACCTTGGCCAAGTTACTTAGCTTCTCTGAGCCTCCTTTCCTCCTCTGTAAAAGGAGGATGATGGAAATGAGAGGATGTGGGTGCGGGTGGAGGGGTGGGATGTTTAACTCCGTCAAAGATCTTTTCCGGGCTTCCCTGGTGGCGCAGTGGTTGAGAATCTGCCTGCCGATGCAGGGGACACAAGTTCGAGCCCTGGTCTGGGAAGATCCCACATGCTGCGGAGCAACTAGGCCCGTGAGCCACAATTACTGAGCCTGCGCGTCTGGAGCCCGTGCTCCGCAACAGGAGAATCCGCAACAGTGAGTGGCCTGCGCACCGCGATGAAGAGCGGCCCCCGCTCGCCGCAATTAGAGAAAGCCCTCTCACAGAAAACGAAGACCCAACGCAGCCGAAAATAAATAAATAAATAAATTTAAAGATCTTTTCCTTCCTCCTGCAGAGGTTGAACCTTCTAATTTCCGGTGGGTTTCTACTTTTTCCCACTTGGGATGTTTGTTTCTCACTCTTGCCCTTAAAAATTTTTTTCTCCCTTTTTAAGTCTAAAATGTCTTCTTCCAGTCACCTCCGTTGAGCTTGTCTCCGTGTGTGCGTGACCACATCTCAGAGTGCCCGGCATCCTTTTTCCTCTCAGCCTCCCATGCTGCCTTGTGTACTGTAGGCGCTCCATAAATGCTAACTGATTTCTGGGAGCCTGCAGTCCTAGAGGGAGGGCGAGTGGCTGGTGTTAGAGGGACAGCTCTCAGGCTGCAAGCAGGGTTCTGTACCAAGGGACCCAAATGTGGGCTGCCTGGGGACCGCCTGCCTTTGATGCGGGTCTCACCCATGCATGACGAAAATGAGAAACACATGCGGTGTGGAGAGTTGGTGATAAGCTTAATTTATTCCACTTAGAGTCCTCTTCTTTATTCTGAGCTAATGCCCTTACCTACTGTTTTGCGGTTTAAAGGTACCTAATTTTGATTCCCTGTAGCTTTTCTTTTTAAAATTGTACTTGTAGGAATAAAAAGATGGTATACCTCAGTATTTTACATTTGAGTGGTCCATAGAATCCAAAAGTGCAGGAACTGTTGGACCCAGCAGAGGCTGATCTGTAGTAGACACTTACGAGCCTCCGATTCTCACTTAGATGGTATCGCACAGATCTGATGTAAAAGCACGTCTGTCCTTTGCCGAGAATTTATTTTATGTATTTTCCTAAAGCTGTGCGGGTGGAACAGGACTCTTTGCAGTGCCGCCACCACACACCTGCAGGGGGCGCCACTCAGAGACCACAGTTTGAACCAAGTGCCCTAGAGTTGTGTGTCGGTGGCCCTCCCTCTTAGATTTAAAAATACTGGGCTCACTGGTTTGCTAACTTTGGTTTGACAGAACTCTTTGCCTGTTGGAAATCTTAAGCAGAGACCCCACGTCAGACAGAGCAGGGCTGCCTTGCCTGAGGGGCCCAGGGCCCAGCTGACTGGCTTTCCTGCTGCCTCCCTCTCTCTCTTGAAAGTCTCCATGGACCTTCTGTCCCGGCAGTCCCACGGCCCCAAAGAAACACACCGAAAACCTTGGGTCTAGTCTACTTTCCCGGGTTTTGTTTGTTTGTTTGTTTAAAAATTTTTTGTAAAATACACAAAACATCAAATTCACCATCTTAACCATTTATAAGTATACAGTTCAATATATTCACACTGTTGTGAAATCGGTCTCCAGAACATGTTCATCTTGTAAAACTGAAAGTCCGTACCCATTAAACAACTCCCCATTTCCCCCTCCCCCCAGCCCCTGACAACCACCGTTCTACTTTCTGTCTCTGTGAATTTGATGACTCTAGGGACCTCCTATAAGTGGGAATCACGTGGTATTTGTCCTTTTGTGGCTGTCTTATTTCACTTAGCATAAGGTCCTCAGGTTCACCCAGGTCATGGCTTATATCAAAATTGCTTTCTTTCATGGCTGAATGATATTCTGCTGTATGTATATACTACATTTTTGCTTATCCATCCATCCATCCATCCATCGACGTTTGGGTTGCTCCACCTCTTGGCTCTCGAGTAATGCTGCTGTGAACATGGGTGTGCAGGTATCTCTTTGAGACCCTGCTTTCAATTCTTTCGGATATACACTCAGAAGCGGGATTGCTGGGACATATGGTAGCATGATGTGTACTTTTTTTTGAGGAACTGCCATACTGTTTTCTGTAGCAGCTGCATGATTTCCTTGTTTTATTAATGATGAAATGGAGGGCCCCCTAGGAGGCTTTAGTAGGACATCAGAGCTCAGATTGAGAGAGGCATGACTAGGATTGTGTTGTCTTGTCCCCACCCCCAGCCCTGCTGGGCCGTGGTTCTGGCACTGCTGCCTTCCTCCTCCCAGGCCAGCTCTTGCTGGGCCACCAATGGCATGGCTGAGACTCTCCTCTTGCCTCCTTAGGCCTAAGGATTGGTGACTCTCTCCCACCATTGCTAGTCCTGGGTGGGAGCGTCCCTTCGTGGGCCCTTGGCCCTGCCCTCACCTCTGTAAGTCGTCATTCATTGGGTACCCTTCAGTGGAAACCTGTGAGTGTAACTCTTGGCTACCTGCACATCCTCCCTGACCACCTGCTTATCTGCAAGGTGGCCTTGGGCACGTTGCACAACCTCACTGTGCCTCAGTTTCCCTCACCTGCGAAAGGCTTCCTTAGGGTTGTTGATATATCTAAGGGGCGAGAAGAGCCGTTGGCACATAAGAAGCCCTACATAAGCATTGCTATTATTTTTATGATTTCTGTATCCTTGTGCAAGTCCCCTCTTAAGACTCTAAAACTGGGTTAAGTCTCTAGGGCCTTTCCATTACAGAGTGAGCTCCTCGGGGTTTCAGCAGCTCCAGATTTCTGGGCCGAGGGGCCAGAAGGACAAGGCCTACAAGGGGGAGCGATATTATCCAGGAGGCTTTAAGTCCTGTCCACCAGAGAGATGAAGTGCTGGGCATGCTGGCTGCCCCAGCTTATGGCGGACCCTCCTCTTGGTACCAGCTTAGTGAAGCAGCCAGCAGCTGCCAGGCTGGGCTCAGAGTGGCTTTGGCTTCCGTGCTCACCTGGGAGATGACCTGTCACAGGTCCTACTCTTGACCTTCCTTAATGAATAGAAATTGATAAGAGGCCAGATAAGAAATTCAGGCAGGACTTTACTGGGGCCCCTGCTGCAGCAGGGGGGATATAAACAAGTAAGAGTTTCCCTTGCTCACTCCCCAAGGTGGAGGCGAGCTGGTTCCTTATGTGGGGTGAGGGTAAGGGTGTGTCCAGGCGTTGGGCTGGAGGGGTGACTTAGGTGGATTGCCCACCCCTTTGGTGCTGTTGAGTGGAGGGGGCATGCGCAGTACCCTGGCTTTTGCTCCCAACACCCTGTTTTTGCTGCTGGCTCTTGGAAGTGGCAGTCGGGTTTTTGGTCTTTTTGTATCTTGCTGTCCATAATTTGCCCCAACTGTGCATGCACGCAGTTATTTTTAGTCCCTTATAGTTTCTTTGTATCTTGTTGCTCCAGGAGATGTGTGTCCAGGTGCAAGCACTGCAGCAAAGGGTCCCAGGTCCCAGGTTTTAGGTCCCAGCCTGTCTCACTACCAGGTCCCTTTGGAGCCTCGTCACTGTGCTCGGCCCTTGGCCAGCAGATAGGACACAGTGAATTCGTGGAGGGTTTGGATCTCTGACGTGGGGGATTCCATGGTGGTTCCCTCTTTACCCACTAGGCGCCCTTTGGGAGGGAGTCCACCTTGAGATCTGAACACTCGAGTCACTTGTGAAGGACTGTGGGGGATGAGGGGGCTGTCCTGCCAAACAGAACTGATGATGGCCATCCTGAGGTGAGGCAGGAGCACGCACACACACTCGCACGTGTGTGCAAAGAAACATCACACTGGCCTGAAACTTTCTGTATTCACATTTTAAAATCTCCTCCCTACGTTCGTATTTTAATCACTGTCCAATATTTTCTATTAGAGCAAGTGCTCAGGCCCTAATTGAACTGTCTTTGGACAATTTATGTTCTGCTATGGACTCTAAGTATTTTCTCTATGGCTGGCACTGGGAACAAAAGAGATAGGACCCTGGCCTCATGGAGATGAAGAGCCAACAGTGAATGAATGCATAAGTAGGCAAACAGCAATTAGAAGCTGTAATGAATGCTATGGAAGGGTAGCGCTAGCACTGCAGGCAGAGGGAAGAGTGTGTGCAAAGTCCCTGAGGCAGAAGAGAGACATTACTTATAGGAGGAACCAAGATAAAACATGTGGCAGAGTGAGTGGGAGGGAGATGGAGAGGTGAAGCTGAGAGGTGGTCCTGCAGGGCCCTGTAGGCCACAGTAAGGCGTTAAAGTGTTTTTCTCAATGTAATAGGAATGCATTTTCAGGGTTTAGATAGGAGTGATGTGACCTGCTGATGTTTTGCTGCTGTGTGAATGGGTGATGGGTAGTAATTAGGAGACTGTTGTAGCAGTTGGGGTAAAAGGTCGTCGCAGCCTGGATTATAGTGGGGGCAGTGATGAACTAGGAGTTGACAGAGGTTTTTTTCAATGAAGTACAGTAGATTTACAATGTTGTGTTAGTTTCAGGTGTACAGCACAGTGATTTGGAGATATATATATATGTGCGTATGTATGTATTTCTTTTCCATTATAGGTTATTACAAAATATTGAACATAGTTCCCTGTGCTATACAGTATGCCCTTGTTGTTTACATATTTTATCAAACTCATAATTTATCCCACCCCTTTCCCCTTTGGTAAACCATGTTTGTTTTCTATGTCTGTGAGTCTGTTTCTGTTTTATAAATAAGTTCATTTGTATCTTTTTTTTTGGGGGGGGGTAAGAGTTTATTAATTGATTTATTTATTTTTGCTGTGTTGGGTCTTCATTTCTGTGTGAGGGCCTCCCCTAGTTGTGGCAAGCGGGTCCACTCTTCATCGCGGTGCGCGGGCCTCTCACTATCGCGGCCTGTCTTGTTGCGGAGCACAGGCTCCAGACGCGCAGGCTCAGTAGTTGTGGCTCACGGGCCTAGTTGCTCTGCGGCATGTGGGATCCTCCCAGACCAGGGCTCGAACCCGTGTCCCCTACATTAGCAGGCAGATTCTCAACCACTGCGCCACCAGGGAAGCCCCATTTGTACCATTTTTTAAGATTCCACATATAAGTGATATTATATGATATTTGTCTTTCTCGGTCTGACTTACTTCACTTAGTATGATAATCTCTAGGTCTGTGACAGAGATTTTTGAGGTTGAGTTGATAGGAATTCCTGATGGATTGTGGTGGGGATGGAAAAGGCTTACAGAGAGAAAGAGAAAAATCCAGGATAACTGCTAGAGTTTCGGGCTTCCTCAAACACCTCATCTCTTTCCCCTGTTATCTTGGTTGAGGATCATCTAACATTTTCTTTGAACATGTAAATATCCCTTGGTGATGGCAGAGTCAAGTGTCAGGCATTGCTGTGTACTACCTAACGATCATGGGTTCAGTGTGGACTTCTTTCTCCAGATGCAAGTCCCCAGGTCACCTTGGGGATTTTTGTCATTCTAGAACTGAGAAGACTTCAAGATCGCCAGTTTAGCTTCTTCTATACAAAGTTAAGCAACTTGTCTCGTGTCACACAGCTAGTCAATCTACATTCTTGCCAAAGGTATCAGCCCTGAGCAACTGACAGGACCCCGGTTACATCCCTGCCTGGCAGTTTCCAGGTACCCTTGGCTCTGCACAGTGCCACAGCACCATTGAGGAACTCTCAAGGCCATGGTGGACAGAAATACCTTTCGGGATTCATGGCTGATGGGAGAGACTCGAAAGTCACTGGGCTGGTGACTCACTAAGACACATTCATCTCTACCAAGGTCTAAGGGAAAGGAGCCTTAGATGTGTTTACTTTACACGTGAAAACTTCAAGGCACGATTGGCCCTCTCCAGAGGCAAAACAAGGACTATATCAGAGTCTACACTTACCCCTCTGCTGTCTTCCTCTAACGAGGAAGCTTCCCTCATTATATTAAAATAGTAACTTAGAAAATAAAAGTGTCCTCGACCTGATAGACTTATTAAAGAGCAAAGTCATATAAGGAACTTTTTTAAAAAGAATGAAAAGACAGTGAGTGGCCTTCATTTACACGGACAGAGAAAGAGGACACATTATGTGTACCCCAAGCCCCTTTGCTGCAGAATAAACTTTCAAATCGGCCTGAGATGAAAAAGCAAAGGTACAATTTCACCAATACTGTGAAGAACTGAGATATTGAATCACTTTGCTGTACAACAGAAATTAACGCAACATTGTAAATCAACTATAAGTCAATAGAATAAATAAAAAGAACTGAGATATCATCAGAAGACCCTCACAGAGGGAATGGTCCAGTCAATTATGATTTATGAAAATGACAGAATATTTTGCAACCATTAAAGATCATGATCAGAAGACTGTTCTGTTACATTCAAATGCATATAATAGAGGACCAAGTGAAAAACAGATTCTGAAACTGCAGTATAGTTTGGGTATACAGTGCACTTAAGGAAAAGGACTTAAAAGAATTATACTATTTTCCCCCCAAATGTCTCTAATGTAGTATTTTACATTAAAAAGAGAGAATGCAAACAGGACCCATTTTTCCCAGTTTAGTTTTAATGCTTAAGGCTGAAAAGAGAAAGCCAATGACCTGAGCCATCAAAATTACCCTCCAAGGGAGGATGGGGAACATTCAGCAGTTGGTGGAAACCTGGCCACCGTGGAGTGGCAAAGGTGGGGGATGATTGGTGACTTCAGGGCGGAATCTGTCAGTGGGTGTCCATGGAGTGTCCTCAGTCCCCAGTGCCGTACCCCAGTATAGCGGCTCAAAGGAAGCTCGCCATTGGGCCCCTGAGTGATGGGGCGACCACAGGATGTGCTGCTAGGGTAGGCACTGTGCGTGTTGGCCTTTGGTCCTGTGCATTTCCTTTTTGGACTTTGGGTGGGGCTGTGGAGGGCAGAAGGACAGGGCACAGGAAGCTTGGCTCTTAGAAATAGCCACACTTGGCCCTTCCGGGACCTTCCTTCTGGTGCACGTCCAAGGATACGACCCCTCCTTTCCAAGTCTGGCTGTTTCAGAATGCCCTGTGGCACAAAGTGCTGCTTGCTCTGAGTGGGAGCATCTTGTCTTTAACCTGGAAATCCAATTTGTATGCAGACCTTTCTGTGAACTCTTGAGGATTCTTGGGCCTGGCCACTCCTGAATGCGTTTCCGTGGCCTCAGTCTGGTTGCCACTGGCCAAGTTAGCATCTTCCAGCCTCTAGCCCATGGGGAGCCATGTTGCCTGGATCCCGTACGTCTCTTCTTCCCTTTCTTCTCTGCTCTGGAACTGTTTGTGGTGGCCCTTTGGGGACCTCTCAAACACTCATGGGCCTCACGCTAGGAGGCTGGTTATCCTGGGCAGGAAGCCGACTCTGTATAAAGAGCCCCTTATCTTCTGCACCAGAGGCCAGCAGAGCTCCTTCAGCCTTTAGTAATTCTGTTGGTTGGTTGGTTGGTTAATCCACTTCAATGTTCGTTAAAAATATGAGTTAGTTCCCGACATTAAGTCTGGATTTGCGCTTCTCTTGGGGCAATAATGGCTGAACCAAAATTGGTTGCTCAGTTCCCACCCAACCTGCTTTCCTCATGTGTGCCCCGTGCCTGACCCTGTAGGCAGGTGACTTTGGGACCCTCGATCTATACACTGTAGAGTGCTGTCCTGGGGGCTACTCCTCTTTGCCCCCTGCACAGGTGACAGGAAGGGGTTGCAGCCCAGTCGGCAGTGGCTTTCCAGTTCCCCTAGCTATTCCAGCAGGGCCGTGGGAGCAGAATCAGAACTCAGACGGCAGATAGACTGCCGCATGGAGATGAAATAGTCATTGACTTCTGCCTTCCTGGCTCTGCTTTCCACACCCTCCATCAAGCTTGGGCCAACAAGTGGGTGTGAGGCCCTGGCCTCCAATGATATCTGCCCATTGTTCCCATGTCACTCTGCTCATCAGTGCCCTCCTCTGCGAAGCTTGTTCTGCTCCTGCTTGGCATGGGAAAGTCATGACCAGCCCTCTGCTGGGGGCCCAAACATGACCCTGTGTCATGCTCCCAAGAAGTGCTGTCAGCACGCAGCGTTTTGAGATCGGGAGCTATAGCCAAGTTTTGAGGAAGAGGTGTGATGCCAGCCCCACACCATATTCCTGCGGATAAACTTAGGACCCTGCAGAGGCGCCAGCGTGCACACGGCCCCATGGGATGGGAAGCAGGAGTGGGAGTGGGGTGGGGGAGGAAGGTTCCCCTTCCCAGCCCCAGTATTCTCCTGGGTGCTCACTGGGAAGGGTCAAAGGTAGACATGTAAGAACGTGCATCCTTGTACTTTGGGTTGTTGCTGACGAGACAGGGAGTTTTTCCCCAAGATTGGAAAGCCTTCAAACAGCGTGGGGAATTATAGCAGGGATGTCCTGGATGGGCTGTACTGATACCTAGTGCTTGTGGACATGAGGGCCGGGGTTTCCCTGACAACAGATGGCATTCTAAGGAGTAAGAGAGGCGTGGCGAAGGGGATGCATAGTCCGTCAGGACGTGTGTAAGGTTGAAGGTCAAGGTTAGACTTACGGGGTCCTGTATCGCAACTAAATGCCTCCAAAGAGATTCTGGGTGGCCTGTGCTCAGCCTCCGTGTCAAGGGCCTCAGAGACTGAGGAGCACCCCACACCCTCATTTCCATAACGGAAGAGATGGGCCATCCCTAAATGAATCAATTAATAATCAAAGAGATGGGCCATCCCTAAATGAATCAATTAATAATCAAAGAGATGGGCCATTCCCTAAAGGAATCAATAATCAAAGAGATGGGCCGTCCCTAAATGAATCAATTAATAATCAAAGAGGGCTTCCCTGGTGGTGCAGTGGTTGAGAGTCCGCCTGCCGATGCAGGGGATACGGGTTCGTGCCCCGGTCTGGGAGGATCCCACATGCCGCGGAGCGGCTGGGCCCGTGATCCATGGCCGCTGAGCCTGCGCGTCCGGAGCCTGTGCTCCGCAACGGGAGGGGCCACAACAGTGGGAGGCCCGCGTACCATAAAAAAAACAAAAAATAAAAAACAAAAAAAAAAATAATCAAAGAGATGGACCGTCGCTAAATGAATCAATTAATAATCAAAGAAGGGCTTCCCTGGTGGCGCAGTGGTTGAGAGTCCACCTGCCGATGCAGGGGACACAGGTTCGTGCCCCGGTCCAGGAAGATCCCACATGCTGCGGAGTGGCTAGGCCCGTGAGCCATGGCCGCTGAGCCTGCGCATCTGAGCCTGTGTTCCGCAACGGGAGAGGCCACAACAGTGAGAAGCCTGCGTACCGCAAAAAAAAAAAAAAAAAAAAAAAAAAAAAAAAGGAATAATCAAAGAGATGGGTCATTCCCTAAAAGAATCAATAAACAAAGAGATGGGCCGTCCCTAAATGAATCAATTAATAATCAAAGAGGTGGGCCGTCCCTAAATGAATCAATTCTTTGGAAAAGCCTTTTTGGCTTCTTGCTTCCATCATCCTTTGTGGGAATCATTCCCGCCGTTTTTAACCCTGGTGTAAACTTCCCTACCCTCTGGCAGATGTCATCATGGTCCTTAAACCTCTTTACAGAATTCTCATCATGCGTCATTGAGTGCTTACCCTCTGCACGCTGTGTCTGGGTGTGGGCACGGTGGTCGCTGTTGGAGAAAGGGTATTGCAGATATCACAAAAGGCTGGGGAGGCAGACACTTCTGAACACAGATAACTCTGATGCACCCACAGATAAGCTCAGAAGGAGGGTGGCGCCTTGGGGAAGCATGTGGACAACAGGACCGCACTGCCTGGGTTCCATCCCGACTCTGCCATTTACTGGCTGTGACCTGGTACCAGTTTCCTCCCCTGTAAGCAGAGATAAGAGTAGTACCCACGTCAGAGGGTTGTTGTGAGGATTAAAAGAGTAACTCTAGGAGAAGTGCCCAAACAGTGGGTGGGAGCTGGGGAACCCCATAAGTGTGTTGGTGGTTGTCATGGTTACAGAAGTCACCCTGTGATGGAGAGAGAAAAGCCACGCTGCAGAAATGGAGAGAAAGGAAAATTAGTTCTGACTAGGGGGCTTTTAGGAGGGCTGGAAATTGAAGATGCCCTTGAGAAAGAAGGTTGTAACAGGCACGGGAAGCAGCTGGACCACAGTCAGGGAAGCCTGAAGGCGCAGGGGCTGCGTGCTTGGGTAACGTGGAGCCCCCTCTGTGGCTGAAGTTTAGGGTGTTTAGTTAGTGGGGGGATCAGTAGAGGCTGGGGAAGCAGGAATCAGCCTCGGAACGGTGGTGAGGCCTGGGCTAGTGGGTGAGAAGTGTCAGGGGTGCTCCACATGGTCTGGCAGGCAGCGGGGGAGTCCAGCCCTGCCACTGGCCCTTGATCCTGGGCTTTAATCAAGGGGGTTCTCTGATCCCTGACTCTGGGATGGGGGCATAGGGAAGGGCACGTGAGCTGCTGCATGGACACCTCGAGTGCAGAGCAGACAGGACACACACAGGCACGTGCTCCCCTAGCTTTGTTACGGGCTCCGTCTTCTGGTCCAGTCTGTCTAGTCCCCTGGATCCCTGGTACTTACCTAGTTTCTCTACCATTTCCCATGCCACACATCTTCCCTCTGTTTCTCTCTCTAGAGCTAATTTCAGTTTTGTACAGCTTCATTTGTTTCTGTATGTCCCATGCAGCACCCCTGCTTTTGGGGATGGGGGCTGATGAGCATGCTGTGGAATGCCTTTGACAGTGCTGAATTTTATGGTACATGGAATGCCGATTCTGCTGTTAGTAACTTGATGACAAAGATGTCTTGGGCAATAAGGCCAGGGAGCCACCCTCTGTGACTCTCACAACAGGTAGCTAATATCCAATCTGAGTGAGGAAGAAAAACAAATATTTCTTTAGCTTTCACTCCATTTGACAGGAGAGCTTAAATTATTGTGCATATTCTCATGCTAAGGCCAGTTCCCACAGTTCCCTGGGGGTGGTGTGGCTTTGAGGAATTTATTCACATTCTTAAGTGTACATCATTTTATTGAGATGTAATTCACATGCCGTAAAATTTACCCTTTTAAGATGTGGAATCCTGTGGATATTCACAAGGCTGTGCAACCATCACTATTATCTAGTTCCGGAAAGTTTCTATCATCCTCAAAAGAAACCCCATTAGTAATCACCTCGCATCCCCCCTTCCCCCAGCCCCTGGCAACCACTCATCCACTTTCTGTCTCTCTGGATTTGCGTATTCTGGGCTTTTCAGACAAATGGAATCATTTGATACGTGGCCTTTTGTGTCTGGCTACTTTCACTTAGCGTAATGTTTTCAAGGTTCATCCACATTGTAAACGTGTCAGAACTTCATTCCTTTTGATAGCTGAGTAATATTTCTTTGTATGGATATAACAGATTTTGTTTATTCATACATCAGTCACTGGATATTTGAATTGTTGGTAGTTTTTGGCTACTATAATGCTGCTCTGAACATTTACGTATAACTTCTGCGTGGACATACATCTTCAGTTCTCACAGGTATATCCTCAGGAATGGAACTCCTGGGTCATATGGTAACTGTGTATAACATTTTGAAGAACTGGCAAACTGTCTTCCCCAGCCACTGCACCATTTTACATTTCCACCAGTAACGTATGAGGGTTCCAATTCCTTGACAACCTTGCCAACAATTGTTACTGTCTTTTTCATTATAGCCGTGCTAGTGGGTGTGAAGTTGTTTTGATTTGCATTACCCTTGTGCCTGATGATGTTGAGAATCATTTCATGTGCTTATTGGTCATTTGTATATATTCTTTGGAGAAATGTCTGTTCAAATCCATTGCCTATTTTTAAATTGAGTTATCGATCTTTTTATTGTTGAATTGTAAGAGTTCTTTATATTTTCTGGTGACTAGACCCTTATCAGATATATACTTTGCAAGTATTTTCTCCCATTCTGTGGTTGTCTTAAGTATACAGTTGAATTACTGCCTTTCACCAGAATATGTGTGGGTCGCCACAAAGGCTAGTGCTCAGACACTCCACCAGCAAACAATTGCATCTTTGTATCACTAGCATCTTACCCAGAGCTTGGCATGAAATAAGTACCAGTGATTTGAGTAAATAAATGCATGGTTTTCCTTTGCCACTTTCCGAGGATAAAAATGGATCTGGGTAAGGTAGGCGGAAATGGATAATAAATTGCTGAGCAAAACCACAGAAGCAAAGGATACACATTTGCACACTCAGGCACCTTGTATGTGGCTATCATATTCAAGATCAATGAAGGCGAAGGCTGGAGTGCAGAGCTGGGTTTGCACCTGTGTTTCTGACTCAGCAAATATACTTTTCTGAGATCAATAGGGTGACTCTGCACAGCCCTGGAAACATGGTGTAATTATCGGTGTAATTATCATGCTGAGAATTACAGTTGTCACCTATTGATTGCATCCTCTCAGCAAGTATTTGCACATTTCCTCCTGCCCCCATGCCACTCCAGGCCGGCTCCAAAATCTAATTGTCACTGACCTCCCTCCAAATTGCTGGATCCAGGAGGGAAGACGGGGTGAAAATCCAGCAAGGGAGGTGCCAGCTATCCCATTACCATCACCTTGGTCAGGGAAGAGGCAGCTGGGAGAGTCTCAGATTTAGGGACAAGGAGGGACAGTGCCACTCTGAGAAATGGAATCAAAGAATCCAAAGAAATGGGTAGGCGTCAACCTCGTGGGAGGCTGCATCTCAGAATCATCTGGACAGAGAGGGATTTCTCATTCTGCAGATAAGACCTGGAGAGAGGCTTCTATAGTCCTAGAAGAGGTCCCAGGCCATTCCTGTAGAGGAAGACATCTATTTATAAAGTTGCTAAATGTCAGATAAGCTGTCATCTTAGAAAGTATAAGTTGCTCACTCGTTCTTTGACTTATTCTTTCATTCGTTGAGTGAACACTTGTTGAGCTAATGGCTGTCCCAGGAAGGGCCTCTGGGGGCTGCGGAGAGGAGTCAAGGACAGCCTCTGCCCTCCAGGGTCCTGCGAAACCCAGGCAGGGAGGCAAATGAGCGCAAAGGAGACCCAGAGGTGGTGAAGGGGGATGGGGAGGTGGGAGGGGCTCGGGCCTCCCTGGGAGGCTCAGGAGGGGCTCCAGGGGCAGGTGGAGCCTGCAAGGGGGAGCGAGTATCTATCGAGTAGACTGGGGCATCGCGCGCAGAGGAGGCGGTTCCTGTTGGGGCTAGCACCCATGAAACCACAGGGCCTGGATGGGAACCACAGTGAGGATGCTGTGATGGTGGCCGCGGGCTGCCCCCAGGAACGGGGACCGTGAGGTTGGCAGTGGGAATTTCCCACCCAGCGTTCAGCTCTGCAGAGTCGGGCTGGGGGCCTTGGTTGGGACGTGGCAGATCTGGAGGGGGAGGGTTCGGGATCTGCTGGGTTGGTCTCAGGGTGGGGAGACGGCATCCTGCCTGTGCTGCTTGGTGAGTCTGTCTGGGGTGCTGCCTCTGTCCCTGGGACACCCAGTCTCATGCCATAGCTCTCTGAGGCCGATTTGTCTTTGAAACAGCATCTTCCTGGGGATGGGGGGAGGGGGGAGGGGGCGAGTGGATTGATTGGAACAGTGAGCAAGTCTCACACTTTTTGTTCGCGGGACTCTTAAACTTTTCAGAATTATTGAGGACCCTAGTGATCTTGTGTTTATGTGGGTTATATCTTCGGATATGGACCATGCTAGAAATTAAAACTGAGAACACACAGGCACACATCCCATCAGCCGTCAAGTGATGATGTCTTCACACATCCCGTGGAAACCCCTAGTGTACACTTGAGAGACAGTGAGAGTGAAAAAGGCAGATAAGGTCTAGGTATTATTATGAAAACAGCTTTGACCTCATAGACCCTCCTGAAAGGGTGTTGGGAATCCTGGGGGGGTTCTAAACCACACTTGAGTGTTATGTTGGATTACAAGCTATATGCGTAGGTCCATGTTCTGCTTGATCCCTGAGCCCCCAGTGAGTTTCTCAGCATAAATGTCCATCCACCTAGTGGGCAGGCCTGGGGTGCTGTCTGAGGGCCAGGTGGGCACTGTGTTGAGGGGGGAGGGATACCACGCAGAGAAAGAAATTCCTGCCTGTGGCAGTTCCCAGGGGTGCTGGAGTTCAGTGTGGAATTGCAGAAGCAGATATTTCTGTTGCAACTGTGGTGAGGCTATGAGGGACGGTGACCAGCCGAGCCCAATCAGGGGCCTGCAGGCTTCCCCGGGGAAGTGAATCCAGACTCCTGGCTGAAGAGGAAGTGGAAGTTGGCCTGATGAAGAGCAGTGCAGGCTGAGAAAGTGACCCTGTAGGAATTTGATCAGGATAGAAGAGGCCTGGGTGGTTAGAGCCCAGTGACTTAGGGGGAGAGGGGGCACATTGGACGGGGGAGAGGGTCGGCCTGAAAAGCACCCTTCACATCCCCATCCTCCACTGGAGGATCTGACCGGAAGGAGTCCATTGCCAGCCTGGATATTGTACCCTGAACTGCCCTCCGGGTGGCCCTGAGTGCTGCCCTCCTCTCTGCTGCCCGCCCAGGGCTGCACACTGTCACGCCTCCCAACTCATGGCCACGCCCTTCCTTCCCTCTGTGCCTTGAGCTGCATCCTTCCTGCTGCCTGTACACCCTCATCAGATGCTCCTGTCCCTCACACCCCAGTTCCGTTGCCTCTCCCCCACACCCCAGTTCTGTTGCCTCTCCCCAGCGTTTCCTCACCATGCCCCAGTCGCCTTGTCCACCTCTGCTTCCTCCTGTAGCTCATTCATAGGAATCCTTGAGCTCACTCTCATACTATGAGCCACTGTTCCACAACACTGTGGAGTGGGTCTATTATTAACCCTACTTCACAGATGAGGAAACCAAGGCCCAGAGAGGTTAAGTACCTGGCACAAGGCCACGGAGCTAGGAGGTGACGGGACTGGGCTTGAACCCAGGCAGTCTGGTTCCAGTCTATACTCCTAACCACTGCACTGGGCTGGCCACTTTTTATCCTGTGTCATCTTCTTTCCAGCTCTCGAACCATGTGTTCATTCCCAGGCTGCTACATAGTAGGTGCTCATTAGAGGTTTGACAAATGAATTTCATCTTCCTATCCTGCTCGCCTGGGCGTCATGCCTTGTTCATTTGCCGTTAATAAAAGAATGAGGACGTGGGCTGATGAGCAGACAAAGAACAGATGACTGCCACCTGTTAATGTGTGTGGAAGCTGTAATTACCAGTGTTTTCCAGGGCAGAGGTGCGAGTTCATAATGACTAGACAGGTTCTAAAATCATCGCCATCATTGGTGAATGCGGTTCTGAAATGACTTTGTCACTTTAACATCCCTGGCCGACAGGAGGTAATGTTTTTACTGTTTTATCAAAAGCAAAAGCCTCTTGGGGCATGTGCCCTCCAAGGCCTGGGTTGGGGCTCTTAGTTCAAAGCACGGACAAGAGGAGGGTGCTTCCCCACACTGGTGGTTAGAAGGCCCACCCCGGGGGGTGCTCTGAGGTCAGAGACGGCTTTTGGAGGCTGAAAATGAGTTAAAGTCTGATCGTTGTAATTCCCTTATCTCTGACTTCCTGCTGGGGCTGCTGGTGTCTGAGCTGCACAGAATCTGGGTGGCCTCTCAGTGGGGGCGGCTGACTGCCAGAACCTGTGCAGAGCCTGGGAGCAAACGATTGAGGGGGGTCTTGATGAAAAATTGGTGCCAGGTGTTGGGGATAAAACCATTACCATTTCCCCCACCTCTGGGCAGCCCCAGTTACCCTGGCTCTGCAGGGTTTTCCCTCCAGCTCTGCAGATCTGCTGGCATATTTATTTGTAAATGAAGTAAGCAGAATTTTTCAAAGGGAAGCAGTTTGCAAAAGCTGAAAAGAAAACAACTTGGGGTAAATGGCTCATCTGGCAATGGGAAACAGCCTCTGGCATTGAGAGCTCTTTAACCTTGTCTGTGTAAGCAGCGGGGAACTTGGCTGCTGTATCATCTTAGAGAAAGAGCTTTCTGTCTCCCTGCTGAGGCTAGACCCTGGGGAGAAAGAGCCTAAAACTCAACCCAGGACCCCTGGAGAAATTTGATAGGTAGATGTCTCTTTGCCCCTATCCAGTCAACTTCTGTGCCCTTCCTGTCCAAGCCTCCGTGATTTCTGTCCCCTAGCCGATTGCTGTAGTCCCCCACCTCGTCTCTGACTTCTGCCCCAGCGCCCAGACAGTCTCCTCTGCATACTGCAGCTATCAGTATGATCTCCTAAAAATGCAGAGTGAATCTGCTCCGTTACACCTGTGAGCAAGGCCGCTGGTGCCTCCTGTACCCGCATAAAAGCAGTACAAAGGCTTCCACTCAGAATAAAACCTGGTCTTACCAAGGCCTGCATGGCCCCGTGTGATTGGGCCCTTCTGACTTTCTGTTCCCATTTCCAGATGCAGCCGCACTGGCCTCTTGGCTGTTCTCACATACATCAAGCTTGTTCCTACCTCAGGGCCTTTGCATTTGCCGTCCCCTCTCCCTGCCTCCTTCCCCACATCCTCCTGGTTCTCCCTCTCTTGGTTGAGGGCTCTGCTCCGATATCTTATCAGAAACGCCCTCCCTGTCGGCTCTATATAGAGTAACACCCCTTCTCTCTCCCCTGCACTCCCTGCCGCCCCCGCCCCATTCTCAGCTTTATTTTTCTCCATGGAACTCAGTGTCACTGGATACAGTGCATAGTTATTTATATGTTCAGTTTCTGTCCTGCTACATCAAAATGTAAATGTAAGACAAGGACTCTGTTTACTTCACGGCTGGGTTCCCAGTGCATTGAGCAGTGTCTGACACAGAACAAGTCTTTGCTGTACAGATGAAGAACTGGGTCTCCACGTGCTCCTTCATATTCACCCACTACCCTGTCACGCGACAAAGGTGAGCTTTGGATTTCGGCAGCTCTGGGTTTGAATTCTGGCTCTTCTTTTCCCTGGTCAGGTGCTGCTGGGCAAGTCGGCTTCCTTCCTTCACTTGCCAAATGCAGAGAGCATGGCTTACCGGTATGGCTTTGGGCGAAGGGAAGTTAGGGTGCTCAGTATCTGCTAGCCTGTATACTGTGTTAATTCAGTGTACGCAAACAGAGGAAACACCTTAAAAAAAATAAGTAACAGCTTTATGGAGCTATAATTCACATCCCATAAAATTTACCCATTTAAAGCATACAGCCCAGTGGTTTAATATATTCAAAGACTTGTGTAACCATCAGCATCATGCAATTTTTATCACCCTCAGAGAGGAACCTCATACCCCTTAGCAGTCATTCCCTATTACTTCCTCCCCTCCAGGCCCTGGCAATAGCTGATTTATATTCTGTCCCTATAGATTTGCACATTTTTGACATTTCATATAAATGGAAACATACAATGTGTGGTCTTTTGTGACTGGCTTCTTTCACTTAGTATTTTGTTTTCAAGACTCATCTGTGTTGTAGCATGCATCATTACTTCATGCGTTTTTATGGCAAATAACATACCATTGTATAGATATATCACATATGGTTGATCCATTCATCCATTGATGGACATTTGGATTGCTTCCACTTTTTCACTGTTACAAATAATGCTGCTGTGAACTTTTGTGTACAGGTTTCATGTGGATGAGGAGAGCTTTTGTTGGACATCGCCAAGACAGTTCAGGGATACCTTCTTTGGGGGGTGTTCATACCTGGAGCCAGGTCCCAAATCCCCCAGGAGCTCCTGAACTCATTCCTTTCAAATTATGATTGTATTTTTAGAGAGCTATGTTACTTATCCCAGCAGACATTCTTTTGCTATGATTGCTTTGTCATTATGCTTTCACTTTTCTATATGACTAGTTGGTTATTCCTTTGATGTTGCCACCTGGGATTCCTCTCTCTGTACATACTAGTTATCTTTCTGATGCCTCTCCTAGGCCTTACTCTGCTCAGCTACCTGGCTTTATTTGACTCTGTTCTCAGAACTGATAACATTACTTTCTCGCTGGAGCTGCCCTTTTCTGAATGAAATTTGCCATTCTGCTCCGAGAACCCTCGACTTAAAGTGGACTTGTCTGAAACGTGATCTTTGAGTTTTTAGTTCATCTCATTCCAGTCAATTTTTTTATCTCCTAAATGCATTATCCACGGCCCCAGTAGAATTCCAAAAAGCATTTGTAGAAGATTCATTAAGTCTTGGCTGCTGGCGAGGGTGTGATAACAAAGGCAGCATCCGGCTGCTTTGCCAAGCGCCAGTGTTTGAACTCCTCAGGTTAGCAGCTTCTCCTTTGCCTGAAGGAAGGCATATGCAGATTCTGCTCTGAAGGGCATCTGCAGCAGTGGCTTATCTTCTTGAGGGGGAGGATGGTGGTGCAGAGGGCCAGCTCTCTGGTTCTACTCTGAGGGCACAAGGGAAGGTTTGTTGAAAACATCTCAGTCAAAGTTGGGTGGGATTTCAGAGATCAACCATGTCTCACATTTTCAGAGCACTTTTGAGTGCATTTTCCTGTATATTATGTTATGGAGGATACCTCAGGGCCTTTGCATGTGCTCTTCCACTTCACTCAGGACTCTGTCCATCTGTCACCACATCAGAAAGGCCTTCCCTGAACACCCCGCCCCCACTCACCCCCCACCTTCACTCTTGGTCCCCTTCCTTGGCTTTCTTTTTTCTTGACAGCACTTATCTCCACTGTGTGTTTTATGTTTATTTGTTTCTCTGTTGCTGTTACTCAACAGAACATAAGCCCCGTGAGACCGCATCATCCACTGTTACACCTTTAAAGCTTAACACGGGTCTCAGAACATGGAAGGGACTCAGTAAATGTAAGTTGAGTGAATGTGTGAATGCATTTACTTTTATGAAAACCCTGGGGCGAAGGTACTGTTACCTCCGTCATGTGGGGGAAGGAACCCAGAGTCAGATGACTTGAGATAATTATTCAAGGTCATAGGGTGGGATGTAACTAATGAGCCCTGAATTGAGTTCATTCCTGCTGGGTCTCTGTGCAGCCATCTCCCAGGCTTACAGTGTCTGAGAAAGTCCTCTGTAGGTCCTTTGGAAATTCTCTGAAAATGCCACAGACTTTAGCAGGAAGTGGCACATGAGGTATAAGGAATGGAGTGGCAATTTTAAGAGTTACAGAGCAAGGATTTCCTATGACCTGAGAGGGAATACAGGAAGTAAGTGAAACCTGGAAAAACAACTGTAGAAGAGACTTGGAACTGAGGGGAGGGCTGGCAGGAGAGGAGGGAGGATGACACAGTGGGAGTGGCTTTGGAAGGTTGTAAACCCAAAGGAAAGCCTCCACAGTGATGTCTTAGGAGCCTTGTGATGGATTCAGCCTAAACCTGCCCACTGGCTCATCTCAGGCTGTTCAGTGCACTCCCCCACACCCCCAGTATGCACAGATGTTTCTCTATTGAGGGTCTAACACTCCGAGGGACAGGAGGGACGGCAGCCTGGGACCCTGGACTCTTGAGTGCTGTGCTAAGGAGAAAGAGGCATGGATAATGAGAACAGACATCCCAAGTCACCCTGGATCTGACTCTGGGGTGTATCATGTGATTTTATTGCAGTAGGTAGTACTTGTATGGATGGGGAATCTGCGTGTCTTCAATTTGTGGAAATAAGTTGGCAGGAAAAGGAAGCCTATGGTGACACCAGAAAACTCACTCAAGATTATCAGTTTTCGGCTTCCCTGGTGGCGCAGCGGTTGAGAGTCGAGTCTGCCTGCTGATGAAGGGGACACGGGTTCGTGCCCCGGTCTGGGAGGATCCCACATGCCACGGGGCGGCTGGGCCCGTGAGCCATGGCCGCTGAGCCTGCACGTCCAGGGCCTGTGCTCCACAATGGGAGAGGCCAAAACAGTAAGAGGCCCACGTACCGCAAAAAAAAAAAAAAAAAAAAAAAGATTATCAGTTTAACTGGAATGATCCATAGGTCACATGACCTCTGTGGGAGTAATCAGGGCTGAACTCCAAAAGTAGATACAAGGGCCTGGTCATTTGTGATTTTTTTTTTTCCACGGGGCTGGTGGTGGCGGGGAATCATTAGGTGACACATTTAAAAGTGCCCCTCTTGGGCTTCCCTGGTGGCGCAGTGGTTGAGAGTCCGCCTGCCGATGCAGGGTACACGGGTTCGTGCCCCGGCCCGGGAAGATCCCACATGCCGCGGAGCGGCTGGGCCCGTGAGCCATGGCTGCTGAGCCTGCGTGTCTGGAGCCTGTGCTCCGCAACGGGAGAGACCACAGCAGTGAGAGGCCCACGTACTGCAAAAAAAAAAAAAAAAAAAAAAAGTGCCCCTTTTTTTGCATACTGTAAATGTATTTGTTGAGATACAGATCCTATAACAAGCAAACCCTCACAAGCCTCATGGCTTAAATTGATATTTATTTCTTGCTTGTGTGACATCCAAAACAGAGTTTATAACAGGTGGGCTGCTCTCCACCAAGTGGTGGCTCTTTCCATCTTGGCATTGCCATTTCCAACATGTCACGTGCATGATTGCTGGGTTTGCATCGAGGAGTAAGAAGGAATATGGTGGAAGGGGGGCTAAGAGTTCTGTAGGCTGGGCCGGAGGTGGCACAGTCACATCCACTCACGTTCCGTTAGCTGGAGCTCAGTTCTGGGACATTCCTGGGAGGCTGGGAAACCATGTGGTGTGGGAGGAGCGGCAGCTCAGGCAACAGCAGTCATTCTCTGCCACAGAGAGTCAATATTTTTAGTAAAATACGCCCTTTAGGTGATAAAGCCCTTTGTGTGCGACTGAGTATGTTCTTTTTTTTTTTTTTTAACATCTTTATTGGAGTATAATTGCTTTACAATGGTGTGTTAGTTTCTGCTGTATAACAAAGTGAATCAGCTATACGTATACATATATCCCCATATCCCCTCCCTCTTGCGTCTCCCTCCCACCCTCCCTATCCCACCCCTCTAGGTGGTTACAAAGCACGGAGCTGATCTCCCTGTGCTATGCGGCTGCTTCCCACTAGCTATCTGTTTTACATTTGGTAGTGTATATATGTCCATGCCAAGCTCTCATTTCGTCCCAGCTTACCCTTCCCCCTCCCCGTATCCTCAAGTCCATTCTGTACGTCTGCGTCTTTATTCCTGTCCTGCCCCTAGGTTCTTCATAACCTTTTTTTTTTTTAGATTCCATATATATGTGTTAGCATACGGTATTTGTTTTTCTCTTTCTGACTTACTTCACTCTGTAGGACAGACTCTAGGTCCGTCCACCTCACTACAAATAACTCAATTTCATTTCTTTTTGTGGCTGAGTAATATTCCATTGTATATATGTGCCACATCTTCTGCGACTGAGTATGTTCTTGAGAATTGTTTCCTTCGATCCTCACAGGAAAGTTGTTATTGTCCCCATTTTGCAAATGAGGACATGGAGGCTCAGAGAACACAAGTAACTTGTTCATGGCCACAGAGGATCAGGTGCTACTGTCAGGATTGGAATCCAGATGCTCGTAGGACTCATACTGTTTCCTGATCCTGGGTTTTCTTTCCATTCATTTTTTAATGTGGCCTGAAGTTCTACCTTTAGACTTTTCTACCTGTGCTGTGCTGGCTCTCTGGAGAATCACAGCTATAACCTCCTCTGAGAGGCTCTGGGGGACTTGTCTCCTTAGTGACAGCACACAGACTAGGACATGCTGTGGTGCTGAGGATTTTCGGAAACTTTGGGGAGAGAGAGGTGTATGTTAAACCCTGTGCCTCAGAGAGAGTGAGAGAAGCACGGGATTAAAGGGGAAAACAGGTGAGGACCCACCCCCATCCCTGTGCCTGGGAACCCCGGCCAGGCCTCGCCCGCGGGCTCCTCTGAAGGAGACGTTTAGCCCTGTTGGATTGTTGAATGGCCAACAATGAGTTAGAAGCCTGAGATCCTGCTCAAATCCCTGGACTCTGCGTGGAACTGAAGAAGGACTTTTAAAACTAGACCTGATGGGTAGAAATAAATATCCTCCGTTGTGAGGAATAATCTCATTTGGGCCTCTGAGGCTTTCTCAGCTTCAGGCTCTCTGAAAATATCCCTCATTGACTCTTCACTTTGTAACCCACACCCAGGCTTCTGCAGCTCCCTTCACTCTTTTTCCGCTCCCCTGCCAGCTGCCTCCTTCCTCTTCTCACCAGCCTGGCCTTGCTCAGGTGCAGGTGATGGTGGGACTCGCCTTAGGGCGGGCCCTGCGGAGATGCAGCAGGTGGGGAAGGGATGCAGTGCTTGCGGGCACACTCGGATTGGGGGGACTTAGCAGGGGTGTGTGTATGAGTCTGTGTGTGAGAGTCTGTGTGTGTGTGTGTGTGTGAATCTGTGTCCAAGTCTGTGTCTTTTTGTGAGTCTAAGTGTCTGTCTGTGTATAAGAGTCTGTGTGTGAGTGTGTGTGTGTGTGTGTGAGTGTGTGTGTGTGTATAAGTCTGTGTCTCTGTGTGTGAGTGTGTGTGTGAGTGAGTGTGTGTGCAAGTCTGTGTGTGTCTATCTTTCTGTGAGTCTTAGTCTCTGTGTGTGTGTGTGTCTGTGTGTGAGTCTGTGAGTGTGTGTCTTTGAGTGTGTCTGTGTGTGTGCACTCAGGGCAGTTCTTAGGAGTGAGTGTGGACACTCTGCTCTAAATGGCTTCCACTCCCAGAATTTGCTGCTGGAGGTCTCTGGCGAGAGTGAGGCATAGTCATCTGAGCTGGTCCAGCCCGGAGGACATTGATTCCAGCCCCTAGCTATGTTGAAGGGAGGGAGGAAGCTCCAAGAGGAGCCCAGAATGGGATCTTGTGAAGCTCGAAGCTTGCTGCCTTCAGCATCCTTCTTGGGCAATTCTCTTAAGAGTCGGTGTGGTTCATCCTAGCTTGGATCTCAGTGAGTCGCCCAGAAGGCATCCAGGCCTGCTCATTCCGGCTGCCACAGGGCGTTTGTGCCCAGCTAATTATGGGCAGCTCTGATCTGAAGTAACAAGGTTGAGTGGAGCTAGGTGGAGAAATGACCCAGACAGAAATGGGGGCCCGGGCTGGCTGCCCCAGCTGCACGGTGGCTGCACTTATGGCTGACAATGAGGTCAGGGTGTTTCTGCTTTGTGACAGATTTGGGACGCAGGGGAAAGAGGAGTCAGGCTTGGTACTGACCGAGACCAGTGCTGACGCCAGTACAGACAGAGTGGGTCACAGTCGGGGAGTGGGGGCAGCAGAGTTTAAGCCGAGGAGGATTCTGATAACCGGGGAACAAGTTTCCTCTGATGTATCACGAGCTCCAGCATCTCTCAGCAAGATGTTCTCGCCACTGAACACAACGCGACATCACTGTGTCCGCAAGGTGCCTGAGCGGAAAAATCCCTCATGGTTCTGGGCACAGAATTGCAGTTCTGAGCAGTTCAGGCTATGACCCCACCAAGGAATTGAGCCCAGCACCTGAGTTTTGTGGATGCAGGTTTGTGTTAAGACACTGGGCAGAGATGTGCTTTTCAAATGCAAATTTTAGGAATATTTATTTCAATGGGTCCCTTAGGAGCAGTAAGCATTCTCAATCCCAATTAACCTGGGCATGCCTGGGCCTTAGTGACACTTCTCAGAGCCAGCAGCTGGCATGACTCATGTAAAGAGATAGTTTCAACCCAAGGCTGAGTGATGAGGTGATGCGTTGAAGAATGTAAAAGATTTGAACCTTTGCTTCTGCAAAGAGCTTGGCTGCTGTACCACAAATCACATTTGTATGACATTTTACTTCCAAAGGGTAGCTTTAGTCATGGAGAAGACAAAAGCTTTGCATCGAAATTTTTTTGCCTTTTTTTCTTTTCTCTTGTTTTTGGACAGCAAGAGAGATGAGACATAATTTGTGTTTTTGAACTCTGCTTTCAAATCACCTTATAAATGGCTTTAAAACTGTCTTAGTGTGTGTTCAGGCTGCTATAACAAAAATACCACAGACTGGGTGGCTTAAACAACAAATATTTATTGCTCACAGTTCTGGAGGCTTGGAGGCTGGGGAATCAAAGATTAAGGGCCTGGCAGATTCAGTGTCTGGTGAGAGCTCACTTTCTAGTTCATATAGATGGCTGTCTTCTCACTGTGTCCTCATATGGCAGAAAGTTGCTCTCTGGGGTCTCTTTTATAAGGCACTAATCACATTGATGAGGGTTCCACCCTCATGGCCCAATCACCTCCCAAAGGCCCACCTCCTAATCCCATCACACTGGGAATTAGGATTTCAACATACGAATTTTGGCGGGGACACAGACATTCAGCCCATAACAAAAACTCCATTTAAATGATCCAGAGGAGTTCCCTCTGAAGGAGTTTTGAAATGCCTTAATCCATCTGTGTCGCTTATGGTTTTCTTTCTAAATAGGCACAGAAGTGATTAGATGGTAAGAATTTAAGAATTTATGTCTAAATAAATGCAGTGGCTCTTGCATTTATATTTCTTTTAAATAGAAATTCTATACATGATAAAAGAGCTTTTTAATTATCACAGCATGCAGGAGAGGTATAAGGAAGCACAGAGTACAGTTTTCTAGTTTGATTACTATAAGCAGAAGTGAACTGAGGTCTAGATTAATCCATAGGAGTACAAATAGGGCTTCCCTGGTGGCACAGTGGTTGAGAGTCCGCCTGCCGATGCAGGGGACACGGGTTCGTGCCCCAGTCCAGGAAGATCCCACGTGCCGCGGAGCGGCTGGGCCCATGAGCCATGGCCGCTGAGCCTGCATGTCCGGAGCCTGTGCTCTGCAACGGGAGAGGCCACAACAGTGAGAGGCCCGCGTACCGCAAAAAAAAAAAAAAAAAAGAGTACAAATAGCTCCCCACTTGAAGCTTTATATGGTATCCTATGGTAGAATAACTACCCTAGTTATGCTTTTCTTTGGATAATAATGCTATTTGTCTCCTTCCCTCCCTCCCTCATACATAGGAGCTGATGTGGGGACATAACCCCAAAACACTGCCACATGGTGAGGACAGATAGCACTTGATATAAAATAATAATCCATTCTTGGATGAATCCCATGGCATACAAATAATCCCAGATGAAATAAATTAAACCCATTTTACAGATGGATTCACCATTTGGTCCTGGTCCTGTTGACTTCCATCTCCTGTTTTCAAGCCTGTTTTTCTGGATCCTGTTACCTGTCAGATATTAAATATCCAGATCCAGGAAGCTATCAAATATCAAAAGCACAGTTCGGGGCTGTGGTTACTTCCAACAAGCCAACCATTTAAGAGGCACTAGGACATAGCGGCAGGAATAAAGGTCAAGGTCGCTGCTTCAGCAGTCTCCCAAATCCCGCTGGCATAAGCTCTCTTCCTGTCTACTTTGTCTGCAAGATTTGGTGCCAGGAGTTCTAAAGGGCAGCTATTCAGGCAGCTGAACCAAGAGGAAGGCTCCACTCCCTGCTCTGTCTTTCCTCTTCCTGCAGAGATGCAAGGTGGCTTTGAAATGCCCGCATCTTCTTTCCCTTCTGAGCGCCTTATTTGTTCAGATGCTTCCACTCTGAGCATTTGCTCTATTCCTCTCCCCAATCGCCTCAGAAAGTACCCAGGCAAGCAGCTCACAGCCCATCCATCAAAGTACAGTGCACGTCTGCTTTCTCAGAGGAAATGATCATAAAGGCTGCAGAGGAAAGGACATGCCCCCATTTTCAGTGTAGCATCAGAGACTGGAAAAGTCCAGTCTCTTGCTTGGACTCCCCAGCCCACTCTTGACTTCCTCCACTTCTCTGGGAGGAGGAGGGGGAGAAACAGGAAGAGTTTAGCTAGCATCATTCAGGTGATGCTTTCTAGCTTCCTGAGAGCTTCCTCTCAAGTAAACTCTGTGGAGTTTTGCTGGGATTATTGGAGACAAAGTGTGAGTAATAGGCTGGCCCCCTAGAATTCTCTGGACTCTGTTTATTATGCAGCATGAAAGTGTTCCCTCTAGAACAGAGCAGTGCTTCTAATTTATCACATCTGGTCACTAGGTGAGATGAATAGGGCTCCACAAACCACCATGGGGACAAATTGTACCAAATTCTGGTGTTAATGAAAGGAAGTTCCATCATGGACAGGGAGTGAGAAGGAGCTGGGGTGGAGACGTGTAACTCCCGGCATGCATACAGGTGCGCCATGCACACCTACGTGCAGGGCACTTACACACGTGCTCACACACTCACAGTGTTTGAGGTCGGCACTCACAAACACCCATCATCTTTATGCTCTAATGACAGGCACTTCACTGCTTTTAGTCACCCTTAGGGTGGCCCTGGATATTGGCACCTTTATGCTTTGCATGGGCTGGTTCCTCTGCATGGGAGCCTCTTTCTGTTTCCTCCACCCAGTGGATCTGGCCAACCCCAGTTGCTTCATGTAGAGTCAGCTCAAGAGACTCCTCCTCTGTGAAGCCTTCGCTGCCCACCCCTCCCCCCCCCCGCCCCGCAGCACACACACGGGCTCACTTCCAATGATGCACTGCACGTGGCACTGCCGTCCTTCACCATTGTTCTATGATAGGGCATCTGTTGCTCATGTACCTGTCTCCCCACTCTACCTTGAGGGGTGAATCATGTTTTTCCATTGTACAAAACAACTGTTGTGTGCATCAACATGCCTGGCACATACAGGCAATTAGTAGATATTTGTTAAATGAATGAATGAGTGAATGAATAAATTTGGTGGGGGCAGGTTTAGTTTGGACTATCTGGCCACCATATGTGGACACTAAGAGCTAATTGTTCTTATGGAGTAAAATTTCTTACATTTGTCTCTTTTTATTGTTATTATTGTCTCTCATCAGGAACACTACCAAAATCTACTTTGACCTGGTAGCACTCAACCTATATAATTTCTTTCCTGGTAGAAATGCTCCTGCCGTCACCAAGACTTGCCCCTTGGTTGTCCCACAAGAAATCTCTGATCTCCCATGGAAGGGATTTATTTAGCTCTGTCTACAGGCCTCCTGATGGTGGAAACTGGGCTTGGATCCAGACTGAGTGGTGGGGAGTTGCCAGAGTTAGCCCCTTGGATTGCTGGCCAGAAGAAAATTGGAGCTGGCAGCAATGGTCGACGAGGCCTCTCATTTCCTAACTTTATGTGCCAAAATTCTCTAGTATTATATTTGCCATGGTGACCAAGGTAGTATAGCGTTTTCCCCTCTCAGCTAAATGCTAAAAGGCGAAAAGACTTTTCTTGCTCACACAGAGAAACATTTAACTCCAACCAGGGGAAAAAAAAAAAAAAAAAAAAGCCTTGGGGCCATTAAAAAAAGGCCCTGGCATCAAAATATAGCACCTTTGCCCAAGCTGTTCAGAACACTTCCTAAGCAATGTCCTGGCTGCACATGTAGGAGAGAGGTAGGGTTTGCTCTGAACTACACTTTAGTGTATGATTTAAAATGTGGCCACAGTGCAGGATATTTGCATGCCTGTCTTTGGGCTCTGTTTTTAAAACAAGGAGAGACGTGATGAAAGCCACAGCTGGTGACCTGGCCCCAAGCCTGGGCAGCTGGGGCTCCAGCAAGGCTGTGGAGTCGCTCATGTGAGGTGCCTGCAGGGTGGGGAGAGGCCTGTGTCCACTGTTCTCCCTACAGCTGGCGCACCAGAGTTGACATGGAATTCCAGGTCTGTGACCATTTGCTGTGACACTCCTTCAGCATGAAAGCAAGTAGCTAGGGGATGAGCTATAAGTCGTTTCCAGGGACCCAGAAGGAGCCCCGGGGAAGCTAGATGGTTCCTTTTTTTTTTTTTTTTTTTTTTAATGAGCGGACCCATTTTTCCCAGTAGACCCTCAAACCTCCAGGCAGGTCTCTCCTGACCAAAAACAGCCAGTGAGGGTGGATCCCAGCTCCATGTTGTGTCTTGCCTTGGCTACACAGTGCTTACGCAGACATGAAGTTTCCTCCTGACAGCCAGGAGCCTCCCCGAGCCAGAAGGACAGACAGGGCTGACACCTGTTTGCTGGCCTCAGGACGCTGAGCTGGGGTGCCGGGGGTCCACCATCCCGAAGCACTCATGTCCAGCCAGCTGCCTGCCTGTGCTGAGATGCAGGTCCGTGCAGAGGGGGTGCGTGTGTAGATCCTTAGGTAGGTATAGGCATATACGTTCGGTCCTCACTATTGGTGGATTCCGTATTTGCGAACTCGCCTACTTGCTAAACTTTATTTGAAACCTCAGAATCAATACTTGTGGCAGTTTTGTGATCATCTGTCACATACTCAGAGTGGCGAAAAATTTGAGTCGCCCCACATGCGCATCTCCGGCGAAGGTCAATTAAGGCCATGCTCTGCCTGCTTGTTTCAGCTCTCCTGATGTAAAGAGGTGTCCTTTGTGTGGTTTAATGCTGCATTTTTGTGCTTTTTGTTGGTGATTCTGCTGTTTGAAACGGCCCCCAAGCATAGTGCTGAGTGCTGCCTAGAGTTCCTAAGTTCGAGAAGGCTGTGATGTGCTTGATGGAGAAAAGAGGTGTTAGATAAGCTTGGTTCAGGCATGAGTGACAGAGCTGTTGGTCTGCACGTTTAATGTTAATGAAACAAAACATATTAAATAAGGTGTTTCTAAGCAGAAACATACAAAACAAGGTTAAATACTGATCTCTTGATGAATCTGCTGTGTCCAGAGGCTGGCAGGAGCCTGACTGTGTATTTCCCCTGGGAGCGATGGTTCACTGTTTGCTAATTCAGTGTTTGCGGCCACTTCATAGAACAGAATTACCGTGATTCGCGAATACTGAGAATGAACTGAATACACTGCTTCGGGAGAGGGTTTTACATAGAGTTTTGTATCTGTGATGCCACATTTGGAAACATTTGCCTGTGGTCGTATGGAAAAACCTCCCTGACACAGACTGTGGGCTCACACCGGTCCTGGTGCTGGGTTGGGGGTGGGAATGGAGAGGGCAGCTGTAAATAGGACCCCAGGAAAATGCTGCTGATTGATCTCGAGAGGGCTGTTGTGGTCATGGTCCCCTGTACGCTGGGTGAGAACAGAGGCCCAGGGAACGCCCTGACGTTGCCTCTAGTTTGGTTCCTGGTGCTGCCTGATCCTCTGTGGGTCTCAGCTGTGAGATGAACTGTGCTCCCATCCACACAGTGACTGGAAAGGACAATGGGCAGGGCACTGGAGCAGGGAACGGAGACAGAAGGGTGGGGATTTTTCATCTCTCCGCTTTGTCACTCCCCAGAAAAAGAATGGTAATGGATATCCAGGAACAAACAAATTCCTGAGTGCCACTGCTGCCAGGCCCTGTGCATTTGATCTCATCTGAACTGGACAGCAGCCGTCCAAATGATCGTCTCCATTCTGCTAATGCAGAGCAGGTGCTGAGAGTTTACCTAAATTGTCAGAGGACACGGCTAATAAAGGATCGAATTCAGATTCAAGCCTAGGTTAACTAATGATACAACTAATAGGGTTTGGTGGGTGACTGGAAAAACAGAACAGCAAGAAGAAGATAAGATTTTTGTCTGAGTGTCTAAAATATTGGTTCCTTTGAGGGAGATGAAGTTGCGTGAGTGATGGCAGGGGACAAGGGTGAGTTAAGACCGTGGTTCTCAACCTGGGATGATTTTGCCCCTTAGAGGATGTTTGGCGTTGTCCGGATTCATTTTAGGTTGTTGAGGATGGAGGGGTGGGGGAATGCGATGCATCTAGTGGGCAGAGGCCAGGGATGCTGCTAAACATCCTGCAATGCACAGGGCAGCCCCACAGCAAAGAATTATTCAACCCCAAATGTGAGTAGTGCTAAGGCTGCGAAGACCTGAATTAAGATGAAAGCAGGTTCTTGAAGGAGGTGTGTTGCTTGGATGTCTGGGGTCAGAGTGCAGAGACCCCAGAGGTACCTGCAGACAGGCTCAAGGGAGACCACAGTGTTGTGACAGCAAAGGATAGCGTTTTTACTTGGGGTTTCTGGTTACATTTACTCCACTGCAAAATGAGAGACTACAATCGATCCAGAAACTTCAGTAGAAGTATTTTCTTCTGACCTGTCATCATTCCTGGCTCAAAGTTTACTTTTTCTTCATACATTCTCTGTATTAAATCAGATGCACTCTGTCTGTGAGCCATGCAGTCACCTGGTGGCAGATGACAGATCAGTGACAAGTCAAGCAAGAGAGACAAGTGTCCCCGGATGTGGGAGGCCAGGCTGGGGCCCCAGTGCTGTCTGTAATGACCACAGGTCTGAGCACCACTTGGGGCTCACAGGCCGCTTGGGGCCTCCACTAGAGGTCTGTCACTAAGGAGAAGGCTAGGGGCAGCAGTGGGTCCCAGAAAACCAGGCCCCCCATGAGGGTTAAGAATGATTTCAGTTTAGGGACCCAGCTGGCTTTTTTATTTCTCGGACTCTTCTTACGGTTTGCAATGTTTGCTTGTTGGAGAGCTGCAGGCATATTTGCAATATATATTTGCGGTGTGTCCTGGGGGAGCTGCTGAAGTTTTCAGAGACAGACTCATGAATAAAAATGATTCGTGCAAATTCGTTCCTGTATTGGGAGTACGTGCCAGGCGTTACAGGGCACAGAGATAGGGGCAGGTGCCTTAGCCTGGAGAAGCCTGAGGAGGGTGAGGGACGTCTCCACTGAGTTGCTGTCAGGACTAGAAGGTGGAGGAGGAGTCCAGGAAGAGGGAAGAATGTGCTGGAGGGTGGGAAGCATCCGGGCAGAGTGGGAACTTTGCTGTGAGAGGTCAGCCTCAGTCCAGGGCAAGGGGATGGACCCAAGGCAGCCAAGACTCAGGTGCCTCTGGAAGAGTGATCTCTGAAGCTTCAAGGGAGACTTTCTCTTTTAAAAAGAGTTTTTTTAATTTGTATTGATATTTTATGCAATTTTGTGTGTGTGTGTGTGGTATGCGGGCCTCTCACTGTTGTGTCTTCTCCCGTCGAGGAGCACAGGCTCCCGACGCGCAGGCTCAGCGGCCATGGCTCACGGGCCCAGCCTCTCTGCAGCATGTGGGATCTTCCTGGACCGGGGCACGAACCCGTGTCCCCTGCATCGGCAGGTGGACTCTCAACCACTGCGCCACCAGGGAAGCCCCAGTTTTTAATTGTTACTTTCCATTTACCATTTGGCTGTATTCCCCAGGTTGTTCAATACATCCTTGAGCCTGTCTTACACCCAGTAGTTTCTTTGTACCTCCCACTCCCCCATCCCTATGTTGCTCCCCCCACTACTACTGGTAACTACTAGTTTGTTCTATCTGTGAGTTTCCTTCACTTTTGTTATATTCACTTGTTTGTTGTAGTTTTTAGATTCCACACATAAGTGATATCACACAGTATTTGTCTTTCTCTGTCTGACTTATTTCGCTTATTATAATGCCTTCCAAGTCCATCCATGTTGCTGCAAATGGCAAAATTTCATTCTTTTATATATAATGTATATGTATATATGTATATATTTATCCACTCATCTGTTGATGAACATTTAGGTTGCTTCCATATCTTGGCAATTGTAAATAATGCTGCTATGAACATTAGGATGCATGTATCTTTTTGAATTAGTGTTTTTGTTTTTTTGTCAGATATATACCCAGGAGTGGAATTACTAGGTCATATGGTAGCTCTATTTTTAGTTTTTTGAGAAACTTCCATACTGTTTCCCACAGTGGCTGCACCAATTTACATTCCCACCAACAGTGTAGAAGTGTTCCCTTCTCTCCACATCCTTGCCAACACTTGTTACTTGTGCTCTTTTTGATGATGGCCATTCTGACAGGTGTGAGGTGATATCTCATTGTGGTTTTTGATTTGCATTTCCCTGATGATTAGTGACGTTGAACATCTTTTCAGGTGCCTGTTGTCCACCTGCATTTCCTCTGTCTCAAAGATGGAGGATCCCTCAAAGAAGGCAGAGCCATTTCCAGCCCCTCTACAGTGGGGAAGTGTGTGACCTCTCTCCAAGAGGTGTGATAAAGCCAGTGTCCCATTTTGCATCAAAATAGAGAAGACAGTTCCTTCATCGAAAAGCAAACCTTGCTGGGCACTAGATACCCTTCCCAGAGGATGGGAACCTGGGAGTCTGGCTGCCCGGGTTTCGTCCTAGCATCTCTGCTTCCTCACTATGTGCTTGTGGGTGATTAACTTAATTTCTCTGTGCTGCAGTTTCCTGTCTGTAAAATGAGTAGAATAACTGTACCTAAGTCATTGGGTGTTTTATGAGATCAAATGACTTAGTGCAAATAAAGTTCCTGGAATAAAGTAAATCCTCAATTAACATTAGTTAGCATGCTGCCCTCTTTACCGTTTAAGGGAGGAGGCGGAAAAGAACTTGGAGAGAGAGTGTCAGGCTCCCAGGCTGAGCTTGAGAACTGGCAGCCCAGTGTGCTGAAGTTGGCTGTCAGATGTGCATTGTTTTTAATTGAATTTGAATGCCTTTGCATGGGGCTGGCATGATCCATAGTCTATCCTGCACCCCACCCCCCTGTCCCAAACTGTCCAGCCTCACGCACTTAGTGTCCCCTGCTCTTGGCTCCCTGGATGTAGAAGTTCCATCACTGCTAAAAGTTCTGTATACCCTCTTCCCAGACCATCCCCTCCTGCCTCCCCTGATCCCTGGCAGCTTACTGGTCTGAATACTGTCCCTATGGACTTGCCTTTCTAGAATGTCATGTAAATGGAACCATCATGTATGTAGCCTTTTGTGTCTGACTTCTTTCATTCAGCTTAATGCTTCTGAGATTCATCAGTGATGGAACACTTACCTGTAGTTTGTTCCTTTTTATTGCTGAATAGTATTTCATTGTATGGACATACCAGTTTGTTTATCCATTTACCAGTCTAGGGACATTGGACTGTTTCCAGGTGACTATTATGAATAATGCTGCTATGAACACTTGCCCACAGTTGTGTGTTTTCATTTCTCTCTGGTAAATACCTAGGTGTGGGATTGTTGAGTTATATAGTGGATAGTGCTTTTTTGATGTGAATTTTACTTATTTTAATATTGTTCTCCTTTTTGTTTATGTTGTCTGATATTTCTCTGTCTGTTCTTTTATTTTTGTACTTCATAGGTCTTATGTTTTATGTGCTTTGTCAAACAGAATATAATCGGATTATGCTTTATATTTCTTTAAAACTCATTCTAGCTTTTTTTTGGATCTTAGTAAAATTTTTAATTGTTTGATTTCTGTCCTTTAATGTGGAACTTTATATTTTGTGTTTGCTTGCTGTTTATATATTTTACCTTTCCCTTTATCAGTTAATGGTGTGAATTGGAAGACAGCTTGTTTTTAATCCTAGTAATGCTTTTCGTTAGGTTGTAAACCTATATTTCTCTAATCATTAAAGATAAGAAAAAGAAGCTAGGAATAAGATCTTCCTTCCCTTTGACAAAGTAAGAAATCCACTGCACTTTCTTTCTTCTTTTTTCAACCTGCCCCCAGCCAATTTCCAATTGTTAATATAATCTAAGGTTATAGAGTCTCTAATTCTATATAGACTAAGGTTATCGTTGCATAATTATTTCTACTATAAAACATTTCTTCAAATATTTTGGCTTTTATACTCAGTTTTTAAACCACAATTTTAATAGCCATTTATACTTAATTCTTTAAATTTAGATGTTGTCATTGCTCTTTGCCCTTTCTAGTATACTGGGACTTTCTCCTTCTTGAGTTCTTGATTTTAGCCAGAATATGCCTTTGAAACGTTTTCTCAGTAAAGGCATATGGGTGATGTAGTATCTGAGTTCTTGAGTATCAGAGAAGGCTTTGTGTTTCTTTCCACCTCAATAATAAGTTGCCCAGGTAGAAAACTTACTTGTCACAGTCATTTTTCCTATAACTATGGAGCTGTTGTCTTCTGGTGGAAGAGGGAGTAAGGTAAGATCAGCCTGACTTCTGTTCCTTTGTATGCAGGTAACATGTTGCTTTACCTTCAAGCTCCTAACCAACCAGCCATGTCCTCATGGTCCATGGAGAGTAGTGAAGCAGCTGTCCAAGGATATCATGATACATTTCATGTTGTCAGTGATACACTTAGAGCCAGCATCTCCTGGCAGCTCTAGAGAAGGCCAGATAGCTCAGTACATTTTGGTTTAATTAGGGAGGAAAGAAAAAATGTTGAGAATGTACCCCAGGGAAATGGAGTCCTAAGACATCTCAATAAAGAAGGGCCAGAGGCAGATCTTTCTTTTGCAAGCAAACCTTCTTAGAAATAGGTTGAGGTTAAAAATATATCTTCAAAATGATCCCCCACAGTGGACTCTCAACTCTGTGAGGACAGGGACCTTGGCCATCTTGTGTTTTGTTCACTGTTGTCTCCCCAGACCTTGTGTGAGGCCAGTCACAGGGTAGGCCCTCACTCAGTAATTATTGACTCAGATATTGAAAATAGAAATATTAATTATTGAATCATATCTTGGACCAGATAATCTCCTAAATAAACAAAGGTGCCTTTTGCTTCTTGCTGGTTTTCTCCCATCATCACTTTTGGGGAGTTTTTTAGATTTCTGAGATACGCCAGGGCTAGGAAGCATGTCTGCTGGAGGTCACTGGTCAAAGTCAAAGCCATAAATCAGTTCCTGGAGGGATTTTCTCGCCCATAAATGATAGCCTCTGTCCTGCACCCCCCTGTCCTCCCATTACAGTTTATGAAGATGGATTATTTCTGATGTCGATATTTCCAATCCTTTAATTCTTTCTTTGCTCAGTGAAATAAGCTCCTTCATTCTCCAGTGAAAATGGTGCTGTGCGCAAGTTTCTGGCGTCCACACAAGGAAAAAGCTTTCTGTGAACATATGGCCTTTAGAATGAAAGCCAGTGATCTTTAGTTCTTAATTACCTAAACCACCAACTCGTCTAAGCCCTGGTCCATATTCCAAAGAGGAGCAAAGGATTTGGATGTCAATTTAAGTCTTAGCATCTGTTCTGTATTCAGGGCTCAGAGTATGGGAATGTGCACTTACTGTTTTTTTTTTCTCCTCCTCAATGGAAAGTACTCCCCTTTCTGTTCCCACTAGGAAGTTTGTACATGTATTAGAATTTTCCCACCAGAGTCGATTTAATAATTACCCAGGCGTTTGCCTTTTGACAGCATATGCTAATGATTCTAGGTTCGTAGAACAAATTAAGCTCTCAGAAATCATGAATGAATTCATATATGAAAGCTGCTCTTTGGAACAGGCGTCTCCAGAGAGTTCAAACTTTCCTTGTGTCATCATCATCTGGTTCAAGCGCCAGCAAACTGGCCTACAGGCAAAATCCTGTTCTTGTCAGTAAAGCCTAAAATAGTGACTATCTGGCCTCTTACAGGAAAACGTTGCCAACCTCTGATCTAGTTCAACACATAGAGTAGAAGCCACCCCCCCAACTGCCCCATCTACTCCTCAGTCTCTACCCCATCTCTGTCATCAGTTACCTAAATCGCTTACCAACCTCAATACTCTTCACTTGGGCTAATTACCACTTATGACATCAGACCTACAATTTCACCTCTGACATAGAGGTGCTCCATCTGCACAAAGCGGAGTGTAATATAGTTTTTGGTGTTAAGCATTGCACCAAGTGAGTCTACATCTATAAAGCACCTAGCCCGATAGCTGGCAGTGAGCAGACCCTCAATCTGTATTTCCCTTCCTTCTTTCTACCTTTTCCCCAACGAGTGTGACCATTTATCCATGCGAGAAAAAATTTAATGGCACCAGGATGCACAGGAGTAGTGACTTTGCAATCAGACCGCCGGGGTTTAAATCACTGTTCTGCCTCTTACCAGTGATGTGACCTTGATCCAAATGCTTAATCTCATTAAGCCTCCTCCCAAAACAGTGACAATCATAGTATCTATTTCCTAGTAATATTGTGACTATTCAGTGAATAGTGCATGTTAAGTGCTTATCAGAATGTCTTGCCCTCAGTATGTACTAACCAAATGGTCCCATGCATTACTTTTCATCATCAGTGGAATCATCATCATTTTATTACTGAGGTACAAACTGTTGGTGAGGACCGTGGCTTTCATCAGCTCTGCGCACATTTGCTACTGAGCTCCACTGTCACAAAGAAAACAGGTGTCCTCCTGGGGGCAATAAATTCAGAGTTTCACCTTCTGTAATGTGGCATCACTAAAAATAAAAGGAAAGCAGCGGAGAGGCTAGATTTGCACATTTCTTTTAGATCCACTGCTGGGTTGCCTTCACAGCCCTTGCATCCTCTACCAGTCTCCTCTGCCTTAGCTGTGCACGTGTGGCTTTACTTCCCTTCCCAGCCCCCTGGGGGGCTGCTGGAGTGGGGAGAGGACACTGCTCAGATGGAGCCACCCAAGTCACGTTCATTCATTCCTTTGTTCTTGCATTTATTTCCTCACTCAACATTTAGTTTACTCTTCTGTGCACAGAGATATCAAGGGAGATTAGTACTTAGCTCCACCATTAAAGAGCCCAGCATCTTGGACCTTGATTTTGAGGATATGTTGGAGAGGGAAGAACTCGGGGGAAAAAACTGGGAAAGCGGGAAGTTTTAAAGTAATCCAAGTGAAAGATGGTGAGTAGATTAATAGGGTGATGCAGCAGAGAGAGGTCCTAGGCTAGGATGAAGCTCTCATCAGTAGGAAGTTTCTAAGCTTGTTTTTGGTGGGTCCCTTCTAAACATGACTCCTTGACTATAAATCCACCTTGCTCGGGGATCATTCTGCAGGGGTTGTCAGGCCCAGCCTCGCCTTGGCAGTGCTCTCCCCAACGCGCTGCAGCTGTGGTTGAGCAGAGGGCAGGCTGGAGTCACTACGATGAGAGTGAGTATCGCTTGCTGCCCTGCAATCCGTGAGCAGACACAGCCCAGGAACACCTGCTTTCTGGGTTCAGCACGTGCTGAACAAAGGCTGTTGGCTGACTTACCCCCCCAGACCCAGGAAAGACAAGGTGCACGGTGACTCTAGGAAGGCGCGCCACCACCCTCCAGCCTTGTGCCCTAGGGTCCAGAGGACCATAACTCAAGCCCTTTATGGAACAGTGGGTCCCAGTGTGGTGGAAGTGCCTGACAGCTGTGCCTTTCTTGTCAAACACTGGCCTGGGCGGGCCAAAAATAGCCCATCCTGGGACCAGTGTGTGTCCAGGAAGTGGTGTGAGTGTGTTGTCCCCCACCCCGGAGGACAAGCCAGCATTCCTCATCCCAGGCAGCCCGGGAGGGTAGAGACCAGGGCTGGGGCGGGATGATTGGGATGCCAGAGTTCCTGTCCCACTGGCCTGGCCTGCCTTGCACTCCCAACTCCGTCCTCGCACTCCTCCCACTGCTTCGGGCTAAAGCTCGCCTCTGAACACCCTACTTCTGCTCAGAAGGCTCCACGGGATGCCATCACCAACCAGAGCAAAGTGTGCCTCAGCCTGTGACGCCCCTTGGAATGTGCCGGGGATTGTCTCATATCCCCTCTGCTCCCCCCCGCCCCCATGCCCTTGAGGTTCCACCCGAAGCAGACTCCTTGGTGTTTCCCAGACACTCCCACGTTCCTACCTCGTGACTTTGCTCGGCTGTTCCCCCCGCTGTGAATGCTTCCTACCTGTGGACATTCTACAGGACCTTCAGGGACCGGCAGCTCAAGGGCCAGGTCCTCCCCATGTAAGGCCATCATAGGATTTATCATTCACCCTGGACTCTCTTGGAATAAAACTCCCAAACCAGAACTGCCTGGGCCGACTGGGTTGTGAGGTCACCTTATCCAAGAAGCTTTTGTGAAAAGGAATGGGTCCCTCCCTTTTCTAGTTCCCTCAGTTCTTTCTTGGTACAACTCTTGGAATAGGTCCCAGGGTGCTGCAGAATATGGACATCAGTGTAACATTCAGTTCCTGCCCCGGGGTCTAAGCTCCCTGAGGGCTTCCCTTCCATGCGCCACCCGCCTCCCCCAACACCCAGCATGGCCCTTTGCCTTAAGATGGTGCTCATTTCCACTCACAGAATCTGCCTTTTGGGGAGCGTGTTTGGATGTTGCGTGCCAGGCACAGGGGTGCGTGCTCTACGTGTGTTCCTCAGCATCCCAGCACTGCCTGGCCAACTTACCCACAACAACACCAGAGCGGGCGAGCCTCCGCCCCAAAGCCCTTGCACGCCAGCTGCAGACCCTGTTTAGCCGGCAGGCCAGGCTCTCCCGACTTCAGGCAGCTGCCAAAGGAGATCCTGTGAAATCTGTGGCAGGAACAGTTGATGGTTCCCAGAAAAGGACCACCTACGGGTCATGCCAACCACACGTTCCTTGAGACAGGAAATGTGGTGTGGCTTCTTGTTTTGCATTATTAGATCACTTAGCGATCAGAACAAGGCCCCCAGCTCTCTCTAAGGTAATTTAGCCCACATGCAGGAGTGCTTGTTGAACTAATTTCACGGTCTGGCCTTGGCTTTGAGGGGCAGGCTCTATGAGAAATAGTTGTAGGAAAGATACTTCTACACTTTAAGAGCCCTGTTGAAGTTTCCTTTAAGAGTTCATGAGATTAATCCCACCTAGAGGAATAAGTCCCAAACTGTTTTTCCTTTTTTTAGCTAGGGAATCCTTTGTTCAAACAAAATCTTAGGCGGATGTCCAAAATGGAAAATGACAAAGTAGAGCTTCCTCTTGGTGAAGGGGACTGTGGAGCTTGAAGTTCTGTGCACCCACCAGTCACCTCCCTCTACTGAGTATCCGAGAAAACAGCATTTAGGGAGGAAGACCCGTGACTTGGGTTGCTGACGTGGGAAGCACAGGATAAATGTGGCAAAAGGACAGGTGTTGCCCACCAGCCTTGCAGGTGTGCAGTGAATGCTGGTTGGCAGGGGCTTCCCAGAATCACACAGCTCGATCATGAAAGGAAACCCGTGAGTCCCAAGGCCAGGCTCTCCGCACCACACCCAACAGCGGGGAGAGAAACCCGTTCAGGTGTGACTTACCTGCATCAGCCACATCCCAGGAATTGCAGGGCTCCATCCCTTCCCAGAATGGCATCCCTGCTTGAGTCTATGGGAGCAGTAGCAAGAGACAGGCTCCATCCAAAGTGGACTGTCCTCTCCATATATCCCCTGACTTACTTCCCCTAGGCCAGGGGTGGGGCTAGTTAGAAGTAGCAGTCGCGGTTTAACAAGTTATGGTTTTGCCGTAGCAATCAATAACTTCAGGCATAGTCCTGTGTGCTGTGCGTTTCATTTCATTTTTACAACATTCCCATTTCATAAATGTCATCTGGGTAAGAATTTTAATAACAAGGCCCGGGTGCATTTCTCCCATATTTTTCTTAAAGCATGGCCCTGAGAGTCATCAGGCAGGAGGAGGGTGCTGTTGATTTCTAGAGACATCCTCAGGCTGCCCCTACCCCTCATCCTCATCCTTTGTCTGGTCTAATGGGCTAAGTGCCCCAGCAGAGCCAGCCTATCTGGTTTCTCTCCAATTCCAGCTTAAGCTTTAATTGACTCCCCTGGACAGACTGAGAGCTGAAACCCATCAAGGAGGAAACACGAGGCTGAATTTCCCCCAAGTGTTCAGCACACTTTTGAAAGTAAATTACTTATTTCCTTCTGGAGGCGGTAAAAGCAGGTTTGTTTGGCTGTGGCATGAGGAGGCCGTGAGGACTGTAACTTGGTGAAAATTAAGGCTTAATATTTGTGACCAAAAGCAGTAAAATAGTCTTGATGGATGGAAGGAAGTGTGAGATCAACATGAAATTTGCCCTGGGAGCAGAAACAGGGTGGAGGGCAGTTGGAATTCACCAACATGTGTACAGATCTCTGATTGCAGAAGTCCTGCTGGAAGATACTTAACCAGTGGTACATTCCTGAAACCTAACAGTGCTCTAATTTGGGTCTAGATGCTGCCATGTGTTGTAGAGTGAATCTGTCTATGGTAACTAGGCTCATCAGTCAAGGAGGAAAATGAAGACAGTTGCTATGGAAGGGGTGAGATGCTTGTGAGGGTAGATGTGGTTCCCGTTCACGTGGTTTTCCACTTCAGCCTCTGTACCTCTGATCCTCTCCCAACCAAACAAGCGATCTGTTTATCCAGACTGGAGGCTGCAGGGTCAGATCTGCACTTGGTCGTCCCCCCTGAAAGGAGGGATTTGCGCCTTCATTTCTGCTTGCTTGCCTGGCTCGGCCATGAGCTGCAGGGCTACCCAATTTGTTGACTTTTCTCAAGGGGCAGTGGTGGGAACCCAGCGCTGAGACCTAAATCCTCTTTCCAGACTATTTCTGAAGCTTCAAAGAGAGATAAAGGTCTATTTGATAACCTCCCTCTTCAGCTATGTTTTCTTAAGTAAAGGAAAAATGAAGACTTAAAGCAGATTTTCTGGAGGATTCAACTTTCCTTCTTATTGGAGATTTAAGAATAATTTTAAAAGTGCAAAATGTCCACAAAGTCTGGATACCTTGGTGCCTTTTTCCTGAGAGACATGATGGTATGTTTATGTGAATGCATCTAGATAAGAGGTTCCAAATGGTTTTGCTTAAACCCCATCAGTGAAAGTTTCTGTAAGTATCAATAATGCTATTATTTATATATAAATTATGTACTTGTATTACTTTGTTCATATAAAATGTAAGTTATAGAACAAGCCAACGCATACATAAAAAGAGGAGACAAGCATGAAATAAACAGTATTTTTAAATGTCGTCTAGCTAATCCTGATGGTTTCATACTATCAGCTGATGTCACAAGACAAAAATAGAGTGATGTTTGTTGTATATGATTTTGAGTATAAATTGATATTTCAAATTATTTTCTGCATAATTTCCCATTTTTTCCCATTGTTTTTGTCATTGTTTTTAACCTTGTAATATAGCTCACAGAAGTTTTTATTAGGGAAATATGAGGCCCTGCCTTTTTTTTTTTTTTTTTTTTTGGCATTTACTTGTGTTTGTATCATTGATGTTATCTTCAACCCATACTTTCTCTACAGGAATCTTTTTTTTTTTTGAGGTGAACTTTTAATTTTTTTTAAAAATAAATTTATTTATTTACTTTTGGCTGTGTTGAGTCTTCGTTGCTGTGCACGGGCTTTCTCTAGTTGCTGTGAGCGGGGGCTCCTCATTGCAGTGGCTTCTCTTGTTGCAGAGCACAGGCTCTTAGGTGCGTGGGCTCTAGGCGCGCGGGCTTCAGTAGTTGTGGAACACGGGCTCAGTAGTTGTGGCTCGCGGGCTTTAGAGTGCAGGCTCAGTAGTTGTGGCGCACGGGCTTAGTTGCTTCACGGCATGGGGGATCTTCCCGGACCAGGGCTCGAACCCATGTCCCCTGCACTGGCAGGCGGATTCTTAACCACTGCGCCACCAGGGAAGCTGAACTTCTAATTATTAATTGAAGTATATCATACATAGAGAAAAACACTCAGGTTATAAGTGTACAGCTTGATGAATTTTCACAAAATGTACATACCACATTCCCACTGCCCAGATCAGGAAATGGAATATTCCAGAAGCCCCCATGATGGCTCCCCAGTCCTCTCACCCACTTTTCCCCAAAGTAATCAATCTCCTGACATCTGTTAATGTATATAACCTTTACCGGTCTTTGAGCTTTATATTCAGTTGACCCTTGAACAACGTGGGTTTGAATTGCATGGGTGCACTTATACGTGGATATTTTTCAATAGTATATACTACAGTACTATATGGTTGGTTGAACCCGTGGATACAGAGTATCCGCTAAGAGACTCTAAGTACACTAGGATCAACTTCCACGTTCTTCAAGTTGTTGAAGGGTCACCTTGAAACGATACTGTATGTAGTCTGTTGTGTGTGGTGGTAGGGAGTTCTTTCTACTGCAGCAGAGCACCCCATGGTATGATGTTTACCACCATTTCATCATCCACTTCATCCATTCTGCTGTTGGTGGACATGTGTGCAGCGTCCAGTTTGGGGCTGTCATGAGTACTGCCTCTGTGAGCATTATCATGCTTAAGTTTTGGTGAACGTATGCATGTGTTTCTGTTGGATGTGTACCTTGGGGTGGAATTCCTGGGTCATAGGTATCTTCATCTTTAGTAGATCCTGCACAAAGGTTATCCAGAGTGGTTGGACCAATTACATTTCCAAGTGAGCAGGGGATGAGGAGCATTTTCCTGTCTTTACAAACCCTTGGTATTATTGTCTTTAAAAAAATTTTTTTTTTTTTTTTTTTTTTTTTTTTTGCGGTACGTGGGCCTCTCACTGCTGTGGCCTCTCCCGTTGCGGAGCACAGGCTCCGGACGCACAGGCTCAGCGGCCATGGCTCACGGGCCCAGCCGCTCCGTGGCATGTGGGATCTTCCCGGACCGGGGCACGAACCCGCATCCCCTGCATCGGCAGGCAGACTCTCAACCACTGCGCCGCCAGGGAAGCCCTATTTTTTATACTATTTTTAAAGGTTACTTTCCATTAACAGTCATTGCAGAACATTGGCTATATTCCCATGCCATACAATACATCCTCGAGCCTATCTTACACCCAGCAGTTTGTGCCTCCCACTCCCCCCAGATTGCCCCCTCCTCCCCACTGGTAACCGCTCGTTTGTTCTCTATACCTGTGAGTCTGCTTCTTTTTTGTTTTTATTCACTAGTTTGTTGTATTTTTTAGTTTCCACATATAAGTGATATCAGACAGTATTTGTCTTTCTCTGTCTGACTTGTTTCACTTAGCATAATACCTTCCAAGTCCATCCATGTTGCTGTGTGTATATATATGTATATGTGTGTGTGTGTGTATGTATATATATATATATATATATATATATATATATATATATATATGCCACATCTTTTGTCTTTTGAACCTGTGCTGTTCTGGTGAAGCACGGTCCTTTGGTCAGACAAAGGGTCCCCTAGGCCCTGGGCTTTTACAAGTCTCCTCTCCAGTGCTCCTCAGAAGGCCAAGGGCTCAAGAGGGTTACTCGCTAGAGTTCTAGTTACTAGGGGCCCTGGAGTCCCCTGTGCCAAGGACCACGGGACCACTCCCAGAGCCTGCATGTCCTGCAGAGAGTGACCCAAGGTGTGGCCAGGAGATGTTCTTGGCTGCAGTGGGGTGGAAGGGGGAGTGAGTGCATGGAGCTTGCACCTGTGGGCTCCTGGGTCTCTGTGCACACAGGAGAGAATGGAACCCAGGGTGGGAGGAGGGGGACCACCAGGACCCCGAGCCAGCTCTCCCCGCCTCCTAACCAGCTCCCCATGCTGCCAAGGCTGAGAATTCCAAGTTCGGACCTGGTCTTCCAAGTTCAGGTTCCTTTGAGGAGTGTGGAAGGCCAAAGCCGGTGGAGGTGGCCGCTGGGAGCACCTGTGGGCAGAGGCTGCGTGGGGTAAGGGGGCCTCTCAGCTTCTGTGCTTCATCTTCGCTGGGTGTCCAGGTCGGGGCTCGAGGGTGCGTGATGGCATGCAGGCAGCTGGGCTTTGGCCGGGAGATGTAGAGCCTCCCTGAGCCCCACAGTAAAGAGGACCAGAAAGTGGGCCTTTATCCTGTGGATTTCCAGAGCTTTCAGCATAGAAAGCTGAGGAAGCAGCTGAACACTGGCAGCAGTGTCCTGTCCCTCCCCCCGATCCTGCTGCGCCTCCTGAGCTGCGTCTTCCTAGAGCTGTGCAGTCCCGCAGAAATATTCATTGTGGGCCACAGGTGTAATATTACTTTTCTAGTGGGTGAACACATTTTTAAAAAAGAATATACAGAAACAGGTGAAATGAATTTTAATGTATTTTAACCCAGTATAGCCAAAATATATTAATTTCCACAAGCGATCAACATATAACAGTTATTGACAAGATATTTACATTTTTGTGTGTGCTGAGTGGTGAAATCCGCTGTGTAAATGTGCATGCAGCATATCTCAGGTCAGACCAGTGGCTTTGTCTCCCCTACTAGATAGTGCAGCTCTGTGGTGGGAGGTGAAATTAATTTGGTTTTGAACTGTCCATATTATTTGATGTGAACTGTTGCTTCTCTATAGTTTTAATTTTGTTGTTATAAAGGTATATTTGTAAAATGAGGAGGCTAGGACATATTTAATTTAGCCATTTGTTAGCTTGATTTTAAACTTTTAAAAAAATTTATTGAAATATAGTTGGTTTACAATGTTGTGTCAATTTCTGCTGTACGGCAAAGTGATTCAGTTATACATATATATACATTCTTTTTTATGTTCTTTTCCATTATGGTTTGTCACAGGGTATTGCATATCCCTGTGCTATACAGTAGGACCTTGTTGTTTATCCATTCTAAATGTAATAGAGTACATCTGCTAAACCCAGACTCCCGATCCATCCCTACCCCACTCCTCCCTCCCCCTTGACAACAAGTCTATTCTCTATGTCTGTGAGTCTGTTAAATGTTTAACATTAAGGCATATGGTAAGTGTGTCTTCACTTGAGCTTTTGCCTGTAGATGCCCGGGGTGGTGAATATAAAGAGTGAGGGTGGCTTGAGGCAGCCGTGGTCAGCTGAGGCAATCCAGCCCTGTCCATCTCTGTGTGTCTATTCCCAGACACAGGCAGGGACCATTTCTTATTCATCTATGGGGCCCCCAGCATCTAGTCCTTTGCTTTTCGCACATAGGTAGGTGCTTTATGAAGAAAGAGATTAGATCTGCCTTATTCTTCCCATGTATTCCTAGAGAGGCTAATGTGTTACCTCGTTCATTCAGCATGTGTTAATTGAGCACCCATTATGTGTTGGGTGCCTGGTGCTATTCTAGACTCTGAGGATACAGTGGTGAAAAGACAGAGTTCCTGCTCTCTTAGAATTTGTGTCATTGATGAGAAGCCTTCTTGCTTGTCATTAGTAGTAATAATAATAATAGTGCCACGACCAGTAGTTGACATAGCTCAAATGACAATCTGACATGTGACTTACTGTGAAAACACTCAGGAAAAAAATAGTAATTATCTTGAGCCTTAGAAGATATAATTAGTTAGCAGACACAACAGCTATGCAAAGCGTCTATTAGAGGTGTTCCACTGGCCACACTTGGGGGATGTGAGGTTTGGCTGGAAGAGATTAAGGGGATCCGTTTAAGAACACTTGCCATAAATCAAGTTTGGCCCATAAGCCTGTTTCTGGGCTGTTATCTGTGACCTGACAAATAGTCGTTTCTCATTTACAGATGAGGGGTTTTCTGGGGGCTGATGGGAAGGAGATACAAATTAGAAAGATGGCATAGATCAGAAGTCTGGCATCCTCAGTCAAATGACGACTGAAAAAACTAAGTTAATAAATTCACACTGAAAAATATAGTATTTAAAAAATTAAAAATCAAGTAGCTGCAGAAACATTTTGTTCCATGGAATGGTTCAACGCAAGGAGTCAGAAGGAAAAGGAAACGTGGAGCTCAGTTAGGAAAATAGCGAGAGCCTTTGTGTCTATGCTGGTGGTTTTCAGACGTGCCTGAAGTCAGAGTCACCTGGGGGACGCATTACAACACATGTTGCTGGTCCCTACCCCCAGAGTTTGTAGTTTGTATGTCTGGTGAGGGGCCAGGAAATCTACGTTTCTGACAGGTTCCCAGGTGCTACTGCTGCAGGTCCGGGAATCACACTCTGCGTCTAGTCTATTTCATTTCATTATGGTTGTTAGACACACACAGTGCTTCATGTTTCAGTTTCACGTGGTTGTTAGACACACACAGTGCTTCATGCTTCAGTTTCACGTGGTTAATGCAAACTTGAGCCACACACCCTATAATGCAGAAAGAGGTAGAACTCTGTCTAATCATGGCTGCAACAAGAATTAAGGGGAAAACACAGTAACTTCTGTATATGTTTTCATTACTGTCTTAGGCTGACCTTGGTGTCTTTGACTAAGTCACCCAGTCTCTCTGTGTTTCCCTGTGGGGATATTAAAATTAGGCTCTCAGTAATCTGGCCCTTCCCTTCAGCTCAAATCCTGACACTGCCCTTCTGCAGAGGCTGCTGGAACCAGCGCTCACGGTTTCCCAGACCCACCATGTTGCTGTTCAGCCAGCTGGGCCCTTGCATAAACTCCACCCCTGCATTAACCCACTGCAAGGTTTTATTCTTCCTCAAGGACCTTGTGCACCTACCACCTCTGTCTTTCTCCATCCGTGCTCTTTCTGTGCCTTATGTGGACTCCTGCTACAGCACTTATTATATTATACTTTGTAATGTATGTAGCCTGCTTATTTGCTGGGAGCTCTTCAGGGGCATCAGACATAGCTTCTTTAGTGTCATAACCCCCACTCCCAGACAACACGTAGCGACACACAGTAAATATTTATGGACTGCATGATTGGATGCTTTAGTGAAAGCATCCCAGATTTCTCAGGCTATAAAAATAAATAGAATGAAATCACAATCAATAAATGGAATGCAGAGAGTTCAAATAACTGATATTTGGAAAAGAGTTGCAAACTCATGGTGGAAATAAGATAATAATGAGAATTCCTCAGACTTGCATTATGTTGCTCTGCATCACAGTCAAGTCCGAATCTAACTCTGCTTATATTAATTGTTTCATGGAAGAACCAAAGTGTTATTTATCTACGAACAAAAAGCAATTTGCTGATACCAGCCCAGGGATATGAGTGAATATTACGAAATCGTTATCCATAAGCATCTATAATCTTCTTTATATTTTGGTCACAATGATAGGTTATCAAATGAGTCAGAAGACCAGTGTCTGAAGCCTCGGCTCTAACATAATCACTTGGGAAAATATTTGATGAGATAGTAAAAAGATTATGAGAGTGAAAATTTCTTCAAGAAAGTAGCTGCAGAATTGTAATCATCTAGAATATTTCAAAATCCACTATCAGAGGGTTCATTATCTCTTCTGTGTATTTTCAATTAGGGTGTTTATCACTTCTGTGCTACACATTCTTGTAGCACAGAAGTGCTACATTCTTGTAGCACTTCTGTGCTACAAGAATTTTAAAAAGTCATGGGGGTGGGGAGGACAGAAATTTAAGCTGAAGGAAAGGGGGAGATTTTTTAAAGACCGGACAGGGGACTATTTACAGTGTTGTCAGGCAAAGGCAGAGTTTGTTTTGGAGAAATTGTGGTGTGCTAGAGTTTTGTGAAATTGCTTGGATAAGTTTTGCCTTCTTTTCTAATCCATTGCCTGAGAAAAAGCAATAGCTTTTATTAAAAGTGGAGGATGGCAGGGCTATCATGGCAGTCTGTCCCAGGACTAGGCAAGGCAGTGCCTCCTATTGGCTGCCCCGCAGCAAGCTTGGTTTCCTGCACACCACTCTCTCCATGTACCTCCCTCTTGACTCACACATTCTTCTTAAACTCTTTTGTTGTTGTTGTTGTTTTTTGATTTAAACTTTTTTATTACACATTAATTTTAACTGCTATGATTATTTTTAAAGCTTTCTTGGTAAATAGCATGCCATACACAAATTTTCTTAATGATTTTCAGCTCTGAGAAGTACAGTGAGGTCATTTCACAAGTTAATTTTGATTTTTGTTTGTTTTTCTTATTAGTTATCCATTTTATACACATCAGTGTATACATGTCAATCCCAATCTCCAAATTCATCCCACCACCACCCCACCCACCGCCGCTTTCCCCGCCTTGGTGTCCATACGTTTGTTCTCTACATCCTTGTCTCAGTTTCTTCTCTGCAAACCGGTTCATCAGTACCATTTTCTAGGTTCCACATATATGTGTTAATATACTATATTTGTTTTTCTCTTTCTGACTTAACTTCACTCTGTATGACAGTCTCTAGGTCCATCCACGTCTCTACAAATGACCCAATTTCGTTCCTTTTTATGGCTGAGTAATATTCCATTGTATATATGTACAACAACTTCTTTATCTGTTCGTCTGTTGATGGGCATTTAGGTTGTTTTCATGACATGGGCATTGTAAATAGTGCTGCAGTGAACATTGGGGTGCATGTGTCTTTTTGAATTACGGTTTTCTCAGGGTATATGCCCAGTAGTGGGATTGCTGGGTCATATGGTAATTCTATTTTTAGTTCTTTAAAGAACCTCCATACTGTTCTCCATAGTGGCTGTATCAATTTACATTCCCACCAACAGTGCAAGAGGGTTTCCTTTTCTCCACACCCTCCCCAGCATTTCTTCTCTGTAGATTTTCCGATGATGCCCATTCTAACTGGTGTGAGGTGATACCTCATCGTAGTTTTGATTTGCATTTCTCTAATAATTAGTGATGTGGAGCAGCTTTTCATGTGCTTCTTGGCCATCTGTATGTCTTCTTTGGAGAAATGTCTATTTAGGTCTTCTGCCCATTTTTGGATTGGGTTGTTTGTTTTTTTAATATTGAGCTGCATGAGCTGTTTATATATTTGGGAGATTAATCGTTTGTCCGATGATTCGTTTGCAAATATTTTCTCCCATTCTGAGGGTTTTCTTTTCGTCTTGTTTATTGTTTCCTTTGCTAGGCAAAAACTCTTAAGTTTCATTAGGTCCCATTTGTTTATTTTTGTTTTTATTTCCATTACTCTAGGAGGTGGATCAAAAATATCTTGCTGTGATTTATGTCAAAGAGTGTTCTTCCTATGTTTTCCTCTAAGCGTTTTATAGTGTCTGGTCTTACATTTAGGTCTCTAATCCATTTTGAGAGTATTTTTGTGTATGGTGTTAGGGAGTGTTCTAATTTCATTCTTTTACATGTAGCTGTCGAGTTTTCCCAGCACCACTTATTGAAGAGACTGTCTTTTCTCATTTGTATATCCTTGCCTGCTTTCTCATAGATTAGTTGACCATACGTATGTGGGTTTCTCTCTGGGCTTTCTATCCTGTTCCACTGATCTATATTTCTGTTTTTGTGCCAGTAGCATATTCTCTTGATTATTGTAGCTTTGTAGTCTAGTCTGAAGTCAGGGAGTCTGATTCCTAGAGCTCCGTTTTTTTCCCTCAAGACTGCTTTGGCTATTTGGGGTCTTTTGTGTCTCCATACAAATTTTAAGATTTTTTGTTCTAGTTCTGTAAAAAATGCCATTGGTAATTTGATAGGGAATGCATTGAGTCTGTAGATTGCTTTGGGTAGTATAGTCATTTTCACAGTATTGATTCTTCCAGTCCAAGAACATGGTATATCTCTCCATCTGTTGGTATCATCTTTAATAATACATAGGTTTATTCCTAGGTATTTTATTCTTTTTGTTGCAGTGGTAAATGGGAGTGTTTCCTTGATTTCTCTTTCAGATTTTTCATCATTAGTGTATAGGAATGCCAGAGATTTCTGTGCATTAATTCTGTATCCTGCAACTTTACCAAATTCATTGATTAGCTCTAGTAGTTCTCTGGTGGCATCTTTAGGATTCTCTATGTATAGTATCATGTCATCTGCAAACAGTGACAGTTTTATTTCTTCTTTTCCAATTTGTATTCCTTTTATTTCTTTTTCTTCTCTGATTGCCATGGCTAGGACTTCCAAAACTATGTTGAATAATATTGGTGAGAGTGGACATCCTTGTCTTGTTCCTGCTCTTAGAGGAAATGCTTTCAGGTTTTCACCACTGAGAATGATGTTGGCTGTGGGTTTGTCATACATGGCCTTTATTATGTTGAAGTAGGTTCCCTCTATGCCCACTTTCTAGAGAGTTTTTATCATAAATGGGTGTTGAATTTTGTCAGAAGCTTTTTCCGCATCTATTGAGATGATCATATGGTTTTTATTCTTCAATTTGTTAATATGGTGTATCACATTGATTGATTTGCTCATATTGAAGAATCCTTGCATCTCTGGGATAAATCCCACTTGATCATGGTGTATGATCCTTTTAATGTGTTGTTGGATTCTGTTTGCTAGTATTTTGTTGAGGATTTCTGCATCTATATTCATCAGTGATATTGGTCTGTAATTTTCTTTTTTTTGTAGTATTTTTGTCTTATTTTGGTATCAGGCTGATGGTGGCCCCACAGAATGAGTTTGGGAGTGTTCCTTCTTCCACAATTTTTTGGAAGAGTTTGAGAAGGATGGGTGTTAGCTCTTCTCTAAATGTTTGATAGAATTCACCGGTGAAGCCATCTGGTCCTAGACTTTTGTTTGTTAGAAGATTTTTTTTTTTTATAGTGTTTACTTTTACTTGTTGACAGTTTGCTTTATTTATTTATTTATTTATGGCTGTGTTGGGTCTTCATTTCCGTGCGAGGGCTTTCTCTCATTGTGGCAAGCGGGGGCCACTCTTCATTGCGGTGCGCGGGCCTCTCACTATCGCGGCCTCTCCCGTTGCGGAGCACAGGCTCCAGACGCGCAGGCTCAGTAATTGTGGCTCACAGGCCCAGTCACTCCGCGGCATGTGGGATCTTCCCAGACCAGGGCTCGAACCCGTGTCCCCTGCATTGGCAGGCAGATTCTCAACCACTGAGCCACCAGGGAAGCCCTGTTGGAAGATTTTTAATCACAGCTTCAATTTTATTACTTGTGATTGGTCTGTTCATATTTTCTGTTTCTTCCTGCTCTGTCTCAGAAGGTTGTGCTTTTCTAAGAATTTGTCCATTTCTTCCAGGTTGTCCATTTTATTGGCATAGAGTTGCTTGTAGTAGTCTCTTAGGATGCTTTGTATTTCTGCAGTCTGTGTTGTAACTTCTTTTTCATTTCTAATTTTATTGATTTGAGTCCTCTCCCTCTTTTTCTTGATGAGTCTGGCTAATGGTTTATCAATTTTGTTTATCCTCTCAAAGAACCAGCTTTTACTTTTATTGATCTTTGCTATTGTTTTCTTTGTTTCTATTTCATTTATGTCTGCGTTGATCTTTATGATTTCTTTCCTTCTGTTAACTTTGGGTTTTGTTTGTTCTTCTTTCTCTAGTTCTTTTAGGTGTAACGCTAGATTGTTTATCTGCGATTTTTCTTGTTTTTTGAGGTAGGCTTTTACAGCTGTAAACTTCCCTCTTAGAACTGCTTTTGCTGCATCCCATAGGTTTTGGATCGTCGTGTTTTCATTGTCATTTGTCTCTAGGTATTTTTTGATTTCCTCTTTGATTTCTTCAGTGATCTCTTGTTTGGCCTCCATGTGTTTGTGTTTTTTACATTTCTTTCCCTGTAATTGATTTGTAATCTCATAGCATTGTGGTCAGAAAAGATGCTTGTTATGATTTCCATTTTCTTAAATTTACTGAGGCTTTATTTGTGACCCAGGATGTGATCTATCCTGGAGAATGTTCGGTGTGCACTTGAGAAGAAAGTGTTATCTGCTGTTTTTGGATAGAATGTCCTATAAATATCAGTTAAGTCTATCTGGTCTATTGTGTCATTTAAGCTTCTGTTTCCTTATTTATTTTCATTTTGGATGATCTGTCCATTGGTGTGAATGAGGTGTTAAAGTCCCCCACTATTATTGGGGGACTGTCGATTTCCTCTTTTAGAGCTGTTAGCAGTTGCCTTATGTATTGAGGTGCTCCTATGTTGGGTGCATATATGTTTATAATTGTTATATCTTCTTCTTGGCTTGATCCCTTTATGATTACATAGTGTCCTTCCTTGTCTCTTGTAACATTCTTTATTTTAAAGTATATTTGGTATGAGTATTGCTACTCCAGCTTTCTTTTGATTTCCATTTGCATGGAATATCTTTTTCCATACCCTCACTTTCAGTCTGTATGTGTCCCTAGGTCTGAAGTGGGTCTCTTGTAGACAGCATATAGATGGGTCTTGTTTTTGTATCCATTCATTAAGCCTGTGTCTTTTGGTTGGAACATTTAATCCATTCACATTTAAGGTAATTATTGGTATGTATGTTCCTGTTACCATCTTCTTAATTTTGGGGGTTTGTTTTTGTAGGTCCTTTTCTTCTCTTGTGTTTCTCACTTAGAGAAGTTCTTTTAGCATTTGTTGTAGAGCTGGTTTGGTGGTGCTGAATTCTCTTAGCTTTTGCTTGTCTGAAAAGCTTTTGACTTCTCCATCGAATCTGAATGAGATCCTTGCTGGGTAGAGTAATCTTGGTTGTAGGTTCTTCCCTTTCATCACTTTAAATATACCATGCCACTCCCTTCTGGCTTGTAGAGTTTCTGCTGAGAAATCAGCTGTTAACCTTATGGGAGTTCCCTTGTATGTTATTTGTCATTTTTCCCTTGCTGCTTTCAATAATTTTTCTTTGTCTTTAATTCTTCCCAATTTGATTACTTTGTGTCTTGTTGTGTTTCTCCTTGGGTTTATCCTGTATGGGTCCCTCTGCACTTCCTGGCCTTGGGTAGCTATTTCCTTTCCCGTGTTAGGGAAGTTTTCAATTGTCATCTCTTCAAATATTTTCTCAGGTCCTTTCTCTCTCTCTTTTCCTTCTGGGACCCCTATAATGCGAATGTTGTTGCGTTTAATGTTGTCCCAGCGGTCTCTTAGGCTGTCTTCATTTCTTTTCTTTCTTTTTTCTTTATTCTGTTCCGCAGCAGTGAATTCCGCCATTCTGTCTTCCAGGTCACTTATCCATTCTTCTCCCTCAGTTATACTACTATTGATTCCTTTTAGTGTATTTTTCATTTCAGTTATTGTATTGTTCATCTCTGTTTGTTTGTTCTTTAATTCTTCTAGATCTTTGTTAAACATTTCTTGCATCTTCTCGATCTTTGCCTCCATTCTTTTTTTTTTTTTTTTTTTTTTTTTTTTTTTTTTACTTTTTATTTTATATTGGAGTATAGCCGATTAACAATGTTGTGATAGTTTCAGATGCACAGCAAAGGGACTCGGCTATACATATGCATGTACCCATTCTCCCCCAAACTCCCCTCCCATCCAGGCTGCCACATAACATTGAGCAGAGTCCCCTGTGCTATACAGTAGGTCCACTGGTTATCCATTTTTTTTTTAAGTTTATTTATTTATTTTTTTAATTAGTTTCTGCTTTATAACAAAGTGAATCAGTCATACATATACATCTGTTCCCACATCCCTTCCCTCATGCATCTCCCTCCCTCCCACCCTTCCCATCCCACCCCTCCAGGCGGTCACAAAGCACCGAGCTGATCTCCCTGTGCTCTGCGGCTGCTTCCCACTATCTATCTACCTTACGTTTGGTAGTGTATATATGTCCATGCCTCTCTTTCGCTTTGTCACAGCTTACCCTTCCCCCTCCCCATATCCTCAAGTCCATTCTCAAGTAGGTCTGTGTCTTTATTCTCGTTTTGCCCCTAGGTTCTTCATGACATTTTTTTTTAAATTCCGTATATATGTGTTAGCATACGGTATTTGTCTTTCTCTTTCTGACTAACTTCACTCTGTATGACAGACTCTAGGTCTATCCACCTCATTACAAATAGCTCAGTTTCGTTTCTTTTTATGGCTGAGTAATATTCCATTGTATATATGTGCCACATCTTCTTTATCCATTCATCCGATGATGGACACTTAGGTTGTTTCCAGCTCCGGGCTATTGTGAATAGAGCTGCAATGAACATTTTGGTACATGTCTCTTTTGGAATTATGGTTTTCTCAGGGTATATGCCCAGTAGTGGGATTGCTGGGTCATATGGTAGTTCTATTTGTAGTTTTTTAAGGAACCTCCATACCGTTCTCCATAGTGGCTGTACCAATTCACATTCCCACCAGCAGTGCAAGAGTGTTCCCTTTTCTCCACACCCTCTCCAGCATTTATTGTTTCTAGATTCCTTGATGATGGCCATTCTGACTGGTGTGAGATGATATCTCATTGTAGTTTTGATTTGCATTTCTCTAATGATTAATGATGTTGAGCATTCTTTCATGTGTTTGTTGGCAGTCTGTATATCTTCTTTGGAGAAATGCCTATTTAAGTCTTCTGCCCATTTTTGGATTGGGTTGTCTGTTTTTTTGCTATTGAGCTGCATGAGCTGTTTATAAATTTTGGAGATTAATCCTTTGTCAGTTGCTTCATTTGCAAATATTTTCTCCCATTCTGAGGGTTGTCTTTTGGTCTTCTTTATGGTTTCCTTTGCTGTGCAAAAGCTTTGAAGTTTCATTAGGTCCCATTTGTTTATCTTTGTTTTTATTTCCATTTCTCTAGGAGGTGGGTCCAAAAGGATCTTGCTGTGATTTATGTCATAGAGTGTTCTACCTATGTTTTCCTCTAAGAGTTTGATAGTTTCTGGCCTTACATTTAAGTCTTTAATCCATTTTGAGCTTATTTTTGTGTATGGTGCTAGGGAATGATCTAATCTCAAACTTTTACATGTCCCTGTCCAGTTTTCCCAGCACCACTTATTGAAGAGGCTGTCCTTTCTCCACTGTACATTCCTGCCTCCTTTATCAAAGATAAGTTGGCCATATGTGCGTGGGTTTATCTCTGGGCTTTCTATCCTGATCCACTGATCTATCTTTCTGTTTTTATGCCAGTACCAGACTGTCTTAATTACTGTAGCTTTGTAGTATAGTCTGAAGTCAGGGAGCCTGATTCCTCCAGCTCCGTTTTTCGTTCTCAAGATTGCTTTAGCTATTCGGGGCCTTTTGTTTTTCCAAACAAATTTTGAAATTTTTTGTTCTAGTTCTGTGAAAAATGCCATTGGTAGTTTGATAGGGATTGCATTGAATCTGTAGATTGCTTTCGGTAGTAGAGTCATTTTCACAATATTGATTCTTCCAATCCAGGAGCATGGTATATCTCTCCATCTATTTGTATCATCTTTAATTTCTTTCATCAGTGTCTTATAGTTTTCTGCATACAGGTCTTTTGTCTCCTTAGGTAGGTTTATTCCTAGATATTTTATTCTTTTTGTTGCGATGGTAAATGGGAGTGTTTTCTTGATTTCATTTTCAGATTTTTCATCATTAGTGTATAGGAATGCCAGAGATTTCTGTACATTAATTTTATATCCTGCTACTTTACCAAATTCATTGATTAGCTCTAGTAGTTTTTCGGTAGCATCTTTAGGATTCTCTATGTATAGTATCATGTCATCTGCAAACAGTGACAGCTTTACTTCTTCTTTTCCAATTTGGATTCCTTTTATTTCCTTTTCTTCTCTGATTGCTGTGGCTAAAACTTCCAAAACTATGTTGAATAAGAGTGGTGAGAGTGGGCAGCCTTGTCTTGTTCCTGATCTTAGTGGAAATGGTTTCAGTTTTTCACCATTGAGGACAATGTTGGCTGTGGGTTTGTCATATATGGCCTTTATTATGTTGAGGAAAGATCCCTCTATACCTACTTTCTGCAGGGTTTTTATCATAAATGGGTGTTGAATTTTGTCGAAAGCTTTCTCTGCATCTATTGAGATGATCATATGGTTTTTCTCCTTCAACTTGTTAATATGGTGTATTACATTGATTGATTTGCGTATATTGAAGAATCCTTGCATTCCTGGGATAAACCCCACTTGATCATGGTGTATGATCCTTTTAATGTGCTCTTGGATTCTGTTTGCTAGTATTTTGTTGAGGATTTTTGCATCTATGTTCATCAGTGATATTGGCCTGTAGTTTTCTTTCTTTGTGACATCCTTGCCTGGTTTTGGTATCAAGGTGATGTCGGCCTCGTAGAATGAGTTTGGGAGTGTTCCTCCCTCTGCTATATTTTGGAAGAGTTTGAGAAGGATAGGTGTTAGCTCTTCTCTAAATGTTTGATAGAATTCACCTGTGAAGCCATCTGGTCCTGGGCTTTTGTTTGATGGAAGATTTTTAATCACAGTTTCAATTTCAGTGCTTGTGATTGGTCTATTCATATTTTCTATTTCTTCCTGAGTCAGTCTTGGCAGGTTGTGCATTTCTAAGAATGTGTCCATTTCTTCCAGGTTGTCCATTTTATTGGAATAGAGTTGCTTATAGTAATCTCTCATAATCTTTTGTATTTCTGCAGTGTCAGTTGTTACTTCTCCTTTTTCATTTCTAATTCTATTGATTTGAGTCTTCTCCCTTTTTTTCTTGATGAGTCTGGCTAATGGTTTGTCAATTTTGTTTATCTTCTCAAAGAACCAGCTTTTAGTTTGGTTGATCTTTGCTATCGTTTCCTTCATTTCTTTTTCATTTATTTCTGATCTGATCTTTATGATTTCTTTCCTTCTGCTAGCTTTGGGGTATTTTTGTTCTTCTTTCTCTAATTGCTTTAGGTGCAGGGTCAGGTTGTTTACTCGAAATGCTTCCTGTTTCTTAAGGTGGGATTGTATTGCTATAAACTTCCCCCTTAGAACTGCTTTTGCTGCATCCCATAGGTTTTGGGTCGTCGTGTCTCCATTGTCATTTGTTTCTAGGTATTTTTTAATTTCCTCTTTGATTTCTTCAGTGATCACTTCGTTATTGAGTAGTGTATTGTTTAGCCTCCATGTGTTTGTATTTTTTACACATCTTTTCCTGTAATTGATGTCTAGTCTCATAGCATTGTGGTCGGAGAAGATACTTGATACAATTTCAATTTTCTTAAAATTACCGAGGCTTGATTTGTGACCCAAGATATGATCTATCCTGGAGAATGTTCCATGAGCACTTGAGAAAAATGTGTATTCTGTTGTTTTTGGATGGAATGTCCTATAAATATCAACTAAGTCCATCTCGTTTAATGTATCATTTAAAGCTTGTGTTTCCTTATTTATTTTCATTTTGGATGATCTGTCCATTGGTGAAAGTGGGGTGTTAAAGTCCCCTACTATGAGTGTGTTACTGTCGATTTCCCCTTTTATGGCTGTTAGTATTTGCCTTATGTATTGAGGTGCTCCTATGTTGGGTGCATAAATATTTACAATTGTTATATCTTCTTCTTGGATCGATCCCTTTATCGTTATGTAGTGTCCTTCCTTGTCTCTTCTAATAGTCTTTATTTTAAAGTCTATTTTGTCTGATATAAGAATTGCTACTCCAGCTTTCTTTTGATTTCCATTTGCATGGAATATCTTTTTCCATCCCTTTACTTTCAATCTGTATGTGTCTCTAGGTCTGAAGTGGGTCTCTTGTAGACAGCATATATATGGGTCTTGTTTTTGTATCCATTCAGCCACTCTGTGTCTTTTGGTGGGAGCATTTAGTCCATTTACATTTAAGGTAATTATTGATATGTATGTTCCTATTCCCATTTCCTTAATTGCTTTGGGTTCGTTATTGTAGGTATATTCCTTCTGTTGTGTTTCTTGCCTAGAGAAGTTCCTTTAGCATTTGTTGTAAAGCTGGTTTGGTGGTGCTGAACTCTCTCAGCTTTTGCTTGTCTGTAAAGGTTTTAATTTCTCCATCAAATCTGAATGAGATCCTTGCTGGGTAGAGTAATCTAGGTTGCAGGTTTCTCTCCTTCATCACTTTAATTATGTCCTGCCACTCCCTTCTGGCTTGTAGGGTTTCTGCTGAGAGATCAGCTGTTAACCTTATGGGGATTCCCTTGTGTGTTATTTGTTGTTTTTGCCTTGCTGCTTTTAATATGATTTCTTTGTGTTTAATTTTTGACAGTTTGATTAATATGTGTCTTGGTGTATTTCTCCTTGGATTTATTCTGTATGGGACTCTCTGTGCCTCCTGGACTTGATTAACTATTTCCTTTCCCAAATTAGGGAAGTTTTCAACTATAATCTCTTCAAATATTTTCTCAGTCCCTTTCTTTTTCTCTTCTTCTTCTGGAACCCCTATAATTCGAATGTTGGTGCGTTTAATGTTGTCCCAGAGATCTCTGAGACTCTCCTCTGTTCTTTTCATTCTTTTTTCTTTATTTTGCTCTGCATCAGTTATTTCCACTATTTTATCTTCCACCTCACTTATCCGTTCTTCTGCCTCAGTTATTCTGCTATTGATCCCATCTAGAGTATTTTTCATTTCATTTATTGTGTTTTTAATCGATGCTTGATTCATCTTTAGTTCTTCTAGGTCCTTGTTAACTGTTTCTTGCATGTTGTCTATTCTATTTCCAAGATTATGGATCATGGAAATAGAATCTTGGATCAGCTTTACTATCATTATTCTGAATTCTTTTTCAGGTAGACTGCCTATTACCTCTTCATTTGTTAGGTCTGGTAGGTGTTTATCTTGCTCCTTCACCTGCTGTGTGTTTTTCTGCCTTCTCATTTTGCTTATGTTACTGTGTTTGGGGTCTCCTTTTTGCCGGCTGCAGATTCGTAGTTCCCGTTGTTTTTGGTGTCTGACCCCAGTGGCTAAGGTTGTTTCAGTAGGTTGGGTAGGCTTCCTGGTGGGGGGGACTAATTCCTGTGCTCTGGTGGTTGAGGCTCGATCTTGTCTTTCTGGTGGACAGGTCCACGTCTGGTGGTGTGTTTTGGGGTGCCTATGGCCTTATTATGTTTTTAGGTAGCCTCTCTGCTAATGGGTGGGGTTGTGTTCCTGCCTTGCTAGTTGCTTGGCATAGGGTGACCTGCACTGTAGCTTGCTGGTCGTTGACTGAAGCTGGGTGCTGGTGTTGGGATGGAGATCTCTGGGAGATTTTCGCTGCTTGATATTATGTGGAGCTGGGAGGTCTGTTGTGGACCCGTGTCCTGAAGTTGGCTCTCCCACTTCAGAGGCACAGCACTGGCTCCTGGCTGCAGCACCAAGAGCCTTTCATCCACCCGGCTCAGAGTAACAGGGAGAAAAAGTAGAAAGAAAGAATTAGTAGAAGAAAGAAAGAGAGAGGGAAAGAAAGGAAGAAGGGAAGAAAGGAAGGAAGGAAGGAAGGAAGAAAGAAAGGAGGGAGGGAGGGAGGGAGGAAGGATGGAAAGAAAGGAGGGAGGGAGGGAGAAAGGAAAGGAAGAAAGACAGGAGGGAGGGAGGAAGGAAAGAAAAAGAAAGTGGAAAGAAGAAGGGTGGGAGGGAGGAAAGAAAAAGAAAGAAGGAAAGGAGGAGCGGAGGGAGGGAGGGAGGAAGGGAGAGTAGGAAAAAAAGAAAGAGCAGGTAAAGTAAAATAGAATAAAGTATGAAATATAGTAGCGTTATTAAAATTAGAAAGTAATTATTGAAAAAAAAAAAAAAAAACCGGACCGATAGAACCCTGAGACATATGGTGGAAGCAAAGCTATACAGAGAGAATCTTACACAGAAGATTACACATACACATTCACAAAAAGAGAGCAGGGGGAAAAATCAAAAATCTTGCTCTCCAAGTCCACCTCCTCAATTTGGGATAATTCGTTGTAAAAAGAGGAAAAGGGCGAGAAGTCTGAAATCTTGCTCTCTAAGTCCACCTCCTTAATTTGGAATAATTCGTTGTAAAAAGAGGAAAAGGGGGGAAAGTCTTAAATCTTGTCCTCAAAGTCCACTTCCTCAATTTGGGATGATTCGCTGTCCATTCATGCACTCCACAGACGCAGGGCACATCAAATGGACCGTGGAGCTTTAATCCGCTGCCTCCGAGGCTGCACAGAATTTCCCTGCCTCTGCTCTCACAGCTCCCGGGTCTCAGCCTTGGACCTGGCCCCGCCTCTGCGCGTAGGTCGCCGGAGGGCGTCCGTTCTTCGCTCAGACAGGACGGGTTTAAAGGAGCCGCTGATTCGGGGGCTCTGGCTCACTCAGGCAGAGGGGAGGGAGGGGCGCGCAGTGTGGGGCGGGCCTGCGGCGGCAGAGGCCGGCGTGACGTTGCAGCAGCCCGTGGCGCTCCGTGCGCTTTCCCGGGAAAGCCGTCCCCGGGTCTCGGGGACCCCAGCAGTGGCGGGGTGCACAGGCCCCCCGGAAGGCGGGGCGGACAGTGACCCGCGCTCGCACACAGGCCCCGCGGCGGCGGCGGCGGCGGCGGCGGCGGCGGCCCACGCCCGTCTCCGAGGTCCGTGCCTTACCCGCGGCTCGTGCCTGTCACCGGCGCTTCCCCAAGCAGCCCTCTTAATGCCCTCTCCTCGCGCACCAGGAAACAAAAGGGAAAAAAGTCTCTTGCCTCTTCAGCAGCTCCAGACCCTTTCCCCGGACTCCCTCCGGGCTAGCCGTGGTGCACTAACTCCTTCAGGCTCTCTTCCTGCCGCCAGCCCCAGTCCTCTCCCTGCGCTCCGACTGAAAGCCGATACCCGAGCCTCAGCTCCCAGCCCCGCCCGCCACGGCGGCCGAGCAGACAAGCCTCTCGGGCTGGTGTGTGCCTGAGGGCACCGGTCCTCTGTGCCAGAATCTCTCCGCTTTGCCCTCCGCACCCCTGTTGCTGTGCTCTCCTCCGCTACTCCGAAGCTTTCCCCCTCCGCCACCTGCAGTCTCCGCCCGCGAAGGGGCTTGTAGTGTGTAGAAACCTTCCCCCCTTCACGGCTCCCTCCCACTGGTGCAGGTCCCGTCCCTATCCTATTGTCTCTGTTTATTCTTTTTTTCTTTTGCCCTACCCAGGTATGTGGGGAGCTTCTTGCCTTTTGGGGGGTCTGAGGTCTTCTGTCAGCGTTCAGTAGGTGTTCTGTAGGAGTTGTTCCACGTGTAGATGAATTTCTGATGTATCTGTGGGGAGGAAGGTGATCTCCGCGTCTTACTCTTCCGCCATCTTCCTCCGGGGTCCTGAAGCATGTCCTTGCCTCCTATCACACTGGAATCCCATCAAGCCTTCAGGCTTCCTACCAGCTTACAGGATGGAATCTGCTGGCGTCTCCCCGCTTTTCCCCTCCATTAATGGCAGGGTCCCAATGTGTACTTGCGACCCATGCTTTTCTCAAACCAGTGCTTCTCCCGTTTAGCGCGCGCCAGCCAACCCCCCTCGCGGGCTCCTTCTGCCTCCATTCTTTTTCCGAGGTCCTGGATCATCTTCACTATCATTATTCTGAATTCTTTTTCTGGAAGATTGCCTATGTCCATTTCATTTATTTGTTTTTCTGTGGTTTTATCTTGTTCCTTCATCTGGTACATAGCCCTCTGCCTTTTCATCTTGTCTGCCTTTCTGTGAATGTGGTTTTTGTTCCAAAGGCTGCAGGATTGTAGTTCTTCGTGCTTCTGGTGTCTGCCCTCTGGTGGATGAGGCTATCTAAAAGGCTTGTGCAAGCTTCCTGATGGGATGGAATGGTGGTGGGTAGAGCTGGGTGTTGATCTGGTGGGAAGAGCTCAGTAAAACTTTAATCCTGTCTGCTGATGGGTGGGTCTGAGTTCCCTTCCTCTTGGTTGTTTGGCCTGAGGTGACCCAACACTGGAGCCTACCTAGGCTCTTTGGTGGGGCTAATCGTGGACTCTGGGAGGGCTCACACCAAGGAGTACTTCCCAGAACTTCCACTGCCAGTGTGCTTGTCCCTTGGTGAGCCACAGCTGCCCCCTGCCTCCACAGGAGGCCCTCCAACACAGGTAGGTTGGGTACAGTCTCCTATGGGGTCACTGCCACTTCCCCCTGGGCCCCGATGCGCACACTATTTTGTGTGTGCCCTCCAAGAATGGAGTCTCTGTTTCCCCCAGTCCTGCCAAAGTCCTGCAATCAAATCCCACTAGCCTTCAAAGTCTGATTCTCTAGGAATTCCTCCTCCTGATGCCAGGCCTCCAGGTTGGGAAACCTGACATGTGGCTCAGAACCTTCACTCCAGTGGGTGGACTTCTGTGGTGTTAAGTGTTCTCCAGTTTGTGAGTCACCCACCCAGCAGGATTTGCTTTTGTTGTGATAGCCCCCCTCCTACAGTCTCATTGTGGCTTCTCCTTTGTCTTTGCATGAGGGATATCTTTTCTGGTGAGTTCCAGTGTCTTCCTGTTGATGATTGTTCAGCAGTTAGTTGTGATTCCGGGCATGTCCTTCTACTCCACCATCTTGAACCAATCTGCCTCTTCTTAAACTCTTGAGCCGATTTTATTTCATCTTTCTTCCTCTTACCTCTGGGGGTCCCTAAGGCACTGTTCTTACCTCTGGCTCTTTCCTATATATATATATACAGTTATGTATTTCCAAATGTCCCTGGGACATCTCCATTTGGATGTCCAGCCTCAAAAGAAAAGAAAAAGGTCCCTCAACTAAACACATACGCTTAAACCCACCTCTCTTTCTAGGGCTTTTCTCTTAGGCAGACATGCATTGATCAGTCCCTCCCCACTGCTTTTGCTCTTGCCTGAAATGCCTCCCAACCCCAGTCTGGAATGGGGCTCTCAAATACAGGTTTCTTCCTGTCTGTAGAAACCAGGGAGGGAATTTGAGTGAGTGTGTGATGCTGGGAGGGGTGCGGTGAAAAATGGCAGCTGACATTCACCTCAGTGTTGGGGAGCCATACGGCCTTGTGGGGACAGTGGAGCAATGGACGGCAGGTGCCCTGCCCAAAGTGGGGCAGCTCCTGGCCATCCTTGCCATCTAAGAGTGTGCCATCTTGGACCCAGTGTTACCAGATTTCTTTGTTTTTAGAGAGAATTCAGAGTCCATTTCTTTGTTTTGAATCACCTGATTTTATAATTGATAGCAATTGTTTGAAATTAAAAGCATCCTTGGGATTGACATGTACACACTGCTATATTTAAAATATATAACCAACTGTATAGCTCAATATTTATAAAATGTATAATATTTAAAATATATACCTACTGTATAGCTCAGTATTCTATAATAACCTAAATGGGAAAAGAATTTGAAAAAGAATAGGTACACGTATATGTATAACTGAATCACTTTGCTGTACACCTAAAATTAACATTGTTAATCAACTATACTCCAATATAAAATAAAAATAAAATAAAATAAAATAAAATCATCCTTTGACCTAACATCGTACAGCTCATATAAACTGTGTCTGTTAGTCCTGTGTGGACCTCAGCTGCCAGTTTGCAATCTCTCATTTAGAGATATCCAGTGCTGTCCAGTAAACAGATGCAAACCATATGTACCGTCTAAAATTGTCTGGGAGTCACATTTTAAAAAGTAAAAAGGGTTCAACATCACTAATTATTAGAGAAATGCAAATCAAAACTATGATGAGGTATCACCTCACACCAGTTAGAATGGGCATCATCAGAAAATCTACAGACAACAAATGCTGGAGAGGGTGTGGAGAAAAGGGAACCCTCTTGCACTGTTGGTGGGAATGTAAATTGATACAGCCACTATGGAGAACAGTATGGAGGTTCCTTACAAAACTAAAAATAGAATTACCATATGACCCAGCAATCCCCCTACTCAACATATACCCAAAGAAAACCATAATTCAGAAAGACCCATGCACCCCAATATTCATTGCAGCACTATTTACAATAGCCAGGACATGGAAGCAACCTAAATGCCCATCGACAGACGAATGGATAAAGAAGATGTGGCACATATATACAATGGAATATTACTCAGCCATAAAAAGGAATGAAATTGGGTCATTTGTAGAGATGTGGATGGACCTAGAGACTGTCATACAGAGTGAAGTAAGTCAGAAAGAGAGAAACAGATATTGTATATTAACGCATATATGTGGAATCTAGAAAAATGGTACAGATGAACTGGTTTGCAGGGCAGAGATAGCGACACAGATGTAGAGAACAAACATATGGACACCAAGGGGGGATGCAGGGGTGGGGGGGTGGGATGAATTGGGAGATTGGGATTGATATATATACACTAAAATGTATAAAATAGATAAATAATAAGAACCCACTGTATAAAAGTAAATAAATAAATAAAATTTTTAAGTAAAAAAATATAAAAAGGAACAGGGGCAATTAATTTTAATAATATATTTCATTTCACCCAATGTTTCTAAAATATTTCAACATGGAATCAATAGAAAAAAATTGCTAGTGAGATACTTCCATTCCGTTTTTGCACACTAAGTCTTTGAAGTCTGGTGTGTGCTTTACACACTTTTGGCCCATCTCAATCTGGATGAGCCCCATGTGGCTACTGGCTACTCTGTCGGTCATCTACCCTCTGATGATGAAGAACAAGAATGAATTATATGCACACCAAATCAGGCGAGATTTTATTCATTATGCTTGCATAGAGCTAGGTAATTTGAATCTAGCATACACCAAAGTAGAAGATAGCGACTCTGAGAATATGTCTAAAAATGACACAAAGAAGTACATGGAAAAAAGTTCTGGGTGGCACCAGAGTGATCAACTACAGACTTTCAAAAGCCCCTCAAGCATGACTGGCCGGAGTTTTTTTTCAGACTTTTCTACTTGGAGCTCTACTTGTCTCACAGGAGTTCACAGCTGATATTCTAATTCACACTTTGAGGTGGGTCACACTTTGCATTGTTACTGTGCTGTTTCCCTTCTGAAATGTCAAGGTGAGCGTTTGTCCTTAAGCATTTAATACAAAGTGAATGTCATAGAAGCCAGTGTAAAATGGGGAAGAATGTTCTGAATTCAGTGATGAGGTTGTCATTCAATCAAGATTTAGCAAATATACTCACTGCTAAAAATGAGCATTTCCACCCAATATTTACCTAGTTTCACTGTATTTTCCTACTGGGAGCAGAGCCCAGGAGCTGTTGGCAGCTTTAGCCTAGTGAAGGTTGTGACCACCAGTGACCCCTTTCTTGCCTCCCAGCTCCATGTTTTTTATGTTTTCTTATAACTCCATCCATGGTACATTCAAAAATCTTTTGAGGCTGCAAACATGAAGGTCATGCTGGTCAAACATAGGCATCTTCCAAGAGTAAGATCTCAACAGCGTGGCACAGAGTGAAACATACTCTGGACATACTGTGCTCTCACTAGGCCTCTATACTCCTAGTAAAGACCAAATTTGGTCATTTATGCTCCTTTGTCACTGGAGGGAACCAGGGACAGTATGAAAGCCTCTCAGGACGGTCAGCCACACCAGTTTGATCTGAGTGTAATGTCCTCAGATACGTTAGTATTGTAGGAGATACCATCAGTGCTTTCCAGGAGCGAATGGTTGCATCTCTGGTGAGTTAGGGCAGTGGCGAAAGTTGAGAATATCATTCTGGGTTGAACTGCCGAAACTGTTGGGAAGGCCATCCTACAGCCAAGGGGGACCACCATTACTGTGACGTGTCCCCAGGTCTAAAATCCCTGGCGTGGATCTGACGTTCTCACGTTTTCTCAGCTGCTAAGAAGCGGGAGTCAGGGACCTTGAAGGGGACCCCAGACCCTCAGAGAGGTGGTGTTTCCCCTTCCTTAGGCACTCCGTCCCTCCCTGCTCCTGGGCTCTCTGGCTTCAGTAAGCAGCCTCCTCTGGGTTTCAGCCAGGCTAATCTCTCGGGTACAGCTTTGGTGGGGAGAGAAGGAATCCGATAGTGTGCCTTTGTGCAGGGAGGAACTTTCCCACGATTGTCTGTGGACACATACTGGTCTCTCCAAGATCATTTTAGTGTGGACGTGTCAACCAAGGCATACAATTTCAGTCAACTTTGTTTCGAGTCTTCTGAATTCTGGAGTAAGTATTCATAGTGATATATCAATCTTTGGTGAAGGAGAAAGTTACAGAGCACCTCTCCAAACACTTTTATAGGAAGATGAAATTGGAGAACTAATTTATAGAGATGTTGATTTAGAGCAGAAATTGAGAGCTAATAGGTCCTTCCTTAGAAATGGCTCAGAAAACGGGTAGTAAAACAACAGAGAACAAAAATGGAACTTGGCTGCGTGACTTGGGCATTTCTTCTTTTCATTCATACAGCCATTCTTCTGATAAATGTGTAGTGATTATCTCACCAAATGCCAGGCATGTAGAATGCAAGATCCAAGGCCTTTCTTCATTTAACGGACCTGGTCCTATGGTAAGCAGCCTGCTAGGTTGGCCTCCAATAATCCTTGCCTCCTGGTATTCATACCCTCGCACGGTGAATAGTGCTGTAACCAGTATGATCATGGGGAAGTGATGTGTGACTTCCAAGGCTAGGTCATAAAAGATATTGCTGCTTCCCCCTTGCTCTCTGGCATCACTTGCTCTGGGGTGAAGCTGGCCATGTGTTGGGAGGACTCTCCCACATGGAGAACTGAGGCCTCCTACCAGCTGCCAGCACCAACTTGCCAGCCATGTGAACGAGCCATCTTGGAAGCAGATCTTGCAGCTCCAGTCAAGCCTTTAGATGCCTGCAGCCCCAGCTGATGTCTTGATTAAAGCCTCACAAGAGACCAAAAGCCAGAACCACTGAAATTCCTGCACATTAAAAAAAAAAATTTCTTGGAGTATAGTCGATTTACAATGTTATGTTAGTTTCAGGAGTACAGCAAAGTGAATCAGTTATACATATACATATATCCACTTTTTATTTTTAGATTTTTTTCCCATATAGGCCATTACAGAGTATTGAGTAGAGTTCCCTGTGCTATACAGCATGTTCTTATTAGTTATCTATTTTATATATAGTAGTGTGTATATGTCAGTCCCAATCTCCCAATTTATCCCTCCCACCCTTATCCCCTGGTACCCATAAGTTTGTTTTCTACATCTGTGACTCTGCTTCTGGTTTGTAAATAAGTTCATTTGTACCCTTTTTTTTTTTTAGATTCCACATATAAGCGATATCATATGATATTCGTCTTTCTGTGTCTGACTTACTTCACTCAGTGTGACAATTTCTGGGTCCATCCATGTTGCTGCAAATGGCATTATTTTGTTCTTTTTTATGGCTGAGTAATAGTCCATTGTATATATGCCCTGTACTTGTATGAGATGATAAATGCTTATTACTGCTTTAAGCCTCTAGGTTTTGAGGCAATTTGCTATGCAGCAATAGAGAACTAATACATAGCCCACCTGTGCCAGACCTTTGCAAATATTAAACTATTAACCCTCACAACAACCCTTTGAAGGAGGTACTGTTGTTGTTATACCCATTTGATACATGTGGAAACTGAGGCCCAGAGATGACTTGCCCAAAGTCACAGAATTTATGAAAGGCTGAACTGGGATTTGAATTAAGCAGGCTAGCCAGAGTCCATGTTCTCAACAAGTACTTTGTGTTGTCCTTTAAGAGGAACATGCTTTAGGACATCATATATTCTAAAATCAGGTGGTTGATGAAGGACAGGGTTAAGATCTAGGAGAGGAGGGAACTGGATTCTGAACCCATCCACGATTGTGATGGGTTGGGGGTGGGGGGAGGGTCTTGCATGAATCCTTCTCTGAGCCTCTGTCCACTCAATTGTAAAGCTAAGATAATAGCAATTCGTATTTGGGGATTTTTTTAGGGTTAAATGAGATAAGGCATGAAAGGCCTGTAGCTGGGGGTGGGGGCACGGTCAGCACACCTGAGTTCTCTTCCCTTGCCCAGCACCTTTTGTTTGCTACTGCTAAAGAGGGACTCGTTCATCTGGAAGGGTCCTGCCCTCTGCCTTGGGTCCTGAAGCCATGCACTGTGCTTGGATACTCCCTGTTCTCTGAGCCCTGGTGTCCCAGCCCATGTGATCCCAGCTCTCTGAAGGAGACTCCCATTTGGGATGCTGCCCTGAATTGTCACATAGGAAAAGCCAACTTCCTGAGCATGCCCTGACCTTCATTGCTAGGATGCAAGCTAATAACAGAAAACCATTTCCTGTGCTTAATTGCATTATTCACAGCACTATGCAGAGTGCTGGAACCACAGCCACTAATTCACAAAGTAGTTGGAAAGACAAAAATAAAACAAAGAAAGGAAAATGGCTTTGCTGGCTCTGTGAGTTGTACATTATGAAGCCAGAGGTAATTCTTTGGGTGTGCAGTCATCCCTCGATATCCACTGAGGATTGAGTCCAGAACCCCCTATGGATACTAAATTCTGATGATGCTCAAGTCCCTTAGATGACCCTCTGTATCCACGGTTCCACATCTGCAGATTCAACCATCAGCAGATTGTAAACATAGTACACAATCTATCCGCGGTTGGTTGAGGTTGGTTGAATCCACAGCTGTGGAATTGGCAGATACAGAGGACCCACTGTACTTGGAGATTTGGGGACAGTGCCACAAGCAGTGTAAAGTGCAGGGCGTGGAAGTCACACACATGGGGTTTCTAATCCCAGTTCCATCACTTTCCGATAAGAGACTTTGGACAAGTTATTTAACCTCCCCAAGGTTCATTGAGTAGAAAAGGAGGATAATGATGCTGACCTCATTCATTCCTTGTGAGGATACCGTAGGATAATGTGGGTGCCCTGCATCAGGACGAGTTCCCTTCCTCTTCATAATGACCGTATTGGAGAGCTAGTGTCATAAACAGCTAATGGTTAGGAGTTAAAAGCTCACACAAGAATTCCCCCTCCCCCCAAAGGAAATTTAAGGATAATTTCAGACCAAAACAGTATTGAGGCATTCCAACAGGCAACCACAGAAGAGCTGCTGACCTGTGTGGTCCATGGAGGTACCCAGTGGAAGGTCAGACGTGGATGCATAGACCTAGCCTGGCTGGCGGACTAGAGATTTAGTCTCTTCAAGTCTGTTTCTGACCCTGGAGGAAAAAAGTAGTTATGCACCCTGGCAGCTTTTCTTTAAAAATTTTGGACATCTCTTACATAAGGTAAGTGGGAAAAAAAGCTTTTCACAGAGTATATTATGCATTCATGATTAAAAACACAAAACAAGAAAAAACAAATTAGAAAAATCTGAACAATTTAGAAATAGAAGGGAACTTCCTTATTCTGATAAAAAATGTCTGCCAAAAAAGCCCCCAAAAACCAAAAACACTATGGTGAGCATGATACTTCACTGTGAAACTTTAGGAATGATTTCAGGATGCTTTCATTTCTTCCATTCACTATCACACTGGATATCCTAGCTACTTAATAAGGCAAGAAAAAAAAAGGAGTGTAAAATCAGGAAAGAACAAACAAAATTGCCCATATTCACAGATGATATGATTATCAATGTCAAAAAGGAAAATCTATAAACTATAGTAAGGATTCAAGTTTGGTGGATACAAGATCTATGTACAAAAATCAATAGTGTTCCTATAGAGAAACAAAACCAAGTAGAAATGAAAAAGTTTAAAAAAAAAAAAAAGAATGTTTATACCAGCAACAAAAACCATAAAGTATGTAAGGAAAAGAAATTGAAAAAATAAACAAGACATTTATGGACAATATTATAAAACCCTATTGAAGGGTATAAAAGAAGACTTTTAAACAAAGGGTAAAACATACCATGTTCATGGATAGAATGATTCAATATCAAAAGATATTATTTCTCCCCAAATATAATCTGTAATTGCAATGCCATTGCAATAAAAAGAAAACAGGTGGTGTGTGCAGGTGTGTGTGCGTGTGTGTATAAATATATGTATAACAATAGAAGATACTCCTAAAATTCATGTAGAAAAGTAATTGATCAAGAATAATGAACATAGTTTTATATAAGGGGATTATATAGGAAGGGAAATTCCCCTAATAGTTATCTGGATTATAAATTGTAGTAATTTGTGTATGTGGCATTGGCACAAGGGTATAGAAATATATACCAGTTAAACTGCCTGGTGTGACCAGAAGTCAGTGTATGCGTGCCTGGGCATGTAAATGAGAGCAGCAATGTTATAATAAGTGAGGAAAAACCATTTATTCAGTGAATGCCTAAACTGCCAGCAAACTAAAAGGAACAAAAAGAAAATCAGATCCTTACTTCACACTTTATTTTAAAAAATTGATTACATTTTAATTAATTAAAAAAGATGATTAAAGACCTAAATATGAAAAGCCCCAAATTTAGACCTTTTAGGAAGAAAAGAGCAAACCTTTAAAAAGAAATAGATTACATTAAAATTAAAACCTTATTAATAATAGGACACCATAAACTGAATTAAAAGGCATACTATAATAGTCTGCATAATCAGTCAGGGTTTAATATCCAGAATATTTAAAGAGTTTCTACGAATCAGTAAGAAGAAAAGGCTATGCCACAGAATAATGGGTACAGGATGGGAATAGGGAGAAATCAGATGCAAGAAAACTGAATGGACAATAAGCATAAAAGATGGTCAAACTCACTGGTAGTCAGGGAAATGCAGATTAAAAACAACACAGTGAGATATAATCCCACACTTCTCAGACTAGCAAAAATTAAAATCTGACAACACCAAGAGTTGGCAAAAATGTGGAGATTTTCATACAGTGCTGCTGGGAATAAAAATTGGTAAAATCACTTTGGAGAGTAAGTGGCAGTTTCTACTACAAATCAGCAGTTCTACATTTACAGTACACTCCAGAGAAAATCCATCTACAGATAGGCTCCAGAGGAAATCCAGCATGTATGCATGAGGAAATATATTTGTATAAGAGTGTTCATTGTAGTGTTCTTTGTAAGAGAAGCTGAGACCAATCAAATGTCCATTGTTTAGGGAATGGATGAATAAATTATTTTATATGTATAAGATCGAATACTCCATAGCAATTAAATGAATGGATTAGATAAATATGGATAGCTTACTGTTGAGTCAGAAAAGTTACAGTCAAGTAGTATTCCATTTATGTAAATTTTTAAAAATAGCACTTTTACATAGTTTATGGTAATACATAAATAGCAAAATTATAAAATCATGCATGGGAAAGACATGTAGAAGGTTAGAAGAGCAGTGTCCTCTGGGAAGGAAAGGTGGGGAAGTTGGATTGAACTGGAATAAAAAGGAGGCTTCCACTCTGTAAAGTTTTATTTCTTTAAAAACAAAAATAGAATCAGAATGAAAAACAGGGACCTGAAATCAGTAGTACAAAATGGTACCATTTGTTAGATCTAAGCTTGGTTATGGTTATTAAATTATTTGCTATACTTGTATGTTTAAAATCCTTCTGGAAGCAATAGCCATCAGCACCTTTCAGATTTGCCCAAAGGAGCAATGTGGAAATGAGTCCCTTGCTGGTAGAGAGCATTCTCTATAGGTGTGTCCCTGCTTACAGGGAGGTGTTATGCATGGGTGCCTGTGCCCACATGTGTACAGGCTTGTATTCATCTCTTGCTCAGCTGGTGTTGCCTTGGCAACTTGGAATGCCCCATCATCTGCTGAATCGGGGGTAGGTGAATGGCTTTGCACATTGGCTGTTCATTTCTCTCAGAGGAATGTAATCTGAAGCAAGGGTGATCAGTCTGTCTTTGTCTCTCTGTCTTCTAAATATGCAATTCACCTTGTCTTCATCATCTTTTAGCTATTCTTCCAGCTCATATATCTCATTTTCAGCCGTTCCTAAGATATAACTATGAATGTCTAATCAAAAACAAGCCAAATTTACCTTTTACCATCTTAAACCATTTTCTCTAAATAAGCAGTTAACATGCTTTAAAGACCCGGGGGGAAAGATGCTGTATTTGCACTGTAGACCCTCTTTTCCCACCACTGGGAGTACCACGGCGGGTGGAGGTGGGTAGGGCTGTGGGACTCAGTACCAGCACATGTCACAGGATGCTGCCTGTGACAGCAGGAATAAGAATAGTGCTATGGAATAGATTCCTGCCTCTCGTCACTGTGGTCCATGAGAACCCCCTGACTTGCTCCTTATCCAGCCTGGACTTCATTGGGGAACATGCCAGCACTTCCTGCCCCGCCTCCTGGGCGCACTGGCTTGCTGTGTGTGCCAGTCTTCCTGCCTGTCATCTGGAGTGATTGAGCCCCATGCTAAGGGCTGAAGGACAGAAGGATGTGATGTGAGAAGGATGCCTGAATGCTGGTTAGGCTCTTGGTCTCAGATACACCCCCAGAGAAACTTCTTAGTGAGTTGAAGGCTGCGTAAAGGGACACCAAATAAGTGTACCTTTTATCAACACAGAAGGGTTCAAATTCTTAGAATGTTAAAGCTGGTCATGTGAAGGACTTCTGGTCTAACCTGACCATCCATCCAACCAATGTTTACTGGGTTCTTTCAATCTGCCTTTAAAAATGGGAAGATCTGGGCTTCCCTGGTGGCGCAGTGGTTGAGAGTCCGCCTGCCGATGCAGGGGACACGGGTTCGTGCCCCGGTCTGGGAGGATCCCACATGCCACGGAGCGGCTGGGCCCGTGAGCCATGACCGCTGAGCCTGCGCGTCCGGACTGCAATGGGAGAGGCCACAACAGTGAGAGGCCCGCGTACAGCAAAAAAAAAAGAAAAAAAAAGGGAAGATCCAAGTCCAGGGAGGCTGCATGAATTCTTTTCTGTTAGCTAAGTTGGCATCTCCCCCAGACAGGCACCCAGTCAACACAGCCCCCTCCATCCTGCTGATAAGGGTCATCAGAGTGTTCTCTTTTCCAACCACACTTCTGAGACCATTCTATAGAGCCCTTGGGTAAGGAATTGATGAGTCAATATTGAACCCTTAGCTCTTGGGACTCAGGATCTTAGTCCAGTGAGGACACGAAAATTCTTAACCTGTGGAGTCAATGTGTGGTTTTCCCATCAATCTCAGTGCAGGTGCACATTCATAGGGTAAGAAGGCACCACCCTGTCACCACTACAGGTGTTGATTTTCCCTGATAATTGGTCTGGCCCTGTCCCCAGGCAGGCGGTATCCAGACCTCAGCCCTGGTGTAAGACACCAAGGAGGGAGAATTCTGCCTCCCAATGGGTTTTACTCTGAAAAGGCATTTGAACAAAGTACTTATTCACTGTCTGGACAGAGTGATGCATTTCATGGGTCTGATGACAGTTTTTAAAATTCTTTAAAACCCAGGTGCTGGGAGCAGCATTGCGTGAACATATTTAATGCTTTTTCTCTTTTTTATTAAGGAAAACCACTCTTAATGTGGAATTTGGGTCTATTGGCTCCTATTTGACATTCTGAAAATTTTTTCTTCTTACTGCTTCTAGCCTTTCCAAACAATCTTACTTGCTTGATACACACATGGTAAAAGAAGAGCTTCATAGTAAAGCTATTTCCAGAAATTGTTAATAGTGATCATTTCTCTGGAAGGGTCTGGGCTGGGCAAGAGACTTAATTTTTATTGAATACCTTTGTTGTATTTGAATTAAAATTTCCCCCAAGGCATACCATTTTCAATTAAGTGAACTTGATTAATTTTAAAAATCTTTTGTTGTAGAACACAAAGAATACTGCTTGTACTAAATAGTAATAGACGTAGTATTGCATCTGCATCACCACATCCCTATTCTTACACTAACCAGCTTTATGATGGAACCAGTTACTTAAATGCTCTGAGTCTCAGTTCTCACATCTGTAAAATGGGGGTAGGACACTTGCTTATCCTCACAGTGTGTCATAAAGGTGAGATGAGGTATGTATATCACGCTTCCTGCATTTAAATTACATTGCCGGACTCGCTCCAGATTGTGTACACCTGGAGACTAGGAAATGCATCATGTTTACCTTCATCTCCTCCAACCCCCAGTGCATGTTCTATAACTTCCTAATGGAAAGGGATATTCTGTCACACTGTTTACTGCTACATCTCTGTGCCTGGAATAGTGCCTGGCATAGGGTAGGCATGGTGTAAATGTTTGTTCAATGAATGAGTGCATGCATGCATGATAGGGGTTCAATTCATGTTACTTGATGCTTGAATAGTGATTTGCTGAAATAATTTACACACACCCTGTCTCATCTGCAGTGGTTAGCGTCAATAAGTGTCCTTGGCTCTAGAGAGTATACATGCCTTTTGCTCAGTTTCCATCAACTGGCCCATCATACATTGGTCTTGGCGTCCACCAACACACCTAGTCCTCTGCCTTCTGGCATTAAGCACCATTGGTCATTGGTGACCCTCTCATTACTCCTTCAGCCGATGCTCCGTTATTTTTTCTGCTGTATTGATAAGGAATCCCAGAGCTTGTAGGAAAGGCCAGGGATTGGCAAGTGAGAGCAAGACCAAATCCAGTAATGACAAGCAGTAGTCCTCTTGTGTGACTCTTGTAGCAACTGCTACAGCTTGTGCCCTGAGCGACAACAGTGAACAAGCCAGGTACACACAACAGCCAGCTCCCTGCTGGGATTCTTGGATAGAGGGCCAGGGGGTGACACCTGGTCAGATCACAGTCCTTACCAGTTGGCTTGGGTGGGGTGACACTGGGGTTGGCGTCTCTTGCCTGGCCTACCCATCAGCACTGCACAGGTGGGCTGGGGACCAGCCAGCCGCACGGTTCCCATGCAGAACCATGGGAACTCGGTTCCCATGGGAAGTCATGCTCTCACCTGCTCCACAGCTGGAGCTCTCAGCCTCTATCTCAGATTCCTGATGATCGTCCATATTAACTGAAATGTGCAAGATGGGCAAGTGCATCAGGGAATGTGGTACCTGGATCATCTCAGGCACTTATTATAGATGCAGATTCCTGGATCCCACCCAGACCTTCTGGGAGAGGCTCTGGGGGAGCAGGGTAGAGAGGCTTGGCAAGCGCCAGCTTTAACGAGCTCCAGTGGGTTCTGATTCATTGGAGAAGTTGAGAGTTATAATGGAGTAGAGAGGAGTCTGGCTTTCAGAGCTGGACAGACCTGGGTGTGAGTCCAAGCTCTGCTACCTGCCAGCTGTGTGGCTCTTGGCATGCAACCCTGCTGGACCTCTGTGTCCTCCTCAGTATGATAGGGATGGTGATGATGGTGTCTGTCTCACAGAATTGCTAGGATTAAGTGAGTTAGTGTGTGTGAAGTACCATCCATGTGTCTGCCCTGCAGCAAGCACATATGAATGTTAGTTGGTAATGCAGTGGTGACGTGACTGTGATGACCACCCTGTGGGTGGAGTTTCCGTAATTCTGCTCCAGCACAGAGGAGATGCTTGAGTGGGGTTGAACACAGAATGAATTATGGGCCACTTCTTGACAGCCTGAACACTAAAGACCAGAGACATCAACTTCCTGCTGGATTAGCTGTCACTGTTGTCTATGTGTCGGCAAACTCCCCAAAGCGATTTTCAGGGAAGCCTTATAACTGAGTTTAGCAGAGGATGGACACCGGTGAGTGATTTGGGAATGTAAAGCAGATGTAGCCGCAGAAGCAATCATAGGAGCTTCCTCTCTGTTGCTCCTTAAATGCATTAGTCCCAGCTGAACTGTGATGATTTTTCTTATGTTAAAACATCTTTCTTTTATGCTCTGGGAAAACCAGGCTCTAGATGAATTTAAGGCTTGCATTTGAGCGCTTCCCTAAAGTGGTATCTGGCAGTAAGTAAAATAGCATGCAAAGCATGCTGTTTGGCTCTAAGCCATAAAAATCTCTGCAACTCCTTTATTGAAAGGCAGTGGCTTAATTTGCTACAACTCACTAAGGAGCAGTGCACTGGTGAAAGGAAAAGTTCATGATGTTTGCATTCCATTTATTTTAAATACAGCCTAGTTGAATAAATAGCCCAGTTTTCTCCTAGCTGTGTTGAGAGAGTGGTATATAAAACCTGATAGAGATTTGTTGCATTGGAACTTACTTGGGGAAGTGGGCCTCTGAAATGTGATTAGCCTTTGAAAAATCAATAGAAAGCCACCAAGGTCGCTTTAAAAATTGGGCATTTGTACGTGGAAATTAACCCATCTGTGGGTTAATGCTCCTGGCTTGGCACGGCTGCTAGCCCAGCACTCAGCTTGTATGGAAGCGCAGGGATGGCCACATGTGGTCGCTTCAGGACCATCCAGAATTTGATGGCCTGCCTGTCCCTGTCATGAGCAGGCACATGGGCCCCATCATCTTGACATCCTGTGTGGCTCAGTGTGGCTATAGTTGGACTCACAGTGGGTCTGGGGTGTAGGTGAGAGCCCCTGTCCTCCTGTTGGCCTCATGTTTTAAGGCAAGCCTGAGAGTGACCTGCACAGAGGAATACACATTAGGGTCAAGCTCCCGTCTGAGCTTTGGTGCTACCTGTTTAAAGGAGTGCTCAGAAATGCCAGCTGCCCTGTGCCTGGAAAGTTGGGGGGCTCCTGTCCTGTGCGGAGTGGTGCTGGGGTTCAGTCCTGCTCACCGGGGAGCCCGTTCTAGCTAGCTCATTTCCAGGCAACCCAGAGAATTCCCAGCCTCACTCACCGGATAATCCTCTTGTGCCCGTTACACCTTTGCCTCTGTAAGGGCCGCCTTTCCATGTGGGAGAAAGAACACAAGCCATGGAATCAGGTGGATCTGAATTCCACTCCTGAATCTGTTGCAGACTGAGCTGGGGGCTCAGTGAAAGCCTCTCTGAACCTCAGTCCTTCTAAGTGTCCCCTGAGGAATAAATTGGTTAATTGGCCCTAGCGAGGATTAAAGAAGATATCTTATAGGTGAAAGTAGGTACCGCAGTACCTCAGTGTATCCTGGTGCGCTGCTGAATGCTCTGTGGTCTCTGTGATTGGGTAATCTGCTAATCTATTTTTTATAAAGCCTAGAAAGAAACAATGAGAAAATGTTCAATTCACAGGTTAATTAGATCTGTCATATTCCTGCTTGTGCTGGAGTTGAGGCAGGAGATAGACGGGCCCCAGGCTGAACAGCTGGAGTCTGTCCCCTGTGGACAGATAATCCAAGACGAAGAGGAGGAGAAGCTGCGCCCTGCCCAGATAAGAGATAAAGAGACCACATATTCCTCATTCTCGAAGTCCAGGAGACCTTCCCAACTACACATGTGCAGAAAGGCTCCTTGGAGGACAAAAAGGGAGGGGTGCCACCCTATAGTAAGGGATGTCAACCTACCCATAGGCCTCTTTGCTGGTAACCATCTTGGCTAAGAGTTGCACGTGTACACAGGAGAGGACCCTGAGATAAACCAAATACGGACTCAGAACCAGCCAAAGCAAGGTGACTGGCCAAAGGAAACCTGGAAGAAATGCCCCATATAAGTGATGCAAACTACCACTTGTGTGCGACTCTCTCTCTGAGCTCGCCCATGTGTCTATCCACACGTAGCCTTTTTCCTCCTAATAAACACTTTGCTTGTTTCACTACTTTCTGTCTTTCTGTGGAAATTCATTTCTACACAGCTGACAGGCCCAGGCCTTGTCACTGGCCACGGATCTAGTGGCTAGGATTCAGCGCTCTCACTGCCGTGACCTGACTTGAATCTTTGGCTGGGAACCGAAATCCTGCTTCAAGCCACTCAGGCCGAGGCCACCTGAGATCAGAGTTGCCTAAGAACGTTGCCATTCTCTCTTCCTTCTGCACTTGGGGAAAAGGCAGGGCTTCTCCCCATCCTAGTTGTAAGAGTGGATGGTCTTGCCTTACCAAGATCAGCGAAGAGGTGACAGTGGCTAAAGATCTGTGATATGAGCTAAAACGTCAATGTAAACCAGGTAATACACTTTCTTTCTCAAATTTGAATGAGGTTTCCTGGACTTAGTACAGCTACTAAGGTCAAGAGGAGAGATGCTTCTCAGTTAAAGAAAAAAAAAAAGTTCTGAGGTTCTTGCTGGCGAATGTCTTCTGTTCAGATCAGACATATTTCTGCCCAATCCTGCCTTTCCTACTCCCGACACTCCTGTCTGTCAAGTGTGTTAAAGTATGCTGAGTCCCGACACTCTTGTCTGTCAAGTATTTTAAAGTATGCTGAGTTTTAAAAAAAATCCAGCAGGAAAAAAACCCCTAAAAACCAATTTTCTGTTCATTAAAGTGACTGCAGTTGTTGATAAAGACTTGACTCTTTTCAAAACTTGAGTCCCAGAGCCCCAAAGGCAAAACACAGTGAACTTAATAAAAAAGGATGGATGTATCTGGGATGAGTCGGTCATCTCTGTATTGACTAAATGTTCATTAATTACCACATCCAGAAATGGAGTTTCCCTCTAGAGAAAATACTAATTAAGATGCCTGTTTAAGCTCCCACATTTATCCTCTTAGCAATATCTCGCATTTTATTTGATCTGTTTCAAAAGGCTGGAGCCCTTTACTTAGATGAAGTAATTTCTAAAGGAAGGAGCAGAAACGCCCATTCAATGGTAGTTTGGGAATTGTGTTACCTTGAGTTATATAACTTTGCATGCCATGTACTGATTGAGCACGCGTGCACGTTGTCCAAGAGTTTATACACGAAATAAGCCACCTTCCAGCCGATACCCAGGACGGCTAGAGTGTGTCTGTGGTGAAACATTCGGGCTAACATCATTACCCATGTGTTCTTGCCTAGGTAAAGGCCTGATTCATGTCAAATGCTGCTAAGAATGAGGGAGAGACCGTTTGTTCTCCAAAACCTGTGTGGTTCATGTTAAAGTCGGTTGCATAACATGCAAACACTAATTAGGCAGACATTGTTCTGTAGGGAAAGGACAACAGCGCTCAGTCATTGCAGACTCCAAGCTTCAGTTGGCAGGTATGTAGGGTGCATGGCTGTGATGTGAGGTCGGAGGTGGGCCTCTCTTACACTGAATCCATGAAGACCCCAGGGAAGAAGTATGTGAGAAAAGAAGAGAGGCTGTCAGATGTAGTTGAAGGCCAATACAAAGGAAGGGGCATCTTTTTGAATGGGGAGACTGTGGCGAGGGTGTGCCTTGTGATGAGTCACAGAACCTCTTCTGGGAGGCGCAAGAGAAGTGGATTATTTTAACTGGTGGTAAGAACCTCTCATAGGTTTTTGGAAGTATTAGGGTCAATAAGCTCTTCTGAAAATCAGAAGAAATGGAAGGGGTGTGGAGGGAGGGAGAGTACTACATTTGTTCTTCCTGTTCTGTAATTTTTGAGGCATCACAAGTTAAATGTTATAAAATAACCCCCAAAGTATAAAACAAGGGTGTCCTGAAGTCGATATGAGTGTTTCACCCAAAGGATGGAGATTCAAGCTCTCCTGGTTTGCAGGATACTAGCTCAAAAAGAGTGCAAGTTTGTTTATTTTCTAAATCTTTGAAGGAATCTCTCTTAAGTGCCAGATTGACAGCCTTAGGGGGACTTGCCGTTCCTGGATCTGTGGGCCGCGCTTTGGTCTCCAGTGAGACTAGAGAGGTTGTCTTTGATAAAGAAGTCAGCTCAGTGAACCAGAGCATCCCATTGCTGACATCGTTTCTTGAATGAACTGGGCAACCCTAAACTTGGTCCCCAAATGGCCCATGTGCAAAATCAGGAGACTTTTTTTTTCCCCTCCTTGTAAACGCATGCATGTGCATGCACACACTTCAGAGCCTTGGAATTAGACTGAAATGGGTCTGACTGAAACCCTGCCCAGCAATATAGAGCTCCTTGGAGCTCAGTCTTTAGAGGAACACAGGCTGTGGTTCACATCCCAGCTTTCCCACCTGAGTGACAGCACTCTGAGAGCAAGTCAAGTTTCCTTTCTGAACTCCAGTTTGTTCTTCTTTAAACTCAGGATACGAACACTCATTTTGTATGGGCTTGTGATGGTAAAGTAATATTTATGAAGTATCTAGCTGTACGACACATACAATGGGCTAAAAATATTATAGTTAAGATTTTTCACTTTAAATACTTTGACCCATGACCTCCTTTCTGAGCTAGTTTATTAAAATAATCTCAGATACACAGGTTTTGGAGATTCAACGTTGATACTAAAATAATGAGGTAGCTTTAAATTTCTGTGTTCAAATTTGTAGAACATAAGGAGTGTATATATACACAAGCACACACACACACACACACACATCTATAATAGGTATAGGTTGTTGTCTCAATGATGTTTCAGTGAAAATTGCCAAATTGATTATTATGCATAGAAAACAATAATATGAGCATTTATATGATAAGTGCAAATGTAAAATTGAATCTAAAAGTGAATCTTTTCATAAAACAGATCTGCTTTGGATAGCATCACTCGTGCTCAAGGAAGGCAAATAAACTCCCTGCCTATCCAGAAAAACAGTGCTACAGCTATAGAGGCTATTTGGAGAGATTTTATGAATTTCTGATGTGTAAAATGAGTTTGTACCATGTCATAGATGGAGTCATTTGTAAGGAGAATGAAAAATGTACTCCTTCTGACATCTTTTTGTTTTTTTGAAGTGACATGTGTATACCATGACATTTCTCTGCCCCAACTTGTGTTCCTTCTCAGTGACCCCAGCCATCATCCAAGTGCAGGTCAAGGGCTGCCTGTTGCCCCAAATTTTGTGCTCTGCTGAGCCATCTGCTGAGTTACAGTTGGGAAGTCGGTGAACCTTTAAGCTTCACCATGAGAATGTTTTCTAGAGGAACAACTCTAGAATTGAAATAGGCAAGAGCCAGTTCTATCCAGGCCATAGACCGGGACACACAGCACAGTCTTGGCAGAACATGTACAAGGTGCCCTGGGCTCTGCCATGTCGCCGTCTTTCTACCACTTTGGGGTCTGGTTAGACGGCTCAGGCTCTGAGCAGTGCCCTGGGTTAAATTCCTCCAGCTTACTCAGCCTCTGGGCTTTGTAAGTTCATTTGATAAGGTTTCCAGTAGGGCCTCTGCCTGTTGGACAGCTGTGCAGTGAGTAAACCAGGCACTGGTGTATCAGGAAGAGAGCAGACTTTGATACAGACCCATCTTTGGATTGGGCTCTGCTGCTGTGATCTGTGTGACCCGGGGCAGGTCACCAGATGTCTGCAGGTCTCACTTTCCTCCAGTTTGAATATCAATTACCCACCTCCTTCAAAGGGATCTTCTGAGCTCTAAATGGATGGACAGGGAAAGGCTTCCCAAAAGGCTCCTCGAAATTTCCTAAATGTTAGCTCCGTTGTTGTGGAGCTGTAATGAGGACTAAAGGGAAGGGATCTATGTATTGATAAAAAGGGCCACAGAAGCTTATTCTACAGATGTTCTTTCCTTCTTTCCCTTCTGATTAGTTCAGGTGACAAAGTAATGTGAAAAGAGGAGTGTGCTTTAAAACATGTGCATTTGACAGAGGCCTTTACCAAATCCTTGTGCTCATGGAGAGGGACATGGGGCCAAGGAGTCTTGTGGAGGAGAAGCGCCCTGCATGCTAGATTCCTCCAGGCTTTGCTTTCACCTTGCAGCCTCACCCCATACCTGGCAGCCTTGGACAGGCAGATGGTAGCTGAGGGAGCAGGTGCCCCTGAGCCTGCAAACCACCACATGATGCTTGGTGTCCTTACTTTTCTTTGTACCCCCAGCACTCAGCACAGGACCCCAGAAAACTCTTTTGAGTTATGGGTTGCTAGTGCACAGAGCGGATGCTCAGGTGATATGGTCTATCTATTGAGGGTTTCCCCAAAGTGTTTCAAATAATATTACTCTAGGAAGGGGCTCCATTAAAACAACAACAACAGCAACAAAGTGCATGAGCTTGATAAATATCTCTTTTGGAAACTGGTGATGCACATTAACATATTAAAGGCCCTGAAAAGTCCTGTACAAAGAAACAAGTTCATTGTCCTTCAACCCAGTGTTCCTCAGCTTCATTTTGATCTGGGAAACTTTCTTTTTTTTTTTTTTTTTTAATATACATCTGTTCCCATATCCCTTCCCTGGGAAACTTTTTTTCACTTGTTCCCAGCACATGCACATTGGGAACCACTCATCAATGGCATACTGGTTGGAATTAGTCTAAAATCCTCCATCCTCATACATTTACCTGTAATTGCTAGACTTCTTTGTAGATATTAGCTTCCTTTATGGTCTATTGTCCTCGCCTGGCTGCAAAATGAACTTCATGTAACTTTCCGCCCATGCTTTGTTGCTGATGTCATTGGGGATTGAATGTTTGGCTAGACTCACTTTTCCACTTCAGAAGCCCCGTTGATCTCTTTGCATGATGGCACGTTAGCTGTCTTAAGCCTCAAGTCAGTTGTAAATGATGGGACAAGACTCACTGGGTGGTCCCAGAGAGGCCCTGATGATTTTAACAGCTATTCCTATAATCCAGTCAACTTTGCTGAGAAGATACATCCAGGATGCCCGCTACCTCTCCCTACCTTCCTCACCCATCCGCCTGCTCACTGTCATTCTGTCTCGCTTGGACCATCACAGTAGCTGCCTAACCAGACTGCTCCCAACACAGCAGCCCAGGGGATCCTGCAAACACACAAGTCAGATCAAGTCATCCCAGTACCCTGGAAACACCAGCGTCCTGACAATGGCCCGTAAGGCAGTATGTGACCAGGGTCCCTGCCACCCTCCCCATCCCCTGCTCTGCCAGCCACCCCAGACTCCTTGCTCTTCCTAGAATGCTCCTGGCAGGGTCCCCACCTCATGTAATACAGTTTTTGGCGTTAGGCGTTGCACCAAGTGAGTTTACATCTATAAAGCACCTAGCCTCTTCCCTGTGATACCCAAATGGCTTGCTTCCTCACTTACTTCCGGTGTCTGTCAAATGCCGTCTTAGTGGAGAGGCCTGTGTGTACTGTCCTGTATAAAACAGCAGCCCTCCCCCACCCTACCCGCTTCCCCAGTAGTTAACCTCTATCCTCTTCCCTGCTTTTTTGTCCTGGCAACACCCATCAATGCCTGAGGTGTGATATATTTATCATTTGTTTGTTTATTGTCTCCTCTCCCCTCGGGGATGTCAGCTGACTCACAGCAGGGTCTTATTCCCCAGCTTCTAGCACCGTGCTTGTCACCTTGTCACGTAGGCAGACCTCAGGATCTAGTGGTTCAATGGATGAGTAACAGCAGTCCCCATCCCTCGCTAGTGACGCGACCAGGGCGAGTTACATGCACGGGGTTTGGAATGTCAGGGCACTTTTCAGTCTGCAGTGTTATTTTCAGCTGCTCAGCCTGGCAGATTTTCCCAGGTTCAGAGGCTGCTGCTTCTGAGTCAAGTTGTCACAGCTGAAGGTGAGAGCCAGAGCCTCAGCAGCATGTGGTCAGGGACTGAGCCTCAGAGGAGGAGGGCATGGAGCAGAGGTGACCCCGAGGAGAAGAAGCTAAGGGCAGAGGCTGCAGAACCGCTGGCCATGATGCCAGCGCCTCCCCATCCCTTTAGGTGGCTTCCCTGTAATAATAATGATCGCTTGTTGCAGGGGTGCTTTTTGGCCAGGGTCCATCCTCATAGCCTCTTACACTTGCCGTTGTATTTTAATCTTCTCAGTTACCAGCCTCTGAGATTGTGGTGGTTTGTACTTGGGCAAACAGCTCACCACTGAGGGGTCACTTTGGTCGACAGAGCAGAAAAGGGCTCAGTCTTCCCGGCCCTCAATTTCCTTGCGGTGAAATGAGCAAATCAGAAATGAAGGCTGTAAAGGTCCCTTCCTGTCCCCAAAGTTCCATTATTCTAGGAATCGAGTCTCTGTGAAGGCACGGGACCACGTGTGTCATTCATTCCATGGCTCAGCCTAGCCATCCCTTAAGAAACGGCAGCTATGTCCAAAGGTGCTGGTGGCCTTGGGGAGAGAGTCCCCTTCCTGCCACTGCCTGTCTGGCTCTAGAAATGGTTCAGCTCCGAGACATGTGGGCTGCGCTGAAGAACCTCAGCCAGGTAGAAGGGGCCTCCTGTGATGAGGACACATCTAAGCTCAGGCTGTGCAGCAGGTTCCTCTCTCAGCCCTGCCGGACTGAAGTACAAGCAAATTCAGAGAATCCCCAGGCGGCCGGAGAAAGTACAAATGAATCACAGACGAAAATAAGGCTGAAGAATTTCGGAGAAGGCCTTTAAGAGGAAGAAGATGCCATTTGCTGAAGGTAAAAGTACAACTCTGGTAGCAGCTCATTGACCAAAGCTGTCACAGACTGTAAGCTGGACGCTGGACCATTCTGGGTCACATGACCTGGCAGGAACCCAGCCAATGGCCCAGCAGTTCTGATGACACAGCTTCCTGAGGGACTAGTGCCCCTACCGGCCTGGAAAGAGAGGGAGCCTATACAGATAGGGGGATCCTGCCCAGCAGACCCTGAAGCTAGAGGAGAGGACAGCTTTTCCAGACTCCTCAAGGGGGCAAGATGGGGCCCGGCTCAATACCAAGGGAGTGTGAATTCCAGTTCTGGATTCCACTGTTGACCTCAGTAAAAAGGTAAACCAAGGCAAGTTCCAAGAGAGGAGTTTATTTGGGATTAGGGGAGGAATTGCAGTTTGGGACAAGCAAACTGAAGCAAGAGACAGGCCAGTCACTGAGGGTTTGGGGCAGATTGTATTTACGGGCAGGGCAAGTAAAGAGGGGAGAGTTCAAGTTCGAGTCAGTTAAAATCAAAAAGAAACAGAGACCAGCCTTGAAAACTTCCCGAGCAGACAGAACCATTCCAGCAGCACAAACAGAGCTCAATTCAGCCCACTTGGTGAGGCCAGCACGCCCTCGGTCATCTCTCGTTCATCTCTCGTTCACAGCTCTGGCAGGACTTCCCAAGGTTGATAGGAGACAAGTAATGATCATCCGAGAAAATTCCAACGCTATCATTTTTCTGTAAATCAAGCATTTACGTGAAATCAGTCTCTTAGTCCTTCAGTTTTGTTTTCCTGAGGACACAAGGCACGAGGTTCTGCATTTTATATCCTCTGGTTCTGTGTTAGATTGAAATTCTTTCACATCGTTAACTCAGCTCTCTCAGCAATGCAGTGGGTTTGGTGTGGTTATTCCCATTTCACAGATGGGGATGTAGAGGCTCACGGATGTGAGGCTTGTGTTACACAAACGCCACTGCTAGAGAGCAAGTGTATTGAACTCCTCTGGTATTTCCAAGATGCGTGGCCTGTGCTCTGGCCAGGGGCTGTGTTGGCTGCTGCCATGATGGAAAGGGAAGTGAGATCCGATCCCAGCCCTGCAGGCCTTCTAGGGCAGAGACCCCGCTGTGGCAAAAGGCCGGAGGATGTGTTTTGTTCCTAGGATCCAATGTGCTCCAGGGAGCCCTTAATTGGTGAGGCAAGCCCGGGCCACCATCTAAGTGGGATTGAACTTGCCAGCCGAGGACCTAAACTATTAAGAATAGGCGAAAGGTCATTTTCCAGTGAGACAGAAAATGCCACTCATAATCAAACTTCATTACTTGGTTTTAAATCGAGCCGAGACATAGACCCATCATAAGATTGAGGCACCCAAAAGGACCTTCAAAGATCCTACTGGCAGGAGGATGTTGGGGGAGGGCTTGGACTTTGTCAGACACACTGGGTTTAATTCCTGGACCTGCCCCACACAGCTCTGTGACCTTAGGCAGGATGCTGAGCCTCTCTGAGCCTTAGTTTCTTACCTCGTCGAATGGCATAAGAATAGTGCTCTCCTAATGGGTGACAGAGACCTGGCAGAGATTGAGCTGGATACTGCATGGAAAAGGCTTGGCCGCTGAAGGGGTTCCCTCCAAAGAGAAACAGTGATGGGGAAGCCTCGTTTGGTTCCCCTGCTCCATCTTTTCGTCACCTGCTCCAAAGAGTCAGGCTGAGGCCTCCTTATCTCCTCCCCCAATCCAGGCAAACGCTTCAGCATGTTGCCCTTCGGACCTGGCAAGGGAGAAACCTATGGGGGAAGTCATTGCCTTTGTTGCCTCCCAAGCAAAAGGAAGGGAAATAAGAAGCTGTTGGGCAGCTTTCCTCCAGCTCCCACAGTTCACGGGCTGTGTGGACAACGGGCCACCTGCTGGCTCTTCTAAGCGCAACCCTGGTGTGAGCCAAACACATAGGCACGGATGTGAAGCGTGGGTGCAAAGAGGCCGGGAAAGCACTGGCATGAAAACTGGCATTCTCTGGAGGGCTCCGGGGGTGAGAAGGCCCTACGATTAGGGTTTCCTTCCAGGCCTGAAGTTTAAATTACAGCCATAATTTACTGTTATTATGGGCACTGAACTGTACTTGCCCTGGGCTCTGTAAACAGGAAGTCAGCCAGGCCTATTTAAGTGGTGTTCAAGCAGCTCTAAGAAAAAGAGGCTTAATGATTCAAGAGCAGTGGGAGAACGCAAACCTGCCCTCTTCTCCATCCTGGGCACTGAAGCGTCTACCTTGTCTGCTCCATTTGCCCCTCAGACACTTTCCTTCAAAAATCAAATCTACAGGGCTCCCTGGGGTGCAGGTGGTACAGTGGTTAAGAATCCGCCTGCCAATGCAGGGGTCACGGGTTCAAGCCCTGGTCCGGGAAGATCCCACATGCCGCGAAGCACCTAAGCCAATGCACCACAACTACGGAGCCTGCGCTCTAGAGCCCGTGAGCCACAACTACCGAAGCATGTGCGCCTAGAGCCCGGGCTCCACAGCAAGCAAAGCCACCGCAGTGAGAAACCCACACACTCTGTGCACCACAACAAAGAGTAGTCCCTGCTGGCCGCAACTAGAGAAAGCCTGGGTGCAGCAACAATGACCCAACGCAGCCCCCCCCCAAAAAAAATCAAATCTACAAAAGTTACTGAATGCCTAGTGTGCCAGGCTCTGTGCTAGAGGCAGAGGGGGAAATGGAAACTTACAGGACATAGTCCTTCTTTGTAGAGGGAGAAGGTGGGAGGGGTTCAGGCCCAAAGCATGCTGGGAATTCAGCAGCATGACCTGGTGAAGAGGGAGGAGGAGGTGGCCAGTAGCCGATACGGAGGAAACAGACCTGGCTGATGAGTGGTAGGTTCCTTGGGGAAAAGGCCCACTGTCCATGGTGCAGGCCCCAAAAGGGTTGATGCACTCTGACTCGGTTCCATATCTAACCAGGCTTGGCAGACAGATGCCTCGGAGAGCAGGAGATAATCAAAAGTCAGGGGAGCAGTAATGTCTAGTTCAGGTTAGAGAGCCACCTGGAGTGGCATAGGACAAGCAAGGTCTGTCCTCAAGGGGGCTGGGCCAGGGGATGAGTGTTTTGGTAAATGTAATGCCATTAAATGGAGTCTTCCACATATCATGCCAGTAGGCTGGGGTCCAGGGCAGCTTCCATCCCCAGGGGAGAGCCGGAATGCTAAGTGAGCAGGAAGTTGAAGCAGAAGCCAGTGTTTCTACTCAGCCATGAGGTAGTGGGTGAACAGGGTGCCATGTGCCGTTGGGGCATTGCCCCTGCATTCCAACTGTAAGACTGAGTCTAGTCCCTGCTCGCTGGTGGGCCCGGGGTGCCTGATCATTTCTGCCCATGAATGGGGGCAGGGGCGGAGCTTGTGGCGGGATGGCTTCTGAAGCAGTGGCCGTGAAAAGTGGTGAAGCTGGAGCTGATAGTGTAGTTGGAGAAATAAAATGTAAGCGAAGGGCTGCTAGCAGACCTATGATAAGTTGGCACGTGAGTGATGACCAAGTGAACTGAAACGACACTGCTTGTTAGAGGGTTGAAGGATGGCAGGAAAGGAGTTCAGGCTGGGGGAGTTCCAGGGAGGAAGTTTCTGATGCGCCTTAGAGGATTTTGTCCGGCCCAAAGGAGGGAGGTGAACATTCTGGACAGGAATACAGTGTGGAAGAGGCCCAGGCATGGAAGGCTGGGAGACGGCAAACCATGTTCTGATGTTGCAGGTTTGTGGGATGCGACTAGGAAGGGCTTTGAAGGCCGAGCAAAGGTCCCGGTCCCGACCCCGTGGGATTTAGGCAGTGGGATTCTATGGCATTTGCAGGTGGACATGGCAGTAGTTTACAGCATGTGACAGACACTTGGGAAGCAGAGAGACCAATGGGAAGAACTACTGCATGGCTCAAGGGATGAACCAACAAGGGCCCGAATCAGGATGGTCACAGTGGAAATGGAGGAGAAGGAATGGATTCCAGAAATTTATCAGAGCAAGAGAGGATGGGACTGAGGGCAAAGCCCACAGAGACTGTGTGACAGGGAGTCACAGTCATAAAAGGAGGAGGAGGAGGAGATTAGGAGAAGATGGTGGATGAGCTTTGAGCAGGTGGATTTGAGGTGGCAACAGGCATCTGAATGCTGATATCTCAAGGTGAGATGGATACTGCATGGAAAAGTGAAGTTAAGCAACAGGAAAGGTTAGACTGAGGTGTGTATTTGAAAATCTCCTCTGTAGTGTGGATCTTACATAGTCACAGTGGAGAACACTTCCTTTGAAGAGAGTAGAGGGAAAGGATGCAGAGGGTCAGCTACTCAGCACCAGGTGTGATGGGCCGAAGAAGGAAAAGGAGCAGCTAAAGGGAAAATCCAAGGTTAAGAGGGAGCCACACAAGCAGTGAGGTGCCATTTGCAAAGGAGAGAGAGCATCCAAAGAAGAAAACATCAAACATGGGCAGTTTCCGGGCTTCCCTGGTGGCGCAGTGGTTGAGAGTCCGCCTGCCGACGCAGGGGACACGGGCTCGTGCCCCGGTCCAGGAGGATCCCACATGCCGCGGAGCGGCTGGGCCCGTGAGCCATGGCCGCTGAGCCTGCACGTCCAGAGCCTGGGCTCCGCAACGGGAGAGGCCAAAGCAGTGAGAGGCCCACGTACTGCAAAAAACAACAACAACAAAAAAAAAACATGGGCAGTTTCAGCTGCTGCAGGGGGATTACAGAAAATGAGGGTTCATATCTAGTTATTGGAACTGACCCCTCAAAGGTCTAAAGGATGTTCAAGAATGCTGTTTCCATAGAGTCAGAGGAGCAGAGGTTAAGGGGGTGGGGAAAGAGTGGGTGGCGGTGAAAAAAGTCTAGAAGAGGATGCAGAGGGGTCACCAAACTTCCAAAGCTGGAAGTGAGACCAAATTATGTTCCCCGATGGGGAAGAAGCTGGTGTTGAACAGGTTGGAGAGAAAGGGGGTCCTGCAGGAAGTGTGATCTGGAGGAGATGCTTGTGAGCAGGGAGTTTATCCTTTGAAGGGCAAAGGCATTGTCATTTTCGGAGACAGGGCAGTAGAAGAAATGGGTGTAAAGGTGAATATTTGGGGGTGCAAAGAACCAGAGAAGGGGTGCTTGCACCAAAGGGCCACTGTCTTCTTAGAAACAGGCAATGAGAGGGCGGTGGCTGCGGTTGGTGCGGGAGGGTTAGAGAAGGCTAGTGGGCGTCTGGGGAGGGAAGTCCCCGAAGGGACCCTTGTGGAATCAGGGGAGAGTGAAGGGTGAAGCGAGCCATGGGGATGCATGATGCTCCTCGATGGATGGTCTGGAGAGAGTCCATAGGAGATGCTGAAATGGGTTTCGTTCCACCAGACCAAGCTGGAGGGCTGGAGGCTTCCAGCAGGGTGGGTGAGCCCGGGACACACATGAACTAGCTGAAACACTGATGGACGCCCTGACAGTGCAAGGTTTGGAGAAACTGAATGGGAGCTTCTTGAAGGAGGGAAGCTAAGCAGGTGATGGGTGGGGAAGCCGGGTTGGGGGGCTGATGTGCAGGGGAGGGGGCCTCCAAACTGAGACCACAGAGGTGGAGTGGAGAGGTGATGTGGGTCAGGGCTGTACCAGGGCCAACGCAGAGCCAAGTGGCAGGATCAAAGGCTCTGGGGAACCAAGAGACACAGGCCGACGCTAACAGGTGCGAGGCCGGGCCTGAGGACGGGGTGCGGGTGGTGTAGTCGGGAGGGTGCTGGCTGGGAGTCAGAGCTTCAGTTTTACCATCTCTGCTGCTAAGTAGCTGTGGGACCTTGAGCAGGTCCCTTGCGTTTGCTGGATGAGGGGCTCCTGTCAGCATCATTCCTTACCTCGGTACTGTGCAAGGTGGTCTAGCAAGACAGCAGGGACCCTGGAGGGGATTCAGAGTAGCGGCCTTGGGTGCTCTTCACAGGCTTGGCACCTCCTTCCAGCCTGTTTTATGTTCCTGCCCTCACAAGCCTTGCTTGTGATGTCAGGGGCAACAGCAGGACGCCAGCACCTTGTGACACGGCCACTCCCCTTCTGCAAGAATTGGCAGCTCTGAATTTCACAGCAGGGTTTAAATCAGTACCCTCACCAGCCTCCTGGCAGCCCGACCTTACTCTGGCCAGGGCCGCCAGAGTGAAGCAGGAAAAGTGAGGCAGGAGAGAGGACCACCTGGAGGGGCAGCCTGGGTCTCACCTGTGGGCGCACCTGATTGGGCAAACACAAAGAAGAGCCTGATGGCAGGGGAGTCCAAGGACAGGGGTGTCCCCCGGAATCCTCCCCATTCCTACTGCACAGGTCTGTGATCCTATGTGCTCAGCCACTGCGGCTGTTGGGTGCTACCTGGGTGCCCCTCAGGTACAACATCGTGACTGCAGCATCTGATGCCGCTTCCAGTGCTCCCCTTGTGCCCGGCCTGGGGACAAGGCACTGCACAGGGACATTTTTTTCCCAGGAAGCTATATTTAGAGTGCTCCAGCTGAACTGCTGCTGGGAACTGTGTATCTTCAGTAGGAAAGTGCGCGTCATTAATGAGGCTGCAGGTGTGCGTGTCCTGGGAGGGGCTGACGCCGTTCCTAATGGGATGGGCATCTGCTGGCCGCTGCTTTTGGCACTGCTACGGTGGCCTTGCTTACTATATCTCATTAGATACAGTGGAAGTTGTATCACCAGGTGTGAGATTCAAACCTTCAAGCCTTGGCTTTGCCACTTAACAGCTCTGTGATCTTGGGCAAGCTACGTACTTGACCGTTCTTGAACCTCAGTTTACTCATCTGTAACTTGGGGTAATGAGAGGACAGATTTCATGAAATTCATGGGAGAGTCAGATCAGGTGAGGCATCTAGCTCTTCGTTGATCAGTGGTCAATAAATGTGAGCCCCACCAACCCACCCCCCTTTTTTTTCCTTAGAGGCTTCTTTTCATTAATAAACTTTGTTAGTCACTGCTGTGGCCAAGCCCATCCCAAGGTGCAGGTGTGCTGATGGAGTCTGAAGGGCTCGCAGGGCAGCAAGAAGAGTTTGAGCTGAGCCTTGAGGGATGACCGAGAGTTTGCTGGAAGAGATTCGGGGTTGGGGTCAGAGAGGACGATTCTCTCGTGACAGCATCCTCCTCTTGCCATGGGCAGGCAGGAAAGGGAGACCTTTGTCCCTTTCCATGAGGGTCGCCTCCAACCCCTGTCTGAGTCAGCTCCACACAGAGCCCATCAGCGGCCCCTGGAAAGCCTGTCCTTGTTGTCTGGGAGGATGCACCCCTGCTGCTCATCGTGGGATGGCTCTGCTTTGCCTGGTTGCTCTATCAGGTGTCTTGTGGGGCAGGCCTAAGGTCCCAGTGGTGCCGGGCCCAGGTGTGGAAGAGAAACAGGGGTCATAGTGGTCTTCATGGCAGGGCAGTGAGGACTGTGCCCTCTCTTTACCCCCAAAGCACAGGACACACGAGATCCTGTGGGAGAAGAGAGTGGATGCAGGGACTCTGAGAGAGCGTGCATCCAAAGAGCAGCTGCCCAATGATCATTGTTTCCCCCAGGATATGTCCCTGGGGAAAACAATGGGTGGGGTCCAATCCTGTGGTCCAAGGGCGGGGACGGATTTTCCCAGCTGTTGTATGTCCAGGACATGAGCTTCTCTCTAATTACATCATTTTTTACCAGCCATGTAGACTTATAACTTCAGACGGTATTTCTTTCTCCCCATAGCACACACCTTTGTCATGTCCTGAAGCTTCTGGTTTGAAACAGTGAACAATGTTGAAATCTGTCAGCTCCATGAGTTAACACTCCCATCTCAGCAGATTGATTTGGCAGAAATACTAAATTCCAGAAACCGTGTGGGCTGGCCGGCATGAGCCCTGCCCTGGGAGAGTAAAAAAAAAAAAAAAAAAAAAAATACATTGCAGATTCTGGGGGCTAACTTGCATTGAAAAGCAGTCAAGTTTTATTTTTATTTTCTTGTTATTTGTACTGTGTCCACCGTTGGCTTTCCTGTTGTATTCTGTGGGGGTGATGTTGATAAAGGACGCGAGCAGGGTCGACAGGAAGAAGGGAGGGATGGTCCAGTTCATGCCTATCTAACACTCATGAACAGAGAGAAAGCTGGCCCGGCGGGCCGGTGACATGAGCCTAGCTGCCTCCTTTTTGACATCAGTGCTCAGAAGAGACCTGTTTCCTCATCTTATCACTGTGCTCAACAGGGGAGAATTTAGCAAACCCAGAAGGTAGTATCGTGCACAGGGCAGCATTTTCCAAAAATATATATTCTCTCAAGCCACCTTAGAACCATTTTTAATCATTTCATTATTTCTGGCATATATGATCAAAAGTGATTTTAATGACAGTAAAAAAAAAAAAATACTGGCTCCATTGGTGTGTGACGTCACCTGAATTGCATATTCTCTCCAAACCATAGCCCTTGCCTGTTAAGGGGATGCTAAAAATGGTACCTACCCCAGAGAATAATTCGTGACGATTAAATGAGGTAATACATGGGTTTTCCTAGACACATAGCAAGCACTCAACGAATGGCAGCCACGACCCCGTGGTCGTCAGCATGATTGGGGTGCCTGTTGCTGCCTTCATCGCATCCTCACATTTTGGGGTGGCCCAAGTGTACTGTACCTTGGGTGGTGCAGCATCAAAGGCGTGGTCTTTATTCATTCATTCATCAGAGAGTTATTGAACTCCTACACGTGCCAGGGATTAAGGCCACAAAAATGAATGAGACACAGCCCGGCCCTGAAGCAGCTTGCCTTCCGGAGAGATGCTCACATAAGCAGTTACATCATTTTTCACTCTAACGATGACTCCGAGGGAAGCAGGCGCTGGGGACATTGGGAACCCAGGGAAAGAGAGGGAGTCAGTGGAAGGCAGAGTGTCAGAGTCCCCTTTCCTCGTCCTTCCATGCCATCTATTAGAGTAACACCTGGATTTTTATAATCGGCCAAAGCCAGTTTATAATGAGAGCCTCACACTGGTTGGGAGTGGCAGGAAGGCAAAGTCAATTCATTTTATTGCTTTGGGACTAGACTGAACCAGAAGGTGTAGAGATGAAGCAGGAAATCCTGTCTGAAACCAAGCTTCCCATCCGTTGGCATAAAATCCTGATGAGCCCTTAAGGGGAACGGAAAAAAAAAAGTCTAGTAATATTCAAATGATGCTGAGAAATTCCTGACTTTAAAAGGATGAGATTTTTAGCAAAGGAAGTTGGATATTCAGAGGTGCTTTTTTTTTTCCAGAATTATTTTTAGCCCCTAGCTATATAGTTTTCCTTGCTGACTTAGGTGCAGTATGTGGATTAGACCGATTGTGTTTGGGGAACAAAAAAAAGCCACATCCTCCTGTTAAAGAGTCGGGATGTTTTAAGGCCTGTGCATGTTGTTATCTCAAAAGGGTAGCGCCTTGGGGAGGGGGGTGGGGGCAAAGTAATGGTCCAGGATAATAGTCACTAGTAAATAGTCACTAATAAAACTCTTAAGAGTTTTAGCCCACTTGCTCTAAAGTGTGGGAAGTTCTGGGATGGAGGAAAAATCTCATGCATGTCGAAGTGGTAATTTTCTCAAAACGCGTTATTTTTGCCTTATTACTAAGTGCCTGTGAGAAAAGACATAAAATTAAATAAATGTGTTCTTTTGTTTCTGAATTCATCCGTCAAGGATTTACTCACCTCATCTCTCTTTGAACTGGGTTTCTTGCTCTCAGGGGCCACAGCCAGGACTGCAAACATACAGTTAAAAGCTGCTTTGATAAACAGTGTGATAAGTACATGAAAAGTATAGACAGGACGGGAGAGACTAACTGCATGGTAAGCCAGGGAGTGTATCTTTTAAATTGCTGATGACATGGGAACCAGGGCTTCAAGAATTGCCAGGAGATTGCCAAGGAAGGAAGGATGCTGGGCAGTGGGAAACGTGCAGTGCTGACCTGCCTTCAAGGGAAGCTTGGAGTTGTAGGTCCTGGAACAGAGCTGAGAGAGAGGATCTGATTGCAGGAAATAGCCAGAAATCGTGGAATCGCTGAGTGGGTGGTTATCCCAGCAAACCTGCTCATTTTATAGGAGAGGGGACTCAGAGCCATTGGGTAGCTTGCCCAGGGTCACACAAATTATAGGGAAGAATCTGAACCAGGACCTGGATGTGCCCTTTGGGGCTCGGCTTCTTCAAGTGTGACATGAGGGTTGGGTGGTAAGTATGCTAAGGCCTCTCAAGGGTTTCTGCAGCTTCTCTGCAGCTTTCCGAGAATAAGACTCAGCTTAAAGAGAATCTACTGTTATTTACAGAACACACAATGAAAAAGTTGAGTAGCCTTTTGTATCCTAAATGGCCACATTTGTGCCAAACTACGAGCCTGGTCCTGTTTTCAAGATGAGGGGATTGAAATTCACTGCATTAAAAAAAAAAAATTCTTCCTCTTTTTCATCTTTTGTTAATCTATATGAGAAGAAAACTGAAGCTTTCAGAAAGTAGAGCTGTGAAGGAGCTAGACTGATGTTTAATAAACAACCTTGAAAGTGGAGACAGATCTTACCCTCCTCCATCAGGAAGTCATCCTATGAAAGCTGGATCTGTATCCCTTGATCCTTACCCTGAATGGCTTTTGAGCTCTGTCTTTTGGGGCTGAAACCTTTTTCTTTGCATTCACAGTGGTGGCGGGGAGGATGTGTTTTCTATAGAGCCTAGTGTACAGTATTTGGAATCATCTAGTGAATCGGTTGGGTAGCCTGTTCCCTGGTGGTACCTCTGCCTCGTGGGCTCCCAGAGCATCCTGCCATGCCTGGTTAGCAGTTAGTGTGAGTCTGCCAGGCTGCAGGACCCTGAACAGAGCATGGGTCTGTCCCCTGATGGATGAGAAAAGTGAATGAAAAAAAAAAATGAAAGAAAATGATGTAACCCCACCACTCTACATATCATGGGCAGAGTTCACCTCAGTGATTTCTTTTTTTTTTTTTGGCTACGTTGGGTCTTTGTTGCTGTGCATGGGCTTTCTCTAGTTGCAGCAAGTGGGGGCTACTCTTCACTGGGGTGCACAGGCTCTAGGTGTGCGGGCTTCAGTAGTTGGTGGCGCACGGGCTTATTTCCTCCGCGGCATGTGGGATCTCCCCGGACCAGGGCACGAACCCGTGTCCCCTTCATTGGCAGGCGGATTCTTAACCACTGTGCCACCAGGGAAACCCCACAGTGATTTCTTTAAGCAGAATCTCTCTTTCTACTCATGTCTACTACTAATTACAGTCTTGTAATTAGAAGTGCCTGGCTGAGACTGGCTCCCCTGCTCTTCACGACCACCAGGTCCTAGTCTTCAAAGGAAATTAGGCCTCAGATCCATTGGGATGTTTATGAAAATATTAATGCTGCCCAACTGAAAGTTATGTTTCTTCAGAGCTTTTTAGCTGTAAGAGTTTTCTTTTGTGTTTCTGTTGTGTTATAAGAGTGATTTTTTTTGTCTTCCAAGAGATGTTAAAATTCAAGGAGGACTTAAGGTTATGAGCTTATAGGTAAGCCAAGTCCTTATATCTTAGGCTCTTATTTTAATGCCACAGATGATACTTCATAGGGTTCTTCTGAAGAATAGAGAGGGACATTGTAGGCAATGAATGCATGAGAATTACAAACAACAATGCTCCTATGGCCAGCAAACATACTGATGGAAGCCACCAATGGTTTGGGTACAGTGCTAGGCACTGGGCCAGGCCCTGAACATTCTTGGTTTCTAATTTTTGACCTAATTCTGAAAGACAGGCCCATCCCATTGCACGTGGGAGGGAAATAAGGCTGTAGTTCAGGCCACTGTTAGTTCTCTTCTTTTCCCTGCCCATCCTCTCATGGTCTCCTGTTAATGTTCCCCTTAAACTGGGGTAACTTGAGACCGTCTTCACAGTCCAAAAAGCAGGAAGGATGTCTAAGTGAGTGGCTGCTAGCCACCTTGCCAACGCCGTGTGATTCATTGCAGAGTAGGAGCTAATATTTCCCAAGGGCCCTTTAGCAGCAGAAAAGGCTTAAAAGAGTGGGACAGAGGTTTCTAAGTTACTGAACAGATTTTATGAACCGCTAATTACTTCATAAAGGCGTTTTATTGGGCTGGCGTGATCTGTTATTTGCACTGACTGTTTGCATGTCTCAGTCCTCCTGCCTGTTCCTTCTGCCCTAGCCAGTGCACCTCTGGGAAGCTTTGCCCCGTGTCCAGCAAAGGAGGCTTTGATGTAGTTCTCTGCCATGCTCACGCCCAAGCCAGCGTCCACCTCTACTCACCATATATGGGGACGGGGACTCTGGCTCCAGTGACTCTCTGAGTTAGTATCATTAGGAAATTTGAGCAGGGGAACTACAGCCTGAGTAGGTGTACCTCTCGATGTGATGGATTTAATAGATTTGGCAATGGACAAGAGCCTTGGTTTTTTCATCTGCAGAATAGGGTTAAGGAAGAAGAAGAGGGGTTTGTTTATTTTTGTCCATTGGTTGGTTCTTTGACTGGGTTCTTCCCCTTCTGAGTCTTTAAGAAGTTTCTAAGGGCACAGGAATGACCAGAGCAGGCAGTAGGTTTAACATGTGTCAGAGAGAAAGTGGAACTTGCACGCTCCTGTTTCCTTTTTATTTTCCCATTGATTAGGACAGCTTAACATGAAAAGGGTGGGGCAGACAGGTTCACAAAGCAACCGGAGTCCATGGCAATTACAAAAAGAGCAACAGGAACCTTGGGGCTCTCTGAGCTCTGCTTCCTCTTTCCTTTTAGAGAATTTGGAGATGTGAACACATAGGTCCGCTCCCTGGTTCTTCAAAAAGAGTCAGGAGGAATGAGGAGAGGGAGATGGGCAAAGGAGGTGGGAAAGTTGTCATGGTTTTTATTAAGCAGGAAAAGATGGATCTGAAAGCAGACAATACACACGAGAGAGTGGCAGCGTTCCCTGCAAATGTCTGGAGTGGATTAGTAAACAGATGGGAGCTTTGATAGAAGATTACTGGGAGTTGTCACGAGCTCTCTAAAAACAAGCAAAGTCAAATAAATGCTTTACGTTTTTGATAAGGTTGCTGTTATGTCAAATACATGCCCAAGATGTGATTTCCTGGAGACATCTAACAAAATTTTCCCGTAATAGCCTTATGAGCTTGTTAAACAACAGTACTGTGTTTTGATTTCTTGAGAGAGAAGTTGTGTGTTAGACACAGGCTAAGGCCTTTTTTTTTCTTTGTAGCTGGTCTCCCATAATCCTCAGGTCGCTCATCTGAAGAAGTTGCTATCATTGTTTTTCCAATATCGCGTTTGCTCAGTTTGGGGCTCAGAGAGATTAAGCAACTTGCCCAAGGTCGCACAGCCTGTGAGGGCAGAGTAGGAGTCTCACCCCAAATTCTCTGCCTCCCCACCGTCCATGCTCTTGACCATGATGCTACACTGCCTCCCAGGGGCTACAGTAGCTGTAGAATTTGCCCTTGAAGCATTCATTAATGGGTTGACACTGGTCTGGAAAGACCTCCGGTGTGGAATGCCACAGGAGTCTCCTTTTGCTTTGCATTCTTCAGCCTTTCTACGCATGACCCAAGTGAAAACAGAAAGGCACACTTTTCCATATAAACTAAATCATTGGCCCAGGCTGGAGGAGCAGATCATGCACAGGATGGCAAGAAATAACCTCACCTGTCCCAACAGTGGGTGGAAACCACAAGAACCATTGCAAAGTGTACGTTTCTGCATCTTGGCTTTTAGTCGAATTTTCAGGTAAGCCACACCTTGGCAAGAGGGACACTGGAGAGTGGAGTCCATGAAGGGAATGAGGACATTGAAGAACCTCTACTGGCTCCTCCCATCACAGCCAGGATCTCAACTGGCTCAAACCACCTATCTTCCGGGGAATTTCTGCCGAGGATTAAAAGTGGGCAGAAGACCAGTCCATTCTGCGGACTTGTCGCTGTTGACGCCAGGTGCCACCAAGGAATGGTTGATGCAGAGTGCCCAGTGGAAGGAGGAAAAAAGCTCAGGTGTGGGAAGCTGATCAGTCTCACGTCAGGTGATGATGGTGCCAGAATGAGAGGAGTAACAGTGCAGGCATCCAAGGAATCTCAGTGATTTGCTTCGAATCTCCAAGGAGGGGGGTTGGTGAAGTCAGAACCAGAACCCAGGCCTCTGGACCCCGTTAGTACCACGGGAAAGCCACAGTGCTGACATCTGTCTCTCCAACCTGGCTTTGGGATTCTGGCTCCAGGAACAGGTATACGTCTCCATTCCTTGACACTCACGGAACCCTTCCTGCCACTCTCCACTCAGCAAATGTATTTATTTGATAAATGGTTATTGGCAGCCGACAGCATCAGACAATGTTCTAGGCCCTGGGAACCTTTTTTTTTTTTTTTTTTTTAATTTATTTTTGGCTCCATTGGGTCTTCGTTGCTGCGTGCGGGCTTTCTCTCGTTGTGGTGCGCGGGCTTCTCATCGCGGTGGCTTCTCTTGTTGCGGAGCACGGGCTCTAGGCGCGTGGGCTTTAGTAGTTGCAGCACGCAGGCTCAGTAGTTGAGGCATGTGGACTAGAGCGCAGACTCAGTAGTTGTGGCGTACGGGCTTAGTTGCTCCGCAGCATGTGGGATCTTCCCGGATTAGGGCTCGAACCCGTGTCCCCTGCGTTGGCAGGCAGATTCTTAACGACTGTACCACGAGGGAAGCCAAACATTTTTAATAAAATAAAAATAAAGAGAGAAAAGAAAAGGAAAGAAAAAGAGAAAAAGACACAAATACCAGCCCTCAAAATTGGGAAATGTTCTAACCCAGAAAGAAGATGGTTGGGCTATTTGATGTAATACAATATTCAAACAGCTCAAGTAGGCAATAAAATTTTTAGGCTAGAATGGTCAGGACTTGAGCGATTTTTTTTTCCAAGCAGATTTTATTCCACAAAGAAGTCACTGCTTCTAATTTTTGTCGAGAACATGCTGCAACTGGGGCTTTTTCCATCTCTTCCCAGGCCAAGTGCAGAATGCCAGAAGTTTGGCGTTCCCAGGGATTTTTGTAGGATCTGGACATGAGAGAGTTTTGCTTTTTGCTGGCATATCAATTAGGAGATCTTGACTTCTTGCTTCAGGTGTGTGTGTGTGTGTGTGTGTGTGCACGCGCGCGTGCATGTGCGCACCTGTGTGTGTGTTTCAACATCAAAGCCTGATGTCAAACCACCTCCTCAAACTGTCTGTTGCTTAAAGAATACCATGTTTCCTTCAGGCCCCAGAGGGCATACATTTAAGTAAATAATTAAATTACATCCTGTTGCCAAGTAATTTCTTAAAGAGGCAGTAAATGGAATCCCTTCTGGGAAGGTTATGCTGTAATCACTGGATGGCTTTCTTCAAGAGGAAGATGTTTATTTGCAAACTCTCCACAGCCTAAAATATTTACTTCTCAGGTCTCTGACCAGGAGAAAGAAAGAAACTTTGTTCACTTTCAGAGGATGCCAAGTTTAGGATTCATCTCTGGCGATGTGGGAACAGCTGTCAGGGACTGTTTTGCCTCCGGCCAGGCCCTTACACTGCAGTGAGCAGGGGCAGCAGGGTCCCTGTGCTCTGAGGATTAAAGGTATTTGCACTGGACGAAGGCAGGCATTATACCGGGCTTGGTAAGTGTTGGTATACAAACTCTCCATTTTGCATCTCCATTTTGTATCTTTTATCTGCTTAAACGTACTCATTTGCCTGGACAAAGACCTGTGTGAATACTTGTTTTTGAAAAATGTTTATATTTTCACATAAAAGAATATATACTCCCCCTATCGACAATGGGGAAACATCATAAAGGCTAAGAAGAAAAATAAGAATCATTCATTTTCCCACACCCCAGGGATAAAGTACATTTTTGTCTTGTTTTCCAGTATTTTATTTTCCTTCAACCACATATATGCCGTCGAGCTGACACTGTATAAGGGATTATTTTATAGATTTTGTTAAAAGGAAAGGTGAATGGTCTCTACCCCAAGGAGCTGGGTTCCTCTTCTAGCTGAGCCTGCTCACCTGCCTTCATACATTTTAATAGAACTCTTCCATCTGCTGTCATGAAAGGTAAAAAGAGCTATGGTTCAATCAGGCACATTCATGGCTCAGGTGAAGAGTTCTGGGAGCTGAAAGGCCACAGGTCAATTACCCCAGAGCGGTTCAGGATTGCTGCTTGAATGCTCAGTCACACTTCTCAAGGTGCATTATTGCGCTAATAAAATGTTCTTGGCTATAATTTTGTAGCACTTGGTAATAGGAGTCCCAGAGGGATTGGGCATTTATCTTGAACACGGGCTGTGCCCAGGCCCCCACCCGCATAGCAAAGTTTGCTTTAATGATGTTCCTTTGAATAATTTAAATGTCATCGCCTGTTGAGTCTTTTCTGTGTATTTTATTCTGCAGAATGCCCCAAAGGGTTAGTTGGTCTTCAAAAGCCGTGTGTTAGACACAGTTGGATATATTTTTTTCCTTCTCTGGCCTTGAGATTTATGCATGGATCCTTTTCTTAGACAAATACCAGGGGAAATGACCTTTGCAAAATACAAAATTTCAGCCTGGGGACGCACAGTGGAGGATTCCTCACCTTCCGGAGCGCCTCTAGCAGGAGCTCCATAGTCTGGGAGGACGGGGGCGTGGCAGTGGGCGGGGCCTAGGCCAGTGTGATTGCACTCCAGGCCAGAGACACAGTAAATAGCATGGGTCAATACCATCCCACATGAAAAAGATTTAACAAGGACCTACTGTATAGCACAGGGAACTATAGCCAATGTCTTGTAATAACCTATAATGAAAAGGAATCTGAAAAAGAATGAAAAAGAAATGAAAAAGAATCTGAATCACTTTGTCGTACACTTGAAACTAACACAACATTGCAAGTTACTATACTTCAGTTAAAAAAAAATAGATTTAACAACCTCAACTGCTGATTGAACCAAGGAACCCAATGTGAACTTTGAAGAGCTCTGCCCTCAGGGATAAAAGATTTAGGAAATTTTAGATCTAATAGGGTCTGTGAGGTCATCTCTTCCCAGACCTTGGATTTACGGATGAGGAAACGGAGGCTCTGCCAGGGTGAAGGATCATGCAGTGAGTCACACCCACCACGGCAGAGGAAGGTTAGAACCCACATCTCCTGAAACCCAAGCCATGCCTCTACTGTGCTCCCACTGGGACCTCTCTGCACCCACGTTCCAAGGACACTGGAGACGTATTAAATGGTACCATGGAAATGCGATCCTTTGCTCAGGGATCTGATTACTTTGAAAAAGAGGTGCCAACCTATGGAATTCTGCTTTGTGAATAACTGGAATGAGTGCCTGTGGAATTAGGTACACGCACCCCTAGCAGCACTTTGGCATCTGGTCCAAGCTGGGTCACGCCCTGTGAGGGAGGGACGTGAGGACAGCATTTCACGAACATCGCGAATGTCCGTCACCTTCTTAAAGAAATGTTCTGCACAGAGGAGTCCCAGGATCCACTCGGGCCTCATTTGCTTGTGCCAGGGCCCCAGATGAAAGCCAGGGGCAAGGAAGAGAAAGACAAAGGAAATCGATGGAGCCTCGAATAAGACAAAAATTAAAGGAGCTAAGTGCGGGGTGGGGGCCGGTTTTCAAAGAGATGAGTCAGGGGAGGGATAATAGCAGTATAAAAAGAATTTGAAAAGAAAGAAAAAGTGTTTAATTATGCCAACCTTTAAGAACTTGTGTAGCGCACAGTGGAACAGGAGCCTGTTTTGTTTGGTTGGAAGCGGCCATCTGACGATAAACACTTTCTAGGGCCCCAAGTAAGGGGTCTGCCTTCACTGCTCAGCTGTTCTGCTAATAAGCCCTCATGCTCTCTACGGCCTCCAAAGGCTTGCGTGGTCCCTAACCCTGACCCTCTTTGGAATTTCACTGTACAAAATGTAGAGTTCTGGTGTGTCTGCGACTGGTCTCTTTGTCTGTCTTCGCCACTTTCACTCCTGAGGAGGGGTTAAGGGTTGTGGGGAGAATGCAGTCTTGGGAGCAAGACTGTGATGGTTCATCCTAGGTTCTGCCACTTACCAGCTCTCTGGTGCTGGCCAAGTGGTTAGGACTTTTCTGTGCCCCAGTGGATCATCTGTAGCTGGAATGTCAACTGTGTCCACTCAAAGGATTGGCATGGAACTAAATGCTCAGTTAGTCGACCCGTGGGCGTCATGGTGGCAGTGATACTCAGCCTGCCCTCAACCTTGGGCCCTTGCCCATATGGTTTTCACTCTGTGTTGAGTCTCTACAGTAGCAGTCTTTGGCCAAGATGGGAACCAGGAGGCAGAGTTCCCTAAGAGAGGGCTGGTGTTACACTTTGTCCAAAATTGTCTCAACCCAGAGGACCAGGGCGTGTGCAGGCATGTGACCAGGGGAGAAAAGGGGGAGCAGCAGGGGCCAGGTGTGAGGATGAAAGCTGAATCTCATCATGAGCATCTGGGGTGCTCCTTGAGCATGTGGCCAGAGTCCTAAAGCCAGAGGGGGCTTCAGTGTGGTGTCCTCGGTGGAGGGAGTAGCCACAGGGAACGCTGAGAGGTTGAGAGTCTCAGGGCTGTGCTGTGCTTCCACCACCCTGGAATAAATAAAGGGTCAATGAGGGCATGAAGAGAATTGAAGCTGGAAGGGAGGGATTTTGGAGAAGGCTGTGGGTTTTCAGATTTTACTATGTATATGATGGGCGAACCACCGGAAGCTTTTGAGTAGCAGAGATGCTCTGGGTTTTTGGCAGAAAGCTCTGGCTGTCGTGATTGCTCGTGATTGGTTGGGCTGGAGTGGGAAACAGCTGCAGATGCGGGGGCCCCTTGGAAGGTTTTTGTGATACTCCTGGCAAGCCATCAGGAGGATGTAGACCAAATCAGAGAGGCGATGAGGAGACAACTTTGAGGAACATCACAGCAGCTGTACATAAAAGATTGGGAGCCTGGTTGGATTGGGCTTCTAAGGGACGGGGAGTGATGACAATTACTCTGCGATTTCGAGTCTGTGTGGCTGGCGGGCTGTGATAGGAAGTCAGGGTGGGGAAAGAAGGGGAGACGAGAGAGTACAAGTCATGCCTGAGCATTTTGGCTTTGAGGTGTCGGGGGAAGTACTCATCCGGGTGTTCTGGAGGCATCTCATACTTTAGCACGTCCACACAGAAGCGCCTGACCCCCACCGCCATGCTTGCTGTCTCTGCAGCCCTGCGCATCTTAAGGGCAGCCCCATCCGTTCAGTTGCTCGGGGGGGGGGGTGGGGGCCCTTGACTTCTCCCATCCCCCAGTCTCCATGGAGAAGTTATCAGAACACTTAGTCAGTGTTCCCTTTAGAGCAGTCTTCTGTCCCCTGCTCCCAGCCCCCAGGGACCCCTCCGCATTCCTGCATGGAGCCTCCCACCCCCATCCTCCTTGTCCCTTCACAGCCCACTCTCAACAGGGTACACAGGAGCCATCAGATCCCATCGCTTTTCCGCTCAGCACCCTGCCATGGCTCTCCATCCTTCTGCATAAAGGCCAAGTTCATCCCAGCAGTTGACAAGACTCTATGCGATCCACTGCAGCCCCACTGACCCTGCACCCCTCTCCGTCCCTCACGGTGTCCGAGCCAGGCCCCGGCCTCTCTGCTCCTAGGTGTGCACGTGTGCTCCAGCCCTGGGCCCCTGCTGCCCTGTCTGGAATGCTCTTCGCCAGATAACCTCATGGCTTGTCCGCACTCCCTTGAAGTCCTTACTCACATGTCCCAATCTCCATGAGACCCGCTCCACCTACACCAAAACTGTACCCGCCCAGCACTGCTATGTTCTCCCCGTTTTTTTCCACCGTCAATTTGGGAATCATCAGTGTAGAGATGGTGCTTAAAACTGCGAGGCTGGATGAGGTGACCTGGGGAGTAGGTATGGGTGAAAAAGGGAGCCTGGGGCACTCCCTAGCTGAGTGGGCAGAAGAGGAGAACCTGGGCCAGAGATCAGAGGGAACAGCTGGGGAGGCTGGGACATGCAGGATCCTGGCAGCCAAGGGAGGAAAGTTCTTCCAAGAGGAGGAGGGGGTCACCGGGGTCTAAGGTGGCAGGGGATGGGGGGAGCAGGTAGGATGACAGTGGCCTTTGGATTCATCCATTTTCAAACCTGAGGAGGCCTCATCCCCCTGGTCCCTCCAGCAGTGGCACATGGCTCTTTGTTGTTAAAAGGTCCAGTGAGAATAAGGCCTCCGTTGATCAATTACATCTCTGCTTTAATACCAATAGCCCTAACTATCACTTCTGGATGGCCTGTGATGTGTCACGTGATCTACATCCACTCTCTCATTTAGTCCCCACCACAGTGCAATGAAGTCACCACATTTTACAGCCCAGGGAACTGAGGTTCAGACAGGTTCAGTGGCTTGTCCAAGGTCAGAGTTAAAGGTGCAGAACGGGACCGAGGATCCAGGATGGGCTCCCAGGCACATGGTTTTTCAGAGTGGGCCAATTAGTCCTGTGGGCATGGAACAGCCCCAAAGGGTGCCATCCACTAGGCTCCCACACCTGAGCTGGCCACGCAGGGAACCTCAAAAGTCCCTGGAGGCCCTTTGATGAAGTTGTGTAAAGAAGTAAGACCAGGGCTTCCCTGGTGGCACAGTGGTTGAGAGTCCGCCTGCTGATGCAGGGGACATGGGTTTGTGCCCCGGTCTGGGAGGATCCCACATGCTGCGGAGCGGCTGGGCCCGTGAGCCATGGCTGCTGAGCCTGAGCGTCCGGAGCCTGTGCTCCGCAACAGGAGAGGCCACAACAGTGAGAGGCCTGCGTACCGCAAAAAAAAAAAAAAAGAAAAAAAGAAGTAAGACCAGCTTGGTTATGGCGCCAATAAAACTCCATCTGTGCTGTATATGTTATGTTGATAGTGATGCAAAGGTAAACTTTGCCAGAGGGAAATGTCACTCTTTTCCTTTGCTTTTTCCCTTGTCAGCATTACGTTTGGTAAAAATCCCTGTTGTGTGGCCCGAAGGGATCTTGAAACCCAGATCTGTTTAAATATAAAACATACAAACTCAAGTTAATATACACATATAGAACTGTGCATTCTAAGAAGACTCTCAGTCGGGCGGAGTGATCTGTGGGAGAACCAGGAACCAGTCTGCCCGCTGTCTGGTTTTAGTCCCACTGGCACCTGGTGGAGGGCAGAGGGCTGGGTTCTGCCAGCCCCTGGGGAGCTCAGTCCAGGACAGCCCGGAATTACCATGGGGAGTGAGTTCTAACACGCATGGAGCCCCAGACCGCCAGGGTCCCCCCCCTTGCAGAGGCCCATCCACAAGAAGTCCCGTCCATGAGAGGTTTCTGACAGCATGAGTGCCTGCCTTCATCCAGGGTCCCTTCCTGACTCATAAAAGTCCTTGGTCTGGGGACTTCCCTAGTGGTCCAGTGGTTAGGACTTCTCGCTTCTTCCACTGCAGGGGGCATGGGTTCAATCCCTGGTCAGGAAACTAAGATCCCACATGCAGCATGGCCAAATAAATAAATAAATGAAAATAATACACGTTTTTAAAAAGTGAAGAAATTACTTTAAAAAAAAAGAAAAAAAGAGTCTTCGGTCTGCTTCCTTCCTTACCCCGGGGTGGGGCTGCAGCTCAGTGCTGTCGGCAGAGTCTGTGGGATGTAGGGGCTGATGGTGGGAGAGGACAAGAGTTTCCAGTGACGTCACAGTTTGAGATCCTGGAAGCTGGTCCCCAGCCTGAGCTCATTGTCAGGGAGAGATGCTCATGCAGTGCTTAGTTGAGACTGTGGTGTCAGCCAGGTGTGTCTGAGGCCTCTGCTGAAACACCGTCTCCTAGGGTGTAACGGGGGCAGGGCCACTGCCTGAGGCTTGGACCAGCACCACTAACTGCAGAACTTCCCCAGGCCATGTTGCAATTAGAGGAAGACACCCGTCTGTTTTCTGGATTTCTCCTGCGTGTCTGACAATCCTTCTGGCCAGCTGGGTTTCATGAAACCCCAAATGGGTCTTGCCTGAAGAGCATTTTTCTCTAATTTTTAAAGCCAATCTGAGAGTTTGTTCTGGGAAATCTAATCTGTGCACTTCCTCTGCCAGCCTATTGTTGAAGAAAGGCTGTTTAGTATTCGAGAAACCTTCTGGGACTTTTAAATGATTCTGTTCAAGTATTTTTTCTCCTCTCACTAAAAATTCCACTGTGCCAAGAGTTAAGAGGCTTCAACTCCTGAGGACTGTCCTTGGGTTGAGAAAATGACAGCCCTGTATCCTTCCCATCTGGGTAGAGGCATTAATTAATCCAGCCTTTTCACTTACCTTGATAGGGAGCCATATGCCTCGTTCAAAGCCAAAGTTCATTTTTTTAATTTAAAAAAAATAGCATTGCTTCAGTTACCACTCCCTGGTTCCAAGTACTAGCTTTGCTGCTAAACAGTTATGTAACTGGGAACTCACCTCCCTGGCCTCATCCTCTCTGAAGGGATGAAGTCAGGCAGCCTGTGAGATTTCCTCCAGCCCTTGTGACTGTGTGGGTTGGTAACTTTGCACATTGTGCTGTGCTGGGAAGTGCCCAGATTTCATGGTGAAATTATAGTCTTCCTTCACCAGAGCATTAGAACTTGACCTCTAAGAAGACAGGTCTACTGGAGGCAGGCTGCAGCTGTTTTGGTTAACATTATTCGAAGTCCTGCTCCCTGGTGACCAACTCCACAGGTTCCTTTTTCCAACAAATAGTGACCGAATGCCTTCTAGGGGCCACCCACTGTTCTGAGTACTGAGGACACAACAGTAAATGAAACAAACAAAAAACCCCATACCCACAGAGCCTGTACTGTAGCAACATGACCTGGGATGCTTGATTGTATCCTATAAGCCTCGGAGCCTTGATTATCTGTGATCTGTCTGTTGCTTACAACCATCCTCTTTAAGATCCACAGACATTTTCACCGACATGATGTTTTGGTAATCATGTCTATGCCAATTGATGTGTTTTACTGCCAAACCGTCTTTTCTTTTTTGGCCTGACTTGGGGGAAATTCATGCATTATTCAGTAGACCCCCCCAAATGACTCATTTGTGAGTAGATAGGAACCCAAGGCTCAGAGGCTGGTACCTGGTGACATTTTTAAGAAATGGTCAAGCTAGCTATCCAACCCAGATTATTAATTCTAAATCCATGCTTCCTTCAACTAAAATCTCAATCATAAAGTCATGTTTTCATATATAGGGAATCAGTTTCTAGAACGCTAAACCTAGAACTTACCGCACGGGTCCTGTTTGCCAGCCTCAACCCTCCACCCCCAGTGTCAAATTCCTAACAGATTTCTGAAGCTGTCCTGACATTGCTACGACAACTGTTTTGAGTTGCCAAAATGCATGCCATCATGTCACTTCATTCTCATTCATTCTTACTCTCGGTGTGAAACTGACTGGAAGACACAGCCTGAGACCTGAACTTCTCCGCAGCTCACACTGCCCTGCTCCAGCAGTTCATTCAGTTGCTAGAACATTATCAGGCTTCCTGGACCTACTGATGCACAAGGCTTCCTTTCTCTCAGCTTTTGTTTTTTATTTCCACCACTACTTTCCAGCATAGCAGCCTGGTGGTGAGCATTCCAGCAGTCTTGACTTCAACACTATCACCTGGGTCTCTGTTTAATGACCCATGTTTATCCCAGGCGTCCATCTTGCTCAGCGGGCCTTGCAGGGCCAGGGAGGGAGACACAAATGATGTGTGAAAAATAGTTGCCAGCACCATGGATTGGAAGCCCTGTTTTTGGAGGTGAGACTTCAGCACTGGAGCCAAATCATGTTTGCTAAATGGGCAGAACTCTTAGGAAATCAGCTAAAATAGAGCAGCAGAGTAAATTGTACAGTCTTGTACACTAGGAATTCAGAGAAAGGGGAAAGCAGTGGTAGGTTTCCTTGCTTTGAATGCCTACCCTTGCTTCCAAGATGAACTATATCACCTTTCGACAGGTATATTTTGAATGCAGATGGAGACAGTCAGGTTTCTCTGAAGATACATGTATATATGTGATTAGAATCAGAGTTTCAGAATCTAAAGGGCTACCACACTCATCTAGAGGCACCGCCACCCCTTCCCATCCTTCCCACACGTGCCTAGTGTTAGAAGTCGGAACCCCGGCAGCCCAAGGAGCTAAGGTGTCTTAGGTACTAAAAGGGATGAAGAACTTGAAGCACAGAGAGTAATTGAAATGGTGTTGAAATATTTAATTTGAATTTTTTAGAAAATCTGTGTGCCACAGATTCCTAGCTAAGTGATACTGAACACTTTCTAATCATTTAATTGGTGGGTTGGCAGGAAGGAATGGGGAGGTTCATTTGATTTAATAGCCCCGAGGCTCAGCTTCAGACTAAACTGTGAGCAGAATTCACCTTCTGCAGAGAGTGGCTAGGAGTGGGCGAGCTGTTTCCTCTCTCAGTTGAGCCCTAAGGAGCTTGGGGTTCCTTTGATGACTCTCCCAGGAGCTGCTCCCTCGCCCCGGCCCTTCTCTCAGCCAGATGATTGCAGGAGGACACGCTGTTTCCCATCTCAGCCGAACTACTGGCATATGTCCTGAAGCAAACACTCTAGTCTTCTTTTGACGGTTACCATTTAACATTCACACGGTGTCAAAAATGTGCCAGGCAGAGGCTGTGCAAAACCTCCTTGGATCATTTTGCCTAGCGAACCTAAAATTAATTTCAAAAGTGAGAAGATGTTGAGTATTGGAGACAATAGTGGAGGGTGACTTAAGGGATGAGGTGTGACTGTTTTGCTGTGGCACCTGGAAAATGCTTTCTGGGGCACAGAGACATCGAGCCAGTTCACGTCGGGGAGAGGCTTTAAGGCGGTCTCAACTTGTTCGTGACCTCGGAATACTTACGAGCCTTGTGGTGAGATGCAGGAGACACTTCCTGCTTCAGAGGAGCTCACAAAGGAACCCAGCATTGCCTGTGCCTAGTGAGAGCACAGATTGCTGACCTTGGACTGGAGCAATGGGGGTCTGTGGGGAGGGGGTCAGAGGATGCTTCACAGAGAGGGCACAACTTCACCTGAGCCTCGGAGGGTGACTAGGAGATCACCAGTTGGACAAAGGAGGAGGACAGATGTCCCGCACAGGGGGGACAGTGTGTGCCAAGATGCCAAAGTGTAGATGGATGAAAGAGCAATGCCCATTGAGAAACCAGCAAGCAGAGGGCAAGGGCAAGGAGAATTAAAAAGTTGATGTCATATTATGGGGAGCATATCCACCCAAGGGGCTCGGGTGATCTTGGCCATAGGAAGTCATCAGCCGGTTTTAAGATTTATGTTTTAGGAGGATGACTGCGGTAGCCACAGAGTGATAAGATAGGGAAGAAATTCTAGAAACAAGATGGCCAGGAAGAGCTCTTTCTTGTGACCTGCCTCTGTGCAGTCATCACAGCCATGGCTGCCTGATCAGCTGAGGGTCACTGGCCCCGTTGTTTGGGCTGAGATGTTAGTAATTGGCCAGAGGCATGTGTTGACTTTCCATAGGTGCCAGTCAACTTGACTCTTTTCCTTGGTTGGAGCCAGCCTCCTGGACCTAGCGAGACCTTACCCCAGGGACCAGTGATGGGAGGAAGTACTTGGCCTAGGAGGAGACCATCACCCATGGGATTATAGCTATTCTTCATCTCCCCAGTTCAGGTCATGAAAACAAACAGCGTCCAAATAGCCATCTCCTGACAAATACTCAGTATCCTTCATGCATTCATTATGTATCAGCACTGCCTGGTTTTGAATCCAAACTCAGGAAGAGGCTTTTAATTCATTTGGGCATGAGTAGACCCAAGTTTTTTGATGATAAGAAGAATAAGAAGTAAAGGGTAATAAGACCCATTCTTGGGCCACCCTGTCAAACCCCCGGCAGAGAGCTCGGTGTCACATACACAAAACCTCTGATTCCTTTTTGTTCAGTAGTGCCCAGATTTGAATGCCAGGTGGTAAATGGGCTCCATGCACAGACAAACTTAGTTTCGTTTGCATTCTCTTCCTAGGTGAGGGTCTCACCTGGTTCCCGATTCACTCTCTGGTCTACCACCTTCTCTATCATTTTCTCTAGTTATTTCCATGTAGTGACAACCACTTCCATACACTGTCTGTCTCCTCTGCCAGGCATTTTACACGTGTTAACTCAGTTAGTCCTTCCTCAGAACTTGGAGAGGTCAGAATTACAACCCTGCTTCTGGAGATCAGTCCGGGGAAGCTCAGAGAAGCTTAAGCAGCTCTTGGTGCCTCTCTCCCCCTGTCCTCCTCTTTGTCTCGGTAGTTTTTGCCGTTCCTGCTGAGAGCCTTCTTCCTTTGCGCCTTCAGAGACACTTCTATCACTTCCACCTCCCCTTTTTAATTTTTTAATTTATTTTTTACTGAAGTGTAGTTCAATTACAATGTTGTGTTAATTACTGCTGTACAGCAAAGTGACTCAGTTATACAAATATATACATTCTTTTTCATATTCTTTTCCATTATGGTTTATCACAGGATATTAAATACAGTTCCCTGTGCTGTACAGGAGAACCTTATTGTTTATCGAATCTCCCGTCTTTTAAAAGGAACTTTCTCTTGATTCAGCTCCTCCTTCCAGCTTCGGTCTGGGTCTCTGTTTCTCGTCCCATCACCATACCCAGTGGCTCCATGGCTCAGGGTACAAATTCTTGGCCTCTTAGGATGACATTCAGCCCCATCTGTCAAAGGTGACCCCTGTCTCATCACCGCCATCACCCTCCCTGACACGCTATCCTCTCTTGGCCTTCTGGGAGGGGCAGCAGGCTTCCTTCCTCTCTCTCAGACTCCTGCTTCCTCACCCTCTGGGCCCGCTCTTTCTCCTCCAGCCCTCAAAGGATGAGGCCAGTTTCCTGGACCCCTGCTTTTGTCTCTCTGGTAGCTCATCCCTTCCCCTGTGCAGATAAGCCCAGCTCCAGGCAGGCTCTGTCGGTTGGACCAGTAGATCAGATAGATCTCCTCCTTGGTGGATTTCAGTGGCAGCTCGGCCACGCACGTGCTCAGTCTCTTAGGCCAGCAAATGGGAGGCACCTCTGGCTGGTCCTAGCCTTTCCCTTCTTAACGGAACAGACAGGATGTCCTGCTGGATCTTCATTCCCAGAGGCCTCCCAGCCCCAGATCTCCGTCCTCTGTATCCCATTACTGTCAGTGGCTCCTCCTCTCCCTCCATCGAGGCCCCCATGTCTTCAGGCCGTCCTGAACTCAGGGGCTGCATCTGCATTACATTGTCCCCCTACTCGAGAACCTGCCACGGCTCCTCTGCCAGCTATCACTTCCTGTCCAGCCTGCCCGACACTCCAGCTTCTTCCCAAACTGCCGCTCAGTCTGTCCACTGAGACATTTCTCCCCTGGCTCCCAGCGTGCTCTTTGGCTGCAGACAAGTATTCCCCGAGCCCCCAATCCCACCCTCCCCACACCTGCTCTGTGCTTCCGTCTGCTCCTCTCTGGCCGGAACCTCTTCTCTGCTTCCTTTGCGCCTCCTAGCCCTCCACCAAGCCTTGCCTCCAACCCTGCTTCCTCTTATTTCTAACACAAAGAAAACGTATCTGCTCTTAGAATAACGATACTCACTGTAAAATGTGTTTTAAAGTGCAGTAAGTTCCCTACATGCAAACGAGTTCCGTTCCAAGAGCGCGTTCGTAAGTCCGATCTGTTCGTAAGTCCAATAAAGTTAGCCTAGGTACCCAACTGACACAATTGGCTATATAGTACTGTACTGTAATAGGTTTATAATACTTTTCACACAAGTAATACATAAAAAATGAACTCACACAAGAAACAAAGAAAACGTTTTTAATCTTACAGTACAGTACCCTGAAAAGTACAGTAGTACAGTGCAACAGCTGGCATACAGGGGCTGGCACTGAGCCAGTAAACACACATTCACATCTTTGAAAGTTCACAAGTTGAAGGTTCATATGTGGGGACTTACTGTACAGAGAAGTATACAGAAGAGATGAAAAAAACTTAAAATTTCACCACCCAGAAATTAAGATTATAATTTGCATGTATCTTCCAAAGATGAACTGCACGTGCATATGTAAAATATATATTATTTTTACGTCATTGGTATTGTGCTATTTATACATTTTCTCTTTCTTTATTTGCTAATTGTTCATAGAATTTTCCCATTCCACTAATTTATCTTTAAACAGCATTTTTAAAAGCCGTATAATAGCCCATCATATGGATGTGCTGTTGATTTATTTAGCCTGTCTCCTGCTGTAGGTCAGGTCCTGGCTTCCAGCTTTCCAGTATTATAAATAACAAACATCCTTGTCCCCTAACTCTAGCCATTTGTTTCCTGTATCATATGATGTAGCATTTTTTTAATAATGCAGAGGCCAATTGCATTTATTGAACTACTGCGGGGTGTCAGCCTCTATGCTTAGTGCTTTTCCTTTCAATAAGAAAGCCTCAGAGCCTCCTTGCAAAGCAGATATCCTCAAGATCTCAAGTAACTTGACTGAAGTCACCCACTTAGTTGGTGATGAGGTCCAGATTCAGGCCCAGCCTTTGATCCCACGCGCAACCCCCGTTGCTCTGCCCTCTGCAGTGATGTTCAGAGTGCATAGCCATGTGCATTTGTAGGCAAACACTAAGTCTTAATGAAGGCAGTGGACAGCCTCATGGATTTTACCATCATTTCCCAGCTGGATTATAAGATGCTCTTAGATGTCTGATGCACACCTCTAGGCTTAATGTTAGACCTAATTAGAGCCAGAAGGGACTTTCTCATCTTATAAATTAAGACGCTGAGAGGCGCAACAGGCATCCCCAGTGTCGGGGTGTCAGCTCTGTTGGATGGCCTATGGTAGACACATAAAAACTGATCTTTAAAGAGTTATTGTCTTTATTATGTAGACTTATCTTTTCTGTGCTCATGTACCAGAATCTGTAGCTATTGTGACCTGTGAAAGAGGCTGTCTTGTCTAATGCAGCAGTGGCTGTAGCCACCGTACCACATCAATACGGGAGAGTCAGTGCTGAGCCCTGCAATTCCTCAGCTGCAAATGCCTTGATTTACTCCAGGTAGAACAGAGGCATGAGAAGAGTGTGACTCCAGCCTAGAATTTCATTTCCCGTAGTATTAAAATCCGGGTTTTAACTGCCCGTTTGCTGCGGTCTCTTTTCTTTAAGAAAGTGGTTCTCAGGCTGTCAGTCGCCTGGAGGCCTGGTGCTGGCCGTACCCCCTTCCCAGAGTTTCTGATTCTGCAGGGCTGAGGTGGGGCCTGAACATATTTTTTTCCAGCACACTCCCAGGTAGATGCTGATGCAGCTGCTCGGGGACCACACTTTACAAGCCACAGTCTTAGGCCTTTAAAAAGATACTGGAGGGCAGGTCATGCAATTAACTATCACATTGTTAGCCTTTCTACTTAAAATGGCAAGACCCTGCGTGATTCAGATCATTTACTTCCATACGTCTTTCGAAGCCCAAAGTGCTTTTGGCATCCTGCTCAGCTTCAGGCCCTCCTGCTAAAGTTTCAGCCCCACCCCATGCCTGAATCCTCCCCAAGTCTGGCAGTGTATCAGACCCCACATCTGAGCAGATGGTGGAGGCTGAACTCAACCTTGCTGTCCAGAGCCTGGGATCTCAAGAACTGGGGTTAGGTCCACAAGAAAATTGTATGCTCTCTGAGTTACAGTACCCATGGTCACCCACCTGTGCCCTTAACGGATCCCAGCCATTTACCTGTGGCCCTTGCCAGCCTTGGACCACCTCTTCTTACAGGAACTGCTTCCCTGATCTATCCCTAAGTGGAATCTGAGGTCTGTTTGAACTGCTGCAAACCTCCCCAGAACCCCAACATCTAACCCCCAATCACCCACATTTCACCGCTGTCTGGAGCTTCTGCTGCCATCCCACTCCTCCATCAGACCCAGGAACAGGCAGCCAGTTCTGATGGAGTTGAGTTTGCCTTACCCCATTTGACTCTGAAATAGGACTGCCACCCTGCCTCTTCTCCTGGGGAAGTCCCAGAAGCCCCCTAGTCCTAGTACCCCCTCCCACTCATTTCCCTTCCTCTGACCATCCTTGTGAAGTGTCCCAAGTACTCATGGCCAAAGCCACCCTGAGTACGATCATATTGTCTCCTTTGATTACAAGATCTAAAACCACCCCCCATTTCCCCAGCGATGTTGACTTCTCTGTGGCTGCAGGTGTGCATCTACCCAGCAGGATGATTATGAGACCCTCCATGTAAAGCTGGAGCATCTAATGGGTCTTCGGAAGAACAGCCCCAGACACAGCTGAACTAGTGTGAGAGGAATAGGTCCCATGAGCTGAGACTGATGAGAGGCAGAGGCCGGGAGTAGGGCTTGTGCCGTGCCCGCCACCTGGCCTTCCTGGCTCCCCTGTTGGCTGCTAGCACACTTGGTGGGTTCCTTGTGCCACCACCCAGTGCTTTCCCTCCTCCTTCTCAAGCCAAAGCCATGAGCAAGTAAGTGTGAAGCCTTCACCTCTAGGCTCTCATTATCTGGTCCCCATGGGCTTCTCCCAGAGAAGGGAGAGTCCTGACCAGAGCATGGCTCAAGGCACCGTGACTCCCCTCAAGAAAGGGAGGGGAGGGGAGGGGAAGGAGGGAGGCGGTGGGATGGGTGCAGGGAGACAGAGGAGGAGTTGCGGGGCAGACAGAGGGTCTCAGAAGGGGTCGCTTTAAAAGTGCTGTAGGGGGGCTTCCCTGGTGGCGCAGTGGTTGAGAGTCCACCTGCCTATGCAGGGGACGTGGGTTTGTGCCCCGATCCGGGAAGATACCACATGCCGCGGAGCGGCTGGGCCTGTGAGCCATGGCCGCTGAGCCTGTGCGCCCGGAGCCCGTGCTCCGCAACGGGAGAGGCCACAACCGTGAGAGGCCCGCATACCGCAAAAACAAAACAAAACAACAACAACAGCAAAAAAAAAAAAGTGCTGTAGCTGGTGTGAAACGTGGCTGTGGGTCCCTGGCCCTAGTTCACAACAATGAACCAGACTTTATAACAGAGCTGCTTCATTTTGGTACCATTGACATTTGGGGCTGGATAATCCTTTGCTGTGGGGCTTCCCTGTGCATTGCAGGATGTTTAGCAGCATCCCTGGCCTCTAGCTGTAAGTAACCCCCTCACCCCTGGCAGATGTGATAATCACAAATGTCTTCAGACATTGCCATATGTAACTGCTCTTTCTGCCCAAACTGAGAGCCAGTCAACAGATATTACTGGGAAGCTGGTGGTTTCACCTATATCAACTGATTTAATCCTCACAATAACCCCATGAGGTGAGTGACATTAGCCCCATTTTATAGATGAAGAAACTGAGGTCTCGAGGGGTTAAATGTGATAGATAGGATGACATAGGAAGTGCCAGGACCAGGACTTGAATCCAAGTTGCTCTAATGTCAGAGCCCATTATCTTAGAGATAATGGTTACAAGGAAAAGAAAACTCCCTGGCAGGGTTTATTTTAAGGACACAATGGGATATTTCACAGGCAGCTCAAGATAGGAAGTGAGGTTTGACTGAGCCTCACAGAAATAGAATTGGAAAGTTGAGAGCCAAGTTTACGGTCTTGTCCTTCAGTGTTCCATGACTGCGTTTATGCCTGCATCTTTCCACATGGTGGCTTCCCCTCCTGGTCTCTGCTTCGGTGCCAAGTCCCCAACCTTGCTAAAATGCCTCACTCAATCCCTGTTGGAAATCCAGATTCCCAGGAGAAACAGTGTGATTGGCTCAACCAGGCTGAGTGGTTTGCTCCTGGTCCAATCAGCTGTGTGTGTTGAGGGCAGGGTAGGCGAGGGGAGAAAACGATTGGCCTCCCTGACACCCTGAGCTCTTGCCACTGCCCCTTTGCTGCCCTTGCTCGGCTGTCACCATGACAACAGAGACCAATCTGCCCAACACCTGGAAGGCAAGGATTTTACTGACCAGGACAGGCCACCGTGTCCTACAAAGTGAAGCCACAGGAGATGAGAGCAGACACATCTGTCTTTAGCAAACAAGTGGAGCCCAATCAGCCCCCCAGAAATTGATCTTTACCAATACTTAATGAAGAGTTAGCTGGTTAATAGCCCATGACAAATCCAAAGGCTGTTAGGGGTCTGACAACCTAGACATTAACAGCAGCAGTGGCCAATTTCCAAGAGATTACTGACATTCAGGGCCATTCAGGAAGATATCCGGGAGGAAACAGTCACAGAGCAGTTTTGGGCACGGAGAGGGAGGGCGGAGGGAGAAGCCTAAGTGGCAGCTTGGTGATGTACAGTGACATTGGCATCTCTGGCAAGAGCACAAGTTGTATGTGGAGCCTTTTTTTAAAAAAAAATAAATTTATTTTATTTTATTTATTTATTTTTGGCTGCGTTGGATCTTCCTTGCTGCGTGCGGGCTTTCTCTAGTTGCGGCGAGCGGGGGCTACTCTTCGTTGCGGTGCGCGGGCTTCTCATTGCCATGGCTTCTCTTGAGCATGGGCTCTAGGTGCACGGGCTTCAGTAGTTGTGGCATGTGGGCTCAGTAGTTGTGGCTCGTGGGCTCCAGAGCTCAGGCTCAGTAGTTGTGGCACACGGGCTCAGTTGCTCTGTGGCATGTGGGATCTTCCCGGACCAGGGCTTGAACCCGTGTCCCCTGCATTGGCAGGCGGATTCTTAACCACTGCACCACCAGGGAAGTCCCGAGCCTTTTACTTATAGGAGAGTTAAGGACAGAAGGAGCAGCGACTCTGGGCAGCATTTCCTCGAGCTCAGATGAAACCCAACAGACCCCCAGAGACCCAGAACTCCTTGGTGTCACTGAGGCTGTTTCCAGGGCTTCCGGTCCTCTCCCTGCCCCGTGATGGGACGACTAAAAGTCATTGTGACCCATCTCTAACCAACACACTGTGAGCGTGATAGTGCAACCATCGTGGGCCACCCACTCTGCCTGGCCCTTGCCCTTGCCCTTGGGGTGTCAGGGGGCACAGAGGGATGACTGATTTGACAGCAAAGATGACAATGCAGTATGCTGTGAGCTCCAACGGAAGTAGAAACAGTGTACGGGGGAGCACTTTCTAAGGCTTGTTGCCGCGGACACAGTGTTATTACATAGAGCCAGCACCCACAGAGGCATGGTACGCCATTCAGAGATTCATAAAACAGGCTCTTGCCGTTTAGAAGCTCGCCCTGGGTACGGGCGGGGGAGGTGGTCAAAATCCCTGGCGTCCATTCCCTGCGTCTCATCCATCAGTAAATGCTCTCAGCTTTGTCTCCAAATTACATCTCAGCCCATCACCTCTCTCATCCCCTGTCCACTGGGCTGGTCCGGCACACCATCGTCCCCACCATCTCCTGCATTCACTCAGCAACCCATTACTCACTCAGCTACCAGAATTGTCTTTATGCCATGTTCCTGCGTAAAATGGTCCAGTGGATAAACACAGACTGCTTATCTTTTTGGCGGGGAAGGGGAACACGCCTCGTGGCAGGCAGAATCTCAGTTCCCTGAGCAGGGATCGAACCCGCGCCCCCTGCAGTGGAAGCACGGAGTTTTAACCACTGGACCTCCAGGAGGGAAGTCCCCCAGACTGCTTATCTTGAACCATGAAAAAGAACCTGCCTTCCTCCCTGACATGTGTCCTTCCACTCTGCCCCTGCTTGTCGTGAAGCAGCCTCCTGTCTCCTCGTGCTGTTCCTGAGATCCCTCAAGCTCATGGCCACCTCAAGCTTTCACACTCCCTCTTCCCTCCACGTGGAACTGTCGGCCCCCAGAAACTGCCTCCTTCTCACCTCTCAGGCCCCAGCTCAAGTCCACCTCCTCCGAGCAGACCTCTCTGACCACCCTTCCACCTTGCCTCCCACCCCCTGACCCTCTGGCACAGTTTCCTGTTGTGTTTTCTTCATAGTTTCAGGAATTATCTTGTTTGTTTATTTTGCTATGATAGAGATGCAAATAGTCAGAACTAGGTAAGAAACGCATCATGCTCAGGGCCAACAGGGAGGTGACATTTGAGCTGGAACTTGAAGCAGAGGTGTGACTTGCCAGGTCAAGCAGTGGATGGAAGGGATTTCAGAAGAGAGAGCAGCGTAAGTGAAGGCACAGAGGCCAGTGAGTGTCTCACCCTCAGGAAACAGATTTTGGGCAGTGTGCCTGTAGCCCAACTGCACAGGAAAGCTGAATGGGAGTCGATTGGGGCAGAAACTCAATGACAGAATGTTTGGACTTCATCCAGTGGGCAGTGAGGGTGTCAGCAATGCATAGTGAGTGGTACACTAGACCTCCTGGATTTGCTTAATGGAACCAAATAGTCAAAGTTTGAAAATGAAGTTGAGGCTTTTGTAGTAGGCAGGAGCCCCTGGGAGCCAAGCTTGTCAAGGGAGGAGAGTGTGCTGAGATCAGGAGCTTCCGCTTGGAGTGAGACTCGAGGAAAAGCTTTGGAGTGATGAGATCTTGTTTTCTGAACCCGTCTGGAACTGAACAACCACGTGGCATTCCCTTGTGGGGTGGGTCCGTGCTGGTCTTGAGAGATCAGCCAGGGCAGGGGGAACAGCCATAAAACCAGCAGATTCACTGTGCCAAGAAGACACACATTTTCCACCGATGGCTTTCTCCCTCCCCTGCTGGCTCAAGCCAGACAGAAACAGAAGTGCTGCATGATGAGGGTCAGATGCTGTCGGTAATTACACAGTGATGAGTCTTTGTTGTAACATCCAGATGTCAGTGCTATTTTGGGCAGATGTTCTGGAGAGCAGTTGGTGATGACCTCGCCAGGGTGTGACTTTAAAGACCAAATGACACGGCTGCTGTGAGTAAAGCCAGTCTCTGCTCTCCTGGTCCCTGTATCCCATGGCCCTGAAGTCAAGGCAAAAGCAGTGTTCCCCGTGTCACAGCACCCCTAACTGGGGCCACCACTGGCATATCCTCAACCTGTCCTCAACCCAAGCTGCTGAGTGAGTTTAGAGCTTGTGTGATTGGCCTGGGGCCTTTGAGAGAATTTTCCTTGGACATAGTACCTACACCCAGGTGGGTATGCCATGTTCCTCTCTTCCACCTTGGGAAGGGGTCAAACCTGTGTAACTGAGGCAGCCTGTTAACCTCTCTGAGTCTCTGTTTCCTTATCTTTAAAAAAAAAAAAAGCAAGCATAGTTATACCTATCTGGATGAGAATCGGGTGAGATCATGTGTGCTGTGGCAGGTTGCATTCTGTAAGGCATCATAGGCATGTTAGTTATCATGGCAGCAGGCTCCTGGCACATCAGTCCTAGACTCAGAGCTGTGTAAGAATCGGATGGAACCTCAGTGGTTTATCCAGTCTAAACTCTAAGCCAGTGAAAGAGCTCTTTCTCAGGGGTCTCCAGTGGGAAGTCACTGGCCTCTGCTTGGATTCCTCTTGCCTGGGTGAGGTGTCTCATCTCCCAGGTCTTTTCCCTATTCCAGCCCCATACAGGATGCAGTGCTCAGTGCATTCCCTTACGAGGAGCCTGGCTCCCTGTACTTTGCAAGTTCTGCTTTCAAAGCATAAGCATTCTAGAGCCATGCTTTCCAGTATGGAAACCACTCTGCATGTAGCGTTGAGCACTTGAAGTGTGGCCGGTCCAAACTGAGGTGTGCTGTCCGTGTAAAACACAGCACTGGGCAGCAAAAACCTACTAGGAAAAAAGGAGAATAAAATTTCCTGAATAAATGTATACAGATATAAAATGCATGTATATTTATATTAATCCATTTTATTTTACTTTTTATCTTTTACATGTTGCAATGATAATATTAAATATAATAATAAAACAAATTTCACCTGCCTGCTTTTACTTTTCTAATGTGGCGACGGGAGGAATTTAAATGATATCTATGGCTCACATTATTCTTTTATTGGACAGTGCTGCTTTAGAATTATGTACGCAATAAACTGGACTCAGTCCTTTTTCTAACAGCCCTTCAGATATTTTAAGATATATCCCCTAAGTCTTGTCTTCTCAGTTATTGACAGGTATTCACGAAGCACGTGCTCTGTGCTAGGCACCGTGTCAGGTGCTGAGCTGGGATGCAATGATGAACAAAACCATCTGGGTCCTTGTACTCCTGGAGTTGCAGTTTGATGGGGGAGATAGATGTCAATCAGAAGTCTCACAAGCAGGATGGTGGTTCCTGGGAAGCAAGACAGGGCTGTGCTTCCACAGGTGGCCTCTCAAAGCCCCATTTTGCTCTTTTCTAATACACTTTTTGTTTTACAATAGATTTACCTTTGCAGGAAAGTTATGAAGACAGTACAGAGAGTTCCCACGTACCCCTCACCCACTTTCCCCTATTATTAATGTCTTATAATAGTATAGTACGTTTGTCACAATTAATGAACCAATAAGGATACATCATGATTAACTAAAGTCCACACTTTATTCACATGTCCTTGGTCCTGGAAAGCTCAGGTCCTCTTTATGTCCCAGATCCTATCCAGGACCCCACATCACGTTACATGTCCTGTCTCCTTGGGCTCCTCTTGCCTCTGACAGTTTCTCAGACTTTCCTTGTTTTTGATGACCTTGACAGCATGAGGATTGGTGGTCAGGTATTTTGCAGGGAGTCTCTCAGTTGTGATTCGTCTGCTGTCTTTTTCTCGTGATTAGACAGGGGAAATGGTTTCTGGGGCAGAAGACCATAGGGTAAAGTGCCATTCTCATCCAACAAGACTGATGACTGTTGATGTTGACCTTGATCACCTGGCTGAGGGAGGGCTTGTCAGTTTTCGCCACTGCAAAGTGACTCTTTTTTCCTCTTCTCCATGCTGTGTCCTCTTGGGAAAGACCTGACCACGTGCAGCCCACAGTTAAGGAGTAAGGAGTTATGCTCCACTTCCTTGAGGGTGGAGCATCTCCATAAATGATTTGGAATCCTTCTGCATGGGAGGTTTTGTCCATTTCCCCCCATTTGTTTATTTATTCAGTTATTGATTTATATCACTATGGACTCATGAATATTTATTTCATACTTTCAGTTATAATCCAATACCCCTTAATTTATTTTATTATTTAAATTGTTCCAGCTGTTTAAATTGGGTGCTCTTTCAGTAGCTCCTGCGTCCTTCTGACATACCCCCATTTAGGTGAGGTTTTGGGGTTGTTTTTTTCAAACAATTCTTTTCTTTCTGGCGCTACTAACTACAAGACTCATCTTGTATTAAAACAGGAATATTTTTGTACCTATCTTGTGGAGTTGTCCTGAAGGTTAAATTAGTTACTGCAAGTAGTGTGTTTCCCCTCTATACTTTTTTATTGAGCTATAATTGACATATTGACATATTAGTTTCAGCTGTACAACATAGTGATTAGATATTTGTGTATATTGCAGAATGATCACCACAGTAATTCTAGTTAAAACTCATCACCACACATAGTTACAGATTTGTGTGTGTGTGTGTGTGTGTGTGTGTGTGTGTGTGTGTGTGATGAGGAATTTTAAGATCTACTCTCTTAGCAATTTGCAAATACACAATACAGTATTGTTAACTATAGTCACCATGCTGGACATTACATCCCCAGGACTCACTTATTTTATAACTGGAAGTTAGTATCTTTTGATCCCCTCACGCATTCTGCCCACCCCTCTATACTTCTTTAAAAGATGCTTTTAACAGCTGTATCACCGCACTGAACTTTTAGTCAAGCCAAAGAGACCCGAGGTCTTTTTTCATTGAAGCTCCTCATAAGTCCAAGCTCCCTGTTCTATACTTGGGTCATTTTTTTTTTTTTTCTAGTGCAGAACTTTCTTCCCCTGGTCGTTCTTATCTTGATTCCACTTCATCCTGGCAGCCTTCCAGTCTCCTGCAGTCTGGATTCCTGGATTCCACTTTATGCCCTCCCCACATGTGACAAACAATTCTGCCATGCAGGCAAGGCAAGGACTGAGCCACCTGTAGCCCCTCTGGCTTGCTGCCCCCGACAACCAGCAGGAGTCTGCATATGGCCCTCCTCAATCAGCGTTTCACCATCTTTTTTTGTTTAATGTTCTATTTATTTACTTATTTGTTTGTTTGTTTTGGCCTCACTGCAAGGCACGTGGATCTTAGTTCCCTGACCAGGGATCAAACCCGTGCCCCCTGCAGTGGAAGCGCGGAGTCTTAACCACTGGACCACTGGGGAAGTCCCAACATTTCACCATCTTGAATCAAGGCTGTCAGGAAAGGCATCGTCAGATAAGATTCACTCTCTGTTGGCTTTCTCCTAATTTATTCAGTCTAGTGACCTCATGAAAATAGGAAATGAGGTTCATTGGATTCAATTTGTTTGTAGGAAACCCATTTTCACCCATATTTATTGCCATTTTTTCCCTTAAAGGTCCATAAACCATTGGTTAAATTCAGTCTATAATTTTACTGATGTCATTTCCACAATCTATCAGTCTTTAAAAACTGGACACTTGCCTAGTGCCAATTTTGTGGTATTTTCTTTGTTTTTACATGTTTCTTTCCCATGCAGTCTCTGTATGCTTCTGAGCTTTTGTCCGCATCCAATTCCCGGGGCAAGCAAGGAGTCTTGAAGTCATTGGAAAACATGTTTAGAAGTCTTCTTTGTTTTTCTTTATTTCTGGGTTCTGGTTCCCTCATATCCACATTTGTTCAGCCTTTTGGGGTTGAAGAACATTTCCCTTGAAAGAAGAAAAAACAAACAAAATCATGGTTAAGTGAGTATGATTTCTTGTTGAACCTTCTGCTCTAAATAGAAGACTCATCCTTTGCTGCTGCTTCATCCTGCTCCAGAAACGCCTTCCTGGGGTCTTTATTTTTTAGAACCTCAGCTCCTTCTGGGCTGTAGCAGTGCCAACACTTTGCTTAGAGGATCCTGCCACCCTTTTGCCTCCATCCTTCAAAACAGGTCATTCATTAGCAACCCTAAATTGATATGGGTTCTCATTTCAACTGTAGACTCACCTTGCCATTTTCCTCCTGTGTGGTGGTGAGACTGCTTATTTCGGAAGGTTGGAGCACCTTCCCTTCTCCAGTCATACTCTCTATACGCTCCCTTTCAGATCAGTCTCCTAACACCCAGAGCAGATCCACCCTCTGATGCTGGTACTGATGCTGGGACGGAGTGGGTTCGTCCAGACCTTCCCCACTTACCCTATTGGTGAGAAGGTGCCCCTCTTGTCTGCCTAAGAAAGCTTCACTGACAGCAGGCTGTCTAGATTTGTAGGTACCTGGACTTCATGGCCCTCGGTCAACCCCAGCACCTGGATTTGCAGGGAAAGAACAAGCTCCCTCCCTTCCCATTTTTGCCTCTGGATGATTTTGCCTTTCAGTTCCCTTTACTGTGTCACCCGGTTGGTTCTTTCATCATGGATGGACAAACATCATGCCCCTTTTTCCCCTCTGGCCAGAAAATACATTGTCAAATATCTAACAGTCTGTCTGTCCCTTTCCAAAAGGCAGTGTTCGCCTGGCAGATGCCCTTCTCATTTGTCAGAGCAGCCAGCCAGCTCCTCTACTGTACGAGCCTCGGTAAGCCTGGCGGGTTCATAAGTCAGTCCTTGGCTCCCTGTCACTGGACTGGGACTGACTTCCACCTGGACTGCAGGTGAGAAGGCTTAGGCCGAGGCAAGGCTGCAGAGGGAAGGGTGGATCCCGGGCCCCCTTCCCCCTGCAGCCCAAGTCGTGCATCGTTACACTGAGCAAAGGGACCCCAGGAAACGCTAGCTCTGGGAGAGAGGTTATTGGAGTCGTTTTCTTGCTACTTTGAGCTACTTAATTTTTCTTGAAAATAATGTGTAGAGCTAAGCATGTTGGCAGGCACCAAACATCACATGCAGCGCTGGGAGAAGAACATATACAGTGGATTTTCAATTAGAATACTGAGGTGGGGCTCAGGGACTGACATGCCTGTCTCCCTGGAGATGCTAAAACACTCTACAGACATACACCTAAGACCAGTCCATCCCTGCAGACCCCAGGTCCCAGAGAGATGCATCTCCTTTGGGCCCCACTTCAGGGCATGGAGAGCCCTCCCCAGATCTCACTCTTGAGTCTGACTGTCTCTGGTCTTCAAAGAGCAGGGAAGAAGGCAAGTGAGCAGTATCCAGACGTTGATTGACAAGAATGTTTCCTGCTTCTTGGTGTGAGTTTTCCTGTAGGACCTCCTAGACCATCTTGCATAGGAATCACTAGTTGTGAGAGGCTGAATGGGTCCTCAGAGCTGTCCCAGCCCATCCTTCAGTGGACAGATGAGGGAACTGGGTTACAGAAGGGAGAAGCTCCTTGTCCCAGGTGACAGAAGGAAAATGACAGAACTCAAATTCAATCCCAGCTCTAATCATGGTTAGTAATCATGTCTAACATTAAATGAAGACCTACTGTGTGCCAGGCAGTGTTCAAGGTTCATGTCATTTGTCATCTCTCATTTTTATTGTAACTCTGAAAGATACATAGTATTAGCCCCAGATTTATAGATGAGGAAACTCAGGCCCAGAGAAAGGATATGACTTGTCCACAGTCACATAGCTGGGAAGGGGTCGAGCTGGACTTGGTAGTGAGCTTCATCATCACTATAGCGTCCTACCCGCTGTGGGTTGCGTGCCCCTGACCTGATGGCACATGAGGAGCCCAGGGTTCCTCCTTTCGTAGTAAGCCAGGTGGCCAGCTTCCCTGGATCTAGAAACCAGAACCTTGATGGGTGGAGAGGAGGGGTGTACGGATACAATGGCGTCCGTGAGCTCAGCAGACCCGTTATCGCATCTACCCAGGATTGCGTGCTCTGCAACCCTAACATAGCGCAGAGTCTGTGCCGAGCAAACCTCTACAAGATGCTTATCGGTGCATTGGATCTAAGCTCCTGCAGGCACTGGTCTCCACATTTGGGTACCCAGGGTACCTAAGAATACACCTTACACATTTAAATACAGTTAACGTTTGTGAATTAATAAACATTTCCTCTTCTCTTCCTTTGCACTGGGTCTGGTATATGGTAGGTGCCCAATAAGTGAGCCTTGTTCTTTTGGGGGCCCTCTCCTTGCTTGGGTCTGAGAGTGTTTGAAGCTTGACTGGTTTGGGCCCATTCGTCAGCCCTCTCAGAATTTCAGGGCTGCAAATACTGGGCTGAGAGCGGACAGAAAAGAAGATAGACCTGGATGAGAAGGAGGGCTCAGCTGAGCTCCATCTCAGGGACGGACAGGGTGTGTTTGGGGGACAGTCTGTCATTGCCTCTCTGGATGGCAGCAAGAAGACAGCTGCTGCAGGCAGGGGGGTGTAAAGAGAAAGAAAAAGCAGGGCAGAAGCCATCTCTCCCTGGCTCACATTTGAATCAAACTTCTGGTTCATGAATAGCTGCCCCCCAAGAGTCCTGAAACTTGGAGACTTCCCTGGGGTGTGTTCATTGAATCACTCCAGAGGTGAACTAGGAAATCTTGAAAACCCAAAGGGCTGGTGCATCTGCTGGGCGGATCCCAAGAAAGCTAAGCGGTGGAGGGTGTACACCCCCCGCCCGGCTGGCCATCTTGGTGGGGAAGGAGCTTCAGGGGGTTCCGGGCTGTGGGAACTCTCAGAGGTAGACGGCGTGCTGGTAAGAAGGGGGGAGGGACCTGGCAGGACGGGCTCCCAGGCAGCCACGTCGCCCCTGCAAACACCCCTGTGGGCTTGTTCCTGCGAGCACGTGCCCACCCTCACATGGAGGGCCTCCCCTTTGGGGGTACGGGATTTGGCTGCATGGTGATGTTGAGGCTCTGGGCAAGCCTGCAGCAGCTGCCTTCCTGCTGCCATCCAGAGAGGCAATGACAGACTGGCCCCAAAACACACCCTGCCCGCCCCGGAGATCCCACTCTCCACTGCCTTGGCTGCTCCGGCCCTTCCCGGAGACCCCGCCCAAATATGGTGATGAGCAAACTCTGAACATTGAGGAAATTTAACCAGGAAGAAGATCTGAGCCACTATCCAGCTCCAAGCCTTTCAAATACCTGTGCAAGGCAGACAGACACACACACCACATACACATATACACATGCATACACACACATACATGCATGCACACACATTTATACACATACAGACACTCATACACGCATGCACACACATTCATATACATACACAAACACACACATACACATACACACACATACATGCATACACATTTATACACATATACTCATACACGCATGCACACACATTCATACACACAAGCACACACTCATACACATACACATATACACATGCATACACACACATACATGCATGCACACACATTTATACACATACAGACACTCATACACACATGCACGCACATTCATATACATACACAAGCACACACACTCATACACATACACACACATACATGCATGCATACACATTTATATACATATACTCATACACGCATGCACACACATTCATATACACATACAAGCACACACACTCATACACATACACATACATACATGCATGCATACACACACAATTTACATCTCATTGTGTTCCAGAAAGTTTTTCAGGTGACAAAAATTCTTGCAGAATGAGTGTGAGTGAACCCCTAGTCCCTCAAAGGCAGGCCCTCGATGGCATGAGAATCTCCCACTGTGAGTGAGGGGTCCCCTAGCAGTTAGGGGCACTCACTGAGGTCATCTGGCTGGGAAATGAAATTTGAGGGCCTGCAAAGGCAGCTCTTTTTCTGTTGGGGTCAGGGGCAGAGCTCTGCAGACACTTGTTGGAATCTCAAGTGAAAAGATCACTGTCAAAAATAATAGTAGAATTTCATGTTTTACCACTAAAAAGAGGGTTTTATCCCCTCTGATTATCACAGCAATCTCTGATACTGGTTCTCTCAAGGATCCTGAGGGCCTCAGAGGGTTTTGCATATTTTTAATAATCTAATTCATTATTAGCAGCTGTACGATGGAGTAAGGAGGGGGTGTTTTCATTTTGGAAAACTATTCAGTGAAGCCGAGGCACCAGTAGGGGGAAAAGATGGCAACACAGGGACCACAATCCAGGTTCCCCACCTTCATCTCCAGCCCATACTGAGCTGTGCCATCCCCAAACGTGGTCCAAATGGGCTGCCTGCACGTCCTGCAGTGGCTGGCCTGACCTGGGAAGCAGAGGTTAGGGAACTGGGCTGGGTGGGGTCATGTGGCTGTAGCTCCTCTCCCTGTAGGCAGAGGAGAGAGCAAGGCCAAGAGCAGCGAGTCCCCCAAACCCACCGCTCCACCCCGGGAGCCCCTGGAGGTGCACCCTTAGCCCATGAAAACCAGGGTGGTTGGTTTTCCCTGGTGTTTCTGAGGAGTGGGGCCTGTCTTTGCTAAAGCGGGGGTGCAGGATGGACAGCATCTGTGGCTCCCCAGAGCCCAGTCTGGCAGGACCTGTCATGTGACCCTCATGGCCAAGGGGGGGGGGTTCTGCCTGACAGTGAAGATTGTCACCCCCCCCCCAACTCCTGTCTCTTCGAGGTCCCTCCCACTCACTGTCTCTTTTTGAAGTGGTTCAGGGATTCTCTTCATTCCACAGCAGACTGCAGAAAAAAGGAAGGGATCCCTGTCTGCATGACCTTTTCCTGTGATTTGCTTCCATCAGGCAGCAAGTTCACCTTTCCCAGCCTTGCTCTTCTGGGAAAAGGGCAGCCGGAGGGCAAGAGCAGAGAAACCCCAGGGGAGCTGTAAGCAAGGCGGCTGGACCCCAGCGCCTTGACAGTCTTTCTTAGTTCTATCTGGACACTAGAAGAGCATTTACTCAGAGAAAGGAGGAGGAGGTGACTCACTGCATTCAGGGGACCCCTGGCTACCAGGGCTCTGGGAATTCTAGGTAAGGGGCAGAGAATCCCCAAGATAATACACACCTTGAGTTTACAAACATGAGTTCATTTGATCACTCATTCACAAATAATCCCTTAGGCACTTAACTGGGATCCAGGCTCTGAGCTGGGTATGAAGGAGATATGAAGCCCAGTTTCTGCTTCATATCTGTGTGGCACAGCAGTGAAATGAGCTGACTTTGAAGTCAACCTTTTCTGGGTTCAAATTCTGACCCCACCATGAGTTCCTGTGTGACCCTCAGTAAGTGGCTTAAGGTCTCTGATGTTCAACTTCTTCACCTGTAAAATGTGAATGAAAATAACCTAGCTTAGGTTGACCTTTTGGTTAGTATCTTAGATAAGATAAAAGCACTTATCACTGGGTAAGCACGTGATAAAGGTTAGTTCTTAATAGATTGTTTGGAGGAGACTGTTGGGTATGAATCCTTCTGATGTCCCTGGGAACCATCCTGTTAGCCCCCTCTGAGGTCTCTGCATGGCCAGAGGGCTGCACATGTGCCGTCTGTGTGCCTGGAAGTGGCAGCCTCCTCGGACACCACAAAGGAAATTAAATGACACTAGCTTACATCAGCCTTTGACTGCATTCAGGCCCAGGCCCAGAAATCAGAGAGATTCCAGGGTCCATCCATCCTCTTCCTTTCTGTATGCGAATACTTTTTTGATAGAAAATTACCCTGAATATCACTTGTGTCAGCTCCGAGGCTGAGGTTGAATTTCTCTCTAGATGGGGAGAGGGGCCCAATTCCTCTGTACCCGGTGCCACCTGGCATAGGACCCGTGCTCAGCTACCCAGGCCTTCACGCCACATGGTCAGACTTACAGCGAGTGGGGGGCGACAGAGATCTTGGGCAAATCACACATTCTCAGGCTCACACTCTCCATCTGTAGCTGAGACAGGACACTCCCTTGACTGCAGCAGACGATTACAGTTACCCGGAAACTCTCTCCTCTTCCCTCAGCAGGGCACAGGCTGTTCCAGAAGGATCAGTTCCCAGCCCGGTCTCTTCCATCAGACTGTGAGCTCCTTGATTCCACCAGTTTCAGGAGAAGCACAGCAGGAACAAAATAACAGAAGACGAATTTCCGTCATTTAGCAGAAACCTTTTTTTGCCAAGTCTTATGTGGTTGAATTAATGACGCTCCATCGTACCATTATGAAAAATAAGATTTGGAAACACACTCTCAGCAGGATTTGGGGGGTGGGTGAAAACAAGGGTCACAGACTGCCAGTTGTCTGCCCCCAGATCTCTTCTCCATCAGTCCCAGGCAGGGGGGCAAGGCCGTCCCAGCATTACCTCTGCACCCTTCCCCTTTCTCCCTGCATCTGGCCCCCCATTCATCCCTCCACCATCAGATTCTGCACTCAGGGAAGCGCCCAGCAAGTATGTTGGCACCGAAGTGCCAGTGACTAAGGAATGCTTCCTTTTCCAGATGAATTTGCATATTTTAATTGAAGGCAGATGCCTTGAGTTAATTCAATGCAGCAAACTTGGGTTAAGCATTTATTATGCTCAAAGGAATAAGATTCTGAGAGCTCAGTGGGGTAGGTAGGGACAGCTTTATAGGGGGAGGTGACATTTGAGTGTCGTATGAATTTCACAGGGGTGGCTCCGGGAGCAGCCAGACCCCGTCCAAGTCAAATCAGCCTTCCTGAGAAATGCAGGGACGCAGCAGCTGGGAGTATGGTGTGTAGGGAAGGGGCTGGAGTGTCTTGTGAACCATGCGGAGATGTGTGAATTTCATCTGGAAGGCAATGAAGGATCCCTGATGAGTTTTGAGCGGGGTTGGTGTGGTCACACTTGTGTCCTGGAGAATGCAACTCTGTTGGCAGTGCCAGAGAGAACTTGGAAAGGGCAGGGCTTGGCAACAGGGTGACCACTTGGCCCGAGGAGTGAATTTCTATTTGTGGACTCTTGGACACCAGCAGGCTGGTAGGGGAGTGATGGGGGGTGGTTGGGGGGTGACATCCAGAGCCATAGCCCAGAGACAGTCTCTGACAAGCCAAGCCACTACATTGGGCTTCTGCTCACGTGACCTGTCCACGGCTTGGAGCGTGGCCACTGGAATTGTCATTATGACCCCTCTTCTGGAGGCTCATTAAGGCTTTCCCTGGAAATCAGTGTCTGAAAGCCATTGGCTCCCATCCAGCCTCTCTCCTACACCAGGCAGCCCTGGGAGGGTGCCTAGATCAGGGCCTCCCTGCCAGCCTCCTGCAGGTCCCTTTTGAGAAATCAGAAGCTGCAGCTCTGTAACTCGGCCAGCCCTTTGGAGTCTCAGCATTTCTCAAGGTAGGATTTGGTGAGAAGAAAACACTGGAACAGGAAACGTTAGTTCAGCCTGTGTTATCGGATCACCCAAAAAGGGCAACAAAAATGGGGAGCTAAAAATAGCACCTTAGGGCCCCTTCAGGTTCTGCTTTTAAGTACTGAGCGTCAAGCTGGAGGGCAGGTTAACCATCTGGAAGCCTCATGGGCTGTGATGTTTCGGTTGGGCCTGTTTTGAGGATGTAGCCATGACAACTGAGAGTGTGGACCTCAGAGAAGACGGGCGTCTTGTGAATGTGACAGATGCTGAATGGGACCCCTCCTGTGTGTAGACAATCAGTGAAATCCATTTCAGTCCACACCCCGGAAACATGGGTGGGGTCCTTGTCATAATAGTTGTCCTTGACAACTGCTTCAAAGCCAGGCAGGCCTGAGTTCAAATCCCAGCTCTGCTACCTATTTGCTGGGTGACTTGGGCCAGTGTCTTTGTTTCTGGGAGGCTCTCTTTCCCTGTCTGTAAAATAGGAACAGTAAGAGCCATTGCACACGATTATTGTGAAGACTGAATGAGATCATATAACTCACTGCCAGGTGCAAGGTGGGGACTCTTGCCTAGACTTGTTCCTTTAAGTAGTATATTAAATTAAAAAAAAAAAATCAGTCAGCCAGGCATGTTCTAAGTTTCTGCATTTTCCATGGATTATCTTGTTTAACCCTTAGGGTAACCTTATGAAGGAGGTACTACATTTAATTTCATCCAATTTTATAAATTTTATCGATGAGTCTTAGGGATGTGTTTACTCTGCATTTACTAGTGACTGGGGACCAGTTAACCTCTCCAAAGGGCTGATCTTGCAGTTGTTCAAGCCATGGGTCCTGCCTTAGTTTCCTAACAGACTGGGCCTTCAGGAACTGGATAGATGAGCCCCACCAGGAACGCACCTAATGCTAAACTCTGCTTCAGCCTCCACCCGCATTCCCACCCCCAAAGGTCAGTTGGATGAATTTGAATCTCCATTCCAGTTTTTCTGCAAGGAGATAAAGGGAGTGGGCTAGATCATTCAGTTGAGTTGCCATACATATGTGGCCAGCCTTTCCCATGTAGCCCCTGCTTCCTGCAGTAATTAAGGAGGATCTGTGTGCTCAAACGCCTTTGTAACTCTTTTAAAAAACCTTCTTATTTCTTTCATTTTTTTAAAAAACAATGTTGTTGAGATATAATTTATATACCATAAAATTTGCTTGTTTTACATGCACAGTTTACAGAGGTGTTCAACCATCACCACAATCTAATATGGAAGCATTTCTATTGCTATTCTACTCTATATCCTTGCTATTTCTATTTAAAAGTGGATAAAAAGTTACATGCTGGTCCTGTTGAGCCCGCGACTGGGAAGTTTAAAATGAGAAAGCTCTGCATTAGAAGGCTGGAAGGTTCCCTGGCCTCTTAGGGAAGGAAGGAAAAAGGCAGCTCAGGAGCCGGGAAGCTTTTTATGGGCGACAGTCACAGAGGTGGAACCAGAGGAAGAGTGAGGACCAGGCATCTTCGATTCTGCCGGGGGGGGGCCCAGGTGTTGGGGCCATGCTCAGAGTCCCTGGGGAGACCACGTCCTCAGCGATGGACAGAATCTCTGGGAGGACATGAACAGCCTCCAGAGTCCTGACCTCATGAATCCCTCTGGAAGGAAGTGGGAAGGAAAAAGACAGCCCAAGTCCAGATTCTGGAGGGGAATCAGTACTGTGCCAGAGGGCCAGTGCCATGGGATGTCCTCCAGCTCCTCAGAGGTGAGATGGGCCAATGGGGAGAACCAGCAGAGACCAGTTCCCATCCTGGCTTCACCAATGACCAGCTCTAAGCCTCAGTACCCTCATCTCAAAATTGGTGAAAATACTTGCTCCCATCTCTGACTTTTTTTGTGAAATGAGACTATGCACACAAACGGTCTAGGAGGTAACAAGGGCTCAATAAATAGAAGCATTTGCAGTTATTATTACTAACCAAAAAAGAAGTTTCTGTGAGATGCAAACCTTGAACACGCTGTGGAGACATAGCTGGTTCCTTGGGGAAAGACGAGGGGCATGCATCATGTTGCAAGTTCAAGGCCACGTTCTTCTATTTACTGTGTTTGTCTGGCTCTGGACAGGCTGCTTGACTTCTCTGAGCCTTAGTTTCCTTATCTGTAAAGTGGGCCTAAGGATATGCCTACCTTTTCAAGTTGGGGGGAGGATCAGATGAGATAATGCATGTAGAGCTTAGCCAGGGCCTGGCACCTGCCAAAAGTCCCGTCAGGGCTGGCTGTTCTCTGTGGATGGAAACCTCCCAGCTCTTTAGTTTACATCAAAGTCAACATCTCAGTGAATGGGTGAACCCTTGAATGATGCTATTAAGGACCTGATGAGAATCCAGATGCCGTTCCGGGGCGCCTCTGCTTTGCTTGTTTATACCTTGGATGTAAATACTGGGGGAGAGAGAAAGAGAGAGAGGAAGCTGGAGCTTAACTAGAAAATCATTGAGAATCAGTCCCACTGGTGGCAGCCAGGGCATGTGTGTTTGTGTGCAGTAATGCCCACTAGTGTGTCCCATGGTGGCCAGATCACCACGGTCACATCCCCACCCTACAGGCCATGAGAAGGGGCCCCAGAGCCCTTTGCCCCACACACGGTGCCAGGCTACTTGCTCCAGCTTCGCATTAGGAAGCGCTATGGAGTCCTAGCAATGACCCTGTGGGGACACACACACCCTGCATCTCAGGGCTGCTCTTTCTTTTTGTAAAATAAAGAGGTTGGACTAGAGGAGAGCCTTGAATTTGAAATTACTTTCTGTGGAGCCCAAGGGTTCACCAAGGAGCCTCTGGAGCCATGGTAGAGCTGGGAGGAGGGGTCATTCCACCCCCTCCAATCAGAGTCAACATGAGCTTACATTTGAAGAAAGGGTTTCACTACAAGAAGAGAAAAAAGACAAGTTGGACAGGTGCTGGCCTAGAGTATCTCCAGGTTTCCTAAAACCTTGTGGTTCTTGGACACCTCTCTCCAGGGAAGAGCCTCCTCGTCCCTAGGCAGAGGTTCTGGGTGTAGCAAGGTGTGATCCCCTGGCCCCAGGTGGCTGGGAAGGGCCTGGGGAGTGTTGAGCCCTGGGCTGGTCACTGCAGGAGAGAGTAGCCCTGTCCATTTCCTCAGGAGCCACGCACATGTTACTGTCTTTGTGCTTCGTGTGGCAAAGGTGCTCTTTTAGGGAAAACACCTATGGGGGATCTGGGTCGAGAAAAGAGCTTTTCCCTCCACATCAGGACTTTCTCCGCAGACTCTTAACCGCCAGAGAGCAGGTCAAACTAAGTCCTCAGAAGGGGAGGCCGCCCCCTCCAGCCTCTTAATCACTCTCAGACCACCTTGTGGCCTTTTGTAGAAAGACTTTTCCACGCCAGCATTTCCAAATCAGACGTGAGCTCCTGAGCGGTCACGTCTGACCCGCTTGAAGACTCCTCTTTGGGGTCACTTCGAGTTTTAGGAGCTCCAGACTATTCACATTTCAAATAATCGCTTGCTGAGGGTTTCTGAGGCCACCACGAAGAAGACCGCACCAGAGCCTGTGTTCATAGGGACGCTGTGCTCCCCCAGCGACTTCAGTACTGGCCCGGGTCTCCACTTCTGCCACTTAACCAGCAACTTGAGAACATGGTTTTCTTTGCAAGCAGACTCATCCAAAGTGGGAAAAAAAAAAAGAAAAAAAAGTTGAGAATGGCAATAAACACATGCCCTGTTGAATCAACTCAGCAGATCTTTTGGGGAGAGCTTGATACATTGTAGGCAGTGTGCTAAGGTTGGGGAGGAAGGGTGGTTAAAAGGACCCTCCTCTTGGGGTTCTCATCACCTAGTGGGGTCCACTGGGTCTACCTCGCTGTTCCACAAGGCACCATGTGTTCATCTGAGTCTTTTGTCTTTTTAAATCTCCCCTACACACACCAAAGAGCTGCCAGGGTCATCTTCCCAGAGTATGGCTCTTGTACCTGGAAACCTTCCTGTCCTTCCACAGCTGTTTGCTCTGGGACCACAGCTGTGAGCCTGGCATTCTGGGTGCTCCACGATCCAGCCCAGACCTGCTTTCGCTGCCCTCTGCTCTAGGCCAAATCTCATTCCCACCTCCCTCTGCTTCCCAGGTGGTTTCCACAGCCTGGGGTTGGCATCCCCTCACCTCAGCCCACCAGCGCCCCAGTACCCAGGTCCCATGCCATATGTCCTTCACCCTTGAGGGGAGAGTGAGAGAACTCTTACAGAATAGTACGCTGGCAGGGGATGTCACTATGGTATTCACTAGCTTCTCTTTTTCTCTGCTAACACAGATACAAGGGACTTCTCACACATTGGCGGTAGCGAAACCTACAGACCTAGTGTGGTTAAGGCATTAACTTGGGTGTCAAATGTCAGTAACGGAGTCATTAAATAAGACTTATTAAGCATTGTCTTACTGCAAGAGGACCACATGCATCTTTTGGGACCGGCTTTCTAGAACCAGGATTGGCGCAGACTATTTTCCTTTGCAGTCACTTGATCGCTTGGCACTAGTGACACCTGGCTCGGGCGGGCTACCTCCTAAGGACACCCAGCCTGGGACATCAGGGGATGCAGGCATGCCTGAGCTCCAGGGTAGAGATTCAAGAAGCTATTTTTGTTCTTCCTAATTGGCATGCTTTCAAAGGCAAAATTCGCAATCAGCCTGCAGTGATGGAGTTAGGAATTAGACTCTCTCTGCTCTGCAAATCACATACGAGATTGCAAACCACGTGAGCCCATCCCCCACCCCCCACCTGGCTCCCACTTTTAAATATGAATCAGATGGTTTACTCTGGTCTGCTTTCCTCTTCCAAAAGGAAAGCATTTCTCTAATGATTAGTGATGTTGAGCATCTTTTCATGTTTGTTGGCAGTCTGTATATCTTCTTTGGAGAAATGTCTACTTAGGTCTTCTGCCCATTTTTGGATTGGGTTGTTTGTTTTTTTGATATTGAGCTGCATGAGCTGCTTGTAAATTTTGGAGATTAATCCTTTGTCAGTTGCATCGTTTGCAAATATTTTCTCCCATTCTGAGGGTTGTCTTTTCTTTTCGTCTTGTGTATGGTTTCCTTTGCTGTGCAAAAGCTTTTAAGTTTCTTTAGGTCCCATTTGTTTATTTTTGTTTTTATTTCCATTTGTCTAGGAGGTGAGTCAAAAAGGATCTTGCTGTGATTTATGTCATAGAGTGTGACATGGGGAGGGGGAAGGGTAAGCTGGGATGAAGTGAGAGAGTGGCATGGACATGTATACACTACCAAATGTAAAATAGATAGCTAGTGGGAAGCAGTCGTATAGCACAGGGAGATCAGGTAGGTGCCTTGTGACCACCTAGAGGGGTGGGATAGGGAGGGTGGGTGGGAGACGCAAGAGGGAGGGGATATGGGGATATATGTATGCATACAGCTGATTCACTTTGTTATAAAGCAGAAACTAACACACCACTGGAAAGCAATTATACTCCAATAAAGATGTTTAAAAAAAAAAAAGAGGAAAGCAGATTCCAAACCTAATTAAGGTAGCACCTTGAGTCTGTAACTAAATTCATTCACAGCCCAACTGGGGCACTGGAGCGCCGAGCTTCCTCTGGCCATCTCCTATTGCAAACCTGATTCAAATCAGTATCACTTATTCAGGGTTAAGCTATTAGAGAGTTGTTTTTTTTTTTTTTTTTTTTTTTTTTTAATGAACACTGCTCTTCTCATGCTTGGTGGGGCCACACGGCTCCAGTGCCTTTGATCCCGGTCAGCACAGAGGTTCCAGAGCAAAAGAAATCTTGAAACACACTCCTCATTAACAGCTGCAGGCACTTGGAATGTTCTGTCCAAATGGCACGAACAGCCTCGCTAGTTTGGCAGCCAGAGCTGGAAAGCAGAAGGATCCCAAACGGATCTCTTCTTTGGAGCTACCTGCTGGCTCCCACCTGCTAAGCAGGGTTCAGAAGCAGAGCAGCTATGCAGTTACCAGTCCTGTTTCTCACTCATCATGTGACCCAAGAGATCCAGACCCTCTCTGGGCCTCAGTTGCCTCTATAATGTGCTGGATCACATATCTGTTTCACAGGGTGATTCTTGGAGATCCACGAATATTTGGGGATTCCTACTCTGTGCCAGTACTGTACTAAGTAGGCTCTAGGGAGGTAAAGAGAAATAAGACAGAGGGTCTTGCCCTCAGTAAGTCCATGTCCTAAATTGGTGGTTCTCAATGAAGGGCACTCTTACCCCCAGGGGACATTTGGCAATAGCTTGAGACGCTTTTTTTTTTTTTTTATATAACAGGTTCTTATGAGTCATCAATTTTATACACATCAGTGTATACATGTCAATCCCAATCGCCCAATTCATCCTACCACCACCCCCACCACCCCGTGGCTTTCCCCCCTTGGTGTCCATACGTTTGTTCTCTGCATCTGTGTCTCAATTTCTGCCCTGCAAACTGGTTCATCTGTACCATTTTTCTAGGTTCCACATATGTGCGTTAATATACGATATTTGTTTTTTTCTTTCTGACTTACTTCACTCTGTATGACAGTCTCCAGATCCATCCACATCTCAACAAATGACCCAATTTCATTCCGTTTTATGGCTGAGTAATATTCCATTGTATATATGTACCACAACTTCTTTATCCATTCGTCTGTTGATGGGCATTTAGGTTGCTTCCATGACCTGCCTATTGTAAATAGAGCTGCAGTGAACATTAGGGTGCATGTGTCTTTTTGAATTGTGGTTTTCTCTGGGTATATGCCCAGTGATGGGATTGCTGGATCATATGATAATTCTATTTTTAGTTTTTTAAGGAACCTCCATACTGTTCTCTATAGTGGCTGTATCAGTTTACATTCCCACCAACAGTGCAAGAGGGTTGCCTTTTCTCCACACCCTCTCCAGCATTTGTTTTTGGTAGATTTTCCAATGATGCCCATTCTAACTGGTGTGAGGTGATACCTCATTGTAATTTTGATTTGCATTTCTCTAATAATTAGTGATGTGGAGCAGCTTTTCATGTGCTTCTTGGCCATCTGTATGTCTTCTTTGGAGAAATGTCTATTTAGGTCTTCTGCCCATTTTTGGATTGGGTTGTTTGTTTTTTTAATATTGAGCTGCATGAGCTGTTTATATATTTGGGAGATTAATTCCTTATCCGTTGATTCTTTTGTAAATATTTTCTCCCATTCTGAGGGTTTTCTTTTCGTCTTGTTTATGGTTTCCTTTGCTGTGCAAAAGCTTTGAAGTTTCATTAGGTCCCATTTGTTTTTTTTGTTTGTTTGTTTTTATTTCCATTACTCTAGGAGGTGGATCAAAAAATATCTTGCTGTGATTTATGTCAAAGAGTGTTCTTCCTATGTTTTCCTCTAAGCGTTTTATAGTGTCTGGTCTTACATTTAGGTCTCTAATCCATTTTGAGAATATTTTTGTATATGGTGTTAGGGAGTGTTCTAATTTCATTCTTTTACATGTAGCTGTCCAGTTTTCCCAGCACCACTTACTGAAGAGGCTGTCTTCTCTCCATTGTATATCCTTGCCTTGAGACACTTTTTGTGCCAAGCCTGGGGACATCTAATAGGTAGACACCCGGGGGAGTGCTAAACATCATATGATGCACAGGACGGTCCTCCAGAAAAAGAATTATTCATCCTGTCATGGCAGTAGTGCTGAGGTTGAGAAACTCTGGTCTAAGTAGACCAGCCCAGGTGTACAAGAAAAACATGTCAGTGCACTGTGGTGGGAGTGATGAGAATGAAATCAAAGACTATGCATACAGAGGCCTAAACTTGATGGTTCTCCGTAGAAGGTTGTCCCTTGTCGTCCCTCATACAGTGTGATACTTGTGCAAGGACTCGGGCTGGCAACAAACACCCAGAGCAAGAAAGTAGTCTTCGCATTTACTGCATGAGGGAAGCGTACCTCCAGTTGATAGAAATCGTGGAACCCTGTGCTTTTCTGACTCTGGGTTCCAGCTCCGTCAAATTCCACCCCCATCAACAGGTCCCCAAGGCCCTAGGGCCAGAGGGAACCCAGAATGGAGCCAGGAGGCGGCTTTCAGCAATGAGTATGCCTTTGCTTTCTCCTTTCTTTCTCATCTAAAGGCTCCCAGCCCTCGACAGAACTCTTCCAGACAAAATTATAAATGAGTCACCGAGTGACTCACTGGGGAAAGCCCTCCCTGAGGGTGGTGGCTGAGCACCCACCCAGGTGACATAAATCCGCTTTCCCGGTTCCTTTATTGCCTCTCCCCACAGAGACTAAAAATAAAATGTAAAATAGTTTTGATGACTTCCTGCAATAACTTTAATACTTTTATACTAAGAAAAGAAAGCAGAAATGTTTAACGGGGCCAAACTGGAAAGCTACCCAAATGAGAATTCAGGAAGGTCAGAGCATGCTGAGAATTTTCTTCCATTGCATGGGCATCAGTCCTATTTGGAGCTGGCTTCTCCAAGCAAGTCATCCTCCCAAAGAGGCAAGGGGGGAGGGGAGAGAACAGAAACCTCTGATTCAGAGAGTCTCGGTCTCAAGGTCACTGTTCTTAGGAAGTCACTCAGCCTCTGAGCATCCGTTCTCTGGTCTGCACAATGGGTCTTAATGGCAGCTGAAACCCTTGTTTGGAGGATAAAGGAGTTAGGGCATGTGGGCGGCCTTTGGAAGTTAAACAGCCTTCTGTGGTTATTGTTAAATGCCAGGGGTCTGATGATAGCATTGTGGTTTTGTCTTTATCTTTTAAAGATAGATCCTGAAATAGTTATGGACAAAATGAGGTCTGAGGTTTGCTTTAAAGTAACACAGAAGCAGGAAACATAGGTGGGATATACATGGAAAGTGGACCATGAGTTGATGAAGGTTGGGGCTAGTGATGGGTAATATGGATCTTCATTATTCTAGTCTGGACTCTCTACTTTTATATTTAAAATTTGCCATTCTCTAAAAATATTTAGAAAGTATTTTAGAAACAAGTTTTGGAGGTTGATCGCACAACAGTGTAAATACATTTAACCCTTCTGCACTGTAGACTTCAAAGTGGGTAAAGATGGTCAATTTCATGTTATGTGAATTTTACCACCATTTAAGTATTGATGGATATCTTTTAAAGTTAGTTTTTCAGATTAGTATGTTTGGGGCAGAGGGTGCATACAAAGACAGCAAAGATCAGAGAGAAGAAAGCTGGGGTGAAGAGGGTGCAGCTCTGCCCTGGGAGTCTAGGAAGAGATGAAAGGAAGGCTTCTCCCCTGGTGGGGAATGGAGGTGGGAGATGAGCTTTGGCAATGCCATCCTGGGGTGGCTAGCCCCAGCTGGACCTCGAGGAGTGAGGGGGTGGGGTGGGGAAGAGGGAGGAGGGGCCGAGCCCTCATGATCCTTCCCTGGGAGTATGAGGACGCAGGTGGCCTGGCTCCCTGCTTGGGGAGGCTCACGGTCTGCAGGAGAAGCGGTTCAGAGAAAGCCAAGTCCTCCCATTTGGCCGTGATGCAGTAGAGATGGAAGGCATTCAGAGGACAGCGTGGGGCACTCTGCGAGCTCGACTGAGTAATTTGGACTCCGGAATGGATGAAGTCGGAGCTACCATCACTCCCTTTCTAGCCTTTTAAAAAATACATGTCAGAGACAGAGTCCTTTGAAGCTAAGTGTCACCTGTCTGGGAATCATTTGCCTCCAGCATTTGATGGGTGGCCCAGAGCACTCTTCCTGATGGATGATGCTAACCCACCAATGCAAGTGCAAGTGAGGGGCACTGAGACAGAGCGGAGGGCCTTGGGCGGGCTGTGGCCTCTCTTCTGGTCCTGATTCTTCAGTTGTGACACCTGGGGACACGTCACTTCATCTCTGAGGCTCTCAGTGTCACCACCTATGAAATGAGCGGGGCCATCTCTGACGACCCTGATCGTCCGCTCTGTGGCTGAGTTTGTGCAGGCCGGCCATTGTAGGGTGGTCCCTGCAGGCAAATCACACAGCACATGTTTTCGTCATGATTTGGGAGGCCGGACGTGATGCTCTCTTGTTCCTTCTGCTGAGTAACTTGCACCGCGGAGGTCTCTCAAGCAGGGGCCCGTCTTTCTTCCACTGTCACTGAGAGTGCAGTTAACGGCGCGAATCAATTCTTCCCTACGATGTGCGCTGTGTGAGATGCCTGGGTAGCAAAGATAGTGCTCAGACTTTGCTTTTTCCCTCGTGGATAACTTCTCAGTTAGTTAATAGGTTTCAAAGGATTCTGGATGGTGCAAAATGGAGACTTTGGGAAAGAACTGAGAAATTACAAGCCCCCCTTAATCCTCCCCCCACCACAGACACATACACATACACACGAGATGTTGAATCATATATTTACAAGGAGATTTGGACCAACCCAACCTCAAAGCATTGTTCACTCAACTGCCACTCAACAGTTGTTTTCTGAGTCCCTGGACTGCACTTGATAGAAGACCCAGGGGAGATGACCCAGGGGAGGTAGTGATCTTCAAACTTTAGGCCATGGGGCTCTTATTTTAAAGAAAATTATATTCATTGCCTGGGGTGGTCACAAATTACCATAAACGTGGTGGCTTAAAACAACAGAAATGTTTTTTCTCATGGTTCTGGAGGCCAGGAGTCTGAAATCAAGGTGTTGGCAGTGCCACACTCCCTCCAAAAGCTCTAGGGGAAAATCCCCCCCTTGCTTCTTCCAGTTTCTGGTGGCTTCGGGCATTCCTTGGTTTGTGACTATGTCACTCCAGGCTCTGGCTTCACATGGCCTTCTCTTCTCCATCTTGTGTATGTTATAAGGACACTTGGATTTATGGGCCCACCAGGGTGACCCAGGATAATCACTTCTTGAGATCCTTAATTAATTACATCTGCAAAGCCCCTTTTTCCAAATTGTGTTCACCAGTTCTGGGATGTGGACATACCTTTTGGGGGGCCATCATTCAGCCCACTATGAAACCTTACACAGATCCACAGGGCAGACTGGAGAAAGAGGGGGCCCTAGATACATCGCAATCATGACCTCAACCTCACGTTCAGTGTCCTCCACCTGGCAGCCGCTGGCACCAAGGAGCCGAGTTTGGGAAACAAAACTGTAGTAGAGAGAGAGCTTGGGGGACTTTGGAGTCAAATCATAGGCTGGGAAACGAGCCGAGGGCTTGGGAGAGACAGCTTGACCTCTCGGTGTCATCATCCATGAAAAGTGAGGCGTTCGGGTCTACACTGCAGTGTTGATGTGTGGTCTCAATGAGTTGACCATCCTCAGGTGTCAGTGTCCTCTTGTCTCACCCCATGACACCCTGCCCCATGGAAACAGATGACAGTGGGGTTATGGGGACACATCTGACTGCACAGCAGTATTGTCAGGAACCAGTGGACAAGGTGGTCAGTGGCTTTCAGGGGTAATCAAGAGCTTCTAGAATTGTAGGGATCGAGGTTTTTGCTTTTTCCCTGGCAGAAACAAGGATGCGCCTCAAGCTTATTCAGTTCTAAGTGCCAGATGACAATCCGTGTTAACTGGACGTGATCTCTCCACACCCCGCACCACCCCTGTCTGCTTGCACCATAGGTTGGAGGTGGGCTGAGCTGAGATCTGCTGCAGCTTGGCTGCTACAGAGTAGGGCTTCTGGAGCATAAAGACCTTACAGATCTGGCTAAGGAAAACTTTAGGCAGAATGTTGAACTTATGAGTTTGGTGCTTCTACCTTGTATGACAAAGCACTTAAGAGAGATAGGAGCTCCGAAAGGACTTTTTTTAGGCTGCATCATTCTTTGCCGTGAGGGCTGTCCTGTGCATCATAGGATAGGCTGTTCAACAGCATTCCTGGCCTCTACCCACTAGATGCCAATAGCACTCCCCACTGACTTGTGACAACCAAAAATGTCTCCAGACAGGGTTTCCCCGGTGCGGGGCAAGATTGCCCCTGGTGCAAAACCACCACTTTAGAGAAACAGTCCTCTCCTAAGCCAACTTGTCAGGTGTCAGAATTGAGAGAGTCATTCTGTTTGTAAAAATTAACAAACAAACAACAACACAAGTTGCTGCGTGCCCAGTGCTTCCGGTGGGAGGAGTTTGATCACTTCAGTTAACCCCAAACCAAAATATGCAGCCAGAATCAGACTTGGTTTTCTTTTTCTTTCTTTTTCTTTTGCGGTACGCGGGCCTCTCACTGTTGTGGCCTCTCCCGTTGCAGAGCACAAGCTCCGGACGCGCAGGCTCAGCAGCCATGGCTCACAGGCCCAGCCACTCCGCGGCATGTGGGATCTTCCCGGACCGGGGCACGAACCCATGTCCCCTGCATCGGCAGGCGGACTCTCAGCCACTGTGCCAGTAGGGAAGCCCCAGACCTGGTTTTCTTGCTCTGACTAAATGCCTCCTCCCTCATCTCCAAGCAGAACCAGAAGTGATTTTCCAGGAAAAGGAGGCTTACAGTGTTTGGCCCAATTATTGGATAATTTCCCCCGTTGTGTTCTCAGAAGGGCCTTGAGGACCGCACCCAGCGACCTGCCCTGGTGGGCGTTTGCTTCCCAAACCTGTTCTCCATCTGTCCATCTGTCCTGTTGCACTTTTTAAAGTGGACATCCCTCAGCAACTCATTTCCCCCATTCTCCAGTCTGTGAATTGGAATCCCCGCCTCTCAAATTTCCCTAGAGAAATTCAGTGTCTGCATAAATGAGTTTTCCAGAAAACCCATCTTCTGGGGCTGAGATGCAGGGAAATCAAGCAGCTGGTGTTGATTGAGCCTCAGAATCTTGAGAGAGTGGACAGCAGGGCAGTAGGGGGATGGCTGGGGTGACATGGCTTTCTGGTTGGCACCTCCACGCCCTGCTCCCCCTGCCCCTTTGGGGAAGGGACGTCACACCTGTGCTTCTGGGGCAGTTGATGGGAAGGACCCCCAATCCTCTGCGTGCCTGGCATGGTGGAGAGACTTGAGGAATTCCTGGCCCAGATGAAAATCCTAAAATCTTAGAATCTGTCTACTCTGCCTTCCAACCACCCAGCAGGAAAGCCCTCCCTTCAACCCCGACACCTTGGCCTCCACTTGAACACGCCCAGTGGCAAGGAGCTCACTACCTCCTAAGACAGTCAGTCCACCTGTGCCTGACATTCCCGGTCACCTGCTTCCTTACAGCAGCATCCCGAATCTGGTTCTGGCTTCTGGAAAGACACACAGTGGTGGAGCCCCACTTCCCTATGACAGTGCATCAGTCATACCACTGGCTTATTCCTCTTTTTGAGACTCATTCTTCCTTTTCAGTCCTGTAGTCATTTCATGAAATGGCTTCTAGATCCCTCCCTCCCTCAGGTGCCCCTCAGGAGATAATCCAGCATGGCATGGCCCTTTCCAGATGTCTTATTCTGGACTGACCACACTGGGGCTGACATGTGAGCTGAGGGGGCCGCCCCCTTGCATCCCAGACTCTGTTGATGCCGCTGAGGGAGCACGGGCATTTGGGACAAGTGCTTCTCTAACGAGGGCTCATTCTGGGACTCCCTGCCTTGAACAGCTGACCTACCACACCTTTCCCAGCCTATCCCCAAGTTTCCCATCCATGAATGCTCACTACGTTTCATCCTGGTACTTTGGATATAGCACATTTCATCCATCTCGAGTCTTTAATCCACCTCCAGTATTTCAAATGGGCATAATGTGCCAATGCACCATCGCGTGTGTACCAACAAGGTAGGAGTGAGACTCCCTCCTGTCCCACGAGACTCTCTGCACCTGCTCTGGTGGCCGCAAAGGTTCTGCCAGCTCCAGCTCCCAGCACTGGCTTAGCTTCCCTGTCTCTCACCGTGAGCGAGCACTTTCATCCCGTCTGTGCTTGCCTCACGGTATCATGTGTTGATGACATCCCCCCAATCTAATCAGCCTCCTGACCCTATCGGAAAACCAAAGAGGAAATGAAGTTGGTGGGGCACACCCGTTCCTGGGGCATTCTGCCAACTCTGACAGCAACGGCTCCCTTCTCTGAGAACATGTAAACCCTGTGCTGAATACCTATCCTTGAAATTCCGTCCAGCTTCAAAATCTCCAGACCGTCATTTCAGCAAGCAGCCAGGCCCCCTTAGTGATGAATCAGGATGAAATTGGCATTTCATTCACTCTTCAACGATTTTCCACGGTTCATCAAACAGAACCCCTGGTTCAGGGACACCACTGGAGATGAGGTTGGAAATGGCAGAATGCAGCCATCGGGTCCCGCTAGCTGTCACCTTTGCAGTCTGCCTATCTTGCCCCATATGGGACCTCAGAATGCCCAGCCCTGCCTCTAGATGGAGAGATTTCTGTTCTGGGGCACCTTTCAAGGCTACAGTGCAGTCCGTTCTCCTGGCCGTAGGACACAGTTTTGATAGTGGGATTTCTGCTTTATCCCAGAATCCCAGCTCCTGTCCCCATCTTGTGCCCCATGAATGCCAGCTGGGCTTCTGCTCATGTGGAGGGCATCCTGTTCAGAGACCTGGGCCTGAATCCACTGATAGCCTGATGGACAATGCCCAGGGACTCCCGCCCCCAAAGCCTGCTTCTGATACTGTGCTCACACTAAGTCAGGGCTCACCGGCCTTCTTGGGCACCAAGCTTGCTGCTCATGTACGTACCTCTCCCATCAGCTCAGAGCCCAGCCAGCCCCGCCCTTCAGTGTGCACTCAGTAGGAGACTCACCAGGTCCCCACCTGCCCACCTCAGTGTCCCCAGCCTGCTCTCAGAGGCCAGTCCACGCAGCACCATGTGTGGTTATGCAGGCTGGCACCGCGGCCCTGCCCCTACCCATGGCACTGCCCGCCCCACATTTGGACTTTATGTTATAAAGCAGGGAGTCCCTGCTTTATAGTTTCAAGCAGGGGAGAGGTATGATTCCATAAGCTTTAGGAGGATGAATCGAGTCAAGTACAGACTCTGCGGGTTGGGGAATTCAAGGTACCGCGGTTGCGGGGTAACCAGTTATGATCCCAAAGGCCTCCCTCCGCCTGCCCCAGCGTTTTGGAGACAGTCGTTTCCTTGACGACACAGCATGAGAACCTTCACTGATGACCGCAGACCTGCTGAGTCGTTTGTCCCAGCGTGTCCTCCTACTGGAAGGGAAGCCACCCTCAGAGGAGCAGGTGGGGGACTGTCCTGCCTTGTACAGCAAACCCGCCTCTCCCAAAGCATCCGTCCCAGGTTTGAGCAGGTGTCTGGCTCCCTCTGGTGACAAGGAGATGCCTGGGAGCCTCCCGTTTCCACTGCTAGTGGAAAGCACGCCTGCTGAGAGGAGGACGGGTAAACTAAGGGCTCCCAGGGACCCACACCCCAGGCTGAGTACATGTGTATCTGTGCTTGGGTCCAGTTCTGTCTCTCTCAGGCCTCCCAGCAAACAGCAGTTCCTTTAGAACTCCTGGAAGGATTTCCACGACCCATGACCTTTTCTGCTGCCCTTTCTTCCTGCCCGATGGTAAGTGGGAGGAAGTGTAGGATTGGGGACCCACAGAACCTGGGCCCCTCTCTGCTTGTGTGGAGAAGGCTGGTAACCTAACTTCTCTGTGCCTTGGTTTCTTCATTTGTAAACTGGAGGTGAAGAGGTCCAAGTCTCAGAGTTATCATAAAGGTTTAATTGTATACCAGGTCTAAAGCACCTGACACCGAGAGGTCCTTAATGAAAAATTATCTCGTCGTCGTAACTAGCAATGGTGGCGGTGTGACCAGATAGAAGATAGAAATAGCAGTGGGCTTTCCGTTCCTGGGCAGTAAAGACCAAATGAGGTCACCTCACGTGGACACCTGAGTACTTTGGGGAATGAGAATGGGAAGTGCTTACTAAGGTCTAAGAAATGACCTGCAGGAGAGCCGTCATGACCCCCGCCCCGCGGGGTTGGGCCTGACCTCTGACCTGGGGTCCTGCTACCTCCCTGAGGCCTGGGCCCATCACTCCACTCCTCTGAGCCTCGGTGACCTCCGTAGCACTGTCCCCTCCATCAGGCAGCCTCTCTGGGGCCACTGAGAAAATTCATTAAGATTCCAAAGTCCTTTGAAGGTACAGGCTGTGCCGGCAGATCACAAGACAGGCAGGACCTCTTCAGCCATTCAATTCTCTTCAAGAAGCAGCTGGCGGAGGCCAGGAGAAGCTGCTATGGGGTCTTCTATAAGTCCAGCAAGTCCACCGGGCAGTGACCCACTTCTGATGCTGGGGTCCTAGGTGCAGCGCCCCTTGGGGAGGGTGGGGGACATGCATCTCACTCCCAGTCAGTCAGAGATCCCTGCGTCTTCAGTGGAGTTTAGTTCATCCCATCCACAGCCCTACCCCTCACCCCCTCTCTGAATCTCCACTGGCCTCCCTGCTGCTTTGCCCTCCGTTGCCCCACGTACTGCCTTCAGGTTTATCTTCCCGACACACAGCTTTAGCAGGACACGTCTGTGCCCAGGGGGCTGTCAGTGCTCCCACAGCCTGACCTCGGAGAGCCTCCGCGCAAGGCTCGGGCCGCCTCACATCCTGGCCTCGCCCACCTCTCTGCCTGTGCCCACACTCTCTCCTGGACCACCCTCTCCCCTCCTTCCTCGCTTTTCTTAAACCCTTTGTCTTTGTTCTTAATTCTGCTTCCCACTTATTGTCTGTGAATCATTTGCAAGTTACTTCATCTCTCTGTGCCTCAGTCTCCTGATGTGTCCAATGGGAGTGTATCTGCTGATAAGGCCGTGGTGAGGATTAAACGAGGTAGTGCATGGAAAGTACTGGTACCCAGCCCTCAGCTGGCCAGGTGTCCGTGACATCATCACCACCGCGTCATCATCACTCGTAATCGTCCTTGTTCAAAACCTGACTCGGGTGCTCGGCTGTGAAGGGGTTGTTCCCCTCATCTGATTTTGTGCAGTTCTATCACACTGAAGCTCACATCCTGCCTGAGAACCACTGGTCTTGGGTGCAACATGCAGCAAACGTACTTCCGTGGGTGCAGGGAGAGGTTCAGACATGATAAATAAGGCAAGGGTCCCACACAGGCAGAGAAAGCCCCCTGCTGGTTTTACATCCTGCCAGCCCTACCCAGGGAGTAACACCCATGCAAGCAGCTGTTTGTTGATTCTGTCCTGATGCCTGGGCGTCCTCGGATGGTTTCATACATGTTTATTGGCTCGACTTCTGTGTCTAACGTTCCACGCCACTTGCGTGGCATGCCACTCTGAGTTTCCTAGTACCTTCTCACGAATTGTCACGTGATCCTCACACCTGTCTTGGGAGGTGTATTGTTTGCTAGGGCTGCTATAACAAAATACCACAGACCGGGTGACTTAAACGACAGCCAAGGCTGGAAGCTGGAAGCCCAAGGTCAAGGTGTCTTCAGGGTTAGCTTCTCCTGAGGCCTCTCTCCTAGGCTCGTAGACGGCTGCCTTCTCCCTGTGTGTCATGTGCATTTTCTCTGTGCATGTGTCCCCCTGAGGTCTCTTTCTCTTCTTATAAGGACACTAGTCCTGGCGGATTAGGGTCCATCCTAAGAGCCTCATTTTAACTTAGTCACCTGCTTAAAGGCACTGTCTCCAAATACAGTGCCATTCTGAGAGACTCGGGTTAGAGCATCAACAAATGGATGGGGGCACGTGCCCAGAGATGCGTGTCCATTAGATGCGTGGTTCTCCACCCGGATGGAGGGGTGGGTGCACAATTCAGCCCGTAATGGGAGGTAAGCAGGGCAGGTCCCTGCCCATTTTACAGCTGGAACTGCCAAGGCTGAGAGAGGGTGAGTGCCTTGAGCACAGCCTCCTACCTCCACGGCTCTGCACCCAAGCTGAGCCTGGGAGGCCAGACCCTGGGCTCCTGCCTCCCCCCCATCTCTCCACTGCCCCCTGCTGGAGGCTGGCCGCGGGGACAACAGGAAGCCACGAACCTCGTCCCCCTGTGAGCTCAGAGGATCTCTAGAGAGAGCTTCTGAGAAGACCCTACTCAGCTCGCAAACAGGATGTGGGCCCTTCAGGAAGGTGCAACCTGCTGTTTATTTGAGTGGGTTTCCTGCCTGTATGGCTCGTGGCTTCCTAGCCCTCACCCTGCTCGCCGCATTTTCTCATTTCATCAGCCATTGTGGTCTCAGCACTCTTGGACCCAGGGTTTTCCAGGGGCTTTCACGGAGGATGGGGGAGGGCGGGTGTGCTCTTCCTTGCTTTGAAGAGAGTCAGCCAGCTCCAGCCGTGCTTCTTGGTACCTGCCACGTACAAAGAAAGCTACAGGAGAATTTGATGGTAGCTCCATCCATGATACGTCACTCCCACGGGGGCACTGAATGGGGAGACGTGGCTTAGCCCTTGCTGACAGCACCACATCCAGATGCCCGCCAGCCAGCCAGCCAGAGGGACACATGCCCTTACCCTGGTAAGGCCCTGCTGGGCAGGAGGGTGGGGAGAAAAGCTTCTGTCAGCTGGGCTGAGAAATAAGACTAGCAACAACTACAACTTTGACCAATTGCAGAGCCTTCCCGTGCATTCCAAGAAGCCTTGCCTTGTGGGATGACCTTCATTAGATGCGTGGTTCTCCATAATGCTGGGGCTTGCTACCTCTGCCAGGCCTGGGTAGTGATCAGTTCAACAGACCCCAAACATGATGTGTCTCGTCCAGGCAAAGGGCTGCATCCGCACTCTGGAAAACAGGAATTTTTATTTTTATGTATTTATTTTTTTTGAACAACGTCTCTGCCTTCCCTGAGACTGCATTTATGGCGTCATGCCTACTACATGGAACTTTATTTTTGCATCCAGGCAGACTATAAGCAGAACTATAAGAAAAGTCTCAGTCTAGGTGCTGTGGCAGAAGAGGGAAGGGGAAGGAAGAAGAAAGAAAATCTAGGAAGGCCCCTTGGAGGAGGTGGTATTCGAGGCAGGCTTTGAATGGAGGGTAGAGTTGTTGTTTTTTTTTTAATTGGAGTATAGTTGATTTCCAATGTTGTGTTAGTTTCAGGTGTACAGCAAAGTGAATCAGTTATATATATACATATATCCACTCTTTTTTAGATTCTTTTCCCATATAGGCGAGGGTAGAGCTTTGATGCACTGCCCAGGGCCTAGAGGAGAGGGTGAAACCGTGTTGAGGACCAGTATGAGTAAGGCCTGGAAACCAGACAGCACTGGGACCAGGTATGCTAGGCAGTGTTTTGTAGTTGGGTGCACAGTGGTGGCGTCCTGTGAGACCACTCTAGCTGGCTGTACAAGAGAGACTCTGGTTCGGCCACCACGCTGCATGACCTTAGTCTGGACACGCTAGGTTTCCGACTGCCGCCTGCAGGCCTGACATCAGAGAGCGCTCACATCCTTCCTTTTTCCCACATGTCCAGATGCATTTTTGGGTCCCAGCTGGTTCCTTGGGCAAGGTCAGCAGGGGCAGAGCCCAGAGGTTCTCAGCTTGGCTGCACATAGAATCACCTGGAGAGCTTGGGAAAATCCCAGTGCCTGGGCTGCACCCCAGACCAGCTACATCAGATCTTGCGGGGCAGGACCTAGGCATTAGTATTTTAAGTTTCCCAGGTGATTCCAATACACACCCAACTTTGAGACCCAGGGACATAACTGACCTCGGAGGCAACAATTATGATCCTGTGGGGATGGACATGTAAGGTCGGGCACGTAAGCTCTGGCACATAAGCTCTGGCACGTACGCTCTGGCACGTACCGTGCAGCCTTAGCAACTTTAATGTTTTGTTTATAAACTTTGCAATGGGGATAATTCTATTACACAGATGGCATGCAGTGTCTGGCCCATAATCTGTGTTCAGCGAATGGTCGCCCCCTCATTCTCTCTCCCCACCACTTCCCCCTCAGAGGTCAGTTATGTAAGGCTGTCAGGCTGTTGGCAGCGGGCACCGGATAAACAGGTATTGCATGTTTTGCAGGCTTCCTGCTGTTCATGCATCATGTTTTATTCATGCATGTATCATGCCGAGTGTTCCTTCTTAGGGGAGAAATTTCAGCCTGCAGATTTCAAGATGGAAGAATACATTTGTATAAATTGAGGGCACGGAAGGCCAGTGAGAGATGAGAGAAGCAGTGCTTTGATGAGGGTTTGGTGGACAGTTAGAAGCTGAGGACAAGGATGTTTTACAACCAGGACTCTCTTCTGGGCCGGTGCTGCCCTCTAGTGGGCAAGAGCCATCGCCCACCCCAGCTTCCTCCTCGCTCCATCTGCTTGAGGGGACCCTCCAGGGTCAGAATCACTCTGAGACCAGCTAAAGAAGCAGAGACACATGCCTAGGGGAGACCAGCCCGGCAGGCCACCCGTCTCAGACTCATCATCCCTGAGAAATAAAGAAAGTTCTAGAAAGCATCTGCATTCTAGGTAGCTTTGCATGCATTGCCTCTAATTCTCACTGTTCTGCAAGGCAGATAATTCTTAATCTAGACTCAGTGTTGGCAAATGAGCCATTTGGAAATTGAGAAGTGTAATCAGGATCCCAGCCTAGGTCTGGCTGATTCCAAAGGCTTCACCTCTGTACTGTAATGTCCTGTCCTTTCTCTAAGAACCTAGGTGATCCTACAGGCCTGAGTTCAAATCCACCTCTACCATGTACAAGCTGTGTGGCCTTGGGGCAATCAATTAACCTCTCTGAGCTTCTGTTTTCTTATCTACAAAAAGAGTTTCACAGCATGCACCTTATCAAGTGGTCATGAGAATTTTTGTTTGACCTCAAGCACATCAGAAGGGAAAAAGACTTGAAAGCGATTGTCTCAGGATGGTAGGATAATAGTAAGTTGTCCCCTTTTCTGAATGTATTACTTTTTTATTGAAATATAGTTGGTTTATAGTATTCTGTTACTTTCAGGTGTAGAGCATAATGATTTTTTTTGCAGATTATATTCCATTATAGGTTATTACAAGATATTGGGTCTGATTCCCTGTGATATACAGTAAATCCTTGTTGCTTATCTATTTTATGTACACTAATAATGAAATATCTGAATGCATTACTTTTATAATCAGACAAAAACAAAGGATTCATTAGACCACTTTCCTTTGAAAATCGGTCAAAGCACTCACCCACCCATGTACCAGCCCAGTGAGATACCCTTGAAGTTCTCTCGAAGCAGTATCAAGCAAATCTCAGGACCCCTCCCAAGAAAACCACAGACTTCCCCTGAAGGGGTCTTTCATCTTGTCAAGCACAGAAGCCTCAGCTCTGCCCCTCCCCTGCCTGGCTCAGTGCTGTCTCAGTCATTGCTAAGAAGTCAGGGCTGTCACATGTCACCCAGTGTCCTGGGGTGCCCGCCCTCCCAACAGCCAGGAAGGGATCCGGACCTGGGCCTTGGGTGCCTGGAATTGTGGTTCCGAATTGTATTAGCTTCTTCTTTTACCCCTGCCCTGAGGGCAGCCGGGAAACTCCTGGCCCCTGAAATTCCCTTTTATCAGCACCTTAAATTCTACTGCAATAGAGAATTCCATTCCCTAAAAATATATTCTTAAGAAAATCTTATCATTTGTTTCCAGGCTGTGTTGGATACTTTTTTTTTTAATTGCTCTTAAAAAAAAATAACCTTATCTATAGGGACAGACTGGAAGGGAATATCTAAATGAATAGGAGTGTTTCTCTTTGGGTGGTGAAAGATGGTGATTTGTGCCGTCTTCCTTGTAATAATAATAGGTAAAATTTATTAAACACTTACTGTACGCCAGGCACTGTGGAGAGCCCATGACATGCATTAATCACTTCAACCTTGAAAAAACCTTGCAAGGTAGGAACTATTATTATCCCCACTCTCAGGTGAGAGCATGGCAGCCCAGAGAAAGTAAATAACTTTTCCCAAGGTCACACAGCTAGTGAGTACAGACGCTGGCCAGCTCCGGGTCTGTGTTCTTGGCCTCTGTGTGGTGGTGCCTCGCCATCCTTGCTTTCTTCTCAGATCATTCTTCAGTGAGCATGTGTTTCTTTTAAGGTGAGGGAAAGAGTTTTTGTTTTCAAGTGAACTTATCTGGTTCCACCAATGCAAAAACACATGGAAAAAATACAGTGCAAATACAATAATACCCAAAGGAAATATGGAAATGATGGTATTTCTTTTTTTTTGAATTAAATTTATTTTTTTATACAGCAGGTTCTTATTAGTTATCTATTTTATACATATTAGTGTATACATGTCAATCCCAATCTCCCAATTCATCACACCACCACCACTGCCCCCCTGCCACTTTCCCCCCTTGGTGTCCATATGTTTTTTCTCTACATCCGTGTCTCTATTTCTGCCCTGCAAACTGGTTCTTCTGTACCATTTTTGTAGGTTCCACATATATGCATTAATATACGATATTTGTTTTTCTCTTTCTGGCTTACTTCACTCTGTATGACAGTCTCTAGATCCATCCACATCTCTACAAATGACCCAATTTCGTTCCTTTTTATGGCTGAGTAATATTCCATTGTATATATGTACCACATCTTCTTTATCCATTCGTCTGTTGATGGGCATTTAGGTTGCTTCCATGACCTGTCTATTGTAAATAGTGCCGCAATGAACATTGGTGTGCATGTGTCTTTTTGAAATATGGTTTCCTCAGGGTATATGCCCAGTAGTGGAATAGCTGGGTCATGTGGTAATTCTATTTTTAGTTTTTTTAAGGAACCTCCATACTGTTCTCCATAGTGGCTGTATCAATTTACATTCCCACCAACAGTGCAGGAGGGTTCCCTTTTCTCCACACCCTCTCCAGCATTTGTTGTTTGTAGATTTTCTGATGATGCCCATTCTAACTGGTGTGAGGTGATACCTCATTATAGTTTTGATTTGCATTTCTCTAATAATTAGTAATGTTGAGCAGCTTTTCATGTACTTCTTGTTCATCTGTATGTCTTCTTTGCAGAAATGTCTATTTAGGTCTTCTGCCCATTTTTTGATTGGGTTGTTTGTTGTTTTTTTTTTTAATATTGAGCTGCATGAGCTGTTTGTATATTTTGGAGATTAATCCTTTGTCCATTGATTCATTTGCACATATTTTCTCCCATTCTGAGGGTTGTCTTTTCGTCTTGTTTGTAGTTTCCTTTGCTTTGCAAAAGCTTTTATTTATTTTATTTTTTTGCTTTATAACAAATTTAATCAGTTATACATATACATATGTTCCCATATCCCCTCCCTTTTCGTCTCCCTCCCACCCTCCCTATCCCACCCCTCCAGGCGGTCACAAAGCACCGAGCTGATCTCCCTGTGCTATGCGGCTGCTTCCCACTAGCTATCTACCTTACGTTTGGTAGTGTATATATGTCCATGCCGCTCTTTCGCTTTCTCACAGCTTACCCTTCCCCCTCCCCATATCCTCAAGTCCATTCTGTAGTAGGTCTGTGTCTTTATTCCTGTCTTACCCCTAGGTTCTTCATGACATTTTTTTCTTAAATTCCATATATATGTGTCAGCATACAGTATTTGTCTTTCTCTTTCTGACTTACTTCACTCTGTATGACAGACTCTAGGTCCATCCACCTCATTACAAATAGCTCAATTTCGTTTCTTTTTATGGCTGAGTAATATTCCATTGTATATATGTACCACATCTTCTTTATCCATTCATCCGATGATGGACACTTAGGTTGTTTCCAGCTCCGGGCTATTGTAAATAGGGCTGCTATGAACATTTTGGTACATGACTCTTTTTGAATTATGGTTTTCTCAGGGTATATGCCCAGTAGTGGGATTGCTGGGTCATATAGTAGTTCTATTTGTAGTTTTTTAAGGAACCTCCATACCGTTCTCCATAGCGGCTGTACCAATTCACATTCCCACCAGCAGTGCAAGAGTGTTCCCTTTTTTCCACACCCTCTCCAGCATTTATTGTTTCTAGATTTTTTGATGATGGCCATTCTGACTGTTGTGAGATGATATCTCATTGTAGTTTTGATTTGCATTTCTCTAATGAGTAAAGATGTTGAGCATCCTTTCATGTGTTTGTTGGCAGTCTGTATATCTTCTGTGGAGAAATGTCTATTTAGGTCTTCTGCCCATTTTTGGATTGGATTGTTTGTTTTTTTGTTATTGAGCTACATGAGCTGCTTATAAATTTTGGAGATTAATCCTTTGTCAGTTGCTTCATTTGCAAATATTTTCTCCCATTCTGAGGGTTGTCTTTTGGTCTTGTTTATGGTTTCCTTTGCTGTGCAAAAGCTTTTAAGTTTCATTAGGTCCCATGTGTTTATTTTTGTCTTTATTTCCATTTCTCTAGGAGGTGGGTCAAAAAGGATCTTGCTGTGATTTATGTCATAGAGTGTTCTGCCTATGTTTTCCTCTAAGAGTTTGATAGTGTCTGGCCTTACATTTAGGTCTTTAATCCATTTTGACCTTATTTTTGTGTATGGTGTTAGGGAGTGATCTAATCTCATACTTTTACATGTCCCTATCCAGTTTTCCCAGCACCACTTATTGAAGAGACTGTCCTTTCTCCACTGTACATTCCTGCCTCCTTTATCAAAGATAAGGTGACCATATGTGCGTGGGTTTATCTCTGGGCTTTCCATCCTGTTCCATTGATCTATCTTTCTGTTTTTGTGCCAGTACCATACTGTCTTGATTACTGTAGCTTTGTAGTATGTCAGGGAGCCTGATTCCTCCAGCTCCATTTTTCGTTCTCAAGATTGCTTTGGCTATTCGGGGTCTTTTGTGTTTCCATACAAATTGTGAAATTTTTTGTTCTAGTTCTGTGAAAAATGCCAGTGGTAGTTTGATAGGGATTGCATTGAATCTGTAGATTGCTTTGGGTAGTAGAGTCATTTTCACAATGTTGATTCTTCCAATCCAAGACCATGGTACATCTCTCCACCTATTTGTATCATCTTTAATTTCTTTCATCACTGTCTTATAATTTTCTGCATACAGGTCTTTTGTCTCCTTAGGTAGGTTTATTCCTAGATATTTTATTCTTTTTGTTGCAATGGTAAATGGGAGTGTTTCCTTGGTTTCACTTTCAGATTTTTCATCATTAGTATATAGGAATGCCAGAGATTTCTGGGCGTTAATTTTGTGTCCTGCTACTTTACCAAATTCATTGATTAGCTCTAGTAGTTTTTTGGTAGCATCTTTAGGATTCTCTATGTATAGTATCATGTCATCTGCAAACAGTGACAGCTTTACTTCTTCTTTTCTGATTTGGATTCCTTTTATTTCCTTTTCTTCTCTGATTGCTGTGGCTAAAACTTCCAAAACTATGTTGAATAAGAGTGGTGAGAGTGGGCAGCCTTGTCTTGTTCCTGATCTTAGTGGAAATGGTTTCAGTTTTTCACCATTGAGGACGATGCTAGCTGTGGGTTTGTCATATATGGCCTTTATTATGTTGAGGAAATTTCCCTCTATGCCTACTTTCTGCAGGGTTTTTATCATAAATGGGTGTTGAATTTTGTCGAAAGCTTTCTCTGCATCTATTGAGATGATCAAATGGTTTTTCTCCTTCAATTTGTTAATATGGTGTACCACGTTGATTGATTTGTGTATATTGAAAAATCCTTGCATTCCTGGAATAAACCCCACTTGATCATGGTGTATGATCCTTTTAATGTGCTGTTGGATTCTGTTTGCTAGTATTTTGTTGAGGATTTTTGCATCTATGTTCATCAGTGATATTGGCCTGTAGTTTTCTTTCTTTGTGACATCCTTGTCTGGTTTTGGTATCAAGGTGATGGTGGCCTCGTAGAATGAGTTTGGGAGTGTTCCTCCCTCTGCTATATTTTGGAAGAGTTTGAGAAGGATAGGTGTTAGCTCTTCTCTAAATGCTTGATAGAATTCGCCTGTGAAGCCATCTGGTCCTGGCTTTTGTTTGTTGGAAGTTTTTTAATCACAGTCTCAATTTCAGTGCTTGTGATTGGTCTGTTCATATTTTCTATTTCTTCCTGATTCAGTCTTGGCAGGTTGTGCATTTCTAAGAATTTGTCCATTTCTTCCAGGTTGTCCATTTTATTGGCATAGAGTTTCTTGTAGTAATCTCTCATGATCTTTTGTATTTCTGCAGTGTCAGTTGTTACTTCTCCTTTTTCATTTCTACTTCTATTGATTTGAGTCTTCTCCCTTTTTTTCTTGATGAGTCTGGCTAATGGTTTATCAATTTTGTTTATCTTCTCAAAGAACCAGCTTTTAGTTTTATTGATCTTTGCTATCATTTCCTTCATTTCTTTTTCATTTATTTCTGATCTGATTTTTATGATTTCTTTCCTTCTGCTAACTTTGGGATGTTTTTGTTCTTCTTTCTCTAATTTCTTTAGGTGCAAGGTTAGGTTGTTTATTCGAGATGTTTCCTGTTTCTTAAGGTAGGATTGTATTGCTATAAACTTCCCTCTTAGAACTGCTTTTGCTGCATCCCATAGGTTTTGGGTCGTCATGTCTCCATTGTCATTTGTTTCTAGGTATTTTTAAATTTCCCCTTTGATTTCTTCAGTGATCACTTTGTTATTAAGTAGTGTATTGTTTAGCCTCCATGTGTTTGTATTTTTTACAGATCTTTTCCTGTAATTGATATCTAGTCTCATAGCATTGTGGTCGGAAAAGATACTTGATACAATTTCAATTTTCTTAAATTTACCAAGGCTTGATTTGTGACCCAAGATATGATCTATCCTGGAGAATGTTCCATGAGCACTTGAGAAAAATGTGTATTCTGTTGTTTTTGGATGGAATGTCCTATAAATATCAATTAAGTCCATCTTGTTTTATGTATCATTTAAAGCTTGTGTTTCCTTATTTATTTTCATTTTGGATTATCTGTCCATTGGTGAAAGTGGGGTGTTAAAGTCCCCTACTATGATTGTGTTACTGTCGATTTCTCCTTTTATGGCTCTTAGTATTTGCCTTATGTATTGAGGTGCTCCTATGTTGGGTGCATAAATATTTACAATTGTTATATCTTCTTCTTGGATCGATCCCTTGATCATTATGTAGTGTCCTTCTTTGTCTCTTCTAGTAGTCTTTATTTTAAAGTCTATTTTGTCTGATATGAGAATTGCTACTCCAGCTTTCTTTTGGTTTCCATTTGCATGGAATATCTTTTTCCATCCCCTTACTTTCAGTCTGTATGTGTCTCTAGGTCTGAAGTGGGTCTCTTGTAGACAGCATATATATGGTTCTTGTTTTTGTATCCATTCAGCCAATCTGTGTCTTTTGGTGGGAGCATTTAGTCCATTTACATTTAAGGTAATTATCGATATGTATGTCCCTATTCCCATTTTCTTAATTGTTTTGGGTTCGTTATTGTAGGTCTTTTCCTTCTGTTGTGTTTCTTGCCTAGAGAAGTTCCTTTAGCATTTGTTGTAAAGCTGGTTTGGTGGTGCTAAACTGTCTCAGCTTTTGCTTGTCTGTAAACGTTTTAATTTCTCCATCAAATCTGAATGAGATCCTTGCTAGGTAGAGTAATCTTGGTTGCAGGTTTTTCTCCTTCATCACTTTAATTATGTCCTGCCGCTCCCTTCTGGCTTGTAGAGTTTCTGCTGAGAGATCAGCTGTTATCCTGATGGGGATTCCCTTGTGTGTTATTTGTTGTTTTTCCCTTGCTGCTTTTAATATGATTTCTTTGTGTTTAATTTTTGACAGTTTGATTAATATGTGTCTTGGCATATTTCTCCTTGGATTTATTCTGTTTGGGACTCTCTGTGCCTCCTGGACTTGATTAACTATTTCCTTTCTCACATTAGGGAAGTTTTCAATTATAATCTCTTCAAATATTTTCTCAGTCCCTTTCTTTTTCTCTTCTTCTTCTGGAACCCCTATAATTCGAATGTTGGTGCGTTTAATGTTGTCCCAGAGGTCTCTGACACTGTCCTCTGTTCTTTTCATTCTTTTTTCTTTATTTTGCTCTGCATCCGTTATTTCCACTATTTTATCTTCCACCTCACTTATCCGTTCTTCTGCCTCAGTTATTCTATTGATCCCATCTAGAGTATTTTTCATTTCATTTATTGTGTTTTTAATCGATGCTTGATTCATCTTTAGTTCTTCTAGGTCCTTGTTAACTGTTTCTTGCATTTTGTCTATTCTATTTCCAAGATTTTGGATCTTGGAAATAGAATCTTGGATCATCTTTACTATCATTATTCTGAATTCTTTTTCAGATACACTGCCTAGTACCTCTTCATTTGTTAGGTCTGATGGGTTTTTATCTTGCTCCTTCTCCTGCTGTGTGTTTTTCTGTCTTCTCATTTTGCTTATGTTACTGTGTTTGGGGTCTCCTTTTTGCAGGCTGCAGGTTCGTAGTTCCCGTTGTTTTTGGTGTCTGTCCCCAGTGGCTAAGGTTGGTTTAGTGGGTTGTGTAGGCTTCCTGGTGGAGGGGACTAGTGACTGTGTTCTGGTGGATCAGGCTGGATCTTGTCTTTCTAGTGGGCAGGTCCACGTCTGGTGGTGTGTTTTGGGGTGTCTGCGGACTTTTTATGATTTTAGGCCACCTCTCTGCTAATGGGTGGCGTTGTGTTCCTGTCTTGCTAGTTGTTTGGCATAGGGTGTCCAGCACTGTAGCTTGCTGGTCGTTGAGTGAAGCTGGGTGCTGGTGTTGAGATGGAGATCTCTGGAAGATTTTCACCGTTTGATATTATGTGGAGCTGGGAGGTCTCTTGTGGACCAGTGTCCTGAAGTTGGCTCTCCCACCTCAGAGGCACAGCACTGACTCCTGGCTCCTCAATTTGGGATGATTTGTTGTCTATTCATGTATTCCACAGTTGCAGGGTACATCTAGTTGATTGTGGAGCTTTAATCCGCTGCTTCTGAGGCTGCTGGGAGAGATTTCCCTTTCTCTTCTTTGTTCTCACAGCTCCCGGGTCTCAGCTTTGGATTTGGCCCTGCCTCTGCGTGTAGGTTGCCGGAGGGCATCTGTTCTTTGCTCAGACAGGACAGGGTTAAAGGAGCAGCCGCTTCGGGGACTCTGGCTCACTCAGGCCAGGGGGAGGGAGGGGCACGGAGTGCAGGGTGAGCCTGCAGCGGCAGAGTTCGGCGTGACGTTGCACCAGCCCGAGGCGCACCATGCGTTCTCCCAGGGAAGCCGTCCCTGGATCCCAGGACCCCGGCAGTGACGGGCTGCACAGGCTCCCGGTAGGGCGGCGTGGACAGTGACCTGCGCTCGCACACAGGCCTCTTGGCGGCGGCAGCAGCAGCCCCAGCATCCCACGCCTGTCTCTGGGCTCCGCGCTTTCAGCCGCGACTTGCGCCCGTCCGTGGAGCTCCTTTAATCAGCGCTCTTAATCCCCTCTCCTCGCGCACCAGGAAACCAAGAGGGAAGAAAAAGTCTCTTGCCTCTTTGGCAGCTCCAGAGTTTTCCTGGACTCCCTCCCGGCTAGCTGTGGCGCATTAGCCCCCTTCAGGCTGAGTTCTTGCCACCAGCCGCAGTCCTCTCCCTGCGCTCTGATCGAAGCCCGAGCCTCAGCTTCCAGCGCTGCCCGCCCCAGCGGGCGAGCAGACAAGCCTCTCGGGCTGGTGAGTGCTGGTCGGCACCGATCCTCTGTGCGGGAATCTCTCCGCTTTGCCCTACCCAGGTACGTGGGGAGTTTCTTGCCTTTTGGGAGGTCTGGGGGCTTCTGCCAGCATTCAGTAGGTGTCCTGTAGGAGTTGTTCCACGTGTAGCTGTATTTCTGGTGTATCTGTGGGGAGGAAGGTGATCTCCATGTCTTACTCTTCCTGCAAAAGCTTTTAAGTTTCATTAGGTCCCATTAGTTTATTTTTGTTTTTATTTCCATTACTCTAGGAGGTGGATCAAAAAAGATCTTGCTGTGATTTATGACAAAGAGTGTTCTTCCTATGTTTTCCTCTAAGAGTTGTATACTGTCCAGTCTTACATTTAGGTCTCTAATCCATTTTGAGTTTATTTTTGTGTAGGGTGTTAGGGAGTGTTCTGATTTCATTCTATACTTGCCTCCTTTGTCATAGATTAGTTGACCACAGGTGCACATATCTCTGGGCTTTCTGTCCTGTTCCATTTATCAATATTTCTGTTTTTGTGCCAGTACCATATTGTCTTGGTTACTGTAGCTTTGTAGTATAGTCTGAAGTCAGGGAGTCTGATTCCTCCAGCTCCGTTTTTTTCCCTCAAGGCTGGTTTGGCTATTCGGGGTTTTTTGTGTTTCCATACACATTTTAAGATTTTTTGTTCTAGTTTTGTAAAAAATGCCATTGGTAATTTGATAGGGATTTCATTGAATCTGTAGAGTGCTTTGGGTAATATAGTCATTTTCCCAGTGTTGATTCTTCCAATCCAAGAACATGGTATATCTCTCCATCTGTTGGTATCGCCTTTAATTTCTTTCATCAGTGTCTTATAGTTTTCTGCATACAGGTCTTTTGTCTCCCTAGGTAAGTTTATTCTGAGATATTTTATTCTTTTTGTTGAAATGGTAAATGGGAGTGTTTCCTTAATTTCTCTTTCAGATTTTTCATCATTAGTGTATAGGAATGCAAGAGATTTCTGTGCATTAATTCTGTATCCTGCAACTTTACCAGATTCATTGATTAGCTCTAATACTTTTCTGGTGCCATCTTTAGGATTCTCTATGTATAGTATCATGTCATCTGCAAACACTGACAGTTTTACTTCTTCTTTTCCAATTTGTATTCCTTTTATTTCTTTTTCTTCTCGGATTGCCGTGGCTAGGACTTCCAAAACCATGTTGAATAATAGTGGCGAGACTGGACCTCCTTGTCTTGTTCCTGATCTTAGAGGAAATGCTTTCAGCTTTTCACCATTGAGAATGATGTTTGCTGTGAGTTTGTCGTATATGGTCTTTATTATGTTGAGCTAGTTTTCCTCTATGCCCACTTTCTGGAGCGTTTTTATCATAAATATCATAAATGGGTATGGAATTTTGTCAAAAGCTTTTTCTGCATCTATTGAGATGATCATATGGTTTTTATTCTTCAATTTGTTAATGTAGTGTGTCACATTGATTGAGTTGCATATATTGAAGAATCCTTGCATCCCTGGGATAAATCCCACTTAATCATGGTGTATGATCCTTTTAATGTGTTGTTGGATTCTGTTTGCTAGTATTTTGTTGAGGATTTTTGCATCTATATTCATCAGTGATATTGTTCTGTAATTTTCTTTTTTCATAGTATCTTTGTCTGGTTTTGGTATCAGGGTGATGGTGGCCTCATAGAATGAGTTTGGGAGTCTTCCTTCCTCTGCAATTTTTTGGAAGAGTTTGAGAAGGATGGATGTTAGCTCTTCTCTAAATGTTTGATAGAATTCATCTGTGAAGCCATCTGGTCCTAGACTTTGTTTGTTGGCAGATTTTTAATCACAGTTTCAATTTCATTACTTGTGACTGGTCTGTTCATATTTTCTGTTTCTTCCTGGTTCAGTCTTGGAAGGTTATACCTTTCTAAGAATTTGTCTATTTCTTCCAGGTTGTCCATATTATTGGCATAGAGTTGCTTGTAGTAGTCTCTTAGGATGCTTTGTATTTCTGCGGTCTGTGTTGTAACTTCTTTTTCATTTCTAATTTTATTGATTTGAGTCCTCTCCCTCTTTTTCTCAATGAGTCTGGCTAATGGTTTATCAATTTTGTTTATCTTCTCAAAGAACCAGCTTTTAGTTTTATTGATCTTTTTTTTTTTTTGCGGTACGCAGGCCTCTTACTCTTGTGGCCTCTCCCGTTGCGGAGCACAGGCTCTGGACACGAAGGCTCAGCGGCCATGGCTCACAGGCCCAGCCACTCCGTGGCATGTGGTATCTTCCAGGACTGGGGCACAAACCCGTGTCCCCTGCATTGGCAGGTGGACTCTCAACCACTGTGCCACCAGGGAAGCCCAGTTTTATTCATCTTTGCTATTGTTTTCTTTGTTTCTATTTCATTTATGTCTGCTCTGATCTTTATGATTTCTTTCGTTCTGCTAACTTTGGGTTTTGTTTGTTCTTCTTTCTCTCGTTCCTTTAGGTGTAAGGTTAGATTGTTTATTTGAGATATTTCTTGTTTCTTGAGGTAGACTTGTATTGCTATAAACTTCCCTCTTAGAACGCTTTTGCTGCATCCCATAGGTTTTGGATCGTCGTGTTTTCATTGTCATTTGTCTCTAGGTATTTTTTGATTTCCTCTTTGATTTCTTCAGTGGTCTCTTGGTTATTTAGTAACGTATTGGTTAGCCTCCATGTGTTTGTGTTCCTACGTTTTTTTCCCTGTAATTGATTTTTAATCTCATAGCGTTGTGGTCAGAAAAGATGCTTGATATGATTTCAATTTCCTTAAATTTACTGAGGCTTCATTTGTAACCCAAGATGTGATCTATCCTGGAGAATGTTCTGTGCGCACTTGAGAAGAAAGTGTAATCTGCTGTTTTTGGATGGAATGTCCTATAAATATCAATTAAATCTATCTGCTCTATTGTGTCATTTAAAGCTTGTGTTTCCTTATTAATTTTCTGTTTGGATGATCTGTCCATTGGTGTAAGTGAGGTTTTAAAGTCCCCCACTATTACTGTGTTACTGTCGATTTCCTCTTTTATCGCTGTTAGCAGTTGCCTTATGTATTGAGGTGCTCCTATGTTGGGTGCATATATATTTATAATTGTTATATCTTCTTCTTGGATTGATCCCTTGATCATTATGTAGTGTCTTTCCTTGTCTCTTGTAGCATTCTTTATTTTAAAGTCTATTTTATCTGACATGAGTATTGCTACTGCAGCTTTCTTTTGATTTCCATTTGCATGGAATATCTTTTTCTATCCCCTCACTTTCAGTCTGTATGTGTCCCTAGGTCTGAAGTGGGTCTCTTGTAGAGAGCATATATATAGGTCTTGTTTTTGTATCCATTCAGCGAGGCTGTGTCTTTTGGTTGGAGCATTTAATCCATTCACATTTAAGGTAATTATTGATATGTGTGTTCCTATTACCATTTTCTTAATTTTTATCAGTTTGTTTTTGTAGGTCCTTTTCTTCTCTTGTGTTTCCCACTTAAAGAGGTTCCTTTAGCATTTGTTGTAGAGCTGGTTTGGTGGTGCTGAATTTTCTTAGCTTTTGCTTGTCTGTAAAGCTCTCCATCAAATCTGAATGAGATCCTGCTTGGTAGAGTAACCTTGGTTGTAGGTTCTTCCCTTTCATCACTTTAAATATATAATGCCACTCCCTTCTGACTTGTAGAGTTTCTGCTGAGAAATCAGCTCTTAACCTTACAGGAGTTCCCTTGTGTATTATTTGTCATTTTTCCCTTGTTTTCAATAATTTTTGTTGGTCTTTAATTTTTGTCAATTTGATTACTATGTGTCTCGGTGTCTTTCTCCCTGGGTTTATCCTGCCTGGGAGTCTCTGTGCTTCCTGGACTTGGGTGGCTATTTCCTTTCCCATGTTAGGGAAGTTTTCGACTATAATCTCTTCAAATATTTTCTCTGGTCCTTCCTCTCTCTCTTCTCCTTCTGGGACTCCTGTAATGTGAATGTTGTTGTGTTTAATGTTGTCCCCAGATGTCTCTTAGGCTGTCTTCATTTCTTTTCATTCTTTTTTTTTTATTCTGTTCCACGGCAGTGAATTCCACCATTTTGTCTTCCAGGTCACTTATCCGTTCTTCTGCCTCAGTTATTCTGCTATTGATTCCTTCTAGTGTATTTTTCATTTAAGTTATTGTATTGTTCATTTCTGTTTGTTTGTTCTTTAATTCTTCTAGGTCTTTACTGTCTCTTGTAACATTCTTTATTTTAATGTCTGTTTTATCTGGTATGAGTATTTCAGCATTTCTTGAATCTTCTTGATCTTTGCCTCCATCCTTTTCCGAGGTCCTGCCTCATCTTCACTATCATGATTCTGAATTCTTTTTCTGGAAGGCTGCCTATCTCCACTTAATGTAGTTGTCTGTCTGGGGTTTTATCTTGTTCCTTCATCTGGTACAAAGTCCTCTGACTTTTCATTTTGTCTGTCTTTTTGTGGATATGGTTTTCCTTCCACAGGCTGCAGAATTATAGTTCTTGCTTCTGCTGTCTGCCCTCTCTGGTCGGTAATTCTTTATATGATTCTGTATCATCCATATTCTTTGAAATAAGCATCTCTCACTTAAGTAACCAAAAAACTAAAACTTGTAAGGCAAAAAAGAAAATCCTGGTACTAGAAGTACCAGCGAGGAGAATAACTAACAGCTAATGTTTTTTGAGAACGTCTGTGTTCTAGGAAATTATCTGAAGCCTTTTTTGGGCACTCATACATTTGCTCCTCAAAGGCTCCCAAGAATGTAGGGGTTGTTGTCAGCCCACTTTACAGAGTCAGGAACTGAGGTACAGGGAGCATTTGTGCTGTGCCCACAGACACACAGGGTGCAGCAGAGCCTGACACTACCCTTCCCGTAGTGTCCTATCCCCCACTCAAGGCAGTAATCATCCCTGTCCTATTCCACCAGTGACCCTCAGAAATACTAATGGATTTACCTGATTTTAGAGTGAGGAGAGGCACTGGGAGAAGCCCCTGTGTTTCTGGATGGCCTTTTTGCTTTTGCTTTCAGCCACGTAAAGAGTTTGAGCCTTCAGCTCCTCAGTGACAGCCTTCGCCACTGTGTCCCTGCCCTGATGGGCTGTTGGTATAGAAGCCAGGCCCTGTGTCACACTCCAGCAAAGAGAACAATAAAGGCTTGGAGGGAAGGGTCAGCATTTTCTCCTTCACAGGATACCACATGTGCAGCTGTAGCCTGCCTGGTGACTGGCCTCCTCCTGCTTGTCCACTAGGGGGCAGGAAATAGCAGGCCTTCAGGTGGGCCTGGCTGCAGAAGACTCAGGGCCCACCGAGAGAAGGAAAAGCGGGCACCCACAGCGTATTTCCCTTCCCCTGGCTCTTCTAGCTCTTCTAGCACCCAGCAAAACCAAGAAGCATCAGTGGAAACAAACATCTATGAAGTACTTCATCTGGACCAGGGGTCATGCTGGGCCCTTACATCTGCTTTCATTTATCTCTCCCTGCAAGCGCTATGAAATACATCTTATTAGTATCTCCCTTTTTCAGATGTGGAAACTAACAGAGGTGAGGGACTTGCCCAGGGCTGCCAGAAATTAAGTGGCAACACCAGGATTCACCCCCAGCCCTGCTCTAGAACCCACTGTTAACCGCACTCACCACACCCACCTCTGAAGCCAGATGGTTTCTATCCACATCCTCATTGTGGTGCAAGATGTGAGAAGCAGGTGGCTACCTGTGAGCGGCGGGGTTTGGGGTTGGGTTTGGTTGTTATTCTTTAACTTTGCTTATTTGTGCTTGAGCTCACTGGAGACCCAGTCCTGCACAGGGCACCAGGGGTCAGCCCCCCTAGAACCAGGGGCCCTGGAACAAGTTGCTTAACCTCTGTGAGCCTCAGGTCCTTCTGGGACGCAGCTGGCATGACAGCACCTGCCTCATCGCATTGTTAGAAGGAATCATGAAATAATGTGCATAAACCACATAGTCCAGACTCTGGCACCATAGAGTAAGCACTCGATAAATAGCCAATAGCTATTTTTCTATTTTTCTATATCACACATGTATGTATATGTGAAAATGTGATAATCATGTGTTTGTGCAGAAAACATATTCCAGCTTAACGAATTGTTGCAAAACAGACACCCATGTAGCCTGCACATAGACCAAATACAAAACCAACATCTGAGAACCCCCCACCCAACCCGTGCCTCCTTCACTGTAACCCCTCCCGCCCTCATGGGCAGCAGTGACCACAACCCTGACTTCTCTGCTATTCATTTCCCTGTTTTTCTTTATAGCTTGACTACCTAGTTATATATCACTGCATGGTTTAATTTTGCCGCTTTCAATTCTTTGTAAGTGGAATCACACCAGTATGTATTCTTGCCTGTCTGTGTTCTTTTGGAATTACATCATTTAATTCATGTTACTGATGATTTGTTTTCTCTGCTGTATAGTAATTCCAATGTATGAAGATGTCACAGTTTGTTTCTCTGTTGTTCTGTTATTGGGCATTTGGATTGTTTCCAGTTTGAGGATCTTACAAGATTGGGATGAGCATTCCTGGATGTGTCTCCCAGTGGGTTTCAGACTTTCTGTAGAGTATTTACCTAGGAATTAGGATTGTGAGTCATTGGGTGAGTTCCTCTTTGGTTTTACAGACACTGCCAAAGTTTTGCCAGAGTGGTTGTCTAATTTACACTCCTACCAGCAGTATGCAAGAGTCCAGATTCCCTACATCCTTGCCAACACTGGGTATTGTCAAGCTCTTCAATCAGCTAAAAATCTAATGACGTTTCACTGGGCTTGTAATTTACACGTCCCTGAATTCTAATGAGGTTGAGCATCTTGTCCCATTCCATTGTTCCTTTGAGCCCCCTCTTTTGTGAAGTACCTGTTAAGGTTTCTGCCCCCTTTCCACTGGTTTGTCTTTTTCTCATTGACTTATAGTAGTTTTTCTATAGTCTCAATATGAGCCCTCCGACTCTTGTATGTGTGTTTTTATGGATGTATGTTACATGTATATTTTCCCACATCTTTGCTTTCCTAGTGGGCTCTTCTGATGAATCTAAGGAATGACCTTAATTTTAATGTAGACCAATTTGTCAAGCTCTTCTTTTAATGCTTCATGCTTTCTTTGTTTGGTTTAAAAAATCTCTCCCTGCCCCCAACATTGTGACAGTACTTTTGTCTATTATCTTCCAGAAGCTTTATTGTTTTGCTTTTCACACAGGTCTCCAATATGCCTGGAATTGATTTTTACATGTGTTGTGCAGCCGACTTTTTTTCCTATAATTTCAAGTTGTCCTAGCACCATTCATGGGAAAATTCATCCTTTCCCCCACCGCTTTGTAGGCACACTTTGTCATAAATCAGGTGTCCACGCAAGTATGGATCTGTTTCTGGGCTTTCTCTTCTGCTTGTACGTTTGCTTCTTCTTGTGCCAGATACACACTGTCTTCATCATTACAGCTTTAAAAGGAGTCCAGTAGGGTATGTCTTGACAATTCTTCTTCCAAGGTCTCCAGGCTGGTCTTGGCCCTCGGCATTTCTATGAACAATTTAGAATCAGTGTGTCATTCTATAGACACACAAAAGATGTTTGTTAGTATTATTATTCATTTTCATATATCAGTAATAATAATAAAGTTGATTAATTCTTCCTGGGCCAGGAAATTCCAAATACATAGAAGTCTCCGTTTGGATTTTCCTAGTTCTTCTGGTTTTATGTGTGTGACCTGATCCCTTTCTAGAGGCTGTCATGTCAGTCCCCTTGACACATTGCATCTAGAAGGAGGCACATTCCCAACACTGAGAGAGACACATGCAGAGAACACTGTCCAGAGAAAGAGCAGGCGGGGGTGGGGGGGGGTGCTGAGTCCCAGCTCTGCCCCTCCCCAGCTGGCTGAACTTGGGCAGACCATGGCCAAGAAGAGTTTCTCCCTTCCCGTTTTGTGTCACTGCTGTAACTAGTATTCTCATTCACACACCCTTTCAACAGATTGTGAGCTAACTGTCCTGGGCCAAACTAGGGACAGAAAGAAGAATAAGGCACCATCTCTGCCTCACAGGGCTTCAAGTCTGCTCCAGCATATCTGGGACTAAGCCCCAGTCAATACCAGGTCTGAAAAATGACCCACAAAAAAAATGTCCCATGGTCAAATAATTAACAAGCAGCTTCATGCAACGTCCTGTTCTTAGAGATTCACATGTAGCAGGTATAAGATCTGAGATTGTCCTCAAATTTGCTTAACAATTGTATTGGTTTCCTATCACTGCTGTAATAAGTTAACACAAATTTAGTGGCTTAAGATAATATAAATGTATTATCTTACATTGTGGAGGTCAGAAGTCCATAATGGGTCTCCCTGAGCTAAAAATCCAGGTGCCAGCAGGGCTGTCTTCCTTCTGGAGAATCCTTTCTGGAGGGGAGAATCCACTTTCTTGCTTTTCCCAGCTCCTAGAGGCCACCCACATTCTTGGCCTCAAGGCCCTGTCCTCCATCTTCAAAGCCAGCAGCGACTAGTCAAGGCTTTCTCATGATGCCATCGCTCTGGTTCTGTGGTCTCATCTCCTTCTCTGACTCTGAGTTGTATTCCTCCTCCTTCTACATCTACAGGTCCTTCAAGATTACACTGGCATAATCTCTTTATTTTAAAGTCAATTGATTAGTGACCTTAATTCCATCTGTAGCCTTCGTTCTCTTTGGTCAGTTACAGTAACAGACACAGGTTCCAGGGATTAGGACAAGGACATCTTTGGGGACCATTATTTAACGTCCTATACAGTGGAACCCTTAGCCTGCGAGTGCACTCACCCCAGCTTGATAGCACGTGTAGTGTATTGCTGTGTGTGTTCTTTACAGCACACGGTACAGTGGGAGGTCTTTCTGTAGCCCCACTCCATCATGCACTATCCTCTTTGGCGCTGACATCATATGGTAGGTTGATTTGTTTATGGCCTTTCTTCTTCCCACATACCAATTCCGCAAAAAAGCAGGGATTCTGTCTGTTTTGTCCACAGCCATATCTCAGCTCCTTGCACAGAGCCTGGCACCTATAGGTGCCATTATATATTTTGAATGATGGAGAATTGTTGGAGGTCTCTCCAATAAGACAGCAAGCTTCTTGAGGGCAAAATCCTTGTCCAGTTCATCTGTCCTTCCCCTGCATCCAGAGATGGCTGGTGCTAAGTAGGAAGATTGTATAGCATGGGTGGCAGATTTACACCAGAGGTTCCCAAACTTTCTGGGTTCATTGTACCCTTAGTGTCTTATTTTTCACAGAGCCCTGAGTCTGCAGGATATACCCAGCAATTGTGTTTATCAAGCAGTTAGGTTCAAATTACTTAATACACGTTTGAAAAAAATAACACACATAAATTGAAAGAAAAAAATATTTCTATTTTATTTTTAAATATGTATGATTACTTACTAATGGGTTGTGTGTCCCTGCTGGGGACTACACAGATTCTCAAACCTTGGAATCAGATTGGACTCCACCACCTTCATTTCCTGTGTTCTGCATTGATTTCCACACCACGTTTGCTTTTTATCACAGCAGGTACTGAAAACCCAGTTCACAAAGACAGGATGTATTTGAAAGGAATGTTGCTTGATCCAGTGCTGAAACCATCAGCCACCTAGAGTGAGTAGTTGTGAGTAGTTGTATGAGTAGTATCTGACAGATGTTAGCTATCACTGGGTTTCCCTCAAAAACTTAAAACATTTTGCTGTACCCCTGTGAGTTCACTGTGGTACCCCAAGGTGCCTCGACACGCAGTTTGGGAACTGCAGATTTACACTAACCTAGTTTACCGAAGGCCTGTGTTCAAACCAGGATGCCAGAGTTAGATCACCATGGGGGTCATGCCATTCTCTCTCCCTTTGTTCAGTCCTCACATCCCTGGGAAGCCAGGTTAGCATCAGAATGTGCTTGGCAGGTGGGCAATCAAAGCAAGGGGGTGGACTCTGGACTCTGGATGGCCGGTCCGTCTGGACCCTTCTGATGCTTGGGATTGCGGCTGCTTCCCATGAGGAACCCTCTCTGGGGCTTGGCCTGCTCCCAGCATCAGCCCCTCTCCCCTGATGGTGGCTTTAGGAAATGAGGCATGGTGGGGGCAGGGTGGAGAAGCACACTTTAGAGAGAGGAGGACCAGGAACCCAGGTATGCTGGCCTTCATTGTAGCAGAAGAGACACAGGCGTCATCCATTTAACAAGCGCTCATGTCTCTTTCTGGGTGCTAGACTCTGTTCTAAGAGCTTTACAAATACGAGGTCATTAAATCCTCCCTATAGTCCCATGGAATAGGCCTAATAGCATTCCCATTTTACAGATGAGAAAGCTGAGGCACAAGGAAGTTAAATAGACCTTTCCCAAGGTTCCCAGAGCTAGGAAGTGGTGGAGCTGGGATTTGAACCCAAGTGGCCCATACTCTCTCCGGACCTGCTTGAAGGATGCTTTTCCCCTAAGGGGATGAGAGAAACCCGGCTTCAGAGCCCCCTGTGCTGCTTTCTTGACTCACTGTTGGGAAGTGAGGCACTAAACCTTTCCTTCTGCTGTGAAATGGGCGCAGTAGACTCCCCGTCAGGGCCATTGAAAAAACTACAGCAGATTATGCTTGTAAAGCACCAGGCTCAGGGTATCAGCACAGGAAGGGCCCTTCTCTCTCTGATCTCTGCGTCCGGGGCTCGCCTCCCCTCCCATGTACACAGTCTGGCAGACAGCAGGGGGCAGCACTGGGCCGCTGAAGAACCTTCTCTCCTGGACCTGGAGGCACTCACCATTCAACACAAGGATTCTGGATTTTAGGGCCGGACCGTCTGTTTCTTGTCTATTTAGGCAGAACATTTTGAGGGGGGGTTGCTAAACAAGAACAAAATCACAGCCTGGTGGGATGAATCGAAAAGAGAGCGAAGAAGCAAATTCAGAAGTACCTTTCTGTAAGATCACAGCCTGCCTTGTGTGCTCTCAGGGGAACAGCATCCTCTAAAGACCCAGGGCTGTGCTCACCAATGCTGATTTGAGCTGTTATCCTAAGGTGTTTTTGAGGTGAAAAAGGGTGCTCCTGATGCATGAGCCTCCCATCCCACCCCCACACACACACCCCTACTACTGGATTGTCCCTTGGAAAATATTCGAGAACACATTGCTGCTAGAGGTTTACTTGGCATCTCTACGAGGAGCAGCTGCTTTAAAAATATTCCCTCACTTCAACTGAGGGGAAAAAAATGTCCTTCTCACAAAAATACACATCCTATGTCTTTTTTTCTTTCTTTTCTTTTCTTTTCGTCATGAAGCTTGCAGGATCTCAGTTCCCTGACCAGGGATTGAACCCGGGCCACGGCAGTGAAAGCGCCGAATCCTAACCACTAGACCACCAGGGAAGTCCCCCTACATCCTTCTTTGGTTTTTGGAATGGAGTCCTACCAGGTTTCTTTGGGGGAGAATTCTGTCCTATTCAAATGGAAAGCCACAATCCAGCATTTTGGTGACCCGTTCCCTGTCCTAAAGTAACCAGATGGAGAGACCACTTTGGCACATGGCTTCTCTGCAGTGGCCTCTGCCCATCCGAGCTGCCAGAACGGATGGCTGGCCTGTCTGGGCCTGGTGGGGCTCTTGTGGACAGCTGAGCTTGAGGGATGCCCTTCCTTTTTTGTTTTGTTTTGTTTTGTTTGTTTGTTTTGCGATACGTGGGCCTCTCACTGCTGTGGCTTCTCCCATTGCGGAGCACAGGCTCCAGACGTGCAGACTCAGCGGCCATGGCTCACGGGCCTAGCCACTCTGCGGCCTGTGGGATCTTCCCTGACTGGGGCATGAACTCGTGTCCCCTGCATCGGCAGGCAGACTCTCAACCACTGCGCCACCAGGGAAACCCACCCTTCCTTTTGTGTCATAACTTGCACAAGGGCAGGACCCAGGGCCTGGAGTCTCCAGCTGTCCCATGATGCTGGCTGGTCCACACTCCCACACTCTCCACTGCCCCCACGTGGGGGAGGGGTAACAGAACACTCTCAACACAAGCTTTTTTTTTTTTTTTTTTTTTTTAATTTTTGATTGAGTTGGGTCTTCGTTGCTGTGCACGGGCTCTCTCTAGTTGTGGCGAGTGGGGGCTACTCTTCGTTGCGGTGCGCGGGCTTCTCATTGCGGTGGCTTCTCTTGTTGCAGAGCACGGGCTCTAGGCATGCGAGCTTCAGTAGTTGCAGCACGCAAGCTCGGTAGTTGCGGCACACGGGCCCTAGAGCACACGGGCTTCAGTAGTTGCGGCACATGGGCTCAGTAGTTGCGGCGTGTGGGCTCTAGAGCACAGGCTCAGTAGTTGTGGCGCACAAGCTTAGTTGCTCCATGGCATGTGGGATCTTCCTGGACCAGAGATCGAACCCTTGTTCCCTGCACTGTCAGGCAGATTCTTAACCACTGCTCCACCAGTGGTTAAGTCCCAACACAAGCTTTAAAGCTCATTGGTTGTTTCTTTCCAATGATACTAAAAGCTTGGTCCTTTGACCTATTCAGTATTAATTATCATTTTCATTGTTCAATCTGTAGGGGATGGAGCAGTGATGATTACATTGATTGGGGGGATACTCAATTTGCACGAAAGGAGGCATGTTATCATGGGGGCGCTGCTGGGCGTCAGCGTGATGGCTAGGACTATGGAAGGGGCGTCAGAAGAGTAGTTGCAGCACCCCTGGCAAGAGAATTGTGTTCTATCTCTGTGCCCCTTTCTTTTGGGACAGGCTGAGTAGTTAGTTTACTTGCTGAGGCATCTTTAGAGTGCCAGTGGCTGACCAGTGGCTCCACTCAGCCTGCAGCCTGGACAGAAGGATAGAGCTGGCTTCATGATTTTGTCCTGAAGCAGGAAGCCCTTCAGTCTACCTCAGGTACAGCTCTTGCCTTGGACACCCCCTGTCCACACGCCTGCCCTGTGTCTTTCTCAGCATCACTTCCTGCTTCGCTTGCCCCACCTACCGAAGAGGACCGAAGCCAAGACTAGCTCTGCTCCCTAACTCTGCCCAGCTAAGGCCATCCTCCTAATTCTAGCCCATACTTGAAAGAGCACCACGTTCTAGACTTTTCCAAAAACACCCCACCTTCCTCAATTTTCTCTGGTCGGTTATCTCAACCTAAGTTGTGACAAACCAGAGCCAGTGTTTTAATAAAGTGGATTCTGCTGCTCTCCAGGTTCCTATAAACAGGAATAACTGTGAGACCGGAGGTCATCGGCTGGGTACAGGAGCAGCTATTTTGAGGCCCTTGAGCTTCTAGATTGCTCCATATCAGAGTAGGATTTCACTGAGGGTGGATTCAGCCCCATTCCTGTGATAGAAACCATCCTCTTTTCATCCTGTCCTTCATTAAACAACATTCCTTATAAGCCATCTTTAAGTGATTGCTTTGGGGTTCTGGGTTCTTGTCTGTAAATGAGGAAGACGTGGCTCCTTTGCCAGGTATCTAAAAAACAGTTAAGGTGTCTATAGTTTCCCCTACAAGTCAGTGAGCTCCAGGAAGGCCTGGATTGTTGACTCTTTACTTCAATGCTGAGTCCCCGTCCCTGAGAAGGCTTCTTGGCACATAGAAGGAACTCAATAAGTATTGACTGGGTGGATGAATATTTGAGCAGTTCCATGATGACACGACAGGGAGATTTCAGGTTGAGTTAGTCTACCCTGCGAACAGACCAGAATTATCCTCCACTGAGCTCAGCTTCCCTCTGGTTGAATCCATTTCTTACCTTGTTCCTCATGTGCCCACATGGACCTGTTAGTACCCAAACTCCAGGCTGTCTGCTTAGGTTGAATTGACCCATGTACTGTTTGTCCCCACAGGCCGCAAGCTTCCTAAGAAAAAGCCACTTCTTTTCTCTTATTTCTTATTCCTAGGGCCTTGTGAGTTATCAGTGCTCAAGTTGAAATTTAGTTAAATAGAGACAGCCTGTGAGTTTTTAGTTTGGGCTCAGTGCTTTTCCAGAACGATCAAAAGGTTTGTGCAAAATTCCAGATACTATATCCATCAGATACGTTACTTAATCACGTACCTAGTACCACCTTCTCAAGTCCTACAGAAGAGCTTGAGGCCTGAACAGCTGTTACCACAACAGAGAACAATTCCAAAAATATGGGGGCGGGAGGGGAACTGCAAAACTGAAATTAATAAAATGTTTAATTAATGTGCTCAAAGCATACCATTATGTCAGCTTTGTTGTTTGCTAAATTTAATGCCTGTAAGCATTTCATTACATTTGAGAATAATTTGTGGCTTCGACTTTTCTCACTTCACAAGAATTCCTGAATTTGCACAATGAGCGCTGAGAAATCTTCGCCAACCATAAACTAATTGAATTACATAAAGCCAAATAAATGCGAAAGCAAAATTATAAAAATTCTTCCAAAAATGCTCATGGCAGAAAAAATATTTCATTATAGACATGGACATATTTTAATAGGTTTAGTCTGATAGGGGGTGGAGTCCTCTAAAAGTAACTGTACTTGGAGCCCACAAATATTTCAAAGCAACCTATTGAAACTATAGAATTCCTGCATGACAGTGCTTCAATAGAGTTTCCAAAACTTAGAAATACTAGCTTTCCCCTCTAGGATTTTTAGACTAATTCCTCTAACGTCATTTGTCTAATCAGACCTCTCATCTGATCAATGTAAGACGGTTTTCTTGAGCTTTGGCAATTTTGCTCAACGAATGGCTTCTGCTTTTAATCTAATCTTGCTTTCATCTTCTTCTTTCAGGAATCCTGTTCACGATGCTGGTGTTTGGACCAGCCTGTGGATTTATCCTGGGCTCTTTCTGTACCAAAATCTATGTGGATGCAGTCTTCATTGACACAAGTAAGGAATTTATCTCAATTTCCAAGCGCCACCCACAAGCCCTTCCTCCATCATAAAGGAGCCCCAGCCTCTGGGTTCTAAAACCTTCCTACTAAGCAGTAGTCTTAATGCATCCACTTCTCTAGCTGGTGGCCCCCTTGAGATTAGAGGAAAGATTGGGTCATGAGTTTGGTTCAGAGGGTCTGACTTGAAGCATGTGTTCTGCTCGTGTCCACATAGAGACTGAATAACCCCCTGGGGTTGAGTTCACTCCTCAAATCTGAATTTTCCTCATCTGTAAACTCAGGGTAACAAAACTTATATCTGCCTTGCAGGGCTTTTGTAAGATAAATGAGGGGACAGATGTGGAAATGCCTGGCATACACACATACTCATTGAATGTTGGTCCATGAACCCATATGAGGACCCTATTAATCTTAAACTAAAAGTTGGAGCACGTGTTCAAGTGCAAATGTACACATGGGGTCATGGAGACAGAATATTTGAAAATTGTTTCTGTAAGACACTGTCATGTTGGGCTTTATAAGGAAATATACCATACCTCAAACCCATTTTAAGCGACATGTCTTGTGTTCTTAGCAGGAAGAGCAAGTGTATGTCTCAGCCTGCTCTGGGCCCCCCCATCCCTAGCACACCTGGGTTGAACAGCGTGCTAGTTGAGATGTGCTAGGCTATGCAGTGGTAACAGACAGTTCCCAAATCAAAGTGATTTTATGCAACCAAAGTTTATTTCTCAGCCGTACTGCATATCCAGTGCAGGTTGGTGGTATTTGGGGGCTGGAGGGTGAGACTTGCCTACTGTAGTCCCTCCAGGACCCAGGCTCACAGAAGTTTCATCTGACTCCTGCCTGCCCAGTCGCCGAGGCAGGAAACCAGCTCCTGTTCAGAAATGACCCGCACTGTTTCTACTTACATTTCAATGACCACAGCAAGCCACCTGGTGTATTAATCTGTTGCTTTGTGACAAATTACCCCAAACTTCGTGACTTTAAACAATAGGTATTTTCTCACAGTTTATTTCTCTGGGTCTGGAACCCAGGAGCAGCTTAGCTGGATGGTTCTGACTCAGGGTCTCTCACGAGGCTGCAGTCAAGGTGTTGAGCTGGTATCAAATCATCTGAAAGCCCACCTGGAGGGACTCCACTTCCAAACTCACCCCGTGGCTGTTGGCAGTCCTTGGCAGATGGGCTCTCAGGCTGGCTCCCAAGGATCTCTGTACAGGGCTAATCTCGGCATGGCCTCCCTGGAGCAAACAACCCAAGAGAGGGTAAGAGCACCTGAGACAAAGCCGCAGTCTTTTTATAACCTAGTCTTACAAGTGACACCTCATTGCTTCTGCTGCTTTTTGTGTGTTAGAAGCAAGCCACTTGTTTCTGTCTATACTTGGAAGAAGGGATCGTTTCACAAAGACGTGAATTCCAGGGGTGGGGATCGTTGGAGGCCATCTCGAGCACTGCCCACTGTAGGTGGTCACGACTCAACTGTGTGCCCAAAAGAGGACGCTGTGTTCCTGTGCAGCTTAGCGAGTTGAGAAGCCATGTTTCCTTTCTCTCTGAAAACAGTGCAGGAAGCCTTTTCAGCTTCTCTGTCTCATCCCGATCTATTCCCAGGATCAATAAGAACTCTCAGCCTTCTGGTTCTCAATTCATCATCTCTCGACAGGGCTAAATTTACTAATTCACCCCAAAGACATAATCTGGTTTTAAATCCAATCAAGTCACTTTGTGATTCACTCCATTAATCCCAGTGATATATTTACTTGTAGCTAATGATGTTACGAATTTCCAAACGGGAGAAAAATCAAATGCAGCCTTATTTCTTTGTTCGTTTTAAAGTGCTGGGTCTGTTCAGGAGGTGATTGAATGCTGCTGTTTTGTAGCCCTTGGTTGGCCCTTTGAACCCTGTTCCTAGCGAGTGGGATGACTGGTGGCCTGGTCAGAGAAACAACCCATGGTGACGGTCAGCTTCCATCTTGCTTCTACGGACAGAAAGCCAGCTTCCGCCACTGCACCAAAGGCAGTACAGGACAGGAGTAGCAAAGGAGGGGAGGAAAGGGGGCACCCTCCCAGTGCATGGGGAAGGCTGCCTGCGGGGAGAAGGCAAGTGTCCAGGCTGCCTATCCTGCCCTCAGTGTATTAGCAGGGCCCCCTTGAATCAAAGCTTGTGGAATACCAGAGTCCCTGAGCCGGAAAGAACCTCAGACATCATTCTCTTCCAACTCTTGCATTATGTAGATAAGGAAACTGATGCCTAGAGAGGGAAAGGGATGTACCCAATCCAAGGGGTGTATCTATATAAAACCCAGGTCTCTGAGCAAGCATGTGGAGACACCCCTCGCCAAGATTCCTCTTGGGAATGAAATAGCATCTTTTTCTCAGTGACTAGAATGGCCAAGAGGTAGACAGGTGGCTGGAGGGGGCTTAGCCCATCCACTCACAGCCCCCTCTGTATGCCATTCCCTTGCTCAGGCCGTCCCCTCAGTCTGGAGTGCCGTCCCCAGCCATTCTGCTCGACATCTGTCTTCACCCTTCAAGGCCCAGGTGAAGCAGTGTCATCTATGGTTCTAGACTCATTGGCAGTTTGAAGCCTCCCATACCTGAGACAGATGGGCGCGTTTCCGTTCCGTCTGGGCATCCTGCTGATGGCCGCCTTCCCCCAAAATGAGTTAATAGCGGACTTCCTATCTGATGAGTCTCTAAGGACTGAAGGATGTATCACCCTCTTTGTTTGCATCCCTTCTGAAGGCCCCCAGAGGGCTGGTGCCACTCTTTACCAGCAGAGGGCAGAAGAATATAATTTATTCTATTCAGGAGCCAGTCACAGAATTCCATAGTTTCCAGCAGTTTTCTAATTTTGTGACTGAAACTTGTCATCCTGTCTCTGAGTGGATTGGGGCTGTATTTCGAGGAGTCGGTTCTCAGTTCTTTCAAAATGACCCTTCCCTGTCTTTTCCTCACTGACTAAGACAGAGCCCCTCTTTCGGGCTGTCCAGCCTATGGGAATGTGCCCTTAAGCATGAATGTACAGGGGCCACACACACAGCCATATGTTTCTGAAGTTCCAGCTGAGAGTTGGGCGGGGGACTGGGAAAAGCAGTGCCCTGGGGATTGTGCGAGGTGGGCAAGGCAGGTCCCTGGGAGGCCCTTGTTATGGGGTAGTTGGAGAAGGGCATGTGCCTTTCACCAGGCAGCCTAGCAGCGGCTGAGGAAACAGGGTGGAAAGACAGAGACCAGTGAGGGAGTCTGGTTGGAATCTGTGTGTCAGTGAAGCTGGGGCTGCAGGGGAGGTGGTTGGTTGTAGGAACAGGCCAGCTATGGGGCTGCAAGACCCCACGGGCAGCTCCCCAGGAGGGCTCCCCTGGCGGCACTCAGACACAGGGATTCTGCTGCTGCTGCCTTTCATCCGTGTCTGAGCCCTCTGTGGCTCCTTCGGCCCCTCTTCTTAAGGAGGATAGATGCCTCCTCTGACAGCCTGGGGAAGGAATGATGGTGCCTGCAGAATTTCTTTTCTAGAATATCTTTGTAAAGCTGAGACCAGTCAAGAGCAGGACGTAGGAAGAAGAAGGGCCTGGTAGCAGAGTAGACCCCTGAGCACTGGACTGACCAAGCTTCACAGTGTGGGTTTAACAAATTGATGACAATGGCAGCCGTGAATTGACCCCTTTTTAAATACATAGAATGCCTCTTTGGAACCTCACAGACGATGTGTCCTCCTGCAGTGATTATGAGTTCTGAGTTCAAACATCGAACCAGACCTCCACTCACATCCCAACTACACCCCTTACGAGCTGTGCGATCCTGAGGCCATTTCTCCTCATGGGTCTATGTGTGGATGACATAATCATGTTAATCATGCAAAGCAGTTAAAACAGTGCCTGGGGAATAGTAAACACACAGTAAAATTAGGTGTAATGAGGAAGAGGAGAGGGGTTAACTCACTGCACAGCCCAGGCCTATCCGACCCCAACTGGGCAGCTCACTTCCCTGAAACCTCTCCAGGAGTTTAGCCAGAAGGCTGCCCCCTTCCATGGACAGAGGCCTTGCTGAGATGCCCTGACTGCCAGCACTTCCGTCCAGACTGGCCCTAAGGCACACCAGCCCGCTCTGCTATAGCTGCACAGCGTTTGCAGCTGCAGAAAGATACGTCCATCCATTGGCTTCACAGAAAAGGTCAACAAGCAGAGAGCATCCAGCTCTGCCACCCTGGGGCTGGCTGCCACCGCCATATTCCTTCATGTTGGACTAATGAGTCCAGCGGCTGGGATTCTGAACCGTCCACGCTGCCCTCCATCCCCACCTGCTCCCTGTCTCCAGTTTCTAATGAGGTCTGGAACTTAATGATACTCTTGGACTTCTTGAGTCCCATAGCAAAAGTTTTACAAAGTAGGTTAGAAAAATATGTAAATGGACTGCGGAAAACAAAGCAAAACTGCTCAGAGAGCCATAGTATCGCTTACACATCAGTATGGCCTGGGACTTAGTCAGTGTTCCCAATTTGCTTTGATCTCTTCTACTTGCAGTCTTGGGTATCCTCATGGGTGGCTTGGTTGGTTAGTTTTAAACTGGTTTAACCCCATTCCTGGGGATTTCTTTCATTTGAACCAACAATGGTAGTGGTCCTTGGAAATGGAGGGAAATCTCAACGAAGCCCATATGTTTATATGACCTTCAACAGAGGGAACGAACAGCTGTCAGAGCTTGCTCAACTCACCCAACGAAACCATGTAGCCCTCCAAATGTTGGATTCCAAGAATGCAGGAGTCAGAACAATAGCTTTTATAAAGCAGAAATCTTCATAAGACTACAGACACGTATGCAAATGTAGACCCACCCTGTGCCGGCCTTGTGGTGACCCGGGGGGTGGCTCTCCCTGCTCCCCTCTGCTCCCTTCCCAGCATTTTCCCTCAGTGCCTGGAATGACCAAGGGGCAGGCAAGTGGCTGGAGGGAGCTTACCCAGGACACTCACAGAGTCCCCTGAGGATGCCAGGCCTTTGCTCGACTGTTCCCACAGCCCAAGATACTGTCTCCGCCCTGTCCTTCTCAACATCTTTCTTTATCCACGGTTCTAGCTTCATTGGCAATTTGATGCATTCTAAGTAAACGAGACAGATTGGTGCTCTTCAGTTGTGTTCTGGGCATCTTCCTGACAGCAGCCAAAAGGCTGAAACTGCAGTCATTTTTTAAGATCAAGACACTAACTAGAACCAGATAGAAAGAGAAGTAGAGAGATTTTCACACCTGGCCCCCTACCTGGACCTAAAAGAATACCATTGCTATTCTAAGCCTGCCCGGGACCACTTTTCTTAAAGGGTATGATTTTTTTTTTTTTTTTTTTTTTGTGGTATGCAGGCCTCTCGCTGTCGTGGCCTCTCCCATTGCGGAGCACAGGCTCCAGATGCACAGGCTCAGCAGCCATGGCTCACGGGCCTGCCTAGCTGCTCCGCGGCATGTGGGATCTTCCTGGACCGGGGCACGAACCTGTGTCCCCTGCATCGGCAGGCAGACTCTCAACCACTGTGCCACCAGGGAAGCCCAAAGAGTATGATTTTTTATTTCCTAAGCCTTTTGTACTAGTCAGGGTAGGCTGAGTTATGCTGCAGTAACTAACACCCCCCAAATGTCAGTGACTTGGAAATACTAAAGGTTTATTTCCTGCTTGTGTTATATACCTGATGCAGGTATGCAGGCACATTTTGTTCATTGTAGCTTCTCAGGCATCATCTTAGGGAGAATTCCACATGCTTCATGATCAGGCAGGAAAAAACATCATGGGGAGTCATGCACCAGCTCATACACATCTCCACACGGAAGAGACATGTGTCTCTCATTTCATTGGCAAAATTCTGTGGTACGTGGCCACACCTAACTCCACAGTAAGGGAGGTGAAACCCTCCTCGTTCTCAGAGAAGGAGACCCAAGTGCAGACATGGGTAATGTCTAGCAGACATGCTTTGCCAGGCCACGTAGAGAACTCCCCTTCAGCATAGGTAATGCTAGAACAATATCTGCTGAGCAATGACTGTTGCCAGGCAGGGGGTGGGGGGGTGGATATTCATCTTAAATGGCCAAGATACCTCCTGAAAATACTATTCATTGTAGAGATGTGTAGAGAAAAGAAGTGCCTCAGAAAAGACATTTCTCACGCTGGTGTCAAGCATTCGTTGTCTTCCCAAGAGCCACCAAAATTGGGCTGAAGCTCCACTCACGAGGCTGACCAGTCCTGAGGGCAGCACGCTCCAAAGCTGAGTGGTTTCTTCTTAGCCTGTTATTTCTCTCCCTGCCACCGTCCTCTGGATAATTGAAATGGAGGGGGAAAAAATCAGTACTTCCCAGAATAGTCAACTGTTATTTTCCTGGCTCTGCAAATCCCTGCCCTCTGCACATCTCCCTCCAGACCCGTCCCCCGCCCCTTCCCCAGAGGCAGGTGTACTCTGATGCTGACACAGATCGGGTACCCTCCCCTGTCTTAGGGATCGCGAGTGCGTGTCGTCTTTCCACCCACAGGCACAGGCCTACAGGGAGCGAGTTGCCAAATTCACATAAACATCCATCTCCCCCAGCGCAGCCCCTCTCACGGGGATGTTTTCTCACACACAGAACAGTCACTAACTTCCTATCTAAAATATGACTTTCTACGTGCACTGATTTTGTTCTCCCAAACAACTGCCAGGATTTCTCTCTCCCTACTGGCTCACATCTGCCAGATTTATGGGGTCCAGAGACAAAGGAGGGAAATACTGTAGCTCCCTTTTCCCGTCTTTTGTTTTCATTCATTGCTTGGCAGTAGGTGAAGAGAAACAGTAAGCGATTGGTGCAAGCAGTCTTGCTCAGCTCACCAAGGTGGTGTGACTTCCTTTTCTCTTCTTGTGTTTGCATAAAGATGCTTTCAAGATCACCCTGTGTTTTCCCATGCCATACTCCTTTTTAAAAAAGTATGTACCTTAAAATTCCCATTTATATAAATATATCCCTAAAAGTAAAACATTAAGAACTCCCATAGATAAGAGTCGACTCTGTGTCAGGTGACGCTCTTTCATTATCTCTCATCCTGGAAACCACTGTCCATGACTATCATCTTTATTTCACAAATGATGAAACTAAGGGTCAGGGAGGGTGACTAACTTGCCCGGCATCACATGCTAGTAAGTAACAATGCTGGGATTCAACCCCAAGCCCACTAGAGTATATACTCTATAGAGTATATACTCCTCTCCGGCATGAAGCTGCACAAAAGCAACTGGCCCATTCAGGTGCCTTGGTTATTGCTGCTGGGCTCATGTCAGGGTCCCCGGGACAGAGACTACTGATGTTGCAAAGGCCAACTTGCCAACTGTCAGAAGAGCTGGTGGTCTTACCCATTGCACAAAGCACAGGAATTACCCACTAAGGGCCCTCCAGGGAGCCCAAAACAAAGACCTGCCAGTCAAGAGGGAAAGAGTGTATGTAGCCCTTGGTGACTGGATGCCTGTGTTCCAGTCTTCAACTCTGTGGATGTAGACAAGGCACCCAGCCTTTCTAAGCCTCGATTTCTCCATCTCTATGAAATAGGGACAGTAAAAGGCCCTACCTCGTAGGGTTGCGGGGAGGGTTGATTGGAACAGTTAAGAATGCACTCCGCATGGCGCCTTGTGCAGAGTAAGCCCTCAGTAAATGACGGCTGGTGTTTTCATTACTGTTAGCTGAAGAGTCTTCAGGGAGAGCACTTTACAAATGGGGGAGTGCTCATCTGGTGACTGTGGTCATTTCTCTTGCCAAGCCCATCCATCTATCTGGTCCAGGCCTGCAGCCCTATTAGTTCTTAGCTCATATGCTGTGGTCCAGACCTCCAAGAATTTCCTTCCATGCTCCAGGGATATGGAATCATCATCAAAGAGACATCTCTAAGCAGCTCATGCAGGAGCGCCCTGCTCCGAAAGGCAGTTGTAGAGAGAGGGAAAAACATCTACCAAGGGGTAAGCGGTAGCTTACATCTTCTTGACTTCAGCTGGCAGATCAAAGAAGTCACAGACAAGAGAGCCAAACCACATGCATGTTGCCTTAAAGCATAGACCTTGGCTGCAGAGCTTTCTAAAAGAGGACTGCCCCCCCAAACCACAGGCCACAACCAAGGTTTGAATTAACCCATCCCCTAGCAGCTTGGACACACGACCCTCACCATAAATATTAAGCTAACATCGATTAAGTGCTTAAGCATGTGCCAGGCGCTATCCTGAGCTTTTTGTGTCTGGTGTTGCTCACTTGATCTTCCCAACTCGATAAGGGTAAGTACCATCATAACATCAGTGTTATACAGATCAGTCAGCTGAGGCATGAAGAGTTCACATTACTGGCCTGAGGTCGCACAGCGAGAAGTGGACAGGATTTCAGTCCAGGTATCCTGGCTCTTGATTTCCATTCTGCGCCGCCTCGTGTGTTCTGTGAACTGATTTAAGACGGGGGTGGGGTGTGGAATGGGATCTCAGGTTAGCTGCTTCCTAGGGGGTGCTAGTGAATATACATAGAAAAGTATACCCTTGAGCAATAAATGTTTCTGTTTCCCTGTGTTTTTGTTAGCAGACCTTTGCAGCTCTGCCAAGCCAGTCAATTCCAGCCTAAATTCAGAGGGTGTCTGGCTTCTCACTGTTTTTGTTTAGACTGATGCAAGCACAGGGTAGACAAGAAGATGAAGGAGGGAAAGCCATCAGCCTTCAGCTTGAGGAAAACCAGAAGCACGTCTGTGAAGCCCTAGGCTGCTTTGCATATGGGCCAGTCTTCCCCCCACCAGGCCGTTTCCAGAGCCCTCGGCCTATCTGTAGAACTGATTGCAAACCTCCACCAAATGCCAGGCCCCGCCAGGTCCCCTCCCGCTAACCGTGCTCTTTCCGATTGCAGGTAACCTGGACATCACCCCGGACGACCCCCGCTGGATCGGAGCCTGGTGGGGTGGGTTTCTGCTCTGCGGTGCCTTACTCTTCTTTTCTTCCGTCTGGATGTTTGGGTTTCCACAGTCTCTGCCTCCGCACTCAGACCCCGCCCTGGAGAGCGAACAGGCCATGCTCCCCGAAAGAGAATACGAGAGACCCAAGCCCAGCAACGGGGTCCTGAGGCACCCCCTGGAGCCGGACAGCAGTGCCTCCTGCTTCCAGCAGCTGAGAGGTAAGGGCGCCTCATTGGCAGGTGGCACTCAGGATGCTGGGGGACCTGAAATAGAATCACATTGGTTTTGCGTGATTTGCGTTCCCTGGCCCTGTGCTTAACTGATCCCTGAGAAGTAAATACGCTTCATAAAGCAAACGCAAAGTTACTACCATTTAGCAAAGGAGCAACAGATGAACCCCCGCCAAGCCGAGAGCCCAGTGGCTAACGTAGCACCTGATGTGTGATACACATAAATGTGCGTAGAAGGAAGAAAGTGAGCGAGGGAAGGAGGGAGCTGGACGTTTCATGACCCTCCTTTGAACTCGTTCAGGCCACTTACAAGCTCATTGAAGCAGTGTAAGACTTTGAAGTTGGCTCCCTTTGCCTGACGCAGGCGTTCTGGAAAAGCCACATCCAAAGCGCATTTCCTTAGATTCACTCTGTCCTTCCATCCCCTCCATTAGAGATGAGAGCTGTGTTCCTCTGGAAAGAAAGATTAACTCAGTCTTGAGAGCAAAGTCGCACTTTAGAATGCAGCAGAGCGCTCGTCATCATTTTTAGAGGAAACAAGTGCATCTTTTCTGACAAAATGGCGAGACCCAAACAGCGATGCAGAATGAGGATGAGGAACCCCATCAACAGCCCCTGGTTATTTCCACATTTGCTACAGTCCCTTAAGAGGTGAGGATGACGACCGGACAGCCTCAAAGCTGCTCGGTATCTATCCTGGCCCCCTCCCCACTGAGAGGTATGCACAGTGCTCCCTAATTCAAGGACCTCTTCCTGCTGGGTCCCCTGAAGAACTTGCTGGATTTTGGAAGTGGGCAGGAGCAAGGCTGGGCTGTTACTTCTCAGGGAGGCTGGGGTGGGAAAGAGGTGGACCGTTACCTCTGCAGGAACCGGGCACACAGCCAGCCCCACTTTCAGCAGCTGCCGCCTCAGGCTTGCAGTGCTCGATTTAGAGATTTGATGAGAGTCTCTTTACTGAGCTCTGTCTAATGAGGTGCACTTTGTATGGAGATGCTGGAGAACCACGGAGAGAACCTCGGGTGACCTTGCACTCAGATCCCCGCTCTGCCCTTCACCGGCTCTGCGATCATTAACTTCTCCGCGCTTCTCTCCACAAGTATAAAGTTGTAACACCGTTCCTCAGTGACAGTGTGGTCGTGAGAATTCAGGCACTGCCCTTGGAAGATTGTCAGTTAATACCACCTGTTAGCCAGCGAAGAATTCAAAGAACTTGTGCTAATTCCCAGAAGAGACTAATTTAAGAACCTAATGTCATGTTTGACTCCATGTTCCGGGATGGCTTCTACCAAAGTCGTCATGTGGAATCGTAGATGATCTTAAAATTCATCTCTCTAAGGGGCCAGAATGCTCTGTTAGAGGAGAAGACCCTGTGCTTTGTGTCCTCTGAGGTTGCCTTGGCTTGGACCCTCAGGAGTATGTGCTTCTTAAAATAGGCTCCCCAAATGGGCCCCCTTCAGGAGCCCCCAGGTGGCTTGAGGGTGATGCCTGCTGAGCCTCTGATAGCACAGCTGGCCACACAGTGTCCCAGGGACCAGATCCACGGCAATAGATGGGGCTAGCTTGAGAGCGAGCCTTGCGGAGGGCGCCTTGGACCTGGGTGGTGGCAGCCTTTCCAGGTATTTCCTCTTCCCAGGATGATGGCCCTGCTTTCCTAAGCCTCTGATAGTAAGAGCTATACCTGTAATCGCTCATCTTTCATCTCTGGGGATACACAGGTGAAAATGATACAATTGTGCCATCAGAGAACTTGCTGTCCAATGTAGCGACAGGCCAGCAAGTCAGAAAGGCGGCCTAATGTGATGAGAACTACAGTCCCAGGCAGCACCATAGGTTATGGAAATACAGTCAACAGGCAGCAAAAGCCCACCTCTTGGGTCCAGTGCAGAGCTGAGCTGAGTCTTGAGGGATGCCATGGTTTCAGAATTCTCGGGCTCTGATTCAATTACTGGTTAACCCATTTGTTAATTCAGTCAGCATTTACTGAGATCCCACCAGGCTTCAGGGACACAGCGGTCACCAAGGCAACTTAGATTCTGGAGCAAGTTTAGTAGCAGGGGAGGCACGCAGTGGGCAAAGTCGAACCAATGACAAGATGAGTGCTGAACTTGCTGTGTCTGAGCTGACAAGTACACAGTTGGGTAGATGGGTCTGAGGCTCACTAGATCAGAGCCATCACAAGTTATGGCCTGTGTATACATGGGCTCCACTTGGATAGTTAATGATTTTTAATTTAGAATTAGCAATTCCCAGAGGCGTCAGGTCCATTAATGGACCTAAAGGATGTCCCAGCAGGAAAGGAAGGCAGCATGTCTAGAAGAATCCCCAGGAGCCAGGGTACAGTGGAGCGAGCTATTATGCTAATAAACTTTACACATGCCAGCACACGGAGAGGGAGCCACGGTGGTTTATATCCTTCATTTTTTCCACATGAGACAAAATGTTTCTGCCACGTGGACATTTCCACCAAAAGCAGCATGCGATGCTGCCAGGCGCTCCCAAACTCTTCATCTGATTTGCAGCCTTGGAAGCCCCGCTGGTCTGCATACAGCTTGCAACACATTTACAGGTACAGATAAGCTAAGCATCGTTACACGTATCAGAGGAATTAACATTGCTCTACAGATCTATATGTTGCAATTTCTCATCCATTTCATCTGAGCTTGCAAATGGGTTTCTTTTCTAGCCATCAATCTGTGTGCCCTGCCAAGCTCTACAGATAGCAAAGGCCCCTGAGAAGATCTGCCATTGGCCCGAGAGCAGCCACTCCACCTTCCTTCCCTCTGGGACCAAGACACACAGCCTCTTCTGCTCCTGGGAGAGCCGTGGGGCTGCTCACCTGGGTTCAAATCCAGCTGAGCCACTTCCTAGTCATACAACCTTGATCGTGTCGTTCAGCTCCTCTTGGTTTTACCGTGTGGTGTCTGGTGTAACTTTACAGCAGCTGCATAAGGTCAATATTAGGACTTATTACCGTTTATAGGTGAGGACACAGAGCTCTCGTTCGGTGACAGAGGACTTCAGGCCTGTGATCACTTTCCAGAGCCCTCTCCCCCCAGAGCAGGCTTTGAAGGTCTATTTCCAACAAAGTCGGCCACCAGTTGGGGTTTGCAATTGTGATAAGAAGTTGAGAGATGGAAAGCTCAGAATCTTGTTCCAGAACTGTGTAGAGCAGCTGTTACTTGTTGCACAGCCCAGATGTCCCCGTCTTGTGATGACTGTCACATATCCATTTCACAAAGCAGGCAGCAGGGAAACAAATGCTTGGGCTTGTGAAACTACAGCATCTCCCCCAGGTGGGAGCCTGCAAATCCAAGATGCATTTTTGCATCTCAGCTGTGCCACCAAAGAACTTTTCCTTTCCTCCCTGGCTCTAAAGCCCCTCCTCCCTCTTCTTGTTCTTCAGAGCATTTTTCTGATTCATCTTTCAGGACCCACCCACCACCAGCACCACCTCCCTCCTCTTGTGTTTACTGCTGTGTCCACTCCTCCCCTTTCCTGCACCGTGAGCTCCTGGGGGCCGGGGCTGCACGTAGCGTGGTCTCATTGAATCTGGATGCTCAGAGTTTGCAGAATGGTTTACAAAAGTCTAGATCTGGTGGGAGGAAAGAATTCAGGGGACTGTTACAGACAAATGGACAGTATTATCATTAGCTAGTGTGTTTATTCTCACATCCACAGTTTTGTGTTGCATTTGGAAATTGGCTCCAGCGTCACTTGCCCTGGGGGGGCCTTGATGGTTAGGACCCAGGCCCTTTCTGCAGCCACAGGTTTCTGTAGCCACGGGTGTGTCCAGCTTCCCCATCACGTTCTGTACAGTTTTCCAATCACCTCATACACTCTTCTCTTTGCTGCTGTTTCTGCCTGCAATGCCCTACCTCCCTTGATCCACTTCTGGGCTGGACTCGGTCCCTACCTTCCCAAGAAGCCCTCCCTGTAGCCCCTCTGCACTCATGCCCCTGTCTGCTCAGTACTAGATTAGCTGCATTCCTCCGTTGCCCTCAAAGCCCCCGCAAAGCACTTGGGGTAACCCCCACTACACAGTGGCCTGCATCTTCCCAAAGCTTGTGGCTTCTCCAAGGACACGAAGCTCTCATTCATCTTTTTCGTTCCCACTCCCTAGCTTAGTGCCTGGCACGTAGGTGATATGGTTTGAATGAATGAGTGAGGAAACAAATGAGCACTTTCTTGCCAGTGCGCACACAAACGCACATACACACATAATAGCAGCTAACGTTTGTTTTTCCTACACCATCATATTTAATCCCCCCCAACCCCATGAGACATTGGTACCATTTTACAGACCAGGAAATTGAGGCTTACAGATGGAAAGGAAAGGCATTTGAACCGTGGAGGGCCTCAGTGTCTGTCTTCTTAACCATGACATTGTGCTGCATCTTCGGGCAATAAACAAACTCTCTTTAAAAAAAAAGTGGCGTCAGCAGGTGCTAAGTGACTTTTCAACAGCGTGTACTAAAACTGTGCCTGTGGCTGCAGACGTGTCCTAAAACAATGAGTCTTCTAGACAAGGGTCCAGCTAAAAAGGAAGGGAAGGACAACTTCCTGCAAGCATTGGTGTGTCCTGACCCTCTGATGGACTTCCCAGCGGGGATGAGTGTCACTGTACCAGCAGTTTAAAATCTGAAGGGAGAGCCCACCTTTGATCACTGAGTGAGCAGAGAAGTCAAAAGCTGAGCACTCTTGTCTCTGCGCCCTTCACGCTGACTGCCAAGTGGCCTCTTCCTGTCCCAGAAAAGATAGTTGCACCAGGTGACAGCGGGTGATGGCTGAGCTGGCAAGGTGGGGGTGGGCCTTCAGGCTCAGAATCTTAAAAACCACGCCCAAAATATGGAGTACAGCTGATGACTTCCAAAGCACTTGCACAGACCCCCCACTTGGCCCCCATAGTACGGCTGATAATCTGCGTGTCATTACCAATCTCCATGCCACCCATGGGGACATGGAGCTCTGGGGGGTTAAACCGTGCACCCAGGTTCCCGCGGCTGTGAAGGATGCAGCTGGGACCAGACTTGGGTCTGAGACTCCCAAACCCGAACTCTTTCCTCTGTTCCTCTATTTACCACAAAGATCCACTCTACTGTTAATGAACCAACTGAGAAGGGAAAAGGGATCGGTCTGGGGTGGATGGAACAAAAGCCTTTACTGTGTTGGAGAAACTTCCACTCTTTTTTTTTTTTTTTTTTTTGAGGTACGCGGGCCTCTCACTGCTGTGGCCTCTCCCGTTGCGGAGCACAGGCTCCGGACGCGCAGGCCCAGCGGCCCTGGCTCACGGGCCCAGCCACTCAGCGGCATGTGGGATCTTCCCGGACCGGGGCACGAACCCGTGTCCCCTGCATCGGCAGGCGGGCTCTCAACCACTGCGCCACCAAGGAAGCCCTCTTTTTTTTAAAAAAAAGCTTCCACTCTTAATGTCCACTTTCTCCCTCTTCAAAAGAGGAAATGCAGAGCCCGACTCAAGAGGACCTTCATTTCTAGAGGAGATGAAATCTGCCTGAGTTGATACCTTCCCCACTCCTCTGCCCACCCACACCCCTAATGCCATCCATCACCGGGTTCTGCTGACTTCAGCACCTAAATACCTCTCCTTCCCACTCATGGTCTGTCCTGTACTCCAGTCTGCCCTACCCCTCCAGGCTGTCATCCACACTGGGATACATTCAGAATGCGTCTGATCCTGACAGATAGAGGCCGAGCCCTTCACATGGCCGCCAGCCCAGTGAGATTCTGCTCCTCCAGCCTCTTCTCACACCTGCCGCCCTGTTCCCACCATACCAGTCTCACCTTGCTGGCCTCTTTTTAGTCCTCCGTATTCCCCAGGCTCAATGGACTTTGCATTTGCTGTTCCCACCCCTGGAATTCTAATGCCATCTTCAGACATCAGCTCACACATCACTTCCCCAAGGACATTTTCCTGACCTCCTGATGGCACCCCCTCCACGGCATGTTGCTCTCTGTGTCATGGTCAGAATGTGACCCTTGTAGGAGTGATCACTTCCTCCATAAGCTCCATGAGGTCAGGGACCACATCCGTCTTTGCCCATGCCCTTGTACATGGCCAATGCTCAGTACACATCTGATAAATGGGGGGGGGTGCATGGATCGTTGGACAGGCACTGCCCAACCCAGCACGATTTGCTGCTTTCCCTAAAGCTGTCCTCACACACAGCCCCTCCCAGAGTTTTGGCCTGTGTTTGACCCACCCGCAGACACTGGCTTAGCAGGAGCTCTACCTGTGATGAGTGTTACAGCTGGCTCCCAGGTGACTTACCTGTGTGGGGAGGAGGATCTGCTCCTGGTGCTTCAGCCACCAAATCAGAGGGTCTGCCAGCCCAGTGGCTCAGGCTGACCTGCACTGTGCCTTTGGGTGCGTGTCTTTACTTGCCCATCTTCCTAGCGAGCATCTTGCTGCTTGGACAGGGTGCATACTCGCCCCTCACCTCTGTGCCACCCACTGTTCCCGCGGGGGCCCCACATGCGTTGGCCTGGCCGTGGGACCCAGCTCATGCCTCTGGCTTCCGCATCTCTGCCAGGCCACCTCCATCGTCTGCCAGCCAGCAGTCGGTTTCTGCTACATCTTTCTTAATGAAGGGCCTGTTGCCTTTCAGCATAGTGTTATTGTGAGCAGCCTGGTGATCTGAGAGTCCTTGTTCTGCGGGCTAAACGGCTGAGTGTTTTTTATCGTGCGATTCATCTTCAGAACTGTGCTCTCCCCTCGTGTGGGTTTCCTGTTAAAGTCTTCTTTCTTGATTCTGTGGCCAAGGAAACCATCTGCCTTCCCAACCTCTTGGAATTCTATGCCAAGCTGTGGTTCAGAGGCTGCCGTGTCACAGGTGTCATTTTTACAGGTCCCCGGGGTCCAGACTGGTTAGTGGTTTCATCGTGTTCGTATCAGTGTCGATGGAGGATGTGCTGGGGGTTATATCCATGAATCAGTCATGATTCTCCATCTCAAGTTATTTCAGCAAAGCGCCTGAGATGAACATAGGTGAGAGCACCTAGCACGATGCCTGGCACACTGTGGATGCTCCTCGTGGTTTTGCAAGGAAGGGAGGGAGGGAGGAAAAAAGGGAGGAAGGAAGGGAGGGAGGGAGGAAAAAAGGGAGGAAGGAAGGAAGGAGGGAAGAAACTAGAAGACAGCATTTCCCAACGGGAGTTCCTTGGAACCTGAGTCCTCTGAGATGCTCAGAGAAAAACAAATCAATGATAACCAGGAGTAGTGGTTACATGGCCAAATAAGTTGGGAAACCATATGTATACTATGATGCTCTTGGAGAGTCATAGAATATGTTTGTGTTAAAGGCTCTGAGAAGGCCACCTCTGAGGCCAGCTGGCTGACTTTGCTTTAGTCTATATTTCTCAGACTTATGGGATCCCAGGACTCTTTTATTCATGCTAACTCTTCCGGCACTTATGAAGTGTTGCTATGATACAGGATAGAAGGTGGCAAGGATTATGGGAGGTTCAAAGGGATATAGTGAGGACCACAGAGGGAGGATTTGAAGACAGGTGCGTGAAGGGTGCATCATTTCAGCCTGATCTTGAAGGACGAGCAGGATTCCCATGGATGGAGGGGAGGGCAAAGGCTTCCGGGCTGGCATACCTGAGATGTGCATGGAAGAGAGACATCTGGTTTTGGGAAGAGGATTTAGGGAAGGTCATGATAGAAGGCAGGCTGGTCTCAGCTTCCACATCCAGCAGAGTTCCTGGGATCCAAAGCTGCCCAGTAAGTCTTTGGTAAAATTATGAATGAATTATTGAGGGCCTTCTCATTACCCTTCTAACGAGACTGGACTTTATTTTATGAGCCATTGTTTCCCAACTGGGGATTTGAGTCAGCATTGCATGTGGGCTTTCTTGAAACACACATATTCAGGGGCCGCATCCCTACAAGTTATGATTCTCTGAGTCTGTGGTGGGGAAGGGGGATGGGAAAGAGGTGACCCAGGCATCTGGGTGTCTTTAAAGCTCCCCAGAAGATTCTAAGTGAGCTCCCAATAGAAAACAAATGTCAGAGCTGGTGGGGGTCCCTTGAGGGGTCTCCACCAGGGGCTAATTTCTCTGCAGTTGCATATAAGATAAAATGGGGGAGGTGACCCACTGATGAAATAAGCTTGGGACAGTCTGTGACATGACTCTTGGAGGTTGACATTAGCATATTGAAGGCTCTGAGAAGACCTGCTATAAACCCAGCACTTCCGGAAGTAGCATTAGGAAGCCTAGGTTTAGAGATGGGCACGTACGTGAGCTTGGGTGCTTGGCTTCACCGTTTCTTTTCTGGACATTGCTGTTTCTCTTTCCAGACTTCCCAGGAATGAATTCTCCCATCGTTAGCATTTTTGTGAATGTCAGACGCAGTGAGCCTGGCCACCACTGAGGTGGGGTGCCCTGCTCCCAGAGAAGGTTCTAGGGGCTGGCGTGAAGTTATAAAAGTGGCCGTTCGCTTACAGGAGACTCTTGATTTCCTTAGTCATTTTCTGTCTGTGGCCAACATGGAAAGATGCAGTACTGGGGTCTGAATAAGAGCCTGCTGCTTCCCAAGCTCCTTCCTCCACCTCTGAAATATGTGGAGATCATGTTTCTGACTTCACACTGCTGATGCCAGGAAATGACTGGGATGACCCCTAGGCATGCCACTGTGGACACTTAGTTCTTGCTTTAAACTGACTGGTGGGCAACCACACTGCTCCTCCTTGGTGTGGCTGTAAGGAGGTGGTGACTTTTCAAGAATCAGTGGAATTGATGGGCTCTGGGTTGTCCTAACCGATCCACACTCATCTGACACTTGGGTCTCGCTGTAGATGCTCGTTTCCTGTGCTGATGGCTTCTTGTTTGTTCTTTCAAACCGCGACCTTCTCCATCCAAGGGAGGTGTTACTGTCTGCCTATTACCTTACTGAAGATGGGCAGACAGAAGCCTGGTAGTTACTGCTTTCAAAGTTAGCCGTGAGAGGGTGCTAGAAGCTCCCCTGGATGCCCCAGGCAGAGATTAGGGGATAGGCTCCTCTATAGTGATGAGGCCACAGGGGGCCCAAGGCTGCTGGTCTGGGACCAAGTTCATGGTAGGCGCTTGCTTCCGGGAGGCACCACGGGCCTCCCCTCCCACTGGGATTTCCCCCACCCCTACCTACTCAAGGGATGGTTTGGGCACCTCCAGAATCAGTGATGGAAATGACCGTATTGGCTAATTATTCTCACAGCCCATGAATCTGCGGAACATCATGGATGGTGTGATCATAAATTGGTCTCTGTTTCTACAGCTAATGTTCCTTAAGAGACTATGACAGTTACCTTTCAAGGCTATGCAATTCATTTGTTTCTTTATTGGATTCTTTAATCTACTTTGCACGTATTAAGCATCTGCTCTTACCAGGCACGATGCCCATGTCTGGGGATGGAGCTGCTCCACCTCTGCTCTACCTGAGAGCACCTGGCTCCTCCTATGAGACAGATGGGAGGACCCAGACAAGGGCATCCAGTGGGGTCGGTGGTGCCGGGATGACAGCCTGCCCTGGGCGTGTGGGAACCAACTTGGTGGCTGGTGAACATTCACGCTACCCCATGAAACTTCATTTTTCCCAGGATTCGCTCTACCTTGGCTTCACTCTTGTGCCTCCATGATGGTGTGCTTTTTGCACTCCATTATTTCTTCCTTCCTCTTTCTTTTTTTTTTTTTTGGTCATGACTTGAATACTGTTATTTATCTCACCCAGATCCCCCCACCTCTGTTCTCTTCTGGTCATGGGTCTCCTATGTTGGGAAGCACTTCATGGTGGCTCACCTTTTAGGAAAGTACTTTTCTGTTGATTCGAGGCCCCACCCAGAAACCTGAAGATTTAGAGATGAGTCCCAGAGTACAGGCAGAACTGAGTTCAAATCCACCCTCCTTCGCTTCTCTGTTTTGCATTCTGGATGCGGACTGTTGGGTTTCAGCCTCTCAAGGGAGCCTTGGTTTCCTTGGGTCTAAAATGAGGATGGTAGGACCACCCCCTATTGTAATAGTTGTGAGAGTTAAAAATGAGAAACCTTGCCATGGTGCCCATCCAACACTGGTTGCGAGGCAGGCTTTGGTGGTCATTGTCATGATTCCTGAGCAGTTGCGTAGACTGGCTCCATCTCCCATCTTGGGAGATGTTAACCATGCTATATTGACAGCAGTGTTATTAAAGAGAAAGAAAGTCAAGGCCAACTTCAGTAGAGAGACTGAAGGAAGAGAGATCTGAGGGTCAAGGGGAGTATAACTGAGCCCCACGTTGAGCACTTCCCAGAGTACCTCCAGTTCCCAGGAAGGGCAGTGGACAAGGACTTGTGCCTCCTGACCCCCTGACCTGCTGAACAGCCCCCTGAAGAAGGGGGTTCTTCTTGGAAAGCCCTTGGCTCCCAGGAGCTCAGTTCATCTGCTCCAGTCTCTTCCCCACTCTACTCATCACATCTGATCACATAGGCATTCCTGTAGTAAGCCTGATGTCCTCCTCCCAGCCCAAGGGCTCTCTCCCTAACATAGCCAAGGATTACTTCTATTATATTGATTACTATTAATCCTATCGGACTCTTTTTTACTGAAGTATAGTTGACTTACAATATGGTGTTAGTTTCAGATGTACGGAAAAGTGATTGTTATGCATATATATATATATATATGTATATATATATATTCTTTTTTTCTATTCTTTTCCATTGTAGTATATTACAGGATATTGAATACAGTTCCCTGTGCTATACAGTAAATCTTTGCCATTAATCCCATCAGACTCTTACCTGTACTCTAGACTAGAAACCCTGGGCCACATGCTTTACATGCAGTGGGTCTCATTTCATGTTTGTGGCAATCCATGGGATGGAGTCATGTGCTCTGGCCAGTCTTGAAGCCAGAATTCAAATCCCAATGACCTGGCTCCTCAGACCAGGTTCTTAGCCATTATTTTATACAACCTTATTCAGTGAAACCTTTTCTGTGGTACAGGGCTCTTCTGTAGGCTATCCAATCCTTTCTTTCATTCCTCTGTCCCCCTCCCTTCCTTTCCTACTTCTCTGCCTTCAAACGACATGGACTAAGCCCTTAGTCATGTCAGATCTGTTCATTTTCCCTGACCCCAGTGGGAATGTTTTATTATTCTTCATTCTAAGAATTAAGCTGCAGCTTGATTACCAGGGGCAGCCTGCATGCTTAGTCCTCAAGCCAACATCAGCACCCCTCAGAACCCAGACCAGAACAGCACAATGGTTATAAGCACACGGTGTGGCAGCAGGTGCCAGGGTGTGAGTTTCTGCTTTGCTTCCTTAACCATGGGGCCGCTGTCTGCCTCAGTCTTCTCATATGTAAATGGAGGATTTTAATCATCCCAGGAACACAGTTTGTTGTGAGGATCATGCGAGTGGATGTGTAAGCAGTTAGAATGGTACTTGGCACACAGGAAATGCTCTGTCAGGGTTAATCCTCACGACTTCTCTAAATCTGCCTTTCTCCCTCTTAGAGAACCCACAATTTTCCAAGAAACTCCATCCTACAGGACTGCCTTCCAAAAACTAGCAGTAGCAAACTTGTTTTCCCTGGAGATCACTCCCCTGCCACTCTTCCCAACTTCGTACCATTCCTCTAGTAGCATCACCATGCTCCTGATGAGAGGTGAAAAGGTTTCCCTAGCTGTGAGGCTGCATGGTACAAGCCCGCCTGCCTCCTACCCCAGCTCCCAACTTCTGAGGCTAAATCAGAAGGTGAGAAGCAAATAGCTCTGGGAGACTGTAGGTGTTTGGTAGCCTGGTGTGGCCTTGGTTCACCAATTTCTATTTGTCTGGGCCACCTCATTAGCTACAGCCACCTTGGAAAGTTAGCATTTTATGGGCTTAACAATCCATTTGCATGAAAAAGCTTGGAACACTGGGATAGCCCTAGGATCAAGCTAATTAATACTCCTTTTCATATTGGGGCTTTGGAGGGTAGATTGAACCTTTGAAAAGGAATCTTCTTTGACAGTACTACAAGTCATTGCAATAAAACCCAGAATGGGGGGAAGAAACTGGGAGGAAAATAGCTGAACACAAGAGGAAGCTGTCATTTCTGGAGGCGAATTGGCTGGGTTTAGGTGGAAAAAAGAAGGCTCTTCATGCAGATGAGGCCCACTGAGTCTTCCCTGGGCCTTCAGCCAGATAATTCTCAAACTTAATGATTTTCACATCTAATCCAAGGCAAAATTAGGCATTAGATATTAAAACAAAATCAGGCAGCCTCCTATCTTGACAAGGAATCCTTCCAACTGAAATGGAATTATCTCTGGAATAATTAAAATGCTTGCTGAAGTATGAAAACGTTCCATTAGCTGGAGTTGCCTTTGTTGAAAAGTGCCCTCGTCATCCCCAAATAAACCACGATGGCCATGATCAAGGACAAGGAGGTACTGAGGCCCAAATAGTTAATGTGATCAAACTCAACTCCTCATTGGCATCATTTCTGAGCCAGAGAACATAGTTCCTACTTGGAGGATGCTGGTGGTGTCAGCTCAGCAGCAGTTTTATTTTCAAGCAAGTGTGGCTGTGGTGCTTTCTCCTACTGAAATCCCCAGATCTAAAGAGTCTGCACCGTAACAAAGAAAATGAAGCCTACAATAAAAGTATGGTACAGGATGGTTTTCCTAAAATGTCCCCAACGTGCTGTTTGTCAACAGTGTTTCCAAAGTTTAAATATCTTAATGCCAAAAGACTACAATGTTGGAACAACAGTGTTATTACCCACCAAAACATGAATAGTTGGGGGCTTTCAAATTCATTTATTACAAGAAGTGCTGTGGTTGCCCATGTAATCCATACCACTCTTTGTGAAGCTTGGTGTTTTGTGACATAATCAACCAGTCCCTTGTCACAGGTACATTACACCATCACAATGTGCCAAACACTATAGCAAATCAGCCTTCACTTATTAGCAGTGATTTATGATGATGGAGTCTTAACATCCAAGGGTTTTTGTTTATGAAGACAAATACTTCATTACCTTTTGTTTATGCCCAATGTATTCATCTTCTATATTTGTCAAACAGTACACATTTCTGAACATTACACAGTCAACATTCTCTAAATACAATACTTAATAATGTGAATTTAACAAAGAAAAATTTTCCAACATTTAAACATAGATTTTATTTATTTATTATTTATTTCAAAATTTATTACTTATTTTATTTATTTTATTTTTGGCTGCATTGCGTCTTCATTCCTGTGCGCAGGCTTTCTCTAGCTGTGGCAAGCGAGGGCTACTCCTTGTTGCGGTGTGCAGGCTTCTCATCACAGTGCCTTCTCTTGTTGCGGAGCACGGGCTCTAGGCGTGCGGGCTTCAGTAGTTGTGGCACATGGGCTTAGTTGCTCTGCAGCATGTGGGATCTTCCCGGACCAGGGCTCGAACCCATGTCCTCTGCATTGGCAGGCAGATTCTTAACCCCTGCGCCACCAGGGAAGCCCCTAAACATAGATTTTAAGTGTAACCTCTTCTAGACAAATATTTGAGATGACATTTCTAAAAAAGTCAGATTATTATAAATGCTCGAAACCCTGTAAAAAATGAACAGAACACACGCATAAAGGCCAGTCCCTTGCAATAAAGCAGGTATAAATATATAAATACTATGGATTTAAAGTTGTTTTCTCACCATCTTTATTCTTATTCCTACCATTTTTAAAGTTTTTGTTTTATTTTGTGCATGTGTGCACCTGCATTTAATCCAAGAGTTACCTTCCTAAGATTTTAGTAGTTTAACGAGAAACCACCGTGGAACAGCTGAGGCCACCAGCTCTGGTTATTGTCTGGTTGTTTCTTGGTTGGGATACATAATCAGATTGCTCAGCCCACAGTGATTCTGAGCCTCCAATCATCTGGCTCAGTCCTTTTCCATAACTAAGTTCCTTTTAGTACGTCAAAGGATCCTTAAGTCCCTATCTTATATAGAGATTTTCATTTTTGAAACTTGGTATCTTTCCCAGAAATGATAAATTTTATGTTGTGTGTATCTGCCAGTTCCTGACCCATTGTTCTGTTATTTTGATTTATTGAGCTTGTCTGTTAACATTATTAAAAACTTATGTATCTCCTATTATTATTTTATTCTAATTAGTTGGGCCATTTAGAGGTTTCATCTCCTAGGAAATGAGATTGAGCCTATGTAATTAGCTCTCTTCTTTAGGACAGCTGGCTAATTCATCACCTTGGAATGCAGTGTTAGACACTGCTCACCTGTTTATTTTGTATGACCATGGGCACTGATTGGTTTTTCCTAGACTTGGAATAGTACTTGCTTCATCTGGGACTCTGTTTTATCTTTTTCTATTTACACAGGTGGAAACAAGTACACCACATGCCAAATGTTCCACATTATTATGAGTACAGCAGAACAGAGATCCCCTAACTTGTCCCCTAACTGGTACACCACTTTTACACATTTTTGCCTATTTCTTACCACCTGTACCGTTATTTACATAACTTTCTCTTTAAATAGCTTTAAATCTACTTGTTTTAACCTAGCATCATCTTAAGCTATGGTAGCTATGAAATCATGCATTTGATGTATTAGTTTTATTTTAGTTAACTTTTTTTTTTTTTTACTAAGTGCACGTCAAAATAATGGCATAAGTATTGAAATGATGGGGTTCTCCTGATACCCCCAGACCCCTTGCATACTGCCAGGATATGTCATCACTCCATAGCTGAGGAGATCTGGTCAAAGACCATGTACAAAGGATTCTAATGGCTGGAAAGAGCCAAATAATGTGATTACATTCAAAGGATTTTAAGAAACCCAAATCTCTCATTTGTAAAAGCACCACATTAAAAGGAAATCTGACTGGTTTATGAAACCACCTACTTTAGGAAAAACAGAGTATAATAAAATAAGATTGAAATGCATCACCTCAACAAAACCTGCTTTGGCTCCATTGGTAATTAAAGTGGTACACAAGCCACAAAGCACGTTTGCCCACCATCAGCTCTCATCTGAGCCCTGAGCATCAGGGCTGGGTGGGCAGCAGCTTCTAGGTTGCCTTGGGTGTTGAGGAAAGGCCACCTGAGGAATAAGGAAGAGATGGAGCAAAGATCTGGGTTCAGAGCGTTTAATGGAAGGAAGAGCCCTGGTGCAAAGGGCTGGGTGGGGAGGACCAGGTGCAGGTGGGGCTGGAGCAGAGGGTGGATGGAGCGTGATCAGAAGTGTGATCAGATATAGCCAAGGGGCAGACTGTGGGCTATCGTACCAAGTGTGGATTTTGGCCATGTGGAGTTTTGAGTAGGAAACTGATTTGAGCTGATCCCATTGACTACTGCATAGGGGAGGATTATATTGGATCAAGAGTGAAAACCAAGACCCTAGTCTTCCCCAAGTGAAAGCTCATGGAAGCTTGGCCAGGCGAATGTGGTTGTGAGAAGGAAGGTGGGGGGGGGGTGGAGGCTGGATTATATGTATTGTGTGTGTGTGTGTGTGTATGTGTGTATGCATATACATACACTATAATTTCATTTCTTTCTTGAAACTGTTAAGATGAAATATATTTTCTTAAAAGAATAGATACATGTATATGTATACCTGAATCACTTTGCTGTACACCTGAAACTGACACAACATTGTTGATCAACTATATTCCAATATAAAATTTAAAAAAAATAAGTTGCTGAAAAAAATGATTAAATATATTTTCTTAACACACACCATTATAAATATTCATCACAGGTATATTGATAATATATACTTAGATGTATTAATATAACATAATTAATACATTTATAATTATAATATGATTAAGTTATATTTTCCCTTTTGAGAAACAAACCCCAAACTCCTCTGTCTTTTTTTTGGCTGGAAATAACTTGTGATGGCTTATAAAATAGTGTTTCCAGTGTGCTGTTAAAAAAAAAAAAAAGCATGATGTAGTTTCTCCTGCTTTAGTAGTTGTCAGTTTAGTTGACAAAACATCAGCATAGGGCTTCCCTGGTGGCGCAGTGGTTGAGAGTCCGCCTGCCGATGCAGGGGACACGGGTTTGTGCCCCGGTCTGGGAGGATCCCACATGCCGCGGAGCGGCTGGGTCCGTGAGCCATGGCCGCTGAGCCTGCGCGTCCGGAGCCTGTGCTCCACAACGGGAGAGGCCACAACAGTGAGAGGCCCACGTACCACAAAAAAAAAAAAAAAAAAAATCAGCCTGTATTTTGAAGCCAGAGTTTTCACAATTATGGCTGACTTAACAGGTTATAGGCTTTGGCCTGAGCAACCAGGTGACTCCTGATGCTGTTTACTGAGATGGGTCAAATTGGGGCCTTGGGGGCAGAAGGCCTGGGAGTGCAGTGTGTGACCTTTGTCCTCTGCTTCTCTCCCTGCAGTGATCCCGAAGGTCACAAAGCACCTGCTCTCAAACCCTGTGTTTACCTGCATCATCCTGGCCGCCTGCATGGAGATTGCAGTGGTGGCTGGCTTCGCTGCCTTCTTGGGGAAGTATCTGGAGCAGCAATTTAACCTCACCACCTCTTCTGCCAACCAGCTGCTCGGTGAGTCCGTTTCTCAGCCTCCCAGGAGGGTAGAGAGAGACTGTCACTGCTTGTAATACTATAAGAATTGACTGAGACCAAACAGCCCAGACTGTGCTGCCCCTGCAGAAGCATATACATGTGGTCAGTGTGCAGAAGAATTTCCAAGTATTTTCTTGGAGTAAGATTTACTTGCCTGAGACAATTGCTAGAAGTACGTGATAATAAAGAGCTAAAATATAAAGTGTGCATAGGAAGCATTGTGACAGGCCAGGGAGTCTATAAATCGGTGTGAACTGGAGAATTGTGGGGGAGATGTGAGGAAGGAAGAGGGGAATCAAGATGGATCTTGAAAGTTTAGTAGGCTTTGGTCAAGAACATAAAAAAGCAAGAATATTCTTGGCAGCATAAAACCCACGGTCAGCAAATATAGAGGTTGGAAGCCATATGCTCCCCTCTATCCCTGTGCCCATGGCAGATGTAGTTAGTGGATCATGACACTCCTTCTCCCCAAGCTCAAGCGTGATCTTACCAGTCTTCTCAGCAGTAGACTACAGGAATCTGCTTCCAGTCCTTTGGAGCTGACATGCTAAAGAAAACCAGTTTGCCCTCATGAGAAGGAGCATTCCTTATATGCAGTAGGGAAAGTGGTCTCATGGCAGAGGAAGGAGAATGAAGGGTCGAGAATGACTTCCAGGTTTCTGGCTCAGACAAGGGGTGGTACCATTTGTGAAACCTGGAAATAGCAGAAAAGAATCAGATCTGTAGGGAAGGTTGTGAGATCAGAGTTGAAGTTGCTGAGTGTGAGATGGCCATGGTATAGCTACATGATGTCCTGTGCATGGTTGAGGGCTGAAGAAGAAGATGTGGGTTGCATCAGTTTGTGCATGGTAGTTGAGGACACAGGAGTGGAATTTGCAGAAGGAAAATGTGTAGAGTTAGAATAGAGGGGGTGAAACACTGCCCATAGGAAATACAGGAGGCCATAGAGAAGTTCAAGAAGCAACTCCTGAAAGAAATCCGTGGATCACGGGAGCCAAGGAAGAGATGATACCAAGAAGGAAGCTGTCAGCAGCATGAGTGCCCACGCGTGATGTGGCCTCACATGCCTCTGGTCCCTTCAACAACCAGGACATCTTTCAGGCTGTGTCAGGGCTGTGTCCATGAAACGGCAGCAGGGGAGCAGCCCACAAGAGGGAAGGAATAGCCAGGGACTGCAAGACACTTTCCCGAGCTTAGCGGTGGAGGGACGGAGAGAAGACATGGTGGGCAGTGTGTGTTGCAGTCAAGGGATTGGAGTAGTGACTGTGCTGTTGCTAAGAGACAGTTGCTATTGTGACAAGAAGGACTTGAGCAGGTGTGTAAGCAGAGGGGAAAGAACCAGCAGAGGCGATGTGCAGCAAAGAGAGGGAGTATGGTGCACAGCCCTTGACAGAAGAGCTCGTCTGTTCTGAAAGTGCAGAGAAGGAGAGAGACACAAGGATGGCCCCTGAGAATGTGACAGGTCCGACCTGGCAGTCGAGAGGGCTCCAGCCCCGTGGAATTATCTTCTCTGTTAAGTAGAAGTAGATCATGTCCTGAGAGAGATGGGCGAGGTGATACTTTCTGATCTTCTCCTTAGCATTTCCTTCACAAAATGGCCAATAAACCCCATGTAAAGGTGCTGACCCATCATGAGTCGTCAGGAAAACACATAATGAACACCACGATGAAATACTAGTCCATGTCTGCCAGACTGATAGTACCAAGTGTTGCTGAGGATGTGGAGCCACTGGAACTCTCATACACTGCTGGTGGGAGTGCACAATGGTACAAGCGCTTTGGAAAACTGTTTGGCAGTACCATGCAAACTAAAAGCATATGCTTACGCTGGGATCCAAGCATTCCACTTCTGGGCATAAATCCAACAGAAATGAGCGTTTAGGTCCACTCATTTATATATGCGTAGGTAACAGTATCCAAAACAGTTTTATACATAATAGCCCCAAACTGGAAACAACCCAAATATCTATCGATACTAGAATGGGCAAATAAATTATAGAATATTCATACAGTGAACAGTCATACAGCATGAGAAAGCAAGAGCTTGTATACGTGCCTCAATGTGGATGGATCTGACAGAGTTGAAAGACGTCAGACACAGAAGAGTACAGATTTATGAGTTAAAAAGAAGAAAAGTTGGGCCTCCCTGGTGGCGCAGTGGTTGAGAGTCCGCCTGCCGATGCAGGGGATACGGGTTCGTGCCCCGGTCTGGGAGGATCCCATATGCCGCGGAGCGGCTGGGCCCGTGAGCCATGGCCGCTGGGCCTGCGCATCCGGAGCCTGTGCTCCGCAACGGGAGAGGCCACAACAGTGAGAGGCCAGCGTACCGCAAAAAAAAAAAAAAAAAAAAAAAAGAAGAAAAGTTAATTGAAGTGATAGAGGCCAGAATGATAGTTACCCTTGAGGGTGGAGGGAATAGGGGCACCAGGGAGCCCCTGGGGCTGCTGGAAATGTTTTAATACCGGGGTGTATAAAGGGGCAAAAATTCATCAGTGTTCCCTTAAGCTTATGCACTTCACAGGACATAAGGGATCAAGTTAAAAAAAAATTAAAACCCTACCAGCAATGATGTGGCCAGATCCCAGCGCCTCTCCCTGGGAAAGCCTTGTGTTTTTCTTTTTTACTAATAACTCTCTACCGTCCACTGTTTGATAAGTATTTCTTCCAAGAGGTATTAGCAAGATGCAGTCAGCCCTTTAGTACCTGTCTGACAGAGATAGGGTAAAATGTGTCTCTCTATAATTAAAGTTATAACTTCTTCATTATACCTACAGTCTCTCAGGTTTTGCCCTCCAGCACCCAAAGAGTTTATCTCTCACTTCCTGATTTCTTTGCAGCAGCTCCTTACATTTTGATTACATTTGCTTCAAAGTTGGGGCTATGTTCTATTTCAGGACAGATTTCCAAAGTTTTCTATCAACAAACAAATCAGTAGTCTTCAGGGCAGAAGGTCAAAAACAATCTCACCTTCCTGCGCCTGTTTCTGTCCCAGGGACTCTGTCTGTTAGAGCACTTGCACAGGGAGACCCTCTCTCGCCATGTGGAGAAGCAGCCTGGTGGCCCATCTGTCGGTCCGTCCATCCGGCTGGCAGCCCAGGCAGGCAGAACACGTGCCCTCTCCCTGTGCCCTGCCCATAGCATCAGTCTATTGGCATGGACTCTGGAAGGCTGGCTGCAGGAGGGGCTGGCAGGGGGCCTTTAGGGGACAGAGAGAGGCAGCAGAAGCGTAAGGCAAGGCTCGTGTCCAAAAATGCTTCATCAGTAGCCCCCGCAGACCTAGGGGATGGACCCCTGCAGTCATCCTGGGCCATCAGCGCTGTCTCTGGGCCACCCACGAAGTCATCAGCAGATGGGGCAGAGTTCAGAAAAGAGCAACACAGATGATTAAGGGCTGATGACATTGATTTATGCGTGAAGATAAAAAGGACTCAATCTGCATAGGTTAAGTTAATGAGGATGGAGTTTGGGGGGAAGTTCTGATAACTGCCCGCATGCTAAGGCTGCACACACGTCAGGGAGGGAGAGGGAAGGCTGATGATGGCTTGCAGAAAAGGTGCCGAAAGCCTGTTATTGCCATAGTTACCATCATCACCAGGGGCCGCTCCCTGCTGCCTCTGACGGAAAATGGAACAAAATGCAACCTGCTCTCTGGGCGTGGGCGCTGGTCATCAGTATTCACTCACACAAATCCCATCTGCTCGCTGTTCCATTCATCTTGAAAATAATCCCCAAGCGCGCATTCTGTGCTGGGCACCGTGCTGGGCACAGGGAGCCGGGACTGAACAGGATGGAACGGTTCTTGTCCTCAGGGAAGCTGCATTTTAGGAGGGGGAGAGAGAACAAGAAACAAGAAAACCAGATACACCGGAGGCAGCTTCAGATACTGGGGAGAGCCATGCAAACAATAAAACAGGGCAAGAAACAGTAGGAAATCCCAAATGGGCTGCAGGACCACTCTAGACGGGGTGGTCTGGGAAGGCCTCCATGATGAGCATAGGGCCCAGCCAAGTAAAGATAGAGGGTAAGAATGTCCTAGAACAGGAAACAGCAAGTGCAGAGACTGGGGGCTTGAATGGATTTGGCCTATTCCAGGGAGAGAGAAGAGGAGGATTGGGCATAGTTGGGGGAGTGGTATGGCATGGGGTATAGACAGGCAAATAGGGGCGGGGTCCTGAGGATCATCTATACCAGGACGAGAGAGAACCAAGCACAGATCATCCAAGAGCATCAAATAATACAGAGATACTCTGTTTTTCAAAAAGTGTGACTTGTGCTATTTCCTTTGCAGAGCTCAGCCTCCCTGGTTGTTTTTCTCACCCGAATATTAAAATTAATTTGCATTCCTTTAGCACATACCAGCTGATTGATGTAGTCAGTTGACCTAGAGGTCTGTTGATTGGCAAGGCAGAGGCAGCCTAAACTGGAAAATTAGCCATGCACAATCTACACGGTAGATAAATGACACACAGTAATTTAAAGCTGAGTTTAGCTGAAGTGAATCAGAACAGAACAAAACCAAACAGGAGATTGGAACCCTAGGATCCTTTGGTCCTCCTAAGATGCCCTGAATCTCTGAGAATCAGAAATGACAGGTTTATGGTCCTGCTGCCTTGCAGATAGCTCTGTTTATAGGAAAGGGGAAAAAAATATATGCCAGTTACTCACCAGGAGCTACGAAACATATTGATTTGATTGATGCTGCTTCCTGAGAGGTCACGGGGCTGGTTAAAACACCGTCTCCACAGGCTGGTGAGTTCTGGGACCTTTGGTTAAAGAGCCTCCAGACCCTTCCTTGCCTGAAGAGTGGGAGAAAATCCCCAATTTGATCCCCTTTCCTTCACACCACCTGGAAAACGCACAGAGGGCACATCACTGCTCCCTGATGCTTTCCTCAAATGCGCGTGCGTGTTCCCAGCCGGTCTGACTTGTCTCTCGGTTGTTCCCACACCAGCTGGGTGTGTTTCCCACGAGGGTTCCCCACTTAGCATGCAAGGTGTATGACTTAGACTCCTAATCATTGAGTTTTTACGTGTCTGTCTTCCCCAATTTTCGTGAGCTCCTTGAAGGTAGAAATGAGGCCATTAACAGACACTTTGGGGCACAGTGGAGCAAGTGGCACCACAGTGGTGTCACAGGGAATCCTGTCCGTGCAGGGCTCAGCCTCGGGCCTGGCACCCAGTGTCTGCATTCATTGGCCCTTCTTCCCTGGCTAATGGTCCCCGCCCCTCTGCTCTCCTCCAGGGATGACTGCAATCCCATGTGCCTGTCTGGGCATCTTCCTGGGCGGTCTCCTGGTGAAGAAACTCAGCCTGTCTGCCCTCGGGGCCATTCGGATGGCCATGCTCGTCAACCTGGTGTCCACCGCTTGTTACGTCTCCTTCCTCTTCCTGGGCTGTGACACGGGCCCTGTGGCTGGGGTTACTGTTCCCTATGGAAACACGTAAGTTCCAGAAAGGTCTTGCCACCCCTGCCTGCCCAGGATGCCAGGACCCTCTCTCTGGGTTAGGTTAATGGAGCCAGCTTTGTCCCTAGTGACCATGAGCTGCGAAGTCGATGATGCCTCTGTCGATCTTCCTCCCAGGGTCGAAGAATCTATGTGAACCTTCTGGGCAGAGAGGGCTGACTTCCACTTAAAGGCTCTCTCCCAGGGCGGCCAAGGGAGCACTGGGGAGACAGTCAGACATTCACTCCCCAGAGGACTCAAATGCCTATTTTTGGCATTTGACTTTAGGAATGACGTGAAGATAGAAAATTAAAAATAAGTTTTATTTTAAACTTCAACTTAAAGTAAGAGACTTCAACAATTCCTTTTTTTTTTTTTTTTTTTTGGCCGCATGCATGGCATGAGGGATCTTAGTTCCCTGACCAGGGATCAAACCTACGCCCCCTGCAATGGAAGCACGGAGTCTTAACCACTGAATCACCAGGGAAGTCCCAACAATTCCTTAAGCCATCAGAATCTATCGTTAGACTCACATAGTAATTACAGGGTCTGAGCCATGGTAGGTATTGATAAGTGTGGGAGGGAGAGATGGAAGGGAAAAAAGGAGAGAAGAATGGAAAGAAGTTACCTCTTATAGGACAACTTATTTCCTAGTTATTATCCCAAGACTTTGAACTAAAGTCCAATCAGACTTGCCCTTAGAGGGAATTACAGAGAGTCCTTACATATCTGGTGCCAATAGCTGTCCCCTTTTCTACGTGAGACTCTGCAGCTGCCTTGTGAATCCAGTTTGGAGCATCAGGGCTGTAGCATGGTTGGCCTGCAGGGTACCAGTTCCTCTCCACACCAGCCTCCTCCTCTGAGCAGGCCACCAGGCCTTCTCATGGAGTTAAGTCAGGAGAAGTAGGGCTGGGCTTACCTGCCACCCTGCGAGGTCAGACAGGCAGAATGGGAGCACACGGGCAGAGGCAGCTTCTGTATATCCATGCACAGTCCAAGCACTGCTGACCCTCCTTCCCTGAACAATGACCACAGTGGCGACCATGACCACAGAGGGCAGAGGGCTATCACTGGGGGCATCCAACAGAAATTGACCTTTCTCTGATGGGTTCCACGTTTCCTGTCTTTTCCAGCTCATCACCTGGCTCGGCCCTGGACCCCTACTCGTCCTGCAATAAAAACTGTGAATGCCAAACGGATTCCTTCACTCCAGTGTGTGGAGCAGATGGCATCACCTACCTGTCTGCCTGCTTTGCTGGCTGCAACAGCACGGTATTGGTGATTTTCTGATGGGGTGGGATGGGGCAGGGGACTCAGACAGTTAAAGTAGCTTAAAACCCAAGGTCAAGGGCAAGAGTGGGCAACCACACGTGTCCCCTACTTTGTGTTCCTGCACTGTGAATTTATCTCAGCCTCTGCCCTGCTCTACTGGAGGATTCTCCATCAGCAGGATGGGAGGCCTGCCAGGCCATCCAGCTGCTTCTTGCTAAATCAAAGAGGTTTCCAAAAAGTGTTTTTGAGCAACTGAAAGTAAAAATTCAAAGGAAGCTCTGTGGAGCCAGAGGAAAAGATTGTGGTTCAAAGAACTCACAAAAGATATCAATGGAATGGGATGACTCTACAGGTAATGAGCTCCCCATCAACAAAAGTATGTGAAGAAAAGCCAGAAAGCCACTTATCAGGGAAGGCCTCTTCCAAACCTGAGGTTATGTGGCACTAATCCAACCTGTTCTCTGCTCAGTTTCCTTTGCCCTTTTCTTCTTAGCTAGATGCCTCCCACCTTTTTCCATCCTCCCACTATCATTTTTTTTTTTGGCTCTTTCCTTCTCAGCATGAATTATGCAGTTGGCCGTCAGCCTGCAGCTTTCCACATTCTCTGCATGAAAACTTGAGGCTAAGGGACTGCTCACCCAGTCCTGCTGATCCCACCTTGCAGGCGTCTCTTGCACCTGCCCTTCTCCTGCATCCACACCACCACTGCCCTGGTGCAGGTCCTCCTCATCTCTTGCTTAGACCAGTGTAGTAGTTGCCTCCCTGGCCTCACAACTCAGGATCACCCCCAGCTAGTCTGTCTTCTACACTGAAGCCAGAATAATATCTGTTATACTGCATAGGACCCTTTCTAATGCTACTGTCAGCTAGAAGATAAGATCTAGGCACTGAATTGGGTTTGTGTGTGTCTTCAGCACGTGCCTGTCCTCCGCCATGCTCTTCAGCTGTGCTTCCTTTCAGTTTGTGGTATTCAGCTTTCCCCATACAACATGTGTCTTTTCCTACTTCTCCCTCCAATTGGACAACTTCTACTCACCTGTCAATACCCTACTCAAATGCCCCCTGCTCTGTGATACGATCCCTGCCCTCCTTTATCTTTGGGGTTCTTGACCCTGCAGTCTTAGTACCTGTCTCTCCTGGAGGCACTTCTCTCATTTCACCTCAGTGATCTGTTTGTCATTTGCCCTGATCTGTGAGTTTCCTAAGTGAGAGCTGGCATCCACACATGCTCCATAAATGTCCAGAAATGTATAGATGGAAAGAAAGATAAGAAGGCTGAGTGGCTGCTTTCAAGGAACTTAGAGTTGAAATCATTTGTTTCCTCCCCTTTCCACATCCTGTATCTTTTGGGAGTAGCGATTTCTCCGAAGGAAGAAAAATTGATCATTTATTTTCATTTCCAAAGATCTCATTTTTCCTTGCATTTAACATTTAGATTCTTGGCCGGTTACTACCGTTTGTCTATAGAGAAAGTAAATCACCCTGGGGGGAGGGGAACTGATTTTTTAAATTAGATGGCATAGCAGTTTCTTCAAGTGAGAGGAAATGAATTTTTTAAAAGAGATGGGACCTTGAGAATGGTTAAAATAGAAATTCAAGCTATTCTTTTTCATGACAGCAATTTCATTAACATTTTAATGTCCAAAAAGTTATATTATAAATCAGTTTGGGTTACTGTGCTGTTATAAGAATGACATTGACTCCGTATAGTCTAGTGTCCTGAGACCAAAGCAGTCTATTCCAGAGCATTTTCTGACCAAAAAATAGTCTAGAAAAATCCATGTCTCCTGATCTTGCATGGACGAGAGTCTTATTGAATAAGAACCTAATCAGGCCTGGGTTTGCTTCTAGCTGCTGAAACAGCAAGCTGTGGAATGCAATTATCATCAGAGGGCAAGCTTCTCCGCTTCCCTCTGGACATAGGGTTTATTCCCCAGACACCTGCCTTTTCTTCACAGTACCGGAGGCCTCATGTTGTCTGCTGGGGTGCAGGCAAAGCAGAGAGGTGATATCCCCCCACAATTACAAGGCAGAGATTGAGAAAAACCCAGGGCTGGGGTGGGAATAACACTCCACCCCACGGAGGCAGATCTCTGGAGGCCCTGCCTTCCAATGGGTGGACGAGGGCTTTGCGGCCACAGAGCCACGTGTATCCTGGAAAGGGGCCTTTGTGATGGTCGAGCCCTAAAAACAACCACAACCATAAAACTTGCAACAGCAGCAAGTTTTTCCAAGAGCCGGTGCGGGCCAGGTGACGGGGCCTTCCACGTGTCCCTTGTGGCCCGTGGCAGCTTGGCCCAGAGTCAGAGGAATATCAGTATTTTGAGAAAATACCAAAACAGTGGATTAGATTCCTGGTACGTTTACTCCCTCCTCCTCTTCCTCTTCCTCTCTTGTCTCCAAGCTCCCCCAAAAAACTCTTCCACAGACTACAGTCTTCTTCATCTCTCTTCCCTCTTTCCCTTTTTTGTATTTATTCCTTCTGCATCCACTGGAGTCCTTTCCCAGTGTCAACGCAACCATTCTTTCACCTATACCCCCAGCCCCGCATATATTGGGTTGGCCCAAAAGTTCATTTGGTTCGTGAATACATTAAAGTTTTTGGTGAAAATGAAAAATATCTTTATTTTTAGTTAAAACCGAATGAACTTTTTGGCCAGCCCAATATCTCACTCATCCTTGTAACAACCTTGACAAGGAGGTGTTCTCCTTATTCCCTGATTACAGATTAGTCCCTTGCCCAAGGTCACGCAGAACATGGTGGCACTGGCGCGGGAACGCAGGGTCTGTCTGACGCCAATCCCAGTGTCTTCCTCTGACCCTGTGACTTCCCTCTTTAGGATCCCTACCTTTTTTCCACCAGAAAGAAGCTCTCCATGCACGCCCCCCGCAGTCAGGACATTGTGCCTTCACGATCTGGCCCTGCTGCCTTTCCAGCCTCAACCTCGCCCGCTCTGCCCACCTTCTGAGGAACCACTAGCTGTGTCAGACTTCTTGGGGTGCCCCCAGCACATCGAGTTCTCTCTTACCTCCAGATCTTTGTCCATGCTGTTTCTTTCATCAGGGCTAGTCTTCCCCTAAGCCCTTCACATCCCTAACACCTCCTTATGCGCAGCTGAGATGCCTCCTCCCACTTCCTCACTGCTTCCAGGGCTGCACTGGCACCCCTCCTGCAGAGGCCTCAGCACCTGCCCTCCCAGCAAGGCTCTTACTGTGGCCCCCTCCACTGGACTGAATGGTCCATGTTTGCCTGCGTCTCCATCACCAGTCCATCGCTAGGCTCCAGTATCCAGGGATGGGGTTCTGCTGTGGACCATTGCATTCCCAGTATTAGCCATGGCTCTGGATAAAGACCCCAGGCTTTCTGCACACCCGACTGGAGGTTCTATGCCAAGCTCAGCAAGCCCCAGGGTGCCATGGGCAGTAATACCACAACTGGCAGGCAGGTTGGTTGGCTGGTGCAGATTTCAATCCTAAACTCCTCTTGCATGCTCATCTCTCCCCGCTTGATAGCTTCCACCCAGACTTGTGAAAATTTCCCCTAACTTGATTAGGTGCGAATAAGTCACTGATGAAATCATTCTGATTATTAGGAGATCTGGTTCACATTAGCGGTTTCCTGATATTAGACTTCCCTTCCTGCCCTGCTTTGGGGTTTTGTTTTTCATTTTCTGATCTCATTTCTCCTTGAGTGATAGTGATGGAAGTTTCCAGAATTGCATTTAATATGCAATTTCTAATTCTTCTCATTGCATATGACCAGGAAGAGTGACGTAAAAGATAGCAAGTTAATTTTGTAAGCTTCCTTTGGCATGAATATATTGTCCAGATTGTTTCTGTACCTTTCACTCTCAGAAGTAATTATTCTAACAGAAAGCATGTTGGTAGCTGCTGATTGACTGCTGGAAGTTGTATCCTTTTGACTTACTGAATAATTGACTTAAAAAAAGCTTCTATCAGCCACCAATGGAATGTTGAAAATCAGTACGAGTCCAGCACAGCAGTTTGTAGGGGGCTAATGATAGACAACTAATCTGTTCCCCCATCCAGGCAACAAGGATTTATCGAGCGCCTGTTTGAGTAGAGCCCTGAGTAGGTGCTATGGTGGGGAGGGGAGGGGGCAGCCCCATTTTGGATGCGTGCAGGGTGCTCCTCGTTCAATATCATGGGTCTAGGTCCTGGGCTGCACATTAGAATTGCTTGGGAGCTTTGAAAACATGAGGCCTGAGGTCTAGCCTCAGAGATTCTGATTCCCTCTTTCTGGAGTGGGACCCTGCCATCAGTTTTTTTTTTTTTTTTTAAAGATTTAATTTATTTGTTTATTTATTTTTTGGCTGCATTAGGTCTTCATTGCTGTGTGCGGGCTTTCTCTAGTTGCGGCGAGCGGGGGCTACTCTTTGTGGCGGTACGTCATGGGCTTCTCATTGTGGTGGCTTCTCTTGTTGCGGAGCATGGGCTCTAGGTGCGTGGGCTTCAGTAGTTGTGGCACACGGCCTCAGTAGTTGTGGCTCGTGGGCTCTAGAGCGCAGGCTCAGTAGTTGTGGTGCACGGGCTTAATTGCTCTACCTGCCATCAGTTTTTTAAACACTCCCCCCCACACACACACAAGTGTTTTTGATATGTAACCAAGGTTGAGAACCACTGGGCGCTGTTGACAGTTTGGGCTGCATCATCCTTTGCTGTGGGACTAGAGGATGTTTAGCAGCATCCCTGGGGCTCTACCCACCAGATGCCAATAGCAGCACTACCCCCTGCACCCTCTGCCATTTGTGAAACCACCAATGCCTCCAGATAGTTCCATAGGTCCCTGGGCGGGGGGACAGAATACCCCCCAGTTGGGAACCACTGCTCTAGTCAAAGGAATGAGTTCTTAAAATTTTCTAGAAACAGGGCAGCATCTGAGCTGACACTGAGCATTCATCCTTCAGCCTCCTTTTCCATCTCACCATTATTGGGTTCACCCACTGTAGAAACCAAGCTGGAGGTTAGAGGTGCCATGTCGACATATTCCAGCAGAAGAAACAAACTGGTCGATTAAATGCCATATCTGCCAGCAGGGGTAACTACAATGGCTGAACCAAGGTTTAACAGCCTGGGTATTTCATATACAAATCTAGATTTCTGGCCTCTCTGAAAGGCCAGAAAGGTGGATGAGAATTAACATGGCACCTGCACCCTGATGGGGCAGCAGTTGGCTGGAGCTAAGAGGAGACTGACGCTTTAGACAAGACATTTGATCTCCACTTAACCACGGTCCCCACCACTGATCACCCCGGACACAGGACCATTTTTCTTTTCTGTTTCCTAATGGTCCCCAAAGGTCTGGAGTTTGCAAATCCTCTTGTATGGCCTGACCCCATTTGCCAGGAGTGATTTAAAAGTCTGTCCTCAGGGCTTCCCTGGTGGCGCAGTGGTTGGGAGTCCGCATGCCGGTGCAGGGGACACGGGTTCGTGCCCTGGTCCGGGAAGATCCCACATGCCGCGGAGCGGCTAGGCCCGTGAACCATGGCCGTTGAGCCTGCGCGTCCGGAGCCTGTACTCTGCAACGGGAGAGGCCACAACGGTGAGAGGCCCGTGTACCGCAAAAAAAAAAAAAAAAAAAAAAAAAAAAAGTCCTCATCCTGGTGATGGCTTGTCAGAGGGACTTGGGAATATTCTGAAGTCAAGCCCAATGAGGGTATTGCCACCCAGGGTATCTAATATATCTCAGGCCCTGGGCTGGACATTAGAAATATAGAGATGAATAAGGCAAGGAGATCGTATTTACTATAAGATGAGATGTAATATATTAATAGAGTTATGTTACAAGGGAACACCCAAAAGCAGCAGCTAATCAGGCCTTATATGTTTATAATATAGTATTAAGTGAAAAGAGCACATTATAGAACAATATCTAGATTATGATCCCTTTTAGTAAAGGAAAAGAAAAATCTAAATATTTGTATATCTCTGCATGGGAAAAGATTGGAAGGATAAGCCTGTTATATATAATGTTCACAGAACATTATCTCTGGCTAGGACTAAAAACTTCATTTTTATATATTTCTTTACATTTTTCTGTATATTTCTAAATAACCTAAAATGAACATGCATCCCTTTTCCAATAAGGAAAAACATTTGTATTAAAAAAAAAGATCCAGCATTAAAGGTTGGGTGGTTACAGTCTAATGGAAGGAAACAGGTATGTAGAGAAACTAGTGAACTTGGAGCCTTCTGCCTGCTTGGGTAGGAATTGGTTGGGGGGGGGCGGGGCTGGAAGGAGAGAGTGTGGATGTTATTTCCTGGAGGAGGAGCAGGGGCAGGGCCAGGCTTCATCCACGGAGAATGCGTGGGTGGTTGCCCGGTGGATAGGATGGAAGGACATCCCAGCATGGAATGTGTGTGAGCATGGAGTGGTGGGGAGGCTTGAACCTCGTGACAAGGGCAAGGCTTTGGTTTGGAGTCTGGAAGGAGGAAGGGAAAGGGAGGGGCCGGGTGTTCATTCTGAGCTGCAGCCACATCCTTCTCCTCCGTGCTTTGCCCACACTTTCCACCTGAGATGGCTGGAGCAAAGAGTAAGCCCGACGCTTCCCAAAGAACGGCCCTTTCCTTCCCCTCAGCAGGAGATAATTAAGGCTCTGACAGGATGCAGGTTACAGAGGTGAAGGGTGGACGGAGGTCTTGGTTTCATTGCAGGGTTTTTCTCCCTGGCCATTATCCTTCAGCTAGTGACCCTGCCAGGGAACAAGAGAGCGCATTTCTTCTTGCAGTGTTTCAATCTCCCCTTTGCCTTGAGGCACGTGGGTTGACGGTGATGCTCTTTGTGACGAGCTCCGAGGTCTTCACCTGGAAAAACGAGCTAGGGTTGGGCCAGTGAGGTGAAGAGATTCTAAGCTACAAAAAGACAGTAATAAATGACAGGAGAATGTCTGAGGAACTTCACTGAATCATGAAGGGATCCCATAGAAGTCTAGGACACATACGAGTATGTTGTCATTCGAAGGAAGACATCCCAGCTGTTGTGGTAAAATCTCAGTCCTTTGCCATCTCAGTCATCAGGCAGAAGCCGGACAGAACACTGCATGTGTCAGCGCTCCCTCTGGCCAACCCCCTTTCTGAACTATAGCACTAGGGCCCGACCTTTAATAGAGATTGTCATTTCTTCCTGGTAACCGAACATATTTCAGAAAGAAAACCAAAAACAGTATTCCAGGATGTTGAGAATGAAACTTTCAAGTTTTCACAGGCTCTTAATACAAAGAACATCATCACCCCCATGCCTGTCCCCTTAGAAAAGTCATTTGTCAACCTAGAGATTAGTTTTATTTGTGCAATTAATAGAATTGATCCATCAGTATTGAATATTGGGGGAAAAACCCAAACAAAACTTTATTTGCCAGATACTTTTGAAACACTGCTGAGGAGTATTTTGTTCTTATAATATGAGCTGTCAAAATAGCATGCTTATGATTTCCTTCATCAATAGAAAATGAAACCTAGATTTGAGAGAGTCATTTTTCTATTTTTATGCTCTCCAGCTTTATTGTAATTATCTATTCCATCATTGCATGTGAATAGAAACATTTCTCAATTTAAATTAATGACTGAATGTAGAACAAGAGTACAATTTTTAGTGACTGTGCTCTTCTTTTGTTGATTTCTTCTTCTGGGATTTTAAATTTTTTTAAATAGATGATACATTTGTGTGGTTCAAAAACCAAAAAGGAGGGAGTGGAAACTCCTTTCTACCTCAGGCTCCTGTTCACCCACTTTTCAACCCACTACTCTGCCCAACAGGTAATTACTATAATTAGTTCCTTGTATATCCTACTGGGTTTTAATGCACCAAAAGGTATTATTCTGTAGCTTGTTTATTTATTTTTTTAATTGAAGTATAGTTGATTTATAATGTGTTATTTTCAGCAAAGTGTACAGCAAAGTGATTCAGTTATACATATACGTAGATCCCTGTGCTATACAGTAGATCCTTGTTGGTTATCTATTTTATACTGTAGCTTATTACTTGTGGGGGTTTTTTGTTGTTAATAATTTATCTTGGAGTTTTTTTCATATTAGTACATAAAGCGCACTCTGATACCTTTTTTACTGCTACGTAATATTCCGTGTGTGGACCTAATGGAATGTATCTAACCAATTCCTGTTGATGGGCATTCAGGGCTGCAAAACTTTAGCTCCTGCAGACTGTGTTGTGACTTGAATTGTATACTGACATCATTTTGTGCCTGGGCAAGTCTGTCTGTAGGATAAGTTCTTGTAGAAGTCCCAAGCCAGTCCCACTCTGTCCGCTTCCAAATGTGGTCAGGCCAGTTCCTCCGTGAGCACCGTGGTCATCTGATTATTATCAACATGATCTCTCAGGGCAGTAAAGCTAGGTCCTGCCACCCCACGCCTGGCACCAGACAGAGACTCCAACTCTCCTGGAGGCAGTGGGGACCACATTCCTCCCCAGAGAACGGCAAACTGGGAAGACGTTCCTTTGCCACAGGATGGAAAACTGCACATTTGCCAGGTCAGGAGCAGTAGACTAATTTCCTGGAGCCTAGTGTACTTCCTTCACAGTTAAATATATTGGGGGCTGCTGAGGACAGCACTAGTGGGGTACCACTTCATTCAGGCCGTGATCATCTATAGGCCGTTGTCCAGGTCCATCTGCATTCTGGGCTGGCGCCACCCACGTGGCTGTTGTATACAAACAGGGTGAGAATTAGTATCCCAATCTCTATCATCTCCTTCCCTCACACCCAGGTTATCCCTATATTTTCAAACTTCCTACTGCTTGGGGCTTTTGCAGGTCTCAGTGTTCCCACTTACATGCCAAGTTAATATCAGCTGAAAGGCTGTCTGCTCTCCCTTCTCACTTGGGCTCGTAGTGTGAAGCCTCATTGGTGCAAAGTCCTCTCTTCCAATTATGCACCCTGGGATGATTATTCCCACCACACTGGGACATCAGGGTGGAAGTTTCTCCCTAACCTGGGCTTGTACGCCCAGAGCCCCACAGGTCCTTTAGCACAATGGCCAGGGCGATCTGTGGTCTCTTCTATCACCTGAGCCCAAATAAAGGACATTTCCCATCCCTCGCCATAGGACTTAGGCTTAGCACTTTTCCTTGGATTCTCTGCGGGAAGGGTCCTAGGAATGTCCCAGCCTGCGCCCCAGCCCTCGGCACCACCCAGCACTTTCTGTTCATTCTGTCAGATTGACTCATTTAACTAAAAAGGAAACCCATCCAAGTCCCCACTCAGGTCACTCAGCTTACCTCCTCCCCAGCCTCTTTTCACAGCTCCTCTCAAATACATTAAATCTGAATAAATTAGTACAGAGTTGCCTAGAGCATTTGAGAGGGACCCATCCATTTCCAGCTTCTCTCCTTGGCACCAGCAAGCCAGTATGATCACTGGTCCTGTACCAGTTTCCTGCTTCTCCTCTCCTGGCATCTATACCCTAGAAGTGCTTATTCCTGTCCAATCAGCCTGTGCTGCCCTGGGTCCATTCTTGTCCCATTACACCCCCTGGCTTTGTGCTCTCACCTGTCCCCTTTGCCTTGGCTGCAAATCCCAGGGTGGCTCAGCCCCGCTGTTCGCTCACACCATTCACAGGATGTTGCCTTCCTGGACACGTTCACTTCACCCGGACCAGAAGGGCTGTATAATCACTGAGATAAAGGCATTTTATTTCTGACCCATTCCATTAGGGCCTTGATCACAGGCCTAATCCAGAGAATTTCAGAGGGAGTTTTTTACTTATCAGAGCAGAGAGGGGACGGGGCAGTTTCCTCTTATGGTAAATGTAATACAGTTGAGCCATAGCCTAGGTACAGGGCAGAAATCTAAGACTGGGTGTAGGTTCCAATTACAGATTACTTATTAAACTAAACAGATCTCACCAATCACACAGTTCATTCAAAGGGTTCTGATGACATCACATTCCTAAGGGGCTGTGTGAGTCAGAACTCAGTTCCTGGGGTACTTGGCAAAACAAGACCACAGGCATCCACCAGGGGCCTCTTCCCTGTTTATACTTGAGCACTCTCCGAGTCCACGTGTTTCTAAGGACCCCAGTCCCAAATCTCTTTTTCCTCGCAGGCTACAGTAGGGATCAAGAGAGGAGGATGGGGGCTTCCCTGGTGGCGCAGTGGTTGAGAGTCCGCCTGCCGATGCAGGGGACACGGGTTCATGCCCCGGTCTGGGAGGATCCCACATGCCGCGGAGCGGCGGGGCCCGTGAGCCATGGCCACTGAGCCTGCACGTCCGCAGCCTGTGCTCTGCAATGGGAGAGGCCACAACAGGGAGAGGCCCGCGTACCGCAAAAAAAAAAAAAAAAAAAAGAGAGAGAGAGGAGGATTGGAGTGGTTTGAACTAGGGACTAGGGCAGGGTTTGAGAGGTGTTTAGGATATGATAAAAAGAACAGGACTTGAGGGTTCATTCATTCATTCACTCATTCAATAAATACCATACTCTAGAGCTGGGGATAAGTCAGGGATCAAAACCACAGTGGTTTCTGTCCTTATTAGCATTATGGTCACAAGGAAGATGGATTTGACATAGGAGCAAGGGGCGGGGGAGGTCCACAAGATCTCTATAGAGTTAACAGGGTGTCATTTCTAAGGCAAGAGATGTGGAGGGAAAAGGAGATTGGGGCCAGGGGTATGTGTATCTGTCAGGGTTTGGTCAGGAAAACAGCACCCACAAGTCTTTTGGAAATAAAGGGTTTAGTATAGAAAATAGAACTAACGTGGATGCGGAGGAGTTGGGAAATGAAGGTCTGGAAGAAGTGAGATGAAGGACTGGAGAACAGTCACTCACTACATCCCCAGAAGTAGCAGCTCAGGTGGGCAAGTCGAGGCATATGGGAAATTCCCAGGTGGCTGCTCAGTGAGATGAAGGGGGCATTCCGGGAAGGGTCTGGGGAAGCACATCTGCAAGCCTGCGTCCAGGTCAGTAGAGGTGGCCATGGGCCCTCTGTTGTCAGCAGGGTAGTCAGTAAAGAAGGCGGATGCACACAGGGATGCTAGGACCAGCCAGCTCCTTCCGGGCACCTCTGCGTGTGTCTGTCCCCGTGTCTGACCATCTGAGAGTAACGGCCTCTGCTTCACTTCCAGATCTTGTCTGTGTTTTCCTCTGGTCCAGCTTTATCCATGCAGGGAATCCTAGGGAAATAATTCCCGCTGTGGATGGCAAAGTAGTGCCAAGATGCCGGCACGGAATCCCACGCAGGGCACTCATCCCGGGGTCGGTGTTGATATCTCAACATGCTCAGAGGCTTAGGAAGGGGCATCCCGAGTGGGTCTGGGAAGGATATGGGCTAGGGATTAAATTTAGGAGAGTTATTGGAAAGCGTGTAGATGTAAAACAATCTAGGGAAAAGTGCAGCACGAGAAGGGAAGAAAGCCTGGACCAGAACCCCGAGGAGTTCCAGCATTTTAAAGTGGGGTCGGGGGAAGGTGCCAGCAAGGAAGATGCAAAAGGAGCGACCAGAGAGGGAGGAAGGAAACCAGAGAGCAAGCTGTGGAAGTCAAGGAGGAAGTGGGTCACAGGCACATGCTGGGGTTGGGAAGGGAGACCTCCAGGAAGAGAGAAGTGGATGGCGGGGTCGGGCTATGGAAGCCACTGGCGAGCTTAGCTGATCCGATTACTGCGGGTGGGGACCCAAGTCGGCATGAGTGAGTTGAGAGCATGGGAGGTGAGGACGCGGAGGTGGTGAGTGTGAACAGCTAGAAAGTCGGGGTGGGGGAGAGGAGAAGTTTCCTCTCCCTGGAAGGCAGAGAAGAGGCATTTTCAGTTAGACTTGGGGAGAAGGCCTGCTTCCTAATAAAAGCAGAGGAAGATCTGTTCCCGTAGGCATTCTAAAACCATGTGCTGAGTTCCCCCTGCTGTGTCTCAGCACTGTGCTGTGAGACGATGCTCAGTAAATCACAGGTAATACACGTTCTCATCCCAGGAGCGCAAGGTCTCCTCCAGGAGGGCAGCGAGGGTCTCTGCTGTGGGGTGTGGAGTGTACCCTCACGGAGGGAAGTGCCAGCTCACATGGGGGCCGACTTGTGGAGGGGCCTTGCAGCTGGAGGAGACATCAACACGGGGTTTTGGAGAAGAGCTAGTGTGTCTCCAGGCAGAGGGGTATGGAAAGGACAGAGGGGCAGGGCCTCAGCACTTTTCAGGGCGCGACGGTAAACACCCCTGGGTGCTGAGATGGGGCCATTTACACAAGGGCACCTGCCGTGCCAGATGGCTTAGGAAGAAGGGTCCAGCCCCACCCAAGGTCTCCCCGACTGTGCATGGGTAAAAGCTTCTCGGCAGGACACAGCCACACAGGATGGAAGCAGCAGGCTTTGGACACCCCTGAAAGCATCCCGTGTAGCTTAAAGGGATAAGAAAAGCTCCAGTGTGTGTGTCCTCTGGGGAAAGAAGAGGAGAGGGAAGAGGAGAAGAACAAAGATGAGGGGAGGCGGACCGAGGAGGAGAAATGTAAAAGCCAAAGGGGATTTGTTTGACTCTCACTAGGATTTACCTCGGCATGTGCCCTGAGAGCCGAGCAGTCCTGGAAAGGAAAGCGATGAATCATTTATGATTGTTTTCACTTTGTATTCATTAAAGGCCTCTGCACTATTATTATCGAACCTTAATTGGCTCGGCTGCTGGCTCGGCACGGCACTGCCTCTCCGAGTCCCCGCTTTTCCCTTTGCCATCAGAAATTCCTCAAGCGTGAGCCAGGACCATGCTGGGGAGCAGGGCTGTCTGGGCAAGAATCCACCCGAAGATCAAACGGAATGCAGCTGCTTGTCTTTCTCCTCTCTGATCATACATTAATAAATGTATCTCTCTGGGCTCCAGCTCTCTCCCCACGATCCGCTCTACACTCTCTGGCAACTCTGCACCCTCTTTGCTTTCTCAGCCACTCGAGAACTTTCCCATTAGCTGGCCCCCTCTCACAGCCCGACGAGCTCAGCAACTTCACGCGTGACGGTGCACAGTCTTTGTTCCAAGTGCCCCCTTGAGTCCTGAACCAGCAACCATATGCGGGTTACCTGATTTACTTCTTTTAATATACTTCGGTGTAATTATAACTGCATAAAAGAGAGGACAGATTGGCAAGTGATTACATTGTTAATTTGGCAATGTTTTATCACATTGTGGAAGCACAATTTCCTCTCTAATTGTATTGGGGGGGGGACACGTTTGTTTGCGGTTTGGCTTATTGGGGGATTCTTGAGCATAGATATGAAATACACAGGAGACGGGGAAATCAGCTCTCCTCTCCATACATATTCCTTTATTTACATGTGTTTTGCAGCCTCTTTAAACAAATCTAACTCGTTTATTCAGGCCTAATTAATGAAATGCTACAGAATGTGTAATAAGTCTGTGACAGTTCCAGCTGCTGGATGGCTTTGGAGTGGGAAACTGGAGATGCCCCCAGTTAAAAGGGCTGACTGCTTCCCTTCCAGAATCTCACCGGCTGTGCGTGCCTCACGACCGGCCCACCTGAGAATGCAACTGTGGTCCCTGGAAAATGCCCCAGTCCTGGCTGCCAAGAGGCCTTCCTCACCTTCCTGTGTGTGATGTGTGTCTGCAGCATGATTGGGGCAATGGCTCAGACTCCCTCAGTCATTATCCTTATCAGGTAAGCTTAGCCCCGGGAACCCGGACCCGAGAGCCATCCTCCCGTCTCCCCCTCCCCACCTGCTGTGTGTCTGCAGTTCTCCTGGAAATCAGAACTCCGGGGACTATATGAGTCTTACAAGCCAGCTTCCCTAGGCTGGTAGGAATCGGTTACGTTTGATAGAGATCTCACACCAAAAGTAGAAAGCACGGCCCAAGAGAGAACACTACACTTTCATGTCATCCCAAGAATAGACTCTGCAGGTGATTTGGAAGGGGACCGTGGTCCCTCATTGATATTTGCAAAGAGCCACATTGTTGGAGTAAAATGAAAATGACACTGGACTAGCCAAGTCCCTGTGTCTGGCTCCTGTCCAGGCACTGATTAGCCATATGACCTTGGTCCCATTTTCCCTCAGACTTGTTTCTGAATCTGGAACTAGAGGTGATGTCATGGGTCCTGCCTGCCTCCTGCTGTGGTGTGGGTCCTGCCGAGACCATGGGTGTGCAAATGTCGTGAAGATGTGAGGGGTCATTGACAAAGTGTGATGCAGGGCTGAGTGGCTAATGGAAGGCAAGCAGTGACTGCTTTTGTATAAGTGGATGGTTGGAGAGAGCCCCCCGTAATTCTGTTTCCCCATCTTTCACGACCTGTCCTGGGGGCAGATGAGGTGCCTCAAAGGTGAATTACTGAGTAATATTCTGAGTAGCTTACACAATTACAAAGTTCTCTAGACTGAGGAACCTAGAAGCAGAATGTTCCATGCTCTGGCATCCATCTGAACCAGAAGAAGTGGCACCAAACACAGATCCATCTCACCAGGATGCAGTTATCTAAACAAACCAATCCCAAGGGCTAGGGATAAAAGTAGGTATGAAATGCTTGGATGCAGCCTGTACAAATGTACATCACCAGCTGCTTTATCTGGCCTATCTCTTTTTCTCACTGTGCCTACCACACTTCCTGATCTTGGTTATGAATTCACGAGGAAAAGAATGTACACAGTACTTACGATATAAAGTCATTAGTAAAGCACTTTTAATGTGCAGAAGCATTAAGGGTACAATAGCAAATTACCATTTTATACTTACTAAATTTGAAAAATAAATTTTAAAAATTCATACCCAGTGCTGTAAGCAAGGCTGTAGCAAAACGGGTAAAAACCACATATTGCTGGTGGCTTTGAGAAGCGTATCACTTCTTTCAAAAAGCAGTATGGCAAATGTAAGTCAACAGCCATAAAAATGTTCAGATTTTTTATGTGGTAACCCTACCTATTGCTACTTTCCTTCTTGTAGAGAAGTATTTTCTTAAGGCAAGTTCAGTGGAGACAGATTTTTATTACAATGTTAACTATAATAGCAGAAAAATCTGAATTGAAATAGTGAGTTAAATTATAGTACCACAGCTCAGTGGAATAATGAAAATTCTTAAGAATGTGAAAAGTGTTTATGAAATGAACTATTGAATTTAAATTATATATGGAAGATGATTATATATAATATGCACATGGACAAAACCCATCAGATCTCAGGTATGGGTTTAGGGTGGCTGCATTACTTTTTGTTATTAGAAATTCCTTTGAAGTTATATTGTGCCGTTCACACACAAAAGGCACCAAGAAGCAGGAAAAATGACCTTTACAACCATTAGCAATGACTGGTCCCCTTTTTTCTCTCCCCTTGACTCCTCTGCAAAACCCAGCTCAGTAGTTGTAGCTGGCAGACCAAACACAGAAAGTTATTTGAAATCTTAATCACTTCCAAATCTCAGCTTGATAAATAGCTCTAGGAGATTTTCAGGAAATATTTGATTCCTTTTCAATGCACCAGCAACAGATGGCCTGGGTGACCCAGGCTGGGCCTTGTCTACCTCATAGCTGGAAGTATGTGCCCACTTGCCTTTTGAGGGGTCCAGGGTAAACCATCTTCCATCTATCCACTCCAATTTGCCATCACAGATGTTCTAGGGAGGTACAAGGGCACAAACAGTCGGAGCCACAGCCCAGATGAGCACCAGCCCTCGTCCCATGCCAGAGCAATAGACCCACTCCCATTCTTACTCCAGACAGAAGCATACTTGCCAACAACCGTGCTCAGGACATCCGCAGGGGAGGATACCAACTAGCAGCCACTTAGGTGCCCGCACTGGGCTCTTGTTTTAACTTCCTATGTTTGCATCTTTATTAGCACTCGGATAGGGAGACGCCAGAGGCTCAGAGAGTGATTAAGCAGTATCCTCAAGGTCATGTAGCTAGTAAGTTGTGGAGCTAAGGCCCTCTCCCTGGCCTGGCCTGGCACTTTCAGTAATGTTGACCCAAACCCTCCATTTCTCCGTAACTAAAGCCGAGAAGGATTATTGCTCCTGTGGGAACCAGTTTCCCAACAGGATATGAAGGGAGATCTTAGCATCTTATTCACTTTATTCCTAGTGACATGACAGCTAAAAGGAAACCAAACTTCAAGTGATAAGTACTGTAGCTCACTATGCCAGCATGTTTTCTTGATAAGGAGAATTTGCCTTTATCTTTGTGTCTTTCAAGTCAGTACCTTCAAATGAATGTGCAAAAAGTGAAACCATGGCGCCAATATTAACTCCAAAGAGCTTGGATTTTGTTCCATGCACATTTGAAAGAGAACTGACCATGTTTCTGTCCAGAAACACTGATCTCATCTTTGATATTGTACAGGTATCTGGCTTGATCAGCCAGAGAGTGGTTTCCCTGTCATTCAATGGAAAGTCTTGACCTGCTGCCCTGGGACTGCTTACTTATACTGGACTCTGCAATTGAAAAGGAATGTGTATTTCCCCAAGAATAACACATTGTTAGTTTTCTCTGAAAAATCTCAGAAATAGGGCAAAGATTGTGAAAACAACATCCATGTCCTTTTTGGTGTGACAGTGTCTTTTGGCCTTATATACCAAGAAGCCAAAGGCATGCCCATCTGATGCTCAAACCAGGTGGTAGGTCATTGGATGGTTGCCACTGGATGATTGGAGGAATGACCCCTGGGGTCGGTTAAGAATAGTATTCTAGCTACCAAGTCCAGAGATGGGTTATATATCTTGTGTACTAGGTATCCCACTGGATTTAGATGTCCCATTGGTAACTTTATTTCTAATGTTCATTTTCTGCAGAATTGCTTGCCTAGGTCCTTCCTGCACCGCATGAGTCTTCCTGGCCTTTCGGCCACACTGAAATGCTCCTGGTGTTTCCTGAGGCTCAGCCACACAAGAGCGTCTCTAGGTCTAGCCTGGTCCTTCCAGGGGGCAGAGTAGTGCACTTACCTCCCCGTCTTCCCTAGAGACTCATAATGGGGATGGGACAAGAGGAGGTTTCTCTGCTGGTGGTGTTCAGGATGACCTGGAGTGCATGTGGTCAGTCAGATGCCTCCCCCTCTACCAGCACACCAGAGACAGGGCTGCCCGGGGCTTAGTGGGAGACATGTGCCCACCCACCTTCCCACTTATACATTCACTCAGCATGTGCTGTGTGTCACACACCACACTGATGATGAACGAGATGCAAACAGTCCTTGGCCTCAAGGAGAGAAGACAAGCATTGAGTAAATACTAGTTTCAAGAGTAAGAGGCATAATGCAGGCGATCTATGACCAGCTGTGAGGGCCTCTCTATCTGGAATCAGTCACCATTTCCAAACCCCCTCTACTGTCACTCTTATCCCAGAAAGTGTTACCCTCTGAGACTGTTCTAGAAAATGTGTGAAAAGATCATGCTCAGGGACTGTTGTGGGTAAACCAAAGCCAAGAACATTGAGTCGGTTCAAAACAAAGTGATGCAACTATATGAAGGTACTTTTCCAATTTAAAAGGTACCGAAACTGGATATAGATGAATGGATTATTTCACAAATGGTCCATCTAAGGAATCGACCCATGCTAGTCTGGTTCATTTCACAAAATGCTGCTAGAATGACAAAGGTGTTTATGGTTCTTGCCTGTTTGTATAGCATAAGGAGAACTGTCTTTCCTGTCAATATTTTCCCCAGATACATATACCCACCAGTTTAAGATGTTTCCCTGTCCCAGCAAAAGCAAAGTGCCTTTAACTGCACAGAGTACCAATTATGCTGATTTTTTTTTCTCTTATCATTGGGAGGATAGAAAATGCATGTGTGGTGATGCTCCCCCATTTCACCCTGGTTTGGGTGGATGGACAGATGAATATGTAATGTCAGGTAGCAAGTAGGGGACCCTTATTTCTGAAAATGTTGAATGAATGTATTCAAACTGACATTTATTGAGCACCTAATGTGTTCAGAGCTCCGTGGACCATACCCGGGTAAGTGAGCTCAGTGCTGCTCTTAGGGAGTTCTTTCAGAAGCTGACCAGGGAAGATGAAAGACCTTGTGGACCAAATTTGCATTCCATCCTTCAAATAACAAGATTAGTTTTAGTTAATAAAAAACACTGTTAAATTCCTAAACTTATGTCACTGCAGTTGCAGGGATTTTTCAGAGTTTGGGCAGGGAAAGTGAAAAAAAACAAAAGCACAAAACCATTAATCATTTTCTACAGAAGGATTCTGATGGACAGCAGCGGATGACTCTGGGGTCTGTTAATTAAAGTGGAGTGATAAGAATCTTTTCTTTTTTCCTCTTCTCTTCTTTGCACGTAGGACAGTCAGCCCTGAACTCAAATCCTACGCCCTGGGAGTTCTTTTTCTCCTCCTCCGTTTGTTGGGTACGTATTATCTCTTTATTTCCCCAATAATGAATTGGATGCTTATAACCAGGTGAGTACATATCAGTGGAATCATCCCCTTTCTTGAGTTTGTCATTTTTCTTATGAGGTTCTTTGGTAAACAAGAGAAACATCAAGTCTGTTAATTTTGCTCAGGGTTTAGACCTAAACTCACACACTCCCTGGATATTGCAGAGTTTTTGTTGATATCAACTATGCCTTTGTACCACCCTTAATTCTCATTGGCATAAGGAGGAAAAGTGATGGCACCAAAGGGAAAGAAATGTGATGGTGTCATTTGGAACCCTCATTAAGCAACCCATGAGTAGCTTGTGAAATGCTTCACTTATGGGGCTTCCAGCTCGAGGAGAGAGGTATTCTCACAATGCTTCACAGATGGAAACTATGCATCCTTTAAATTTTTCCAAACTGATTTAGTTTATTTACCTTGGGTTTCCTGGATGGGGCAAATATGACCTTCATGCTATAGACTCTACATTCCAAGGTTTGGTATGGATAGAAGGAATCAAGTCTAATGCCCCAATTTTAAAGATGGGAAAACAGGATGGGAATAGCCCGTGGTTCTTCCAGGGTGCTGGGACCAGCTGGGGAAAAGCTGGAAAGGCCAAAAAGGTAACCCTTCTCCCTCTAGACCACACTGTTGCTTTATGAACTCCCTTTGTCAAGGCCAAGATCAAGATAGGACAACTTTTTTTCTTGAATAATAAGGCTGTGGTCTTCTTTAATGGACATTAAATGGTAAATAGATGTGGAAAGGGAAGTATCCATGGCCTATATCTTCAGAGTAAAAATAAAGTTTCTCATTCCAAATAGTATATAACCTGGATGAGCATAAAGAATTAACTATAGAAATGTTTATAAAAATGTCTATAAAAGTTAAAAATTGGCAACAACCTAAATACCCAACAGCAGGGAATTAGTTAAATCCATTATGAGCTCTAATTCCAGTAGGATTTATGTTCCCTTTTAAAGTTCTGGAAAGAAAAATATTCATAGACTTGGAAAAGGCACATGATATGTGGAAGGGGAAAAAGAGGTCTATAATATATTATATATGCAAATGTTTTTAAAGTATATATAAATATGGAAAATACTGGAAAGCTAGATGTGAAAATGGTATCAGCTATTATCATTGAATAGTGAGGCTATAAATGATATTTTCTAAATTTGTTTTTAAAATTTGAATGAATATATATATTTTATTACTTGCATAATGAGATTACTTCCTATATAATTGATATGTGAAAGAAAATTATTCACCCTTAAATCCATTAATAAGATAAGGTTTTCCCTGGGGAATGGCAAATACATGACATATGCCCACCTCTGCCTATAGCAAATAACTTTCAATAGCAAATAACTTTCAATCAATTGCTATGATCACTTTTGCCATGCCCAGGACAAGACCTCAGAATCTTCTCAATCACTCTCAATCCACATCTGTTGGTACATATGGAGAAACTTAAATGGCATCTTTGTCTTATTTCTGGTTCATGGAAAATAGAAATGTTCTAGGTATAATAATACCTAGTTCAAACAAGTTCAGCAGTAATTCAGACTAAAACATTTAGGCCTTCCTGGAAATTGTAGTGGCTTTTAGAGCTCTCTAACTGCACAGAGTACCAATTATGCTGATTTTTTTCTCTTATCATTGGGAGGATAGAAAATGCATGTGTGGTGATGCTCCCCCATTTCACCCTGGTTTGGGTGGATGGACAGATGAATGTGTAATATCAGGTAGTAAGTAGGGGACCCTTATTTCTGAAAATGTTGAATGAATGTGTTCAAAGCTCCGTGGACCATACCCGGGTGAGTGAGCTCAGTGCTGCTCTTAGGGAGTTCTTTCAGAAGCTGACCAGGGAAGATGAAAGCTCTCCATCTATGGAGTTGCTGCAGAGGTCTCTGTATCTCTAAACAGATGCTGAGGACTCAATATAGCTGGTAAAAATTAGCCTGCAGAATAATTTTGATAGCACAAAATGAAAGAAAATTTGCAAGCTATTTTTGAAAAGTTAATGAAAATTATAGGACACTTGAAGACAGAACTGAAAATTATACAGCATGTGTAATGTGACATGCTGTTTCTAAAGCTGGCTCTCTATTTGTATGTCTGCTCCGGGAATAATCAGCCAAGCATTATCTAGAAGAGTATTTTTCAACCTCTGTGAGCCACAGCAAGAGATAAGCTTTACAGTATGGCCCAGTACATACACACATATCACAAATATAGCTGAAGCAAAGATTTCATGAAAAATATTCACCCTTAATATGCATGATGTACTCTGCTACTTTCTGTTCCATTCCATCCTTTTTAAATAGTGGGTCATGACCAACCATACTGATTGTATTACCCATATGGGTCACACATCACAGTTTAGAAAACAGCTCTAGAAAGATATGAGACAGTTTCATCTTTTAATTAAAAGTGGCTTATCGGGCTTCCCTGGTGGTGCAGTGGTTGAGAGTCCACCTGTCGATGCAAAGGACACGGGCTCGTGCCCCGGTCCGGGAGGATCCCACATGCTGCAGAGCAGCTGGGCCCGTGAGCCATGGCTGCTGGGCCTGCGCGTCCAGAGCCTGTGCTCCGCAATGGGAGAGGCCACAATAGTGAGAGGCCCGTGTACTGCAAAAAAAAAAAAAAAAAAAAAAAAAAATTGGCTTATCAAAGGAGTCTTTGCACTTGGCCTGATTCCATTTCCTGCAGCACCCAATAAGATTAACCACCTTTACTGTTAATGAAGGGCCAACCGAGAAATCAGATTTCATGACATTGTCAACCTTTGTGCTTGGTTGGCCCCCACGTAGGTAATGGGGATACAGTGCGGATGTCGCAGTTCAGTGTGATGAGATCTGAGATGCAGTCAGCACAAGTGACAGGGGGACATGTGGGAGAGCCACCTAGCCTGGCCTGGGAATGGGGACAGGGGTGTGGGTTTGAAAGGATGTGATATCTACCTAAGATGTGAAGAAAGAACGAGGAAGAGTTACACAGCTGAGCAAAAAGGAGAGAGTGCTTTAGACAGAGGGACTTAAAGGAGTAAAAGCCTGGAAGTGAACAAAGGCTGAAGCATGTTTGGGGGCTGCAGGAAGGCCGTGTGGCTGGGGGGACTGGCAGAAGATGGGCTTGGGGAGGGCGGCTGTCAGGAACGTGCTCAGGAAGGGCTGCTGCCCTCTTGACAAGTTTGACCTTTATCCCTAAGGCAAATGAAGTCATTGAAGAGCCATTGTGCATTTTTAGAAAGGCCCACTGTCTACCATGTAGAGAATGTGGGAACTGAGTAACAAGCCACTGGTATAACAGAGTAGCTGATGGAGACCCAAGCTGAGATGCTGGCTACCAAGATGGGGAGATGTGGGTAGAGGAAGAATCGTCAAGGCTTAGTCTCTGAATGGAAGTGTACAGACTGGAGTATCTGAGAAGGAGGAATCCACAGTGACAGCTCCTTATAAAAGATTTGGATCATGTGGTGCATGGGGATATTATTTATTAAAACAGGAAGATCAGGATGAGGAGCAAGTTGGGAGTGGAATAGACCAACACTGTCCAACAGAACTTTCTGTTGTCACAGATACTCCAAATCTGTGCCACATGGGGCTATGGAGCACTTGAAAGGCGGCTTCCATAAACTAGTTTCACTTCATTTTTATTTTTTTTCATTTAAGTAGCTGCATGTGGCCAGTAGCTATCATACTGGACAGTGCTGGTCTCAAGGCTCAGTCTTTGATTCACCACCATTGGTGGGTCGGAGCTTGAGGAAGTGGGGGCAGTGAGGGGAGACCACTCTTTGTGGATACTTGGCTGTGAGGAGTATAGAGAGCAAGATCCAGACGTGAAGGCAAGGTTATTTTCCCTTGTTGCTTTAAATGCCAATGGAAAGGAGTTGTTAGAAAGGGCAGGGGCAGAGACTGCATTGGCCCAGGTCAGTGTGGCACCAAGAGCTTCCCAAGCAGCCCGTGGCAGCCTAGGAATGCCATTGGTGATATCAGTGGTAGGTGCAGTGGAAGGAGTGTGGAGCAAAGAAATTAAGGACGGTGGTCACAGTGAGGCTAAAGTGATTGACCATGGTACCTGGGCTGGATAAGGAAGAGGTGAGCTAGGAGAGGGGAGAGAGAGAAAGGAACGTAGGAACTGGATGTAGTAATTCATGTAAAAAAGAATTAGAATCTGTGGCCAAAGCTTTGGTGTCTGTGAAGTGACAAAACCCAGGGTGTGGCATGACTAGAGAGGACGGGAACATCCTTGACATTGAGGGTGAGCTGTTGAAAGGCCAAAGTGTGGAAGCTCATGTCCATGGAGAAGTTCAGGTCACCCAGGACAGCAGTAGAAGTTGAGTGGGAGAGAAGACTGAGCTGGATAAAGGTCAGGATATACAGAGAAAACTGAATGACCTACTCAAAGCAGAATGCCTGATGTAATCAAATCCATCCTTCTTCATCCTTTTGCAAATGGCCTGATCACCACTTTTCTCTCTGGGTGTGGGCACAACGTCCGCTCGAGGGTCTGATCCAGAATCTTGCTCCTGGAGGTCTACTGCATGCCGTAGATGTTACACTAAATTAAATGAATGAAAATAAGTATACACTGAGATCCTGCTATGTCAAAAGCACTGTTCTCGATGCTGCAAAGGATATAAAAATAAGTGGGAGCCAGAGCCTGCCCTCTCCAGTAGGAGAATGAAGCAAGTATGGGTAACATAAAGGGCTAGAAGAGTTTGGACCTTGAATTTCAAGGGAAAAAAGTTTACTTGGCTGAGTCATTGCCAGTGTGGAACAAATGATGGTATGAGATGGAAATATTCAGAATTCTGAGTTAGGAAGATCAACCTGGGAGAAAGGTGCAAGGTGGTTCAGCAGGATGCAGGATAGCTAAAGCACTGAGAAAAAGAGAAAGTGACCAGGGTAAGGCAGTGGGATTAAAAGGCAAGGAGAGTTGGAAGCCATATTGTGGAGGTAATGTCTGTTGAGCAACCCCCACCCCGGGACTAGATGAAAGCAAGAGAGAAACAGCAGAAGCACCAGATAAAGCTGAGGATTTGAGCCTCTGGGACTGGGCCTCCAGAGAAGCCTTTAATAGGATAAGGTAACAGACACAGGGGTCTCAAGGGAATTGTGAGGGCTGACTTGGGCTGACTCACTACCTGCCACAAACTCTCCTCCACAAATGCCTGCTCTTAGTCTACCAGAGCAACCTGCTGGGCAAAGAGCATTGGGAACCTCAAGGTGCACCTCTGTACACAGGTGTCATTCCTGAGCAGACCGTCCTTGGGTCATTGGTGAGCTGGTCTAGGAGAAGTACGTCTTAGAAGCTCCTGATGTGGTTCATCAAACATTTGTTGAGCTCCCATTGTGAAGTCTTGAATTTAAAGAAGTTCTACAGCAAGTGGGAGAAATGAACATGTAGAATGAGTGCATAAGGAGTAAGCGCAGCCAGCCAGAGATCCCAGATGAGAGGCCGTGCCCTCAGCCATGGGATGGTGGGGCGCAGGATATAGGGTCTGGAATGTGGGGGAGACCCCTTCCACTCACCTCTGCATTTAGTTGTTTATTCAGCAAACATTTACTAAGCACCAGTGATTTATCTGACCTCCTGAAGGACCTGAACCACCCACGATCTACATCCTGGCCTGTTCTAAGGGGATATCGGATACTTGCCATGGACCCCATTGCAGTCAGGCATACCTGGGTTTGAGTCCAGCTCTGCCATTACTGGCCGTTAGGCCTTTGGCAGGTTATTTAAGCTCTTTGAGCCTCAGTGAGTTTAACAAGGCAGCCAGGAATGAAATGAGAATAGAGTAGCTCCTCCCAACTTCTCAGATTTAAGAAAACTGAATGTCAGGTTCCCCGTGGACGATGCTGGACGATGTTGACAGTCCAGTCTCTTTCTTGGCATTGCTGAAACAGAGAAACTCATTAACCCTTTCAGGAGAACATACTTTGACATCCCTTTCTAGCTTGCGCTGGAGGTAACAGTAATTCCATCAGGTTGAATAGAGATTCCGTGGTGAATTCAAGTCTTGGCAGGTAAGCTCAGAGAGGAATGGATATCTTTTGAAATGTAAACGCAAGAGTAATTTGCAGCTTCCATTTTGTCCCATAAAGGAATGTGAATTTATTTTTCTTACAAAAGCCTTTGTTCTCCTTTTAAGTTTAGACCAAAGAATATAAATAGGCCTGGCCTTTTCAACCCAGGGAGTGAATTAAGTAACCAAGATACAAGACACCGAGGTTTAATCTTTGTTAATAGATTTCAGGAAAACAGAGACAATTTCCTTAAGTGGCACTGCAATTTTTGCATTGAAATATAGCTGCAATTTGGGCCTGAGTGTAATAGGAAGTAAGATTTAATCCTTTTAATATTCTCTGTAATAGCGAGTAACAGCTTTGAGCTTCCGGATACCCTCCCCAACATATGGTGGGTTCCCAGTGTCCTTGTGATGGGACCTTAGTTAATGCCTACTGCATCTGTGAGTTCCTCCCAAGGAAACATAGGAAGAAAAGAGCTCAAAAGGGAGAGGACGGTTCCTGCGGGCTCCAGGGAGGAGAGCATTCTTTTAAAACACACGGTTTCTAAAGAAGTACTTCATTATCATCACTTGCCTCCTTCTTCCTTAGGTAACTGAGGACATAACAGCAGAAGTAGGTACTAACACACACCTTACCCAACTTACCTCCCTTCCGTCACTAATCAGATGAGTTCTAGAATGGCAAAGGCCTCTAAATAAGAGATCCAGCAAGTGCTTCACCTCTAATATTCTGTGCACACCTGGAATTCAGGACCTGAGAGCTAGAGCTCCCCTTTGGAAAAGCATTTTAAGTCAAAAAGGAAAAGATGAACTTGGCAGAAAAGAAAGCTAATATTTCCTCTGTTCAGTAATGTAAAAGGGATTTCACAAAGGTTATGAGGTACTACTCGTAAGGTACCCAATCCAGAGTTTATTCTAAACTATCACCCCCAAGTCCCCTGTACAAGATAAATAAGGTAGCAAAAGTTCTGGCCATATGGAAGGGCCAGACCCTTGCATAACACTCCCCTCATTTGTACCAGAGTGCTCACCTTGACTCTGACCAGGCAGGCCATATTATTTCCTAAAAGATCAAGAAACTGAGGCACTGAAAGTAACTTACCCCAACCTTTCAGCTCCTTAAGTGAGAGGGTCTTTCATCGTGACCACAAATGCTCTCCAAAATATCGAGTATAACATGAAAAACTTGCTAGGCACTTAGCTTTCTAATTTCTGTTTGAAGGCTTTTTCTGATACTTTCCAGGGCCTTGTCATCCAATAGTAAAGCTTGACAAGGATAAAACTGACATCGTTAGCACATAGAAATATGCCCTACTTTAAGACAACTCCATGTTATAAAAATCCTCACTCGGATCAGGTATGTGAAAGAGTTACATACTGGCACTTTAGAGGGATTTTTTTTTTTTTAATTTAAGCAAGCATTAATGAATGGTTCCATTATACTGTACATTTCCTGCAATGTGCTTAAAATATGACCTGATTTGCCCAACTTGGATTTGCATACAACTCTTCAGGCACCCGTGCATTGTGGAGGGAGGGGCCCTGTACCATCAGTTCCTTCCCTTGGCAAAGCTTATACCAGAGGTGTCATAGTCTTGGCTTCCCATTGCCTGGCGGTGGGTGGGGCTGGGACAAGAGAGGCAGAAGGAAAAGGAGGGAGGAGCATGGAAGCTAATTACAACCTAATAAAACTCTGACAAATAGACAAGTGAATGGATCTGCATTCTCCCACTGGGCCACAGGAGCAGGCCAAATTTGTCCCATTGATCCCCAAGTCTATCCACAATCTAAACTGGCTCCAGATCGCCATTTCTTTACCTAAGTAATGTGAAGTGTAGCTTAATGTCTATCGGTGGTTGCCATGGCAGTTCCTCCAGTTGGCTCTTTTTCAGTTAAATGAAGAACGGTGTCTGTGGGGGAGCAGGAGAAGACACACTGGTTAGTGAGAAAGGTCTCAAACACCTGGGCAGCCTTTGGGGCAGAGAATGCTGGGAATGTGAGTTTCCACCCACCAAGACCAACCTGACCTGGGAGCTGCAAAGAGGGAGCAGGTTGTATTGGGAATTTGAGCTTGGAGTTTATTAACTCAAGCTGCCAGAGAGATTTAATTGCAGTTTCAATGAAAATTTCTTCCTGGGGGATGTGGTTTCTCTTTGGGGTAACAAGCGACAGAGTTGGACAGTGCTAAGGATAAGTGCTGAGGCACCTGGGCCTGGGAGGAAGCCCTGGCAACCTCATCAGCACTGATAGGATCATACAGTTCTCCCCCCATGCCATCCCAGGCCAGTCATTAAAACCAAGGAAACGCTGTATGAAAGACTCTAACACATATGTATGGAATCTAAAAAAAAAAAAAGGAAAAAATGGTTCTGATGAACCTAGGGGCAGGACAGGAATAAAGACACAGACGTACAGCATGGACTTGAGGACACGGGGAGGGGGAAGGGTAAGCTGGGATGAAGTGAGAGAGTAACACTGTCATATATACACTATGAAATGTAAAACAGATAGCTAGTGGGAAGCAGCTGCATAGCACAGGGAGAGCCGCTCGGTGCTTTATGACCACCTAGAGGGGTGGGATAGGGAGTGTGGGAGAGAGACGCAAGAGGGAGGGGACATGGGGAGATATGTATACATATAGCTGATTCACTTTGTTATACAGCAGAAACTAACACAACACTGTAAAGCGATTATACTCCAATAAAGATGTTAAAAAAAAACAAACAAGGAAACAGACTCACAGACATAGACTAGAAAACAAACTTATGGTTATCAAAGGGGAAAGGGAGGGAAGGGATAAATTAGGAGTTTGGGATTAACAGATTCACACTACTACATATAAAATAGATAAACAACAAGGACCTACTGTATAGCGTGGGAACCGAATTCAATATCTTGTAATAACCTATAATGGAAAAGAATCTGAAAAAGAATAGATATGTGTAATTGAATCACTGCTGTACACCTAAAACTAACATAACATTGTTAATCAACTAGACTTCAATTAAAAAAACAAACAAACCAAGGAAGTGCTGCTTCCTTCATTAAGCCTCCCTCTCCCAGGCTGCCCTCTGAGGGCCCCTCAGAAAGGGGGAGGCTCTGCTGTGGATATAACAGCCATTCTTATTCTGGTGATCATGGATGGACTTCAGGGGTCCATGAAACCCCTGAAATGTGGATGCGATTTTCTGGGTAGATGTATTTTTCTGGACGAAAGGTCGATATCTCATCAAATGCTCAGTGAGATTTTCCTTAATACAAAAGTGAAACTCAGTCCAGGGCTGAAAAGAGTGCTCAGGGTATCAGGGTACCTCGGCACTGGGATATGGGAATTGTCACCACCTGCTTCCAGGGATCACTTCCTGCTTCCCACCGAAGATGATTGGTACCATATTCTGGCCTTGGGGACACTGTTTCTTCCGAAGCAATTAATTTGTATTAATGGCCCATCCATTGCTTTCCCATAATACAGATGAAACATTTTTCCCCCAACAGGCCAGAATCACCTGGGAATGTTTTATTTTAACAATGCTGATGACCAGGCCACATACCCAATATTCTGATTTAATTGGTCTGGGGTAGGACACCTTAGATGATTTTAATGTGCAGCCAGGCCTGATAACCTTTGAGCTCGGGGGTAGCAGCAGGCACATGAATGCAGAGAGTAACAGAGAACTGAATTAAGGATGATGAATAGTTTCCATCTCATCTGCCTTTTTCAATGACTGGTTGTAGGTGCATGAAATGATCTATTGTGAAGGTTTTAAAACCAGTTCCTGGTTCAGAATGAAAAGTATTCTGCTCCAGTGGTAATATTTAGGGGAAGGAAAGTTGTCAGTATGTGTGCAGATATTTTCCAGCTATTAAACCATACACACATGTATATTTACAAATCTGTGTATATATACATATATGAGAACACATCCTTCATATGTGTATGTGTGTGCACGTATTATATATACACACACATAAGGTGTAGCGTACTCATTTTCAACCTCTGGTCCCCTCTGGTTCCAACTCCCTCCTCTCAAGAGCACACAAAGCCTCAGAAGCCCCATGCAAAAGAACAATACACAGAGTATGATGCCTCTTAGCAGTTTCCTCTACAAGGGTGCACTTCTTTGAGTGACACCAAGAATGTTTCCCTTCAGGGAAGACTCTCTTCCTTCTGAGACTCTCAGTGGATGATGATCCCAGATGTCATTTGTTTTGTGTTTACCCTGTGCCACGCACTGTTCTAAATGCTTTCCATGTATTCAATGAGCCAGCTTTCACAGTGATCTGAGAAGGACTGATATTATTAACCCCATTTTGCAGATGGGGAAACTAAGGCACAGAGAGCTTAAATAACTTGCACAGGCTTGTGCAGTAAGAGGCACAGCTGAGATTCGAACCCAAGCAGTTCGACCTCCAGACAGGGTCTTTTCCCCACTGTGCTGTAGAACCACTGAATATGGTCCACGAACCCTGCAGTCCTGTCGGACGAGATAACGTACGGGGACAGGGGAGCCCTCCTCTCCATCAAACCAGCCGTTCAAGCCCAAACATTAACTGTCCGTTTCCCTCTGACAGGCTTCATCCCCCCACCGCTCATCTTCGGGGCCGGCATCGACTCCACCTGCCTGTTCTGGAGCACATTCTGTGGGGAGCAAGGCGCCTGCGTCCTCTACGACAATGTGGCCTACAGATACCTGTACGTCAGCATCGCCATCGCGCTCAAGTCCTTTGCCTTCCTCCTCTACACCACCACGTGGCAGTGCCTGAGGAAAAACTATAAACGATACATCAAAAACCACGAGGGCGGGCTGAGCACCAGTGAGTTCTTTGCCTCTACTCTGACCCTAGACAATCTGGGGAGGGACCCTGTGCCCGCAAACCAGACACATAGGACAAAATTTATCTATAACCTTGAAGATCATGAGTGGTGTGAGAACATGGAGTCTGTTTTATAGTGACTGAAGGAGGGTTGAACTCTGTATTCGTCATCCAAGGGTCATTTTTCCTAAAAAAAAAAAAAAAAGAAAAGAAAAAAGTTTAAAAAAAAAAACCTCAATACACACAGAGACACACACACATGTACACACAGCACCTTTGCCCTTTTTCTCAAAATCAGAGCCAGACAGGATTCAAAATAAGGAGAGCGTGGGATCACGTGGTTGACATGCAACCTCCTGGGGCTCAGAGTCTACTCTTTGAAGGCACCTCATGGTTTTTCAGGATGCCGACAGCTGCAAGCAACAGGCACTGCCAAATTCAGGGAACAGTGGTGGCCGGCTTGGAGGACGGACCTTTCTGGATATATATACACATACAAAACAAAATATATATATATATATAAAAACAAAGAAGTCTACTAAAAAACCCAAGTTGACAACATTTGCCAGGATAAGCACTAGTGACACAACCCATGCCACCCTCCCCGCCCACACGGGGGTGGAGGGGCACCCAAGTCAGAGGAGTGGAGGCCCACTTCTCTAACTTTTGCAATATGGGTCGCTGTGTAGACGACTCACCCAGTCTGCACATGTGGTTCAAGGCCCCAGAGTTCTCTCAGCGATGCTAAAGGGTGATCTGTGCTGGAGACTGTAATTGACACCTCTCACCAGCTCCATTTCCATTTCTCAAGACTGAGGGCCCCAGGGGGAGCCGGACATGGGGGGCCAGCACCTCCCCTTCCCTGCAGCACCTCCCACTGGAGTGCGTCCCCCAGCCCCGCAGAGTGACCTCAGGAAGCAGTGGGCCTCGCCTGGCTATGACTGACTTCGCTCAGAGCCGGTGAAACCCAACCTAGTCCAAGTCATTTGCTTACATTTGCCAAACATTTTGCCATTTTTAAGGAAAAAAATGCAATGCATATGAATTTCAAACTGTTGTATGTGTAATCCTCTGATACTATTTTTAACTACTTCTCAAATCTGTGTTAACCCTTCAGTCACTAACACAGTTCTCTAGGCCGAATTTATTACGCTGGTTGCTTTTACTTTTCTCCTTTTTTAATGCACCAAAAATACAATGTTATTCAAGGGATGCAATTAATCTATTGTAATTTTTTTTATCATTTTATCCTCATTTGGATAGTCTGTGAAAACAAGAATATGCAGTGTGTTATAAGAAAAAAAAAAAAAAAGCTTAAAAAAGAGAGTGTATATGCACCCTGCCTTTAAAAGGATCACATTTGATGCAACAGGGGATAACGTGATGAATTGCAAATTTGCCTTCTCCATTTATTCCCCATGATTCAGTGATCACTCTCATGGGAAGCCCTTTCATATGCCTGCTTCACATGCCAAGAGGCGTTCTTTTCAACCTGCAGCGGAGACATGCTCAGCTGTGGGTTGTGTGTACGGGTGCAGGGCTTCTGGGGAGAGGAGAGGGAAAAAAGAACGGTTCCCTAGCACAAGCTTTGGGCAGCATGTAGTGTCTGGGATAACAGACCCACAAGCTCCTGGAAGCTACTGCACGTTCACTGCCTGAAAATGTCTGTAATATTTTCAGGGTCAGTCTTGAACTAAGAGGCCTTTGTCTGTGTGTGTTTTGAAAGTGGCTGAACCTCAAACAGCTAGAAGCGAACCTACCATTGTTTGAGGTAAGAATCACAGGAAAACCTCTTGCCTCCAACTGACTTGGCCTGGTGAGGCCGTTTGCAGAGGGGCAGAGCTTATGAGAGAGAGAGCACGCGCACATGCACACACAGGGTCCAGTTAACCCACCTTTCATGCTATTGCAGTGACCTTGATCTAGGCCGCTCCTGGGCCTGGAAAGACCCCAAGGATGGGTTGGTTGGTTGGCTTTTTCACCTCAGACAGACACGTATTTTCAGGTCATCTAGAAGGCGACAAGAGAATCAGGAAAGAAAAGAGTGGGGTGGGGGGAGAAGGGGCGTTGTGCTGAATTTTTAACAAATGCTGTAAATGGGGCAGTTTGAGTTACAGCCCCAAACTAGAGAAAAGCCCCACGGAGCAAGGATGCCCAAAAGAAGCTTGTGTCGCGGTGCGGAGCCACCGTGATCAGCTGCATCCTCGGGACAGGATGCTTCCGGAAGAGCTTTCTCCTGTGTTTTGCTCGAGTCTGTCCTTGTTCCCGAAAATGGGGACGCTCATCAATATGTTAACTAGTTAAAGGTGGGGTTGTTCTCCAACAATTCATAAACTATGTACGCTCTGTGGCTCCTGAGGCTGTGATTCCATCCTGTATAGGTGTTGGGTTGGTTTTGTCTTGAAAATGTATTGCTAATAGATCACTGCCCTCTTGTATATGATTGTGTAGCTCCCCAAAATCAGTCCACACCCAGTGAGGCTGCAGAACCTCGTGTTTCATGGGGCTATTTGTGTTTTTGTTTTTTAAAAAAGATTTTTGAAAACTCTTTGCATTTTGGCTATATTTCCTAAGAGGTTAGGATGACAAAGGAAAACAACTCCAGGGCTCAGTTTTATCAACAACTGGATCGAAATTTAAAGTCCCCTCTGGTAAGATGGCTCTAACATGTGTTGTTGTCACCTTTAAAAATTTTAATTTCTCTCCCATACTCCAGAACAGAAAACCTAGTCTAGCTTTAATTTTCCTTTTGTGCTACAAGGAACTGTTGTACATACCCTTCCCAATCCAGCCCCTTGATTATTTGCTTGGTTTTGAGCAGGATTTTGAATGGAAAGATTTCCTGGTGATATCTTCATTGGACTTATGGAAAACAAAAATGTAAGGGACGGAATAAACCTAGAAAGTGAATGCTAACGTTCTCTCTCTTCTGCTACAAAGCCCTCCACCACTTTAGTGGAAGGTGCCCAGGGATGGATGGAAAAGGCTCTCTTTGCTGCAACTTGAGACAGGATTTTGTAACTCCTACATACAGACCAAAAAGGTTTCTACCAGTAATATTCCTGCATATGAAGTGAACACATTTTCTAGAAGTCTCTGTCTCTGGGGGACAGAGTTTGCTGTCTTCCTCCTGCTGAGGCTGTGCGCTGTCAGGGAAGCCCAGCAGCTTTGCTGCCTTCTTCACGCCTCCACAGAGGGAGGCTGTGAAGCTCCCAGGCACCCCAGGGACACTGCCACTCCAGGAAGCCACAGCATGTGGGCTTTCCTCACAGCTAACGAAGGAGCCAGAGATGCTTCTGCTCACGAGTCCCCTAAGGAGTTTGCTAGCCGCCCTTAACAGGCAAAATAATAAGGGGAAACCAAGAGCTTCTAAGGAATCCTTTGACAGACTTCCTAATGTCTTCCGAGCAGGAAGGAACGTGCTTCTCCATAAAAATCGCTTCTTTCTCCCCACCCTCCAGTGGAATAGCTCCCCCTAGTGATGATTTGTAGGGTTTGGTTAAGCGGTGTCTCTACATTCAAATCCCTGATTCCACTTCCCCATCTCCAATAATAACCTAGAGCATCCCCTCACTCGGGCGTGGCAACATTTCCCATGCCTTGCACGCAGGGCCAGGGTGACCCACAGAAATGTTCCGTTCAGGGCAGCCAGCTGGTCCCTGGGATGATAGCCACACCAATCCTGAGGAAGTTTCTCAGGAAAAAGATTCTGCCGTGGTTGCTAATAGATTATCTTCCACACTTCCAAAGTAGGCCGTTCATGAGAAGCATGTAAAATGGAAACATATATATACTCACAGGGAAATCCTCTGAGGAGAAGAAGCTGTTGGTTCCCCATGAGCCTGCAAGGCTGTTTTTCTTGCTGCCCACTGTTCAGGTCGTGGGAAGTGTGGTTTCTTCTCCACCCAGTCAAGCGCACCAGGCCTGTGTTCTAAGCCCTGTTTGGGAGTCCTGAATGTACTCCTGAGCAACATGAAGCAATAAAGTTCAACCTGTAGAAATCAATGCAGCTGATTATACAGTCAAGAGCAGAGGGACAGGACAGGGTAAGCTTCTGTCCTCTTTGGTGGTGTTCACCCTATTGTTTTGTTGTTTGTATGTTTTGGTGGTGTTCACCCTATTATTTTGTTGTTTGTATGTTTGGTTTGGTTTGGATGAGGGGAGAAAAAGAGACAAGCAGTTTTTCAGTCTAACAGAATATTAGCTGTCTTGTGGTGTTCTTACCTGACTGTTTTGATGGAGAACCAGTATCTGTCCAGGAGAAGGTACCGGACACATAGTAGGGGCTTAATTACTCCACTGAGCTCATGTCAGTGCCTCTCAACAGCCTCCTTTGAGCCATGGTCTGTGTTTCCCTTTAGGTTAGAATCCAGATCAAATCCCTCAGAGGTGCGACATTTTCCAAGAGAGGATGCTAGTGAAATTAAATTGAGCCTGGAAATTAGTTTGAGGCATAAACAGAGTCCTTTTCCTCCTCTCTCTGCCCTTCCCTCATTGTTTCCTCCTTATTCACCTCTCCCAACTCAGTTCAAGTTCTTGAGTTCTGAACAGCTGTGAGGACCTAATCTCTGAGAGTGACCAGCCCTACTGATAGCCTTTGGACCTAGCCCCCCTGGGCTATTATGGTTGCTCAAGAATAAATTGGTAAAACAGAGGACTCTCTAACTGGCAGAACATGCAAGGAAGACATTGTTCGGATGCCTCGTTCGAGGCCTGTTGCTAGGATCACACGGGAATTTACACTGTCTGCACACAGCCACCCAGCTTTTTCTCCCCTCCCTCACGCTTGTAGATGACCTCAGAGTGCTTGGTTATCATGGCAGGGAGGACATGAGTTAAAAAGCCTGAAATGGGGAATTCAGAAAAGCCAGGATTCCCCAGCATGTTAGAAATCTGTGACTGCCGTGGAGATAAGGACAGAGCTCACGCTTCTCAGGGACCCTCCACATGGTAGCACAGTTTTCCTTGGCAGGATTAGTGCCATTTAGGGGAACATTGTATGAGCTTGATATTTTCCAGTGATGTGTTTATTCACTCACTACTTCATTAAAATTTTGACTGTGTGCCAGGCTCCAAACCAGGTACAAAGGTAGAGAAGACATGGTCCCGCCCTCCAAGAACTCAAAGTTTAATGAGTGAAACAGACCTGAACACAAATAAAAGCAATAGAATAGTCATTTTAAGAGCCAGGGTCTGTCTGACTGTCTGTCTGTGTCTGGGAGCAATGAGGGCTGTTTCAGGGAGCTGGGAAGTTCTGCATCATGGCACCAAGAATCAGGAAGGCTTCAGAGAGCGGGTGGTCTAGAAAACAAGAACTGAAGAGCAGCGGATGTCTGCCAGGGAGCCAGGGGAAGAGACCCTCCATCGACAGGACCAGCAGAGCAAGTACACAAACCTTCCATAAAGGGCCAGGTGGTAACCATTTTAGGCTTTGAGGGTCATTGAGTCTTTGTGGCCACTACTCTTTTGTCATAGCAGGGAAGCAGCCCTAGACAATGTGTAAACAAATGAGCAGGCTGTGCTCCAATAAAGCTTTATTTACAAAGACAGGCAGTCTCTGGGTTTGGCTGAGGGAAGGCTGTAGCATGCTGATCTCTGTTCTGGAAAACAACGAGGTCTGAAGCAGCATGGCATGCAGTCTGATGGACTGTAGCAGCAGAGGCCACTGTAGCCTGGGCTGAGTCATGGATTGGAAGGGTCCTTCAGCCTTAAAAATCTAATTCAGGTATCCCATTTTCCAAGAATGAGGTAAGTATCCCATTGTCATCCGGGTTTGCAATGAAGGCAACATTATCTTTCTCCTGTATAACGAGGGGAATTGGAACTATACAATCTACCGTCTCTTCCAGCCCTGACACTCACTCCCTAGCTCTACCAGAGTAATCATCTTTTTTTTTCTTAAGTGATGGAAGTGGGCCTGGGAGGGGAAAATGCAGGAACAAGACAAAGAAGATTGAATCCAGATACTGAAGAGTATCTCAAATTTCTTCCCTCCAACACAAAACATTGGCACTAGAAAGCTAGTAGATAGCCCAGTGGAATAATTGGTAAGCATGAATAATAACTAATAATAATAGTAGCTGACATTTACCAAGCACTTAGTATGAACCAGCTTATCACATGTATTATTAGCTCGTTTAATCTCAACCATAGTCCTGTGAGGCAGAAACAGTTATTAAACTTCAGTTTACAGGAAAGGAAAATGAGTCTGGGAAAGCTTCCAGAATTGGCTCAAGGTCACAAAGCAGAGTTTCAAACCCAGGTCAACAAATCCAAAGCTCGTGTTCTTTGCCTTTATGGGTACTCCCTCCATCCTGGGCAAGAAATGAGAGACCCTTCCCACCTGTAGGGACGTCCTATTCAGAAGACTCCAACTCAAATGGACTATGGATGCCCCCCATGCTCTTGCATGCCCCCTATCATAACAATGGGGACATGGCAACAGCTGTATTCTGGGGACATATGCTCTTCCTGTGTTGTTCCCAGTCTTAACCACAGAGCCCAGTGATAACTTATTTGGGATGTTCTACCAGAAGCAGGCAGGTAAGAGGAAATAGGAGATGATGCCTCCACTCTAATGCATTTTGAAGTGCAATTTCAAAGTGCTGAAATGCCAGGGAGACAGTCCTCAGCACTGGTCATCAGCTCCAGTGGGAGAGACTCCGGACACCCCTCCCACCTGGCACCCCTGCAGTCCTCAGCATCAACCTCAGGAGCTCAGCTCCAGCCCAGGGCCTCAGACACACCGATGCTGGTCACTGGCTGGAGATATGTCTTGCTCTATTATCAAATACTAGACTTTTAGGAACAGAGTTTCTAGATGTTTTGATTTTTGTATTAATGACTCAGGCCAACAATCAGTAATTGATGATTAGCACCAATTCTGAATATTTTTCTGTAAGGTAAAGTGATTATGTTCTCTTACCAGGAGCAGGTGGAACAACCATAGTAAATTTTCTGGAGGTTTAACATCCTGTAGGGTGAGATTTTACCATCCCATTGCATCCCAGAAAATAATGTTCTTCTTAAATTTATGCTAACTTAATAGAAGGTAACTCTCGTGGAGATGGGTTTGTCAAGACTGTTGGATTTTATAATCGGAAGACCATAAAATGAAGTGGAAGTATGCGATGTAGGAAGTTTCATTATAAGAGGAACCCAGCTAACACATCAGTTGTGCTCTAGCCCAGCCCCTTAAAGGAGGAAAGGGGCTGGAAGCTCATGCTTATTATGAGGCTGCTACCCATGTGCCAGGGGCCATAAGGCCTGACCCCAGGTAATATTCTCAGCATCTTTCTCACACCTGCCCTATGAGGTAAGTATCATTGTTTCCACTTTATAGATCAGAAAACTAAGGCTCAGTAAACCAAAGCTTCCCAAGGTCACACAGCTAGTTAGAAAGTCACCAGGAGCCGATGCTGGGTCTGTCTGACTCCTGAACCAGTGCTCTTTCCATGACACCACAAACGCCACCAAAGTGAGAACACAGATCTGGCTGGCTTCTCAGGAAGCTTTGATGAGGCCAGGAAGGCATCTACTATCAGAAACCCCTACAAAAGTCTATAATTCCATAGAGAAATGAGGCAAGAGCTGGCGGCGAAAACCTCTGCCAAACTTTGCCTACCAGCACAGAGATCTAAAATGAGAAGAACTCTTTTTTTCCTTCAGTAAACACTGGAGACCTTTAAAAACACTCCTCCTTCCTTTTTCCACCTTAGCCACGTCAGCAGAAGTTGACCAGCTCCTCATCATTCTCTGCCTGATTCATTCTGCGCACAAGAACTAACCCCATCTCTCCCACTTCTATCCCACCTTCCCCAACTCCCTGCCCCCACGGCTTCTAACAGAGCCACCAAGACCATAAGAACTTGAACCTTGTGAAAGTTGAGAAGGATGCTCCAAACTGTCCAGAACATGTGAGCTGCATCTCCTATAAGCCAGGTCTCAGCTGCAAAATCCTGAGGAAAGGAGTGACATTTCCACATTGTCACCTTTTGTACTACCGGGTCAGAGTTTAGAGAGGACAAGGAAATGAATGGGGATTTCTATGGAACCGCTCTGGCTATCATCGAACAGGAAAGCTGCATGTCACGGTCATGGAGACCTACACAACTTGTAAATCATCACAGGGATGAAGCTGGGTTTTTCGTGCCTTTTAAATGAAGCCACAGCATCTATTTCAGAAGTGTTGTGGAGGCTTAAAAACCCTGCTCCAACGAGGAGATTCTTTCGCTCAGCATGTGGTGACCCTCTGTGGCTGAATGAAAAGCAAACTGGTCCCAAATGCTGGAGGAGAAAGCATGACATTAGAATGCCAGGAGGTTCTCTCTGGTACACAGCCACCTGTTCAACAGAGATTACAGTGACAGTGTCTGTCACTGGTGACTTAGGAGGATGAAGATAAGTTAATGACTGGGATGCATCTTATTCATTCCCATAGAGTAAACATCCACGTAGGTGTTGGTTATAGACATGTATAGATATACGCTTCTCAGAAAAATTTGGCCTACATAAAGGTTTATGGGCTTGGAGTCTGGTTCCTTGGGGTGACATGGAGCAAAACGTAGCATTTTATTGACATGATTTCCTGCTCTTATCCATTCCACTGGAAAGCCAGGATGCTATTATATAAGCCTAAAAAATAAGTAGGAAAACCAGAAAAGACCGATCTCTTTTTCCTCTTGGCTCTCTTCCCCCCTCCCCCTTTAGGCACAGAGTACCAAGACATTGAGACTGAGAAAGCCTGTCCCGAGTCACAATCACCTTCAGAAGACTCCTTTGTGAGAAGCTGAGGGCCTGGCCCTCTTCCTGCACAGAACAGCCCGCCACCGCCCACAGACCTCGTGGGCCTGACTTAGCGTGCTCTGCCCTGCCCGAGAACCCAAGGGTCCCTGTGAGGACTCTCCGGCCAGTATGTGGTCCTTTGAGGCCCCAAGCACAGGCCTGTGACGAGGACTAAGCAGGTGTCTGTGGCCGGGAGTCCTCCAAACCCTTGGAGTAGGCATTCTCCTGGATCACTAAAGAGTAATATTGACCAGATGTGCAAATTTCCTTCTGCCTATTCCCTCCTTTGGCCCCTGTGGGGATGGTCTGCTGACATGCTTTAGAAAATCCCCTCTTGGGAATGCTTCTCTGACCGAGGGCTCCAACAGTTCTTCCGAAAGCAGCTGAGTCTGGATTTTAATAGGAGGGCGTAAAAATTACCCTGTTTCATAGAACAGAGGGGGGAAAAAAGCACATACTCAATAGATTTTGAGTGTGGTATTCTGTATTTTTGCAGCTTCTATTTTCCAGATGAGCAGTCTAGAAATATGTGATGTAAAGTACATACTGTACGTTTGCTGAGAATTATATTAAAAGCACTATTTTAATTCTTCCTCAGTCTCATGCTGTAATCTCTATTATCTTTCTCTCTTGTATCTTTGGGTAGGACAATCCTCAAAGGCTCTTGAGGAGAGTGTTTCTGGCTGTGTGTATTCTATATTTATGGGCTTTGAATAGTTCAAAAGAGCACAGTCTTTGGAGCCGAAACAGACCTGGGTTCAAATCCTCACCCCAGCACTCGCTACTGGTGTGGTATTGGGGAAGTGATCTGACTCCTCTGAGCCCCAGTTTCATCATCTGTAAAATGGGAATACTGTTGCCTGCTTTACACAATTGTGGTAAGGCGTCAATGAAATCCAGTGTGAAGGCAGCACCATGTCTCACAGAGAATGGGCACGGAGAAATGGTACTTGTTCATTGCTTCCCAGCCTCTGGCTGGAATTAGATGCTCCACGACACTGTTATGGTTCCTACTGATACATTCCATAATCCTGTACTGTCACCATCTGGTTTTCCTTTCTGGTTCTCCCATTGTCCGTAAACCCTGGGAGAGCAGGGAACGGCTTCCTCTTGGGGTACAGTGCCTAGAATAGTGTGTGACATTTGGTGGATGCTCATATATATAATTGAATGAATGAATGATGAACAAACGACCTCAGAATCATTAACTTCTGGGGCTTTGACTTTAGTCCCACCCCTCTGAGACAAGGGCAGCATTTCCCTTCCCTTCTCTAGGTCCATAGACCTTCCCACAAGCCTCACTGCCTGGCTGGAGCTCCATTGCCTTCCCAGTCATTGTTAGGCTGCCATTGTGAGGCTGCTTCCTAATTGGCTAGCTTCTCCACTACATCCTTAATCCGCTGACAGGACTCCTACCTCCTATGGACAATCACGTTGATGCCTGCCGCTGGTGTGCATCTGAGAGTCCTCACTACAGTCATTACATCCCTGGCCAGACAGGAGCTCCGGGAGCAAATGCTCACTCTCTGTCATCTGAACAAAAGACCCAGCGTGGCCCCAGTCCTCATGTGGGGCTAACCCTGGTAACTGACCTGTGTTCTCAGATCCCCTTCCAGCCCGGATCTTGCCCTCCTACAGCCCCATCGCTTGCAGTTGAGCGCACCTGAAATCAAAGCTTGTCAAGCTAATATTCCTTGAAGACTTCACCCTCCCTAAGCCCTGCCTGATATTTTCACTCTGGGATCCATGGACTCAGAAAAGAGTATGCTTGGGCGAGTTACCTTCTCTGAGGCCCTATTACCTGGTCCATTTGTGTCTCGGGGACTTCTTTTCAGCCTGACCCTATTATTTACGTGATTGTTTCTTTTTTTGCAAAACAACATGATTTATTCTCTCCAGCATAAAAATCCCAAGAAAATGCAATTTCAACATTTTCCATCATGATGTGAAAAGATGCTGAAACAGCTGAAAAAGGGGTTAGTGATTCTTCACGGAAGCTGAGCTTCATTTGCACTGGAAATTCAGTTGGAGGCAGAAGAAGGAAGCAGGGGAGGGTATTGCTTATGGCATCCATGCTCTCAGTCTAAAATTTCACATTTGTTTTTCACCTACAGTCCAATTTCTTTTCTTTTGCTATATTTTCTGCCGTAAAGGCCGTCAATTTATGGAAAACTTACACTCCAATCTATTTTATCTGAACTTCACAGAGATGTCTTACTAATTTTGGGGGATCAAGAGATTCATCCTTCAATATCTAAGCAGGTCTGTGAGAGAGCTGTGCACACAGGTTGTTCAACCAACTCAGGGAGAATAGACTGCTTATATTAATCCAAATGCCATTTCCTCCAGATGTCCTATCAGCTACCATGGGCCACTGGGGCTTTCAACTACGTATATATTTGGTCCATCTTGATCTAGATCTGAAAATCCAACTTGACCCTTTTCTCAGCCTTTGTGAAAGGGCTAGTCAGGCACCCAAACATTTGGCTCAACTGAAATAAAAACAAGCTGTTTCTGTGGCCTTGAATGTGGATTCACAACCACCATGAGCACATCCACTTTACAAAGAGCTGCGCTTTTTATTTTTTTCTTTTCAGGCTTTGTTACTTCAGGAACTCCTGCTATAGCACTGTTAACCATAACTGTGCAGAGAAATGTCTAATTAATGCAGAGGGCAGAGACTAGCTTTTGCTTTCCAGAAAGCATTTTTAAAAGTGTCTTAACCTTTCAGAGTTCTAGTGTTCCCTTGTATAAAATGCATAAACACGTATTTATCAGATCCCCGAAGGAGAGCTTTGCAGATCTTCAAGAGTGTTCCAATAGACAATCTCACTTCCCTCTTCCTCTAATGTAATTAAGGGGTGAAATAAAGAAGGAAATCAACCTGGAACACAAAGGCAGTGTAATAAATGCATGAGTTCAGTTGACCAGCAATATAAAAAAAACAGGCTCAGGGACTCAAACATGACATGGCAGAAGCCAGCAGCCTCCTTTGGAAAGGAGACATTCTCCTGTGAGGCTCTCTCCATCACCTGTCACTGAGAACTTGCCCACAATCCCCAGGAGCAACTGAAACATCTCCCAGTGAAAAGGAGGTGGGAATCTCTGTCCTCAGGCTTTACACCCCCAGCTTAGCAACAGGCTCCTTTCTTACCCCAGAAGCTTAACTTGCTCCCATGCTGATCCTTCCATTTCTTTGGGGAATTATTCTGTAGGAAGGCAACTAAATTTTCATAGTAAAATCAGTGCTTGATATAGGTAAAAAGAAAAAAACAAAAACAAAAAAGAAAAGAGCCCAAAGAAAATGGCTGTTCCTTCTGTTGTTTCTAAAATAATCATTGCCTAGCTCTTTAAGTTCAATGCAAATAATTAGGCATTACAATGCAATGCTACAAAGGGAAACATATGCCCTTTTTTTTTCTGACTTTCTTTATTGAAGTGTAGTTGATTTACGATGCTGTGTTAGTTTCAGGTGTACAGCAAAGAGATTCAGTTATATATATTTTTTTCAGATTCTTTTCCCTTATAGGTTATTACAAAATATTAAGTATAGTTCCCTGTGCTATACAGTAGGCCCTTATTTATCTATTTTATATATAGTAGTATGTATCTATTAATCGCAAACTCCTAATTTATCCCTCCCCTCTCTTTCCCATTTGGTAACGATAAGTTTGTTTTCTATGTCTCTAGGTCTATTTCTATTTTGTAAATAAGTTTCTTTGTATTTTTTTTTCTTTTTTTAGATTCCACATATAAGCAATATCATATGATATTTGTCTTTCTCTGTCTGGCTTACTGGCTTACTTCACTTAGTATGATAATCTGTAGGTCCATCCATGTTGCTGAAAATGGCATTATTTCATTCTTTTTTTTTATGGGTGACTGATATTCCATTGTTTATGTATACTAAATCTTCTTTATCCATTCGTCTGTTGATGGACACTTAGGTTGCTTCCACATCTTGGCTATTATAAATAGTGCTATAATGAACATTGGGGAGATGTATGCCTTGAGCAGGACACTGGAGGTAAGATTTTATTTAAATGGCAACTGTCTCTGTGAACATGACCCTTGAAGAAGCATATCACTGTCAATCATTTCCTCAGATGGTATCAGCAGATCAATCCTGAAAAAATGACTGAGGCAGGGAGGAGAGATACAGAATTCAGACCATGTGGGTGAGGACAGGGCTTAAAAAACACTTGGAGGCCCTCAGTCCGACTTGGTCCCACCCTGTCCTTCACGGCATCCTACAATTCTTGGGAATATGAATGCTGCAGGAGGTGATTGCTGTTCCTGCATCCATTCCATATTTCAAACTGACGTATGTTATGTTTAAAGCAAGGCTGTGATTTTCAGTTAGTACAGACAGGACCCTGTGAGGTCCTCTGCACATAGTAGGCCCTTTACAGCTGGGGGCAGTAGGAAGGGAGGATGGCTTGGTGGAAAGAGCAGGTAACAGGTCTGCATCTCAGCTCAGCTGCTTACTAACCTTGCCAGGTTAGCGTGTCAAGTCACCACTCTGAAATTCAGCTACATGTGGCTCTGAGATGGGAAGGTTTCAGCCTCCTTGGCAGAGACATCATGAGAATTCAGTGTACGCACAGCCCATCATCTGTCCCTGGTGGGGCTCAAGAAGTGATGAGTTTCATTGAGAAGTCTCATCCTCAGCCATTTAAATACAAACCAGCTTCCATTTACCAATATTTGCTACCACTTTGCTTTTTGGAAACCCTCCATTCTGCTATGTACTGCTCCTGAAATGACTTAATCAGTCAATTCCTTAATTTTTTGAGTCATTTTTACTTATTAAAATAGCTTCGCTTCACTTCTTAAGCCCTGGTCCTGGCCATTTGAGAACTCCTGACACATCTTCCATTCAAGCCCTCCCCCACAAGGGCAGGCCAGATGGACTTGTGGCTCTGGGGGCCTGGAGGGAGGGGAAGCTTGTTCTGCTCTCTCCCCACAACTGCCTTCCTCTTCTCTGCCCAAACTCTGATCCAGGGTGGTTTGCTTACCAGACTGCCCGTGGCTAAGCTTGCTGCCATCACTGGCTGTCATTGCTGCCCAAACCCCTTCTGAAAAGTACTGGTGTGGAAGCAGACAGGCCCCAGGAAGCCCAGCTAAAGAAGGAGCCCATCCCAGGAGCTCCCCTGGGCTCTGTGACTCCCTAGGAAACCCTCAGCCTACCACCTCACCTGAGCTCAGGCCTGGGGTAGGAGCAGGGCCATTATCCCCAGCTCTCTGTAACAGATTGCTTCCAAGGTCTACGTTGCCTCCCTCCTCCCTGGCCCCATTTCGCCAGTGTACTCCCTCACCTCTCCCCAGCCTGCTCTGATAGCGGCAGGACAAGCCTGCAAGCCCCGGCACCCCGTGTGCAAGATGTCAGCCTCCCCTTCTTAATGTAACTGCAAATTTTACCAGCAATTGCTTTGGGGACCCCATTCCCTTAACATTGGGACAGAAAACCAGTCAATGTCACTCTTCATAAACATCACTTCTCCCTGCAAAATGGTGACCTCTCACCCCCTTCTCCAGTGGTTTGGCAGGGGCACAGATGGGATGTGGGGAAGGAGGGAGGAGCTGTCAGTGCCAGTTTCTCTGAAGAGGGAAAAACCTCAAAGATCTCCCCTGGCATGCCACATCACCACATTATGCAAACATCATCAAAAGAGGAAGGCCAGCCAATGGGTGACACTGCTGTTAGATGACAATTCCTCAAAAGAAGTCTCCCACCTTTTCAAAACAAACAGCTGCCTTGAGCCTGAGCCCTCAGCACCTTCTAGGCTTCAGGTAGCTAATGACTTGTAGGTTTCACACTTAATCAAAGAGTATCTATCCAGGGTCTGGTATGGAACCCTGTACCCTAGGAGACCCTGTGGAGAGATCCAAGGAAGCCCTGTACACAATAAATCTACAATCTGGATTGAGGAAAAGCAAGCCTCCATGTAATAAAAAGAACTCTACAATACACTCTACATCCAGGCGCTATTGTTAAGAAATGGAGACATGACAGTGATCGGAATTCGGAGAGGAGAGAATCCCTAAGGACCAGAGCAGACAGATAAAGCATTCTCAAGGAGGTAGGACATGCAAAGTCCTCTGAAGAACTCTCTCTCATTTAGGATTCAGGTATGAGGTTTTGCCCTGTCCACTGGAATGGGTTTCTGGAAGGAAGCAGGCAGTGATCACAGAAGTAAAATCTCTATGATAGACATGAGGATAAAGATAGCAATGTACCAAGCACTGGGCTAAATTCTTTACAAGTTCTGCCTCCTCATTTAAGCCTTGCAAACGCTCTGTGAAATAGGATTTATTTCATACCAGCCTGTTAGCCTGGGTTTCAATCTAGGTTCCTCTACTTGCCATCTACAGGATCGAGGGGTTCTCATAAATAAAGTGAAGATAATCATGCCCACTTCATAGGAAGATTGTGGGATTCAGTGGAACAGTGTATATAAGGCACTTAGCACTGTGCCTGGCACCCAGAAAATGTCTAAGAAATGCACGGTCTCTTCCTCCACTTGAGTACATAGAAAACACGTTCTCTCATGTTGCCAGGTCATCTGACAGAGGATTAAATTTTTAACTGAGCTAACTTGCATGGGTAAATAATTATAAGAGCAATTATCTCCCTGAGGACAATTATTTGCCATCACCGTTTGCACCCACTGAAATTACATGCATAAGAAGCAGAGTCACCCATTGGCAGATAAACATAATTAAATTGGAAGAATGACATCCAATGGCTGATTGGATTAATAAAAGAAATTTATTCCCCAGAGGTATTTCAGAAATGCTTCTCTAAATTGGATCATATTTTTTAAAAGCTTGTACTCTGAATTCAAATTATGTATTAATTCCTTTCCAAAAATCAGCATGCACCCAACCCTTATAAACATCATGTACTTCTGAGAAGCTACAACTAAGATAGTTTTATAAACCACACAGACACCAATCCTCTCGATCTTTGTATAAGAATAGATCTATAAAAGACATAGGATTTCATGGTAAAGTCAATTCTGCAAGTATTTCAAGTGAATAATATGTTTCCTGGTTTGAGGATTTTATTTTAAATAGTGGGCAAATATGTGATATCAGGTAGTCACCTTGCAAATTTAAATAATTTTTTGTGCTTAAACTCTCCAAGCTATCGAATAGTCATATGCAGATTTGGCTCAAAATGGCTCTAAAAATTGAGTTTACAAACTCTTTACTTAATTCTCATCAATTTCACAACAAACTAGAAGTGATTATTAGGGTCCAGATTTTTGGATCCTGAGTGATAAAGAACGTTTCCTTTCCCTTTTGGGGGAGGCCCAATACTCTATTTTCTCTTATACTTATGAACACAGGTCTAAGTTTTTATTTCTCAATCTTTGTCTACTGTTTATCACGCCCAAAGCCTCCAGATAATTGGTATCTGTTAGTTACGTGAGTTTATATGCAGCTCTTCATTTATGAGTTTTGGTGGCAGTCTACATTGGCATATTTTTTAGGTGCTTGAAATACTTCTGTGAGGTAGAGATAAGGCATAAAACTTTTACTACCAGAAAAATCCAGAAGACGAGAGGTAACTTCCCAGGAGTGCTCACTTCACTTTTGTCACAGGGGAAAATTAAAACCATCTTGTTATTGAATTACAAGATGGTTGCCAGAGAGGACCACAAGCTGTTACTGGCCTGGAAGAACAGTTCAATTTCACATTTTCACACATGAAAAATAAATTTTCACACAAAGCTATTGCGGAAGTAAAAATGGATATGTCCAATATCTACTGCACACTTAAAAATGCCCTCAGAGTGTGGAGAAAAGGGAACACTCTTGCACTGCTGGTGGGAATGTGAATTGGTACAGCCACTGTGGAGAACAGTATGGAGGTTCCTTAAAAAACTAAAAATAGAACTACCATATGACCCAGCAATCCCACTACTAGGCATATACCCTGAGAAAACCATAATTCAAAAAGAGACATGTACCAAAATGTTCGTTGCAGCTCTATTCACAATAGCCCGGAGATGGAAACAACCTAAGTGTCCATCATCGGATGAATGGATAAAGAAGATGTGGCACATATATACAATGGAATATTACTCTGCCATAAAAAGAAACGAAACTGAGCTATTTGTAATGAGGTGGATGGACCTAGAGTCTGTCATACAGAGTGAAGTAAGTCAGAAAGAGAAAGACAAATACCGTATGCTAACACATATATATGGAATTTAAGAAAAAAAAATGTCATGAAGAACCTAGGGGTAAAAGAGGAATAAAGACACAGACCTACTTGAGAATGGACTTGAGGATATGGGGAGGGGGAAGGGTAAGCGGTGACAAAGCGAGAGAGAGGCATGGACATATATACAGTACCAAACGTAAGGTAGATAGATAGTGGGAAGCAGCCGTATAACACAGGGAGATCAGCTTGGTGCTTGGTGACTGCCTGGAGGGGTGGGATAGGGAGGGTGGGAGGGAGGGAGACGCAAGAGGGAAGGGTTGTGGGAACAGATGTATATGTATGACTGATTCACTTTGTTATAAAGCAGAAACTAATTTAAAGAAAAAAGAAAAAAAATGCCCTCAGAGTCTAGACCATGGTTAGCTTTGAGAATTTCAAGATACATTGAAATGTACCCTCAGATCAAACCAAGTTCATGAATTATCTATCCTGATAAGACTAAAGCTGAAGTACAACCAAATCGGTGCTGTCCTTAACTCTTTGGAAGAACATTTAATGATCTTTCTAAACATTTACCTGAAACTTTTGGTATTAGAAAGATTCTTGTAATGTCTTTTTCCTATTTTTTTTAAATATAAGGTCATCTTTTCTAGAGACTAGTGTGAGTAGATGGCTCATCATGATGATTAGAGCATCAGTAGTTTTGTTTATAAATTAATAATGTGGTAAGTTGATGTTCACCACTATTCTGCCTATGTAGGCTCAGAATCACATCTGATAAGTCATCCCTTACTGGTAGAAATCTGCACATCCTTCTATCTGGGGCACATTGAGTACAGGGACATGGGTCCGTTGCTTGAGTCCTGATGAATAGAAAATTCCTACCTGCTTAGCTTTCAAATTTCTAAAAGAGCAAATGCAAATTCATAGCTACAGAGGACGCTATACTCAGCTGAGTTCATTTACAAGGGTTTCATTATTTCACACTTAAAAAAATCACAATAATAATGATGCTGTCTCATTCATGAGAGCAACACACATAATCCATAAAAATGCCTAACAGAAATGTCTATTATTTATTTAAAGAAAAACTGTAAAGTCATCTTCAAAGACAAAGATAATAACTTAAAAAATAGAGAGTCCTACCATATTCCAAGATTGGATGACTAACTACTTGGAAAATGTGATTTTTTTCCTGAAATGATTGCAATGCAATCACCAAGAAAATCTCAATAGGAGTTTTTATGGAAATTCAAAAACTGATTACAAAATTCAAATGGGAGTGCTCAAGAATAGCCATGGTAATTCTGAACATAAAAATTTTAAACTGCAAGGCAGGAAGAGTAGCCTTCTCAAAAATCAACATGTTAATAAAGCTCTAGTACTTAAAAAGGTGCAGCATTTGTACAGGACCAGATAAATAGATCGAAGACTCAGAAGAGCAACTATAAACAGACACTGGAATATATTGGGGGACTTAGACTATATTAAAGAAGAGTATTGCAAATGACTGGGGAAATGCTTGACTATTCAACTAATGGTTTGAGGAGACAATCTGGAAATGAATTTGACTCACTGCCTCTCACCAGTGAAGAATACATACCCTACATGGTTTACATAGTTAAAACTGTTAAAAAACTATGAAGATTTAGGAAAAACAGGAGAACATACTCACGGTTTGGGGATTTCCTTAAAAGATCCGAAATGCAAAAATCTGTAAATAAAAAAATTGATAGATTTAACTATTTCAAAATTAAAGTATCTGTGCAATCTAAAACAGCATATACAAAATCTAAAGAGAATAGAATATTTGAAATATCTATAAATGACAAAGAATTACTGTCAGAATATATAATGATCCCTACCTATTGACACAAAAAAGAGAAACAACCAGAACTGCTGAATTACGCAAATACAGGGGCTGCCATTCCCATCCTTGTCTCAGTAAATCTGATAGAACACCAAGCAAATAACATGAATGGGAAGTTCATAAAAGAGGAAACACAAATGTCCTATAAGTATTCAATCTCACTAGTAGTCAAGGAAATAAAAATCTTTTAAAAATCAAAGACCATCTTGACCTATCAGGATGGTAAAGATTTTTTTTTATATTATTTCACGTCAGGGCATAGGGTAACTGGCTTTCTCATATGCTGCTGGGGTATAAATTAGTATGGTCATTCCAGAAGACAATTTGCCAATGTCTATTAAAATTTTAAATGCTCATATAGTATGATCCAGAAATTACATTTCTTAACCCCTACCCTAAATAAAGGGGTGTGGTGCAAACAAAAGGAAGGAGGTATTTAATACCATGACATGGCAGGGTTTGGGCCATCATGATCCCTGGTGATCAGAAATTAAGTTCTTGGCCAACCTCTAATCTTTTCCCCATCATGACCTGCATATAGAACATGGTTGGTCACTTAACTTCAATTCTTTTGACCTGACATCTCTGTTATAACCTCACTGCCTCCCTTGGTTTAAATTCCACCCATCTTTTAACGTCAAGCACAAATATTACAGAAACCTTGGTGCTCTCTATAATTAGTTCATTAAGCTTGGCTTTTTGCCAATGGCTCAATATCTAGTTCACATAATAGTTCCCATGAGATGTCTTACCAATCCCTGTTATCCCCAGGATGATCATATTAAAGCATCTTTCAAATCCAGGTTGGCCCCTCTACTGGGGCCTCACAGGCAGATACTGGGCTGGGAGGGGCTTAATGCACTAGCAAGTTCAGTGGTGAGTCAGCGGAGTCCACTGATCCACATTTCCTCTACTACTTCACCAGGAGTGATGGTTTCTCACTAGATTCCACAATCCTTTGCTCTCACAGCACTTATACTGTATTAATCATGTTTGGGTCCATATGTTATATTCTTTATTCAGATATATTCCTTACAGACAATATCTTTTTTCATTCTTTAGTCCTGACAGTGCTTAAGATAACATCTTATACATAAAGAGTACATTAAATGTTTTTAATGCATTAAGTCAATTACCTGTCCAGTAGCCTAAAAAGGTAGATAACATTGCCAGGGGGAAGGTCTGATACTCAGAGTCACTCTAACAATACACATCATCTAGGATTGACCAAACTGCGCCTAAGATTACATAAGGAAGACTAGAACTGAAAGTGTCCTATTATTCTGCCATCTCCTTTTAGCCTAATCTAAATAAGTCACTCTGGACTGATAATTTTTTTAATTGAAGTATAGTTAATTTACAATATTGTGTTAGTTTCAAGTGTACACCAAAGTGATTCGGTTATACATACATATATGTATTTACCTATATTCTTCTTTATTCTTTTCCATTATATTTTATTACAAGATATTGAATATAGTTCTCTGTGCTATACAATAAATCCTTGTTGTTTATTTATTTTATATATGGTAGTGTGCTCTGTTAATACCATACTCTCAATTTACCCTTCCTTCCCCTTTCCCTTTGGTAACCATAAATTTGTTTTCTATGTCTATGAGTCTATTTCTGCTTTGTAAATAAGTTCATTTGTACTATTTTTTAGATTCCACATATAAGTGATATCATAATATTTATCTTTCTCTGTCTGACTTCACTTAGTATGATAATCTCTAGATCTATCCATGTTGCTAAAAAATGGCATTATTTCATTCTTTTTGATGGCTGAGTAATATCCCATTGTATACATGTACCCTATGTTCAACTCTTCTAAAAAGATGTTTGGGATTCCTTCTCCAAAAGACCCTCAAGGCAGACCCCAAGGATTGCTTTTAAATGCAGCCATCCAGGCACATGAAGCCACCACCACACCTGAAAAATGCCCAGCACCCACCAGAGTAAACCAGGTGGAGCCTGAAGCATGAGGCAGTTTTCATAAGTTAAGCAGGATGATTTTTCATTATGCCAGATGGCAAGATCGAGTGACCTGTGGTGCAGGGAGCTACTGCTGTATTTCCTCCCTCTTACTGCTCTACCCTAGAAGTGCAGATTATCCCAGAGGGCAGCTGAGAAATAAAAATAGCAGCTGTTATTTACTGAGGCTCAATTATATCACAGCCATTGTCCTATGTATTTTACATTTATCCCCACAATCAATTTTATAAGGCAGCTATAGTTATCTCATTTTTCAGAAAAGAAAGGAGGTGTTCACAGCCCCTGCTAAGAATGGGTGGGGCCGGGGTCCAAGTCCCATCCTCTGTGACTTCTGTCTCCACTGGAGGGTGCTGGCCTCTCCTTTTCTAGTCTTAGGAGACTTGACATCAATTGATAGTTTTGATGGGAATGGTGGATTCTGGAAATTGATGACACTCTAGATTCTGAATGGAGAGCCTCCTATTCCTGTTTGACCAGGACAACCAGCCCCTGGGAGGATCTCTTAACATCATGTCACTTACAACTCTGTGGGCTCTGGTGGTGATGGTGGTGAGAGAAGCATGGAGACTAGGAAGTGTCAGCAAAAGAACACCACTAATTGAACATGGCCACATCCAGGAAAATTCCAGCTCAGAGACTGGTGACAGAATTCTCTGGACTCAACCCACTTGTGGGTGGGTGTGTGGGTGTCGGGGGAAAAGGAGGTGGTTAGTGGTCATTGCCTTAGCAGAAGTAGTGACAAAGGCCATAGCACTGATCAATAGAATTTCCAGTGATATAGCACAATGAACAGCACAGTATAGAGCTAGAAACAGCTCTATACTGTGCTGTTCAATATAGTAACCACTAGCCCCATGTGGCTTTTGAGCACTCAGAATGTGGCTAGTGCAACTGAGGAACTGAATTTTTAATTTAATTTGATTATAATTAACTTAAATGGTCACTTGCATCTAGTGGCTACTATACTGCACAGTGCAGACCTAGAACATCACACTACACGCTTTCTGAGGATGAAGGGGTTAGGAGGTGGAAATTCTACCAGGAGAAGGTCACAAGTCAAAGGGCTGGAAAGTGTCCCTGGGCAAAGATTAGTCTGGATTCTTCAAGAAATTGATGTCACCACGTCTTAATCTTCTACAAGGAAAAAACATCTGCTGCAAGGTAGAGACTGAAGTAAGGTCATCTTACATTCCCCATGTCCCCATCACTGGGTTCTTCAAGCCTGGCTCTCAGCTACTTCCACACTCTTTTCTGGGGCTCTACGGAATTTTAGCTGCTGTCTACCATTCCTGGAAGCTCTAATAAACTCTAGACTCTAAGATTAGAGTCTAAGTAAAACTCTAAGACTGTTCCAGGATGTTTCTGCCTAAAGAAATGCCAAGCAGCCATTTCTAATCTATTCCTTTCCATGCCATGCTGGACTCAAGGGGATTCTAAAGACTTGCCAATTCCCCAGGCTCCAATCTAGCAGTAAGAAACAACTGTTCTTGAAGCATCCTCTAACCTACCTAGGGGTTCCAGAATGATGTTACCCCACCCTGGAATGATTGACAGGAACTCAAGATACCTTCTTAGAACCCACACTAGAGTTTACCTCTGTGTCTCGCCCACTCTTTGATTCTCTCCTTTCCCTCTTCCATCTCAGAGGATTTTTATTTAGTCGGGGGGTGGGAGGAATTGCTTCTGATAATCAATCATCCTCCAAGGCCTTGATTTTTGATACTCAAAAATCCAAGCTTTTAAACTTTTCCCTCTTCTTTTCTGCCCTACCAACCCCTTATTAAGGCAATAGATGCCTCACAGGTTAGTTTAAATGGGAAAGGAGTGAAAAGTTTCTTAAGGGTAGTGGGAGGGGCAGGATAACTAGAAACATGCTGTTTGTGAATCCTGAAAAATCTTTTCATACCACCACAGTCATAGAGATTGAGACTTAAAACTCTGATAGAATCTGCAGCAAGATTTACAGAGCCTCCTTCTCCCCTTCCAGTCTCCAGATATCTCATAGCTGAAAAGATATCTGGTCAGTTTTTCTTGAAAGGAAAAAAGAGTTAGTATTGAGAGCCCCTTTGGTTATTTCCTCATGCCAAGATCCTGGTCTTGCATTTGATCTGACTTGCAGGCTGGAATCTGGCCATGCTATTTTCCTCAAGGACCTACCCAGGGTTGCAGTCAGCTGGTACTCACAAAATCCAATATGAATGTTGATGTGGTGGAGTTCATTGCCAACCAATGATCTCCAATTCACTCTGCCTAGTTTTCCTCCTCACTTCCATCTTCCCAAGATCAAAAGAAGCCGTGCTGAGTGTCTGTGTTTCAGGGGATGAGACAAACTGAAATCTCACTTCTTTCCCATGCTAGGGTAAAGAAAGTCCCGTGGGCTTCCACGGATCACCTTTGTTTCTAAAGGTAGCCACGTTCTATGGAATTTGAAAGGCATCTCCATGGTCAAAGACTCTGAATGAAGCCAGAATGGGATATCATGTTCCAATCCCTTCTCCCAAAGAAGAAGCAATTAGCATTCCCTGTACAGGTCATTTAGACTAGAATCTGTAGAAATGATAGATCCTGATAGGGATATAGGCCAAGAGTCAAGCAATGTGATATTGAGGAAATATACATTTTCCACCTCTTTCTTGAGTGGGTAGCTTCTTATAGGGGGAATCCATAATGAAACCAGGGAATCAAGAAAATAACTCAGCAGCCATTTTCTAACCACTAACACAGTTCTGTGCTAGTCCTGTCCTCAGGAATGTGCATCTAGCAGGGAGGCTGAGGTCAAAAACCCAGTTAACCAGAACACAAAGCAAGACAGTGGCAAGCCCTTTAAAATGGATGGTGTCCTCATGAACATACCTTTCACTCTAGGAGTCAATGAGATATAAAATAGAGTCTCAAACAATTTAAATATGTATTAACCCCTCTATGGCATTGTCACTTACTCCTTAACTTCTTTAGCTAAAATATGCTGTACATGAGATCTGTAAATACTTGAGAAGATGGGTGTTTCTTTCTTAACTTCTAAGTGGAAAGGCACAGTGTCCATTCTGACCCCAAATAGTGCCATATCCTCGGGGTGAAGGAGGGGAAGGAGATGGGGCTGTTGATGCCCACAGGAGCCATGCTTGACTCAATATAATGCAAACCAGTGGAAATTGTGATTCCTTCAGCCGGAGGGGAAAGAGAAGGATAACCCATGTCATGGAATCCCTTCTCTGCCATACTCTGCCTGAAGCTCTTCTCATATCTTTTCTCAGTTATTCCTCCCGACATTCCTCCCAATAGTGAAGTACTACTATATTGATGCAATAGAACAATGCTTTTGAGATGCTGATGAATTTTTCTTTTTTGTAACTCCTTTTCTCTCTTGGCCCTTTTTTCTCCCCTCAATCATTAGGCTACTTTGTGTTAATTGCTTAGGGGAGGGATGTGGTGACAAAGAGCAGAGAAAAGAGCCATTTCAAAAGCCAACACCCTTTGGCAATGGAAGTCACTCAAGCTTAAGAGCTGGACTGAGTAACAGAAGTCACTACCTCCCACTCAAAGCCATCCCGCCAACTAGAAAAATGTTCCCTAGGCTGGAAGAAGGAGGAGTCAGAAAAGAAACAATGAGCATAGATGATGGGGAGCCCCTTGCAAAAGTGGCCCTATGCCCTCTCCCTGGGCACCTGAGCAGGTAGAAAAATCTCAGATTCATTTCAGGGGTGTGAGAGCAAGAAGATGTCTGTCTTAACTGCTGGTGTTGTGGCCAGGAGGCAGTTCATCTTCAGAGACCTGGTTACAAGATGTGTCACACAGTGGCGTGCTGGAGCTGGTTAGCTAGAATTGACTGATACATTTACAGGAATTGTGTGAGCTGATTGTTAAATCATCAGTAGCTTGAAATCAGCCATAGTGGGAGTGTTTACACCCAAGAAATTGGCAAACACTACAAATCAGTACCTCCTTCCATCCACCCTCCAACCCCCCACCCCCAGAGGTGGCTGTTAAACATTTACCAGCACACCACTGGAGGGGTGGAGGAAGCCTTAGACAGTGTCAGAGAATGATACCTGTGCTCCCGAAAATTGCTGAGGAGAGGAGAGCGCTCCAGATGGAGGGACCCTCCAGACAGCAGACTGTCTCTGGAAATTGCATGTATAGAAAACAGAGACCCACATGGGGAGGACAGATGTCATTGGACAGCAGATGCCCAAATGACTTCGATGAGTGATTGGGCCCTTGGAATCATGGTGTTTTTAGATAAGTCCCCCAGAACATAAATGCAAACCTGGTGAAAGGACAAGAAATCCCAAATTATTTTGCAGCACATTTCTTCCACCATGCAGAATAGGGACTCAAAACATAAATTCTCATAAAAAAATTAAGTTACGCATATTGTGCACCTGAGTTTGTGAAATTTACATCTACACAGCAGATGAGAAACAGGAAGGTTGGAGAGGTTGCCTTACCCAAGAATCTCACACTGTCTATCAACTCCCTGATCCGTGCTCTTTTCACCACGTAGGTGGAGCCGATGTTGGGGGTGGCTGTACTGGAGATGGGGAGTGGATGTGGGGAGCAGGGCCCAAGGCAGGTGCCAGCCACAAAGATGTAAAACATTTTCCCAAGTCCCAACTCAAATCAACAAGAAGCTCCCATACTCCTTACCTAATAAGGTAATAAAAAGATTAAACAGAGAGCTGAGAAGCCCTCTTCTGATCTGGTCAGGTTTTGCTAAATAATTTAAAAGCTGAGTCTGACAGAGGCGCAAGAAGGAGAGATCATTAATCCAACTGATGGCAGAGGGAATGTAAAAGCAGGAGGTCAGGGACCAAGAGAGGGGAACATGGCCATGGCCCCATGTAGGAGGAAGGGGCAGATTCAGTGGGATTCAAGCAGTGGGTGATCTGTGTGGGGCCCGAGCATGACTGGGTCAGCTGTCAATAAGTCTTAGAACATGAATGACATTAGGATAAAAGGGCACCCATGTCCCTGCAGATGGCCTAGAGGAAGAACTCTCTGAGAGAGCCTGAAACTTTCATCATTATGCAGGCAGGGTATGCACTCACTCCCCCGCCCTGCCTCGCCTCCTCTGAAAGGCATCCCTCCCACTGCGATGAGCACAGAGCACCAACCAGTGCCAGCACAAAGGAGTCAATCCCAGCTAAGGACCAGCCCGTGGAATCTTCTAAAACTAAGCAAATGAAACTGCCCTTCCAGACAGTCTCTGCTTGAACTGCATCCTCCCAGGCACAGAGAGGGCACCCCAGGCCTCAGCTCACCCAAGGCAGAAGGCGCATCCTGCCTTTTCCTCCTGCTTCCAGGGTCTGTCTGAGCTCCCATGAAAGGACAGCTTTCCTGAACTTTGAGGGGAGACTTGAGCATGCAGCTCCTTTAAATAAAGTCCCCTAGCTATGCCAGTCATTAAAGGGTGTTTTAGAAGGCAAGGCAGCATCTCTGTCCTCAGGGCTTGGCTGGCATCCCAGCGTGGCTGGAAGGAGGAGCAGACAGTGCCGGGCTCTCGACTCTGTCTTCATTGGGGTGTAAAATCCATTCCAGATCAGGGAAGCCAAGTAGTGACCCAGGTCCCTGCCCCTCATTCCCTGGACATCAGCCAGGGACCAAAGTGTACCAGGCACCTCAGACTGCCTCTGAGCTACAGGAGGGGAGGGCAGAGACTGCTCTCTCAACCCGACCCATGTTTTCTCCTTCTTCATTCCAATTGTTGGGTCCTCTTTCTTCACCTAGATCACAAGTACATTGAGGGGAGGGTCTCTGCCTAATACTCTCTAGAATCACAGTAAGTGCTCAAGGAATACATATATAGTTGGATCACTGATAATGGGCCCATGTGTAGCAAACAAGGTCAATACATTCCCAGTTGCTCTTACCACCTGAGTACCAAAGAGGAGGGAAGAATATTGAAGGAAAGCAGCAGACTATAATAGACCATTTCCCCAAAAGTAGGGCACAGGTCACTAATGGTACATGAGATGCAGTTAGGTCTAGTATTACCCAAATAGAATGAGGAAATAAAATTGTTATTTACTTTGGTTATTGGTTAATCACCTTATTAAAATGTGATACACAGATATGTCATTAAATAACACGCAGTCATATAGTGGGAAAGCTATTCTAATTTCAAATTTCTTTCCATTCATCTGCTTAGAATAAAGAGAAAGTCTCTGTGGGTGCTGGTGTGTCTTTAACACTTTCAAACACCTGCTAACCTCCCTTTTAAAAGAAGCTGTTTTGGTAACTTTGCAGGCATCTGTATCTAGATAAAATTAATTAACATTGTATTTGTTTTAACGACAAACATAATTTTGGCAAGAGACACAGGTTTCCTATTTCCAATGGTGATAAGGTTTCATTTTTAAACAAACTTATGAAAAAGAAGTGAGCTTGTTTAAAGAAAAATAGTAAGGAATACCACAGATCGTGTGCTGATATAGCAAAAAAAAATGTGAAGGTCTTATTTGAATGATAGAAGTTTCCATGTATGACATAAATAGTAGTAGAAAGAAGACAGAATTTGGATTCAGAAACGACATCATCCTCAAGTGGTGACTGCAAGAGCCAGTGGCCCCAGCCTTGGTCCTCACCCAGACACACACTGTGTGTGAAGGTTTGACCTGATGGAATAGAAGTAGAGTGGGCATCCCAGTTAATTCCCAGACTTACAACCACACTTGTTTTGCTCTAAAAGCCAAGAGCCAATTGACTCATGGCATTTCCCTGGTGACTGATTTTGGCCAAAAAGGGAGGGTGTGTGAGACCTAATTTCATCCAATCAGGTGAAAAGGAAAGGCTTTTATGTCATGACTGAGAAGCAGGTGGCTATTTTTTCTGTCTTCTGTGAATAAGAACACATGTGACCTCAATGGCTCAAGGTTTCTGCCTTACAACCATCAAGGAAAGTTTTAGGATGAAGGCAAAGCTGAAGACACCCTTCACAGAGAGATGAAGAGCCCAAAGCCCGGATGGTGTTGATGAGCAGTTCACCATTCCATGCTGAGATCGTGACCTAGTTCTCCATGCCCTGTTATGGGAGATAATGCCTCTCCTTATTGGTTAAGCCGTCTGGAGCTGGGGTATCTGATAATGCCTCTCCTTATCGGTTAAGCCGGCTGGAGCTGGGGTATCTCCTCCCTGTAGCTCAAAGCCCCTATAATTCTGAATACTTTGAGGAGTCCCAGAGGGGCCGGACACCCTACAGCAGGGGTCCCCAACCCCCAGGCTGGGTACCAATCTGAGGCCTGTTAGGAACCAGGTCGCACAGCAGGAGGTGAGCGACCTGCAAGTAAGCGAAGCTTCATCTGCCGCTCCCCATCATTCCCATTACCGCTTGAACCATCCCCCACCCCCATCCATGGAAAAATTGTCTTCCATGAAACCAGTCCCTGGTGCCAAAAAGGTTGGGAACTGCTGCCCTACAGGATTCCAGTTAATGACACAGAGGTGAGAGGGGTAAAGCAGGGGACACTGTGCCCTGGCCCAGGTGACCTGTGACTTCCTTCACACCGTTCAGCAGGAACTTCTGCTTTTTGCATCCAATTCCTGCCTCTCCTTTCAAGAAAACACTGCCAAATAGGTCAGTGCATTCAAATAACCAAAAGAGATTATGACAAACACCCCTGGGAAGATAAGTCCTAATCCACCAGTGAAATTTCATCTGCTAGGGTCATACTTTCACTTACATGCCGCCTGTACCCCGCTGCAATCTCTTCCTCCACCAACTTGGGGCAGTGAGCAGCTGCCCTCTCTTTCTTTGTAGTGAATCTTTGTTATCTAGAACGCCTAAAATGTCATCAGTGTGCCCCTTCATCTTTCTCTTCTTCAGACTAAATTCTTTGAGTCCATTCTCATAAGTATTATTTTCTAACTCTATTATTTGGTTCCAATCTAGCTAACTCCTTCAATTGTACATGGTTACAAGAAGGCCTGAAAGAACCCCAGCATGTGAAATCTCTTTATGACTATAAACTGAGTACAGTACATGTTATGGATGGAGAAGTCATTCAGTGAAGCTCATCATTTGTTGTACTGAACTGAAGTCATTTCAGCCAATGCTCTTAAACTGGCTTTTCTCACAGGGCTGGTGAATTGCAAGAAGCTCTAGCCTATAATCAGGAAACCTTTGCCCTCAACTCAGCTCTCCACAAGTGAGCTATCTGTGTGTGATCTTCAGCAGGTAACTTTTTCTACCTGGGCCTCGCTTTCCTCCTAAATTCTGAGATTTTAATGGCAAAAATGAGCGGTGATCCATAGGCTCTGGATGGAATCAGGGAATATTTTGGAGATACAGGTCAATGCAAGGCAAGCAGGGACCTGAAAGGGTAGGATTTTGTTTGAACTTTTTTCTTTCCTGCCTCCCAGTGACCTCCCATCCAGGCTGGTCCATCAGACTCCAGCCAGGTTTACCCTCCTCTTTTTCCAGGGAAGGGATCATGGGGACCAGGCAAGAGATTTTCCCTTTGATGTCTGAGTGGAATGTGCTTGCCGAGGACCTTACAACTCCCTTTACATGAATAACAAAGTAGGCTTCTAGGAGAGGGACTCGCTCAGCTGCAGGGAGCAGTCCTAGATAGAAGGGAATGAGAAGCAGCAACTTTAGGCTGACAGCTGTGCCTGCTACATGTGGCAGGGTACTACATGTTTCCAAACAAAAACCCCCAGGTCCTCCACGTGCCTGGCCTCATTTAACCCTCACAGCTGATCTGCCAGGGAGATGTCAGCTTGAAAGCACACATATGGCCACTTCAGTTGTTAAAATATTGAAATACTTCCATGACAGTTGGTAAACAGCCTGCCCTGAGCCCCCTGAATTCCTTGCCCCCAACACCCTGGGTCTCAGCAAATGAAGGGTGTACCTGAGCACTAAGTGGACTTCCAGAAACCAGTTCCAGCACTTACAACATCTCTTGTTCATTAACATCTGACTGTTCTGACTGTTATTGAATATTTCAAATATAATCATTGGTGCATAGTGCCTATAACACATAGATTATACAGATGAGGGGTCTGTGACAAAGTTTGGTTGCTTAACCATAAGAGCAATGATAAGTGGTTGTGGTATATCCATATTAGAATAGTATTCAGCCATAAAAAGGAATAAAGAACTGCTCCATCCTAGAACATGGGTGAACCTTGAAAACATGGTACTGAGTGAAAGAATCCAGACCCAAAAGGCCACATTAGTATGATTCTGTTTATATAAAATACCAAGAATAGGAAGATGTATAGAGACAAAAAGTACATGAGTGTTTTCCAGGGACTGGGGGGTTGGGAGGCGTGGGATTGGGTGAGGCAATAGCTAACAGGAGTGGAATTTCTTTTTTGGAGTAAAAAAAATGTTCTAAAATTGATCTTGGTGATAGGTGCACAACTGAACACACTAAAAGTTACTGAATTGTGTACTTGAAATGGATAAATTGTATGATATGTGATTTAAAGCTGTTTTAAAAATTACCAGATACGGGCTTCCCTGGTGGCGCAGTGGTTGAGAGTCTGCCTGTCGATGCAGGGGACACAGGTTCGTGCCCCGGTCTGGGAGGATCCCACATACCGCGGAGCGGCTGGGCCCGTGGGCCATGGCTGCTGGGCCTGTGCGTCCGGAGCCTGTGCTCCGCAACGGGAGAGGCCACAACAGTGAGAGGCCCGCATACCGCAAAAAAAAAAAAACAAAAAAAACCAGATCCAACCTCCATAAATAGTTACTAAATTTAAAGTTATACATACATACATACACACACCATTGCATTAACATATTATATACACTATAGAACAAATACAGAAACTATATTTGTATAGGATGAGATGAAAAATAATAGAAGTTTTAATATTTTCTGTCTGTGACCCAGTGGATTGCTTTTGGAGACCCCCTGCTCTAGAAGCAGAGGTTCAAAAAGGCTGCAGAACCTGCCTGCTCACAGAGCCTTTGCTCTTCCTAGTACAGAATGCAGATTCTAGGGCCTCCTGGAGGTTGAGGAAGTCCAGGGAGCACTGCTATATTTTTTGATGTTCACAAAGTAGTACTGGAAAACAAAGAAATGCCAAAACAGAGTTAAAATGTTAAGAAATTTTTAATTGTTTACATTTGAAAAAAAATGAAGACTTCGTGACATAAAAAACAGAATGCAATATTATTGGGCTATTCACAAGATAATTAGAGTTTTTCTGGGAAAAACTGAGAGCACACGGAGGCAGTGGAACAGTTCTGGAGAACAATTCGAGGCTGGTGTCTTAACGTCTCGGTTCAGTGCAGTCTCTTGGCGGGTGTGTGCACAACCGTGCTTGGTAATGGCGGTTGAGGCCCTGGTGGGTGTGTGAGTCATGCTAAATGGACACTGGGCTACTAGAGGGATGGACCAGTGGACACCTGTGCTTTGGGGCAGAACATGAGAGCCAGAGAACAGGGAGGGAAGTGGCCTGCAAACCTCCTTTTTGTCTACAAACAGTCATTCTGCAGGATTACTTAGCCAGGAAGCAGAGGGAAGTGGAGGAAGATTGTGGGAGGAGATACCAGTTCAACTGAGAGGGGGATTATCAAGTCTCCTGGAGGTAAGACAACTCATTAACTCACAGCTGGCAAGATGTTTCCTGTCAAAGGTTGATATTTTTTTAAGTGTCTTTCTCTCTTACCAACAGTACAATATCAGTAAGGACAGAAAATTGTGGTAGCCCCTCCTTTATTTCTTCCTTTGCCCTCCCACATTTCCAAAGCCACAGAGCTTTGGGGAAAGGCAGGGTCAAAGTCTCCTTCAGGTCTCAGTTCTTGGAAATTGAGTCCCTTATTCATTTGGAGCTGCCCACCGGTTGCCATGGTAACACAACATCTGCTACCCAACTCTGCTCCAGCGGTCACTGGGTTTGGCATCCTCCAAGCTGTTGCTAGTTCTGTGTTTTTCCTGATGTGCTATTCTGCTCCCCGAGGAATGCATCACACTTTTTCAGCAAAGGAACGCTTATTCAAAAGGCAGGGTTATGAAGAGAAGGGAGGTTAAATCTGTTCAAGTTGCAATTCTGAGAAAGCAAGCTCTCTGTGTGTGGGGCCATTAACTCTGCCAATCTTTGGATTAATGTTCTGCATCTGTTGATCTCAAATCCTACTGAAAACCATCCTCCTAGATTTATTTCGTTAGCATTTTTTTCTAAGGAGCATACATTATTTACTAAAACTTCTGTAAGATGTTTAAATATATATATAAATTCCATGCTTCTCTCCCTTATTTTCTCATTTTAATGCCTTTCGAGTTTAATTGCTTGTCTGCCATTCTTTCTATTCACCAATTATTTCTGAAACTGAACAATATAGAATATAAATACAGGTTTCCTTGCCTACCACTTTCTCCTGTTCTTCCAGGCAGCATCTTTATTCCCACTTCTCCTTGAAAACACACGATTTATCTCGCTTGCTTTAATAGGTACTATCCTCAGGGGGGTCTCTAAGAAACTGAGAGGTGGTGTGGTACAGCCGTAAGAATACAGATTCCAGAATCAAGGGAATCTAGGATTGGTCTCCTATCAAGGGTGAAAAACTCATCTAATTTTGCCTAGAACTTGGCCAGTTTTAGCATTGAAAGTCCCCCAGCTGGGGGAAACCTTCAGTTCTTGGGTAAACCAGGATGACTGGTCACCCTCTTCCCAGCTTCCTCATCCTCTTGCTCTGTGTTCTTGGGAAATATCTTTTGCTTTTCTGACACTTGGTTTTCTAATTTGTAAAATGAGAATGATAATAAGATGTTCCCCAAAAGGTTTTGGTGGGGATTAAATAAATTAATAGATAAGATGCCTAATGCTAAAACAGAAGTCCACGCTCAGTAGCTATTATTATTAATCTTAGAATTAGAACTCTAGAGATAATCTTGAGTCACTCATCCAATTTACAGCTGAGAAACTGGTTTGTTTAGATTGTCTAGCTTTTAAAGCTGGAAGTAGGACCAGGACTGGGATGGGGCAAGTGAGGAGCCTAGGGCTCAACATTTAAGGAGAAACCCACTCTGGGGTCATGTAAGTACAGACTGCAAGCAAGGTGCCAACCTTTGGGTAATGCTGCCAGGCTACCAATCATGATTATCTGTCTTAGATAAAAAAAGTCACATTCTCTACTAGACAGATGCTCCATTTTATCTTTGGTGACAATTAGTTTCTAATAGCAACAGTGTTCCTAAGCCATCCAGGACTGTGACTGCAGCAAAATATTCTTACTCTGAGTATCATTAAAACAAAGCAAAACAAAAACGCTTGGTTCTCAAGAGACCTTAAGAAGTGAATCATTATAGCCAATCGTTTCCCAAATAGCATTAAATTGCCTTTTATTGTTAACAATATTTTATGGAAATCTTTCTAAAAGATATTGCACACTTCCCTGCTTTTTTCTATCCATTAAATTAAACTTTTTATTTTGAAATAATTATAAGTTCAGGTGAAGTTGTGAGAAACAATACAGAGAGATACCATGTAAACTTTACCCATGTTCTCCTAATTGTAACATCTCACAAAACTCCAGTACAATATCACAACCAGGATACTGATGTTGATACTGTCAAGATATACTATATTTCAATCACCATAAGGATCCCTCCTCCTGACCACACCCACCACCCTCCCACTCTCATTCCCTCCCTGGCAACTATTAATCTGTCCTTCATTTCTGTAATTTTATTATTTCAAGAAAGTTATGTAAATGGAATCATACAATATGTGATATTTCAGACTGGCTTTTCTCAGCATATCTCTCTGGAGATTCATCTGGGCTGTTGAGTATATCAATAGTTCATTCCTTTTTATTGCTGAGTAATATTCCATCATGTGGTTGTACCACAGTTTGTTTAACCCCTTGAAGGACATCTGGGTGATTTCCGTTTTTTTTACCATTATGAATAAAGCTGCTGTAAAAACTCATGCACATTTGCTAACAGAAATTTAAAACACACAAATAAATGGGCATCCTGTGTTGATGAAATGGAAGACTAAATATTGTTAGGATGACAATACTACCTAAAGTGATCTACAGATTCAAATTTCTACCAAAATATCAACACTGTTTGTTGGAAAAAAAAGAAAGAAAGAAAAATCCATCCTAAAATTCATATGGAATCTCAAGGGACCATGAATAGCCAAAATAATCTTGAGAAAGAACAAAGTTAGAGGTCTCACACTTCCTGATTTTAAGACTTACTACAAAGGTACAGTCATCAAAACAGTGTGATTCTGACATGAAGACAAACACAGAGACTAAAGCAATAGAATATAGAATACAGAAAAATCCTTGCATTTATGGCCACATGGTGTTGACAAGGGTCAAGACCCTTCAGTGAGGAAAGGAGAGTCTTTTAAAAAATAGCATTGGAAAAACTGGATGTACACATGCACAAGAATGAAGCTGGACTCTTATCTTACACCATTTAATAAAATTAACTCAAAATGCATCAAAGACTTAAAAATAAGAGCTAAGGGGGGTACCTTCAAGATGGCGGAGGAGTAAGATGGGGAGATCACCTTCCTCCCCACAAATACATCAAAAATACATCTACATGTGGAACAACTCCTACAGAACACCTACTGAACGCTGGCAGAAGACCTCAGACTTCCCAAAAGGCAAGAAACTCCCCACGTACCTGGGAGGGGCAAAAGAAAAAGAGAAAACAGAGACAAAAGAATAGGGATGGGACCTGCACCTCTGGGAGGTAGCTGTGAAGGAGGAAAAGTTTCCACACACTAGGAAGCCCCTTCACTGGGGGAGACGGGGGGTCGGGGGGGGAGCTTTGGAGACACAGAGGAGAGTGCAGCAACAGGGGTGCAGAGAGCAAAGAGGAAAGATTCCCAGACAGAGGATCAGTGCTGACCAGTACTCACCAGCCTGAGAGGCTTGTCTGCTCACCCACTGGGGCAGGTGGGGGCTGGGAGCTGAGGCTTGGGCTTCGGAGGTCAGATCCCAGGGAAAGGACTGGGGTTGGCTGCATGAGTACAGCCTGAAGGGGGCTGGTGTGCCACAGCTAGACGGGAGGGAGTCTGGGAAAAATCTGAACCTGTGTAAGAGGCAGGAGACCATTGTTCCATGGGGCATGAGGAGAGGGAATTCAGAGCACTGCCTAAATGAGCTCAAGAGAAAGGCGCGAGCCCCGGCTATCAGTGCGGACAACAGAGATGGGCATGAAATGCTAAGGCTGCTACTGCAGCCACCAAGAAGCCCGTGTGCAAGCACAGGTCACTATCCACACCACCCTTCCTGGGAGCCTGTGCAGCCCGCCGCTGCCAGTGTCCCGTGATCCAGGGAGAACTTTCCCGGGAGAACACATGGTGCGCATCAGGCTGGTGAAACGTCATGCTGGCTTCTGCCGCCACAGGCTTACCTTGCATTCTGAACCCCTCCCTCTCCCCAGCCTGAGTGAGCCAGAACCCCCTAATCAGCTGCTCCTTTAACACCCTCCTGTCTGGGTGAAGAACAGATGCCCGAGGGTGACCTACATGCAGAGTCAGGGCCAAATCCAAAGCCAAACCCCAGGAACTGTGTGAACAAAAAAGAGAAAGGGAAATTTCTCCCAGCAGCCACAGGAGCAGTGGATTAAATCTCCACAATCAACTTGATGTACCCTGCATCTGTGGAATACATGAACAGACAATGAATCATCCCAAAATTGAAGCAGTGGACTGTGGGAGGAACTGTAGACTTGGGGTTTGCTTTCTGAATCTAATTTGTTTCCCATTTTATGTTTATCTTAGATTAGTATTTAGAGCTTATTATCACTGGTAGATTTGTTTATTGATTTGGTTGCTCTCTTCCTTTATTTTTTACATGTATATATAGATAAGTTCCTTTTTCTCTTTTTCTGAGTATGTATGTGTATGCTTTGTTGTGTGATTATGTCTGTATATGTTTGCTTTAACAATTATTCCTAGGGTTTTGTTTGTCCGTTTATTTTTAGTATAGTTTTTAGCGCTTGTTATCATTGGTGGATTTGTTTATTGGTTTGGTTGCTCTCTTATTTCTTTTTTTATTACTTTTCAATTTTTTTAAATAACTTTTATTTTAATAACTTATTTATTTATTTATTTATTTATTTATTTATTTCCCTTTTCTTCTGAGTGGTGTGGCTGACAGGGTCTTGGTGCTCTGGCCGGGTGTCGGGCCTAAGCCTCTGAGGTGGCAGAGCCGAGCTCAGGACATTGGTTCACCAGAGACCTCCTGGCTCCATGTAATATCAAATGATGAAAGCTCTCTCAGAGATCTCCATTTCAAAGCTAAGACCCACATCCACTCAACGACCAGCAAGCTCAGAGCTTGACACCCCAATGTCAAACAACTAGCAAGAGAGGAACACAAACCCACCCATTACAAGAAAGCCTGCCTAAAATCTTAGGTTCACAGACACCCCAAAACACACCACCGGACGTGGACCTGCCCCCAAAAAAGATAAGATTCAGCCTCATCCACCAGAACACAGGCACCACTCCCCTCCACCAGGAAGCCTACAAAACCCACTGAACTAACCTGACCTAGTGGGGGCAGACACCAAAAACAACAGGAACAACCAACTAGCAGCCTGCAAAAAGGAGACCACAAATACAGTAAATTAAGCAAAATGAGAAGACAGAGAAATACACAGCACATGAAGGAGCAAGGTAAAAACCCAACAGGCCACACAGATGAAGAAGAAATAGGCAGTCTACCTGAAAAAGAATTCAGAGTAATGATAGTAAAGATTATCTAAAATCTTGGAAAGAGAATGGAGAAAATACAAGAAAGGTTTAACAAGGACCCAGAAGAAATGAAAAGCAATCAGACAGTGATGAACAACAAAATAAATGAAATTTAAAATTATCTAGAGGGAATCAATAGCAGAATAACTGAGGCAGAACAGATAAGTGACCTGGAAGATAAAATACTGGAAATAAATACCGCAGAGCAGAATAAAGAAAAAGAATGAAAAGAATAGAGGACAGTCTCAGACACCTCTGGGACAACATAAAATGCACCAACATTCAAATTCTAGGGGTCCCTATAGAAGAAGAGAAAAAGAAGAAGAGAAAAAGAAAGGGACTGAGAAAATATTTGAAGAGATTAGAGTTGAAAACTTCACTAATATGGGAAAGGAAATAGTCAATCAAGTCCAGGAAGCACAGAAACTCCCATACAGGATAAATCCAAGGAGAAACATGCCAAGACACATATTAATCAAACTATCAAAAATTAAATACAAAGAAAAACTATTAAAAATCAGCAAGGGAAAAGCAACAAATAACATACAAGGGAATACCCATAAGGTTAACAGCTGATCTTTCAGCAGGAACTCTGCAAGCCAGAAGGATGTGGCAGGACATATTTAAAGTGATGAAACGGAAAAACCTACAACCAAGATTATTCTACCCAGCAAGAATCTCATTCAGATGCGACAGAGAAATTAAAACCTTTACAGACAAGCAAAAGGCAGGAGAATTCAGCACCACCAAACCAGCTTTAAAACAAACGCTAAAGGAAGTTCGCTAGGCAGGAGACACAAGAGAAGGAAAAGACCTACAATAACAAACCCAAAACAATTAAGAAAATGGTAACAGGAACATATGTATCAATAATTACCTTAAATGTAAATGGATTAAATGCCCCAAACAAAAGACTGGCTGAATGGATACAAAAGTAAGACCCATATATATGCTGTCTACAAGAGAGCCACTACAGACCTAGGAACACATAGAGCCTGAAAGTGAGGGAATGGAAAAAGATATTCTATGCCAATGGAAATCAAAAGAAAGCTGAAGAAGCAATTCTCATATCAGACAAAATAGATTTTAAAATAAAGACTATTACAAGAGACAAAGAAGGATACCACATAATGATCAAGGGCACAATCCAAGAAGAAGATATAACAATTGTAAATATTTATGCACCCAACATAGGAGCACCTCAATACATAAGGCAAATGTCAGCGATAAAAGGGGAAATTAACAGTAACACAATCATAGTAGGAGACTTTAACACCCCACTTTCACCGATGGACAGATCATCCGAAATGAAAATAAATAAGGAAACACAAGCTTTAAATGACACATTAAACAAGATGGACTTAATTGATATTTATAGGACATTCTGTCCAAAAACAACAGAATACATTTTCTTCTCAAGTACTCATGGAACATTCTCCAGGATAGATCATATCTTGGTTCACAAATCAAGCATTGGGAAATTTAAGAAAATTGAAGTCATATCAAGTGTCCTTTCTGACCACAGCACTATGAAATGGCATATCAATTACAGGGAAAAAATTGTAAAAAATACAAACACATGGATGTTAAACAATAGACTACTAAATAACCAAGAGATCACCAAAGAACTCAAAGAGGAAATCAAAAAATACCTACAAACAAATGACAATGAAAACAGGACGACCCAAAACCTATGGGATGCAGCAAGCACAATTCTAAGAGGGAAGTTTATTGCAATACAATCCTACCTCAAGAAACAAGAAACATCTCAAATAAACAACCTAACCTTACACCTAAAGCTATTAGAGAAAGAAGAACCAAAAAAAAAAAAACAAAGTTAGCAGAAAGAAAGAAATCATAAAGATCAGATCAGAAATAAAGAAACTGAAGAAATGATAGCAAAGATAAATAAAACTAAAAGATGGTTCATGGAGAAGATAAACAAAATTGATAAACTATTAACCAGACTCATCAAGAAAAAGAGGGAGAAGACTCAAATCAATAGAATTAGAAATGAAAAAGGATAAGTAACAACTGACACTGGAGAAATACAAAGGATCATGAGAGATTATGACAAGCAACTATATGCCAATAAAATGGACAACCTGGAAGAAATGGATAAATTCTTAGAAAAGCACAACCTTCTGAGACAGAGCAGGAAGAAATAGAAAATATAAACAGACCAATGACAAGCACTGAAATTGAAACTGTGATTAAAAATCTTCCAACAAACAAAAGCCCAGGACCAGGTGGCTTCACAGGTGAATTCTATCAAACATTTAGAGAAGAGCAAACACCTATCCTTCTCAAACTCTTCCAAAATATAGCAGAGGGAGGAACACTCCCAAACTCATTCTAGGAGGCCACCATCACCCGGAAACCAAAACCAGGAAAAGATGTCACAAAAAAAAGAAAACTACAGGCCAATATCACTGATGAACATAGATGCAAAAATCCTCAACAAAATACTATCAAACAGAATCCAACAGCATATTAAAAGGATCATACACCATGATCAAGTAGGGTTTATCCCAGGAACCAAGATTTCTTCAATATATGCAAATCAATGATGTGATACACCATATTAACAAACTGAAGGATAAAAACCATATGATAATCTCAATAAATGCAGAAAAATCTTTTGACAAAATTCAACACTCATTTATGATAAAAAAAAACTCTCCAGAAAGTAGGCATAGAGAGAGCTTACGTTGACATGACAAAAGCCATATATGACAAACCACAGCCAACACTGTCCCCAGTGATGAAAAATTGAAACCATTTCCACTAAGATCAGGAATAAGAGAAGGTTGCCCACTCTCACCACTATTATTCAACGTAGTTTTGGAAGTTTTAGCCACAGCAATCTGAGAAGAAAAAGAAATAAAAGGAATCCAAATCGGAAAAGAAGAAATAAAGCTGTCACTGTTTGCAGATGACATGATACTATACATAGAGAATCCTAAAGATGCTACCAGAAAGCTACTAGAGCTAATCAATGAATTTGGTAAAGTAGCAGGATACAAAATTAATGCACAGAAATCTCTTACATTCCTATACACTAAAGATGAAAACTCTGAAAGAGAAATCAAGGAAACACTCCCATTTACCACTGCAACAGAAAGAATAAAATACCTAGCAATAAACCTACCTAAGGAGACAAAGGAACTGTATGCAGAAAACTATAAGACACTGATGAAAGAAATTAAAGATGATACAAACAGATGGAGAGGTATACCATGTTCTTGAATTGGAAGAAAAAATATTGTGAAAATGACTATACTACCCAAAGCAATCTACAGATTCAATGCAATCCTTATCAAACTACCATGGGCATTTTTCACAGAACTAGAACAAAAAATTTCACAATTTGGATGGAAACACAAAAGACCTTGAACAGCCAAAGCAATCTTGAGAAACCAAAACGGAGCTAGAGGAATCAGGCCCCCGGACTTCAGACTATACTATGAAGCTACAGTAATCAAGACAGTATGGTACTGGCACAAAAACAGAAATATAGATCAATGGAAGAGGATAGAAAGCCCAGAGATAAACCCATGCACATATGGTCACCTTATTTTTGATAAAGGAAGCAAGGATATACAATGGAGAAAAGACAGCCTCTTCAATAATTGGTGCTTGGAAAACTGGACAGCTACATGCAAAAGGATGAAATTAGAACACTCCCTAACACCATAAACAAAAATAAACTCAAAATGGATTAAACACCTAAATGTAAGGGCAGACACTATAAAACTCTTAGAGGAAGGGCTTCCCTGGTGGCACAGTGGTTGAGAGTCCACCTGCCGATTCAGGGGACACAGGTTTGTGCCCCAGTCTGGGGGGATCCCGCGTGCCACGGAGCGGCTGGGCCCGTGGGCCATGTCTGCTGGGCCTGCGCGTCCAGAGCCTGTGCTCTGCAGCGGGAGAGTCCACAGCAGTGAGAGGCCTGCGTACCGCAAAAAAAAAAAACAAAAAAAACAAAAACTCTTAGAGGAAAACACAGGCAGAACACTCTATGACATAAATCACAGCAAGATCCTTTTTGATCCACCTCCTACTGGAATGGAAATGAAAACAAAAATAAACAAATAGAACCTAAAGAAACTTAAAAGCTTTTGCAAAGCAAAGGAAACCATAAATAAGATGAAAAGACAACCCTTAGAATGGGAGAAAATATTTGCAAACAAAACAACTGACAAAGGATTTATCTCCAAAATATACAAGCAGCTCATGCAGCTCAGTATCGAAAAAACAAACAACCCATTCCAAAAATGGGCAGAAGACCTAAATACACATTTCTCCAAAGAAGATATACAGATTGCCAACAAACACATGAAAGGGTGCCCAACATCACTAATCATTAGAGAAATGAAAATCAAAACTGCAATGAAGTATCAGCTCACACCAGTCAGAATGGCCATCATCAAAAAACCTACAAACAATAGATGCTGGAGAGGGTGTGCAGAAAAGGGAACACTCTTGCAGTATTGATGAGAATGTAAGTTGATACAGCTGCTATGCACAACAGTATGGAGGTTCCTTGAAAAACTAAAAATACAACTACCATATGACCCAGGAATCCCACTACTGGGCATATACCCTGAGAAAACCATAATTCAAAAAGAGTTATGTACCACAATGTTCACTGCAGCTCTATTTACAATAGCCAGGACATAGAAGTGACCTAAGTGTCCACTGACAGATGAATGGATAAAGAAAATGCGGCACATATATATAATGGAATATTATTCAGCCATAAAATGAAATGAAATTGAGTTATTTGTAGTGAGGTGGACGGGCCTAGAGACTCTCATACAGAGTGAAGTAAGTCAGAAAGAGAAAAACAAATACCATATGCTAACACATATATATGTATTCTAAAAAAAAAGGTTCTGATGAACCTAAGGGCAGGACAGGAAGATGTAGAGAATGGAGTTGAGGACACGGGGAGGGGGAAGTGTAAGCTGGGACGAAGTGAGAGAGTGGCATGGACATATATATATATATATATATATATATATATACTACCAAATGTAAAATAGCTAGCTAGTGGGAAGTAGCTGCATAGCACAGGAAGATTAGCTCAGTGCTTTGTGTCCACCTAGAGGTGTGGGATAGGGAGGGTGGGCGGGAGGTGCAAGAGGGAGGGGGTATGGGGATATATGTATATGTATAGCTGATTCACTTTGTTATACAGCAGAAACCAACACACCATTGTAAAGCAATTATACACCAATAAAGATGTTAAGAAAAAAAAAAAGAACTGAAACTATGAAACTTAGAATAAAACACAGGGTGGATCTTCATGACACTGATTTTGCAAACATTTCTTTGATATGACATCAAAAGCACAGACAAAAGAAAATACATACAAATTGAACTACATCAAAATTTAAAACTTTGTACATCAAAGGACATAATCAACAGAGTGAGAAGGCAAACTATGTAATGGGAGGAAATATTTCCAAATCATATACCTGAAAATGGTCAATATCCAGAATACATAAAGAACCCCTACAACTCAACAACAAGAAAACAACCCAATTTTAAAATGGGCAGAGTACTTGAATAGATATTTCTCCATACAAGATACACAAATGGCTAAAAAGCAGATGAAAAGATGTTCAACATCACTGATCATTAGGTAAATGCAAATCAAAGCCATAATGAGACACAACCTCACTCTCATTAAGAGTGAAAAAAAAAAAGAAGAGTTGACAAAGATGTAGAAAGGAAACTCTTGTTCACTGCTAGTGGGAATATAAAATAATTCAGCCACTATGGAAAACAGTATGGCAGTTCCTCAAAAAATTAAAAAGAGAATTATCATATGATCCAGCAATTCCTCTTCTGGGTATATAAGAATTAAAAGCAGGACTCAAACAGGTATTTGTACACCCATGTTCACAGCAGCATTATTCACAATAGCCAAAAGTGAAAGCAACCCTGAAGTCCACTGACAGATAAATAGATTTTTTTTTAATTGGTAGGAATGACATCACCAAAAAGGCACCATAGGTTGTTTCTGACTTAGCTCCCCCTCACAAGAACAACTAACAACTATTCATGGGCAAGACCATACGGAGAAAATCCTGGAACACAGGGTTGTCACAACGCACACCCCTGTACCACAGAGGTCAAACCTGACTGCATTAGGAGGGTAAGAGGAGTGGCTACACACTGATTGCTTTGCACCTCCCCCAGGCTGGCATAGCAACACAGCAGGAGCTCTCCCCTGAGCCCCATGGTTCCTCCAGTGGGAAAAGAGAGCCCAGGGTGAATGTTGAGCTCTGAAGTATTGTGGGGTGCTTCTTGGGAGTCCCCACTCCAGTCTCATCCCACTGGAATTGTGGGGGAATCTGTGAAGCTTGGCCACTCTGAATCTGATTGTGACTGATAAGAGGGAAGGGGCTTGCAACAACCAGCTCTTAGATCTGGGCAGATGACCTTCTTACCTGAAGCACCCACATAGAAGTCCCAACCAGTGGCTTTGCTAATCCATAGAACCAAATCAGTGGCACAGTCTGAGAACTCAGTGGAATGCAAGTCTACCTGATTTGGGTCTTCAAATAAAGAGCCTTGCTGGCCCTGGAGCCTGGTCTACCACTTCCCAGGCAAGGTAGCTAATTCATAGCTCCACCTACTACTGAATTTAGCTTCCTGCCCCTCCAGACCAGCAAGCCTCACCAGGAACATCTGGGAGGCTTCTTGGAGCTGGCCTTCCCATTTCACCCAGGAAGGGGAGCAAATCACAGCCTCACCCTATGCTGAGTGTAGCTCCCAGCTCCCTCTAATCTCAAAGGCTGACCAGAACACCTGGAAAGCTGCATAGCCCAGAAATGTTCAAGCAGACTGTACAGCAGGCAGAGCTGACCATCTGCAGAGGAAAGCCAGAGGCCACATTTAGCCAGGAAACTTGGGTCATGGGTCAGCTTGAGTCAAGACCACAAACAAAAAGCCTTGCCAGATTTGGAACTGGGTCTTCTGCTTTGTTAGGCAGAAAAACTAATTTCTAGCCTCATCCATTGGTAAATACAGCTTTTAGCCTGCCTGACCAGGAAATGTAACCAGAACACACAGGAAGCTGTGTAGCTATCAAACAGCCCTGCTTATAATCACAATTGAACAGAGTGCACAATTTGAGGCTTCCTCCATCTGCAGAGCAAAATCAGTCACTTCATCTGGCCAGGGAATTCAATGCACAGTCTTGCATGATTCAGTCCCCAAACAAAGCTATGCAGGCCCTGGGGCCCATCCTGCTGCCCCACTAGGGCAGGGAAATCAATTCAGAGCCCCAGATAACTATAGTTCCCAGTCCCAACTGTCCAGAAAGCCTGGCAACCACTGAGAACCCAGGCAACCATGGAGATCATCTAATAGACTTGCTTGGGCAGGGAACCAAGCCAAAAGTCCTATCTAACTGTTCTCAGCCAGTGGCACAACCACCTAACCTCAGAGCTCAGGCAGTGGCCTCTACCAAAAATAGACCCTGATAGCAAGCCCCACTTGCCCAAGGGTGTTACCAGCAGACCTGTCCAGAAACCCAAATAGAACTGACTGGTGAAGAACTATTATCTTTGCCAAAGTGAACCTATGAAGTCTAGAAGAGGAGGTTACTTACTCAAATGCTTAGATACCCATGTAAGTAGTCAATGATCAGAAAAAAAAATGAGGTAAATATGATATCAACAAAGGAAACTAATAAAGCCTAAGTACTGACCCTAAAGGAATGGAAATCTATGAATTGTCAGACAAAGAATTCAGAATAATTCTCTTAAATAAGTTTAGTGAACTACAAGAATATACAGACAACTAAACAAAATTAGGGGAAAGTGCATAAACAAAATGAGAAGTCCAACAAAGAAATAGAAACCATTCAAAAAACAAAAATGAAAACAGACATCCTAAAGCTGAAAAATACAACTAAACTGAAGAATTCAATAGACAGCTTCAAAAGCAGACTAGACTATACAGAGGAAATAATCAGTGACCTAGAAAACAGGACATTTAAAATTATCAAGTCAGGTGATCAAATCAAGATGGCAGAGGAGTAGAACATGGAGCTCACCTTCTCCCACAAATACATCAAAAATACACCGACATGTGGAATGATTCTCACAGAACATCTACTGAAAGCTGGAAGAAGGCCTTAGACTTCCAAAAGAGCAAGAAAATCTCCACGTAACTGGGTAGGGCAAAAGAAAAACGAAAAAATAAAAAAGAAAGTAATTGAGATGGGACCTGCACCTCTGGGAGGGAGCTGTGAAAGAGGAAAGGTTCCTGGCTGTGAAGTCCCCTCACTGTTGGGGAAATCAGCCAGGATAGAGGGGGAGCTTCAGAGCCTAGGAGAGAGTGCAGCAACTGGTTTGCGGGAGGCAAATTGGAGAGTAACCTGCACAGACGGTCAGTGCTGGCTGGCACTCCCCAGCCTGAGATGCTTATCCACTGGGGTGGGTGGGGGCTGCACGCTGAAACTCGACCTTCGGAGGTCAGACCTTGGGGAGAGGACTGGGGTTGACTATGTGGAGACAGCCTGAGGGGGCTAGGTTGTGGTGCACAGAAACCTAGAGAGTACGGGAAGAAGGCTGGGCCTGCCAGTGAAGCAACGCACCATTGTTGGGGGGCATGTGAGGAGAGGATAGGGACTGCCATAGGAGCTTCTTTTTCTGTGCTTGCTCTCAGGTGTCAGGACACTGCATACACAAGCTCCAGGGGTGGGCATGAGCTGCCACTGCCATCTTGGACTCCAGAGGTTGGCAGGGACTGCTACTGACACTGCTGAGCGTCCTGCAAGCAGGCACAGGTCTCTGCCCTCACCTTCCCGGGAGCACGTGCAGCCTGCTGCCACTGTCAAGGGTCCCATGACCTGCTTCCTACTGCTGCCCTAGCCTTCCTGGGAGCATGCGTGGGCCACACACCTGCACATGCCCTATCAAGAGGATAACAGCCAGCACATACTGAGGAAAGAGATGGCGAGCATCCAAATCAAAAACAGCCCTCACGCCAAAAAAATATTAAATCCACACAAGCCACGCAGGAACACTCCTGCACATAAATAGGCTTCCAAGGCTACAGTAGATAATTGTTTCTCCTAAACTCACAGAGTAAGAGAAATATAGGCAAAATGAAGAAGCAAAGGAATCACTCCAAGTTAAAAGAACAAGAGAATTCCACTGAAGGAACAAAAATGAAACAGACCTCTTTAATCTAATAGACACTGAGTTCAAAAAGGAGGTAATGAAAATACTGAAGGAATTAAGAAAGGCTATTGAGAGAAATGCAGATTGCTGTAAAAAGGAACTAGAAACTATAAGGAGGAGCCAAGAAAAATTAGAAAATTCATTTGCTAAGACAAAAAGTGAGGTAAAGATAATGAATAGCAGAATGAAAAATGCAGAAGAAAGAATAAGTGACCTGGAAGACAGAATAATGGAAATTATCCAATCAAAACAGCAGACAGAAAGCCAAATGAAAAGAGAATGAAAGCAATATAAGAGACCTATGGGATAATATAAAACATGCCAATCTAAGCATAGCAGGGATTCCAGAAGGAGAAGAAAGGGAAAAGGGGATTGAAAATGTATTTGAAGAAATTATGGCTGAAAACTTTTCAAACCTAAAGAAGTAAACAGATATCCAGATACAGAAAGTACAGAGGGTACCAAACAAGAACATATTATTGTAAAAATGGTAAAACTTAAAGAGGGGATTCTAAAGGCAGCAGCAGAAAAACAAGGAGTAAATTACAAGGGAATTCCCATAAGGCTATCAGCTGATTTCTCTATAGAAACACCACAGGCCATAAGGGAATGGCAAAATATATCCAAAGTCTTGAAAAGGAAAAATCTGCAACCTAGAATATTCTACCCAGCAAGATTATAATTTAGAATAGAGGAAGAGATAAAGAATTTCTCTGACAAGCAAAAACTGTAAGAATACAGCAATACTAAACTTATTCTAAAAGAAGTACTGAAAGGTCTTCTCTAAATAGAAAACAAGCAAGAAAATATAAGAAGGAGGAAATCACAATTGGAAAGTAAATCACTTAAATAAGCCAGTATACAGATCAAAAAGAAAAAGAAAAAATACTATTTGTGACAGTGATGATAAACACAAAGAAGAGCAAAAGGATAAACATGAAGATGTAAAACAGGACAAAAAAATCACAAAATGTGGAGAAGGTGAGTAAGAAAATGCAGATACATTTTTTTTTTCTTAGAATGTGTTTGAGCTTATATGACTATCAGTCTAAAGCAGGCAGATATAGGAAGGGGTTAACATACTTGAAAAACAGGGCAACCAGAAATCAAAAACATACAATAGATTTACAAAAACCAAAATGGAGAGAACACAAGCATAAAATAAAAGGAAATTATCAGGCCACAAAAAGAAAAACAAAGAAAAAGGAACAGAGAAGAAAGCAAGAATCAACAGGAAAACAGGGTTTAAAATGGTAATAAAAACATATGTATCAATAATTACCTTAAATGTCAATGGACTGAAGCCTCCAATCAAAAGACATAGAGTGGAACAAGAGCCTATAATATGCTGCCTACAAGAGATCCCCTTAGGGCAAAGGACACACATAGATTGAAAGTGAGGGGGTGGAAAAAGATATTTCATGCAAACGGAAATGACAAGAATGTGGAAGTTGCAATACTCATATCAGACAAAACAGACTTCAAAGGCTATAAAGAAAGGTAAAGAAGAGCACTATATAATGACAGAAGGATCAATACAAGAAGAGGATTTTACACTTGTAAACATATATGCACCTAATATAGGAGCACCCAAATACATAAAGCAAATACTAGCAGACACAAAGGGAGAAGTTGATCGGAATATAATAATAGTAGGAGACATTAACACCCCACTCACAACAATGGACAGACCTTCTGACAGAAAACCAAAACAACAGAGATGCTAAATGATATAATAGAACAGTTGACTTAATTAATATTTTCAGGACATTACATCCAAAAAAACGCAGAATATACATTCTTTTCAAATGCACATGGAACATTCTCTAGGACTGACCACATACTAAGGCACAAAACTAACCTCAACAAATTTAAGAGTTAGAAATTATTTCAAGCATCTTCTCTGACCACAATGGCATGAAACTAGAAAACAACCACAGGAAAAGAATTGAGAAAAAAATGATTACATGGAGACTAAGCAACATACTACTAAAAAGCCAATGGATCAACAAGCTAATAAAAAAGGCAATTTAAAAATACCTTGAGACACATGACAATGAAAACACAACCATACAAAATCAATAGGATGCAGCAAAAGCAGTTCTTAGAGGGAAGTTCATAGCAATACAGGCCTTCCTCAGAAAACAAGAAAAATGTCAAATAAACAACCTAACCTATCACCTAAAAAAAATAGAAAATGAAGAATAAACAAAACCTAAAGTCAGCAGATGGAACAAATAATAAAGATCAGGGAGGAAATAAATAAAATAGAGATTAAAAAAATAGAAAAAAATCAATAAAACCAAGAGTTGGTTTTTTGAAAGGATAAACAAAATTGACAAACCTCCGGACAGGCTCACCAAGAAGAAAAGAGAGAGAACCCAAATAAACAAAATAAGAAATGAAAAAAAGGAGAAATCTCAACTGATACCACAGAAATACAGAAAACCATAAGAGAACACCATGAACAATTATATGTCAACAACTTGACAACCTAGAAGAAATGGACAACTTTTTAGAAACATACAGCCCACCAAAACTGAATCAAGAAGAAACAAATAATTTGAATGGACTGATCACTAGAAGTGAAATAGTATCTGTAATAGAAAAACAAAAATCTTCCTATGAACAGAAGTCCAGGACCAGATGTCTTCACAGGCAAATTCTACTAAACATACAAAGAAGATATGGATTCTTCTTAAACTTTTCCAAAAGACTGAATAGGAAGGAAAACTCCCAAAGACATTCTATGAAGCTATCATCAACCCTGACACCAAAACCAGACAAAGATATCACAAAAAAAGAAAATTACAGGCCAATATCACTGATGAACATACATGTAAAAATCCTCAACAAAATACTAGCAAACAGAATCCAACAACACATTAAAAGGATCATACACAATGGGAATCATCTCAAGGATGCAAGGATTCTTCAATATACACAAATCAACCAATGTGATACACCATATTAACAAACTGAAGAATAAAAACATATGATCATCTCAACAGATACAGAAAAAGCTTTCCACAAAATTCAACACCGATTTATGATAAAAACTCTCCAGAAAGTGGGCGTAGAGGGAACCAACCTCAACAATAATAATGGCCATATATGACAAACCCACAGCAGACATTATTCTCAATGGTGAAAAACTGAAAGCATTTCCTCTAAGATCAGGAACAAGACAAGGGTGTCCACTCTCGTGACTATTATTCAACAAGGTCTTGGAAGTCTTAGCCACAGCAGAGAAGAAAAAGAAATAAAAGGAATCCAAATTGGAAAAGAAGAAGTAAAACTGTCACTGTCTGCAGATATCATGATACTATACATAGAAAATCCTAAAGATGCCACCAGAAGACTACTAGAGCTGTTCAATGAATTTAGTAAGGTCACAGGATGTAAAACAAATAGAGAGAAATCCCTTGCATCCCTATATGATAACAATGAAAGATCAGGAAGAGAAATTAAGGAAACACTCCCATTTACCACTGCAACAAAAAGAATAAAATACCTAGGAATAAACCTACCTAGGGAGACAAAAGACCTGTACAGAGAAACCTATAAGACCCTGATGAAAGAAATCAAAGATGACACTAACAGATAGAGAGATATACCATGCTCTTGGATTGAAAAAGTCAATATTGTGAAAATGAGTATACTACCTAAAGCAACCTACAGATTCAATGCAATCCCTATCAAATTACCAATGTCATTTTTCACAGAACTAGAACAAAAAAACTTTACAATTTGTATGCAAATAGAAAAGACCCCGAAAAGCCAAAGCAACCTTGAGAAAGAAAAATGGAGCTGGAGGAATCCGGCTTCCTGACCTCAGACTATATTACAAAGCTACAGTAATCAAGAGAGTATGGTACTGGCACAAAAATAGACATACAGATCAGTAGAACAGGACAGAAAGCCCAGAGGTAAACCCACACACCTATGGTCACCTAATCTATGGCAAAGGAGGCAAGAATATACAATGGAGAAAAGAGTCTCTTCAATAAATGGTACTGGGAAAACTGGACAGCTACATGGAAAAGAATGAAATTAGAACACTCCCTAACATCATACACAAAAAGTAAACTCAAAATGGATTAAAGACCTGAATGTAAGGCCAGACACTATAAAACTCTTAGAGGATCACATAGGTAGAACACTCTAACATAAATTGCAGCAAGATCTTTGTGACCCATCTCCTAGAGTAATGGAAATAAAAACAAAAATAAACACATGGGACCCAATTAAACTTAAAAGCTTTTTCACAACAAAGGAAACCATAAACAAGATGAAAAGACAACCCTCAGAATGGGAAAAAAATATTTGCAAGTGAAGCAACTGACAAAGGATTAATCTCCAAAATATACAAGCAGCGCATGCAGCTCAATATCAGAAAAACAAACAACCCAATCAAAAAATGGGCAGAACCGGTCCAGGAAGATCCCACATGCCGTGGAGCAGCTGGGCCCGTGAGCCATGGCCACTGATCCTGCACGTCCGGAGCCTGTGCTCCGCAACAGGAGAGGACACAGCAGTGAGAGGCCCACATACCGCAAAAAAAAAAAAAAAAAAAAAAAAAGGGCAGAAGACTTAAATAGACATTTCTCCAAAGAAGACATACAGACTGCCAACAAACACATGGAAAGATGCTCAAAATCACTAATTATTAGAGAAATGAAAATCAAAACTACAATGAGGTACCACCTCACATGGGTCAGAATGGCCCTCATCAAAAAATCTACAAACAACAAATGCTGGAGAGGGTGTGGAGAAAAGGGAACCCTCGTGCACTGTTGGTGGGAGTGTAAATTGATACAACCACTATGGAAAACAATATGGAAGATACTTAAAAAACTAAAAATAGAACTACCATATGACCTAGCAATCCCACTACTGGGCATATACCCAGATAAAACCATAATTCAAAAAGAGTCATGTACCCCAATGTTCATAGTAGCACTATTTATAATAAGCAGAACATGGAAACTACCTAAATGCCCATCAACAGAGGAATGGATAAACAAGATGTGGTATATATACACAATGGAATATTACTCATTCATAAAGAGGAACAAAATTGGGTTATTTGTAGAGATGTTGATGGACCTAGAGACTGTCATACAGAGTGAAGTAAGTCAGAAAGACAAAAACAAATATTGTATATTGACACATACATGTGGAATCTAGAAAAATGGTACAGATGATCCTATTTACAAAACAGAAATAGAGACACAGACATAGAGAAAAAATGTATGGATACCAAGGGGGAAAGAGGGAGTTGGGAGAAATTGGGAGATTGAGATTGACACATACATACTATTGATACTATGTATAAAATAAATAACTAATGAGAAAATACTGTATAGCATAGGGAACTCTACTTAATGCACTGTGGTGACCTGAATGGGAAGGAAGTCCAAAAGGGAGGAGATATATGTATATGTATGGCTGATTCATTTTGCTGTACATTAGAAATAAACACAATACTGTAAAGCAACTATACTCCAATAAAAATTAATTAAAAAAATTAGCAAACCAAATCCAAAAACACATTAAAAAGATCATAAACCACAACCAAGTGGGATTCATCCCAAGCTCACAAGGATGGTTCAGTATATGCAAATCAATCAACATAATACACCACATTAACAAAAGAAAAGTAAAAAGCCACATGATCATCTCAATAGATACCAAAAAAAAGAGAAGCATTTGACAAAATTCAACATCCATTTATGATAAAAACTCTAACCAAAGTCGGTATATAGGGGAAAATCTCAACATAATAAAAGCCATTTATGACAAACCCACAGCCAATATTATTCAGTGATGAAAAGCTGAAAGCCTTCCCACCAAAATCTGGAACAGCCAAGGATATGCACTCTCACCACTTCTATTCAACATAGTATTGGAAGTCCTGGTTACAGCAATCAGACAAGAAAAAGAAATAAAATATCCAAATTGGAAGGGAAGAGGTAAAACTGTCACTAAATGCAGAAAACATGATACTACATATAGAAAACCCTAAGGACTCCACACAAAACTACTAGATCTAATAAATGAATTCAGCAAAGTAGAAGGATACAAATTAAATTCAGAAATTGGTTGTGTTTCTTTACACTAACAATGAAATATCAGAAGGGGAATGTAAAAAAAGAGTACATTTTAAAAACACACACAAAAAATTAAAATACCTAGAAATAAACCTGACCAAGGAGGTGAAAAACTTATATGCTGAGAACTTTAAAACACATTCATAAAAGGAATAAAAGAGGATTCAAAGAAGTGGAAAGATATCCCATAATCTTGCACTGGAGGAATTAATATTGTTTAAAATGGCAATACTACCCAAAGCAATCTACAGATTTAATGCAATCCCTATCAAATTACCCATGACATTTTTCACAGAACTAGAACAAATAATCCTAAAATGTATATGGAATCATAAAAGACCCAGGATTGGCAAAGCAATCCTGAGGGGGGAAAATAAAAGGAAGTGTAATCCTCCCAGACTTCAGACAATACTGCAATGCTACAGTAATCAAAACAGTGTGATACTGGTACAAAAACAGACATATGGATCAATGGAATAGAATAGACAGCTCAGAAAGAAACCCACACACCTACAGTCAGTTAATCTTCATCAAAGAAGGCAATGTAAAATGGGAAAAAGGGAGTCTCTTAAGCAAGTGGTGCTGGGGAAGTTGGACAGCTGAATGGAAATCAATGAAGTTAGAACATACCTTCACACTATGCACAAAAATAAATTCAAAATGGCTTAAAGACTTAAACATAAGACATGACACCATAAAACTAGAGAGACAAAAGGCAAAACATTCTCTGATATAAATTGTACCAATGTTTTCTTAGATCAATCTCCCAAGGCAATAGAAATAAAAACAAAAGTAAACAAATGGAACCTAATCAAACTTACAAGCTTTTGCACAGTAAAGGAAACCAACCATAAAAGAACCAAAGAGACTACCTAAGGAATGGGAGAAAATATTTGTAAATGATGAAACCAAGAAGGGCTTATTCTCAAAAATATACAAACAGCTCATACAACTCAACAACAAAGAAACAACCCAATCTAAAAATGGGCAGAAGACCTAAAGAGACATTTCTCCTTAGAAGATTTACAGATGGCCAATGGGCACAAGAAAAGATGCTCAATGCTACAAATTATTGGAGAAGTGCAAATCAAAACTACAGTGAGGTATCACCTCACAATGGTCAGAATGCTCACCATTAAAAAGTCTACAGATAAATTCTGTAGAGGGTGTGGAGAAAACGGCACACTTCTACACTGTTGATGGGAATGTAAGTTGGTGCAGTCACTATGGAAAACTGTATAGAGGTTCCTCAGAAAACTAAAAATAGAATTACCATATGATCCAGCAATCTCACTCCTGGGCATATACCCGGACAAAACTGTAATTCAAAAAGATACATGTACCCCTATGTTCGTAGTATCATTACTCAGAATAGCCAAAACATGGAAACAACCTAAATGTCCATTGCCAGAAGAATGGATAAAGAAGATGTGGTACACATATACAATGGAATACTAGCCAGACATAAAAAAGAAGGAAATAATGCCATTGGCAGCAACATGGGTGCAAATAGAGATTATCATACTAAGTGAACTAAGTCAGAAAGAGAAAGACAAATACCACATGATATAACTTATATGTGGAATCTAAAATATGGCACAAATGAACTTATCTACAAAATGGAAACATACAGACATAGAGATCCAACTTGTGGTTGACAAGGAGGAGTGGGGTAGGGAGACAGATTGACTGGGAGTTTGGGGTGGGTAGATACAAGCTATTACATTTAGAATGGATAAACAACAAGGTCCTAATGTATTGCATAGGGAACTATATGCAATCTCCTGGGATTAACCATAATGGAAAAGAATATGAAAAAAGAATGTATATATGTGTATAACTGAGTCGCTTTGCCATACAGCGGAGATTGGCACAACATTGTAAATCAACTATACTTCAATTAAAAAATAAAAATAAAATTATCATGTCACAGTAGCAAAAAGTAAAAAGAATGAAAAAGAGTGAAGAAAGCCCAGAGGACTTATGGGACACAATAAAAAGAAAGAATATCCACATTATGGGAATTCCAGAAGCAGAAGAGAAAGGGACAGAAAGTATATTGAAAGCAATAATGGCTGAAAACATCCCAAACCTGGAAAGAGAAATGGACATCAAGATCCATGAGGGCTGAAGGTCCCAAAATAGGGCTACACTGGGATACATTATAAATAATTGTCAAAAGTCAAAGACAAAGATTTTGAAACAACAAGAAAAAACAGAGAAGTTACATACAAGGAAACTTCCATCAGAAACTTTGGGTCAGGAAAGAATGGAGTGGTATGTTCGAAATATTTTTCTTAAATGTCAACCAAGAGTTCTATGCCTGGCAAAACTATCCTTCAGAAATGAAGCTGAGATAAAGCTTTCCCCAAACAGACAGGAGCAGAGGGATTTCATTACCACAAAACCTGCTGTAGAAGAAATGCTAAAGGGAGATATTTGAGTGGAAGTAAAAGGATGCCAATTAACATAATAAAAATATAAGAAGGTAGTGTAAAACGTACTGGTAATGGTAGATATACAGTAAAATTTAGATTCCGTAATACAGTAATGGTGGTGGTTTATAATCCACTTTAAACTTTTAAACTCTGGTTTAAAAGTTTAAAAGCATATGTAGTATAAAATAATAACTAGAGAGCAGAAGCAAGAAGAAATACAATCCTGCAGCCTGTGGAACAAAAAACACATTCACAGAAAGATAGACAAGATAAAAACGCAGAGGGCTATGGACCAGCTGGTGAAACAAGATAAAACCCCAGAAAAACAACTAAATGAAGTGGAGATAGGCAACCTTCCAGAAAAAGAATTCAGAATAATGATAGTGAAGATGATCCAGGACCTCGGAAAAAGAATGGAGGCAAAGATCGAGAAGATGCAGGAAATGTTTAACAAAGATCTAGAAGAATTAAAGAACAAACAAAGAGAGATGAACAACACAATAACTGAAATGAGAAATACACTAGAAAGAATAGGTAGCAGAATAACTGAGGGAGAAAACCGATAAGTAACCTGGAAGACAAAATGGTGGAATTCATTGCTGCAGAACAGAATAAATAAAAAAGAATGAAAAGAAATGAAGACATCTTAAGAGACAACTGGGACAACATTAAATGCAACAACATTCGCATTATAGGGGTCCCAGAGGAGAAGAAGAAGAGAAAGGACCCGAGAAAACATTTGAGGAGACTATAGTCAAAAACTTCCCTAACATGGGAAAAGAAATAGCCACTGAAGTCCAGGAAGTGCAGAGAGTCCCATACAGGATAAACCCAAGGACAAACATGCCGAGAAACATAGTAATCAAACTGGCAAAACTTAAAGACAAAAATTATTGACTGCAGCAAGAGAAAAATGACAAATAACACACAAGGGAACTCCCATAAGGTTAACAGCCAATTTCTCAGCAGAAACACTACAAGCCAGAAGGGATTGGCATGCTATATTTAAAGTCATTAAAGGGAAGAAACTAAAATCAAGTTTACTCTACCCAGCAGGACTTCATTCAGATTCAATGGAGAAATCAAAAGCTTTACAAACAAGCAAAAGCTAAGAGAATTCAACACCACTAAACTAGCTCTACAACAAATGCTAAAGGAACTTCTCTAAGTGGGAAACACAAGAGAAAAGGACCTACAAAAACAAACCCCAAAACAATTAAGAAAATGGTAATAGGAACACACATATCAACAATTACCTTAAACGTGAATGGATTAAATGCTCCAACGAAAAGACACAGGCTTGCTGAATGGATACAAAAACAAGACCCATATATATGCTATCTACAAGAGACCCACTTCAGACCTAGGGACACATTCAGACTGAAAGTGAGGGAATGGAAAAAGATATTCCATGCAAATGGAAATCCAAAGAAAGCTGGAGTAGCAATACTCATATCAGATAAAATAGACTTTAAAATAAAGAATGTTACAAGAGACAAGGAAGGACACTACATAATGATCAAGGGATCAATCCAAGAAGAAGATATAACAATTATAAACATATATGCACCCAACATAGGAGCACCTCAATACATAAGGCAACTGCTAAAAGCTATAAAAGAAGAAATTGACAGTAACACAATAATACTGGGGCACTTTAACACCTCACTTACACCAATGGACAGATCATCCAAACAGAAAATTAATAAGGAAACACAAGCTTTAAATGACACAATAGACCACATAGATTTAATTGATAATTATAGGACATTCCATCGAAAAACAGCACACTACACTTTCTTCTCAAATGCACACGGAACATTCTCCAGGATAGATCACATCTTAGGTCACAAATCAAGCCTCAGTAAATCTAAGAAAATTGAAATCATATCAAGCATCTTTTCTGACCACAACGCTATGAGATTAGAAATCAATTACAGGGAAAAAAAAGTAAAATAACACAAACACATGGAGACTAAACAATACGTTACTAAATAACCAAGACATCACTGAAGAAATCAAAAAGGAAATCAAAAAATACATAGAGACAAATGATAATGAAAACACGATGATCCAAAACCTATGGAATGCAGCAAAAGCAGTTCTAAGAGGGAAGCTTACAGCTATACAAGACTACCCCAAGAAACAAGAAAAACCTCAAATAAACAATCTAACCTTACATCTAAAGGAACTAGAGAAAGAAAAAAAAACAAAAACAAAAAAAAACAAAGTTAGCAAGAGGAAAGAAATCATAAAAATCAGAGCAGAAATAAATGAAATAGAAACAAAGAAAACAATAACAAATCTCAATAAAACTAAAAGCTGGTTCTTTGAGAAGATAAACAAAATTGATAAACCATTAGCCAGACTCATCAAGAAAAAGAGGGAGAGGACTCAAATCAGTAAAATTAGAAATGAAAAAGGAGAAGTTACAACAGACACCGCAGAAATACAAAGCATCCTAAGAGACTACTAAAAGCAACTCTATGCCAATAAAATGAACAACATGGAAGAAATGGACAAATTCTTAGAAAGGTATAACCTTCCAAGAATGAACCTGGAAGAAACAGAAAATATGAACAGACCAATCACAGTAATGTAATTGAAACTGTGATTAAAAATCTTCCAACAAACAAAAGTCTAGGACCAGATGGCTTCACAGGTGAATTCTATCAAACGTTTAGAGAAGAGCTAACACCCATCCTTCTCAAACTCTTCCAAAAAACTGCAGAGGAAGGAAGACTCCCAAACTGACTCTATGAGGCCACCATCACCCTAATACCAAAACCAGACAAAGATACTACAAAAAAAGAATATTACAGACCAATATCACTGATGAATATACATGCAAAAATCCTCAACAAAATACTAGCAAACAGAATCCAACAATACATTAAAAGGATAATACACCATGATCAAGTGGGATTTATCCCAGGGATGCAAGGATTCTTCAATATATGCAAATCAATCAATGTGATACATCATATTAACAAATTGAAGAATAAAAATCGTATGGTCATCTCAATAGATGCAGAAAAAGCTTTTGACAAAATTCTACACCCATTTATGATAAAAACTCTCCAGAAAGTGGGCACAGAGGGAACCTACCTCAACATAATAAAGGCCATATACAAAAACCCACAGCAAACATCATTCCCAAAGATGAAAAACTGAAAGCGTTTCCTCTAAGATCAGGAAAAAGAGAAGGATGTCCACTCTTGCCACTAGTATTCAACACAGTTTTGGAACTCCTAGCCATGGCAGTCATAGAAGAAAAAGAAATAAGAGGAATACAAATTGGAAAACAAAATGTAAAACTGTCACTGTTTGTAGATGACATAATACTATACCTAGAGAATCCTAAGATGCTACCAGAAAACTACTAGAGCTAATCAATGAATTTGGTAAAGTTGCAGGATACAAAATTAATGCACAGAAATCTCTTGCATTCCTATACACTAATGATGAAAATTCTGAAAGAGAAGTTAAGGAAATACTCCCATTTACCACTGCAACAAGAAGAAAAAAGTACCTAGGAATAAACCTACCTAGGGAGAAAAAAAGACCGTATGCAGAAAACTATAAGACACTGTTGAAAGAAATTAAAGATGATACCATCAGATGGAGAGATATACCATGTTCTTGGATTGGAAGAATCAACATTGTGAAAAGGAGTATAGTACCCAAAGCAATCTACAGAATCAATGGAATCCCTATCAAACTACACATGGCATTTTTTAGGAAACTAGAACAAAAAATCTTAAAATTTGTATGCAGACACAAAAGACCCCAAATAGCCAAAGCAGTCTTGAGGGAAAAAAACGGAGCTGGAGGAATCAGACTCCCTGACTTCAGACTAGACTACAAAGCTATAATAATCAAGAGAATATGCTACTGGCACAAAAACAGAAATATAGATCACTAGAACAGGATAGAAAGCCCAGAGAGAAACCCACATATGTATGGTCAACTAATTTATGAGAAAGCAGGCAAGGATATACAAATGAGAAAAGACAGTCTCTTCAATAAGTGGTGCTGGGAAAACTCGACAGCTACATGTAAAAGAATGAAATTAGAACACTCCCTAACACCATACACAAAAATAAACTCAAAATGAATTAGAGACGTAAATGTAAGACTGGACACTGTAAAACTCTTAGAGGAAAACATAGGAAGAACACTCTTTGACATAAATCACAGCAAGATCTTTTTTGATCCACCTCCTAGAGAAATGGAAATAAAAACAAAAATAAACAAATGGGACCTAATGTAACTTAAAAGCTTTTGCAAAGCAAAGGAAACTACAAACAAGATGAAAAGACAACCCTCAGAATGGGAGAAAATATTTGCAAATGAATCAACGGACAAAGGATTAATCTCCAAACTATATAAACAGCTTGTGCAGCTCGATATTAAAAAAACAAACAACCCCATCCAGAAATGGGCAGAAGACCTAAATAAACAATTCTCCAAAGAGGACATACAGATGGCCAAGAAGCACATGAAAAGCTGTTCAACATCACTAATTATTAGAGAAATGCAAGTCAAAACTACAATGAGGTATCACCTCACACCAGTTAGAATGGGCATCATCAGAAAATCTACAAACAACAAATGCTGGAGAGGGTGTGGAGAAAAGGGAACCCTCTTGCACTGTTGGTGGGAATGTAAATTGATACAGCCACTATGGAGAACAGTATGCAGGTACCTGCAAAAACTAAAAATAGTTACCATATCACCCAGCCATCCCACTACTGGGCATATACCCAGAGCAAAACATAATTCAAAAAGACACATGCACCCCAATATTCATTGCAGCATTATTTACAATAGCCAGGTCATGGAATCAACCTAAATGCCCATTGACAGATGAATAGATAAAGAAGATGTGGTATATATATACAATGGAATATTACTCAGCCATAAAAGGAATGTAATTGGGTCATTTCTAGAAACGTGGTTGCATCTAGAGACTGTCATACAGAGTGAAGTAAGTCAGAAAGAGAAAAACAAATATCGCATATTAACCATATATGTGGAACCTAGAAGAATGGTACAGATGAACTGGTTTGCTGGTCAGAAATTGAGACAGAGATGTAGAGAACAAACATATGGACACCAAGGAGGGAAAGCAGCGGCAGGTGGGGGTGGTAGTGTGATGAATTGGGAGATTGGGATTGACATGTATACACTGATGTGTATAAAATGGATTACTAATAAAACATTGTATATAAAAAAATAAAGAAAAAATAATAACTAGAATTATCTGTTATTAGATATATAATATAAAAATGTGTAAATTATAACATCAGTAACCTAAAATGTGAGGGAAAGGAGAAGTAAATGTGTAGAGTGTAGCAATGCTATTGAAGTTAATTTATTATCAGTTTCCAATAGGGTGTTATAATTTTAAGATATCTGATATAAGCCTTATGGTAACCACATGGGAAATAACTATAGTAGTCACAAAAAGAACATGATAAAAAAAAGTCAAAGCATACTGATACCAAAAGATATCAAAAAAGGGAGGAGGACAGGAAAGAACAATAGATCTACAAAACAGCCAGAAAACAATAAACAAAATGTCAATAGTAAGTTCTTACTTATTAATCATTATTTAAATGTAAATGAATTAAATTCCTAATCAAAAGACACAGAATGGTTGAAAGGATTAAAAAAAAAAAAAAGATCCAACGATATGCTGCCTATAAGAGACTAACTTTAGCCTTAAAGATACACATAGACTGAGAGCAAAGGGATGGAAAAACATATTTCAAGCAAGTGTTAACAAACAAACAAACAAACAAACAAACCAGGGGTAGCTACTTATATCAGGAAAAATAGACTTTAATGTAAAAATGTAAAAAGAGACAAAGAAAGTTATTATACAATGATAATGGGGGTCAATCTATCAAGAAGATATAACAATTGTAAATATTTATGCACCAAACATTGGAGCACCTAAGCAGATAAAGAAAAAACTAACATAGCTAAAAGGAGAAATAAAGAACATTATATTATTACATGGAGTCTTTAATACTCCACTCTCAACATTGGATAAATTGTCCAGAGAATCAATAAGGGGACAGTATACTTGAATAACACTATAGACCAAATGGAGTAACAAACATATACAGAACATTATATCCAACAGCAGCAAAATAAACATTCCTCTCAAACTCACATGGAATATTTTCTAGGATAGAACATATGTTAGGCCACAAAACAAATGTTAGCAAATTCAAGAAGGTTGAAATCATACCAAGTATCTCCTCCGACAAAAATAGTATGAAACTAGAAATCAGTAACAAAAGGAAAACTCAAAAACTCATGAATACATGGAAATTAAACAACACTCTCCTAAACCAGTAATGAATTAAAGAATAGATTGAAGAGGTAAGAAAAAAGTATCTTGTGACCAACAAAAATGAAAATATATACCAAAACTTATGAGATGAAACAAAAGCAGTTCTAAAAGGGATGTTTATAGCCGAAAGAAAAAAAGAAGGCCTACATTAAAAACAAGAAAGATCTCAAATAAACAACCTAACTGTCCACCTAAAGGAACTAGAAAAAGAACAACAAGCAGCCCAAAGTTAGCAGAAGGAAGGAAATAATAAAGATTAGAGCAGAAACAAATGAAATAGAGAACTGGAAAACAACAGAAAAGATTAACAAGAGTTTTGTTCCTTGAAAAGATAAAGTTGACAAACCCTTTGTTAGACTAACCAAGGGAAAATAGAGAACCCAAATCAACAGGATAATAAATGAAAGAGTAAATATTACAATGGGTACCACAGAAAAAGAAAGGGTGTTAGAGGCTACTATGATCAAAAATATGCCATCAAACTTCTAGGACAATCTATAAGAAATGGAAAATTTCTTTGATACATAAAAACTACTGAAGAGAGTTCCCAAGATGGTGGAATAATAAGACCCCGACTCTTTCAGGCATGCCAACATTACAACTATTTATAGAGAAACCGTTGATGAGAAAGACCAGGATCTACAATAAAAGACCTTCTACAACCAAAGATATAAAGAAGGAACCACAAGTAGATGGGTAGGAGGGATGGACTCATGGTACAGTCAAGACCTACACCCCCAGGTAGGCAATCCACAAATAGTAGAATAATCACAATTGCAGAGGTTCTCCCCAAGAAACAAGGGGTCTGACCCCATATTGGGCTCTCCAGCATGGGGGTCCTGCACTGGGAAGATGAGCCCACAGAACATTTGGCTTTGAAGGTCAGCAGGGTTTCCTATGTGGAGACCCAGAGAGCTGTGGGAAATAGAGACTCCACTCTTTAAGGGTGCACACAAAATCTCACATGCTCTGAGACCCAGAGTAGAAGCAGAAATTTGAAAGGAGCCTGGGTCAGACCCACCTGTTAATCTTGGAGAATATGCTGGAGAGGCAGGAGGCAACTGGAGCTCACTCTGGGGACACAGATATGGACGGCAGCCTTTTTGGGAGCTTTTTCTACCACGTGGACACTGGTGCTAGTAAGCACCACTTTGGAGTCTTCCCTCTAGTTTGTTAACCTTGGGACCCAGCCCCACCTCCACCCACCAGACTGTATGCAGCACTGCTGGGATGCCTCAGGCCAACCAATTTGCCAGATGGAGACACAGATCTACCCACCAGCAGGCAGGCTGCCTTAAAACCCCTTGAGCTCACAAGCATCCCTGGACATAGCCTTGTCCACCAGAGGGCCCAGGAACTGGCCCTGCACATCAGGGTATAGGCACTAGAACTGGGACACCCAGGGACTTACAGCCAGAGATCCAGGGACACACCTCTGCCCACCAGTGGGTAGGCACCAGCCCCAGAACCACCTAGACACAGTCCCACCCACCAGTGTGTGGACACCAGCTCCAGGACAACTGCAGCCCTGCAGCCTGACCTGTCAGACCCAGTCCACCCACCAGCAGAACATCAGCTGTGAAACACCTTGGGTCCCTCAGCCAGCTGCTCTTGGATCCAGCCCCACTCACTAATGGCTCAAAACAAGCTTTGGGAACCCTCCTTCTCTGAGACACCAGAGCCAGCTGTGTCAGGAATCAGCCCCATTCACCAGCAGTCCAACACCATCTCTGGGACCCCTGAGCCCACAGACCCCAGGACATGGCTCTCCCTGTCAGTGGACCAACACTAGCCCCAGGATATGACTTTACCTACCAGCAGGTGTGCACTGGCCCCAGGACCACAGTGTCCCTTCAGCCTGCCTGGTCAAGACCCAGCCAACACACAAGCAGGTCAGCACCAGCCCTGGGATTCCCTGGGTTCCAGCCCCACACAACAGTGGCCTGACACCAGCTTCAGGATCTCAAAGCCCTACAGTCAGAGTCTCTGAGAAACAGCACCATCCACCAGTGAGACAGAATTAGCACTGGGACCCCCTAGGTCCCAACCCCACCCACCAGAAGGCCAAAACCCACTCTGAGATACCTTGGACACCTCAGAAAGTTGCCCTGAGATACAGCCCCACTCACCAGTGGGCTGACACAAGCTATGGGATAACTCGAAAACCTTAGCCAGCCACGTCAGGAACTGGCCCCGCCTACCAGCAGGCTAACACTAGATCTAGGAACCATGGCCCTGTAACCACCCACCCCAGAACCTGACTCTGCCCTCCAGTCAGCCAGCCACGGGACCTACTGGTGTTCTGCAGCCAGTCAAGCTATGACCCAGCTCCACAAACCAGTGGCTGGCACTGTTGCACAAGGCAGCGCTTGGCAACCAACTGGACAAGGGACAGTTACACCTACCAGACCACACACAGCAGTCAGCCCACCACAACAGAAGGGTCTGTGCAGTCAACATAGGGGTTACCCCTAGAACATATAGCTCTTGTGACTAGAAAGGTGTGTGCTACTGGGATGCATAGGATGTCTCCTACAAAAGGACAAGTTCAGGAATACAACAAACATACCAGATACATAGAAATAAAGCCAGATAATTAGGCAAAAAGAGGTGACAGAGAAACATGTTTCAAAAGAAGGAACAAGATAAAGAAGAAACAGAAGAACTAAGTGAAGTGGAGATAGGCAATCAACCAGATAAAGTTTTCAAGGAAATTATCATAAAGATGATCAAAGAACTCAGGAGAATAATGGAAGAACAGACTGAAAAGTTAGAAGTTTTTAACAAAGAGCTAAAAAATATGAGGAAGAACTAAAAAGAGATGAAAAATACAATAACCGAAATGAAAAATAAACTAGAAGTAATCAACAGCAGATTAAATAATACAGAGAAACAGATCAGAAAGCTGGAAGACAGAGTACTGGAAATCATTGAAGTTGAACAGAAAAAAAAAAGAAAAGAAAAAAGGATAAAAAGAAATGAGGACACTTTAAGAGACGTCTGAGAAAATATCAAGCATAATAACACCTAGAAGGAGAAGAGAAAGAAAGGGGCAGGGAACAGATTTGAAGATGGTAACTGAAAATTTCTTAACCTGGGAAAGGAAACAGACATCCAAGTTTGGGAAGCACAGAGAGCCTCAAACAGAATCAACCCAAAGAGGACTGCACCAACACACATTATAATTAAAATGGAAAAATTTAAAGACAAAGAGAGAACATTAAAAGCAGCAAGGAAAAAAAGTAACATGTTACACACAAGGGAATTCCCATAAGGCTATCAGCTGACCTTTTTTTTTAAAGAATTGAAAAAAAATTTTTTTAATGTTTGTTTATTTATTTATTTATTTGGCTGTGCCAGGTCCTAGTTGTGGCAAGTGGGTTCCTCATTGTCACATGAGGGATCGTCATTGCAGCATGTGGGATCTTTAGTTGTGGCATATGGGAAATTTAGCTGTGGCATGTGAACTCTTAGTTGCAACGTGTGGGATCCAGTTCCCTGACCAGGGATCAAACCCAGGTCCCCTGCATTGGGAGTGCAGAGTTCTAGCCAATGGACCACCAGGGAAGTTCCTGTTAGCTGAACTTTCAGCAGAAACTTCGCAGGCCAGAAGAGAGTGGCATGATATATTTAAAATGTTGAAAGGGGGAAACCTACAATCAAGAATACTCTACCAAGCAAGGCTCTCATTCATATCTGATGGAGATCTCAATAGATTTACAAATAAGAAAAAGCTAAAAGAGATCAGCACCACCAAACCACCTTTACAAGAAATGTTAAAAGGACTTTTCTAATTTAAAAAAATGCCACAACTAGAAATATAAAAATTATAAAAGGAAAAATCTCATGGGAAAGGAAAATATACAGTAAAGGTGGTAAATCAACCACTTCAAGTCTACTAAGAAGGTTAAAAGACAGAAGTAATAAAATCATATCCACAATAAGCAGTTAAGGGATACAGAAAAACAAATAGATATAAAATATGATGTCAAAATGGTAATTGTGAGGAGGGGGAGTAAAAAATGGAAGGTTGTTAAAATGCATTTGAAATTAAAAGTTCAGCAACTTTAAAAAATTACATATAGGGCTTCCCTGGTGGCGCAGTGGTTGAGCGTCCGCCTGCCGATGCAGGGGACGCGGGTTCGCGCCCCAGTCCAGGAGGATCCCACATGCCGCGGAGCGGCTGGGCCCGTGAGCCATGGCCGCCAAGCCTGCACGTCCGGAGCCTGTGCTCCACGGCAGGAGAGGCTGCAGCAGTGAGAGGCCCGCATACTGCAAAACAAAAAAAATTACATATATATATACACACACACACACACACAAAGAGAAAAAGAGAGAAAGATTGCCATATATAAACATCATGGTTTATATATAAACCATACATAAACCAAAGATCTATAATAGATACACACACACACACACACACACACAAAGAGAAAGGAATCCATTCATAACACTAAAGAGAGTTATCAACTTACAAGAGAACAAAAGAAGGAGGAACAAAAAAGAACCACAAAATGATCCAAAAGCAATGAACAAAACAGCAATAAGTACATACCTATCAATATTATTTTGAATGTAAATGGACTAAACGCTCCAATAAAAACACATAGAGTAGATGAATGGATACAGAAATAAGACCCATATATATGCTGCCTATAAAAGACTCACTTCAGATCTAAACACACACAGAGACTGAAAATGAGGGGATGGAAAAAGTTATTCCATGCAAATGGAAATCAAAAGAAAGCCAGAGTAGCAATACTTATATCAGACAAAATAGACTTTGAAACAAATAATGTTACAAGAGATGAAACAAATAATGTTACAAGAGACAAAGAAGGACATTACATAATGATCAAAGGATTAATCCAAGAAGAAGATATAACATTTAAAAATATATAAGCACCCAAAAAGTGAGCACCTAAATACAAAAAGCAAATATTAACAGATATAAAGGGAGAAATTGATAGTAACACACTAATAGTAGGGGACTTTAACACTACATTTAACATCAATGGACAGATGATCCAGATGGAAAATCAATAAGGAAACACTGGCCTTAAATCACACATTAGACAAGATTGACTTAACAAAAATATATAGAACATTCCATCCACAACAGCAGAATACACATTCTTTTCAAGTGCACATGGAACATTCTCCAGGATAGATCACATGCTGGCCAGAAAACAAGCCTCCTTAAGTTTAAGAAAATTTAAATCATATAGAGAATTTTTTCTGACTAGAGCCTTATGAGACTAGAAAATAAACTACAAGAAAAAACCTCTCACTCCCCCAAAAACACACACATGGAGGATAAATAATATGCTATTAAACAACCAATGGAGCATTGAAGAAATCAAAGAAGACATTTTTTAAAAGCTGGAGACAAATGAAAACAAAACAACTGAAATCAGGCTGCAGCAAAATCAGTTCTAAGAGGGAAGTTTATACAAGACAAGACTATCTCAGGAAACAAGAAAATGCTCAACTGAACAACTTAACCTTACACCTAAAGGAACTAGAAAAAGAAGAACAAAACTCAAAGTTAGTACAAGGAAAGAAATCCTAAAGATCAGTGCACAAATAAATGAAACAGAGACCAAAAAAAAAACCCAATAGAAAAGATCAATGAAACTAAGAGCTGGTACTTTGAAAAGATACACAAAATTGATAAAACTTGAGCCAGGCTCATCAATGATAAAAGAGAGAGTACCCAAATCAATAAAATCAGAAATGAAAAAGGAGAAATTACAACGGACACCACAGAAACACAGAGGATATAAGAGATTACTATGAACAACTATATGCCAATAAAATGGGCAACCTAGGAGAAATGGGCAAATTCCTAGAAACGTATAATCTCCCAAGACTGAACCAGGAAGATATAGAAAATATACTAATTACCAGTAATGAAATTGAATCAGTAATTTAAAAAACTCCAAACAAATGAAAGTACAGGACCAGATGGACTCACAGGTTAATTCTACCAAATATTTAAAGAAGGGTTAACAACTATCCTCAAACAATTCCAAAAAAATTTCAGAGAAAAGAATACTTCTGAATTCACTCTACAAAGCTAGCATCACCCTGATACCAAAACCACATAAAGATATCAGAAAAAAAAGAAAATTACAGGCCAGTATCACTGATGATCATAGATGCAAAAATCCTCAACAAACCATTAGCAAGCTGAATTCAACAGTACATTAAAAGGATCATACCCTGTAGTCAAGTGGGATTTATCCCAGGGATGCCAGGATGTTTCAATACTGCTAATCGATCATTGTGATATACTGCATTAACAAATTGAAGAATAAAACCATATCATCATCCTAATAGATGCAGAAAAAGCTTTTGACAGAACTCAACACATATTTCTGATAACAACTCTCCACAAAGGGGGTATGGAAGGAACATACCTCAATGTAATAAATGCCATATAAGACAAACTCACAACTAACATCATACTCAATGGTGAAAAGCTGGAAGCATTTCCTCTATGATCAAGAGTGCTACAAGGATGCCCACTCTCACCACTTTTATTCAACATAGTATTGGGAGTCCTAGCCACAGCAGACCAGCAAAAGAAAAGGAATCCAAACTGGAAAGGAAGAATTAAAATGTCACTGTTTGCAGATAACATGATACCATACAGAGAAAATCCTAAAGATGTCACCAAAAACCTACCAGAGCTCATCAATTAATTTAGTAAAGTTTCAGGATAGAAAATTAATATACAAAAATCTGTTGCATTTCTATACACTAACAATGAACTATTGGAAAGAGAAATTAAGGGAACAATTCCATTTACAATCACATCAAAAAGAATAAAACACCTAGGAATAAATCTAACTAAGGAAGTAAAAGACCTGTACTTGGAACAAGATACTGGAAATAAATCGAAGATGACACAAACAAATGGAAAGATATATTGTGCTCATGGATTGGAAGAATTAATGTTGCTAAAATGACCATATTACCCAAGCAATCTACAGATGTCATGTCATCCCTAACAAAATACCAATGACATTTTTCACAAAACTAGAACAAGTAATTTAATAATTTGTATTGAAATACAAATAACTCAGAGTAGCCAAAACAATCTTGAGAAAGAAAAACAGAGCTGACTTCAAATTACACTACAAAGCTACAGTCATCAAACAGTATGGTACTGGCACAAAAACAGACACATAGATCAATGGACCAGAATACAGAGCTCAGAAATAAACTCATGCACTTATGGTCAATTAATCTATGACAAAGGAGGCAAAAATATACAATGGGGAAAAAGAGAGTCTCTTCAACAAATGGTACTAGGAAAACTGGACAGATACATGTAAAAGAATGAAATTAGAACATTTTGTCACACTATATACAAAAAATAAATTAAAATGGATTAAAGACCTAAATGTAAGACTGGAAACCATAAGACTTCTTAAAGAAAACTTAGGCAGAACATTCTTTGACATAAATCATAGTAATAATTTTTGGGTCTCTCTCCCAAGGCAAATGAAACAAAAGCAAAAATAAACAAATGGGACCTAATTAAACTTAAAAGCTTTTGCCCAGCAAAGGAAACCTGTGTCAAAATGAAAAGACAACCTACTGAATAGGAGAAAATATTTTCAAATGATATGGCTGATGAAGGCTTAAAATCCTAAATACATAAACATCTCATACAACTCAATATCAAAAAACAAAAAAAATCCAAACAACCCAGTTTTCAAATGAGAAAAAGTTCTGAATAGACATTTTTCTGAAGAAGACATACAGATGGCTAATGGGCACATGAAAAGATATTTAACATCATTATTCATCAGAGAAATATAAATCAAATCCATAACGTGAGGAATATCTCCTCACACCCGTCAGAATGGCTATCATCAAAAAGACCACAAATAATAAATGTTGGAGAGGATACGGAGAAAAGGGTGCCCTTGTACACTGTCAGCAGGAATGTAAATTTGTGTAACCACCATGGAAAAAATGTAAGGAGGTTCCTCAAAAAACTAAAAATAGAGTTACCATATGACCCAGCCATTTCACTCCTGTCTATGTATCCAAAGAAAATGAAAACATTAATTCAAAAAGAAACATGTACTCCAGTGTTGTGAGCATTATTTACAATTGTCAAAATATGGAAGCCATCTAAGTGTCTATCAAAAGATGAATGGATATAAAAGAAGTGATATATATAGATACACACACACACACACACACACACACATATATACATACAGTGGAATACTACTCAGCCATAAAAAAGAATGAAATTTGCAACACATGGATGGACCTGGAGGGTATTATGCTTAGCGAAATAAATCAGACAGGGGAGAAAGACAAATACTGTATGTTAGCACTTATATATGGAACCTAAAAATACAAAACAAGTAAATGAATACAACAAAACTAAAACAGACTCACAGATATAGAGAACAAACTAGTGGTTACCAGCTGGGGAGAGGGAAAGGGGTGGGGCAAGATAATGGTAGCAGATTAAGGTACAAACTACTATGTATAAAATAAATAAGTGCAAGGATATATTGTGCACAGGAAATATAGCCAATATTTTATAATAACTTTAAATGGAGTATAGTCTATAAAATAAATGAATCATTATTCTTTACATCTGAAACTAATATAATATTTTAAAACTATATCTCAATTTTTGTAATTTATGAAAAGAAAGACACAACCTACCAAGACTGAATCAGGAAGAAATAGAAAATCTGAGGCCACCAACTACTAGCAAGGAAATTGAATCAGTAATCAAAAATCTAACAAGAAAAAGCACCACTTAGCCTAGCTTAGCTTTGCCCTAGATCCCAAAGATTTTCTTCTGTTTTTTCCTGAAAGTTTTATAGATTTTTTTTTATTTTAAAGTTAAGTGCATGATTCATTTTGAGTTAAGTCAAGGTTTGTGTGTGCGTGTGTGTTTTGTTTGTTTGTTTGTTTGGGATAGGGATTCCAATTGCTCCAGCATCATTAATAGGAAAGGTGACTCTTCCTATATGTAACTGCTTTGCAATTTTGTCAAAAATCAGTTGGGTCTGTGTATGGGTTTATTACTGGGTTCTCTATTCTGTTCCATTGATCTATGTGTCTATCCATCTGCTAAATATCACACAGTTGATTATTGTAGCTATATAATAACTTTTGAAATCATGTAGACTGATTTCAAATTTTTCAAAATTATTTTTGATTATTCTAGTTTCTTTAAGTTTTTATATATATTTTGGATTAAAATAGTCTATAATGACAAAAAATCTTGCTGAGATTTGACAGGCATGGCTTTAAATCTGTATGTCTATTTGGGGAGAATTGACACCCTTACTATGCCGTCCACAAACACAGTATATTTCTCCATTTATTTATTTATTTTATTTCTTTCATCAAAATTTTGTATTTTTTAGCATATAAGTTCTGCACATATTTTTTAAATTTTCACTTAAGTTTTCCTTTTTGCTATTGTAAAGGTACTACATTTAAAATTTTGGTATTTATGTATTCATCAATAGTATATAGAAATACAACTGATATACAGTATCATATCCTGCAAACTTCCTGATATAATTATTAGTTCTAGAAGTTTTTTTTTAATAGATTCCTTGGAATTTTCTATATAGATAATCATGTCTTCTGCAAATAGAGAAAAATTTTCTTCTTTCCTTTTTGAGCAGTATGCTGTTTATTTCTCTTTCCTGCCTTATTGTGCTGGGTGTAACTTCTATCACTATGTTGAAAAGAGTGGTGAGACAGGAACAAAAGAAGACATCTTGCCTTGTTTCTGACTTAAAATAATTCATTCAGTCTTTCACCATTATGTATGTTAGCTATAGGCTTTTTGTAGATGTTCTTTATGAAGTTGAGTAAGTTCCACTTCTATTTCTAGTTTTCTTAGAGTTTTTATTATGATTGATGTTATGATAAGGTTTTCTTCATTAGCCTGTTAATATGGTGTACCTCATTGACTGACTTTTGACTATGAACAAGCATCCCCTGGAAGCTTTATTTTATTTATTCCCTGGAATAAACCCTGCTTGGTTATGGTATACAATTCCTTTTATATATTGCTGCATTCTATTTGCTAATATTTTGTTAAGGATTTTTGTATCTATTCTTTAGTGATGCTGGTTTGTAGTTTTCTTTTTTCTTTTCTTTTGTACCATCTTTGTCTGGTTTTGGTATCAGGGAATATTAGCTTCATAAAATGAATTAGGAAATTTTCCCTTCTCTTCTATTTTGTGGATGAGATTTTGTGGAATTGGTGCTTATTTAAAAAAATTCTCCAGTGAAATCATCTGGATTTCTTTGGGGGGAGGTTTTAATTTACAAATTAAACCTCCTTAAAAGTTATAAAACAATTCAAATGATCTATTACATACTGACTTATGATAGTATTTCTTTTCATCTAAGTTGTTGAATTTATGTGTGTGAAGTTTTTTTGTCATATTCCCTCACACTTTTTTTTTTTTTTTTTTTTTTTTTTTTTTTTTGCTGTACGCGGGCCTCTCACTGCTGTGGCCTCTCCCGTTGCGGAGCACAGGCTCCGGACACACAGGCCCCGCGGCCATGGCTCGCGGGCCCAGCCGCTCCACGGCATGTGGGATCTTCCGGGATAGGGGCACGAACCCGTGTCCCCTGCATCGGCAGGCGGACTCTCAACCACTGCGCCACCAGGGAAGCCCCCCTCACACTTTTTTGATGTCTGTAGGATCTGTAGTAACATCTCTATTTCATCCCTGAGAGTGATGATTTGTGCCGTCTCTATATTTTTGTTGTCAGTCTCACTAGAGAATTGTCAAGTTTATTGGTCTTTTCAAAAAAACAGCTCTTTGTTTCATTTATTTTCTGTAGTGATTTCCTGACTTCATTTTCATTGACTTCCACTCCCCCTTTTATTATTGTCATACCTCCACTTGCTTTCAGTTTATTTTGCTTTTCTTTTTCTTAGTTCTTAAGGCTAGAGCATAGACTATTTGATTTGAGATTTTTCCTCTTTTCTGATGTATAATTTAATGATATAAATATCATTCTCAGCACAGCTTTACTGTGCCACACAAATTTTGATATGTTGTATTTTTTATTTTCTGTTCAATTTATTTTTTAATTTTCCTTAAGATTTCCTCTTTGACTTATGGATTACTTAGAAGTGCACCCTTTGGTTTCCAAATGCTTAGGATTTTCTCATTACCTTTTTGTTATTGACTTCTAGTTTGATTCTGTTGTGGTCAGAGAACACACTCTATATTACTTTAATTATTTAAAAATTTTCTTTGATTTGTTTTATGGCCCAGGATATGGTCCATATTTGTATATCTCTGGGGACCACATGGACCAAATGTGTATTCTCCTGATGTTTGATGGAATGTTCTATAAATGTTGATCAGCTACTGATGGTTGATGGTACTGTTGAGTTCTTCTATAGCCTTCCTGATTTTTTATCTAGTTATCTATCAATTGTTGAGAATGGGGTGTTGAAGTCTCCAACCATAATTGTGGATTTGTCTATTTCTCCTTTCAGTTCTACCAGTCTTTGCTTTACATATTTTGCAGCTCTGTTTTTTGATGCATACACACTTAGAAGTTCTATGCCTTTTTGGTGTATTAATGCTTTTACCAGGATATAATATCTCTCTTTGTCTCTGGCAGTTTTCTTTGCTCTGAAGTCTGCTTTATCTGATATTCTTAGAGCCACTTCTGCATTCTTTTGATTAATATGTACCTGATATATCTTTTTCAATCCTTTTGATTCCAAATGTCTAAACTGTCATATTTGAAACTGTAGACACCATATAATTGGGTCATAACTCTTTATCCACTCTATTAATCTCTGTCTTTTAATTGATGTAGTTAGGTCATTTACAGTTAATACACTTATTGATATGTAAGGGCTAAAGTATGCCATATCACTTTTTGTTTCTGCTTCTTCTCTCTGTCTTTTGTTTCTATCTTTTTATCCAACCTTTGTGGATTACATGAATATTTTCTAGAATTTTACTTTGAATCATCTCTACTGGTTTCGAGTATATCTCTTGGTTTAACATTTTTAGTGGTTGTTCCAGATACTACATTATATGTATGCAAATTATCAGAGTCTACTAGTGTCATCATTTTACTATTATACCAATGAAATATAAAAACCAGATGTCCCTTTACATCCCTCTACCTTCCCACATTTATATTTAACTATTTCCTCTATAGACATTTAGAACCACATCAGACAGTGTTATAATTTTTCCTTCAATTATCAACTATAATTTAGAAAACTCAAGAGAAGAAGGAAAGCCTATTGTAATTACTCTTAATTTTACCATATTCTTCCTTCCTGATGTTTCAACTTTCCTTATTCTGCTTTCTTTCTTTTTAGAGAACTTCCTTTATCTATTCTTTTAGGGTATGCCTTCTGGTGACAAATTCTTTTAGTTTCCTTTCATCTGAGAATGTCTTGATAATTCTAAAAGTATATTTTCACTATATATAAAATTCTGGGTTGAGAGTTTTTTCTGTTAGTATTTTAAAACTTTTCTGCTACTTCCTTTTAGCTTCCATGGCTTCTGATGAAAAATCTGTTGTCATAATTGTTTTTCCCCTATAGGGAAGGTGTTGTTTTTCTTTCAAACTGATTTCAAATTTTTTTCTTTGTCTTTAGAATTGTAAAGTTTGAATACAATATGATCAGTGTGTATTTCTTTGAGCTTCTTCTGTTTGGGGTTCTCTCCATTTCTTAAACCTGCAGGTTTATGCCTTTTACCAAAATTTGGTTAGTTTTCCACCATATTTCCGTGACTGCTTTTTAAGTCCCACCCTCTTTCTCCCCTCCTTCAAAGATTCTGATGACAAAATATTAGATCTTTCATTACAGTCCCACAGGTCCCTAAAGCTCTATTCATTTTCTTTAATCTGTTTTCTCTCTGTTATTCAGGCTGAGTGAATTATACTGTTCTATCATTTGGCTCAGTGATTCTTCCTTCTGTTCCTTCCATTCTGCTATTGAGCCAATCCATTGAGGTTTTTATATTGGTTGTTGTATTTTTCAGTTTTAAAATTTCAATTGGATTTTTCCTCTATGTCTTTTATTTCTTTGCTGAGGCTTTTTCCCTTTGTTTCAAGTGTGTCTAATTGTTTGTTAATGCATTTTTATGATGACTACTTAAATTTTTTATCACATGATTCTAATGTTTCTATCATTTTGGTATTGGCATGTATTGATTGATTTTTTTCATTCTGCTTTAAATCTTCCTGGTTCTTGGTATAAAAGTAATTTTCAATTTAAACCTAGACTTTATGTTCATTAACTTATTTGACTCTGAAATTATTTAAATATTCAGTTTCAACTGAATTCCATTCTTGTGGGTGAAAAGGGGAGGAATGCTGCCTTGTTACTATCAGGCAGAGGCAGAAGTCCTGGTTTTCCAGTTGGCTTCCATTGACACTCAAGGGGGAGCTCCTCATTAATTCTGGGTATAGGTAGGAATTCCATCTCCTTAGTAACCTCCATTGATACCTCCCATGCTGGAAGGACTAGGAGAGGCTCCCCACGTGGTCTCCACTGACACCATGCAGGTTTGGGTGGCCTCATTATCATTGCATGGTGATGAAAGTCCTGACTCCCTATTAGGCCTCTATTGAAAGCACCTCAGCAAGGAAGATTAGGGCACTTCATTACTGCCAAATGGGAGTGGAGGTAGGCTCCAATGATATGATGGGGAGCTTTGTTACCACTTGCAAGGATGAAAGTCCTGGCTCCCTTACTTGGCCTCCTTTGACACCATTCCAGTGAGGAGGTTGTGATGGCTCAGGACAGCCTGGCGAGGGTAGAAATCTAGGCTCTCCATTCAGCAGTAACAGGCATGGATGGAAGTGGAGTTGTGGTATTTGACTAGAGTAGTTATTGTTCAGAATTTTTTTAAGAGGATGCCCCTTTCCTGATCCTTTGGCTAGAGAGACCAGGATTTTATTTGTGCTTTATTTTTTATTTTTTATCACTTGGCATTTCCAGGTTGCTGGCTTCTTCTACTCTAAGTCTGAAATATATTAGGCAAAATGAAATCCAAAGGTAGTTATCACCATGCTGTTGAGTCCCAAGGTCTCTCACAGGTCTGTCTACTTCTCTCCACTTTTCAGAGCCTTATTATATTTATTTTATATATAATGTTTAGGATTTTCAGTTGTACTTAGAAAAGGAACAGGGAAAGTTATCCATCTTTCTAGAATCACAAGTTCATGCCTTCTTGAACAGAGATTGTTCCCCTATATTGGATGACTCTAGCTCATTATGGGAACTATCCATTATTATGCCTATTATACTATCTTTGGTCTCTAATGAACAATTTAATAGGTCTGTTTATCCCAACTATAAGGCTCCAAGACCAGTATGCCTCATGGATTCTTCTTTTCACTTTTCACAACTGTTTATGTCCATCCTTTAGAAATTAAGGTTTAAATGAATTTAAAACATTATTTAGCAATTTACCACTGTGTAATTTAAAGCAAATTATTATCTCTATACTAAGTTTTCTTATCTATTAGACTGTTGTATATTACTTTTCTGCTGTAATTGAGCCTATCTTTATCAGCCCCTCTTCTGCTTCTGATTTGCTATGTCTCAGTTGCCATGAGCAGAGAAAAAGCTCAGGTTAACTAAGAAAAACCATTCCAGGAAGGACTCTCCTGTGAATAATGTGTATGAGGTTAGCCTGGTTAGGGTCATTCCTGGCTTTCTTATTTGTTCTTACACGTAGCACACTCTCTCAGGATTGTGTCTTCCAGAACTACTTATAATTTTTCTTTCTTTGCTCTGATTCATTTACAAAGCTTAGAAATCATTTTCTAAAAGTTTAGTATATTGATTTCTGAGGAACTTAATATTTTGTTTGTTTTTTAATATCCCAGTTGGGGGGAGGAGTTAGAGACAAGATGAATGGTATTGATTTAAAGGTTTGTAAGTGAGTTAAGTTCTGTGCTTCCTGAAATATCCTACTTCCAACCACCATATTCTGCAACACACAACTACATTAGTTAAGGTATGATAAACCATTGTAAAAATAAACAGTAAAATGTAAAAGGACTATAAACACAATAGAAATCTATTTTTCATGAACACAGAAATCCAAGGCAAGTAATTCTGGTTAGCAGTGATTTGCTTACAGTGATTCAAGAACCCCAGCACCTTCCACCTTGTGGCTCTACCCCCAGCTAGGATCTAGTAAACATCTGCATACACCTAGTAGAAGCAGAGAGAATTATAAAGGGAGCTTCTTAAAAGCTTTACATTTTGATGGCCATGCATTCTAGCCATATGCCCACCTACAGTTCTCTTAATGAGAAAGGAAAGAAGCATATTGGTGGATGAAAAAAATTTTTTTTCCTGGAAATGTTTGTTGCAACTAAACAAATTCTCACTTTCTTTCATGGTTTACTTGAACTTTACTTACATTGGGATGATTTTCCCTCAGGATAGTTACAGAAAGTTTAGTTTAAAAATAGGGGCCTCCCTGGTTGTGCAGTGGTTAAGAATCTGCCTGCCAATGCAGGGGACACAGGTCCAAGACCTGGCCCAGGAGGATCCCACATGCTGGAGAGCAGCTAAGCCCGTGCACCACAACTACTGAGCCTGCACTCTAGAGCCCACGAGCCACAACTACTGAAACCCACACGCCTAGAGCCTGTGCTCAGCAACAAGAGAAGCCACCACATTGAGAAGCCCATGCACTCCAATGAAGAGTAATCCCCGCTTGCTGCAACTAGAGAAAGCCCGCATGCAGCAATGAAGACCCAATTCAGCTAAAGATAAAAATTTTTTTAAATTATAAAAATAATTTTAGGGACTTCCCTGGCAGTCCAGTGGTTAAGGCTCCATGCTCCCAATTCAGGGGGCACGGATTCAATCCCTGGTCAGGGAACTAAGATCTCACATGCCACACAGTGTGGCCTAAAAAAAATAAATAAATAAGAATAAAAATAATATAAATTTAAAGTGTCTAGAATAGAATCCAAAATTACTCTACTTATAAAGAATGTGGAAAATGTGACCAATTCTCAAGGAAAAGGTAATTTACAGATACTATCCTTGAGAGGATTCAGAAGTTGGAATTATCAGGTAAAGATATAAAGCAGCTATTATTTCTATGTTCCATGAGGTAAACATTTCTGAAATGAATAAAAAGATATATGTCCTCAACAGAGCAACAGAAATTATATTTTAAAAAAACCAAATGAAAAATTTTAACTGAAAAATAGAATATCTGAAATTAATGTTTTCCTGGATGATGCTATAGCAGAATGGAAAGGAAAGAGAAAAAAGCCTGGACTTAAATATAGATTAATATAAATAAATCAATCAGAAAAACCAGAGGGAAGGTGACCAAGACAGCAAAGTAGGAATACCCTGAGCTCACCTCTTTCACACAGGCACACGAAAATTATAACTATTTACAGAACAACTATTGATGAGAAAAAAAATGGAAGACTAGCAGAAAAGATATTCTACAACTAAAAACATGAAGAAGGAACCAGAATGAGACATGTAGCAGAAGTGGAGACAAGTTATCATCGAGAGCTATATCCCCAGTGGGCAAGCCACAAATGGGAGGGTAATGATAGTTGCAGAGTTTATCTCCAAGGAGCAAGTGGTCCCATCCCCACATCAGGCTCCCCAAGCTGGAGGTCCTGTACTGGGAAGATGAATCCTCAGAATGATAGGCTGTGAGGGCCAGGGGGACTTACTTTCAGGAGATCCAGGGGCTGTGGAAAATAGGGACTCCACTCTTACAGGGCACATATAAAATCTCACATGATCTGGGACCCAGGGAAGAAGCAGTAATTTGAAAGAAGCCTGGGTTAGACCCATCTGCTGACCTTGGAGAGCCTCCCTAAGAGGCAGGAGGCAACTGGAACTCACCCTGGGGACACAGATACTGGTGACAACCATTTTGGGAAGCTCATTTTACCACATGGACACAGTGCTGGCAAGCAAAATTTTGGAATCCCCTAGCTTATTAGCAATGGGACCCAGCCTCATGCACCAGTCTGTTGAAACCAGTACGGGGACACCTCAGGTCAAGCACCTAGCTAGGCTGAGACAAAGCCCCACCTGCCAGCAGGATGGCTGCTTTAAGACTTCCTCAGCAAAAGCCACCTTGGGGCTCAGCCCTGCCCACAAGAGTGGTCACTCTACTCACCAGTGCACCAGCACTAGACCTAGAACCCCCCAGGGCCCTGTATCCAGAGACCCTGGGATGCAGCTCCACTCACCAGTCAGCCAGCATTAGCCCCAGAACCAGCTTCACCCACCACTGTGTAGGCACCAGCCCCAGGACCCCTGGGCTCCAGCCACACCCAGCAGAAAGCCAAAAACCAACTCTGGGACACCCAAGGCCCTGTAGCTAGAAACTCCAGGACACAACTTAGCCCACTAATAGGCCAGCACTAGCTCCAGGACGTGGCCTCACCCATTAGAGGACGGGCACCAGACTCTGAACCATGGCAGCCCCACAGCCTACAATGTCAGGACCCAGCCCACTTACCAGCAGGCCAGTACCAGCTCCAGGACCCCCTGGGCTCTGGCCCTGCCCAGGAGCAGACTGACACCAGCTGTGGGACACAATGGACCTCACGGTCAGCCATGTTAGGAACCCAACCCCACATACCAGTGGCCAGTAGTCTGTACACAAGGAAGGGCCTGGCAACCAACCAGACCAGGGGACAGCCATGCCTACCAACGACACAGAGTATCAGCCTGCCACAGCAGAAGGATCCATACAGTCACCATAGGGGGCACCCCTAGACATAGAGTTCTGGTGACCAGAAGGGAGTGCACTGCTGGGATGCATAGGATGTCTCTACAAAAGGTCATATCTGCAAGGTTGGGAAACATAACCAACCTACCAAATACATAGACTAAAAACAGCAAATTAGGTAAAAGGAGATGACAGGAATATGTTCCAAACAAAGGAACAAGATAAAACCCCAAAAGAACAAAGTAAAGTGGAGATAAACAATCTACCAGATAAAGTGTTCAAGGTAATGATCATAAAGATGTTCAAAGAACTCAGGAGAAGATTGGATGCACAGAGTGAGCATTTAGTTTTTAATAAAGAGTTAGTAAGAACCAAATAGAGATGAAGAACACAATAGCTAAAATTAAAAAATGCACTAGAAGTAGATTAGAGGAGCCGAAGGGCTAGCTGGAAGATAGAGTACTGGAAATCGCTGAAGCTGAACAGAAAAAAGAATTTTAAAAAATGAAGACAGTTTAAGAGACCTCTGGGACATCCACCCCTATAAGATTTGCAGTATAGGGGCCCAGAAAGAGAAGAGAGAGAAAGGGGCAGAGAACATATTTGAAGAGAAAACAGCTGAAAACTTCCCTAACCTGGGAAAGAAAACAAACATCCAGGTCCAGGAAGAACAGAGAATCCAAAACAAATCAATCCAAAACCACACTAAGACACATCATAATTAAAATGGTAAAAATTAAAGATTGAATATTAAAAGCAACAAGTTACATAAAAGGGAATAATATCATTGATGAACATACGTGCAAAAATCCTCGAAAAAATATTAGCAAACCAGGGACTTCTCTGGTGGTCCAGTGGGTAAGACTCCGTGCTCCCAATGCAGGGGGCACGGGTTCGATCCCTGGTTGGGGAACTAGATCCCACATGCATGCCACAACTAAGAAGTCTGCATACCACAGCTAAGAGCCCATATGCTACAACTAAGATCTGGCTGGTGTAGCCTAAATAAATAAATAAGTAAGCAAAACAAATCCAACAATACATTAAAAGGATCATATACCATGATCAAGTGGGATTTATCCCAGGGATGCTAGGATTTTTCAGTACCCACAAATCAAACAATATGAAATACCACATTAACTAATTGAATAAAAATCATATGATCATTTTAATGGATGCAGCTTTTAACACAATTCAACACCCATTTATGATAAAAACTCTCTAGAAACTGGGCATAGAGGGAACCTACCTCAACATAATAAACACCATATCTGACAAACTCACAGCTAACATAATATTGGGTTGGCCAAAAAGTTCATTCATGTTTTTCTGTAACATCTTAGAAAAACCCGAATGAACTTTTTGGCCACCCCAATACTTAATGGTGAAAAGCTGAAAGCATATTCTCTAAGATCAGCAACAAGACAAGGATGTTCACTCTCACCACTTTTGCAGATGACATGACACTATGCATAGAAAATACCAAAGACTTCACCAGAAAATGACTAGAGCTCATCAATGAATTTGGTAAAGTTGCAAGATACCAAATTAATATAAAGAGATCTGTTGCATTTCTACATACTAACAATGAACTATAAGAAAGAAAAATTAAGGAAACAATCCCATTTAAATCACATCATAAAGAATAAGAATACCTAGGAATAAACCTACCTAAGGAGGTAAAAGACCTGTACTCAGAAAACTATAAGGCACTAATGAAAGAAATTGAAAATTACACAAATATATGGAAAGATACACTGTGTTCTTGGATTAGAAGAAATTAATATTGTTAAAATGACCATACTACCCAAGGCAATCTAGATTCAATGCAATCCCTAATAAAATACCAAGGACGTTTTCCACAAAACTCAAATAATTAAAAAATTTGTATGGAAACACAAAAGACCTGAAATAGTTAAAACATCTTGGAAAGAAAAACAGAGCTGGAGGAATCACGCTCCTTGACTTCAGACTACACTACAAAGCTACAGTCATCAAAACACATGATACTGACATATGGTACTGAGACAAAAACTGACACATAGATCAATGAAACAGAATACAGAGCCCAGAAATAAACCCATGCACTTATGGCCATTAATCTATGACAAAGGAGACAAGAATATACAATGGAGAAAATACAGTCTCTTCAATAAGTGGTTTGCTGGGAAAACTGGACAACTACATGTAAAAGAATGAAATTAGAACATTTTATCACACTAAATACAAAAATAAACTCAAAATAGATTAAAGGCCTAATGGTAAGGCCAGGAACCATAAAACTCCTAGAAGAAAACTTAGGCAGAACACTGTTTGACATAAATCATACTGGTAGTTTTTTGGATCTGTCTCCTAAAGAAAAGGAAATAAAAGCAAAAATAAAAAAAATGGGGCCTAATTAAACTTAAAAGCTTTTGCACAGCAAAGAAAACATCATCAAAATGAAAATATGACCTACTGAATGAGAGAAAATGTTTACAAGTGATATGACCAAAATATATAAAAAGCTCATACAAATCATCAAAAAAAAACTGATTAAAAATGGGCAGAAGACTTGTATAGACATTTTTCCAAAGAAGACCTATAGATGGGGCTAACAGGCACATGAAAATGTGCTCAGCATCATTAATCATCAGAGAAATGCAAATTAAAACCACAATGATCTATCACTTCACACCTGTCAGAATGACTATCACCAAAAAAAACACAAATAACAAATGTTGACGAGGATGTGGCACAAAGGGAAGCTTCTTAAAATGTTGGTGGGAATGTAAATTGGTGCAGCCACTATGGAAAACAGTATGGAGGTTTCTCAAAAAACTAAAAATAGAACTACCATATAACTCAGATATTCCACTCTTTGGTATATATCTGAAGAAAAAATGAAACCACTAATTTGAAAAGATACATGCACCCCAATGTTCATGGCAGCATTATTTACAATTGCTGAGATATGAGAGCCCCCTAAGAGTCCATCAACAGATGAATGGATAAGAAGATGTGGTGTATATATACACAATGGAATACTACTCAGCCATAAAAAAGAATGGAATTTTGCCATTTACAGCAACATGGATGGACTTGGAGGGCATTATGCTACACGAAATAAGTCAGACAGGGAAGGACAAATACTGTATGATATCACTTATATGTGGAATCTAAAAAAATAAACTAGTGAATATAACAAAAAAGCACTAGACTCACAGATACTGAAAACAAACTAGTGGTTGCAAGTGGGGAGAAAAAAATGGGGCAAGCTAGGGATAGGGTATTAAGAGGTATGAACTTCTATGTATAAAATAAATAAGCTACAGGGATATATTGTACAATACAAGGAATATAGCCAATATTTTATAATAACTATAAATGGAGTATAATCTTTAAAAATTGTGAATCACTATGTTGTACACCTGTAACATACAATATTGTACAATTATACCTCAATAAAAAAAAAAGAAGAGAAAGAATTTTTAGCCAGAATATTGTGGAAAAATGACAGAAAGAGCCAGGCCTAGACTGCAACTGAGAAATAGTGAGACAAATATGCACTTGAATACAAAACAGGATTTTTCTGTCTCATAATTTAAAAACAAACACACACTTAGAAAACTGCTCTAATCACTGCTCTATTTATTTGTTTTTCAATAAGACTGTAAACTCCATTAGAACAGGGACTCTAGCACTGAACCCTCAGCATCTATCACATGTAAGTACTCAATTACTTTTTTTGAATGTTTGAAATTCCAGATTCACAAGGAAGAGAAAAACAAACATGCAGTGATGTGCTAGAGCCAAGTTGTACCCATTCACAGCGCTCAATTTTTGAATTTACAAGAGTTTTGCATGGCAATTACTAAACACAGCCACTATTAAAAGTTAAGTTCTATAAACTTACAATTAAATAAATTGTATCAAAAACAAAGATAAAAAAATTAAAAATAGAACTACCATATGATCCAGCAATTCCACTGCTGGGTATTTATTCAAAGAAAATGAAAGCTGCAGGTTTTTTTACAAAACACTCACTGTATGATTCAGTAGTCACTCTCCCGAGTATCTACCCAAATTATTTGAAAACTTATGTCTACATAAAAACAGACATACAAATGTTTTTAGCAGCTTTATTCACAATCATCAAACACTGGATTTAATGAAGATGTCCTTCAATAGGTGAATAGTTAAACAGACTCGTTAATCCATACAATGGAACATTATTCAGCAATAAAATAGAAGTGAGATATCAGGCCATGAAAAAACATGGGTGAACATTAAATGCATATTTTTAAGTGAAAGAAGGCAGTCTGAAAAAAGTATATACTATATGATTCCAATTATACCACCTTCTGGAAAATGCAAAACTACAGAGACAAAAAGATCAGTGGTTTCTAGGGGTTCTGAGTAAGAGAAGATTTAATAGGTGAAGCTCAAGGAATTTTTTAGGTAGTGATAATATTCTGTATAATATTGTAATGTTGGATATAAAATTATGCATTTGTCAAACTCATCAAATTTTAAAGCACAAAGGTGAACCTTAATGTATACAAATTTTAAAAAATATCTAGTAGGTTGGGGAATCCCAGGAAGGAAGGCAGACTATGACAAGATGTATTACAACTGTATGAAACATCCTCACTAAAGGATAGAAGGAGAGAATGTGCTGGCCTAAGCAACTCTGGAAATGATCTGAGTCTGTAAAACTAAAGGCATGAGGACTACACAAAAGCACTGCACTTCAGTTCTTAGGTGGGTAGCAGTTAATTTTGATACTTCTATACATAGACTGGAATTGAATAATTAAGTGGATAGCAGATTGTGGAAGCCAGGTTTCTCACCGTTGGAGTGAGAATTTATAGCTAATCAAGGGGTGGGGGCTAGAATGATCCCTGTGGTAATAGATTAGAGTTGGAGACATCTGTATGAACACATGTTTAATTAATATGGATACAGATGGCTACATATAGAAATTACACATGCACACAATGAAGTAATATATACACATATATTTTCCCCCTTTATCGGCTGAGAAGGCCTGAAGGCAATAACAGCATCCAAGCAAGAAGCACACATACTGCCCAGATCTTGGTTTCTAATACCATTCTACAATAAAAGGAACCAAGACCCTTTGAAGAAATGGCTGATTCTAGGACTGGAGCTATAAATATACAAGATGAGGCTAGAGCATCTTGTAGTGCTAGAAAGTGCGAAGTACTCAAACCAGGCATTAGTGGGACTATGTCAAAAAGACATAGGACCTAACTGAAAGAGTCCCCAATGGACAAAGCTTTTCTGAACAATAAAATATACAAAGTACTAGTGAATTATAACCCAAAGTACAAAAAGAAAAAAAGAAAAAGGATTCCATACTGATAAAAAGAAGTGATTGGATGTTTCAAGAGAGGATAGTAAATGGATATCCCATGAACAGTTCCAAGTAATTTATGTAGAAACTACCTCTCTGAGAAGGGGGAGCATAACTCTCCATGCTTAAGTATGGGCTGAGCATAGTGGTTTTTTCCCCAAAGACTGCAGTAGGGAAAGGCGGAGGGATGGGAGAGTAATTTTACAATACAGAAACCTACAAACACTACCTTAGCTAGGTGATCAATGTCAACATCAACAATGATAAATCATGCGACAGCATATACTCTTGATATGACGTGATGAAAATGGTACATTACCCCTTAGGTAAAAACTAAGGTAACCTAAAAGCCACTACCTGTGGCCTTTAGTTAATAATAATGTATCAATATTAGTTCATTAATTGTAATAAATGTGCCACAGTAATGTGAGATATTAAAATGGAAAACTGGGTGCAAGATATTCGAGAACCCGCTATACTATCTTCTCAATTTTTCTGTAAATCGAAAACTGTTCCAAAAAATAGTCTCTTTCTAAAAGTGAAAACCAGAAAAAATAAAAAATAAATTAAAAAAATAAAATGACAGCACTAATTCAAAAAGATATGTTCATTACAGCATTTTTACTGTAGTCAAGATTTGGCAGCAGCCTAAGTGCCCATCATCAGTGGATGGGTAAAGAAGATGTGATAACGAAGTTATATATACATACCTATATGTAAACTCAGCCATAAAAAAGAATGAAATATTGCCATTTGCAACCACATGGACATGGACCTAGAACATACAGTTCTACGTGAAGTAAGTCTGACAGAGAAAGACAAATACTGCGTGATCTTGCTTATATGTGGACCCTAAAAAACAAATGGTCAAACACAACAGAACAGAAAACACAGAACAAACAGTTGATTGCCAGGTGGGAGGGGGTAGGAGGGAGGAAAGAAATACGTGAAGGAAATTAAGAGATACAAACTTCCAGTTGTAAAATAAATGAGTCATAGATATAAAATGTACCATGTGGGGAATATAGTCAATAACTATGCAATATCTTTGTATGGTGACATATCATAACTAGACTTATCATGGTGATTATTTTGAAATATATTGAAATCAAATCACTATGTCATATAACAGGAACTAAGATAGTGTTGCAGGTCAATTATACTTCAAAAACAAACAAACCAACTATAAAAAAAAAATCAGATTTGTCCTTACCAGAGGCAGGTTTTAGAGGAGGGGGAAATGGATGAAGCAGTCAAAATGTACAAACTTCCAGTTATAAGATAAATAAATACTAGGCATATAATGTACAACATGATAAATATAATTAATACTGCTGTATGGTATATGTGAAAGTTGTTGAGAGTAAATGCTAAGATTTCTCATCACAAGGAAAATATTTTCTTTTAATTTCATATCTATATAAGATGATGGATGTTCACTAAAGTTATTTTGATAATAATTTCATGATGTATATTATGATCATTATGATGTATACCTTAAAATTATACAGTGTTGTACATCAATCATGTCTCAATAAAACTGGAAGAAAAAAAAAGAAAAAAATAAGCAGGGTCTGAGGGACCTGTGGGATAATGACAAAGTCTAACATTCATGTAATTGGGTCCCCAGAAGAGTACAGAAAGAGATCTGTGCAGAAAAAAATATTTGAAGAAATAATGACCAAAACTTCCAGTTTTGCTTAAAACATAAATCTGGGAATATATAAAAGGCTATCTTAAATTCTTTTACTGTGTGAAAGCAAATATATATCACGAAGAAGAGAGGGTGAAAAGATATATATAGTTATAAGGCTTCTAAATTTTACTTGCACTAGTAAAGTAAAGTAGACTTTGAAAAGTTTGGTGTGCATATTAAATCCTTAGAGCAATAACAACAGCAATGACAATAACAACAATGACAAAAATGCACAAAGATATAAGCTAGAAACCAATAGATAAATTACAATGGAACAGTAAAAAAATTTTTTTCAATAATTCAAAATAAGGCAGGAAAGGAGAAATAGAGGAACAAAAACCAGAAGGGATCAACAGAAAATAAATAATAATATAGTAAACCTAGATCCAACCATAGTAATAATTACATTAAATGTAATGTACTGACATAAGAAAGTCCATGTGAGGACACATCAAGAAAGTAGGCATCTACAAGCCAGGAAGAAAGGATTCCACAGAAACCAACTCTAATGGCTTCATGACCTCAGACTCCTAACACACAGAATTGTGAGAAAATAAATGTCTGTTGTTTAAGCCTTTCACTCTGTGATACTTTGTTACTGAAGTCCTCGCAGACTAATACATTTGTAATTTCATCAAGAAGAATTAACTACTCTAAATGCATATGTACCTAGCAAATGAGCTTCAACATTTATAAAGCAAAAGTTGACAGACCTATAAAAGGAGAAAAAAATTTTTAATCCACAATTGTACTCAGAAATTTCAACATACAAATTCAGTAATCAATAAAACCAGTAGACAGAAAATTAGCAATGACATAGATGACCTAAACAACACTATCAGCCATCTTGACCTAAAGATATGGATAGACCATCCCAGCCAACTACAGACAGCTAAATATACAAATTCTCTATGTGCACATGAAACCTGAATTAAGACAGACCATATCCTGGGCCAGTAAACAAGTCTTAGAAAATTTAAAAGAACTAAACTTACACAAACTATCTTCTCTGACTAAAATAATAATAATAATAATAATAATAATAATAATAATAATAATAATAATAATAAAATTAGAATGTCAATAGCAGAAATGTATCTGAAAAATTCACAAATACTTGGAAACAAAATAATACACTTTCAAAAGAGAAAAATCTCAAGGAAAAATAGGAAATATTTTGAAATGAATGAAAATAAAATTACAACATATCAAAATTTGCAGAATGCAGCTAAATCAATGTTTAGAGAAAATTTACAGCAAAAAAGGTTGATGCTTAAAAAAGTGTAAAAACAATAATATAAACTCTAATCTTAAGCATTTAGAAAAAATTTAACTACAAAGCAAGGAGAATGATGAAAATAATGAAGAGCGGAAATCAATAAAATTATTATTAGAAAATAATAGAGAAAATCAAAAGCTGATTCTTTGAAAAGATCAATAAAATTAATTAGCCTCTAACCATACTGAACAATAAAAGAAATAAAACACAAATTTCCAGTATCAGGAATGAAAGAGAGAACATTACCACAAACACTACAGACAGTAAAAATATAATAAAGGAATACTTGATCAACTCTATACTCATAAATCCGACAACATAGATGAAAATGACCAGTTTATTGAAGGACACAAACTATCAAAACATTACAGAAAAAAACAGTCTAGATAGCACCTATTATAGAAAATGAATATGTAATTTAAAACTCTGCAGCAAAACAAGCTTCAGGCCTAGATGATTTCACTGGAAAGTTTTACCAGACACTTAAGGGAAAAAAGTACCAATTCTACACAGTGTCTTACAGAAAATAGAAGAGCAGATACTTCCCAATGCATTTATGAAGGCAGCATTATCCTGATATGAAAAGTAAACAACAAAAGAAGTACAAAGAATAAAATCTTCAAACCAGTATCTCCCAAGAACATAAACGTAAGACTCCTCAACAAAACATTAGTAAATCAAATCCAGTAATATATGAAAAGAAGAATAACAACTTGCAATCAACTGTAGCTTATTCTGGGAATGCAAGATTGATTTAACATTTGAAAATCAATGTAAGTTATAATATTAATAGATTTAAAAAGAAAAATCTTATGATCATATCAATAGATAAGTAAAAAATTGACAAATTTCAAAATCCATTTTTGATTTTAAAAAAACCTCTCAGAAAATAGATAAAAAAAGAGAACTTCTTTAACCTGATAAAGTACATCTACAAAATATCTGTAGCAAACATCATACTTACTGGTGGAAGATTTCATGCTTTCCTCTAAGATCAAGAAAAAAGAAAGGATGTTCACTATCAGCACACCTATCCAACACTGTACTGGAATTCCTACTCAGTGCAATAAAGCAAGAAAAAGAAATTGAAGGACTATAGGTTGGAAAGGAAGAAATATAACCGTTTGTTTTCACTGATAAAAAAGCTGTGTAGAAAATTTTAAAGAATCTACAAACAAGTTTCTAGAACTAAAAGTCTCAAGATACAAGATCAACAAACAAAAATCAATCATTTCTATATATTAGTAATGAACAATTATTTAAAAATTAAAGTACTGCTTACATGTACAAAATGCATGAAATACTTAGGTATAATAAAATATGTGTAGGTCTGTATTTGGAAGGCAACACAACACTGATAAAAGAAATCAAAGACCTAAATAAACAGAGAGATATACTACGTTCATGGGTTAAAGAAACAATAGTGTTTAAGATATTGATTCTCCCCAAACTGATCATAGATTTAATGTAATCCCTATCAAAATCCAAACACGATTTTTAGATCATGATTTTTATTTCAAAATTAATCTATTACTTATATGGAAAGGCAAAAGAACTAGAATAGTCAAAACAATGTTGATAAACAAAGTCAGAGGACTTATACCACCTGGTTTTAAGACTACTTTAAAGCTACAATAATCAAGACAATATAGTATTGTTGAAAAGTTAGATGCATAGATCAAATAAACAGAATTAAGAATCCAGAAATAGAGCCTTGTAGATATGGTCAATTGATTTTTTTCTAAACAAAGACACAAAGCAACTCAGTGGAGAAAGGAGGATGTTTTCAAATGATCCTGGAACAAGTGGAATATGGCAAAAAAAAAAAAACTAAAAACTAAACTTCACATCATATTAAAAACTTGACTCGAGTTATAGACTTAAGTGTACAACTTACAACTATAAAATCTTTAGACAAAAACATGACATAATTACTGTAATGTTGTATCAAGGAGTTCTTAGGTGCCACCACAAAGGTATAATTCATTAAATAAAAATGCAATAAATCATACTTCTACAACATTAAAAACTTCTACTCTGCAAGTTATACTACTCTGCAACACATACTGTTGAGAGAATGATAATGCAAGCCACAAACTGGGAGAAAATATGTGGATGTCACATATCTAAGAACTTGTATGCCAAATAAATAGCAAAGCCTCAAAACAAAATAATAAGCAAATAACCAACCCAATAAAAATGGACAAAAGACTTCAATGAACACTTCAACACAGATACAGATGGGAAATAAACACTTTAAAAATACTCAACCTCATTAGTCATTAGGGAAATGCAAATTAAACCACAATGAGATGCCAGTATATACCTTTTGGAATGTCTAAAATATATTTTTTTAAAACTGAAAATATCGAACACCAACGAGGAGGTAAAACAATTGGAGCTTTCACACATTGCTGTTGGGAAAGCAAAATGATACAGTCACATTGGAAAACCAAAAATTATAAAAATTAGAAAGAAGAAAATATATTGTCAAGCACCTCATAAAAAACAAAATGCAAATGGCACATAAACAAGCGGGGAAAAGTTCAGGCCCAGTACTAAGCAAATAAATGAAAAGTAAAATATCAGGGAGATATTCGTCTTTACAATTCACCACCAACAAGGATTTTTAAAATAAGAATACCCAATATTTGCAAAGATTCAGTAAGACACATATTCTCATAAATTATTGGTGGCAATGTAATTTGTTAAAGCCCTCCAGAACATGATTTGTAAATATCTGTCATAAGCTATAAAAAATTTCATTCTCTTCAAATCAGTAATTTTACTCCCCTGAATGGATCGTAAGGAAGTAATCAAAAATGAAGACAAAGATTTATATATAAAGAAGTCCATCATGACATTATTTTAATACCAGAACACTGGAAGCAAACTTAATACACAGTTCAGCCAATAAAAATATGTATGAAGCATTTTGGATGACATGGGAAATACTTCTGCTGCAATGATAAGTAAAAAAGAGGATAGAAAACTATACATAATATGACCCTGGTAATATATCTATAAATATATATGTATAATTTTAAGAAGATTAGGATTATTTGTATGTGGATATATAGTATGTGCATGACTACAAAGAAATACAACCATTAAGACTGCCAGACTGGACTTTGTCATTTTATTTTATTTTTTAAATAAATTTATTTATTTAATTTACTTTTGGCTGTATTGGGTCTTCATTGTGCGTGTGGGTTTTTCTCTAGTTGCAGAGAGTGGGGGCTACTCTTCATTGCAGTGTGTGGGCTTCTCATTGCAGTGGCTTCTCTTGTTGTGGAGCACAGGCTCTAGGCACGCGGGCTTCAGTAGCTGTGGCTTGTGGGCTCTAGAGCGCAGGCTCAGTAGTTGTGGTGCACGGGCTTAGCTGCTCTACAGCATGTGGGACCTTCCCGGAGAAGGGCTCAAACCCATGTCCCCTGCATTGGCAGGTGGAACAACTGCACCACCAGGGAAGCCCTTTGATTCTATTTTTTAAATAGTTAAAACATTTTCTTAAATTTTCTGGCATTTTTACATTAAAAAATTGTACTACTTTTATAATCAGATAATATAACCACATTATTTTAAAATAATGTTTTACTTTATCACAGGATCTGGGTTTTAAATCTGTAAGAGGGCTGTGAAGCGAGATGACACGGTTCATGAATTAGTGCTCTGGTTTCTCTGCATCTGGAGGTAGTTTTGAGACCTCAGGAGAAGGAAGAAAACAGGAAGGACCTGCTCACTGCATCCAGGACAACTGCTGGAGACAATCACTCTCCATGAAGATGGAATGGGCAAGGACCCCATTCATCACCTCCAAGATTGCCAACAGGACAGTCACATGCTACTTCAGAAACAGGAGGAGTTTTCTCCAGAAGGGAAAGAACTGCTGTTATTGCAGCAACGGAGGCCGTTTGAAACCAATTAACATGTGGCACATTGTACAGAGGACTGAGGAGGCCCATGATTCGGAGGAGTTATAGGTTATATATGAGAGCTATCACACTTCAGGAGTGCTATCATCAGCAAGTAGAGAGTCTTTTCAAGGACTAGGATGTTCTTTTGCATGAAGAGGGGATGACAGTTTTATTGAATAAAGTTGCACAATAAGCAATAGGGTAAATAACATACAACCTCTGGCTCAAGAATTAATTGCATAGATTTATTAATAATGTTAGGGAAGACTATTGCCATCCAATTCCTGATCAAGAAAATGGTGGATTTGGGAATACATACCCTCATTGGGAGATATCCCTGAGATTAAATATAAACTGGAATACCTCACTGAGGCAGTTGCCACTTTGAGATAGTTGCTGTGTTAACATGGTTATATGAGAACTGGGCATCAATGGTGGATACTTAACAATATACCCTTGATACAAAAATATAAGATAATTGAATATAGGCATGTCCTTCCCAAGTAGACAATGTCTTTGCATTTGCTCTTTTCACTGGGGGAAACTGATATTACCCTACTTGCATGAGAAAATAAATGAAAAGGGGTCCCAGAATGTGTCTCAAGTTTCTACCCAGGATGGAAAAATTATGGAAATCAAGAATGGAAAGACAGAGGACCCTGTCCCAGTTACTGTGGCTGTGTTATAAATCACTTCTTTTTTTAAATTTTGAATTATATTTTATTTTTATACACAGCAGATTCTTATTAATTATCCATTTTATAAATATTAGTGTATGTATGTCAATCACAATCTCCCAGTTCATCACACCACCACCCACCCCGCCACTCTCCCCTCTTGGTGTTCATACTTTTATTCTCTACATCTGTGTCTCTCTTTCTGCCCTGCAAACCAGTTCATCTGTACCATTTTTTCCAGATTCCTCATATAGGCATTAATATATGGTATTTGTTTTTCTCTTACTGACTTACTTCACTCTGTATGACAGTCTCTAGATCCATCCACGTCTCTACAAAAGACACAATTTTGATCCTTTTTATGACTGAGTAATATTCCATTGTATATATGTGCCACATCTTCTTTATCCATTCATCTGTCGATGGACACTTAGGTTGCTTCCATGTCCTGGCTATTGTAAATAGAGATGCAATGAACATTATGGTACAGGACTCCTTTTTGAATTATGGTTTTCTCGGGGTATATACCCAGTAGTGGGATTGCTGGGTCATACGGTAATTCTATTTTTAGTTTCTTAAGGAACCTCCATACTGTTTTCCATAGTGGCTGTATCAATTAACATTCCCACCAACACTGCAAGAGGGTTGCCTTTTCTCCACACCCTCTCCAGCATTTGTTTTTGGTACGTTTTCCAGTGATGCCCATTCTAACTGGTGTGAGGTGATACCTCATTGTAGTTTTGACTTGCATTTCTCTAATAATTAGTGATGTTGAGCAGCTTTTCATGTGCTTCTTGGCCATCTGTATGTCTTCTTTGGAAAAAATGTCTATTTAGGTCTTCTGCCCATTTTTGGATTGGGTTGTTTGTTTTTTTAATATTGAGCTTCATTCTCAGTTTATATACGTTGGAGATTAATCTTTGTCCGTGGATTCATTTGCAAATATTTTATCCCATTCTGAGGGTTGTCTTTTTATCTTCTTTATGGTTTCCTTTGCTGTGCAAAAGCTTTTAAATTTCATTAGGTTCCGTTAGTTTATTTTTGTGTTTATTTCCATTACTATAGGAGGTGGATCAAAAAAGATCTTGCTGTGATTTATGACAAAGAGTGTTCTTCCTATATTTTTCTCTAAGAGTTTTATACTGTCTAGTCTTACATTTAGGTCTCTAATCCATTTTGAGTTTAGTTTTGTGTATGGTGTTAGGGTGTGTGCAAATTTCATTCTTTTACATGTAGTTCTCCAGTTTTCCCAGCACCATGTACTGAAGAGACTGCTTTTTCTCTATTGTATACCCTTGCCTCTTTGTCATAGATTAGTTGACCATATGTGCGTGGGTTTATCTCTGGGCTTTCTATCCTGTTCCATTGATTTATATTTCTGTTTTTGAGCCAGTACAATATTGTCTTGATTACTGTAGCTTTGTAGTATAGTCTGAAGTCAGGGAACCTGATTCCTCCAGCTCTGATTTTTTCCCTCAAGAATGCTTTGGCCATTCAGGATCTTTTGTGTCTCCATACAAATTTAAAAATTTTTTTGTTCTAGCTCCGTAAAATATGCCACTGGTAATTTGACAGGGAGTGTACTGAATCTGTAGACTGCTTTGGGTAGTATAGTCATTTTCACAATGTTGATTCTTCCAATCCAAGAACACAGTATATCTCTCCATCAGTTCGTATCATCTTTAATTTCTTTCATCAGTGTCTTATAGTTTTCTGAGTACAGGTCTTTTGTCTCCCAAGGTAGGTTTATTCCTAGGTATTTTATTCTTTTTTTTCTGAAATGGTAAATGGGAGCGTTTCCTTAATTTCTCTTTCAGATTTTTCATCGTTATTGTATAGGAATGCAAGAGATTTCTGTGCATTAATTTTCTATCCTGCAACTTTACCAAATTCATTGATTAGTTCTAGTAGTTTTCTGGTAGCATCTTTAGGATTCACTATGTATAGTATCATGTCATCTGCAAACAGTTTGTATTCCTTCTCCTTTTCCAATTTGTATTCCTTTTCTTCTTGGATTACCGTGGCTAGGATTTCCAAAACTATGTTGAATAAGAGTAGCGAGAGTGGACATACTTGTCTTGTTCCTGATCTTAGTGGAAAGGCTTTCAGTTTTTCACCATTGAGAATGATGTTTGCTCTGGGTTTGTCATATACGGCCTTTATCATGTTGAGGTAGGTTCCCTCTATGCACACTCTCTGGAGAGTTTTGTCATAAATGGGTGTTGAATTTTGTCAAAAGCTTTTTCTGCATCTATTGAGATGATCATATGGTTTTTATTCTTCAATTTGTTAATATGGTGTATCACATTGACTGATTTGCATATATTGAAGAATCCTTGCATCCCTGGGATAAATCCCACTTGATCATGGTGTATGATCCTTTTAATGTGTTGTTAGATTCTGTTTGTTAGTATTTTGTTGAGGATTTTTGCATTTATATTCATCAGTTATTTTCTTCTGTAAATTCTTTTTTGGTGGTATCTTTGTCTGGTTTTGGTATCAGGGTGATGGTGGCCTCATAGAAAGAGTTTGGAGTGTTCCTTCCTCTGCAATTTTTTGGAAGAGTTTGAGAAGGATGGGTGTTAGCTCTTCTCTAAGTGTTTGATAGAATTCACCGGTGAAGCCATCTGGTCCTTGACTTTGTTTGTTGGAAGATTTTTAATCACAGCTTCAATTTCATTACTTGTGATTGGTCTGTTCATATTATCTGTTTCCTCCTGGTTCAGTCTTGGAAGGTTATACCTTTCTAAGAATTTGTCCATTTCTTCCAGGTTGTCCATTTTATTGGCATATAGTTGCTTGTAGTAGTCTCTTAGGATGCTCTGTATTTCTGCAGTGTCTGTTGTAACTTCTCCTTTTTCATTTCTAATTTCATTGATTTGAGTCCTCTCCCTCTTTTTCTTGATGACTCTGGCTAAAGGTTTATCAATTTTGTTTATCTTCTCAAATAATCTGCTTTTAGTTTTATTGATCTTTGCTATTTTTTTCTGTTTCTATTTCATTTATTTCTGCTCTGATTTTTATGATTTCTTTCCTTCTAATAACTTTAGGTTTTGTTTGTTCTTCTTTCTCTAGTTCCTTTAGGTGTTTCCATTGTTTATTTGAGATTCTCCTTGTTTCATGAGGTAGGCTTGTATTGCTATAAACTTCCCTCTTAGAACTGCTTTTGCTGCATCCCATAGGTTTTGGATCATCATGTTTTTGTTGCAACTTGTCTATAGGTATTTTTTGATTTCCTCTTTGATTTCTTCAGTAGTCTCTTGGTTATTTAATAACATATTGTTTAGCCTCTATGTTTTTATGTCTTTTTCTGTTTTTTCCCTGTAATTGATTTCTAATCTCATAGCGTTGTGGTCAGAAAAGATGCTTGATATGAGTTCAATTTCCTTAAATTTACTGAGGCTTGATTTGTGACACAAGATGTGATCTATCCTGGAGAATATTCCATGTGCACTAGAGAAGAAAGTGTAATCTGCTATTTTGGAGTATAATGTCCTATAAATATCAATTAAATCTATCTGGTCTATTGTGTTACTTAAAGCTTGTGCTTCCTTATTAATTTTCTGTTTGGATGATCTGTCCATTGATGTAAGTGAGGTATTAAAGTCCCCCACTATTATTGTGTTATTGTCGATTTCCTCTTTTGTAGCTGTTACCACTTGCCTTGTGTACTGAGGTGCTGCTATGTTGCGTGCATATATATTTATAATTGTTATATCTTCTTCTTTAATTGATCTCCTGATCATTATTAGTGTTCTTGTCTCTTGTAACATTCTTTACTTTAAAGTCTATTTTATCTGATATGAGTATTGTTACTCCAGCTTTCTTTTGATTTCCATTTGCATGGAATATCTTTTTCTATCCCTTCACATTCGGTCTGTATGTTTCCCTAGGTCTGAAGTGGTTCTCTTATAGACAGCATATATATGGGTCTTATTTTTGTATCCATTCATCTAGCCTCTGTCCTTTGGTTCGAGCATTTAATACATTCACTTTTAAGGTAATTATCGATATGTCTGTTCCTATTACCATTTTCTTAATTGTTTTGGTGTTTGTTTTTGTAGGTCCTTTTCTTCTCTTGTGTTTCCCACTTAGAGAAGTTCCTTTAGCATGTTGTAGAGCTGGGTTGGTGGTGCTGAATTCTCTTAGCTATTGCTTGTCTGTAAAGCTTTTGATTTCTCCATCAAATCTGAATGAGATCCTTGTGGGGTAGAGTAATATTGGTTATAGGTTCTTCCTGTTCATCACTTTAAGTATATCATGCCAGTCCCTTCTGGCTTGTAGAGTTTCTGCTGAGAAATCAGCTGTTAACCTTATGGGAGTTCCCTTGTATGTTATTTGTCATTTTTCTCTTGTTGCTTTCAATAATTTTTCTTTGTCTTTAATTTTTGCCAATTTGATTACTATGTGTCTCGGCATTTCTCCTTGGGTTTATCCTGCCTGGGACTCTCTGCACTTCCTGGTCTTGGGTTGCTATTTCCTTTTCCATGTTAGGGAAGTTTTCAACTATAATCTCTTCAAATATTTTCTCGGGTCCTGTCTCTCTCTTTTTTCCTTCTGGGACCCCTATGATGTGAATGTTGTTGTGTTTAATGTTGTCCCAGAGGTCTCTTAGGCTGTGTTCATTTCTTTTCATTCTTTTTTCTGTTCTGCGGCAGTGAATTCCACCATTCTGTCTTCCAGGTCACTTATCGGTTCTTCTGCCTCAGGTATTCTGCTATTGATTCCTTCTAGTGTAGTTTTCATTTCAGTTTTTGTTTTGCTCATCTCTGTTTGTTTGTTCTTTAAGTCTTCTAGGTCTTTGTTAAATATTTCTTGCATCATCTCAATCTTTGCCTCCATTCTTTTTGCGAGGTCCTGGATCATCTTCACTATCATTATTCTGAATTCTTTTTCTGTAAGGTTTCCTATCTCCACTTCATTTCATTGTGTGGGTTTTTTTTTTTTTGTGGTTTTAGCTTGTTCCTTTATCTGGTACATAGCCCTCTGACTTTTCATCTTGTCTTTCTGTGAATGTTGTTTTTGTTCCACAGGCTGCAGGACTGTAGTTCTTCTTGCTTCTGCTGTCTGCCCTCTGGTTGATGAGGCTATCTAAGAGGCTTGTGCAAGCTTCCTCATGGGAGACACTGGTGGTGGGTAGAGCTGGCTGTTGCTCTGGTTGGCAGAGCTGATTAAAACTTTAATCCACTTGTCTGCTGATGGGTAGGGCTGTGTTCCTTCCCTTTTGGTTGTCTGGCTTGAGGTGACCCAACACTGGAGACTACCTGGCTCTTTGGTGGGGCTAATGGCAGACTCTGGGAGGGCTTACGCCAAGGAGTACTTCCCAGAACTTCTGCTACCAGTGTCCTTGTCCTCTCGGTGAGCCACAGCCATCTCCCACCTCTGCAGGATACCCTCCAACACTAGCATGTAGGTCTGGTTCAGTCTCCTATGGGGTCACTGCTCCTTCCCCTGGGTCCCAATGTGCACACTATTTTGTGTGTGCCATCCAAGAATGGAGTCTCTTTTTCCCCCAGTACCATCAAAGTCCTCCAATCAAATCCCACTAGTCTTCAAAGTCTGATTCTCTAGGAGTTCCTCCACCCTTTACCAGACCTCCAGGTTGGGTATCCTGACGTTGGGCTCAGAATCTTCACTACAGTGGGTGGACTTCTGTGGTATAAGTGTTCTCCAGTTTGTGAGTCACCCACCCAGCATTTATGGGATTTGATTTTATTGTGATTGCACCCCTCCTACCATCTCATTGTGGCTTCTCCTTTGTCTTTGAATGTGGGGTATCTTTTTTGGTGAGTTCCAGTGTCTTCCTGTCGATGATTATTCAGCAGTTAGTTGTGATTCTGGTGCTCTTGCAAGAGGGAGTGAGCACCAGTCCTTCTACTCCACCATCTTGAACCAATCTCCTAACAGATCACTCCTAAACTTAGTGTTTAAAGCAATGCCAACCTTTGTTTTTCTCAGAAGTCCACAGTTTGAGCAGCGCTTTGTGGAGATAGTTCAGTCTCTGCTCCACCTCACAACAACTGTGAGAGCTAAGATCTGGTGGCTGGAATCATCTGGAAGTTCCTCACTCACATGTCTGGAAGGTGCTGCTAGATGTTGACTAGAACAGCTATGGTTATTACCCAGAAAACTACATGTGATTTCTCTATGTGGCCCGGGCTTCCTCACAACATGGTGACTGGGTTTCAAGGACTTCAAGGGCAAAAGTACAGAATGAGAGCCAAATGGGAATTCTATCCCCTTTTCTAATCTAGCTTTGTAAGTCATAATATGCTACATCCACTGCATTCTATTAATTAGAAGCAAATACCTAAAGCTGATATGCCCAAAATTTGCAGAAGTAGATGCCAGTTTCTATGGAAGGAGTCAAATTATTTGTGGATATGTTTTAAATCCACTAGCATCTGTCCATTGGCATCAGATCATCTACGTTTCTACCCTATGCAAAATACACTCAAACCCTCTCAAGATCCCTCACAGATTTCACTTATTACAACAGACCCAGGCTCATCATTCATCTTAATTGTGTTTAAGTCTGGGTGAAAAACTTCAGATGTGGTTCCTTAAGTACAGCTGCTCAAGTACAGCATCCCTTGAGTTGAACACCTATAAACCAAATAGCCAAGTTTTATGCTTCAACTCACCCAACATGATAGTAGGAGAGGCATAGGATGACCACTTTTCCACTCACAGGGGGAAACAGGAGGTGCACAGAAGTCTGTGGTCCATAGCAATTCTGAAATCTATGCAAGTACACATTCCCAACTCCTCCATTGGGTTTCAGTCCTGCTGCCTTACAGTGATTCACCTTGGCTCTTGGCCCTCCTCTCTGTGCTCCTGTCATCTTTCCTATTAGTTAACTACTGTTGCATAATAAGTCATCCCCAAACTTAGTGACTTAAAACAATAATTACTATTATCTCTCACTATATCTAGCAGTCAGGAATACAGGAGTATCTGGATGGTTCTGGCTCAAGGTTTCTTGTAAGACTTCAGTCAAATATTGTCTATGGATGTAGTCATCTGAAGGCTTAACTAATCTGGAGAATCCAATTCTAAGGTAGCTTACTCATCTGGCCAGAAACTTGGGGTTGGATGATGATTACTTGCCTCAGTCCTTTTTTATGTGATCTTCTTCACAGGAATGCTTGAATGCTCTGGCTTCCCCCAGAGTAAGAAATCTAAGAGGGAGTCAGGTGGAAGCCACAATGGCTTTATTACCTAGCATTGAAGGCTTATACTATTGCTTCCAGTGAATTTTGTTTTAAAAGAGGCAAAAGATTCAATGTAGGAGGGAACTACACAAAGGAGTAAATATCAGGAGGTATTAGGGGTCATCCACAAAGATATATTACTATGACTCATGAATAGAGGGACTGAAAAAAACCCAGAAATTGAACAGGTGCCAAGTTGCAAAACAATGTAAGATATTTAAGCAGACTGGCAGACCTATGAAAGTCAAAGGTATACACAGAGGCAACAGAGAAGAGAGATGAGGGAAGAGATATAGATAGGATTCCTGAATAGTCTTACATTAATTGTCCTAAGCAGCAGGTTACAGTGAAAACTTATTTTGGTGCTGAATTTGTCATTCCCAATCTGATCGAGTTTTAGATAAATTTACAGGCATCCTATTCCCAGAGAATGTTGTGGAAATCAGTCATGGCTGACAGAATCCAGAGGTCCTGTTAGCTCTGCCCTCTTTAGTGCTCTTCCAGTTAGCCATGCTCATCAGTTCAGCTCTCTTCATCCTATCAGGTGTGCAGTGATGTTCTCATTTTGCCATCTCACTCCCCAGTCATCTTGGAAATGATCCCTATTGGCCTGGTGGTGCTCTTCTCCACCCAAGCACTACAACCAGGTCTAGTCCACCCTATCACCATTCCCTTAAAGCACACAAACCATCTTCTCCCATGGACAACTGTCATTGCCAACTGGATATGGAATGTACCCTGAATCTATAAATGGTACCCTTTGTGTATCCAATATCAGGACTTGTTTTTCTATGTGGACAGCCAGCTGTCCACTGCCTTCTTCCTAGATATATAACCTCTCTCTGTAGTCTTCATAAGTGACTCAGAACACTTTCAGATACCTCTCATTAAGTTCTGTGGGACTGGTACTAGGGCCTCCTTCATAAAGTCAAGGAAAGAGACTTTGATCAGTTTATGTGAATATTCCAGGCTTAGATTGGCACTTCTAAGGCCAAGATATGATTGGAAACCTACTGGCTACCGTAAATCACATTGCCCAGAGCCAACCAGAATCTCAGTCCTGAACAGAACAGCCTTGACTCCCTTTTCCAGGTCATGTGGATAACCACATAGCCCTGGGAGAAGTATACATGATAGAAAACATCTCTTGGCTTCAACCTCAGGATCAGTAAAAAGATCCAGGATCTTTCTCAGTCTGCACCTTGGGGCTTTCTCCCTTTGGCTTAGCCTGGGCTCCAGGCTGGGTTGGCTCAGAAGAGCTCTTCAAAACCCTGTGATGTGCTTTATAGTATGTTTTGAGACTTCTCTCATCACACAGTGACTCCCCTGACATTGTCAGCAAGCTTTGAAGGCTCCATTTAATGTCTTACTATTTTCCTGATAGTGAAGCATATATTTAATGAATCCCAAAGGTCAGGAGACACTGAGTAAAGACAAACATTTGCTCTCTGATGGCCATAGGGTGCAATGGCCCTTTCCAATGGATAGGGAGTGAGTTGGTTCAGCTGGTCTGAGTCAGCTCATAAAAAAGACAGCAAATTTTCTCACTGGTATTCAAAGTCCGTCACTGAACACCTGAGTAATAAGGTTACTTTCTGGGCCAGGAATTCCCTTTGTATCATAGAATACTAGGTATTCCCTACTCCATCTTAATTTAGCCTGTAAATATGTAAAGTGGTGGTAGGGAGACTTTCTTCAATTGGAGTGCACATCCAGCTCTGCCGCCTAAGCACAGCTCTCTAAGGTATAATATTACAACTGAGGGGTTATTGTGTGCTTTATACTTTCCTGTTCTTAAGTTCTTCTCAATAAAACTTGTCATTACATACACCTTGGGTCATTAGTGTGGGGTCACCATGCACCTTGACAATAGTTTGGTTGTCATGTAAACCCTGTTCTGAGCAATTCCCTAGGACCTCATGAGCTCTATGGGCCTTCTGGGTCTCCAGAGGGGTAGAAGACATGTTCCAGGATGATAATTTAGAAATCGAATGGGGCTTGTTAGTACAGCCTAAATATGAACAGAGGGGATAGGATGGCCCTCTTCCATTTGGGAGTCCATTCAGGATACTTTAACTTGCAGATGTTATTAAGTCCTGACCGAATGTGCAAGTCAAAGTAACCCAGATGGGCCCTAACATGAAATAGGTTTATCTAATCATATTGTCATCACTCTTTTGCATCATGCAACATGAGCATTTACCTAAATATTTATATCTGGCTCCAGGCTGGGGGAAAACGTTCCTACTGTGTTCAGTTAGCAATGCTGTTATGCTAAGATGCAACCCAACTCACTTCAGCAGACATGTGGCTTCAACTAGACATTCCCTTATGTTGGATTCCACCAAGGATGCTGCTTAAACTGAATAAACAGGAAAGATATAGAAACTTGATTTTTGAAATTTCAGAGGAAGGATTAAGATTAACTTTACTGGAACCAGAAAAAAAAAATTGTTCCTAGGGTCCTTCCTTAGGGTTGCAGCTACATTCAGTCATTCACCTAACCCTGCTCATAGTCACGTTTCCTAATGTTCCTCTGCTTTCCTGTGCCATCAATCTCCAGCAGGGCCAAGTATGGACATTGAGAGGACTTACTGCTGGCTGCCTTAAAAAAAAAATCTTTTAGATATGATTTAGAGCTGTGAGAGATTTTTTTCCTAAAAAAAATAATTTAAGCTAATGACTGTTCCAGTTCTTGTGCATCAAATGTCATTTACAGGGTCAGTGAGTGGAATAAAAATGAAAATGACAGCCTTTGAGGAGACATATGGCTGGCATTTAACTACCAAAAAGCACAGAAATGGAAGTATTTTTTTAGATGCCCAGAGTACGGACTGGGAGGAAAGAGAACAGAGAGAAAATGTGTCATGATTTAGGAGGAAAGGATGAGGGGGTTGAAAGGAGATGTGGTGGCATGAAAAAGGACAAGAAACACATAGGGATAAAGACAAAGGAAACTTCTTCACTGCTTTGTAAACTTTGGTAGAATTCAGGTTTCAAAATGGAGAGTTGAGCTCATGTAGTTATCTCACCCCCCTCCTAGAAACTCATTAGAATGACTGAGGAAATATAAAAATAAGAAAAAGATTTATAATAGCATTAAAAATAAGGAAGGAAAAACATTAGAAAACAAGAAACCTGGAGGGACTTCTGTATAATATGAGGCATGTGTTAGGGGTCTTCAGAGAAACAGAACAAATTGGAGACAGACAGATAGGTAGATAGGTAGATAGGTAGACAGACAGTGCGGGAGCACGGAGGGAGAGAGGAAGGGGAGAGGGAAAGAGGGAGAGAGAGGGTAAAAGAGAGGGGAAGACAGAGAAAAAAAGAGGGAGAGAAAGAGAGATTATGAGGAATTGACTCAATTATGGAGACTGACAAGTTACAAGATCTACAGTGTGAGTCAACCTGGGGGCCCAGGAGAGCCAATTGTGTAGTTCCAGTTGGAAGTCTGACAGGCTCAAGACCCAGGAAAAGCCAAAGTTCTAACTCCAGTCCTAAGGCAGGAAAAAGACTATGTTCAAATCTGAAGGCAGTCAAACAGGGGGAATTCTCTCGTATTTGGGAGAAGGTCAGCCTTTTTGTTCTCTCCGGGCCTTCAATGGATTGAATGAGGCCCACCCACATTAGGAAGGGCAATCCCCTTTACTAAGTCTACAAATTTATGTTAATATCATCCAGAAACACCTTCCCAGAAACAGCCAGAATAATATTTGAGCAAACATCTGGACCAGTCAATTTTGGCACATAAAATTGTCACAAAGCAAATGAGACTTTTTAAAAAAGAAATGCTGATCTATGATGCCCAGAACATGATTCCACAACTAAACTCAGTTGTGGTGCTGGGGGTGGGAGAGTACCATTGGCCGGGCCCAGATAAAGGACTTCATGTGGCTCTGGCCACAGCATGTGTCCTTGAGATTTACTTGATGTAGACTAAGTGGACATTCCCTGACCGCATCCTTCATTTTTCTTACTTCCCACTAAAGCTCTGGACAGATACTGATATGCCTAAATCCTACCAGCAGAGACTGGATGAGAGGGCAACCTGGGATATACTTGGGAGAAATCTGAGAACTTCTTTGGAGCCCTGCACATAAAGCAGCTGCTCGCCTCAGCTCCCACCACTACCTCTGCTTAGGGTTCCAAATAAGGGAGGGCTGAGGATGGCCAGATAAAGATGTGACTCAATACCCAAGCTAACTTAATGGGATAAGATGAGTGTGTTGCTTCCTTTTTCCTTCTTTTTCTCCCTTCTAAGTCTTATTTGCAAAGTCTTTTATCATAATAATGACTCTAAAGATATGCAATGGGTGGACAAGTAATATTAGCAGGAGAAATTCTGTTTGTCTCATTGATTCTCTGTTAACAGTAACTCCTAAAGACCTGAGCCTCTCCTCAGAGAATTTTGAGAGTCTACCTGCCCTTGTAGGAAGGAGCCAAACTAAATATAAATGAGGAGAGAGTCATGTCACCTAGGTTAACAATCATTTCTTCAGGATTCCTTCATAATCCCCTTTGAAAGTACAGCTCTGGACAGATAGAAGCACTCCTATGTTCCCAAGGCAGTGGTCAAAGGAGAGGAAGGGTCAGTGATCAGGCAGCAAAAGGAAAAGATCAACCTTGCAAAGAACTGAGTTTTCTAGGGACTAATATCCACCTGGGCTCAAGGAGGTGAGGAGAAAAAAGTGCTCAGCAAAGTTGGAACACATGTAGCAGTTTCATCTCTCCCCTAGAAACCCTGGTGTAGCAAAAACAAAGCAAACAAAAAACAAGAGGAAATGAAAGATTTCCCTGTTTCTCTTTGCCAGAGATTTAAAAATTTAAACAGGAGCCCATACAATCTTAGGGGAAAAGTCATCATAAATTATAACACTGAAAAGAAAAAGACCTACCTCTTAAATAATGAGAAAAGACAAATAACCAGACCCCAATAGACTCAGTATTCCAGAAGGGTCTCCTGAGGAATCAGACAAATATCACGCTATGAAAAGGCTCCTCTAGGAAATGTGAAAACTTGTACACATCTCTAGATCACTCATCCAAAATAGTTTAAGAGGGCATTACATCTGTGGAAAGAGTAAAATCTGAAATCAAGACATGAGGTTGAACTGCAAGAAACTGCTGATATTTGGTCATCTTTGAGCTGGAAAACTGGCAGTTTTACATGGTTCAACAATTAGATTGCTTTCCAATGAAAAACTGAAGAGTCAAAGGGCTTGGGATAGGGACAGAAATAGATGTCATGGATGTAAGAAGAAATAAGAATTAAGTAGATATTACAAAAAAATCAAATGATTTAACAGTTCAGTTTGAGAAGCTATGGCAAGATTTAGAGGCAAAGGATAAAGTGATTGAGATGACTGGTAAACAAATAAAAGACTTTACAATCCAAAAAGAAAAGAACAGAGCAAATAGAAGAGAAGTTATCATAAAAGACATAATTTTTAAAATTCCCAGGAGTGACATCATCAAGATGGCAACATAGATCAATCCTGATTTCAGTTCCCCTCACAAGAAGACCAACCAGCCACTGTCGATAGACAAGATACCATTGTGAAAATCTTGGAACCTGGAGATGAGACTGAAGCACCACTCTGGACAGCAGAGACTGAGAAGGACCACATTAGGAGGGTAAAAGGAGCAGTTTAACTTTGACTGCATTGCCCCTCCCCCAAGTAAGCACAGAGCTGCACAGAGAAAGCCACCCTGGGCCTAAAGTTTCTTCAGTGGGAAAAAGATAACCCAAGTGGACATACAGCTTCCCTAGCATTAAGGGACACTTTCTGGGAGTTCTATTCAGGTCTTATATGATGAATATTGCTGGGGGAACCAGCAGAGCTCAACCACTGGCAATCAGTTAGATGCAGAGAAGTGGAGTGGGACTAACAGCAACCAGGACTCAGATCTTGGTAGACCATGTTCCTGCTTGCAGTGGTAGCTGAGAAGAGATCCCATCCAGCAGTTCTTCCCAGCTGCAAAGCCAAGCTAGTGGCCACGTTGGGCCAGGTAGCTCAGTTGGAAATTCTGCCTGATTTGGATCCCCAGCCAATGATGTGTACTAGCCATGGAGCCCATTTTATGGCCCCAACTGGGCAGGGGAGCAAATTATTGGTCCTGCCCAGCTACTCTCATCCAGTCCCATCCTTCTGGAAAACATGGCCACAGAGGAGCTCATCCTATAGCTGGTCCAGGCAGGGAGCAAAGCCAGTAGCCCTGCCCAAATGCTGAGCATAGCCTCTGGCCCCACAATACCAGGGAGACTGAACAGTGGCCCTGAGCACCCTCAGAGCAAAGCCTATGGCACTGCCTAGACATGGAGCACACAGCACATGACCTTGCCCAATTACTGCACATAGCTATGGCTTGGCCCAGTCAGAGATCCCAGCATGTGATCCTGCCCAATTCTGGAATATAGCCTGGGGCCCCACCTAACCAGAAAGCCTAGACAGCAATTTCACATGACCACAGAGCACAATACTCAGTCTCACCAACCTGTGGGGTCAGCTGAAGACCTGGCCAGATGACAGAGCCCAACCAGCAACCTCTTGCAATAGTGGAGCACAGCTAATGGCCTACCTGATTGCAAAGCCCAGCCTGCAGTTCCACCTCAATGTGGAGTGACACCATCCAGTCAGGAAGGATAGCCTGAGGCCCCACTGAAACAGGAGCAATTGTAGAGAATGACCTGTGACCCTGACAAATTGGGGAATCCAACCCATGGCACTGCCCTGCCAGGGGACACAACCTGAGACCCAACCTAAATAGAGGTGGGGCCCAGCTAGTGGCCTCACCTGACCACAGAACATATCCAGCAGCATTGCCAAACCAGGGAGATCACTCAGTGGCCCCACTTGAATGTAGAGCCCAGCCAGCTACCATCCAACAATGAAGCTCAGCCAGCAGCACACGCTGACCTGACAGCGTGGGCAGTGGCCTCACCCAACAAGACACCACCAATAACAAGCCCCACCTGCCCACAGATGCCACCAGCTGACCCATTTGGTACCCCAACCTGAGGTCTGTGAAGTTATTTTCCTGCTGAAACAAATCTATAAAGTCTGGAAAAGGAGACCACTTACTCAAATGTGCAGGTATCAATGCAAGGCATCAAGGATCACAAAGAATCAGATAAATATGACACCACCAAGGAAACTAATAAAACTCCAATAACTGACTATAAAGAAATGGATAACAATGAACTGTCTGACAAAACATTCAGAATAATTCTCTAAAAGTTTAGTGAACTACAAGAACATGCAAACAACTAAATGAAATTAGAAAAACAATGCATGAACAAAATGAGAAGTTCAACAAATAAACAATAACCAATTTGAACAGACCAATCACTAGTAAAAAGATTGAATCAGTGTTCAAAAACTTCCCAACACCCACATAAGGACAGCCCTTCAAGATCACAGTAGATAAATATTTCTCCTAAATTCATAGAGACAGAGAAATCATAGTAAAATGAAAATGGAGAGGAACTACTCCCAATTAAAAGAACAAGAGAAATCTCCTGAAAGAAGAAACAATGAAACAGACCTCTCCAATCTACTAAACCCCAAGTTCAAAAAGGAGTAATAAAAATGTCAAAGGAATTAATAAAGATTTTCGATAGAAATGCAGATCACTGTAACAAGGAATAGAAACCATAAAGAGGAATCAATCAAAATTAGACAACTCAATTGCCAAGATAAAAAAAACAATCTAAAAGCAATGAATAGCAGGCTAAATGATGCAGAAGAATGAAAAAGTGATCTGGAAGATGAAATAATGGAAATCACCCAATCATAACAGCAGACAGAAAGACAAATAAAAAAATGAAAGCAACATGTGAAATCTATGGGATAATATAAAGCATGACAACCTATGCATAATAGGGGTTCCAGAAGGAGAAGAGAGAGAGAAGGGGATCAAAACTGTATTTGAAGAAATCACAGCTGAAAACTTCCTAAGTTGAAAGAAGGAAACAGATATCCAGGTAAAGGAAGCACAGAGCGTACCCAAACAAGATGAAACCAAACAGACTCACACAAAGACATATTATAATTAAAATGGCAAAAGTTAAAGAGAGGATTCTAAAGGCAGCAAGACTGTTATAAGGGAAGCCCCATAAGACTATCAGGTGATTTCTCCACAGAAACTGTGCAGGAGAGAAGGGAGTGGCATGACATATTCAAAGTCCTGAGAGGGAAAAGCATGCAACCTAGGACACTCTAGTCAGCAAGATTATCACTTAGAATAGAAAGAAAAAGAATTTATTAGACAAGCAAAAATTAAAAGAATCAGCAATACTAAACCTATCCTAAAAGAAATATTGTAACACCTTCTCTATAGAAAAGAAGCAAAAGTCTGTTAAAAAAAAAGGAAAATCACAACAGGAAAGTTAAATATATAAAAGGATTGAAGATCACATAAATAAGCCAGTACATAGATTAAAAACAAAAATTTGTTTTTGTTTTTAAAACAAATTAAAAATTAAATTTAAAACAAACAGAAATTAAAAACTAAAAATTTTTGCAAAAAGAATTATAACTACTATGAATAGAATAAAGGATAAACATGAAAATGTAAAATAGGACATCAAAATCACAGAATGTGATGGAGGGGAGTAAAAAAATGTAGATCTTTTAGAATGTGTTTGAACTTATATGACTATCAGTCTAGAACAAGTAGGTATAGTTATGGGTTAACATACTTGAGAACCAGGGAAACCAAAAATCAAAAATATACAACAGATTGACAAAAACCAAAAAGAAAGGAACTCAAGCATAATACAAAAGAAAACCATTAAACCACAAAAGGAAAACAAAAAGCAACAGAAAGGAATAAAGAAGAACTACTAAATCAACTGGAAAACAAATATTAAAATGGTAATAAATATATACTTATCAATAATTATTTTAAATGTTAATGGACTAAATGCTCTGATCAAAAGACATAGAGTGGCATATTGGATTAAAAAAAAGAAAAAACCAGGAACCTACTATATGCTGCCTACAAGAGACTCACTTTAGGGTGAAAGACATACATAGATTGAAAGTGAGGGGATGGAAAAAGGTATTTTATGCAAATGGAAACAACAAGAAAGCAGGGGTAGCAATACTTACATTGGACAAAATAGATTTTAAAACAAAGTCCATAAAAAAAGACAAAGAAGGACACTATGGAATGATAAAGGGATCAATATAAGAAGAGACTACTGCACTTGTTAACATATATGCACTCAATATAGGAACACCTAAATATATAAAACAAATACTAACAGACATAAAGGGAGAAATTGACAAGAATACAATTGTAGTAGGAGATTTTAATGCCACTCTGACATCAACAGACAGATCTTCCTGAAAGAAAATCATTAAGGTAACAGAAATCCTAAATGATGCAATAGAACAGTTGGGGACTTCATTGATATCTACATAGGACACTACATCCAAAAAAACAAAACAGACGAACAAACAGAATACACATTCTTTTCTAGTGTGCATGGAACATTCTCTAGAATACACCATGTACTAGGACACAAAACAAGCCTCAGCAAATTCAAGAGAAGATAAATTATTTTAAGCATCTTTCCTGACCACAATGGCATGAAACTAGAATCAACCACAGAAAAATAAAATGGGACAAATGATCATGTGGAGACTAAACAACACGCTACTAAAAACCGACCCCCCCAAAATGGGTCAAGGATGAAATCAAAGAGGAAATTAGAAAATACCTCAAGACAAATGACAATGAAAACACAAACTTATAAAATCTATGTGATGCAGCTAAAGAAGTTCTAAGAGGGAAGTTCAGAGCAATAAAAGCCTTCCTCAAGAAAAATCTCAAATAACAACTAAACTGTCACCTAGAAGAATTAGAAAAAGAAGGACAAACAAATCCTAAGATCAGCAGAAGGAAGGAAATAATGAAGATCAGAGAGGAAATAAATAAAAAATAAATTTAAAAAAACGATAGAAAAGATCAATAAACCAAAGCTGGTTTTTCAAAATGATAAACAAAATCAACAAACCTCTAGCCAGGCTCACCAGAAAGGAAAGAGAGATGACCCAAATAAACAAAGTAAGAAATGAAAGAGGAGAAATAACCAATACTGCAGAAATACAAAAAAAACCATGAGAGAATACTATGAACAATTAAAATTGGACAACCTAGAAGACACAGACATGTTTCTAGAAATATATAACCCACCAAAACTGAATCAAGAAGAAACAGATAGAAGCTGGAGACAAGATGGTGGAGTAGAATTACTTGAGCTCACCTCCTAGCATGAAAACACCAGAATCGCAACTAACTGCTGAGCAACCATCAACAAAAAAGACTCCAACCTACTGAAAAAAGATATTCTACACCCAAAGTCAAAGAAGAAGCCACAGTGAGATGGTAGGAGGGCTGCTGTCAAAATATGAACAAATATCATACTCACCAGGTGGGCGATACACAAACTGGAAAATAATTATGCTGTAGAGGTTCTCCCATAGGATTGAGAGTTCTGAGACCCATGTCAGGCTCCACAGCCTGGGGGTCTGGCATCAGGAGGAGGAGACCCCAGAGCACTTGGCTTTGAAGTCCAGTGGGGCTTGAGTGCAGAAGCTCCACAGGACTGGGGGAAACAGAGACTCCACTCTTGCAAACTGCAAACAAGTTTTCATTTGTACTGGGACCCAGGGCAAAGCAGTTACTCCATAGGATTTGGGCACAGACCTACCCGTGGGTCTTGGAAGGTCTCCTGGGAAGGTGAGGGTCACTGTGGGGGCAAGGACAATGGTGGACACCCCAAGGAATACCCATAAGTGTAAGCTCTCCCAGAGGCTGCCATTTTGGCACGGAAACCTGGCCCCACCCAACAGGCTACAGGCTTCCAGTGCTGGCATGCTTCAGGCCAAACAACCAACAGGGTGGGAACACAGCCCCACCGAGCAGCAGACAGGCTGCTAAATTCGTCCTCAGCCAACAGCCGCCTATGAAGACACCCTTTGACATGGCCATGCCCATGCCCACCAGAGGGACAAGGCTCATATCCACCCACCAGTGGGCAGGCACCAGTCCCTCCCACCAGGAATCCTGCAGAAGCCACTGGACCAACCTCAACCACCAGGAGGCAGATAACAGAACCAAGAAGAAATACAATCCTGTAGCCTGAGGAACAGAGACCACAAACATAGAAAGTTAGACAAAATGAGATGGCAGAGGACTATGTTTGAGATGGAGGAACAAGATAAAACCCCAGAAGAACAAGTGAAGTGAAGATAGGCAATCTACCTGAAAAAGAATTCAGAATAATGATAGTAAAGATGATCCAAGTTCTTGGAAAAAAAAACAAAAACCGAGAAGATACAAGAAATGTTTAACAAAGAGCTAGAATATCTAAAGAACAAACAGAGACGAATAATACAAAAACTGAAATGAAAAATACACTAGAAGCAATCAATGGCAGAAAATGAGGCAGAAGAATGAATAAGTGAGCTAGAAGACAAATTGGTGGAAATCGCTGCCATGAAGCAGAATAAAGAAAAAAAATGGAAAGAAATGAGGACAGCCTAAGAGACCTCTGGGACAACATTAAACACAACAATATTTGCATTCTAGGGATCCCAAAAGAAGAAAAGAGAGAGAAGGGGCCTGAGAAAATATTTGAAGAGATAATAGCTGAAAACTTCCCGAACATGGGAAAGGAAAACAGTCACCTAAGTCCAGGAAGCTCAGATAGTCCTATACAGGATACACCCAAGGGGGAACACACTGAAACACATATAAATCAAATTGAAAGACTTAACAACAAAGAGAAAATATTAAAATCAATAAGAAAAAAGTAACATACAAGGAAATCACCATAAGGTTATCAGCTGATTTTTTCAGCAGAAACTCTGCAGGCCAGAAGAGAGTGGCACAATATATTTAAAGTGATGAAAGGGAAATACCTACAACCAAGAATACTCAACCCAGCAAGGCTCTCATTCAGATTTAGTGGAGAAATCCAAAGCTTTATAGACAAGCAAAAGCTAAAAGAATTCAGCATCACCAGACCAGCTTTGCAACAAATGCTAAAGGAACATCTCATGGCAGAAAAGGCCATGCTAGAAACAAGAAAATTATGAATGGAAAAGCTAACTGGTAAAGGCAAATATACAGTAAAGGTAGGAAATCATCCACAGACATATATATCAAAATCAGCAATTGTGAGGAGAGTACAAATGCAGGATATTGGAAATGCATTTGAAATTAAGTGACCAGCAACTTAAAATAATCTTGTATATATTTAGACTGTCTATCAAAACATGGTAACCGCAAACCAAAAATCTACAAAAGATACACACAAAAAAAGATAAAGCAATCCAAACACAACACAAAGACAGTCATCAAATCACAAGGGAAGAGAACAAAAGAGGAAGGGAAGAAGAACGGAACACAAAAACAAATCCAAAACAGTGAACAATATGGCAATAAGAACATACACATCAATAATTACCTTAAATGTAAATGGATTAAATGCTCCAACCAAAAGATACATACTAGGTAAATGGATACAAAAACAAGACCTGTATACGTGTTGTCTACAAGAGACCACTTCAGATCTAGGGACACATACAGATTGATAGTGAGGAGATGGAAAAATGTATTCCATGCAAATGGAAATCCAAAAACAAAAGCTAGAGTAGCAATACTCATAATAGACAAAATAAATTTTAAAATAAAGACTGTTACAAGAGACAAAGAAGAACACTACATAATGATCAAAGGATCAGTCCAAGAAGAAGATATATCAATGGTAAATATATATGTACCCAACATAGGGCCACCTCAATATATAAAGAAAATACTAACAGTCAAAAAAGGAGAAATCTATAGTAGCGCAATAATAGTGGGGGACTTTAACGTCCCATTTACCTCAATGGACTGATCATCCAGACAGAAAATCAAAAAGGAAACACAGGTATTAAATGACACATTAGATGCTGGATTTAATTGATATTTATAGAACATTTCATCTGAAAGCAGCAGAATACACATTCTTCTCAAGTGCACATGGAACATCCTCCAGGATAGATCACATGCTGGGCCAAAAAGCAAGCCTCAGTAAATTTAAGAAAATTGAAATAATATCAAGCATCTTATCCAACCACAGCATTATGAGATAAGTCAATCACAACCAAAGAAGACATACAGATGGCAAGAAGCACATTAAAAGATGCTCAACATTGCTAATTATCAGAGAAATGCAAAATCAAGGCTACAATGAAGTATCACCACACAATGGTCAGAATGACCATCATCAAAAAGTCTACAAACAATAAATGCTGGAGAGGGTGTGGAGAAAAGGGAACCCTCTTGCACTGTTGGTGGGAATGTAAATTGGTAAAACCATTATGGAGAACAGTATGGAGGTTCCTTAAAAACTAAAAATAGAACTACCATATAATCCAGCACTTCTGGGCATATATCCAGAGAAAACCATAATTCAAAAAGATACGTGCACCCCCAATGATCACTGCAGCACTATTTACAATAGCCAAGACATGGAATCAACCTAAACGTCCACTGACAGAGGAATGGATAAGGATTACGAGGTACATATATACAATGGAATATTACTCAGCATGAAAAAGAAGGAAATAATGCCATTTGCAGCGACATGGATGGACTTAGAGATTATCTTACTAAGTAAAATAAGTCAGACAGAGAAAGACAAATATCATATGATATTGCTTATATGTGGAATCCAAAAATAATGATACAAATGAACTTATTTACAAAACAAAAACAGACTCACAGACTTTGAAAACAAACTTATAGATACCAAAGGGGAAAGATGGGGAGAGGGATAAGTTAGGAGCTTGGGGTTAACATACACATACTACTATATAAAGGACAGATAACCAACAAGGACCTACTGTATTGCACAGGGAACTCTATTCAACATTCTGTAATAACCTGTATGGGAAAAGAATCTGAAAAAGAATGGATACATGTATAACTGAATCTCTTTGCTGTACACCTGAAACTAACTCAACATTGTAAATCAACTATATACTCTAAGATAAAATAAAAGTTAAATTTAAAAAAAGAAGAAATAAATAGTTTGAACAGACCGATCACTAGAAGTGAAATAGAACCTATAATATAAAAACTCCTTGCAAATAAAAGTCCAGGATCAGTTAGCTTCACCGGGGAGTTCTAACAAACAAACAAAGAAGAACTTATACCAATACTTCTCAAACTCTTCCAAAAGAATGGAGGGGACAGAACACACCCAACATCATTCTATGAAACCACCACCACCCTGATATCAAAACCAGACAAAGATACAACCACAAAAGTAAAGTACAGGCCAGTATCTTTGATGAAAATAGATGCAAAAATCCTCAACAAAATATTAGCCAATCAAATCCAACAGCACATAAAAAGGATCATACACCATAATCACATTGGATTCATTCCAGGGTCACAAGGATGCTTCAACATACATAAATCAATGTGATACACCACATTAACAAAAGAAAAGAAAAAAGTCACATAATCATCTCAATAGATGCAGAAAAAATATTTGACAAAATTCAACATCCACTCTTGATAAAACTCTCACCAAAGTCAGTATAGAGGGAACATATCTCAACACAATAAAAGCCATTTATGACAAACCCATAGCCAACATAATACTCAATGGTGAAAAGCTGAAAGCCTTTCCACTAAAATCTGGAACAAGACAAGGATACCCACTCTCACCATTTCTATTCAACACAGTATTAGAAATCCTAGCCACAGCAATCAGACAAGGAAAATAAATAAAATGTATCCAAATTGGAAGTGAAGAGGTAAAATGATCATTTTATGCAGATGACATGATACTCTATGTAGAAAACCCTAAAGACTCCACACAAAAACTATTAGAATAAAATGAATTCACAAAGATAGCAGGATACAAGATTAACATACAGAAACCTATTGATTTCTTTACATTAACAATGAAATATCAGAAAGAGGAAGTAAAAAAAAATCCCATTTAAAATTGCCTCAAAAAAAAAAGAAAAAAACTAAGAATAAATTTAACCAAGGTGTGGTGAAAGACCTATACCCTGAAGACTATAAACATTGATAAGAGAAACAGAAGATGATTCAAAGAAATGGAAAGATATTCCATGCTCTTGGATTGGAGGAATTAATATTGTTAAAAAGGTCATACTATCCAATCTACAGATTTAATGCAACTCTTATCAAAATATCCATGACATTTTCCCACAGAAATAGAAAAATAATCCTAAAATTTATATGGAACCACAAATGACATAGAATTTCCAAAGCAATCCTGAGGAAAAAGAACAAAGCTGGAGGCATGACCCTTCCAGATTTCAGACAGTACAACATAGCTATAGTAATCAAAACAGTGTGGTATTAGCACAAGAACCCACACATATAGATCAATGGAACAGAATAGAAAGCCCAGAAATAAACTCACACACCTACGGCCAATTAATCTTTGACAAAGAAGCAAGAATATACAATGGAGAAAAGACAGCCTCTTCAACAAATGGTGTTGGGAAAGCTTGACAGTTACATGTAATTCAGTGAAAGTAGAACACTGCCTCATACCATATACAAAAATAAACTCACAATTATTGAAAGACATAAATATAAGACATGACACCATAAAATTCCTAAAGAGAACACAGGCAAAACATTCTCAGATATAAATCATAAAATAATTTCTTAGTATGGAGATTCCTCAAAAAATTAACAGTAGAACTACCATATGACCCAGTTATTCCACTTCTGGGTATTTATCCAAAAAACACTAAAATGCTAATTCAAAAAGATATATGAACCCTATGTTCATTGCAGCATTGTTTACAATAACCAAGATATAGAAACAACCTAAGTGTCCAGAGGTGACTGAGTGGTTAAAGGTGTAATAGATATAGATATATATAAATAAAAACTACTCAGCGATAAAATAATAATGAAATTCTGCCATCTGCAACAACATGGATGGACTTCGGAGATATTTTGATAAGTGAAGTAAGTCAGATGGAGAAAGACAAATACCATATGATTTCACTCGTATGTGAAATCTTGAAAACAAAATAAAACAAAAACAAACTCATAGATACAAAGATCAGATTAGTAATTGTTACCAAAGTGGCAGGTGGTTGGAGGTAGGCAAAATGGGTGAACAGGATCAACTGTATAGTGATGGATGATAACTAGACTTATGGTGGGGATCATTTTGTAGTGTATACAGATGTTGAATCATAACGCTGTACACATGAAATTTATATAATAAAAATATGCAGATATAAAACAAAGAAGTTGTGGTGTATCTATACTGAAATATTATTTAGCCATAAAAAGAAGGAAATCCTGTGCTCGCTTCAGCAGCACATATACTAAAAATTGGAATGATACAGAGAAGATTAGCATGGCCCCTGTGCAAGGATGACACGCAAATTCGTGAATCGTTCCATATTTTTTAAATCTTCCAACAAACAAAAGCCTAGGACCAGATGGCTTCACAGGTGACTTCTACCAAACATTTAGAGAAGAGCTAACACCTATCCTTCTCAAACTCTTCCAAGATATAGCACGGGGAGAAACACTCCCAACATCATTCTACAAGGCCATCATCACCCTGATACCAAAACCAGACAAGGATGTCACAAAGAAAGAAAACTACAGGCCAATATCACTGATGAACATAGATGCAAAAATCCTCAACAAAATACTAGCAAACAGAATCCAACAGCACATTAAAAGGATCATACACCATGATCAAGTGGGGTTTATTCCAGGAATATAAGGATTCTTCAATATACACAAATCAATCAACGTGATACACCATATTAAAAAATTGAAGGAGAAAAACCATATGATCATCTCAATAGATGCAGAGAAAGCTTTTGACAAAATTCAACACCCATTTATGATAAAAACCCTGCAGAAAGTAGGCATAGAGGGAATTTTCCTCAACATAATAAAGGCCACATATGACAAACCCGCAGCCAACATCATCCTCAATGGTGAAAAACTGAAACCATTCCCACTAAGATCAGGTACAAGACAAGGTTGCCCACTCTCACAACTCTTATTCAACATATTTTGGGAAGTTTTAGCCACAGCAATCAGAGAAGAAAAGGAAATAAAAGGAATCCAAATTGGAAAAGAAGAAGTAAAGCTGTCACTGTTTGCAGATGACATGATACTATACATAGAGAATCCTAAAGATGCTACCAGAAAACTACTAGAGCTAATCAATGAATTTGGTAAAGTAGCAGGATACAAAATTAATGCACAGAAATCTCTGGCATTTCTATATACTAATGATGAAAAATCTGAAAGTGAAATCAAGAAAACACTCCCATTTACCATTGCAACAAAAAGAGTACAATATCTAGGAATAAACCTACCTAAGGAGACAAAAGACCTGTATGCAGAAAATTATAAGACACTGATGAAAGAAATTAAAGATGACACAAATAGATGGAGAGATATACCATGTTCTTGGATTGGAAGAATCAACATTGTGAAGATGACTCTACTACCCAAAGCAATCTATGGATTCAATGCAATCCCTATCAAACTACCACTGGCATTTTTCACAGAACTGGAACAAAAAATTTCACAATTTGTATGGAAACACAAAAGACCCCAAATAGCCAAACCAATCTTGTGAACAAAAAATGGAGCTGGAGGAATCAGGCTCCCTGACTTCAGACTATACTATAAAGCTACAGTAATCAAGACAGTGTGGTACTGGCACAAAAACAGAAACACAGATCAATGGAACAGGATAGAAAGCCCAGAGATAAACCCACGCACGTACAGTCACCTTATCTTTGATAAAGGGGGCAGGAATGTACAGTGGAGAAATGACAGCCTCTTCAATAAGTGGTGCTGGGAAAACTGGACAGGTACATGTAAAAGTATGAGATTAGATCACTCCCTAACACCATACACAAAAAAAGCTCAAAATGGGTTAAAGACCTAAATGTAAGGCCAGAAACTATCAAACCCTTAGAGGAAAACATAGGCAGAACACTCTATGACATAAATCACAGCAAGATCATTTTTGACCCACCTCCTAGAGAAATGGAAAAAAAAAAAAAAACAAATGGGACCTAATGAAACTTCAAAGCTTTTGCCCAGCAAAGGAAACCATAAACAAGACCGAAAGACAACCCTCAGAATGGGAGAAAATACTTGCAAATGAAGCAACTGACAAAGGATTAATCTCCAAAATTTACAAGCAGCTCATGCTGCTCAATAACAAAGAAAGCAAACAACCCAATCCAAAAATGGGCAGAAGACCTAAATAGACATTTCTCCAAAGAAGATATAAGGACTGCCAACAAACACATGAAAGAATTCTGAACATCATTAATCATTAGAGAAATGCAAATCAAAATTACAATGAGATATCATCTCACACCAGTCACAATGGCCATCATCAAAAAATCTAGAAAAAATAAATGCTGGAGAGGGTGTGGAGAAAAGGGAACACTCTTGCACTGCTGGTGGGAATGTGAATTGGTACAACCACTAGGGAGAACAGTATGGAGGTTCCTTAAAAAACTAAAAATAGAACTACCATATGACCCAGCAATCCCATTACTGGGCATATACCCTGAGAGAACCATAATTCAAAAAGAGTCATGTACCAAAATGTTCATTGCAGCCCTATTTACAATAGCCAGGAGATGGAAACAACCTAAGTGTCCATCATCGGATGAATGGATAAAGAAGAAGTGGCACATATATACAATGGAATATTACTCAGCCATAAAAAGAAACGAAATTGAGCTATTTGTAATGAGTTGGATGGACTAGAGTCTGTCATACAGAGTGAAGTAAGTCAGAAAGAGAAAGACAAATTCTGTATGCTAACACATATATATGGAATTTAAGGAAAAAAATGTCATGAAGAACCTAGGGGTAAGACAGGAATAAAGACACAGACCTATTAGAGAATGGACTTCAGGATATGGGGAGGGGGAAGGGTAAGCTGTGACAAAGCGAGAGAGTGGCATGGACATATATACACTACCAAACATAAAATAGATAGCTAGTGGGAAGCAGTCGCATAGCACAGGGAGATCAGCTCAGTGCTTTGTGACCACCTAGAGGGGTGGGATAGGGAGGGTGGGAGGGAGGGAGATGCAAGAGGGAAGAGATATGGGAACATATGTATATGTATAACTGATTCACTTTGTTATAAAACAGAAACTAACACACCATTGTAAAGCAATTATACTCCAATAAAGATGTAAAAAAAAAAAAAAAAAAGATGAAGAAGGAAATCCTGACAATATGGATAGACCTCAAGGGTATTATGCTAGGTGAAAGCAGTCAAAGACAAATACCATATGATCTCATTTATATAAGGAATATACAGAAACAAAAGAGCCAAGCTCATAGATTCAGAGAACAGATTGGTGGTTGCCAGGGGTGGCATGTAGGGTGGGTGAAAAATTTAAAGGAGTCAAAAGGTACAAATGTCCAGTTATAAAATAAATAATTCATGGGGATATAAAGCACATAATGGTGACTATAGTGAATAATACCACACTGCATATTTGAAAGTTGCTGAGACTGTAGATCTTAAAAGCCCTCATCACTAGAAAATAATTTGCAACTATGTATGGTGATTGATATTAACTAGACTTACTGTGGTTATAATTTCTCAAGGTATACAAATATTGAATCATTCTGTGTACACCTGAAAAGAATGTAATGCTATATGTCGACTACATCTCAATAATACAAAAAAAAAAGAGACAAGGTATGAAATCAGGCATAGTTGGGTCTTGTTAGATGACACAGGACTCCCAAACTTCCTGGGTTAGGGACATTTCATCAGGAGAAAGATTATGTGATTCATTCATTAAAACATCTAATTGGTACTACAAAAACCATTCATTTCTCCAAGTCAATAATTATGTTTTGAACTTTTACTTTTTGCCAGACACAGGGCTTGGCACTGAAACAAGGAATGCCCAGCTCCACTGCCTTTCTGTCATGTTAGTGGGTTTTTAAATCCCATATCATTCTACTTCCACCCTTTCAATGGTTAGAGCCATTTGTTTTCCCTTTATCTTCTTCAGTAGAAATATTTACCTAAAACTCAAATATTAAGTGGCTCTAGGGAAGAAACCCATAATGCTTCCCCTATTAACAATAGGTCCTGCAGGATGTGATGCCTTCACAGTCCACAGTGGGACGCTCCACAATCACTGTTCTCTATCCTTCGTCCTGACACAGGCCCCGATTTCAGAGGGTGGCAGGAACCTACCTTCCACAAACTCCTTAGTCCTGAACAAAGACCGGACTCTATGATAGCATAATTTACCAGAATTAATAGGAAAAATGGTATTGCTTCTATAATATGCTCCATAAGAAATCTCAATGGTTTATTTAACATTATTAGTAAAGTTATCATTTATGTATGACAAGTATGTTCAGGTGAAGAGACCAGCCCACAGGCCTTATTCAGGTCAAGGACTGCCAGGAAACCCTCACGACTCACCACTAATCTCAAACTCTACTTGGATAATTCATGATATGGATTTATCTTCTGATGGCCATGCAAAAAATGTTTCACATCTTTACTCTGAAGTTTTCCATCAAATTTATATGTAAACTATGGAATATGGAGCTAAAAGTAGTCAACTCTGATGGGTCATTTCACTGTCCCCTTGATTCTTCTTATTCCTCTGCCATAACTCCCCATCAGGTTCCCCACTGTTCTTTTTAAAGGGGGACTGTTTAGAAGGCAAACTATTTTGCCCTTGCCATCCTCCTTCTTGCCGCTACCTGGAATGTGGGTGTAATAGCAGTAACAATAATGTCCATCTATCATAAGGTAGCCTTGAAGATGGAAGGTGTATGCTGAGAATGGCAAAGCAGAACAGAGGGAGTCAGTTCTGTTGTTTATGGAGCTGCCATACCAGCCCTAGAAGTTGGCTTAACTGAAGAACTCTTTGTTTGAGAGAAAAATACACCTTTATTTTGTTTAAGTTGCTGTGATTTGTATTTTATATTACAGGCAGCAAAAATTAATCATAAATGGTAAAGAGGGAAAACAAAGCTAGAAGTAAAAAGGCACATTGATAGGTTTCTGCATAAACACAGGTGGTAGATTGCCCTCAGTAGTAAAGGGGATGAAGGACAGTGGATGGATTTGGGAAATATTAATGAGGTATGATGAATAAGATTTGTGATTGACTGGAGGCAGGTGAGGAAGGGGAATTTAAGTTCCAATTTTCTGGCTTCAGACAATGGAGATGACAGATCATTATCGGTTACAACAAACTCTCAAAATGTTTGACATTGTAACTTAGACATCCTGAAAAACTCAGAATCTGTCAGATCTTTGCTCAACTTTCAACTATGCCCTCCTGCTACAAAACATATAATAAATTCCATAAGGTTCTAAGCAAACTTTGGAATCAATCTTATCAAATCCCATCCCTAAAACCTTTGAAGTTTTTTTTCTTCCAGTTTTATTGAGATATAGTTGACATACAGCACTGCATAAGTTTAAGGTGTATAGCATGATGATTTGACTAACATTCGTCATAAATGATTGCCACAATAGGTTTAGTGAACATCCATCGTCTCATATAGATACAAAATAAAAGAAATAGAAAAAGAGAGAACTCTAAGGATTTACTCTTAACTTTTATATATGACATACAGCAGTGTTAATTATATTAATCATATTTTATATTACATCCCTAGTGCTTATTGATAACAGAAAGTTTGTACCTTTTGACCACCTTCATCCAATTTCTCCTCTCCCCACTCCCCACCTCTCGTAACCACAAATCTGATATTTTTCTATGAATTTGTCTGTTCATCATTGAAGTATTAATGAATTATTAATTAACTAACCTACAACACTATTTAGTTCCTGGTGCACTATAATATAGTTATTCAATGTTTCTATACATTTCAAAATGATCATAATAAGTCTAGTTTTCATTTGCCACATACAAAGATATTATATAATTATTGAATATTCCCCACTGCACACTTCGTAAAAATTACTCATTTATTTTGTAACCAGAGGTCTGTACTTCTTAATCTCCTTCACCTATTTCTCTCATCATCCATCCCACCTCCCCTCTGGCAACCACCTCTTTGTTCTCTGTTTTTGTTTTATTCTGTTTGTTCATTTATTTTTTTGATTCCACATAAAAGTGAAATCATACAGTATTTGTCTTTCTCTGTCTGACTTATTTCACTTAGTATTATGTACTCTAGGTCCATCCATGTTGCTGGAAATGGCAAGATTTCATTGGTGTATATACACACACACACACATGCACACACATAACATACACACATATACATATATGTATCACATCTTTTTCCATTCATCCATCTATGGGCACTTAGGTTGCTTCCAAATCTTGGCTTTTGCACATAATGCTGCAATGAACAAAGGGGTGCATATATCTTTTTAATTAGTGTTTTCATTTTCTTTGAATAAATACACAGGAGTGGAATTGCTGGATTGCAGGGTAGTTCTATTTGTAATTTTTGAGGAATCTCCATAACATTCTCCATAGTGGCTGCACCAATTTACATTCCCATCAACAGTCCCTTTTCTCCACATCTTGCCAACACATTATTTGTTAATAACAAGTTTTTTATAGTAACACTACTGACAGGTGTCAGGTGATATCTCATTGTGGTTTTGACTTGGATTTCTCTGATGATTAACAATGTTGAACATCTTTTCATTCCTCTGTGTTATCTAATCTACTGTTGATTTCTTCTAGTTCATTTTTCACTTCAGTTATTATATTCTTCAGATCTGGTTCTTCTTTTATATTCTAACTCTTTGCTAAACTTATCACTGTGTTCATTCATTCTTTTTTTTAATTATTTTTTTATTTAAAAAAATTTTTAACATCTTTATTGGAGTATAATTGCTTTACATTGTTGTGTTAGTTGTTGCTGTATAACAAAGCAAATCAGCTATACGTATACATATATCCCCATATCCCCTCCCTCTTTCGTCTCCCTCCCACCTCTCTAGGTGGTCACAAAGCACAGAGCTGATCTCCCTGTGCTATGCGGCTGCTTCCCACTCGCCATCTATTGGACATTTGTTAGGGCACATATATACAATGGAATATTGCTCAGCCATAAAAAGAAATGAAATTGAGTTATTTGTAGTGAGGTGGATGGACCCAGAGTCTGTCATACAGAGTGAAGTAAGTCAGAGAGAGAAAAACGAATACTGTATGCTAACACATATATATGGAAACTAAAAAAAAAAAAAAAAAAAAAAGGTTCTGAAGAACCTAGGGGGCAGGACAGGAGTAAAGACGTAGATGTAGAGAATGTTCATTCATCCTTACCTCAAGTTCTTTGAGCATTTCTATGATCACTGCTCTAAACTCCTTACTGGGTAGATTGCTTATCTCCGCCTCGCTTAATTGTTTTTCTGGGGTTCCTCTGATGCCTCATTTTGCCGAATTCTCTTTTTTTCACTATGTAGTAGGTAGGTCAGTGATGTTTCCCAATCTTGGAGAAGTGGCCTTGTATATGAGATATCCTATGGGGCCCAGCAGTGTGCTCCTCTCTGGTCAACAGAGCTATATGCTTTAGGGGTGCCCTCTATGTGGGCTGCATGGGCCCTTCTGTTGTAGTGGTGCCAAGTATTGTGGGGATGCTGGTAGGCATGGCTGGACCCTTATGCCGTTCACTGCCAGACCCTGACTAGTAAGGAGGCTGCCAGTCACTGGTAGGCAGGGTCAGGTCCCGGGTGGCTGGCTGCACAACTCAGGATGTCCCAGTGCTGGTGCCCACCTGCTGGAAGGAGGGGCCAGGTCACAGGTTAGCTGGTTGTGGGGCTGCAGGATCCTGGTCCTGGTGCCCACCTGCTGGTGAGCAGGGCCATGGGGGTCTGGAATTGGTGTTGCCTGCTGGTGGGCATGGCCTGGGCCTGGGGCTCTGCTGGTCCACTTGTGGGTAGGGCAGCTGGTGGAGGGACCCAGTTCAATTAATTCTTGGTCCCTTTGAACGTAAAACCTAAATTAACTGAAAAAAAGGAGAGAAGTAGAGACTTTCATAGTTTAATTTTTTATTTATTTATTTTTTTGTGGTACGCTGGCCTCTCACTGTTGTGGCCTCTCCCATTGTGGAGCACAGGCTCCAGACATGCAGGCTCAGCGGCCATGGCTCATGGGCCCAGCTGCTCCGCGGCATGTGGGATCATCCTGGACCGGGGCACGAACCCGTGTCCCCTGCATTGGCAGGTGGACTCTCAACCACTGAGCCACCAGGGAAGCCCCATAGTTTAATTTTTCCCACCTTTTTCAAGAGGAAGTTATCTACCCTTCAAATTTAAGACACCTTCATGCCCATAAATGTATAAATTGTTATAGCATTTACAGTCCTCAGGTATGCATGTAAATTCAGGGAAATGCAGACAGTTGCTATGGTTTTTTAGATGTTTCCTCTATTCCTGAAACTGTTCCAAATTTGGCATGGATAAATTTTCACATCTTTTGAGGCTCAACTCAAATGTTACTTCTTTCATGAAGCCTGTTTTTATCACTAAAGCTGGAAGCAGTTCTGCCTTCTCTAAACTTACATGCTTTTGAGGATTTACTGGATACCTTTTACTCAATAGTCAAGTTAACTGGGCCAATTAAATGAGTTAGGAATGCTGTGGATATTATAGTCATAAAATCAATTATCTCACTGTGAAGAATTCACTCTGACCTGGGGTTTTTCTTTTCTTCCATTTTTGCAACACAGAAAATTTGCTTTTGGATGCCAATTCTTCATTTTTTTATTACCTATAGAGGCACTAAATACATTGAAACTTACTCATGACAAACTTTGTTTTCCACATCATGTTGAAGCTATCATTCCTATTCTAGTCATTTTATCTTACAGACTTATAGGAAATTAAAAGGAAACATTAAAGAACAAAGGCATTTAGTTGTTTCATTGCCTGAACTTGAAAAATAGAATGACAGGAGGTATAGACAGGCAGTTTTACTTGAGTAGTCACTTTGAAAATCTGAAAAATGAGAGGAATTACTTACTATTCTTAGCACTGCACAAGGTACTAAAAACTCATTTTGCACTTTAATTTAACAAGTATCTGTTGAGCATCCTCTGTGTTACATGCCATATGCAGATCTGTGGCAGTGGTGTGCTGGAACCAGCTCTGTAAGCTGGCAAGAGCTGATACTTAAAATTTCTGGAAATTTTTGATCCAGTTGTTAGTCCATTGGTCATTTGAAATTGGCTGTGGTTGGAGTATTTACCCTGCAGAAATTGTCAAACACTACAAATCTGGGCTTTTTACTTTCAGGGAGCCAGTTTACCAGCACACCACTGGAAACACAGTCATGAGTGAAATGCATTCTGAGTCCTCAGAAGCTTGCTTCCTTGCTGAAGTATAAGGCAAGTACAACAATGATCAAAACACAAGGCACGGGCTTCCCTGGTGGCGCAGTGGTTGGGAGTCCGCCTGCCGATGAGGGCGACACAGGTTCGTGCCCCAGTCCGGGAAGATCCCACATGCCGCGGAGCGGCTGGGCCCATGAGCCATGGCCACTGAGCCTGCGCGTCCGGAGCCTGTGCTCTGCAACGGGAGAGGCCACAACAGTGAGAGGCCCACATACCGCAAAACAAAAAACAAAAAAACAAAAAACAAAAAAACACAAGACACAATTAACTGGGTTAACATCCATATGTTAGATAACAATACATAAGTCTCCGTCCAGAGCAGCACTGCATTAAAAGAAATAGTCACAAAAGAATTCTAATTGTGTACCCTATAAGAACACAACATGAATCCAAGGACACAGTATAACACAACTCTTAGTAGAACACTATTATCTCTGACAATATGATAGACTAGAGATTCTGAAATTCTCTGATCACAAGGTAGGTAATAATTTTGCATCACACACACACACACATACACACTTTTAAATGAATGGACAATTAATTTAAAAAGACAGAAATCCCTTGAGGTAATGATTGAAAAGGGAGATATAAAGAAAGCAGAGGCTAAGGAGAGAAGTGAGCATAGTCATTGCCATCAAGGCCTCTGTGGAGCCTTACCTTCCCAAGTCTAGGTTCTAGTTACAAAGTAAAAAAAAAAAAAAGAAAAAAAAATCTAAATTTAAAAACAGCCTTTCCTGAGCTTCTATAATCATAAACTAGCCCTAGACAGAAGCCACACAACTCATTTGGGGCTCAAAGCCTCACAAAGATGTTCTACTTAATGTTGACCTGCATCTGAATGAATCCAGGTCCCTGAGAGAAACAAACAAATCCTCCCAGCAGAAATGCAACCCAAGTTTCAGAGAAATTACAGAAAGTATCCACTCAAAGTATAAGCTCCCAAACAAAAAAATTACCAAACATATGAAAAAATCATCCTGAGTAAGAGAAAGCAGAAAGAAAAAGCTACAATGATAAACCATATCTATAAAAACTTCAGACACCAGAATTGTCAGACATAGGATAAGTATATACTTATCAGAAGTGGTGTAATTAGATATGTTAAATGTACCTGAAGAAGCAAAAGAGAATTAAGAAATGAGTAAAAGAGTATTAAAATTAATAAGCAGATTTGAAAAAAGTAGAATTTCTGGGAATAAAATATATAACAATTTAGTTTTTAAAGCCCTGTAGAAAAGTTAATGAACACACACAGTAAGATGAAGAAATTATTTGTGAACTGACAGGTACCTCTGTACATTTGGGGGCTGCTTTTTAGACATCAGGCGTAATATTTTAGATATTTCTTTAATGAAGAATTATACTCCAAAAACTTTTTTTTAATTTGAAAACATCCTTATTTCATCCTCATTCTTTATATTTCCAACTTTTTTTTTTTTTTTTTTTTTCTTTTTGCGGTATGCGGGCCTCTCACTGTTGTGGCCTCTCCCGTTGCGGAGCACAGGCTCCGGACGCGCAGGCTCAGCGGCCATGGCTCACGGGCCCAGCCGCTCCGCGGCATATGGGATCCTCCCGGACCGGGGCACGAACCCGTATCCCCTGCATCGGCAGGCGGACTCTCAACCACTGCGCCACCAGGGAGGCCCCCAACTTTTTATCATGAAAAGATTTTAAATATAGAATGGTTGGGAGAGTAGCACAAAGCTAAAAACTAGTATGTGTATATGCAAGTTTATATACCTACTTTTTTGCTGAAACATATTAAGGTAAACTGCAAACATCATGACGTTTCCCCCTTAAACGTTTCAGCATGCTTCTATTTAAGGGTGGGAAAATGAGATTCAAGGTGTGAAAGATTGAGTTAAAAAGCCCAACAAACAACCGACTAGAATTCAGAGGACGCTAAGAGAAAGAATGAAGGAGAGGCAATATTTAAAGGGATAATGGTTTAGATTTCCTAAAATGGAAAAAAATATAAAGTGTAAAGTTCAGGAAACCCAATGCAAGATAAATAGAACGCCACATCTAGATACAATATAGTTAAATTGCAGAACACCAAAGAGAAAGAGAAGATCTTAAAGTCAGCTGGAGGTTCTTAAAAGCAGACTCCTTAAAAGGACACACACAAAAAAGACTTACCAGACATCTCCACAGCTACAAAGGGAGCAAGCAAGCATTTTTAAAGTGTTTTCAAAGTGCAGGGGCGGGGCGCGGCGGGATTATACCTTCCTATTGTGTAACTGCAAAAAAAAAAAAAAAAAAATCTTTCAAGAATGACGCTGAACCTTAATCATGTGATTACATTTAGCATCTCTAATGCTATGAAAAAAGACACCAGACAAATCCAGAAAGTGAGACTTTTTATAAGACAACTAGATTTTAAAATGTCAATTCATTAAAAAAAAGGGGGGATATTTTTACGTTAGAAAAGCTAAAGAGATTTAACAACCAAATATAATGTGAACCTGATTATAAGGCAGTAAAGTTAAGGTGAAATATAAGCTATTGATATATTTTGGGAGCAATTGAGAAATTTTGAATATGTACCAAATATTAGATATTATGGAATTATTGTTAGTTTTTTTAGTGTACTAATGATTCTGTGGTTATATAGAATAAAGTCTGTCATGATACATGTGTCTTACTTTCAGATGGTTCAGCAAAAAGTTTTATTAAAAAATGTATATATACTATTTTTTCTTTGTGTTGTACTTTCAACCACTCTGCATTTTAAGTACTTTCATAATACAAAGTTGGAAATGTAAAGAAAATAGTTAACATGTGGATATCTAAACAAACATTGATGGAATTTAAAATGCCAACAAGGTGAAACCAAATATCTGGACAATAATAGCACCCAGGCTAGGAAAAAAAGATTGATGTTAAAATATTCTAAATTTCTTATACTGATCAGTAGGAGGATAAATATATTAATTTAGACTTAATTATGGATGTGAGAATTTTAAAAGGATAAAATTGGAAATAGATCTTTCAAACTAGTACAAGGGGAAAAATGGAATGAGCAAAGAATCTAATTAAATAAAATAAGGATATTTTTTCTAAATGGAAAAAAATTGGAAATAGATCTTCCAAACTAATGCAAGGAGAAAAAATGGAATGAGCAAAGAATCTAATTAATTATAACTAAGGCAAAGAAGATATAAAAGGAAACAGGAAAAGCCTGACAAAAAGCACAAAGTAAGCTGACATAAATAAAACCAAGTATTTCATCACAATAAATGAGAATGAAGTGAAATTTCCTGCTCAAACTCATGATTTTCTGACTTGATTTTTTGAAAAATCCAGCTGTATGTAAAAGATTCCTAAGATATATAGAGAAAAGTTGAAAAACTATAGAATATTTATGTATATACTAAAAATGAAAGCTGGTGTAGCTGTATTAATATCAGACAAATGAATTTTATCATTAGTAAAAAATAGAAGTATAAAAGTTTTAATCCACTGGGAAGATGTATTGAATCTAAATTTGTAAGTACCTAATAAAATAGCTTAAACAAAAAACAGAATATTGATTAAAGATGTCGAAGATCTTTTCATGTACTTATTGCAATCCATCCATAGTCCTTGGTGTAATGTCTATTCAAATCATTTGCCTGTTTGTTTAGTTGTTTGTTTTCTCACTATTGGATTTTGAGAACACTTTACATATTCTAGATACAAGTCCTTTATCAGATATATATGATTTATAAATATTGTCTCCCAGTCTGTGGCTTTTTTTATTCTCTTAATAGAGTCTTTTGAAGATCAAAAGTTGTAAATTTTGATTAAGTCCCCCCCTTTTTTTTAAAAACAGATTGTGCTTTGGTGGTATATCTAAAAAATGCTGCCCATTCCAAATTCACAGACTTTTATTTTTTCTAGAATTTTTATTGTTTTAGATTCACATTTATGTGTATGATCCGTTTTAAATCCATTTTTGCATATTGTGTGAGGCATGCATGGAAGTGCATTCTTTGCATATATGGTTGCATATAGGCAATCATCACAGCACCATTTTTTGAAAAGACAGTTCTTTGTTCTAATTGTTTTTGTATCCATGTCCAAAATCAATTACCCATGTATGTCATATATATGTCTATTTCATGACTCCATTCTGTTCCATTAACATATTTCTCTAACTTGATGTCAATACTATATTCTTGATTACTGAAACCTTTTAATAAGTTTTGAAATCAAGTAGTACTAGTCCCCCAATTTTGTTCTTTTTCAAAGTTGTGTGACTATTGTAAGTCCTTTAATTTTCATAGAACAACTTTTGTAAGATTTTCCCTGTGTATTTACAAGTTTTATGCTGTTCTAGATACTATTTCTTTTTAATTACAATTTTCAATTGTTCATTGACATTATATAGAGATACAATGATTTTGTATGTTGATCTTATATCCTGAAACCTTGATTAGCCTACTTATTAGTTCCAGCAGTTTTGTAGATTCTATCAAATTTTCTACATAAACAATCAAGTTATATAAAGGCAGTTTAACTTAGACTTTCCAATACAGATGCTTTTTATTTTTTTATTTTTCTTGATTTACTGTAACAGTTAGAATATCCAAAACAATGTTGAATGGGGGTGATAAGAGTACCCAGTGTCTTTGAAAGAGCAAAATGTTTCTATTTTGAGGAATTCATTGTGATTTTTTTGTGCCTTATCTTAGAAATCATTGCCTAAGTCAATATCAGTAAGATTTTCTCCTGTGTTATTTTCTAGGTATTTGATAATCTTAGCAGCTACATTTATGTCTATGATCTATTTCAAATTAATTTTTATATATGATTAATTTTTTAAATGATCAGTGATTAAAAACTGTCAACAAATTAGGAATAGAAGGTAACCTGAATTTCATCAAATGTTTCTTCTACAGCTATGACATAGGTTTTTTTGTTTGTTTGTTTGTTTTTTAGTCTGTTAATATGAATTTGTTTGATTTTCAAATGTTGAAGCAACCTTGCATTTCTGGGATAAACTTTACATGATTATGATGTTCTATCCTTTTCATGCATTGTTGTATTCAATTTGCTAATGTTTTGGTAAGGATTTTTACGTTTATGTTCATAAGAGATACTGGTCTGCTTTCTTCCAACATCTTTGTCAGAAGTGCTCCTTGACTTTCCATTATCTGTAGAGGTTGGTATTACTTTTTTTTAAATGTTTGGTAGATTTTACTAGTAAAGCTATATAAGCCTGGTGATTTATTTGTGAGAAAATTTAAAATATGAATTTGATCTCTTTAATAAATTTAAGAGAAATCATGGTACTTGTTTCTTCTTGAGATTTGTTTCTTCTTTCAGGAACTGAGATTTGATCTTTCAGGAATTTGTTCAATTCACTTGTCTAATTTATACCCTATGTTTAGAGTTATTCATAATATACTCTTAACTATTCTTTTAATGTTTCTAGTGATGGCTCTTCTCTCATTACTGAGAGTGGTAATTCTTATCTTCTTTCTTTTTATTATTATCTGTTAGCTGTACCAGGTTCTCAATCAGGAGTAATTTTACCCTCTCTGGGGGGCATTTAGCAATGTCTTAAGACATTTTTGGTTGTCATAACTGGGTCAATGTTGCTGGCACCTAATAAGTACAGGCCAGGAATGCTGCTAACTATCCTGCAATGCACAGGACATCCCCAACAACAAAGAATATTCCAGCCCCACATTTCACTAGTGCTGATGTTGAGAAATCCTGGGCACCAGAGTTTAACTGTTTAATTGCTCTTCTCAAAGAACCAAGCTTTGGTTTCCATTATTTTTCTCTATATTTTTTGTTCTCTGTTTCTGTGCTTATCTTTCAATTGTTATTTTTAATTGTGGCAAAATATACATAACTTAAAATTTACCATTATAACCAGAGCTCTTTATCATGCAAAACTGAAACTATACACACTAAACAACAATTCTCCATTCCCTCTTCCCCCAGTCACCATCATTCTACTTTCCATCTCTATGAATTTGACTACCCTAGGTATCTCATATAAGTAGAATCATACACTGTTTGCCTTTTTTGACTGGCTTGTTTCACTTAGCATGTCTTCAAGTTTCATTCATGTTATAGCCTAGGCCAGAATGTCCTTTCTTTAAAGCTGTATAATATTCCACTAAATGTATATACAGCATTTTGTTTATCCATTCATCTGTCAGTGGACACTTAGGGTTGTTTCCACCTTTTGACTATTGTAAATAATGCTGCTATGGACAAGGGTATATTCTACTCTCACCTTTAAAATGTCCTTTATTCTGCTTACTTGGGTTTAATTTGCTCTTCTTTTTCTTGTTTCTTCAGGTAGAACTCAGATCACTGATTCAAGACATTTTAGGGGCTTCCCTGATGGTTCAGTGGTAAAGAATTTGCCTTCCAATGCAAAGGATGTGAGTTCCATCCCTGGTTGGGGAACTAAGATCCCACATGTTGCGGGGCAACTAAGCCCGTGCACCACAACTACTGAGCCTGCATGCCTCAACTAGAGAGCTCGCATGCCATAAACTACAGAGCCCATGCCCTCTGGAGGCTGGATGTCACAACTAGAGAGAGAAAACCCTCATGCCACAACTAGAAAGAAGCCCACATGCCACAACTAGAGAGAAGCCTGTGCTGCCACAACAAAGAGCCCGCTCGCCACAAGGAAAGATCCCACGTGCCATAACTAAGACCCAGTGCAGGTAAAAATAATAAATATTTTTTTTTAGAAAAGGCTTTTTAAAATTATTGTGAACATTTAATGCTATAAATTTGCTTCTATTTTCTGTTTTTCAGTGAACCCCACAAGTTTTAATAATTGTGTTTTCCTTTTCATTCTGTTCAAAATATTTTCTACTTTCCCTAGTGATTTTTCTCTTTGACTCAGTGGTTATTTAGAAGTGTTGTTGAAATTCCTAACATTGGGAGAATTTTAAAATGTTCTTCGGTTCTGAAGAACCTAGGGGCGGGATAGGAATAAAGATGCAGACATAGAGAATGGACTTGAGGACACAGGGAGTGGGAAGGGTAAGCTGGGATGAAGTGAGAGAGTGGCATGGACATATATACACTACCAAATGTAAAACAGATCACTAGTGGGAAGCAGCCACATAGCACAGGGAGATCAGCTCGGTGCTTTGTGACCACCTAGAGGGGTGGGATAGGGAGGGTGAGAGGGAGATGCAAGAGGGAGGAGATATAGGTATATATGTATATGTATAGCTGATTCACTTTGTTATACAGCAGAAACTAACACACCATTGTAAAGCAATTATACTCCAATAAAGATGTTAAAAAATTAAAAACTAAAAAAATTAAAAAATAAATGGTTTTCTCTTAACTGGATAACTTAAGTACTTTGTGATCAGAAAACATACTGTATATGATTTCAGTACTTTTAAATCTATTGAGACTTGTTTTATGGCACAGAAAATGGTCTACATTGGTAAATGTTCTGTGTGCACTTGAAAATATTGTATATTATACTGTTGTTGGGTACAGTATTCTATAATTGTCAGGTAATAATATTGTTCAAGTGTGCGTATCTATACTGATTTCCTGTTAACTAGTTCTATTAATTATTGAAAGAAGAACACTTAAATCTCTAACTAAAATTATGCATTTCTATTTCTCCTTTCGGTTCTTCAGTATTTGCTTTATGTAATTTGAATCTCTGTTATTAGATGCACACACATTTAGGAATTTTATGTCATCTTGATGATTTTACTCCCTTATCATTATAAAATGACCCCTGGTAATATTTGTTGCTCTGAAATCTACTTTAATATTGATATTGCCACTTCAGCTTTTCTTTGGATTAGTACTGGCATGGTATTCCCTAGTTCTTTTGTTTTTAACCTATCTTGTTTCTACAATTAAATAGGTGTATTGCAAAGAGCATACGGTTCAGTTGTGCTTTTGACATTCAACTTGACAATCTGCTTTTAATTTGGATGTTTAGAACATTTACATTTAATATAGTTAGTAATATTGTTTGGTTTAAATCTATCATCTTTAGAGTTGTTTTCTATTTGCTCCATAGGTTCTTTCTTCCTTTCTCTTTCTCTGACTGCTTTGTATTAAGTGAGCATTTTTATATTTCCTTTTATTTCTATAATAGATTTTTTATTCACTATAATTTTTTTAGTGATTACATAGGGCATTTAATATACATTTTTTTTACTTACCAGAGTTTTCTTACAAATAATATGTCACCTCACATATAGTGTGAAACTGGCAAAAATATTCTTCCATTTTCCCTGTTGGCCTTTGTGTTATTGCTGTCATGCATTTTAATTTAACAAATGTTATAGATTATACAAATATATATATATTTTTATGTTTATTTATAGAATTATATTCATTTGTATGACTTTGATTCTTGCTTTAGAGAGTGAATAATTTTTAAAAATTTTAAGATTGGGAAAAAAGTATTTTATATTTTTCTATATATGTACCACTTCTAATCCTCTTCATCTACTTGTATAGAGCCAAATATCCATCTGGTATCATTTTCTGTCTGCCCAAAGAAATTCATTTAACATTTTTCTAGTGCTAGTCTTCTGGCAATGAATTCTTTTAGTTTTCTATGTCTGAAAGGGATTTATATTTCTTTTTGAAATATTGATTTCAGACTATAAAATACTTCAAGGAATTTTTTTCTTTCAGCATTATAAAATGTCACTACACTTTATTATGGCTTTCACTGTTTCTGATGGTATCTGCCATTATTCATATCTGTGTTCATTTGTGAGTAACATCTATTTTCCATGGCTACTTTTTTTTTAACAACTTTATTGGAGTATAATTGCTTTACAGTGTTGTGTAAGTTTCTGCTGTATAACAAAATGAATCAGCTATATGTATACATATATCACCATATCCCCTCCCTTGTGCATCTCCCTCCCACCCTCTCTATCCCACCCCTCTAGATGGTCAAAAAGCACCAAACTGATCACCATGCGCTATGCGGCTGCTTCCCACTAGCTATCTATTTTACATTTGGTAGTGTATATATGTCCATGCCACTCTCTTACCTCATCCCAGTTTACCCTTCCCCCTCCCCATGTCCTCAAGTCCATTCTCTATGTCTGTATCCTTATTACTGTCCTGACCATAGGTTCTTCAGAACCATTTTTTTTCTTTTTTCTTTTTAGACTCCATATATATGTATTAGCATACAGTATTTGTATTTCTCTTTCTGACTTACTTCACTCTGTATGACAGATGCAAGGTCCATCTACCTCAGTACAAATAACTCAATTTCATTTCTTTTTATGGCTAAGTAATATTCCATTGTATATATATGCTACATCTTCTTTACCCATTCATCCGATGATGGACACTTAGGTTGCTTCCATCTCTTGGCTATTGTAAATAGAGCCGCAATGAACATTGTGGTACATGACTCTTTTTGAATTATGGAATTCAATTATGGAATTATGAATTATTTCTCAGGGTATATTCCCAGTAGTGGGATTTCTGGGTCATATGGTAGTTCTATTTTTAGTTTTTTAAGGAACCTCTCTATATTCTCCATAGTGGCTGTATCAATTTACATTCCCACCAATAGTGCAAGAGGGCTCCCTTTTCTCCACACCCTCTCCAGCATTTATTGTATGTAGATTTTTTGATGATAGCCATTCTCACTGGTATGAGCTGATACCTCTTTGAAGTTTTGATTTGCATTTCTCTAATGATTAGTGATATTGAGCTTCCTTTCATGAGTTTGTTGGCAATCTGTATATCTTCTTTGGAGAAATGTCTATTTAGGTCTTATGTCCATTTTTGGATTGGGTTGTTTGTTTTTCTGATATTGAGCTGCATGAGCTGCCTGTAAATTTTGGACATAAGTCCTGTGTCAGTTGATTCATTTGCAAACATTTTCTCCCATTCTGAGGGCTGTCTCTTCATCTTATTTATGGTCTTCTCTGCTGTGCAAAAGCTTTTACGTTTCATTAGGTCCAATTTGTTTATTTCTGTTTTTATTTCCATTTCTCTGGGAGGTGGGTCTAAAAGGATCTTGCTGTGATTTATGTCATAGAGTGTTCTGCCTATGTTTTCCTCTAAGAGTTTTACAGTGCCTGGGCTTACGTTTAGGTCTTTAAGCCGTTTTGAGTTTATTTTTGTGTATAGTGTTAGGGAGTGTTCAAGTTTCATTCTTTTATATGTTGCTGTCCAGTTTTCCCAGCACCACTTATTGAAGAGGCTGTCTTTTCTCCATTGTATATTCTTGCCTCCTTTATCAAAGATAAGGTGACCATATGTGCATGAGTGTATCTCTGGGCTTTCTAACCTGTTCCATTGACCTATATTTCTGGTTTTGTGCAAGTACCACACGTCTTGATTACTGTAGCTTTGTAGTATAGTCTGAATTCTGGGAGCCTGATTCCTCCAGCTCCGTTTTCCTTCCTCAAGGTTGCTTTGGCTATTCAGGATCTTTTTTGTCTCCATAAAATTGTGAAATTTTTTGTTCTAGTTCTTTGTAAAATGCCATTGATAGTTTGATAAGGATTGCATTGAATCTGTAGGTTGCTTTGGGTAGTAGAGTCATTTTCACAATGTTGATTCTTCCAATCCAAGAACATGGTGTATCTCTCCATCTGTTTGTATCACCTTTAATTTCTTTCATCATTGTCTTATAGTTTTCTGCATACAGGTCTTTTTTCTCCTTAGGTAGGTTTATTCCTAGGTATTTTATTCTTTTTGTTGCAATGGTAAATGGGTGTGTTTCCTTAATTTCTCTTTCAGATATTTCATCATTAGTGTATAGGAATGCAAGAGATTTCTGTGTATTAATTTTGTACCCTGCTACTTTACCAAATTCATTGATTGGCTCTACTAGTTTTCTGGTAGCATCTTTAGGATTCTCTATGTGTAGTATCATGTCATCTGCAAACAGTGACAGTTTTACTTCTTCTATTCTGATTTGGATTCCTCTTATTTTCTTTTCTGATTGCTGTGGCTAAAACTTTGAAAACTATGTTGAATAACAGTCATGAGAGTGGACAACCTTGTCTTGTTCCCGATCTTAGAAGAAATGGTTTCAGTTTTTCACCATTGAGAACGATGTTTGCTATAGGTTTGTCATATATGGCCTTCATTATGTTGAGGTAAGTGTCCTCTATGCCTACTTTCTGGAGGATTTTTATCATAAATGGGTATTGAACTTGTTGAAAGCTTTTTCTGCATCTACTGAGGTTATCATGGGTTTTCTCCTTCAGTTTGTTAATATGGTTTATCACATAAATTGATTTTCATATACTGAAGAATCCTTGCATTCCTGTGATAAACCCTACTTGATTATGGTGTATGATCCTTTTAATGTGCTGTTGGATTTTGTTTGTTAGTATTTTGTTGAGGATTTTTCCATCTATATTTATCAGTTATTTTGACCTGTAGTTTTCTTTCTTTGTGACGTCTTTGTCTGGTTTTGGTATCAGGGTGATAGTGGCCTCATAGAATGAGTTTGGGAGTGTTTCTCCCTCTGCTATATTTTGGAAGAGTTTGAGAAGGGTGTGTTAGCTCTTCTCTAAATGTTTGGTAGAATTCGCCTGTGGAGCCATCTGGTCCTGAGCTTTTGTTTGTTGAAGATTTTTAATCACAACTTCAATTTCAGTGCTTGTGCTTAGTCTATTTTCTATTTCTTCCTGGTTCACTCTTGGAAGGTTGTGCTTTTCTAAGAATTTTTCCATTTCTTCCAGGTTGTCCATTTCATTGGCATATAGTTGCTTGTAGTAATCTCTCATGATCCATTGTATTTCTGCAGTGTCACTTGTTACTTCTCCTTTTTCATTTCTAATTCTATTGATTCGAGTCCTCTCCCTTTTTTTCTTGATGAGTCTAGTTAATGGTTTATCAATTTTGTTTATCTTCTCAAAGAACCAGCTTTTGGTTTTATTGATCTTTGCTATTGTTTCCCTCATTTATTTTCCATTTATTTCTGCTCTGATTTTTATGATTTCTTTCCTTCTGTTAACTTTGGGCTTCTACTTTCTCTAATTGCTTTAGGTAAGGTTAAGTTGTTTATTTGAGATGTTTCTTATTTTTTGAGGTAGGATTGTATTGCTATAAACTTCCCTCTTAGAACTGCTTTTGCTGCATCACATTGGTTTTGGGTTGTTGTGTTTCCATTGTCATTTCTTTCTAAGTATTTTTTGATTTCCTCTTTGATTTCTTCAGTTATTTCTTGGTTATTAAGTGGTGTATGCTTTAGCCTCCATGTGTTTGCATTTTTTTCAGATTTTTTCCTGTAATTGACATCCAGTATTATAGCATTGTGGTCGCGAAAGAGACTTGATATGATTTCATTTTTCTTCCATTTACTAAGGCTTGATTTGTGACCCAAGATATGATCTATCCTGGAGAATGTTCCATGAGCTCTTGAGAAGAATGTTTATTCTGTTGTTTTGGAACAGAATGTCCTATAAATATCAATCAAGTCCATCTTGTTTAATGTATTATTTAAAGCTTGTGTTTCTTTACTTATTTTCATTTTGGATTATCTATCCATTGGTGAAAGTGGGGTGTTATAAAGTCCCTACTATGATTGTGTTACTGTTGATTTCCCTTTTATGGCTGTTAGCAATTGCCTTATGTATTGAGATGCTCCTTTGTTGAGTGCATAAACATTTACAATTTTTATATCTTCTTCTTGGATTCATCCCTTGATCATTATGTACTGTCCTTCTTTGTCTCTTGTAATTGTCTTTATTTTCAAATCTTTTTTACCTGATATGAGAATTGCTACTCCAGCTTTCTTTTATTTCCATTTGCATGGAATATCTTTTTCCATCCCCTCACTTTCAGTCTGTATATGTCCCTAGGTCTGAAGTGGGTCTCTTGTAGACAGCATATATATGGGTCTTGTTTTTGTATCCATTCAGCCAGTCTATGTCTTTTGGTGGAAGCATTTAATCCATTTACATTTAAGTTAATTATCAATATGTATGTTCCTATTCCCATTTTCTTAATTGTTTTGAGTTTGTTATTGTAGGTCTTTTCCTTCTCTTGTGTTTCCTGCCTAGAGAAGTTTCTTTAGCATTTGTTGTAAAGCTGATTTGGTGGTGCTGAATTTTCTTAGCTTTTGCTTGTCTGTAAAGGTTTTAATTTCTCCATCGAATCTGAATGAGATCCTTGCTGGGTCGAGTAATATTGGTTGTAGATTTTTCCTTTCATCACTTTAAATATGTCCTACCACTCCCTTCTGGCTTGCAGAGTTTCTGCTGAAAGATCAGCTGTTAAACTTATGGGGATTTCCTTGTATGTTAGTTGTTTTTCCCTTGCTGCTTTTAATATTTTTTGTATTTAATTTTTGATAGTTTGATTAATATGTGTCTTGGCATGTTTCTCCTTGGATTTATCCTGTATGGGATCTCTGCACTTCCTGAACTTGATTGACTATTTCCTTTCCCATATTAGGGAAATTTTCAACTCTAATCTCTTCAGGTATTTTCTCAGTCCCTTTCTTTTTCCCTTCCTTAGGGACCTCTATAATTTGAACATTGATGTGTTTAATGTTGTCCCAGAGGTCTCTAAGACTGTCCTCAATTCTTTTCACTCTTTTTTCTTTATTCTGCTCTGTGGTAGTTATTTTCACTATTTTATCTTCCAGGTCACTTATCCATTTTTATGCCTCAGTTATTCTGCTATTGATTCCTTCTAGAGAATTTTTAATTTCATTTACTGTGTTGTTCATCATTGTTTGCTTGCTCTTTAGTTCTTCTAGGTCCTTGTTAAGCATTTCTTATATTTCCTCCATTCTACTTTGAAGATTTTGAATCATCTTTACAATCATTACTCTGATATCTTCTTCAGGTAGACTGCGTATTTCTTCTTCATTCGTTTGGTCTGGTGGGTTTTTACCATGCTCCTTTATCTGTTGTGTGTTTCTCTGTCTTCTCATTTTGCTTAATTTACTATGTTTGGGGTCTCCTTTTTGCAGGCTGCAGGTTTGTAGTCCTCATTGTTTTTGGTGTCTGACCCCAGTGGGTAAGGTTGGTTCATTGGGTTGTGTAGGTTTCCTCATCAAGGGGAACACTGGTGCCTATGTTCTGGTGCAAGAGGCTATATCTTTTCTTTCTGGTGGGCAGGACCATGTCTGGTGGTGTGTTTTGGAGTTTCTGTGACGTTATTATGGTTTTAGGCAGCCTCTCTCCTAATAGGTGGCATTGTGTTCCTGTCTTGCTAGTTGTGTGGCATAGGGTGTCCAGCACTGTAGATTGCTGGTCGTTGACTGGAGCTGGATTTTCACGTTGAGACAGAGATCTCTGGGACAGCTTTCATTGTTTGATATTACATGGAGCCAGGAGGTCTCTAGTGGACCAATGTCCTGAACTTGACTCTCTCCCACCTCAGAGGCACAGGTCTGACACCCGACCGGAGCACCAAGACCCTGTCAGCCACACGGCTTTCTCTTGTGTGTCATAGTCCAGAGGAAGATGGTGTGACTGTAGATGTCATTATGGTGTTCCAGTTCCCCTCTGCTGAGTCAAGGGCAGTGAGAAAGAGGATAATCTGTAACATCCATGGTGTCGCCAGCAAAACCCACTGGGTTCCCTGGGAAAAATATGATGAAATCTAGGTGATAAGGTCTACATTCTTTTGTGCTTAGTCTAGTTTCTCTTGTCTATAGAAGCTGCGTGCTCTAGTCTTGCACCTAATACATCGATTAACGTTTCCAGAATAGAAACACTTTTCTGTTTAGGTTACTGCACATTTTTTGATTGAGGTTTTTTACATTGAGTTCTGTATTTTTTTAACGTTTTCATTGGAATATAATTGCTTTACAATGGTGTGTTAGTTTCTGCGTTATAATGAAATAAATCAGTTGTACATATACGTATACCCCCATATCTCTTCCCTCTTGTGTCTCCCTCCCTCTCCCACCCTTCTAGCTGGTCACAAAGCACTGAGCTGATTTCTGTGTGCTATGAGACTACCTCCCACTAGCTATCTATTTCACATTTGGTAGTGTATATGTGTCCATATATACACTACCACTCTAATTTTGTTCCAGCTTACCCTTCCCCCTCCCCATGACCTTAAGTCCATTTTCTAGTAGGTCTGCATCTTCATTCCTGTCTTGCTCCTAGGTTCTTCATGACCATTTGGGGTTTTTTGGGGTTTTTTTTAGATTCCATATATATGTGTTAGCATATGGTATTTGTTTTTCTGTCTTACTTCACTCTCTATGACAGAATCTATGTCCATCCACCTCACTACAATTAACTCAATTTCATTCCTTTTTGTGGCTGAGTAATATTCCATTGTATATATGTGCTACATCTATTTTATCCATTCATCTGTCAATGGACACTTAGGTTGCTTCCATATTAATTGTAATGTGGAATTGTAATTTTGATTTACATTTCTGTAATAATTAGTGATGTTGAGCACCTTTTCATATGTTTGTTGGTCATCTGTATGTCTTCTTTGGAGAAATATCTATTTAGGCCTTCTACCCATTTTTTGATTGGGTTGTTTGATATCTTATATTGAGCTGTATGAGCTGCTTGCATATTTTAGTCTTTTGTCAGTTGCTTCATTTACAAATATTTTCTCCCATTCTGAAGGTTTTCTTTTTGACTTGTTTATGGTTTCCTTTGGTGTGCAAAAGCTTTTAAGTTTAATTAGGTCCAATTTGATTATTTTTGTTTTAATTTTCATTACTCTAGGAGGTGGGTCAAAAAAGATATTAGTAATAGCTGGTAATTTTTTATTGGATGCTAGGCATTATCACTTTTTTTTACTCTTGGAGACAGATTTTGTGGCATTCAGTTAAATATGGTTGGGCTTTTTTGGGAAAAAGTAACATTATTTGTAATCATTTTTATCCATTTAATTTTTGTTTTAAAGTTATTTTACGGCAGATTAAAAACGAGCTATAGGTTTGGGCTACTTTGACTCCACTACTGCAGCACTATCCTTTTTATGATGCTACCATATACCATGTCTATTAGGAAGTCTTTCCATTCTAGCTGATGGGAATGGAAACTATTTGGGGCCCTGTGTGAGGTTAGAAAATTTTTTTCTTACTCTTTTATGGGAGTCTTTTCCCCAGCCTCAGTAGTTTCCTTATATGTATCTGCAGATCAGGAATCAGCCAAAGACTCTAGAGGATCTATCAGAAGATCTTTGGACCTCTGCCTCTTCAATTGCCTCCTCTCCAGGATTTTGCTCCAAAATTCTAGCTTCCTTGGTCTTTCTGAACTAAGAACAAACTGCTAGATTCTGTTTGAGTTTCCCCTCCTTGTGCTGTAGCCTGAAAACTTTCCTTAAGCAATGAACTATGGCACTTAAAGAGCTCACCTTGCTTTCTCAGGAATCACTGTGCCATGTTCTCTGTTGTCCAATATATGAAAACCATCATTAAGTTTTCAGTATGACTCATTTTCTGGTATTAATGTAGGAGAGTAAATCTAGTCCGTTATCTTCTATCATTCCTCTGACATACCAAATTTTAAGTGAATATGGAAAAGATACACTTGAAAAGAACCACCAAGTTGGTAGATTTTCTTTTTAGATATCAAGACTTTTTATAAATACATAGTTTTTATGACAGTCTGGTTGTGGTAAATGGATGAAAATAATTTAAAAAACAACAAACAGATCCACATGTATATACAAGTTTAATGTAGCTCTGGGGGAAGAATGAATTATTTAATAAATAGTGGTAGGATTTATTACCAATCTTGGAAAAAGTCAATTCATTCCTACCTCACACAATGTACAAAAATTAAAGCCAGGTATGGTAATGAATCTTGCACTTAGGCTCAGGTAGATATGTCCAAGAATAATAGTAGCAGCATTGTTCATAATAAGATAGAAATAATCCAATTATCCATCTGTAAGAAAATGGATAGATAAGTGTAGTATAGTCACAAGGGGAATACTATGCAGAGATACAAGTAAATGAATGAAAACTACAGTCAGAAAAAAGCCAGCACTGATTCCCAGACACGATGGCAGAGTAGAAGGACCTAGCTCATGTCCTCTCATGAAAACACCAAAATCACAACTAACTGCTGAATAGCCATTGACAAAAATGGAATGGAACATACCAAAAAAGATATTCTCCTTCCAAAGATAAAAAGAAGCCACAACAAGATGGGGGCAGATGCTAGAAGTAAGAGGAACTATAATCCTGCAGCCTGTGGGACCACAAACATAAAAAGTTAGACAAAATGAGATGGCAAAGGAATATGTTCCAGAATAAGGAACAAGATAAACCCCCAAAAGAACAACTAAGTAGAGATAGGCAATCTACCTGAAAAAGAATTCAGAAAAATGATAGTAAAGATGATCCCCATCAACAGATGAATGGATAAAGAAGATGTGGTACATATATAAAATGGAATATTACTCAGCCATAAAAAGAAATGAAGCTGAGTTATTTGTAGTGAGGTGGATGGACCTAGAGTCTGTCATACAGAGTGAAGTAAGTCAGAAAGAGAAAAAAAATACCGTATGCTAACACATATATATGGAATCTAAGGGGGGGGAATGGTCATGAAGAACCTAGGGGCAGGATGGGAATAAAGACACAGACTTACTAGAGAATGGACTTGAGGACATGGGGAGGGGGAAGGGTAAGCTGGGACAAACTGACAGAGTGGCATGGACGTATATACAATACCAATGTAAAACCGATAGCTAGTGGGAAGAAGCCGCATAGCATATGGAGAACAGCTCGGTGCTTTGTGACCACCTAGGGGTGGGATAGGGAGGGTGGGAGGGAAGGAGATGCAAGAGGGAAGAGATATGAGGATATATGTATATGTGTAGCTGATTCACTTTGTTATAAAGCACAAACTAATACACAATTTTAAAGCAAGTATACTCCAAAAAAGATGTTAAAAAAAAAAAGATGATCCAAGATCTTAGAAAAACAATGGAGGCAAAGAATGAGAAGATACAAGAAATGTTTAACAAAGAGCTAGAAAATTTAAAGAACAAACAGATGAATAACACAATAACTGAAATGAAAAATACACTGGAAGGAATCAATAGCAGAATAAATGAGGTAGAGGAATGTATAAGTGAGCTAGAAGCCAGAATGATAGAAATCACTGCCACAGAACAGAATTAAAAATAAATAAATAAAAAGAAATGAGCTAAAGTTAGGAGAAGGAAAGATTCTTAAAGATCAGAGCAGAAATGAATGAAATAGAAACAAAGAAAACAATAGCAAGATCAATGGAACTAAAAGCTAGTTCCTTAGAAGTTAAACAAAATTGATTAAAAAAAAATTTATCCACCCTTAGCCAAAATCAAGAAAAAAAAAGGGAGAAGACTCAAATCAATAAAGTTAGAAATGAAAAAGAAGTTCCAATGAACACCACAGAAATACAAAGGATCATAGGAAACTACAAGCAACATATGCCAATAAAATGGACAGCCTAGAAGAAATGGACACACTCTTAGAAAGATACAACCTTCCAAGATTGAACCAAGAAGAGACAGAAATATGAACAGACTAATCACAAGTAATGAAATTGAAACTGTGATTAAAAATCTTCCAACAAACAAAAGTCCAGGACCAGATGGCTTCACAGGTGAATTCTCTCAAACATTTAGAGAAGAATTAATACCTAACTTTCTGAAGCTTTTCCAAAAAGTTGCAGAGGAAAGAATAGTCCCAAACACATTCTATGGGACCACGATCACCCTGATACCAAAACCAGAGGAAGATATAACCAAAAATGAAAATTACAGGCCAATAACACTGATGAACATAGACACAAATATCCTCAACAAAATACTAGCAAGCAAAATCCAATAACACATTAAAAGGATCACACTCCATGATCAAGTGGGATTTATCCCAGGGATGGAAAGATTTTTCAATATCTGCAAATAAATCACTGTGATACACCACATCACAAACTGAAGAATAAAGCCATATGATCATCTCAATAAATGCAGAAAAAGCTTTTGACAAAATTCCACACCCATTTATGATAGAAACTCTCCAGAAAGTGGGCATAGAGGGAACTTACTACAACATAATAAAGGCCATATACAACAAACCTACAGCTACCATCATTCTCAATGGTGAAAAACTGAAAGCATTTCCTCTAAGGTCAGGAATAAGATGAGGATGTCCACTCTCACCACTATTATTCAACATAGTTTTGGAAGTCCTAGCCATGGCAATCAGAGAAGAAAAAGAAATAAAAGGAATACAAATTGGAAAAGAAGAAGTAAAACTGTCACTGTTTGCAGATGGCATGATAGTATACATAGAGAATCCTAAAGATGATACCAGAAGACTACTAGAGCTAATCAATGAATTTGGTGAAGTGGCAGGATACAAAATTAATACACAGAAATCTCTTGCATTGCTATACACTAACAATGAAAGATCAGAAAGAGAAATTAAGGAAACAATCCCATTTAACATTGCATCAAAAAGAATAAAATACCTAGGAATAACCCTACCTAAGGAGACAAAAACCTGTACTCAGAAAACTATAAGATACTGGTAAAGAAAACAAAGATGACTCAAAGAGTTGGAGAGATATACCATGTTCTTGGATTGAAAGAATAAATATTGTCAAAATGACTATACTACCCAAGGTAATCTACAGATTAAATGCAATCCCTACCAAATTACCAATGACGTTTATTGCAGATTTGGAATAAAAAATTTTAAATTTTTTATGGAGACACAAAAGACCTTGAATAGCCAAAGCAATCTTGGGAAGGAGAAAAAGAGCTGGACAAGTCAGGCTCCCTGACTTTAGACTATGCTACAAAACTACAGTAATCAAAACAGTATGGTACTGGCACAAAAACAGAAATATAGGTCAATGGAACAGGATAGAAAGCCCAGAGATAAATCCATGCACCTATGATCACCTAATCTATGACAAAGGAGGCAAGAATATACAATGGAGAAAAGACAGTCTCTTCCATAAGTGATGCTGGGAAAACTGGACAGCTACATGTAAAAGAATGAAATTAGAACATTCTTTAACACCATACACAAAAGTGAACTCAAAATGGACTAAAGACCTAAATGTAAGACCAGATACTATAAAACTCTTAGGGGAAAACATAGGCAGAACACTCTTTGACATAAATTGCAGCAAGACCTTTTTCAATCCACCTTCTAAGTAATGAAAATAAAAACAAAAATAAGGAAATGGAACCTAATTAAACTTAAAAGCTTTTGCACAGCAAAGGAAACCATAAACAAAAAGACATCCCTCAGAATGGGAGAAAATATTTACAAATGATGCAACTGACAAGGGATTAATCTCCAATATATACAAACAGCTCATGCAGCTCAATATCAAAAAACAAGCAACCCAATCCTAAAATGGTCAGAAGATCTAAATAGACATTTCTCTAAAGAAGACATATGGATGGCCTACAGGCACATGAAAAGATGCTCAACATTACTAATTATTTGAGAAATGCATATCAAAACTAAATATAATATGATGTATCACTTCATGCTGGTCAGAATGACCATCATCAAAAGTCTACAAACAATAAAAACTGGAGAGGGTGTGGAGAAAATGGAACCCTCCTACGCTGTTGGTGGGAATGTAAATTGGTACAACCATTATGGTGAACAGTATGGAGGTTCCTTCAAAAACTAAAAAATAGAGCTACTATATGATCCAGCAATCCCACTCCTAGGCATATATCTGGAAATAACCATAATTCGAAAAAATATATGCACCCCAATGTTCATTGCAGCACTATTTATGATGGCCAAGACATGGTAGCAACCTAGGTGTCCATCAACAGATGAACTGATGAAGAAATGTGGTGTATATATATACAATGGAATATTTCTCAGCCATAAAAATGAATGAAATATGGGACTTCCCTGATGGTCCAGTGGTTAAGACTCCACACTTCCACTGAAGGGGGTACAGGTTCAATCCCTGGTTGGGGAACTAAGATCCTGCATGCTGCATGCAGGCAAAAAAAAAGAAGTAATACCATTTGTAGAAACATGGTTGCATATAGAGATTATCATAGTAACTGAAGTAAGCCAGACAGAGAAAGACAACTATCATATGATATCACTTATATGTGGAATCTTAAAAAATATGATACAAATGAATTTATTCACAAAACAGAAACAGACTCACAGAGTTCAAAAACAAACTTATGATTACCAAAGGGGAAAGGTGGGGGGCGGGGGAAGGATAAGTTAGGAGGTTGGGATTAACATATACACACTACTATATATATATAAAATTGATAATAAACGAGGACCTACTGAATAGCACAGGTAACTCTACTCAATATTCTAATGACCGATATGGGAAAATAATCTGAAAAAGAATAGATATATGCATATGTATAACTAAATCACTTTGCTGTATACCTGAAACTGATGCAACATTGTAAATCAAATATATTCCAATATAAAATTTAAAAAAAAGAAATCTTTGGGGAAAAAACTACAGTCATGAACATGGATGAACCTTTGAAATATAATTTGTGTGAAAAGAAGTCACAGAAGAATACAAATAGTATGATACCATTTTATGCAAAGTATAAAACAAGAAAAATGAAATAAAGATTCTATTTAAACACACAACCGTATGTGACAAAGCCATAATTAAAGCAATGGAAGGATAAAATTTTCAGAATAGTAGTGGTTACTCTAGTTGGTGGGACCGGGTGGGTGATGAGGTTGTGGGAGCAGATGGGGACATTGGATTGGAGGACAGCATTGGAAAGTTTCAACGTAGTCTGCAATGCTCTCTGTCTTAAGTTGGGAAGTGGACTTACGAGTGTCTACTTTATGATTGTTTCATAATTTATAATATATTACATGTATTACCTTTGCTATATTACATATAATAAACTTCATAAAACCTGAGAAACAAACAAAAGTACACTCTATTGTTATATTCTTTTTTTTTTTAAGAAGATGTTGGGGGTAGGAGTTTTTATTAATTAATTTATTTATTTTTGCTGTGTTGCGTCTTCGTTTCTGTGCGAGGGCTTTCTCTAGTTGTGGCAAGCGGGGGCCACTCTTCATCGCGGTGCACGGGCCTCTCAGTATCGCGGCCTCTTGTTGCGGAGCACAGGCTCCAGACGCGCAGGCTCAGTAGTCGTGGCTCACGGGCCTAGTTGCTCCGCGGCATGTGGGATCCTCCCAGACCAGGGCTCGAACCCGTGTCCCCTGCATTAGCAGGCAGATTCTCAACCACTGCGCCACCAGGGAAGCCCTATTGTTATATTCTTGAGTACCCTGCAACTTCCGGGAGCCTTTTGCACAGATGGTCCCAGAGAAATCCTCTCAGCTTCACATGGACCCATTTTTCCATCCTGCCCGAGATTACTTCTCTCTACTACCTCCCCTATTTTGCATAATGGGCTGGGAACTCATCAAGTCCCCCCACCCTACCACTGCCACGGCAGAAAGTAGTCCCTCCTCAGTTTGCCTGCTTTCCTTTCACAAATTTGCCCTTGATATCTTCAGAGCAGGTAGAGTGGTTCTCTAAAACCTTTAGCACAGCTAAAACAGAACAGTCTGAATGCTGTGTTTGGGCAGAGGAAACACGTATAGGCTGTAAGTATATATGTTGACAATTGTGGAACGGAGTCCTCCAGAGGAAACAAGTAAGGGGGATGGGAACTCTGGCTGGGGGTTATGGAAAGGCTTCAGACAGAAGGCAGCATCAGAATGGGGCTTTGAAAAGTGCATAGAATTTTGATAGATGGGAGAATGAACATTCTCTTTAGAGGGAAATGTCATCATGAGAGAACATTGTAGGGCTTTTGGACTTTGGTTTGACTCATTCACAGGGGAAAAGAGTAGGTGACAAAGTTGGATTGAGGTAGCCCCATAGAGTTAGGATGGTATGTTAAGGAGTTAGGTCTTTATTCTTTAGAGCATGAGAATCCACTGAAAATTGTTGAATGAATGTTTACATGACCAGACCTCTCTATGAAGATTTAAATAATTAATCTTGAGAACTCTTGGGGACAAAGCACTTCGTGTGTGTGTGTGTGTGTGTGTGTGTGTGTGCACGGAGTGTGGGGAAGGCTACAAAGAAACAAAGAGACTTAAGATAAGATCACGGCCCTCATGACTCATAACCCAGTTGAAGTTAAAGAATATAATCAAGGGAGCAGGGTAAAGAAACAGGACAGTTTTCCAGCTTCCCTGAAACAGGTCTTTAGTGTGTGGTTTCCCTATTTGGTTGGACTCAGTGTGACTAACCAAAAGTGTCCAGATTAAAGTACAAAGGCAAATAATAAATTTCTGCCTTGCTCAGCCCATTATAAATTGAATTGAGTGGTAATTAGGTGGTATAATACTAGCAGAGAGGTCATTACCAATTCTTAGGAAATGCACATTCCCTTTTATAGGAATAACCACAGGATCCATGTCCACAAATCCCATGGACCCTATTTTTAAAGTACAGACAGCAGGAATCTGCACGGCCACACGGTGTGTGAATCAGTGTGATGCCCATCAGAGGATGGATTTGCGTACCCTGGGCAGTAAGCTCCAAGGAAGGAGCCCCTCTCCCAGAGAAGCAGCAGGTTTTTGATGCTGTGTCAGACAGAATCCTCTTATGCATCCCCTCAGTCTGAGTTTCAAATTGCTTGTATTGTGAATCCCCTCATCTATCAGTCTAGATAAATGCAACAACCTGCCTCAGAGGTTGGTGAGGTGATCTATTTCTGTTTATCACTGTATATTGACAGATCTTTATGACATGGAGCAAGCCGGGTCTCTTCTCCTCTCCACTTATCCATCATCCCCTAAGCGCCAACACACCCTATTGAAAAGGAAGAGGCAGCCAAGACATTTGCTAAAATTATATTGTATTTCACCTTACTTTGGAAGTAATGAGATCGTTTAACATGAAATGTAATTTAAAAGTGCAATGGGGCTTTTTTTCTTTTCCCTCCCCTTGGTAATAGCTTCAGACTCTGTGTGCAGCTGACTGACACATCAGTAACAGGTGTGGAATGAAACTCAGAAAATGAGTGTCTGCTGAGAGAGCTGGACAGAAAGCAGCAATGTAGCAGGTCTTTGAAGATTTTGCCTGGGCCTCAAGCTCATCTCCCTACTGGTTCATGATACCTTACTCTGGGCTCCACACAAAGCCTGGTTCACAGTGAAGAGAAGCCTTCAAACACATGTATATTCAGCTAACTCCAAAATGAGACACCAAGAAGCAGCTCAAACCATATTCTTTTCCCTTTCCCTCCCCTCACCTGCTTTAGAAAATGATATGCTTTCCTTCCAGGACACAAAAAGATGCCAGATAGATTAGCAGTGTCAGGTGCATTTGTTATCCCTCGAGGGGTATAACAGGAGGAATTGGCAGCACTGGGTGGGGCTAGAAATGTAGTCTTCTGGAAAAATTTCACATTCAAAGTGAAGTCACATCTCATAAGGCAGCTAATAGTTTTAGATTCACATATGTAAGAAGAAAGTGGTAATTGTATGGTAAAGTATTAGCAAAGCTCAAAAAACTAGAGCTAAAACATAGTCTCTGGGAGGAATGCTATATGAGATGTGAGACTTGTTACCAATGTTACCTGTAGGCATCAATAATAACATCCTCTATTGCTATAATGTAAACATATGATCAATATAAAAATTAGGACAGTCAAAAAATAGAGATAGAGATGCTAGGTATGTTAAGGGAATAGAAGGTGATGGCTCCAGGAGATTGGATTTGGGCTTGCTTCATTATTATTACTACTTTTGAGTGTGTTTTAGAGTTACTCAACAGTCAAAACCATAAAGTAGAAGGCAGGTAAAGAGTCATGTACCTTTTACTTGGCTTCTGCAGGAACTAGCTGGGCAACCTTGAGCAAGTCACTTCACCTCTTTTGGCCTCATTTTTTCTCACCTATTAAAGGGAGCTATTATTAGTGCTATGGTTAGCGCATAACTTATGCTTATATAAAGCACCTGGTATATGTATTTTTAAAGCTCATTAGGTGTTTTTAAAAGGTATTAAAAGTGCCCAATAAAGCGTTTTCATTGTGGTCCACAAACCAACATCGCCCACATCACCTTAAGCTCACTAGCAATGCAGACTCTGGCTAGTCACTCCAAACCTACCTCATCAGAATCCGACTTTTAACAAGCATCAGGTGATGCTGATTAGCTCTTAAAATGCTGATTTGCATGCAGTATATCTGGGGTAGAGCCTCAGGTTCTGCCTTCCTAACAAGCTCCCAGGTGATGCCAATGCTGCTGGTCCAAGGGCCACAATTTGGGTAACAAGGGTTTAAAGACCGTCTGCCGCATTGGAGGTGCTTAATACAACCGCCTAAAGCACTGGTTCTCGAACTGGGTGCATCAGGATCACCTGGAAGGCTTGTTAAACCACAAATGAATAGGCCTCACCCCCAGAGCTTTGAGTTAGTGGATCTGGGTGGGATCCAAAATTTGCATTTCTAACAACTTCCCAGGTGATACTGATGCTGCTGGTCCAGGGATCACATTTTGAGAATTATTGGTCTACAGACTTAAGTTAAAAATAAAAGATTAACTGTTACAACAACAGGAAAAGCAGGATAATAAGCTAGTACAGCATGATTTTTAGTTATAAATAATGTACATGTTAAAATTTAGAAGGAAATGTACAATAGAGATTGCTTGAAGGAATTGGTACTAAAGAGAAATTTGGGGATTTCTCTATTTGCCAAATTTAATGGACAGTAAAAGATTATCCCCCTTCAAATCACCCCTTTCTTCCTAGGCTGCAGTTCCAGAAGCAGCAGCTCTCCTAATCCCCTGAACTTTTCCAGTTATACAAGGAGGCTCTTGGCTTTTAGAGATAAACACGTTGATTTAAATTGAAAAAAGGAATGAGATTAAGGAGGACAGGGAATGCAATGATTTAAAATGTAGGCATAAATGAACAAATGGGTGAGTATGTTGAAGGTTAGACATCCTCACAGATTCAGCAAGGTGGATATGTCCATATATTCACCATTTGATTTGTTTTTTATTTACGTCCCACTGTGCTCCTAAAAGTTTTTTTAATATTTTGAAAATGGATCCTGGCTTTATCAACCTCAAGGTGTTGAGCCAGGGAATATTGTCTCCATAGTGCAGGAAATGCAGTACTAAGTCACCATCATCGCTCTTTGTCACCAGTGGAGCTGTAAGCTAGTCTCTGTCCTTTGCAGAGAGGCATCTCCACTGGGCACGTACAAGCATACAAAGTCTGGCAGGTCCAATTTCACAGGGCCTAGCTCTTCAATGTAAATGCCCTCAGATTTAAGAAGGTCTAACATCCCCCGACTCCAAACCAGTGGAGGTCCTATAAAGGTTTGTTGTATTTCAAAGGACAGATACCCCATCTCCTGAGAAAGAGCTGATGCTTCAGAATTGGGGGAACAAAGGCAAATTATAATAATCGTCATAATTTTAAAATCTTATATGGTATAATGGAATAACCCTAAGAAAATAAGAGATATTCATTGTAATTATTTAGAAAGTGACAGATTGTCAACAACTTATTGCCCAGCATTTGGTCAACAAAACATCATACAGCCATTAAAAATTATGTCTGTGAATACCAAAGGATAATTATTGTATTTTGGCAATAAACATTTTCTAGTTTAGGTTAAAAGAGAAAAAAGGGATACAACATTGCATCTACAGCTTAATTACTGCTGTATTTTTGAAATTCCATGCCTAAGAAGCACCTGAAAGAAAAACATCTCAAAATGTAAGCATTTTGTGTTTGCTGTATTCTTTCAAATTTTCCCTTTTCCCCCTAATTATTGTTTAATAAGTATGCACTAAACTTATCATGAAAAATGAACCATTTTGTAAATTATGACTTTTAAAATTATTTTATTTTAATGCTGATAACATTAAGAGTAAAAAGAAATTATTACTCTCTAATTACAGTTATGCTAAAATATCTACCTGTTAAAAAATAGAAGTCAGTGCATTAACAGTGATAGTTTTTATTGGGATTTAGAACAATGGAGGAGGGGCATTCTCTAATTGCCAAATGTATTGTGTGGTTTTAGAATGAAACAAATGCAAAATATAATGAGAAAATGAATGTTTGTGTCAGTAGCATTGCCCTTCATATATGCACAGGTGATTTCCCAAAGAAGCACCTGAAATTTGGGGGACTCATCTTTACTTAAAATGAAATTGAACAACAGCTTGCTCTTTGGCTTGTTTCTCTCGTTGAGGAGCTCTGGGGACATATCCTGGCCTCTCTCAGCCACCCCATGCCTAAGCCTGGACTCCCACATGAGGGCAGTGTGACAGGGGGCTCAATGCTCTCTTCACTTGGATGAGAGCCCAGCTGAGGAGCACGCTCCACTTCTCAGGGCCTCAGGAGAGGTCACAATGCCTCTGAACCAGCGTCCTGTCCCTGGCAGCCTCACTCCCATAGGCATTGGCTAACATGGCTCTGTGCCCATCAACTATGTAATATAGAAATTTCATATGACTACAGATTTGGGGCTTAGGATGCACTCACTTGTAGAGAGCAGTAATCCTGTTTTTAACCAACCATTCCCAAGGAGGGCCACGTGTCCATCAGTCAAGGTACCATTTGGTGACTCTTTTCAGGGTCTCATTGGAAAACAAAAGGTCCTTTCACGTTAAGTCCTAGGAATTTTGCCAGTCATCTTGGTGAAACTGAACTCTTTTTCACACTGTGAACCCCATTGAGATGCTAAAATGTGTTCATGCCAGTCTCCAGATAATTTTCTCTAATGGTTCAGACTGTCACATGGCAAACCATTCCCCTAAAGTATGCAAAAGGACCCAGGAATTCATTCATTTATTCACTCATTCATTCAACAATTACTCCTTGAGTGCCTTCTGTGTGCAAATAGCATGCCAGGTGCTAGAGGTAAGTGGATCATGAGACACAGCAGCCACCCTCAAGGAGCTCGAGGTCCAGTTTCAGAGACAGAAGTAAAGAGGCAGGTTCAGTGGAATGTGAGAAGGCCCTCCATGAGGTCAATGTGCGGAGTTAAAGAAGGACAGAGGACTTTCTGGAAGAAACAATGTCTAAGCTGAGAAAGGAAGCACAGGTAGAAGTTAACCTGGCAAAGGTGAAGGTGAGTGGGGGAGTGGAAGGGGAAGAACTTTCTAGAAAGAACAGCCAGGACAAGAGTAAAAGGATAAGAGAGAACTCTGGGGGAATAAACAGAATGGGAGGCAGGTGTGCAGCAGGGATTATAAAGGGCTTTATAAGCCATGTTGTCTTGATAGTGCACTTCAAAGCTGCCTGACTCCCCCACCTGTTAATCTTGGGGAGGAAGAAGGGAGCTGATGTCAGTCAGAGCCCAGGTCATGATTGGGTCAGTGTCATTGGTTATGGAGCTTTCCCTGTAAATGCAGTGAGCTTGACAAAGTCCACCTTGCAGTCACATTCTCTTGGGCTTGACTGTTTGCATTCCTTTCATTGGCCTCTTCTTTGGAATCTGCTATTTTCTCTTGGATTCCTTTCCTCTCAGAGCATCTAGTACCTACGGGATGCCTGGAGCTGTCTCTTATTCTGGAAGGACCCTGTCCTGTGCAGGCCATGTGGGAACTGGGGTGGAACCCAAGGGAGGGGACGCAACCTCCATACTCTTAAACCTAGCCACTCTCTGCTCAAAGACATTTGGCTGGTGGCTGTGACCTCAGCATGATAGATACAAATGTTTGTTCATCAGATAATGTATATAACTGGATGCATAAAAGGCTGCTAAGGTTGTCAATGTACAAAACAATAGGTTCTATGGAATTAATATACAAAAGTGGAAGGATTGCTTAGACCTTTCTTGCAAAGTGATTGAGACAATGAGATCATATTGGGATCTAGCTCAAAGCAGATTTTTAGTACAAACCTTCTTCCTCTCATCTCCTTTATTGCTCTCTGAGCCCTAGGGTTCACAAAAACCTGGCCAATTAAAATCAGCTGTGGAAATCCACAAAAGGGGCCTTAAAGAGAACAAGCATGAACTGTTTTAGGGGGAAAACAAGTCATTGTACCCTGAACACACAGTCAGGGCTGATTTTCTGGTAGTCATTGTGCAAGGGCTGGTAGCAAGCCACTTTGCTCTTGGGAACCTGTCAGTCCACTGGTGAGAGAAGTCCACCCAAATGACAAAATTTGTGCCTCAAAATACGTGCATATAAAGAGCCAAGAGATGTAGCCACTGGAAGAGGTGCCCTCCCTCCCAGCTGGGAAAGCTATAGATGGATTTGTGGAGGAGGGGGCATTTGAAGGAGAGGTAAGATTTGGATTCCAGGGTAAAGGGAACAGAAAGACCCAAGGTAGGGAGGAAGGAAACATGGGAAAGAGAAAGAAGTTCAGTTGGGTTGCGCCTGAAATGAACCAGATGTCGGAACCAAAGGAAGGCAGATTGGAAAGTCCTATTGGGATCAGGTGATGGCAGGTCTAGAGGGCCAGCTTTCTGCCAACTCCAGGAATTCCATCCTGCCTGGCTAGGGCAGGATGGGCGTGGTGAGTGAGCATGGCTGACAAATACTTGTGACCACTGACAGCACATATTCACACTTTTAGTGCCCATGATGCTGGAGTGCCTGGCCAAGCCTCTCACTGACTGCACAAAAGGAGCAACTGCCCTATTTCCACCCCTGGTAGCTTTATACCTGGCCCCCCTCCCCTCATCATATTTCAGAAAACCACCACCACCCTCCCAAGGCTGACTCATCCTAGGCAGCACGGTCAAAAGTCACAATCAAGATCCAGGATACAGACCTGCAGCAGAGCAGTCTGGGATGACTAACTACAAAAGGTGGTCATAGTCCTGGCCTCTGCTTGGCAGATTCAGGGCAACAGCTGTGGAAAAGCAGCACCTACTTCATTTCTGCATTTTCTATGTGGCCCCCAAGCCTTCGGCTGCTGAGAAGAGCACAAAGTATCCCATGTGTGCCTCCCGAGAAATGCCAGGCTCCAAATGTTGTTTTTCCCGAAAGCCCTTTCATTCCAGTATGTTTCCATGTCTCAGTGTTTACTGCCCTTATATCCTAACTTGCCTGTAGCTAACAGCTGTCATATTCAAACATTTAGACAAACTCAGTACCCCCCTCCTCCATCAGCCCCAAACAGTCCTGTCGATCCTCTTCACGTCTGCATTCCATACGGTAAAAGGAACACCCTCCGCCAGGAGTGATCAACAATTAAAATTATGAGGTATATTTCCAACTGAATGCCTTGTTAAACACATATAATCAACCCCAAATAAAATGACATGTTGCTGATAAGGAACCACTGGCCCCATGGGGATGATCCCAGGGAGAAACATAAATTCCGTGACCAAACCTCTGACATAATCAGTAAGGAGGCACCCACCTTTAGAAATGAGCCAATAAAAATCTAACAGCAAGCCAGATATTGAGGAAAATAAGCATTATTATTATTGGCAGATTTAAACTGTGCTCACAAAAGACTCAGATTTTTTAAGCCTTAATTTCTGAAGAGATTTTCACTTGCAAGGGCATTGTATAAAAAATATATATATAACCTTTCCTTTTGATAGAAAAGATGATGGCTAAGGTCACAGACTAGTCAATAAAATCCTATTAACCCATAATTAAACTGAAGAGCAATACTGCTAAACCATTCTTGAATACAGTCTGCATCCCCATCTCTGTCTCCTCTGATGTCCTTTGCTTATGCCCGCCTGTCAAATCCTCCTTGTTATCGAGATGCAGAGCAGGAAACTCTTCCTCCATGAAGACTTTCTTACAACTTTAGACAAAAGAAAACTCTGTCCCTTTATGCTCCTGGAATACTCTTACTCCCTATGGCAAATTATCACATTGTGGGCTATAATACATGTGTCTTCTTCGCCCTGTTCACCTGGGAGTCCTTTGTTGGGAGAGAGTATATCTTAATCATTTTGTACATCCTACAGTAGCTATCTTGATGTTTTTCAAAGACTAGTCCTTTCATAAAAGTGCTGTAACTGAAAAACACATGCTTGATGTTAAACCAAGCAGAATAATGAAGAATAAATGTAACTTTGAGAAAATGACAAATAGTGCCTTATCTACAGTTGGATGCACAGGAAAAGCTAATCAAATTTAAACCTGAAAAACAACAGAAAGAAGAAATGTTTTTCTTTGGACAGCATTCCATTGTATGGCTAGGCCATACTTTATTTAATCAACATCTAATTATTGAACACATGATGTGTTTTTTCATTAATAAAGAATCCTACAATGAGCAAAAATGAACTATCAATTTTGTGGGTGTAATTATTACTTTAGAATAAACTACTGGAAGACAGTTTGACCCATAAATGTGCATATGCATTTTTAAGAGTTTATACAAATTGATACTTCTAAGGGGCAATTCTAATGTTTCGCAAATAGGTGTAACTTTGCTTTTGTTTTCTGCTAGACATACTCAAGTTAAGGAATTTCCCTTTCTTCATAGTTATAGTTTGGCTCTTGAATGTGTGCTGGATTGTATCCAGTGTTTGTTCTCTGCTCCTTGCTGGGTCTCTCCCTGTGGGGCACTCTGATCCAGCTTTTCCAGCCTGCTCTGTGTGGGGAGGGGGACTTGCTTGCCCTCTGGCAATTGACTGGGTTTAGCCAGTGGGAGGGACCATTAAGAAATCTAAAGATGCCAACAAACACATGAAAAGATGCTCAACATCACTAATCATTAGAGAAATGCAAAACAAAACCACAATGAGGTATCACCTCACACCAGTCAGAATGGCCATCATCAAAAAACTACAAACAATAAGTGCTGGAGAGGGTGTGGAGAAAAGGGAACCCTCTTGCACTCTTGGTGGGAAATTATATTGATATAGCCACTGCAGAGCCCTGTATGGAGGTTCCTTAAAAAACTAAAAATAGAACTACCATATGACCCAGCAATCCCACTACTGGGCATATACCCAGATAAAACCATAATTCAAAAAGAGACACATACCACAATGTTCATTGCAGCACTATTTACAATAGCTAGGACATGGAAGCAACCTAAGTGTCCATCGACAGATGAGTGGATAAAGAAGATGTGGCACATATATACAATGGAATATTACTCAGCCATAAAAAGAAACAAAATGGAGTTATTTGTAGTGAGGTGGTTGGACCTAGAGTCTGTCATACAGAGTGAAGTAAGTGAGAAAGAGAAAAACAAATACTGTATGCTAATGCATATTATGGAATCTAAAAAAAAAAAAAAGGCTTTGATGAACCTAGTGGTGGAATGGGAATAAAGACAGATGTAGAGAATGGACTATGAGGACACTGGTGGTGGGGGGAGGGGAAGCTGGGACAAAGTGAGAGAGTAGCATCGACATATATACACTACCAAATGTAAAACAGATAGCTAGTGGGAAGCAGCTGCATAGCACAGGGAGGTCAGCTTGGTGCTTTGTGATAACCTAGAGGGATAGGATAGGGAGGGTGGGAGGGAAGCTCAAGAAGGAGGGGATATGGAGATATATGTATACATATAGCTGACTCACTTTGTTTTACAGCAGAAACTAACACAACATTGTAAAGCAATTATACTCCAATAAAAATGTAAAAAAATAAAAAGAAGAAAGAAAGAAATCTAAACAGGTGTTGGTGGGTGAAGAGGGAGAAGCTCAGCACATCCACTCTCTTGGCATCCTCCCTATTGCCTTGTCAGTAGACGCACTTCTCTACCAAAGAACACAGCTTCTGTTAGATGCCCCCACCCCACAGTTTCTGGAAATTATTCCCTCCTATTGCCCTTCAGGCCTTGGGTTGCAGGGAATATGCAGGCAGCAGCTCTCCACTCTTACTAGTCCTGTGATTTTTCACCATGTCTTGTGGACTCCTGCAACCCAACCCACATCTCTGCAGAGGCCATTCCTTAAACTCTCCCATTCACCCTCTGAATGTTCTGTTTCTTGACAGGCTTGGACTGACATAGTAATTGGTACCAGGAGTAGTCCAGGCGCTGTGTGGCAGCACTCAACCATCAGAGACAACACAATTTCTAAAATTAGCAATGCTGTCTTTTGTGAAAATGGAAGTATTTTGACCCACAGAACCTGTGACAATGGTAAATTTAATGATGGAATTCCTAGAAATGAAATAAATGGACAGCTTATCAGATGTACTTAACATTCTAGTTCTGGTGGACAGAATCTTAATATAAGTCACTGTCATGGGTTTTCATGGCCTCATATCCATTTTCCAGACATAAACTTGTTCACAGACCCAGAGTAGGTTGTATCCTTTGAGAAAGGGCCCTACAATGCAGCCACAGGTATATACTATGAATTTTCCTCCAGGCCTTCCCCAGAGGAAAGGAAATACCTAGGAAAAAGAATACCTAGATCTTCCAAAGTTTATAAGATTCTGTCTCTGAACTGATGTCAAGCCCTGGAGATTGACTAGTGGACCATCTGGCAATTCAGAGTGGTGACTTATGGAAATTAGATGACGCATGGAGTTTTGGATTGAATCCATCTTTCCATCAGTCTAGTGGGACTCGTCATGGTTTTTTTGTCCAGTTCCAACATGTAGAGGTCCACCATCAAAGACTTTAGAGATACAGGAGTGGTAGCTCTTAACACAGTCTCATTTAAAAGGCTTATTTGACTCATATAAAACCCAGATAGTCTTTCAAGACTACAGTAGAAAATTGTTTCTCCTAAACTTACAGAGTAGGAGAAATGTAGGTAAAATGAAGAAGGAGAGTAAACACTCCCAGTTAAAAGACCAAGAGAATTCCCCTGAAGGAACAAACAATGAAACAGACCTATTCAGTTGAACAGACACTGGGTTCAAAAAGGAAGTAATGAGAGCTTCCCTGGTGGCACAGTGGTTGAGAGTCTGCCTGCCGATGCAGGGGACATGGGTTCATGCCCCAGTCCGAGAAGATCCCACATGCCGCGGAGCGGCTGGGCCCGTGAGCCATGGCCTCTGAGCCTGTGCGTCCGGAGCTTGTGCTCCACAACCGGAGAGGCCACAACAGTGAGAGGCCTGCATACCACAAAAAAAAAAAAAAAAAAGGAAGTAATGAAAATAATGAAGGAATTAAGAAAGGCTGTTGATAGAAATGCAGGTTACTGTAAAAAAAAAAAAAAAACTAGAAACTATGAGGAGACAAGAAAAATTAGAAAATTCATTTGCTGAGATGAAAGTTGAGCTAAAGGCAATGAATAGCAGAATGAATAATGAAGAATGAATAAGTGATCTGGAAGATAGAATAATGGAAATCACCCAATCAGAACAGCAGACAGAAGGTCAGATTTTAAAAAAGGAAGCAAAATAAGAGACTTATAGGATAATATAAAGCATGCCAATCTATGCATAACAGGGATTCCAGAAGGAGAAGAAAGAGAAAGGGAGATTGAAAGTGTATTTGAAGAAATTATGGCTGAAAACTTCCCAAACCTAGAGAAGGAAAGAGATGTCCAGATACAGGAAGCACAGAGGGTCCCAAACAAGATGAACCTAAACAGACCTACACCAAGACATATAATAAAAATGGCAAAAGTTAAAGATAAAGAGAGGATTCTAAAGGCAGCAAGAGAAAAACAAAGAGTTAATTACAAGGGAACCCCCATAAGGCCATCACCTGATTTCTCTACAGAAACAGTACTGGTCAGAAGGGAGTGGCAAAATATATTCAAATCTTGAAAGGAAAAATCTGTAACCTAGAATATTCTACCCAGAAAGATTATCATTTAGAATAGAAGGAGAAAGAATTTCTCAGACAAGCAAAAACTAAAAGAATACAACAATACTAAACCTATCCTAAAATAAATATTGAAAGTTCTTCTCTAAATAGAAAAGAAGCAAGAAGATACAGGAAAGAGGATATCACAATTGGAAAGTAAATCACTTAAGTGAGTATACAGATCAAAAAGAAACAAATCTATTTGTGAAAGCGATAACCAACACAAGGAAAAGCAAAAGGATAAACATGAAGATGTAAAACAGGACATCAAAATCATAAAATGTTGGGGAGGAGAGTAAGAAAATGTAGATTCTTTTTTTTTAAGAAAGTGTCTGAGCCTATATGACTATCTGTCTAAAGCAAGCAGATGTAGAAAGGGGTTAACATACTTGAAAAACAGGATAACCACAAATCAAAAACATACAAGAGATTCACAAAAACCAAAAAGAAGAGGACACAAGCATAAAATAAATGGAAATCATCAAACCACAAAAAGGCTAACAAAATGAAAAGGAACAAAAAAGAAACATACAATCAACTGGAAAACAAGGTTTAAAATGGCAATAAATACATATGTCAATAATTACCTTAAATGTCAATGGACTAAATGCTCCAATCAAAAGACAGAGTAGCAGATTGGATAAAAAACAAGAACCTACAATATGCTGCCTAAAAGAGACACACTTTAGTGCAAAGGACACACATAGATTGAAAGTAAGGGGGTAGAAGAAGATATTTTATGCAAAAGGAAATGACAAGAAAGTGGGGGATCTCAATACTCATATCAGACAAAATAGACTTTAAAACAAAGGCCATGAAGAAAGATAAAGGACACTTTATAATGATAAAAGGATCAATACAAGAAGAGGATTGTACACTTGTCAACATATATGCACCTAATATAGGAGTACACAAATAAATAAAACAAATACTAACAGACATAAAGTGTGAAATTGATGGGAATACAATAATAGTAGGAGACTTTAACACCTCATTCACATTAATGGACAGATCTTCTAGACAGAAAAATCAATAAGGCAACAGATATCCTAAATGATACAATAGAACAGTTAGACTTAATTGATATTTTTGGGACATTACATCAAAAAAAACCCAGAATATACATTCTTTTCAAATGCACATGGAACATTCTCTAGTACTGACCATATATTAGGGCACAAAACAAACCTCAACAGACTTAAGAGTACAGAAATTATTTCAAGTATCTTCTCTGACCACAACACCATGAGACTAGATATCAACCACAGGAAAAGAAATGAGAAAAAAACAGATTACATGGAGACTAAACAATATGTTACTAAAAACACCAATGGGTCAATGAGGAAATCAAAAAGGAAATTTAAAAATTCCTTGAGGCAAATGACAATGAAAACACAACTAGACAAATATCTATGGGATGAAGAAAAAGCAGTTCTTAAGGGACGTTCACAGTGATACAGGCCTTCCTCAAAAAAACAAGAAAAATTTCAAACCACATAAAAGAATAGAGAAAGAGGAACAAGCAAAACTAAAGTCAGCAGAAGGAAGGAAATAATAAAGAGCAGAGAGGAAATAGAGATTTAAAAAATATATTAAAAAATCAATAAAACCAAGAACTGGTTCCTTGAAAGGGTAAACAAAATTGACAAACCTCTGGCCATACTCACCAAGAAGAAAAAGGACCCAAATAAACAAAAATAAGAAATGAAAATGGAGAAATATTAACCAATACTGCAGAAATACAAAAAAAATAAAAGAACACTATGAAGAATTATATGCCAACAATTTTGACAATCTAGAAGAAAAGGACAACTTTCTAGAAACATGCAGCCCACAAAACTGAATCAAGAAAAAATAGATAATTTGAACAGACCGATTACTAGAAGTGAAATAGAAACTGTAATGGAAAAACTCCCTACAAACAAAAGTCCAGGACCACATGGCTCCACAGGAGAATTCTACCAAACATACAAAGAACACTTACCAATCCTTCTCAAACTATTCCAAAAGACTGAAGAGGAAGGAACACTCCCAAAGACATTCTATGAAGCCAACATCACCCTGATACCAAAACCAGACAAAGATACTACCAAGAAAAGAAAATTACAGGCCAGTATCTTTGATGAATATAGATGCAAAAATTCTCAACAAAATGCTAACAAACCAAATCCATTAACACATAAAAAAGATCGTTCACCACAACCAAGTTAGACTCATCCCAAGTTTACAAGGATGGCTCAACATATGCAAAATCAAAGTGATACACCACATCAACAAAAGAAAAGACAAAAACCACTTGATCATCTCAATAGATGCAGAAAAAGCATTTGACAAAATTCAACATCTATTCATGATAAAAACTCTTACCAAAGTGGATATACAGGGAACATTATCTCAACATATTAAAAGCTATTTATGACAAACCCACAGCCAATATAATACTCAATGGTGAAAAGCTGAAAGCCTTCCTACCATAATCTGGAACAAGACAGGATATCCACTCTCGCCAACTCTATTCAACATAGTATTGAAAATCCTAACCACAGCAGTCGGACATAAAAAAGAAATAAAATGTATCCAAATTGGAAGGGAATAGATAAAATTGTCGCTATATGCAGATGACATGATGCTATATGTAGAAAACCCTAAAGACTACACATAAAAAATACTAGAACTGACAAATGAATTCAGCAATGTAGCAGGATACAAGATTAATGTAGAGAAATCATTTACATTTCTTTACAATAACACTGAAATATCAGAAAGAGAATACAAAAAAACAATACCTTTTAAAGTCACACCAAAAAATAAAATACTTAAAAATAAACATGTGGAGGAGGTGAAAGACTTAACATGCTGAGAACTATAAAACATTAATAAAGGAAATTAAAAATAATTCAAAGAAATAGAATAATATCCCATGCTCTTGTATTGGAAGAATTAATATTGTTAAAATGACCATACTACCTAAAGCAATCTACAGATTTAATGCAATCTCTATCAAATTACCCATGACATTTTACACAGAACTAGAAAAAATAATCCTAAAATTTCTATGGAAACATAAAAGACACAGGATTGCTGAAGCAATCCTGAGGAAAAAGAACAAAGAGAACAAAGCAGGAGGCATAACCCTCCCAGACTTCAGACAATACTACAAAGCTACAGTAAACAAAATAGTGTGGTATTGGCACAAAACCAGACATCCGGATCAATGGAACAGAATAGAGATCCCAGAAATAAACCCACACACCTACGGTCAATTAATCAATGAAAGAGGCAAGAATATAAAATGTGGAAAAGACAGTCTCTTAAGAAAGTGGTGCTGGGAAAGTTGGACAGATGCATTAAATCAATGAAGTTAGAACACATCCTCACACCATGCATGAAAATAAACTCAAAATAGCTTAAAGACTTAAACATAAGACATGATACCATAAAACTTCTAGAAGAGATCATAGGCAAAACATTCTCTGACATAAATTGTACCAATGTTTTCTTAGGTCAGTCTCCCAAGACAGTAGAAATAAAAACAAAAATAAACAAATGGGACCTAATCAAACTTACAAGCTTTTGAACAGCAAAGAAAACCATAAACAAAATGAAAAGACAACCTATGGAACAGGAGAAAATATTTGCAAATGATGGGTCTGACAAGGGCTTAATTACCAAAATATACAAACAGCTCACACAACTCAACAACAACAAAAAAAACAAATGACCCAATCAAAAAATGGGCGGAAGAGAAAAATAAATATCGTATATTAACACATGTATGTGGAATCTAGAAAAATGGTACAGATGAACCAGTTTGCAAGGCAGAAATAGAGACACAGATGTAGAGAACAAATGTATGGACACCAAAGGGGTAAAGAGGAGTGGGGTGGGATGAATTGATAGATTGGGATTGACAGTATATACACTAATATGTATAAAATTGATAACTAATGAGAAACTGCTGTATAACACAGGGAACTCCACTTCACTGTACAGTAGAAACTAACACAACATTGTAAAACAACTATACCCCAATAAAAGAAAAATAAAGTCTACAAATAACAAATGCTGGAGAGGGCGTAGAGAAAAGGAAACCCTCCTATACCATTGGTGGTGCAGCCACTATGGAAAACAGTATGGAGAGTCCTCAGAAAACTAAAAATGGAATTACCATATGATCCAGCAATCCCACCCCTGGGAATATATCCAGACAAAACTATAATTGAAAAGATACACGTACCCCTATGTTCATAGCAGCACTATTCACAGTGGCCAAGACATAGAAACAATCTAAATGTCCATCGACAGATGAATGGGTAAAGATAAATGGGTACATATATACAATGGAACATTACTCAGCCATAAAAAATACTGAAATAATGTCATTAATAGCAACATGGATGGACCTGGAGATGATCATACTAAGTGAAGTAAGTCAGAAAGAGCAAGACACATATCATATGATATCACTTATATGTGGAATCTAAAACATGCCACAAATGAATTTATCTATGAAACAGAAACAGACTCACAGACATAGAGAACAGACTTGTCTGTTTAAAAAAAACGCCTGACCTAGAATTTTAATCTTGAACACTGATTTGGTGTAAATTTCTACATCTAAGTCAGGGATTGGAGGCTTGTGGACTGTAGTGCAAATGTGGTCACAGATATATTTTCTGTCCAGCATAATATTATTAATTTTATAATACATTTGGATGAAAGACTGGAATCATACTGCAGAGGACATGACTGATGTTCACCAGTATTGGGGTCTTTTCCTCTTCTGGTGATAAAGTAACCATCTTAGCCCCTTGCAGTTGGAAAGGGCCATAGGACTTGTTTGCATCAATGAAATGTGAGAAGTTAACTATATCACTTTCTGGCTATTCTCGTCTCTGTTCCTCTATGGCAGCAAATACAGGAATCACCTATCTCAAATGCTGGAGTCACAAAATGGTAGGACACAATCAGACTGAATTCCAGACTGACTGTAGACCTACATGACTCTACCTTTGATGTATAAAGGCAAAGATTTTGAAATTGTTTTTGAATACAACATAATGGTTCATTCTGATTATTTTGTATTGGGGTTTTCTTTTTTCCCTACATAATACATCAGCATTTTTCCATGCCCTTAAAGATCATCTAAGAACAAGATTTTTAACGGCTGCATAATATTTCATCATAAGTTTACTTACGATAAATTTATTGAACTAATCCCCTATTGTTGAATACCTCATCAGAAGCATTTTTAGAAACTAATACTGCAATGAGTTTCATTGTGTTTGGCACTGGTTCTTTATCAAATTAAACTAGTGCTACTCCTATAATTAGATAGGGTTAATTACTCTTGCAAGTAACATAAAGCCTCACTGTAACAAGTTTTAAAAATATATAGTCTTTGTTAGAAGATGACATGATTGTTTATATAGAAAATCCTAAGGAATCTAACAGCTAGAATAAGTGAATTTAACAAGATCAAACCATATAAATATGCATAAATCAGTTGTATTATATATGCTAGCATGCAAACAATTGAAAAATGGAAAGAATTTATAATAGCATCAAAAAACCAAAATGCTTAGGATTTAGTTTATAAATAAAAGACACATGATAGAGGGACGAGAGACAAGATGGAGGAGTAGAGGACTTGAGCTCACTTCCTGTCATGAAAACACCAAAATCACAGCTAATTGCTGAACAACAATTGACAAAAAAGACTCAAACCTACCAAAAAAAGATATTCTACACTCAAAGACAAAGAAGAAACCACAATGAGACAAGAGAAGGGACACTTTCATGATATAATAAAGTCCCATGCCCACTAGGTGGGTGACCCACAAACTGGATCATAATTATATTGCAGAGTTGCTCCCACAGGAGTGAGAGTTCTGAGCCCCACATCAGGCTCCCCAGCCTGGGGGTCTGGCATTGGGAGGAGGAGCCCCTAGAGCATTTGGTTTTGCAGGTCAGTAGGGCTTGAGTCTAGGAGCTCCACAGGACTGGGGGAAACAGAGACTCCACTCTTGGAGGGTGCACACAAGATTTCACGTGCACTGGGACCAGGGCAAAGCAGTGACAGCATAAGAGCCTGGGCCAGACCTACCTGCAGATCTTGGAGGGTCTCTGGGGTTGGCAGGGGTGGGCTGTGGCTCACCGAGGGGTCAAGGACACTGGTGGCAGATGCCCCAGGGAATACTCATCAGCGTGAGCTCTCCTGGAGGTTGCCACTTGGGCACCGAGGCATGGACCAACCCAACAGTTTGCAGGCACCATTGCTGGGATGCCCCAGGCCAAACAACCAACAGGGTGGGAACACATCCTCACCCATCAGCGGACAGGCTTCTTAAATTCATCCTGAGCCAACAGCCACCTATAAATACACCCACTGACATGGCCCTGCTCAGCAGAGAGACAAGACCTACCTCCACTCACAAACCCCTGGACCAAACTCACCTCCACTCACAAGCCCCTGGACCAAACTCACCCACCAGGGGGCAGACACTAGGACAAACAATTACAATTCTGCAGCCTGAGGAATGGAGACCACAAAACACAGAAAGTTAGAAGAATGAGATGGCAGGGAAATACGTTCCAGATGAAGAAACAAGATAAAACCAAAAAAGAACAACTAAGTGAAGTGGAGATAAGCAATCTACCTGAAAAAGAATTCAGAATAATGATAGTAAAGATGATCCAAGTTCTTGGAAAAGAATGGAGGCACAGACCGAGAGGATACAAGAAATGTTTAATAAAGAGCTAGAAGCTTTCAAGAATAAACAAACAGATGAACAATAACTGAAATTAAAAATTCACTAGAAGGAATCAATAGCCGAATAAATGAGGCAGAAGAGCAAATAAGTGAGGGGCAAGACAGATTGGTGGAAGTCACTGCTGCAGAACAGAATAAAGAAAAATGAATGAAAAGAAATGAGGACAGTCCAGAGACCCCTGGGACAGCATTAAATAGACCACCATTCTCAATATAGGGGACCCAGAAGGTCATCAGAGAAAGGGTCTGAGAAAATATTTGAAGAGATAATAGCCAAAAACTTGCTTAACATGGAAAAGGAAACACTGACTCAATTTCAGGCATCACAGAGAGTCCCATACAGGATAAACCCAAGGAGGAACATGCCAAGACTCATATCAAATTGACAAAAATTAAAAACAAAGAGAAAATATTAAAAGCAACAAGGGGAAAGCAACAAATAACATACAAGGGAAACCCCATAACGTTATCAGCTGATTTTTCAGCAGAAACTCTGCAGGCCAGAAGGGAGTGGCATGATATACTTAAAGCGATGAAAGGGAAAAACTATAACCAAGAATACTCTACCCAGCAAGGCTCTCATTCAGATTCGGAGAAATCAAAAACTTTACAGACAAACAAAAGCTAAGAGAATTCAGCACCACAAAGCCAGCTTTACACCAAATGCTAAAAGAACTTCTCTAGATGGAAAAGAAAAGGCCACAACTAGAAATAAGAAAATTACAAATGGGAAAGCTCACTAGTAAAGGCAAACATACAGTAAAGGTAGGAAATCATCCTCACACAAACATGATATCAAAACCAGCAATCAAGAGAAGAGGAGAGTACAAATGCAGGATAATGAAATGCATTTGAAGTTAAGAGACCGGCAACTTAAAACAATTCTGTATATATACAGACTGCTATATCAAAACCTCATGGTAACTGCAAAACAAAAATCTACAATACACACACAAAAAAGAAAAAGCAATCAAAATACAAAACTAAAGATAGTCATCAAATCACAAGAGAACACAAGAGGAAGGGAAGAAAAAAGACCTACAAAAACAAATCCAAAACAATTAAAAAGATGGCAATAAGAAGATACATATCAATAATTACCTTAAATGTAAATGGATTAAACGCTCCAACCAAAAGACATAGACTAGCTGAATGGATACAAAAATAAGACCTGTATATATGCTGTCTTCAAGAGACCACTTCAGACCTAGGGACACATACATGCTAAAAGTGAGGGGATGGAAAAAGATATTCCATGCAAATGGAAATCAAAAGAAAGCTGGAGTAGCAATCCTTATATCAGACAAAATAGACTTTAAAATAAAGACTGTTACAAGGGACAAAGAAGGACATGACAAAATGATCAAGGGAACAATCCAAGAAGAAGATATACTAATGGTAAATATATTTGCACCCAACATAGGAACATCTCAATATATAAGACACTGCTAACAGACATAAAAGAGGAAATCGACAGTAACACAATAATAGTGGGGGTCTTTAACACCCCACTTTCATCAATGGACAGATCATCCCGGCAGAAAATCAATAAGGAAACACAGGCCTTAAATGACATATTAGATCAGGTGGACTTAATTGTATTTATATAACATTCCATCCAAAAGCAGCAGAATACACATTCTTCTCAAGTGCACAGGAAACATTCTCCAGGACAGATCACATGCTGGGCCACAAATCAAGCCTCAGTAAATTTAAGAAAATTAAAATCATATCAAGCATCTTTTCTGACTAGAGCACTATGAGATTAGAAGTCAATTACAATTTTAAAAACTGTGGCTAAACAATATGTCACTACACAACCAATGAATCACTGAAGAAATCAAACAGGAAATTTAAATAAATATATCTAGAGACAAATGAAAATGAAAACATGATGATCCAAAACCTATGGGATGCAGCAAAGGCAATTTTAAGAGGGAAGCTTATAGCAATGCAACCTTACCTCAGGAAACAAAAAAAATCTCAAACAACCTAAACTTACACTAAAGCAACTAGAGAAAGAAGAACAAACAAAATACAAACTTAGTAGATAGAAAGAAAGCATGAAATAAGAGCAGAAATAAATGAAATAGAGACAAAGAGAGCAATAGGAAAAACTAATGAAACTAAAATCTGTTTCTTTGAGAAGATAAATGAAATTGCTGAACCTTTAGCTGGACTCATCAAGAAAAAAGGGAAGAGTGCTCAAAGCAATAAAATTAGAAAAGAATAAGAAGTTACAACTGACACCAGAGAAATACAAAGGATCATAAGTCACTACTACAAACAACTATATGCCAACAAAATGGACAACCTAGAAGAAATGGACAAATTCTTAGAAAGGTACAATCTTACAAGACTGAACCAGGATGAAATAGAAAGTATGAACAGACCAATCACAGGCACTGAAATTGAAACTGTGATTAAAAAACTTCCACACAAAAGTCCAGGACCAGATGGCTTCACAGATGAATTCTATCAAACATTTAGAAAAGAGTTAACACCTATCCTTCTGAAACTATTCCAAAAAATTGCCGAAGAGGGAAACACTGCCAAACTCATTCTATGAGGTCACCATCACCCTGATACAAAAACCAAAGATACCACAAAAAAGAAAATTACAATCCAATATGTCTGATGAACATAGATGAAAAAATCCTCAACGAAATACTAGCAATGTGAATCCAACAATACATTAAAAGGATCAAACACCATGATCAAGTGAGATTTAATCCCAGGGATGTAAGGATTTTTCAATATCCACAAATCAATCAGTGTTAAACACCACATTAACAAATTGAATTAAAACTATGTGATCATCAATAGATGCAGAAAATGCTTTTGACAAAATTCAACACCCATTTATGATAAAAACTCTCCAGAAAGTGAGCATAGAGGGAATCTACCTCAACATAATAAAGGCCATGTATGACAAACCTACAGCTAGCATCATACTCAACAGTGAAAAGCTGAAGTCATTTCCTCTAAGATCAGGAATAGGACAAGGATGTCCAATCTCATCACTTTCATTCAACATAGTTTAGAAAGTCCTAGCCATAGTAATCAGAAGAAAAAGAAATAAAGGGAATCCAAATTTGGAAAAGAAGTAAAAATGTCACTGTTTGCAGAAGACATGATACTAACTATACATAGAAAATCCTAAAGATGATACCAGAAAACTATTAGAGCTTATCCGTGAATTTGGTAAATTTGCAAGATACAAAATTAATACACAGAAATCTCTTGCATTTCTATACACTAACAATGAAAGATCAGAAAGAGAAATTAAGGAAACAATCCCATTTACCATCACATCAAAAAGAAATAAATACCGGGCTTCCCTGCTGGCGCAGTGGTTGGGAGTCCGCCTGCCGATTCAGGGGACATGGGTTTGTGCCCCAGTCCGGGAAGATCCCACATGCCGCAGAGCGGCTGGGCCCATGAGCCATGGCCACTGAGCCTGCACGTCCGGAGCCTGTGCTCCACAATGGGAGAGGCCACAACAGAGAGAGGCCCACGTACTGCAAAAAAAAAAAAAAAAGAGAAAGAAAGAAAGAAAGAAAGAAATACCTAGGAATAAACCTACCTAAGGAGGCAAAAGACCTGTACTCTGAAAACTATAAGATACTGGTAAAGAAATCAAAGATGACTCAAACAGATGGAGAAATATACCATGTTCTTGGATTGGAAGAATTAATATTATCAAAATGACTATACTACTCAAAGCAATCTACAGATTCAATGCAATCCCTATCAAATTACCAATGGCAATTTTTACAGAACTAGAACAAAAAATTTTACAATTTGTATAGAAACACTAAAGACCTCAAATTGCCAAAGCAATCTTAAGAAAAATGGAGCTGGAGGAATCAGAGTCCCAGACTTTAAAAAATACTGCAAAGTTACAGTAACGAAAACAGTACGGGACTGGCACAAACACAGACTTATAGATCAATGGAAAAAGATAGAAAGCCCAGAAATAAGCACATGCACCTATGGTCAATTAATCTACAACAAAGAAGGCAAGAATATACAATGGAGAAAAGACAGTCTCTTCAATAAGTGGTGCTGGGAAAACTGGACAGCTACATGTAAAAGAATGAAATTAGAACATTCTTTAACACCATACACAAAAAATAAACCCAAAATGGATTAAAGACCTGAATGTAAGACCAAATCCTATAAAACTCTTTGAGGAAAAAATAGGCGGAACACACTTTGACATAAATTGCAACAATATCCTTTTGGATCCGCCTCCTAGAGTAATGGAAATAAAAACAAAGATAAACAAATGGGACCTAATTAAACTTAAAAGCTTTTGCACAGCAAAGGAAACCATAAACAAAATGAAAAGACAACCCACAGAATGGGAGAAAGTATTTGCAAACAAAGCTACCAACTAGGAATTAACCTCCAAAATTTACAAAGAGCTCATGTAGCTCAGACAACCCAATCAAAAAACATATGAAGACCTAAGTAGACATTTATCCAAGGAAGACATACAGATGGCCAAAAAGCACATGAAAAGCTGCTCAACATCACTAATTATTAGAGAAATGCAAATCAAAACTCCAGCGAGGTATCACCTCACACCAGTCAGAATGGCCATCATGAAATATCTACAAACAACAAATGCTGGAGAGGGTGTGGAGAAAAGGGAACCCTCCTACACTATAAATTGGTACAACCATTATGGAGAACAGTATGAAGTTTCATTAAAAAACTAAAAATAGAACTACCATATGATCCAGAAATCCCACTCCTGTGCAGAGAAAACCATAATTTGAAAAGATACATGCCCAATGTTCATTGCAGCACTAAGTAAAATAGCCAAGACATGGCAACAACCTAAATGTCCATCAACAGAAAAATGGATAAAGAAAATGTGGTGCATATATACAATGGACTATTACTCAGCCATTAAAATGAATGAAATAACGCCATTTGAAGCAACATGGATGGACCTAGAGATTATCATACTAAGTGAGGTAAGCCGGACAGAGAAAGACAAATATCATTTGATATCACTTATATGTAGAGTCTTTAAAAATGATACAAATGAACTTATTTACAAAACAGAAAGGGACTCACAGAGTTTGAAAACAAAGCTATGGTTACCAAAGAGGAAAGGTGGGGAGAGGGATAAATTAGCAATTTGGGTTAACATATACAAACTACTCTCTATAAAATAGATAATCAACAAGGACCTACTGTATAACACAGGGAACTCTATTCAGTAATCTGTAACAAGCTATATGGGAAAAGAATCTGAAAAAGAATAGATATATTTATATGGATAACTAAATCAATTTGCCATACACCTGAAACTAATACAACATTGTAAATGAACTATAAAATAAAATAAAAAGACACAGAAGACCTCTATATTGAAAATTATAAAATATTGCTGAGAGAAATTGAAAAGTAAATAAGTGAAGTAATACATCATTTTCAACTAATGGGGGTAAAACAACTAAATATTCATATGAAAAACAATGAACCTTGACCCCCTACCTCATATCATACCCAAACAGTAATTCAAGATGCATCATAAACCTAACTGTAAAAACTAAAATTATAAAGCTTCTTGAAAAACTTAGAATATCTTTGCAACCTGTGGGTAGACAAAAGTTTTTTAGATGAGACAGTGAGCAGTAAACATAAATGAGAAAAATTTGATAAATTAGACTTTATCAATAACTTTTAATATCAAAAGACATAAGAAAATTTATGGACAATCCATAGATAGAGAAATATTTACAAAACAAATATCTGACAAATGCAACAACTCAATACAAACTCAGTAAGTCAAGCCACCAAATAAATAGGAAAAATATGTGAACAACTACTTCACAAAGGAAGATACACGTATGGCTGACAAGCACATAAAAAGATGCTTGACATCATTAGCTATCAGGGAAGTGCAAATTAAACCACAGTGAGATACCGCTATACACTCACTAGAGTAGCTAAGATTTAAAAAGACTGATAAAACCAAATGTTGGTAAAGATGTGGAGAAAAAAATTAAATTAAATTAGAAATTAAAATTTTTTTAAAGTTGTGGAGCAATTGGAACCTGCATACATTGTTGGTAGGAATGTAAAATAGTGCAATACTCTGAAAAAAGGTCTGATAATTTCTTATAAAACTAAGCTTATACCTATTCTATGATCCCAAAATTCCATGCAAGAAAATGAAAACACATGTCCATAAATTGTAAAGAATGTTCATAATAGCTTTGTTCATAGTTGGCAAAAACTGCAATTTGACCAGGTGTCCATCCAGAGAATGGATAAACAAACTTTAATATATTCATCCAATAGAATATTGTTCACCAACAGAAAGGAGTGAACTACTGGTAAATGCAACAACATGGCTTACTCTGAAAACATTTTTTCACATGAAAAACAGTCCTACACAAGAGAGTTCATACAACATGATTCCATTTATCTGATGTTTTAAAACAGGGAAAATTAATATATGATTAAAAAACAATAGCTGCCTCTGAGGAGGGAGGTGGAGGCAAGGATTTATTGTGTAAGGGCATGAGGAAACTTTCTGGGGTAATGATATTTTTCTATATGTTGATGAAGATTTGTTTCATACAGGTGTATACATCTGTCAAAATCAAATATTACAGTGAAATCTGCGTATATCATTTTATGTAAATTTTATCTCAAAAGAAAAATAAGAACTGTAAACAGATATTAAACTCTGGGTAGTGGTACACAATGTTTAGGGGTATATAGGGGTGGAATATACGGATGTCTGATAGTTACTTTGGAAGGTGCCAAAAATAAGATGGATCAGTGGATAGATAGAGGGATGGATAGATAGATAAGTGGTAGAACAAGTATAGAAAAATGTTAATTATAGAAAGTAGGTGCTAGATATTTACTATACAATTCTTTCAAGTGTTCTATATATTTGAAATTTTTCTTAAGGACATGTTGGAAGAAAAGAGGTTTATTTCTCATAAATGTAAAATGTTGGTCCAGAAATAGGCAGCCCAGAGCTTATGTGGAAGATCTATGATGATTAGGAATCCAGGCTCCTTCTGACACCCATGGCCCAAGATGGCTGCTAGATCTCTCAGCATCTAATCTACATTCCAGCCAGCAGGACACTCAAAGCATTGCAGCGATTCTTTCCTGTCTCTCCTCTGCATCAACAGTTTCTCTTTATTGGATCATTGTCACTGACATGCAAACTTGTGGTTCTTTCTCTCTTCTTTAAAAAATGTTTTCTTGGGCTTCCCTGGTGGCGCAGTGGTTGAGAGTCCGCCTGACGATGCAGGGGACACGGGTTCGTGCCCCGGTCCGGGAGGATCCCACATGCCGCGGAGCGGCTGGGCCCGTGAGCCATGGCCGCTGAGCCTGTGCGTCCGGAGCCTGTGCTCCGCAAGGGGAGAGGCCACAACAGTGAGAGGTCCACGTAACAAAAAAAAAAAAAAATGTTTTCTTGACCAACTTCCTCTTCTACTGACTGTCAACCTGTTTCTTTGCTCTCCTTTACACAAAATGGAACAAATCGATGCCTATGTCTGCTGTCTACCCTCAGTCCTCCTCTTGTATCTGCAGTAATCTCTCCTTCATATAGCTTCTGGGACACCATGCTTAGTTTTCCTCCTACTTCCCTATCTCCCTAGCAGTACTGTCTCATTCTCCTTCACAACTTTTTCCTCTTCCCCCTCTTCCAACATTCAATGTTGGAGTGACCCATGGCTCAGTCCTTGGCCCCTGTGTCTTCTCCACCCAAGCTGGTTCCAAGGATTTAATACCATTCATTTGCTTATGACTCTCACACTTATATCTCTAGCCCAGCCTCTCACCCAAGCTCCAGAGTCATACCTAACTCCTACAAATCAGGCATGCATCTTCATGTCTAATAGATACCTCATACACAACATGTCCAAAACCAAATTCCTGATCCTTTTCCCCCAAAGCCTAATTTCATCTCAGTTTCCCCTCTCTTAATGATGCCAGCTCCATACTCCAGGAGGTGAGGCCAAAAAACATAGTCGTTCTCTTCTCTCTTTTTCCCATACCCAATCCATCAGGAAACCAAGCTAGTTCTACCGTCAGGATATGCCGAGAATCTGCCACTTCCCATTGCCTCCCTGCTGCCACCCTGGCTCAGGTTACTGCTATAGCTTTCTAACTGGTTCTCCTGCTTCTTTTGCCCCATAACAGTCTTTTTGTAACAGAGCAGCCGAACTAATCCCTTTAAAATGTAAGTCAGATGTTATCACTTCTCTGCTCAGAACACTGCATGGCTCCCTACTTCCCCCAGAGTAAACTGAAGACATTCAGTGGCCTACAAGACGGTGTGATTTGGTGCCCCTCACTACCTCTGGACTTCACATGCCCCTTGTGTACCAATTCCAGCCACACCAGCCTCTTGGTGATCCCTGGAACGTGTTAGGCATTCTCTAGTCTTGAGGTTTCTCACTAGCTGTTTCTTCTGCCCAAAACATTTTGTCCAGATTTTTCACTGGATAACACCCTCTCCTCCTTCAAGTCTTTGCTCAGATGGATCCCAAGCACCTGCAGCAGTGTTAGTACTTAGACCAATGCATGCTCAGTAAGTAAATAAGTGAAGCATACAGAACTGTGTGATCAAACCTCCACAAGCCCTTTAACCAGCTACATTCGATACTTTTGGTATATTTCCTTCCTCCAACAAAAACAGATTTGTCTTCTGATCAACACAGTATTATCCAAAGTTTTTAAATTCATTCCCCCTAACCAGTCTTAAGTGTAATCAGGACCCAGGAGATGAGGAGAGGTGGACTTGGTTGAAAAAGAAATACCATTTAAGTCTATTCCCAAATCAAAGGACTGCAGTCCGGTAGGTTCTGTACTCAGGAATACAGAACCAGAAAACAGTGTCGCTCAAATACATGGTAATGATCCCTAGAGTCATCTTTATTTAGAATGAAAACAAAACTGAAACAAAACAAACACCAAGAGCAATTAAAAAAAAAAAGAAAAAGGTCATCTCTCCTTAATTCCTGCTCAGTTTCTAAGGAATTATGTTCAAATCTTAATATTCAACTTTCTCCCTTCCAGGCCCTGTGGGCTTATTTTTCTTCTTAAGGATTTGCCTAAAGCAAAAGTAACCATCGCAACCATCTGTTGCACAAAAAGGACTAACTTTACTTCCAATCAAAAGGCAAACTGCTGCCCCTGAGATTTGCTGCTTGTCACAAGTAGCTAAGATTCAAGGTACAACAGTACAGGTAGCATCTCTGGGTCTCCTAAGCACACCCATTTTTATGCTTCCACTGCACTGTCATCAATGGTCAGGGATCTAGTCCCAGAGCACATCCATGACTGGAAACTCAGAGGTGGTACTCCAGTGGTGAGCTTCCTGTAGTCTTGGAAGTTTCATTGCCTGTAGCCAACTCACAACTCCTGCATAATTTCGAGGAGGGGTGTGACTCTCGAATATGGCCCCTGGCACCTAGTCATTGGTCAGCTTTTACATGGACACAATTGTTTTTCCACTCGCAATCACCTGCAGTAAAATAAGGAGTAATGAAATCAGCCAGGGTCTAGATTTAGATCACAGCATGAGTCTGATGTTAGCTACTGACTACACCATTTATGCTATCAGAGTGGGCAGAGAAAAACAAAGGAGTTTTGATGGCATATATAATACAAAGTTCAGGAAGTCTGGAGAAGCCACAAGTCCCTTATTATTATTGCTGAAGCTGTTGTTAATTAATTGAATGATTTATGTTGCGTCATCTTTCCAGTATCTCTTGAAGATGAGTATCACTCTGTTTTCCTGGTTACCAAGGCAAGGTCAGGGCAAGTGTGTGGATATGAATAACCTGTATCACACCATGTAGACTACTCAAGTTAAACAGAGGGTAGCCCCTTTTCTAAGGCCTCCAGCTCAAACAAGAGTAACTTCATCCCAGCACACTACTCCCTGCTGTCAATGTCAGTTCTCTTAAAACATTATAATGACAGAAAACCAAAGGACTTTATGAAAAGCTCTTTGAGCACCTTCATATCCCATTGAGTCTTGGTCTGGGTGAAGCATTGCTTCCTCCTGCAGATAATAGAGCAGTTTAGTAAAACCCAGCAAGTCAAACTCATTCCAAAAGTAAAATATTCCTGATTTATCTTAGCCTGTTCTTACCTAAACTGACACATTTGCTCATGAAAATCACTTGAGATGTCTCTATATTGATAGGTAGGAACTATTCTTTATGCTTTAGCAGTTCTTAAAAGCAAGTAATACTTGAATTTGTCCCTCCTAAGAATGAAGGGGAGGAATGATCAAGGAAGTGATAACAGTAAGAGCAAGAAAGTATCTAAGGAACTGATAACTATATTTCTTATAATCAGCTGTTACTGAAAAGGAGCACCTTTTCCTTCACTGCTCTACTCTTAACCAATGGCTGGCTGGCACTTGGTCACTCCTAGGACTCAAATAGCTCATGTGACCATGGACAGCAAACCCTTGAGCTGCCAGGGCATGTCAGAGCTTGGTTCATGGGGGATGCCATGGAGCACACAGTTTCTGTACCATGTCAGAAGTTTTTCTCTAGTCCAAATGACAAGAGTCTCAAATTGCTCCCACCATCATAATTGGTTCCAGAGACACAGAATCTAGCATAGGGCTATGAGGACCCCTCAGGACAGTTGTCATTGCTGTGTAATCAGCAGGTGTAGCCAGAACAAGCTAAAGGAGACGGTATAAACCCTTCCAGAAACTCCATTATTAAAAGCATCTAATTAATGTGTGGATACTGAGCAGTTTGGGATGGAGAGGAAGAATTATCTCCAATTGACACTGGCCAGTCCAAAGCAACCAGTGTGGGCATGAAGTTTATGTGGGTTGGGGATGGTATAAAAGACTTAGAAAACTAAAAGTGATCCAAACTGGCACATAGGTATTTCTTCTGCAATGTTTCTTTACATGATTTCTTCTGGGAAGAGTGCCTCTCATCTTATAAAAGGCCTTCTATAATCCACCCACCATAACAACCCTCTGTAATAGCAAGTGCCCTCTCTATGCCACAGGGACACCATGCTTGAGGCTACCTGTGCCTCACATCTGTAACTTCCTCCTGCCTGTTCAAATCTTCCCTCTCCTTCAAGGCCCAGTTGAAGAACTTCTATATTAAGAAGTTCATGAAACTCTAGATGACTCCAGCCCCAAAGATCTCTCTTATCTCTGAATTCATGTGCCACTAATATCCCACTTTATTATACATCATTTGATACTGCCCTATAATGCCACACATGGTGTGTTCCCCAATAAAACCATACTCTTCTCAAAGTCAGAAAATGAAACTTTTACTTTGTTGTTTGCCCCCACTGTACCTGGCACAGGCATGGACATATGGTGGACAGTGAAAGAGCAGTTGGATTTTTCAGAAGTTGAAAACCAGCACATAGATCAAAAAGAAAAAAAGCCTAGGGCTTCCCTGGTGGCGCAGAGGTTGAGAGTTCGCCTGCCAATGCAGGGGACACAGGTTTGTGCCCCTGTCCGGGAAGATCCCACATGCCGTGGAGCGGCTAGGCCCGTGAGCCATGGCCGCTGAGCCTGCGCGCCCGGAGCCTGTGCTCCGCAACGGGAGAGGCCACAACAGTGAGAGGCTCGCTTACCGCAAAAAAAAAAAAAAAAAAAAAAGCCTAGACCAGATAAATCCCCCTCATCAAAGATGTCCAAATTACATGTAGATCCAAAATTATATTCTTTTAAAAAAAGAAGGCAAATAACAGAGTTTGAGCCATTTGGAAGCCAGTGAAGGATAAAAAATATTTCAGCAATGACCTCAAATTTCAGAGACAATATAGTTATAGGAAAAAGGGAGGGAGTGAAGGAGGGAGGGTAAGATTTTATTCCAAATTGACCTTTATACAGCATTCAGAGGATGCTGAAGGAAAGCTAAAGATGACAGACATCAAGCTAGGTGCTGCCTTACAGAGTGAAAGAATGACAAGAAAAACAAGCACTATTTGTGAGGGAAGGAGTACGTGAAAGGGCATTACATGAAGGACACGGAGATAAGAGCCCTGTGTACCAGGCCATGAGAACTACATTCCATTTTGACAGCCTTCTTAGCCAAAAGATGTAGATAAATTAGAAGCTATGCAGAGCGAACAAAACTATCTGAATGACTGGGAAATTCACAAAGCATATTCTATAACACAAAAAAGTCTAGTTATAAAATCTCTCATAATTCGTATGGATCACTCTGAATCAAACCACAGTCCTCCCTTTTCTAGAACCACATATAGTGTTTTTAGTATATATGATGTGCCTGGCACTTTACACACACCAACTCTAAACTGCACACCAACATAATGTTAGCAGTGTTACTCTTATTTTACAGATGAGGATACCAAGGCTCAGAGGATTAAAGTTATTTACCTATTCACCCATTCAACAAGGATTTATTGTTGCCTTACTTTGTGCTAGGAACAGAGTATTAAGTTGGGATCAGGACAGCAACGTCTGCCCTTACAGGAGCTTACATCCCAAAGCTCATTGTCACAGAGCTGGAGAGTCTGGATAAGATTTGGACTCTGATTCTAAATCCTAGTTGTCTCTTTTTCTCTTCTACTGTAACAAAGAAAGCCTACAAATTTTCTTTTTAGACCTGTCAAAACAACCTAATAACATGGTTATAAAAACTTTTTGTCTCAACAACGCTTATTGAAAAGACTGTTTAAACTACCAGAGGGAATATGAAGTGTGTGGAAAACTTGGAAGAAAGACTTTTCTTACCTTTTATTTAGATTACAAAAGAGATACATGGAAGCCTTCTATGGTAGACTGAGAAAATCTAGGGGGCTCCCCTTTCCGTGACAAACAGAAATTGTGGGAAAGGATTATCAAAAAATCATAAAACTCAGCTTGAAAATAAAACAAGAAAAGGAAAACCTGAGATTCCAGAGATAAAGAACCTCAAAGCTAAGTGACTACAGTAAGAGGAGTTCAGGGACTATGGCTCCCATGGGTACTGAACTCAGACAAATTCTAGGTGTTAGGGTTTTGAAACCCATGAGAGGTGTCAAACCTAGGAGTTGGGGAGCTAGGTATAAGCCCCTGCACCTAGAGCCATAAGAGCTACTTCATCTTCTAAAAGAAGACAACAAAATTTCACCCATAATCTTGAGAAAGGGGCAAGGAAACTTGTCCTCCTGGGTCCAGGGATAAATAAAAATGAGTCAACTGTAAGAAATGGATGGATGCATAGTCCAAAATTAAGCCACATAATGAAGAAACCCCAAGCTGAGAAAGGAATACAAATCTAGTCCTGAACCAGTGAAACTCCTAGAACACTTGCTAAAGCAAACCCAAAATCCCACTACACGGACACTTCCACAACCCATTATAGAGGCAAAAAAACCCTACTAGAGATAAATTCACAATAAAAATAAGTCCAATGAGAAAATGAAATACAGTGAGGGTGGGTTTGCAAACACATCAATTGGAGCATCGGAGCTAGAAGGACAGTTTGAAAAAGGCTATAAAATAAGCAAAAGAATTAAGGAGATGGAAGAAGCAATAGAACGATAATGAAAGTAGAGTTCAGAATTTTTGGAAAGACATATTTTAAAGAGAATTAATGGGGCTTTAGAAATTAAAAACTTAGTCACTGAAATTGAAAATCCCAGTGCACATTCGGTAAGCAGATTAGACAGATGTAGCTGATGAGAAAAGTAAGTCAACCAGAAGAAAGAACTAAAGAAATACTCCTAATACCGTAGAGAAAAAAAGAGATGGACATTATTAAAGAGCTATCAGAACACATGAAGAATAGAATAAGATTAAACATCTATGTGATGCCAGTTCTAGAAGTAGACACTGAATAAAGGGAGAGAAGTTTTATTCAACAAAAATGGTTGAAAACTGTCCCCAAGTTTAATACGACATGGGTTCTTACTTTGAACAGCACAGAGATTCATCAGAAGAATATAGAAATATTAATTCCAGCAATATTATAGTGAAAGTATAAAATACTGAAGGAAAAAAATATTAAAAACTAAAAAAGAAAAAAAAGTCACAAATCACCTACAAAGCAATGGCAATCAGACTAACACCATATTTTATATTAGCATCAATATATGCCAGCATTTTATCCCCACATTGCTGGGGGAATCTATCAATATAAAATTTTATACCTAGATAATCTGTCATTATGTTGTTCAATATGGAATATGGTAGCCACTAGTCAAACGTGGTTCCTCGGCACTTGCAATGTAGTTAGCCCAAACTGACGTGTGCGGTAAGTGTAAAATAAACTCGGGCGGGGAGGGGGACCTTCAAGATAGCAGAGAAGTAAGACATGGAGATCACCTTCTTCCCCATAAATTCATCAAAAATACATCTACATGTGGAACAACTCCTACAGAACACCTACTGAACGCTGGCAGAAGACCTCAGACTTCCCAAAAGGCAAGAAACTCCCCACCTACCTGAATAGAGCAAAAGAAAAAACAGAGACAAATGAATAGGGATGGGACCTGCACCTCTGGGAGGGAGCTGTGAAGGAGGAAAAGTTTCCACACACTAGGAAAACCCTTTCACTGGTGTAGATGGGGGATGGGGGGGAAGCTTTGGAGCCATGGAAGAAAGCTCAGCAACAGGGCTGCAGAGGGCAAAGAAGAGAGATTCCCACACAGAGGATTGGTGCCAACCAGCACTCACCAGCCTAAGAGGCTTGTCTGCTCACCTTCCAGGGCAGGTGGGGCTGGGATCTGAGGCTCGGGCTTTGGAGGTCAGATCCCAGGGAGAGGACTGGGGTTGGCTGAGTGAACACAGCCTGAAGGGGGCTAGTGCACCACAGATAGCTGAGAGGGAGTCCAGGAAAAATTCTGGAGCTGCCTAAGAGTCAAGAGACCAATCTTTCAGGGTGCACGAGGAGAGGGAATTCAGAGCACTGACTAAAAGAGCTCCAGAGATAGGCGTGAGCCACAGCTATCAGCGTGGACCCCAGAGATGGTCATGAAATGCTAAGGCTGCTGCTGCAGCCACCAAGAAACCTGTGTGCAAGTTCAGGTCACTATCCACACCTCCACTCCTGGGAGCCTGTGCAGCCCGTCACTGCCAGGATCCCATGATCCAGGGACAACTTCCCTGAGAGAACACATGGTGTGCCTCAGGCTGGTGCAACATCACCCTGGCCTCTGCCGCTGCAGGCTCGCCTGCATTCCATACCCCTCCCTACCCCAGCCTGAGTGAGCCAGAGCCCCCTAATCAGCCTCTCCTTTAACCCCCTCCTTTCTGAGAGAAGAACAGATGCCAGAGGGCAACCTACATGCAGAGGTGGGGACAAATCCAAAGCTGAACCCCAGGAGATGTGCAAACAAAGAGGAAAAAGGGAAAGTTCTCTGTGCAGCCTCTGGAGCAATGGATTAACCTCCACAATCAACATGATGTACCCTGCATCTCTGGAATACTTGAAAAGACAACGAATCATCACAAAATTGAGGTGGTGGACTTTGGGAGCAACTGTAGACTTCAGGTTTGCTTTCTGCATCTAATTTGTTCCTGGTTTTATGTTTATCATAGTATAGTATTTACAGCTTATTATCATTGGTAGATTTATTTATTGATTTGGTTGCTGCTCTCTTCCTTTTATATATATATATTTTTTTCCTTTTTCTCTTTTTGTGAGCGTGTATGTGGATGATTCTTTGTGTGATTTTGTCTGTATAGCTTTGCTTTTACCATTTTTTCTAGGGTTCTGTCTGTCTGGGCTTTTTTTTTTAATATAGTTTTTAGTGCGCATTATCATTGGTGGATGTGTTTATTGGTTTGGTTGCTCTCTTCTTTCCTTTTTAATTGCCTTTTTATTTTAATATTTATTTCTTAATTTTTATATTAATAACATTATTTATTTTATTTTCTCTTTCTTTCTTTTTTTTCCTCCCTTTTCTACTGAGCCATGTGGCTAACAGGGTCTTGGTGCTAAAGCTGGGTGTCAGGCCATAGCCTCTGAGGTGGGAGAGATGAAGTTAGGACATTGGTCCACCAGACACCTACAAGACATATGTAATATCAATTGGCAAGAGCTCTCCCAGAGATCTCCATCTCATTGATAAGACCCAGCTACACTCAATGACCAGCAAGCTCCAGTGCTGGACACCGCATGCCAAACAACTAACAAGACAGGAACACAACCCCACCCATTAGCAGAGAAGCTGCTTAAAATCATAATAAGTTCACAGACACCACAAAACACAGCACTGGAAGGGGTCCTGCCCACCAGAAAGACAAGATCTAGCCTCATCCACCAGAACACAGGCACCAGTCCCTTCCACCAGGAAGCCTAAACAACCCACTGAACCAAACATACCCACGGGGGGCAGACACCAAAAACAACAGGAACTACGAACCTGCAGCCTGCAAAAAGGAGACCCCTAACACAGGAAGTTAAACAAAATGAAAAGACAGAGAAATACACAGTAGAAGAAGGAGCAAGGTAAAAACCCACCAGACCAAACAAATGAGGAAACAGGCAGTCTACCTGAAAACGAATTCAGAATAATGATAGTAAACATGATCCAAAATCTTGGAAATAGAATGGAGAAAATACAAGAAAGGTTTAACAAGGATCTAGAAGAGCTAAAGAGCAAACAAACAGTGATGAACCACACAATAAATGAAACTAAAATTTTTCCACAAGGAATCAATAGCAGAATAACTGAGGTAGAAGAATGGATAAGTGACCTGGAGGATAAAATAGTGGAAGTAACTACTGCAGAACAGAATAAAGAAAAACGAATGAAAAGAATTGAGGGCAGTCTCAGAGAGATCTGGAACAAAATTAAATGAACCAACATTCGAATTATAGGGGTTCCAGAAGAAGAAGAGGAAAAGAAAGGATTGAGAAAATATTTGAAGAGATTATAGTTGAAAACTTCTCTACTATGGGAAAGGAAATAGTTAATCAAGTCAAGGAAGCACAGAGAGTCTCATACAGGATAAATACAAAGAGAAACACATCAAGACACATATTAATCAAACTATCAAAAATTAAATATGAAGAAAAATATTAAAAGCAACAAGGGAAAAACAACAAATAACATTCAAGGGAATCCCCATAAGTTTAACAGTTGATCTTTCAGCAGAAACTCTGCAAGCCAGAAGGGACTGGCAGGACATACTTAAAGTGATGAAAGGAAAAAACCTACAACCAAGATTACTCTACCCAGCAAGGATCTCACTCAGATTTGATGGAGAAATTAAAACCTTTACAAACAAGCAAAAGCTAAGAGAATTCAGCACCACCAAACCAGCTTTACAACAAATGCTAAAGGAACTTCTCTAGGCAGGAAACAGAAGAGAAGGAAAAGACCTACAGTAACAAACCCCAAACCATTAAGAAAATGGTAATAAGAACAGACATATTGGTAACTACCTTAAATGTACATGGATTAAATGCTCCAAACAAAAAACATAGACTGGCTGAATGGATACAAAAATAAGACCCGTATATATGATGTCTACAAGAGACCCACTTCAGACCTAGAGACACATACAGACTGAAAGTGAGGGGATGGAAAAAGATATTCCATGCAAATGGAAACCAAAAGAAAGCTGAAGTAGCCATTCTCATATCAGACAAAATAGACTTTAAAATAGAGACTATTACAAGAGACAGAGAAAGACACTACATAATGATCAAGGGATCAATCAAAGAAGAAGATATAACAATTGTAAACATTTAACCAACCAACAAAGGAGCACCTCAATACATAAGGCAATTGCTAACAGCCATAAAAGGGGAAACTGACAGAAACACAATCATAGTAGCAGAATTTAACACCCTACTTTCACCAATGGATAGATCATCCAAAATGAAAATAAATAAGGAAACACAAGCTTTAAATGATACATTAAACAAGATGGACTTAATTGATATTTGTAGAACATTTCACCCAAAAACAATAGAATACACTTTCTTCTCAAGTGCTCATGGAACATTCTCCAGGATAGATCATATCTTGGGTCAAAAATCAAGTCTTGGTAAATTTAAGAAAACTGAAATTGTATCAAGTATCTTTTCTGACCACAATGCTATGAGACTAGATATCAATTATAGGAAAAAATCTATAAAAAATACAAAAACATGGAGGCTAAACAATACACTATTTAATAATCAAGAGATGACTGAAAAAGTCAAAGAGGAAATCAAAAAAAATACCTAGAAAAAAATGACAATGAAAGCACAATGACCCAAAATCTGTGGGATGCATCAAAAACAGTTCTAAGAGGGAAGATTATAGCAATACAATCCTATTTCAAAGAGCAAGAAACATGTCAAGTAAACAACCTAACCTTACACCTAAAGCAATTAGAGAAAGAAGAACAAAAAAAAAAAACCCAAAGTTAGCAGAAGGAAAGAAATCATAAAGATCAGATCAGAAATAAATGAAAAAGAAATGAAGGAAACGATAACAAAAATCAATAAAAATAAAAGCTGGTTCTTTGAGCAGATAAACAAATTGATAAAACATTAGACTCATCAAGAAAAAGAGGGAGAACACTCAAATCAATATTATTAGAAATGAAAAAGGAGAAGTAACAACTGACACTGCAGAAATACAAAGAATCATGAGAGATTACTACAAACAATTACTATAAACATTATATTACTATATGCCAATAAAATGGACAACCTGGAAGAAATGGACCAATTCTTAGAAAGCACAACCTTCTGAGACTGATCCAAGAAGAAATAGAAAATATAAACAGACCAATCACAAACACTGAAATTGAGACTGTGATTAGAAATCTTCCAACAAACAAAAGCCCAGGGACAGATGGCTTCACAGGCGAATTCTAACAATCATTTAGAGAAGAGCTAACACCTAACCTTCTGAAACTCTTCCAAAATAGAGCAGAGGGAGGAACACTTCCAAACTCATTCTACGAGGCCACCATCACCCTGATACCAAAACCAGTCAATGATGTCACAAAGAAAGAAAACAAGTCAATATCACTGATGAACATAGATGCAAAAATCCTGAACAAAATACTAACAAATATAATCCAACAGTACATTAAAAAGATCATACACCATGATCAAGCGAGGTTTATCCCAGGAATGCAAGGATTCTTCAAAATACACAAATAAATGTGATAAACAATATTAACAAACTGAAGGATAAAAACCATATGATCACCTCAATAGATGCAGGGAAAGCTTCTGACAAAATTCAACACCCATTTATGATTTTAAAAAATCCCTCCAGAAAGCAGGTATAGAAGGAACATACGTCAACATAATAAACACCATATGTAACAAACTCACAGCCAACGTCATCTTCAATGGTGAAAAACTGAAACCATTTCTACTAAGGTTAGGAAAAAGACAAGGTTGCCCACTCTCACCACTATTATTCAACATAGTTTTGGAAGCTTTAGCCACAGTAATCAGAGAAGAAAGAGAAATAAAAGTCATCCAAATCAGAAAAGAAGAATTAAAGCTGTCACTGTTTGCAGATGACATGATACTATAGACAGACAATCCTAAAGATGCTACCAGAAAACTACTAGAGCTAATCAATAAATTTGGTAAAGTAGCAGGGTACAAAATTAATGCACAGAAATCTCTTGCATTCCTATACACTAATGATGAAAAATCTGAAACAGAAATTAAGGAAACACTCCCATTTACCATTCCAACAAAAAAATAAGATACCTAGGAATAAACTTACCTAAGGAGACAAAGACCTGTATGCAGAAAGCTATAAGACACTGATTAAAGAAATTAAAGATGATACAAACAGATGGAGAGATGTACCATGTTCCTGAATTGAAAGAATCAACATTGTGAAAATGACTATGCTACCCACAGCAATCTACAAATTCAATGCAATCCCTATCAAACTATCAATGGCATTTTTCACAGAAGTAGAACAAAATATTCCACAATTTGTATGGAAACACAAAAGACCCCGAATAGCCAAAGCAATCTTGAGAACAAAAAATGGAGCTGGAGGAATCAGGCTCCCTGACTTCACACAATACTCCAAAGTTACAGTAATCAGGAGAGTATGGTACTGGCACAAAAGCAGAAATAGAGATCAATGGAACAAGACAGAAAGCCAAGAGGTAAACCCACGCACATATCGTCACCTTATCTTTGATAAAGGGGGCAAGAACATACAAAGGAGAAAACACAGTCTCTTCAGTAAGTGGTGCTGGGAAAACTGGACAGCTACATGTAAAAGAATGAAATTAGAACACTCCCTAACATTATACACACACAAAAAAACTCAAAGTGGATTAAAGACCTAAATGTAAAGCCAGACACTCTACAACTCTTAGAGGAAAACCTAGGCAGACACACTCCATGACATAAATCACAGCAAGATCCTTTTTGACCCACCTCCTAGAGAAATGGAAATAAAGACAAAAATAAACACATGGGACCTAATGAAACTTAAAAGCTTTTGCACAGCAAAGGAAACCATAAACAAGACGTAAAGACAAACCTCAGAATGGTAGAGAATATTTGCAAATTAAGCAACTGACAAAGGATTAATCTCCAAAATATAAAAACAACTCATACAGCTCAATATCAAAAAACAAAAAACCAATCCAAACATGGGCATTGACCTAAATAAACATTTCTGCAAAAGAAGATATACAGATTGCCAACAAACATATGAAAGGATGCTCAAAATCACTAATCATTAGAGAAATGCGAATCAAAACTAAAATGAGGTATTAGCTCACACCAGTCAGAATGGCCATCATCAAAAAATCTACAAACAATAAATGTTGGAGAGGGTGTGGATAAAAGGGAACCCTCTTATGCTGTTGGTGGGAATGTAAATTGATACAGTCACTGTGGAGAACAGTATGGAGTTTCCTTAAAAATCTAAAAACAGAACTAGCATATGACCCAACAATCCCACTACTGGGCATTTATACTGAGAGAACCATAATTCAAAAAGAGTCATGTGCCACATTATTCATTGCAGCTCTATTTACAATAGCTAGGACATGGAAGCAACCTAAGTGTCCACTGACAGATGAATGCATAAAGAAAATGTGGCACATATATACAATGGAATATTACTCGGCCATAAAAAGAAATGAAATTGAATTTTTGTAGTGAGGTGGATGGACCTAAGACTGTCATACAGAGTGAAGTAAGTCAGAAAGAAAAAAACATATACTGTATGCTAACACATATATATGGAATCTAAAAAAAAAGAAAGAAAGAAAGAAAAAGAAAAAGGTTCTAAGAAACTAGTGGCAGGCCAGGAATAAAGATGCAGAGGTAAAGAATGGGCTATGAGGACACTGGTGGGGGGGGAAGGGTAAGCTGGCACAAAGTGAGAGTGGCATTGACATATATACACTACCAAACGTAAAACAGATAGCTAGTGGGAAGCAGCTGCCTAGCACAGGGAGATCAGCTCTGTGCTTTCTTTCTGCGTAGAGTGGTGGGATAGGGAGGGTGGGAGGGAGAGACAAGAGGGAGGGAATATGGGGATATATGTGTACGTATAGCTTATTCATTTTGTTATACAGCAGAAAGTGACACCATTGTAAAACAATTATATTCCAATAAAGTTGTTAAAAAATTCACTCTGATTTTCAAAGACTTATGAAAACAAGAATGAGAAATCTCTTAATATTTTATATTGATTGCATATTGAATTGATGGCATTTTGGATATACTGAGTTAAATAAAATGTATTAACATTAAATACATCTTTTTTATATTTTTATTTTGTTTTTTGATACAGCAGGTTCTTATTAGTTATCTATTTTATACATATTAGTGTATACTTGTCAATTCCATTTTCCCAGTTCATCCCATCACCACCCCTCTCTTCTTTCCCCCCTTGGTGTCCATATGTTTGTTCTCTACATCTGTGTCTCTATTTCTGCCTTGCAAACCGGTTCATCTGCATGATTTTTCTATATTCCACATATATGCGTTAATATACAATATTTCTTTTTCTCTTTCTGATCTACTTCACTCTGTATGACAGGCTCTATGTCCACCCACATCTCTACAAATGACCCAATTTCGTTCCTTTTTATGGCTGAGTAATATTCCATTTTATATATTTGCCACATCTTTTTTATCCATTCGTCTGTTGATGGACATTTAGGTTGCTTACATATCCTGGTTATTGTAAATAGAGCTGCAATGAACACTGTGGTACATGACTGTTTTTGAATTATGGTTTTCTCAGGGTATAAGCCCAGTAGTGGGATTGCTGGGTCATATGGTAGTTCTATTTTTAGTTTTTTAAGGGATCTCCATACTGTTTTCCATACTGGCTGTATCAATTTACATTCCCAACAACAGTGCAAGAGGCTTCCCTTTTCTCCACACATTCTCCAACATTTATTGTTTGTACACTTTTTAATCATGGCCATTCTGACCAGTGTGAGGTGATACCTTGTAGTTTTGATTTGCATTTCTCTAATAATTAGTGATGTTGAGTAGCTTTTCACATGCCTCTTGGCCATCTGTACGTCTTCTTTGGAGAAATGTCTATTTAGGTCTTCTGCCCATTTTTTGATTAGGTTTTTTACTTTTTTTAAATTGATCTGTATGAGCTGTTTGTATATTTTGGAGATTAATCCTTTGTCCGTTGATTCATTTGCAAATATTTTCTCTCATTCTGAGTGTTATCTTTTCATCTTCTTTATAGTTTCCTTTTGCTGTGCAAAAGGTTTTAAGTTTCATTAGGTACAATTTGTTCATTTTTGTTTTTATTTCCATTACTCTAGGAGTTGGGTCAAAATAGATATTCCTTTGATTTATGTCAAAGAGTGTTCTTCCCTTGTTTTCCTCTGAGAGTTTTAGGGTGTCTGGTCTTACATTTAGGTCTTTAACCCATTTTGAATTTATTTTTTGTGTATGGTGTTACGGAGTGTTCTAATTTCATTCTTTTACAAGCAGCTGTCCAGTTTTCCCAGCACCACTTATTGAAGAGATTGTCTCTTCTCCACTGTATATCCTTGCTTCTTTTGTCATAGATTAGTTGACCACGTGTGTGGGTTTATCTCGGCTTCCTATCCTTTTCCATTGATCTGTATTTCTGTTTTTGTGCCAGTACCATATTGTCTTGATTACTGTAGCTTTGTAGTATAGTCTGAAGTTAGGGAGTCTGATTCCTCCAGCTCCGTTTTTTTCCCTCAAGTTTGCTTTGGCTATTTGGGGTCTTTTGTGTCTGCATACAAATTTTAAGATTTTTTGTTCTAGTTCTGTAAAAATGCCATTGGTGATTTGATAGGGATTGCACTGAATCTGTAGATTGCTTTGGGTTGTATAATCATTTTCACAATATTGATTCTTCCAATCCAAGAGCATGGTATATCACTACAGCTGTTTGTGTCATCTTTGATTTCCTTCATCAGTGTCTTATATTTTTCTGAGTACAGTTTTTTTCCTCCTTAGGTAGGATTATTCTTAAGCATTTTATTCTTTTTGTTGCAATGTTGAATGGGATTGTTTCCTTAATTTCTCTTTCTGAGCTTTCATTTTTAGTGTATAGGAATGCAAGACATTTCTGTGTGTTAATTTTGTATCTTGCAACTTTACTAAATTCATTAATTAGCTCTTGTAGATTTATTGTGCCATCTTTAGGATTTTCTATGTATAGTTTCATGTCATCAGCAGTGACATTTTTACTTCTTTTCCTGTTTGGATTCCTTTTAGTTCTTCTTTTTTTTCCTCTGATTGCTGTAGCTAGGACTTCCAAAACTACGTTGAATAATAGTGATGAGAGTGGACATCCATGTCTTGTTCCTGATCTTCAAGGAAATGCTTTCAGTTTTTCACCACTGAGAATGTTTGCTGTGGGTTTGTCATATATGGCCTTTATTACATTGACTTAAGTTCCCTCTATGCCCATTTTCTGGAGTTATTTTCATAAATGGGTGCTGAATTTTGTTAAAAGCTTTTTCTGCATCTACTGAGGTGATCATACAGTATTTACTCTTCAACTTGTTAATATGGTGTATCACATTGATTGATTTGCATATATTGAAGAATCCTCGCATCCCTGGGATAAATCCCACTTGATCATGGTGTATGATCCTTTTAATGTGCTCTTGGATTCTGTTTGCTAGTATTTTGTTGAGGAGTTGTGCATCTACATTCATCAGTTATATTGGTCTGTAATTTTCTTATTTTGTAGTATCTTTGTCTGGTTTTTGGTATCAGTATGATTTTGGCCTCATAGAATGAGTTTGGGATTGTTCCTTCCTCTGCAATTTTTTGGAGGAATTTGAAAAGGATGGGTGTTAGCTCTTCTCTAAATGTTTGATAGAATTCACCTGTGACCCATCTGATCCTGGACATTTGTTTGTTGGAAGATTTTTAATCAGTCTCAATTTTATTACTTGTGATTCGTATGTTCACATTTTCTATCTCTTCCTGATACGGTCTTGGAATGTTATTCCTTTCTAAGAATTTGTCCATTTCTTCCAGGTTGTCCATTTTATTGGCATAGAATTGCTTGTAGTAGTCTCTTATGATGCTTTGTATTTCCTCACTAAAATGAATGTAAACTCCATAAGTATAGAGACCATATCTGTCATGTTTACCCCATGTGCACAGTGTGGATCAGGGACCCTCTGTGTTTGTTGTGATTAAGAATGCTTACTTCAGCAAAGGGAGGCATGTTTTGAATATGCCCACATTGGTAATGCCTATCTGACCTGGGGGCAAATCACTTAACTTTTCTGAGCTTTTATTTCTTTGGTGTTAAAGAACATAATTCTCTGTTCCTCAAGATTTTTATGGAAAACTGAATAAAATAGCTCATAGCTTAGCTCCTTCCCTCTAATGCTTTTAAATTTGTGCTTGGGTCTTAGTTTATGAAGGTAACAACATGAAGATGTCAATGCCATTGAAAGAAATGGTTGTTACTCTCAGTTCTCTTAGAAATGAGTGGCATGGCATTCAGGGCCACATGGGGAAGTACAAGTGTCCATCAGGAGGAAAAAGCAGCAGTGAGGGGAAAAGTATAGACCACAACTGTTATTGAGACCACAACTATTATAGGAAAAGCAAAACAGGGCAGAGTAACCATTTTAAGATTGGTTAGCTTGAATAATTCCAGTGAGCTCTGGGGCATAAGGGATGCTGCTTCTTTTATGGTACCTGGCTCTGAGTAATTTAGGGCAGGGGAATATTGACTTATTTTGTGAGAGTTAGATAAAGGAGGTATTTGGGGATATGGACTCAATATTGGTTGCTTCGCATACAAAAGGTGTGTTCAAGGGCAAGTTAGGTACTATCTCTAGATTAGCTAGCCCTAGGAAGGGGCAGCTTCTTCCCAGCCAGAAAGCCCCCACTCCGCCAAGATGTCAAATCATAAAAGACATGGTTAATGAACTTTCAAGCCCGTTGTCCTTCAGAAGAGTAACATCTTGCATGTCACAGTGATCACTCCCTTGTGTCTGACACAATTCTGCTTACTTAGGCTTCTTTTGTACCACTTTCCCTGAGAGATGACTTATACCAAAACCCTCCTACCCACTTTCCAACATTCCCACCAGCTAAATGCTGAAATTCTGCCATAATGCCAGTCTCACTCCTGGAGCACTCCCTGGCTAAGCCTATCATAGAAACCACTCACAGTGGCTTGAGCAGAAAAAAAAAAAAAACCCTATTTTAAGGATACAGATGAATCCCAGGAACCCTCAGTCAGCTGGGCCTAAGGAATGAACTGGATCAAGGATGCCATGCAGATACTCTCACCTCTGTTCCTCTTTGATTATCTGCTTTGTTTCTCTGGCTTCCTCTACAGACTGATGTTCTTTGCTGCTTCAGGGCACACTGCAGGTTGAAGGTGGACCACTGTAGCCAATTGGCCTAGTTTCAGTGAGGTACCCATCTCCAGTCTAATCAAGTGTTGCTAGGCAATGAGTCACATTATCCAAAATGTGCCAATTGCCCTCTGTTCTGGGAGAGGGAGAGAGTTTAGGGGGACAAGGTGAGCCAAGCAGATAAATATGATCACCATGGTTGAATATTTTTAAAGATGCTGGTTAAAATTCTGGGTAAATGAAGTTAAACAGGACAACTCAGGCCACAAAGCTAGTATACTTTGTATATTTTTAAGTGGGTGATATATTATGCAGTGTTAACCAACCGTATTCAACTACAAAAACATTTTCTTCCCAAATAAGGAACTAGCATCCTGTAGAATACAATTGCCAAAGGGAAGAGGTTATGGCATATATTTCCAAAGTGCTTTGCCTATTTGGCAGAGGTACAAAAAGTTCGCTCCTCTGATTTTATTTGTATATCTTCTATAGTAGTTGGATAGATGAGGGCATTGAAGGTTGAGATTTTTTCGTGAGAACAGACAAGAAGAAAGTGGAAACTCTGAAGTCCCTGCTTAATATAGAATCAAATTTGGACCTAGACCATTCCTCTGATCCAACTCTCTCATGTTAGAAGGCCCAGGAATGCTGAATGACTGGCCCAACATCACACAGCAAGGTAGGAGCAAAGATGAAACAAAAACCAAAGCATGGCAAGTAGAGTAATTAACAGTAGACCAACCTTGGATGTGTTCAAGGTAGAGACTTGATTTTTCAAATAGTTGCCAAGCCTGCTTTGAGCTGATTGGCACAGAGGTACTGTAGAAGCACCTGGATTTTATGAAAAGAGGAGCAAGGATTTTACATTGCAAGTTCAAGGGCAAATATCCACATTTGCCAGCCCATGCTGAGCCTCAAGAGACTCCAAGATCGCACTTCACCTCCATGTTGACAGCTAGAGACTGCCTGTACTCAGAGTGCAGTCACACTGCAAGCCTCTCAGAGTATTTAATCCTTAATTTAAATCCTAATGATTATTCAGCATGTTCAAGAGTTTAACTCAGTCATCAAAGGTTAAACCTCCTCTGGGTTCTGCATATAACAAGGCAGGAAATCATCTCCTCAGCCCTGAATCCAAGTGGAAATAAAGATGGACTGGTGAGAAACTGACCCTACCTTTGTGCATATGACTCCACCTAAAGCTTTGCTGAGAGGAAGGCAGAGGGCACACAACTCCAATAGCCCCAAAGCAAGCACGCATCCCTCGATGCCCAGATAGAGCAAGTTCTTCCGGGGGGCACATGTGTTGCTGGATGGATGGAAGAAACCTCCTGCCACCTGTTCTTCCCACACTGCAGTACTTATATTTAATATCCCATGCAGAAAAGAGTGCAGCAAGGAGACCCCCAATTTTTGAGGCACCGTGTAGCAAGCACCTTAGAGCATGAAGATTTTCCTGGCCCAAAGCCTGTGACAGGAACTGTTTTAAAGTAGACTCACCCTTGAAGCCTTCTATCACCGAGTGAGAGAAGATCATTTAATGGATCATGCCCTTCACAATGACAAAACAGAGAATTCTTTTTACCAAGCATCAGCCTCCCAGACAGTTAAGTAGTTTATATATACACACACATTCGAGTATGGAAACATTGCAGGAAATGGAAAGGGCTGGGAGGATAAAAGCCACATCAGCGAGGCCCTCACAGAATACAAAGTTTGTGTCTTCTCAAAAATCTGTCTTCCTGAATAAGTCTCTTCCTAAATCAGGATTAGGCCCCCACCCACCATGACCACCTCTTTTCCCCACTCAGCCCTGCACTGTGCCCAGCAGAGCCATCAGAGGCTGTTTTGCTAGGTGTTGGATTAGGGCAAATGGTACAAGACACAGAGTCAACACGCAATGGCTTTTTGCCAATTGACTGAGATAAAATTATATCAGGCACCCCTGGAATTGATGGAGAAGTTTACAATTATCTGTCTAAGCAGATTCCCACTCTGCTCCAGCCACTTCTCCTGAGGGAGAGGCAACCCCATGGAGGTCTCCTCCTTCAATCCATTCATAAGATGTGTTTCAGATTATTCCTTCCCTGAGAATTTTGTCTGTTCACATGTGTTTCATCTTTACTTGATTTTCTAAGCATTGGCTGTGGCATCTCAACCTAATAGCTGGATCAGCTGAGTGTGTAAAAGCATCACAAGATTCTCCATCCCCTCTGTCACCGTGTTGAAAATAGGGAATCTAAACATAGAATGACCTTTACTTTTGTGTATATAATTTTATTTCCCCCTATTTAAAGGAATAGTGGCTCATTATGAAGTACTTAGAAAATATAGAAAAGTAGAAAGAAAATTCTGAAAATCCATCATAACTTTACCAAAATAAAATTATTGACTAACCCCTCCTTTAGTCTTTATTATACACATTTACATGTATATAGAAAACTAAGAGTTACATTTATTGAGTACTTTGGTAAGGGTTCAGACGCGTTATTTCATTGAATTCTCACTGTAATTCTAGGTAGTAAGTACAACTTATCACCATATGTGATTATACTGTATATGAAATGTTGTTGGAATTTTGTTTTTGCTTTTAACATTAAAAATAAGCATTTTCCACTTTACTAAAATTTTTATGGCTATCTTTTTTTTTGACTTTTTGTGGTATTATATTTAATCATCTTGGCTGGTTTAATCACGTTGTTGTTGCTTATTTTTTGGCCGTGCCATGCATGTGGGATCTTAGTTCCCCAACCAGGAATTGAACCCACACCCCCTGCAATGGAAGTGTGGAGTCTTAACCGCTGGACTGCCAGGGAAGCCCCCTGTGGCTATCATTTTTAATGATTTCATATTTTTACTTTAGACGTACTTTAAGATGTTTTTATTGAAGATTTAAGTTGTTTTCAATTTGTTGTTTTATAAATAACACTATGATGAACATCTTCATGCCTATTTTCTGTATTTAACATTATTTCTTTAAGACAGTTTCTCAGAAATGGAACAACTAAGTCAAATGGGTATAAATATTTTTTAAAGGTTTATTCAGTTATTTGCAGAACATATCCCTGTGATTTAGAGCAATTTTATGTAATTTAAAGAATGTGATATATGTCATTATCAGAAGTTACTAACTACATTATCCTGCTAAGAGTGAAACAGCACTTGAAGCAATTTTAAAACTGTAACATTTCACCTCAAACTTTCATGCAAAACTAAAAATGTTACTCAATATAAACGAGTAAAAGCTTTTTAAAAGTGTGCTAATGTAATACAAGCTGTTTGTGGGTAGTTTGGTAAATAAAAGCATAAAGCATCTAAAATTTAGCTATAGTCACAGTAACACCCAGAGATTGTCAAACTTAAGATTTCAGTGGGCTTCTTTCCATTCCTTAGTAGGGAGATTAGATAAATAGATAATAGTGTGTAATCCATTTTTTATACTTTTATTTTTTTAATGGATATTATACAATATAAACCTCCTAAAGGATCTTGATGCTTCTACTCATGTGATTCCCAGGCGTGTTATACAAATGAACACACTCCACAGCTTTTGGGGAGTGCAACTGCAGGCTGCCCAGCAGCTAGAGAACAGACTGTTCTCCACGGTCTGATTAGGGGATGACATAGAGTCAATCCCTTGCTACTAAAGCCCAGATCCCAACGAGAAGAAGGTTCTCTGGCCGCTATCACTGTTGTGTCAGACCGGATGGCTGAGCACTCACTCTTGTATTAAACAAAATGCCCATCAGCTCTCTGCTGACCTGGGGAAGGTGACAGATTTCAAGAAAATGAAACTTTGACCAGGGACGGACTCCTCTTGCCTGAGCAGCAGGAACTTTGATGACTAATTTGTCAAGCCCATCAAGATAGAGTATGTGCTGCTAAAGGTATTTTTAGAAGTCTAATCTAGCTGGGGGAGGGTGGTGTGGAATCTAGTTTTGTACTTAGATTCAGCGACAAACAGTTTAACCTATCGAAAGCACCTCCTGACCTCAGCTCTGGGGAGAGGACGCCACATTGATTGCTGGGCACTCCTTCACCCCCAGGGCTGTTGGTCACGGCTTGCAGAAGGCATGTTGCTCCTGCTTCTCCAGAGCCTCTGCTCACAGTTCTCAGCTGTCATCTCCATTTCAGAATGAGGAGATGCTGAGACTCAGAGGAGATTCATCTGTGCCTGGTCTCTGCAGTTCATGGTACTTAGGAGCAAGCAGGCTGCAGTAGCGGGGGCTGACAAGGACCAAGACAAAAACAAGCCTTTCAACTGTAAAAGAACAGTGACTACCCAACTGGGCTCTCTAGAGTTTGTCATCGTTGGTGCAGCTCTCGTACAGACCCACCCCAGTTAAGAATTCTTGAAATTAGAGCAGGAAGAGACCTTGGAAATAATGTGGGTGAGAAATTACAAGCTGCTGCCCTTCACAGCTGGAGTGCCAGCAACTAATATCATCCCCAGAAGTGTATTTAAAACATTTAAATGTGGGGGCTTCCCTGGTGGCGCAGTGGTTGAGAGTCCGCCTGCCGATGCAGGGGACACGGGTTCGTGCCCCGGTCCGGGAAGATCCCACAAGCGGCAGAGCGGCTGGGCCCGTGAGCCATGGCCGCTGAGCCTGCACGTCCAGAGCCTGTGCTCCGCAACGGGAGAGGCCGCGGCAATGAGAGGCCCGCGTACCGCAAACAAATAAACAAACAAACAAAAACATTTAAATGTGTTGCCAAAATGTAAAGTTCAGGCGGTTTCACATCAAAGTCTGTGTTTCTGGCTTACCTTGAACAATTGAGACATCTTCTAGCAGCGAGTTTCTTTCTTGCTTCACAGCATGAGCTGCATCCCTTAGGAGGTGTGTAGTCTCCAGTTTGCCACATCACCCCCTTTCCCTACTACATCACATGCTTCTTACCTAGCAAGACCCAGATTTCCTAAGACCTCTTTTGCTGATGAGCACATTGACCTCTGGAGACTTTTATGACCTGCCCAACGTCAGACAACTTATTTCCTTGCTCTTGGCCACAGGCATGCATCAGCCACAACTACATACTGCTTATGAGGTCTCTGCAAAATGTCTTCTGGGTCTTTTATAAACTGCTAGGACCTCCTCCCTTCCTTTTAAAGCCCAGCTGAACTCTTTCTTCATTTCTGAATTAAAGTCCTTCTTTTATCAGTAAAGTGAGTAGGGTGGGGATGGGGAAGATAGAGCTCTTCAATAGAAAACCCCTGTTCAGTGACTCTCAATGCTGGGAAGCATTTGTGGTCTCTCTAACCTCAGCTGCACATTATAATCAGATGCCCTGGCCTCACCCCAGACCGACTAAGTCAGACGCTCTGGATCCAGGTGTCGGTAATTTTTAAGCTCCTCAGATGATTCCAATGTGTCATCATGATCTCTGCTCACTACCTGAGGTCGTGGACCCAGCTTCCCTGCTGAGTGCTCATGAGCCCTCCTGGGTAATTTACATGTTTGAAGTGTTCTGGAAAATGAGGAGGATAGATTAGGTTTATGATTTCCAACTTGGGATGCTTTGCCCCTTGGCATCCACCAGGGAAATTATGAGGTCATCGAGCTACTTTCTGATAGAGATTGCACACTTACCCATGTTAAGGCATATTTACACATGTTAATAAAGATGTTAAGTTCCTTTGCTTCTGCTTGGAATTACATTTACTTGGTGTGGTGATTCTACTTGCAAAATATGGGGTTTCTGGGGTGGGAGGGGGAAATGTTGGTGATTAAAAACTAAGAGAAGGAGGAAGGGAAGAAGGAAGGAAGGAAGGAAGAGGGGGAGGGAGGGAGGAAGATATTTAGAGAAAGAGAGAAAGGGAGAGAGAGAACAGTCTGGCACTCTGTGGTTTGATGATTACACCTGGAAAGAGAAAATGACTTCTGAGAGAGTGCATAGTCTTTGAACATCCCCCTACCTTAAAAGAATTATATTCTAACACAATTCTTTTTAAAGAGAATTTCCTTCCTAGCCCCCTTCTTTGTGGAATGTTCTAATACCTGGATGCCAACACCCCTGAAAAAGATTGATCCTTAGTTCAGGGACCCCAACCCAGGAGGCCTGTTTTACCTTAATGAGCCCAGCAGTTTGACAGCCAGAACCAGGCAAGGCAACAGGTACAAAGACAATGTTGTTGGGATACATGTCAGTGGGCAGTGACAAAAAATAAAACATTTTGCTACATGACAGATAAGTGCTCCTTGATGATCTGTCTGCTTTTATTTTTTCAAAGTCTTCCTTCTGCTTTATTCTCACTCAGCCATTAAGTTATTCTAGCCAACATGACCATTTCCTCAATAAATATTTTCTTTGCCTAAAACTAGGAGGAATTTCATCAAGGAAGCAGAGGCTGTGTTCATTAGGCTGGTTTTTCTCTTTGCTGCATCTCCTGGGGAAGTGCCCCCTTGAGTTTCAGTCTTGTGAATGAAAGCAGATCTGGTGACAATTGCTAGGCAACATGTCATCATAAATATTTCATCAGTGAAAGAGTCTGTCTCAGAGAAGCCATCCTTCATCTGTTCTGATACTTCATCTCTCATTTATAAAAAGAATAGAAAAAAATAATAGAAATCCATGACCCCTACATTCCCTGATATCCATGATGAGAAACTGATGACAAAGGAATCAAGTAGAAAATTCTTAAAATCCAGGCAATGACAATCATTAAAAAATATAATTGAAAAAAAAAAATCCCATTCACAATATTGTCTTAGTCAGCTTGGGCTGCTATTAGAAAAATACCATAGACTGGGTGGCCTAAACAACAGACATTTATTTCTCACAGTTCTAGAAGCTAGAAGTCCAAGATCAAGGTTCTGGCAGATTCTGCTCTTGGTGGGGGCCCTCTTCCTGGCCTTAAGTTGATTGCCTTCAATGAGATATCACCTCACACCAGTCAGAATGGCCATCATCAAAAAATCTACAGACAGCAAATGCTGGAGATGATGTGGAGAAAAGGGAACCCTCCTATACTGTTGGTGGGAATATAAATTGGTACAGCCTCTATGGAGGACAGTATGGAGGTTCCTTTAAAAATTAAAAATAGAGCTATCATGTGATCCAGCAATCCAACTCTTGGGCACATACCCAGAGAAAAGCATGGTTCGAAAGGATACATGCATCCCAATGTTCATTACAGCACTGTTTACAATAGCCAGGACATGGAAGCAAGCTAGATGTCCATCAACAGATGAATGGATAAAGAAACTGTGGTACATGTGTACAATGGAATATTACTCAGCAATTAAAAAGAATGAAATAATACCATTTGCAGAGACATGGATGGATCTAGAGATTGTCATACTAAGTGAAGTAGGTCAGACAGAGAAAGACAAATATCATATGAGATCGTTTATATGCAGAATCTAAAAAAATGATACAAATGAACTTATTTACAAAACAGAAACAGACTCACAGACTTAGAGAATGAATTTATGGTTACCAGGGGAAGGGTAGGGGGGAGGGATAGACTGGGACTTTGGGATTGACATGTATACACTGCTATATTTAAAATAGATAACTAACAAGGACCTATTGAAAATAAATAAATAAAAAGATGATTGCCTCCCTGCTGCATCCTCACATGGTGAGAAAGGAAGCACCTATGTTTCTCCTTATAAGGACACTAATCCCATCATGGGGGCTCCACCCTCATGACCTCATCTAAACCTAATCACCCCAAAGGCCTCACTTCTTAATACTATCACAATGAGGGTTAGGGTTTCAACATATGAATTGGGGCGGGACACAAACATTCAGTCTATAACAAGTATCAACTAAAAAATTTTAAATTATGCTCATCAAACATTTGCAGTGATACATTGGCACATTATTACAAAGAAAATAAAGGATTCAATGGTGACTGAACACTATAATTACAACTATTTCTTTTCAAAAAAATACCAAAACATAATGGTGACAAAAATCTAGAACATAACCAAAATATCAAGAGCAGTTTTCTTAGGGGATTTGAACTATGGGTGTAGTAGACAGAATTCTAAGGTGGCCTTCCCAAGATTCCCACCTTCTTGTGTGTATGTTGTATAATCCTTCACTTGAGTGTGGGCAGGACCTAAAAATATAACGGAATATCACTCGTATAGTTATGTTATGTTATATGGCAAAAAAGGGATTTTTCAGATATAAATAAGATTTCTAGTCAACTGAATCAAAAGGAAGATTATTCTGGGTGGACCTGACCTAATCAGGTGAAAGAAAGTCTATGAACTGCCTATGGGGACCATGTGGCAAGGAACTGTGAGTAACCTCCAGGGGCTGAGAGTAATCCCCAGGTGACTCTTAACAAGAAAATAAGGACTTCAATTCCACAAGGAACTGAATTCAGCAACAACCTTGAATGAGCTTGGAAGATGACCCCAAACTCCAAACAAGAACCAGAGCATAGCTAACACCTTGATAGTGCCGCTTGAGACCTTGAGCCAAGACCCAGGTAAGCTATGCCCAGACTCAACCCACAGAAACGTGAGATAATAAATTTTTGTTGTTTTAAGATGCTTATGGTATTTTATTATGCAGCAATAGAAAACTAATATGGGGGTGATTGTCCTTTTCTGTATTTCTTGTATAACAAACTGAGTACAAAGTTGAAGACTCCATTTGGAACACAGAATTTTTAAAGACTAACTACATCATCATTGGCATCCTGAGCAGATAAAATTTCCCCCTAATTTCCTGGCCCTTGGGCCACTTTCACAAACTTCCTTTCTGACCTTCACTAAGTGAAAGAGTTTCATCATGGCACTAACTCAGAATCTATTTTTTTAGAAGTATGCCTTGTAAATGGACCTTACTCTGGGATAAACTTCCTAAGGAAATAATTAGAAAAGATCATAAAAATGGATATAAATAGATGTCCATCACTATCTTGCTTATAAAGATAAAATTCAAAACATACAAAGGGTCTAGTAATCGGAGGTTGATTAACCAAAGTATGTTTCATTCATTCAATGGAATATTATGCACCCATTTTAAAGATTATATACTCAGTGTTATTAATATAATGTTTCTGATATAGGGTCATGTGTAAAAAAAATGGGTTACAGGACCTTATGTTTAACAGAATCTCAATTGTTAAAAAAAAAAGGTAGATACGTATATTGATACACATATAGATCTAGAGAAAGAGATAGATTAAAAGGTACCTGAAAGGAAGTACATCAAGGTGAAAAGAGTAGTTATCTCTAGAGGTTGTTATATGGTATTTTTCTTTTCGTTCATTTGGACGTTCTAATTTTTCTTCAATGAAAATAGATTTATTGTTCAATTTTTCAAATGCAAAGAAAAAATTAACTGTTCAATAGATTAAAGACATAGAAGATACATGAGGCAGCTCATTATAAGAAAGATTTCCATTTATATTTAATCGTCAATACCTTTGACTTTCCTTAAGTTTTGTTAGTATTCCTGTTTGTCCTCATGTTTACAGTAATGGTTATGTCTATTGATGGATTCTAAGAAAGATTTGGTCTCCATAATACTCAAATAAGTCTGTTTTTTTTAGCATTAATGGTGTATTTTCCAGATGCAAATCTTGGAAGTCAGTACTCAGTTATGCTTGTTGTTGTGGTTTCAAAACATACAAAAAGCACTGGGAATGCCACATCCATGATACTTATCGATGCTTCCATTATGAAACTCCCAGTAGAAGACAGTCTTACTGAGAAAATAAACCCTTTCAATCATCTTCCATTCACCTTAAACTGAAATGCAGGTAATAATCTCACTTTTTCAGGTTCAGAGTTCTCATGTTCTCTGCCAAAGCCATCAGAACAAAAGCCATTTAAAGTCATGGGATTGCACTTCGAGATGGCAGAGGAGTAAGACATGGAGATCACCTTCCTCCCCACAAATACATCAAAAATACATCTACATATGGAACAACCCCTACAGAACACCTACTGAACGCTAGCAGAAGAACTCAGACTTCCCAAAAGACAAAAAACACCCCACCTACCTGAATAGAGCAAAAGAAAAAAGAAAAAACAGAGACAGAAGAATAGGGACGGGACCTGCACCTCTGGGAGGGAGCTGTGAAGGAGGAAAAGTTTCCACACACTAAGAAGCCCCTTCATTCGTGGAAACAGGGGGTGGGCTGGAGAGAAGCTTTAGAGCCATGTAGGAAAGCACAGCAACAGGGGTGCAGAGGGTAAAGAAGAGAGATTCCCGCACAGAGGATCAGTGCCGACCAGCACTCACCAGCCTGAGAGGCTTGTCTGCTCACTCGCCAGGGCAGGTGGGGCTGAGAGAGGAGGCTCGGGCTTCGGAGGTCAGATCCCAGGGAGAGGACTGGGGTTGGCTGCATGAAGACAGCCTGAAGGGGGTTAGTGCACCACAGCTAGCTGGGAGGGAGTCTGGGAAAAGTCTGGACCTGTGTAAGAGGGAAGAGAACATTGTTTCCGGGTGCGCAAGGAGAGGGGATTCAGAGCACCACCTAAACGAGCTCCAGAGATGGGCATGAGCCACGGCTATCAGAGCAGACACCAGAGACGTGCTTCAAATGTTAAGGCTGCTGCTGAAGCCACCAAGAAGCCTGTGTGCAAGCACAGGTCACTATCTACACCTCCCCTACCAGGAGACTGTGCAGCCTGCCGCTGCCAGGATCCCGTGATCCAGGGACAACTTCAGGAGAACACACGGTGTGCCCCAGGCTAGTGCAAAATCACACCAGCCTCTGCCGCTGCAGGCTCGGCCCACATTCTGTACCCCTCCTTCCCCCAGGCCTGAGTGAGCCAGAGCCCCCTAATCAGCTGCTCCTTTAACCCCCTCCTGTCTGGGCAAAGAAAAGGTGCCAGAGGGCAACCTACATGCAGAGGTGGGGTCAAATCCAAAGCTGAATCCAGGGAGCTGTGGGAACAAAGAAGAGGAAGGAAAATTTCTCCATGCAGCCTCAGGAACAGTGGATTAAATCTCCACAATCAACTTGATGTACCCTGCATCTGTGGACTATCTGAATAGACAATGAATCATTCCAAAATACAGGCAGTAGACTCTGGGAGCAACTGTAGACTTGGGGTTTACTGTATGTGACTGACTAGTTTCCTATTTTTATGTTTATCTTAGTATAGTTTTTAGCACTTGTTATCATTGGTAGATTTGTTTATTGGTTTGGTTGCTGTCTTTTTTTAATTACTTTTTAATTTTTTATTTTAATAATATTTTTTATTATTTATTTTATTTTAATTAATGTCTTTTTTTTTCTACCTTTTCTTCTGAGCTGTGTGGCTGACAGGGTCTTGGTGCTCTGGTGGGGTGTCAGGCCTGTGTCTCTGAAGTGGGAGAGCTGAATTCAGGACATTGGATCACCAGAGACCTCCTGGCCCCACATAATATTAATTGGTGAGAGCTCTCCGAAACATCTCCACCTAAATGCTAAAACCCAGCTCCACGCAACAACCAGAAAGCTCCAGTGCTGGACACCTCATGCCAAACAACTAGCAAGACAGAAACACAGTGCCACCCATTAGCAGAGAGGCTGCCTAAAATCATAATAAGTTAACAGATACCACAAAACACACCACCAGATGTGGTCCTGCCCACTAGAGAGACAAGATCCAGTGTCATCCACCAGAACACAGGCACCAGTCCTCTCCACCAGGAAGCCTCCACAGCCCATTGAAACAACCTTACCCTCTGGGGACAAACACCAAAAAACAAGGGAAACTACAAATATGCAGCCTGCTAAAAGGAGACCACAAACACAGTAAGTTAAGCAAAATGAGAAGACAGAGAAATACACAGCAGACGAAGGAGCAAAGTAAAAACCCACCAGACCAAAAAATGAAGAGGAAATAGGCAGTCTACCTGATAAACAATTCAGGGTAATGATAGTAAAGATGATCCAAAATCTTGGAAATAGAATGGAGAAAATACAAGAAAGGTTGAAAAAGGAGCTAGAAAAACTAAAGAGCAAACAAACAATGATGAACAACATGAAAAATGAAATTAAAAATTCTCTAGGAGGACTCAATAGCAGATAACTGAGGCAGAAGAATGGATAAGTGACATGGAAGATAAAATAGTGGAAATAACTACCAGAGAACAGAATAAAGAAAAAATAATGAAAAGAATTAAGGACAGTCAGAGACTTCTGGGACAACATTAAATGAACCAACATTCAAATTGTAGGAGTAACAGAAGAAGAAGATTAAAAAAAGGGTCTGAGAAAATATTTGAAGAGATTATACTTGAAAACTCCCTTAATATGGGAAAGCAAGTAGTCAATCAAGTCCAGGAAGCACAGAGAGTCCCATACAGGATAAATATAAGGAGAAACACACCAAGACACATATTAATCAAACTATCAAAAATTAAATACAAACAAAAAATATTAAAAGCCACAAGGGAAAAACAACAAATAACATACAAGGGAATCCCCATAAGTTTAACAGCTGATCTTTCAGCAGAAACTCTGCAAGCCAGAAGGGAGTAGCAGGACATATTTAAAGTGATGAAAGGGAAAAACGTACAACCAAGATTACTCTACATAGCAAGGACCTCATTGAGATTTGACAGAGAAATTAAAACCTCTGCAGGCAAGCAAAACTAAGAAAATTCAGCACCACCAAACCAGCTTTACAACAAATGTTAAAGGAACTTCTCTAGGCAGGAAACACAAGAGAAGGAAAGATCTACAAAAACAAGCCCAAAACAATTAAGAAAATGGAAATAGGAACATACATATCAATAATTACCTTAAATGCAAAAGGAATAAATGCTCCAAGCAAAAGACATAGACGGCTGAATGGATACAAAACCAAGACCCATATATATACTCTCTACAAGAAACCCACTTCAGACCTAGGAACACATACAGACTGAAAGTGAGGGGATGGAAAAAGATATTCCTTGCAAATGGAAATCAAAAGAAAGCTGGAGTAGCAATTCTCATATCAGACAAAATAGACTTTAAAATAAGATTTTTACAAGAGACAAAGAAGGGCACTAAATAATGATCAAGGGATCAATCCAAGAAGAAGATATAACAATTATAAATATTTATGCACCCAAAATAGGAGCACCTCAAAACATAAGGCAAATGCTAACAGCCATAAAAGGGGAAATCAACAGTAACACAATCATAGTGGGGGACTATAACACCCCACTTTCACCAATGGACAGATCATCTAAAATGAAAATAAATAAGGAGACTAAAGCTTTAAATGACACATTAAGATGGACTTGATTGATAATTATAGGACAGTCCATCCAAAAACAATAGAATACATTTTCTTCTCAAGTGTTCATGGAACATTATCCAGGATAGAACATATCTTGGGTCACAAATCAAGCCTTGGTAAATTTAAGAAAATTGAAGTCATGTCAAGTATCTTTTCCAACCACAGCACTATGAAATGACATATCAATTACAGGAAAAAAAATTGTAAAAATTACAAACAAATGGAGGCTAAACAATACACTACTAAATAACCAAGAGATCACTAAAGAAATCAAAGAGGAAATAAAAAAATACCTAGAAACAAATGACAATGAAAACACGATGACCCAAAACCTATGTGATGCATCAAACTCAGTTCTAAGAGGGAAGTTTATAGCAGTTCAATCCTACCTCAAGAAACAAGAAACATCTCAAATAAAAAACTGAACCTTACACTTAAAGCAATAAGAGAAAGAAGAAGAACAACAACAAAAACAAAAACACAAAACATTGCAGAAGGAAAGAAATTGTAAAGATCAGATCAGAAATAAATGAAAAATAAAGGAAGGAAATGATACCAGAGATAAATAAAACTAAAAGCTGGTTCTTTGAGAGGATAAACAAAATTGATAAACCATTAGCCAGACTCATCAAGAAAAAAAGGGAGAAGACTCAAATCAACAGAATTAGAAATGAAAAAGTAGAAGTAACAACTGATACTGCAGAAATACAAAGGATCATTAGAGATTACTATAAGTAACTATATGACAATAAAATGGACAACCTGGAAGAAATGGACAAATTCTTAGAAGGCACAGCCTTCCAAGACTGAACCAGGAAGAAATAGAAAATATTAACAGACCAATCACAAGCACTGAAATTGAGACTATGATTAAAAATCTTCCAACAAACAAAAGCCCAGGACCAAATGGCTTCACAGGTGAATTCTATCAAACATTTAGAGAAGAGCTAACACCTATCCTTCTCAAACTCTTCCAAAATATAGCAGAGGGAGGAACACTCCCAAACTCATTCTACGAGGCCACCATCACCCTGATACCAAAGCCAAAGATGTCACAAAAAAAGAAAACTACAGGCCAAAATCAGTGATGAACATAGATGCAAAAATCCTTAACAAAATACTAGCACACAGAGTCCATCAGCACATTCAAAGGATCATACACCATGATCAAGTGGGGTTTATCCCAGGAATTCAAGGATTCTTCAATATACACAAATCAATCAATGTGACACACCATATTTACGAATTGAAGGATAAAAACCATATGATCATCTCAATAGATGCAGAAAATGCTTTTGACAAAATTCAACACCCATTTATGATAAAAACCCTCCAGAAGGTAGGCATAGAGGGAACTTACCTCAACATAATAAAGGCCATATATGACAAATCCACAGCCAACATCGTCCTCAATGGTGAAAAACTGAAACTATTTCCACTAAGATCAGGAACAAGATGAAGCTGCCCACTTTCACTATATTATTCGACATAGTTTTGGAAGTTTTACCTACAGCAATCATAGATGAAAAAGAAATAAAACGAATCCACATTGGAAAAGAAGGAGTAAAAGTGTCACTGTTTACAGTTAACATGATACTATACATAGAGAATCCTAAAGATACTACCAGAAAACTACTAGAGCTAATCAATGAATTTGTAAAGTAGCAGGATACAAAATTAATGCACAGAAATCTCTGGCATTCCTATACACTAATGATGAAAAATCTGAAAGAGAAATTAAGGAAACACTCCCATTTACCATTGCAACAAAAAGAATAAAATACCTAGGAGTAAACCTACCTAAGGAGACAAAAAACCTGTATGCAGAAAACTATGAGACACTGGTGAAAGAAATTAAAGATGATAAAACAGATGGAGAGATATACCATATCCTTGGATTGGAAGAATCAACATTGTGAAAATGACTATACTATCCAAAACAATCTACAGATTCAATGCAATCCCTATCAAACGACTAATGGCATTTTTTACAGAACTAGAACAAGAAATTTCACAATTTGTATGGAGACACAAAAGACTCCGAATAGCCAAAGCAATCTTGAGAAAGATAAAGGAGCTGGAGGAATCAGGCTCCCTGACTTCAGACTATACTACAAAGCTACAGTAATCAAGACAGTATGGTACTGGCACAAAAACAGAAATATAGATCAATGGAACAGGATAGAAAGCCAAGAGGTTAACCCATGCACATATGGTCACCTTATCTTTGATAAAGGGGGCAAGAATATACAATGAAGAAAACACAGTCTCTTCAGTAAGTGGTGCTGGGAAAACTGGACAACTACATGTAAAAGAATGAAATTAGAACACTCTCTAACACTATACACAAAAATAAACTCTAAATGGATTAAAGACCTAAATGTAAGGCCAGACCCTCTAAAACTCTTAGAGGAAAACATAGGCAGAACACTCTATGACATAAGTCACAGCAAGATCCTTTTTGACCCACCTCCTAGAGAAATGGAAATAAAAACAAAAATAAACAAATGGGACCTAGTTAAACTTAAAATCTTTTGCATAGCAAAGGAAACCATAAACTAGATGGAAAGACAGCCCTCAAAATGGGAGAAAATATTTGCAAACAAAGCAACTGACAAAAGATTAATCTCCAAAATATACAAGCAGCTCATGCAGCTCTATTTCAATAAAACAAACAACCCAATCCAAAAATGGGCAGAAGAACTAAATAGACATTTCTCCAAAGAAGATGTACAGATTGCCAACAAACACATGAAAGGATTCTCAACATTGCTAATCATTAGAGAAGTGCAAATCAAAACTACAGTGAGGTATCACCTCACACGGGTCAGAATGGTCATCATCAAAAAATCTGCAAACAACAAATGCTGGAGAGGGTGTGGAGAAAAGGGACCCTCTTGCACTGTTGGTGGGAATGTAAATTGATATAGCCAGTATGGAAAACAGTGTGGAGGTTCCTTAAAAAACTACAAATAGAACTACCATATGACCCAGCAATACCACTACTGGGCATATACCCTTAGAAAACCAAAATTCAAAAAGAGTCATGTACTACAATGTTCATTGCAGCTCTATTTACAATAGCTGGGACATGGAAGCAACCTAAGTGTCCACTGATAGATGAATGGATACAGAAGATGTGGCACATATATAGAATGGAATATTACTCAGCCATAAAAAGAAATGAAATTGAGTTATTTGTAGTGAGTGAATGGACCTAGAGTCCATCATACAGAGTGAAGTAAGTCAGAAAGAGAAAAACAAATACCATATGTTAATACATACATATGGAATCTGAAAAAATAAAAGTGGTTCTGAAGAAACTAGGGCAGGACAGGAATAAAGATACAGAAGTAGAGAATAGATTTGCGGACATGGCTAGGTGGAATTGTAAGCTGGGATGAAGTGAGAGAGTGGCATGGACATATATACACTACCAAATGTAAAATAGAAAGCTAGTGGGAAGAAGCCTTATAGCACAGGGAGATCAGCTCAGTGCTTTGTGACCACCTAGAGAGGTGGGATAGGGAGGGTGAGAGGGAGATGCAAGAGGGAGGGGATATGGAGATATATGTATACATATAGCTGATTCACTTTTTTATACAGCAGAAACAAACACAACATTGTAAAGCAATTATACTCCATTAAAGATGATAAAGAAAAGAAAGCTAAAAAGAAAATAAAAATAAAGTCATGGGACAATCACTCAAAATGTGGCCAAGAAAATATCTTCCCAGTGAGGTTAAACCCTTGGTTGGAAGAGCACATCTCTGTACATGATCCAGGGAATAGAAAATCCTCTACTACTTGGAGACACCCATACACAGAGCAACAGCAAAAGTTACACCCAGTACCAGACAATATGGGATAATCAGGAGCAGATTTACCCTCCTGCCCTACATGACTAAGAAGCCAGAGAAATATATCAAAAACAACATTTATCAGATAGTAGACAATTTGTGGGGAGGCAGGATGAAGCTGTGCAAAAGGGATCTTGAGTCTTCAGCTGGGTATTGATCTACTGCTTGAGGCGAAATGTTTGAGACATGTTTGAGTCTACCAAAGACTGGGGAAAGAGCTACCAGAAAAGAGTGAATAGAACAATTTCCAGGGCTCACACAGGGCTGGGTATAGTTTATCTTCCCAAAAGCTGGAGTGGAATAACCTCTTAATATGTGTATGATGGGTAAACTCCTCAGAAACATATTGACTTAGCTGTGGGGCCAAATTAGCCCTAGACTAAAAGCCTCTGTGACCAGCCCTAAGAAAACTTAAAAGTAAAGAAGATGTGGCACATATACACAATGGAATATTACTTGGTCATGAAAAGGAATGACATTGAATAGTTTGTAGTGAGGTGGATGGACCTAGAGTCTGTCATACAGAGTGAAATAAGCCAGAAAGAGAAAAACAAATACTGTATGCTAACACATAGATATGGATTCTAGAAAAATGGTACTGATGAACCTAGTGGCAGGGCAGAAATAAAGATGCAGACACTGAGAATGGACTTGAGGACACAGTGGGGGAAGGGGAGGCTGGGACACAGTGAGAGAGTAGCATTGACATATATACACTACCAAATGTAAAATAGATAGCTAGTGGGAAGCAGCCACATAGCACAGGGAGATCAGCTTGGTGCTTTGTGATCACCTAGAGGGGTGGGATAGGGAGTGTGGGAGGGAGACACAAGAGGGAGGGAATATGGGGATATATGTGTATGTATATCTTATTCACTTTGTTATACAGCAGAAACTAACACACGATTGTGAAGCAATTATGCTCCAATAAAGATGTATTTTAAAAAAAGGATCAATCTGATTCCAAGTAATTGAACTGCGTACCAAAAAAATTCAATAATCTATAAAGGAATACAGCAAAATCCAGCAACCAACAACATAAAAATATACAGTATCTGGAATCTAATTAAAAATTACCAGACAACCAAAGATGCAGGAAAATAAGATCTGTAACCACTAGAAAAAACAATTACCAGAAACAGACCCAGAAATCACAAAGATGATAGTAATAGGAGACAAGGACATTTAAAAAGATTTTATAATTATGTTCTATATGCTCAAGAAGGTAGAGGAAAACATGACCAAGATGAGGTAAGAAAAGAAAACATAAAATACTGAGAGGGATGATATATTTCTTCACTCTGGCACTTATGAACACGTGCTGTGCTAGGCATTGGGACAAGAGAGATGATTAAGTCACAGCCTCCGTTCTCCTGAAGTTCATCCTTTAGTAGAAAAGGTAGATGCAGAAATGATTAAATATGATAGACTGAAGTATGCCAGTGTTAGAGGAACACAGGAAGGTTGTGGGCAGCAACTACCTAGGGCCTAGGGTAGGGTTAGGGTTCTTTATCATAGGGACAAATAATAATAATAGCCAACTTCATGCAACAATAAAAATTATTGTGTAACTATATGCAAGACATATTAGAAGCTTAGGAACAAAATGGAGACATAAAAACAGAAATGAACCCTTCCTCTCTCAAAGGTAGCATTAATTGAACCCTTACAACTCTGTGTCATTTTGTCCTTGTAACAATGCAAGATAGGTACTATTATCGCCCACTTTGATAGATCACATTAATGTCCCTTAATCCTCTAGTCCTCTCTGTATGCATTCCCTTTGACTTGTGACTTTGAAGTACTTCCCCTAAAGTGGCAGAGTACATTTCCCTGCCCCTTCACTTCGGTGACATGACTTGTTTTGACCAATGAAATATTAGTAGATGTGATGGGACTAAAAACTTGGAAAATGCCAGTGCACTTGGGTTTATTATCTTGAATATGTGCCATTACATGAGAAGAATATGCATGAAGCCAGGAAGAGGATAAGAGACAAGTGGAACAGAGTCAACCCAGCTAACCCACTGACCTGCGGTGAGAAGCAGGGTCTCTGGTGTAGATCAGCTGAACCCTAGCCCAACCCACTGATGTGTAACCTGGGACACAACCTTACTGTTGTGTCCCACTGATATTTTGGACTTGTTTGTTAGGCATCAATACCTAACTGTTATGCACTGTCTAATGAAGGGAGGGAGGTTAGAGTGACATACAGCTACCTAGTAAACAGTAGAACCAGGATTTGAATTTACATCTGCCTGACTCCAGAGCAAGTGTTTTTACACATTTACTGCTTCCCTAGAACCTCACTCCTGGGGATTTGCTCTAAGGCAACAGTTCCATGCACATATATATTCACCAACGTTTTTCTTAGGACCTCCCAAAATTGAAAATGACCTAAAGTCTCCAAAATGAGAAAAGAGCTTAAGTAAACTATGATATACCATCTCAAAGTAATAGCTCATGCTTACAAAATGGCAATTAAGAAGAATTTGCTACGTAGAGGGAGGTCTATATTCTAATGATAATCTTCAAAACTAAAATATATTTTGTAGGTCAACTAAAAGTAAAAATGTATGTGTGTAGATATGCATATATACATGTTTTTATAACTATATGCAAATAGAAAAGGACAGAAAAGCAGTTTATTAAATGAAATCAATTTCATAGAGTTCTGGGATTAGAAGTGATGTATTTTAGTCTTCTAATTTTCCATTAGAGTTGCTATAATAAAGACAGTGATTAAACTGACACACACACAGCTCTGGTGTCACACCTAATCCACTCAAAGGGCTTACACAGCCACCCACTATCTTATCCACTCCAAACCTTTGGAGCCTTCAGGATTCCTGGGCATCACAGATAACTTTCTCTCCAGTGCTGTGAGCAATGTGCTTCTGAGAGCATCTTCCCATGACAAGACCCACCAGGGGTACCATGGCTTATACTCGGCCTTAGCAAAAGAAGGGGGAAAGCCCTTAGTCCCCAAAGGCTTTGCATTTGTCAGCCAGGATAGATTTCTCCATCAATAAATTCTTTCATGTCAAAGTTGGAGCCAGTTTTTATCCTGGTTGTCAACCTGGTTAGAGAATGAGGAGAGGGTCTGGATGTGATACGGAGGCATTTGCCTCCTTCCTTCAACCTTTTCAGTAATCATAACTCACCGTATGGAACACTTACTGGTGCCACAGCCCTCTGCTGGGCACGATGTATATGTCATCCCACTCAATCTCCCAGTAATGGTATCACCTCATTTTCTAGGTGGCCTTAGAGAAGTTGAGTAATTGGCACCAAGTGGCCTTGGGCGATAGTATTGGATTAATCAGTAAACAAGTTGGTACCAATTTTATCTTCCCCCAGGCAATTAAAACCCAGTCCCCCAGTGACTCCAACTGGAAGGTCTTCACATACCTTGAAGGGAGATTGGAGAAAATACTGTTTTGGGGACATATGAGAGGGACCTTCTACTTTGATCCAGGCCATTAGCTGGCTACTAGCTCTTCCTTGAGCCATGGCCACAGAGGAGTCACTGTCTCCCTTTTTCCACCCTCATTCCCTCTAATCCATCCTCCTCTCAGTAGCTAAAGTGGTTCCTTAAAAGCATATCCATCACAGCATTCTTCTTTACAAGTCCTCACTGCCCCCCAACCAGCACATTTCAGTGGAATTTCAGAACACCTCAACATGATGTACTGGGACTTTGTATTTTGGCTCTGCTATCTCTTAACATCATCTTCCCTGCTCTGCAACTGAAAGTTTACCCTTCATTCACCCAGGGCTACTTACAGACCCCCCAATACACCAATGCAGGATTTCAGTCCTTTCCCCAAGTATCCCCTCCCCTTGGTCCATCTGTGTTATGGACTGATTGTTTTTGTCTCCCCAAAACTCATATGTTGAAGCCCTACCTCCCAATTTGATGGTATTTGGAGGTGGGTCCTGTGGGAGGTAACTAGGGTTAGATGAGATCATGAGAGTGGGGCCTCCATGATGGGATTAGTGCCCTTAAAAGAAGACAAAGAGAGACCAGAGCGTTCTCTCTCTCTCACCCATGTGAGGACACAGTTAGAAGGCAGCCAGCCATCTACAAACTAGGAAGGAGGCTCTCACCAGGAACCAAATCTGCCAGCACCTTTATCTTGGACTTCCCAGCCTCCAGAACTGTGAGAAATAAATGTTCTCTTTGTTTAACTCACACAGTCTATGGTATTTGGTTATAGCAGCCTGAGCAGACTAAGTCTGCTTAAATAGACTAAAGGGAAGCTCTTTTTCTCTCTCAAATGTCACCTTTTGATTATTCACCCCTAGAGAAGGGGAGAAAATTATCCCTGTAATTATCCTATAATACTGTGTTCTGTAAACTTTGTCCAGTGAAACAACTAATGTGGCCTTTCTCTGGTACCACAATTATGTTTACATGTCTATTTCTCCTCCTACATTGTGACCTTCTTGAGGACAAGGACTTTTTCATTGGATTAATCTGTGTGTTCCCTGCAATAGCACATGCACAGCACAGAGTAGAAACTCAATTAATACTTGTCAACTGGAACTCCACTTAAAATAGCCCCAACTCAAAGAGGCTTTATCGTTAAAATAAACTAAAAATATGACAGTGGTTTCAATGTTGTTCAAAATTTCCATATATTTACTTCTACCTATTTACTGATTTTCTATTTTATAAATTATTAAAGAGGGATATTGAAATCACTAAATCTTTGCAATTCTGTTAGATTTTTTTCATGTATTTTGAAGTTCTCTTATAAGATACATAAATATTTAGGAATCTTATGTTCTCTCGATGAATTGAGCCCTTTATTATTATAAAATGACCTTCTTTATCCAGGACAATAACCTTTGTTCTAAAGCCTATTGTATCTCATATTAATATAGATATGTTAGCACAATTTTGATTAATGTTAGCTTGTTATATATTCTTTCATCACTTTACTCTTAACCTTTGTGTGTATATATTTAATGTGCTTGTTGTATACAGAGTAAAGTTAGGTCTTTTTTTATATATGTCTTTTAGTGGGAGTATTTAGATCATTTACATCTAATATGATTATTATACGGTCAGAAATAAATGTATGATTGCTAAAAAATATATAAAGAGAAAAAATTTTTTAAATAAAATAGCCCCACTCAAAGAAGAGAAGGGGGACTAACCATTCATTTAGTGCCCACTGAATGCCAGGCTCCGGATTAGGCTCCTTACCATGTTGTAACCTCTGGTGTCTCATTTAACCCTCACAATAACCATGTAAGGTGGCTGTGATAATCCCCACTTGCAGATGGCGACAAGGACATTCAGGGAGGCTCCATGACTTGCCCACAGTCATGGAGTCACTAAGCAGTGGAACCAGGGTTTACTCCCATCTCTGTTTGGCTCCAAAGCCTGCACTTAGGATCTCTCCCTGAACCCAATGACTTGTGCTCAGAAGAGGTGCACACTCCTGCACCCACTGGGTGAGCTGAGTCTTTCCAGACATTCTTCACCCGAGGAGCAGGGTCTCCACCACAGACATCATGAGTTCCACTCTGCCTCTGGCCTGGAGGAGTCAACTTCTTTAGGTGCCACCAGGAGAGGACACCTCTGCACTCGGTTTCCTGGCTGGCAAGGGGCAGAGGCTCCTGCTGAGCAGGCACCTTGCAAGGTTCTCATGATCAGGAGGGTGCTGAACACAAGGCACAGGGCCACAGGCTGGCCTTCTAGGAGCAGAGTGATTCGCCAGCTTGGGAAGCATCCTTATCCACCGAGGGCACTGGTGGGGACCCCTTGAGGTTTTCAGTAGCTCCCAAATGCAAACCCAGTGCAACAGGTATTCAAGCCATCTAGGGCTTTCTACCATGCTTCCCTCAATTCTTCCAGCCTCTGCTCATTACCCATCGCCAAAGCCACTTCCACATCTGTAGGTGTTTGTTACAGCAACACCCCATTTCCTGGGAGCAGAACCTGTGTTAGTTTCCTAGGGCTTCCGTAGTGAATTGCCACAAACTTGGGGGCTCCAAACAGCAGGAATGCATTCTCCCACAGTATTAGAAAACAAAAGTCTAAAATCAAGGTGTTGGCAGGGCCATGTTCTCTCTGATGCTCTAGGGGAGGATTATATCTTGCTTCTTCCAGCTTCTGGTAGAGCCAGATGTTGCTTGGCTTGTGGCACCATAATTCCAGTCTCTGCCTCTGAATTCACATGGTCTTCTCCCCACCCCCTCCACCCCCCCACCTCCCCACTGTGTGTCGCTCTGTGTCTCAAATTCCCCTCTCCTTTCTTTTATAATGACACCAGTCACTGGATTTAGGGCACACCCTAAATCCAGGATAATCTCATCCCAAGATCCTTAATTTAACAATCTATGCCAAGACCATATTTCCAAATAAGGCCACATTCATAGGGACTGGGAGTGAGGACCTGAACGTATCTTTTTAAGGGATACTACTAATCTACTACAATGCCCTTTAAAAAAAAATAGAGAATTCATTTAATTCTTTTTTTCAGGAACCAAAAGATAGAAAATTCATAAGGAAATGACTTTCTTCCTGCATCTTAAAATAATTTTGAGTCTTGTTAATGGCTTTCATTGCCCTGGTGGAATCCGTGCAGCTGACTGTTGATGTATGAAATGAAAATTCCTTGCCTGCTACGAGAGGGAGAAATAGTACTGAAGTTGACTCAGATGTGGTTACAAATATCTGTTGGTCAAAGAATTGAGTACATTTTAAAATGGATATGAATATACGGATGGAGATTCTTATTTTTCTTGGCTATCTCTTAATCACTGTTAGATAGCAGATAGGTCTGGAGTCAGAGAGACTCAAGTTCAGACCTTGATTTTACCCCTCTTAGCTGTATGTCTTTCAGCAAGTTGCTTGACTTTGCCAAGTACGTTTTCTCATTCATAAAATGGACATGAAAATAATAACAAAACATGCACTTCCAACCTCCCAGAGTTTTTCTGAACATCAAATTGTGTATGTGTCAGCAGTATGCAAATATCTGTGGCTATTTTGAGAGAGACTTGCAGAGCCTTGGTTGCCAAAGTGAGTCTCTCATGGTATGATGACCATGCATATAGAAGGTCAGACACTGGAAGAGCTTAAATCCCAGTGGTGGCCTTTCCCTAGAGCCTAGTTAAATAAACTGTCGTGTTAGGCATTGATGATGAGAAAGAATTTGAAAGAATCAGCTAGCTGCCTGCTATGTTGTCTTTCCTAATCCCATTTCAAGGCTCTGTAAGTATCAGGGCAAACATTGTCTCCTCCCTTTAGAATTCTAGCAGTACACGCAAAAATGTACTCAAAAATGCTTGATAACTCACAGCAAACTTATATGTACCTCCTACAAGATTATTCCCGATTTCACTGTATAAATTATGTGTTTATTTTCTACAGAGCCTTCCTCCTTCCTTTTCATTATTACAGTTTTAGTATTCACTCAACAAACATTTGCTGATCACCCATACTGAGCCAAGCCTTGGGCTACCACTAAAGCTATAGATCATGGAAGGCAGGGCCTCTACCTCCATGAATATCATGATCTAGTAAAGAAAAAAGACCTAAATAACCAAGTATACCATGAGATGTGCCTTTGCAAGAGGAAGTAAAGCTTCCATGGGTTGGGGGAGAATAACCCAGGCAGAGGGGTTAGCAGGAGCACAGAAGCAAAGGGGTGAGAAAGTGAAAGCTTGATGAGAGAGTGGTCCACGTGCTGGAGCTGCTGGGTGTAGAACAGAAGGGGAGAGGAAACATGAGGCAGGGCTTAGAAGACTAGCTGGGCTCCAACCTGGAGAGCTTTCTATGTCAAATGGGAGGGTTTCGATTTTATCCCTTAGCCAAAGGGAGCCCAGAGGATTGTAAGCAGGACAATGACCATATCAGACATGTCCTACCCCTATGAGGCGCAACTTTGGGGAACACTTCCCACAGGAAATACAACACAGCAACTATCCTGGTTGGGGAAGTCTGTTTTCCCTCGTGGGTCAAGAGAAAGTTGTGTCAGCAAATGGCTTGGCACTCCTATAATCCCTGCAGCAATGTCCTAACACAGTTCAGAATAAAAACATCCACCTGGCTCGGTGCCCCTTGGAGAAATAGCACCTTGGGGAGTAAATGTATAAAGGGAGTTATGAAGGGCATCCAGGAAAGGCAACTGGAAAGTGCCACGAGACGTAGGGAGGGAGATAGGAAAGAGTGATGAGAAAACAAGCAGAGAGATGGTCCCAAAATGGTTGGACACTCCCTCTGTGCCCCAGGAACAAGGACGTTGAGCGAAAACTCAATAACTCATTTCCTGATCAGGGCATAACTCACAAAGTTATCGGAAAGTCAAGATAAGAGACAAGCATATTCCAGAACCATACAGGAACTTCTGCCAGCAAACATCCTTACAGATGGCTTTACCAACGACCAGGTAAATTAAAATGAGGTGGCTTATATTCTCCATTTGTCTCTGTGCCTCAGGTGGCTTTAGGACCCTCAGAGTAGTGCTGATGGGCTCCGAGAGCAGAAATGATAAAAGAATAGATTGGTAGATTTGGCAATCTAAAAGACAATACTCCTACATATTGAAAATCTACAGGTGCAAAATGAAAAGGCAGATCCAGAGAAGAATAACTTTTATGCACAAAGCCGTCTTTCATAATTTCATTTATTCTCATCAAAAATTGGAGACAACCTAATAATCCAACAATCAACTTTTAAAAGGAAGTTATGAGGACCAGTAAATGTGGAAAGCACTTACAAATGCACCTAGCTAAGTAATAAAAAGAGACCATGACATTTTGAACATATATTGTGATTTTAACTATGTACTAATAAAAATGCTATGCATTAAACAATCTAGAAAAAATTCTTTAAATGTTCATTATTTCTTATTCCCTTGGGTAAATGAAATAAACCGGAAGTAATGAAGGTTCCGTGTTAACTGTCAAATCCTTCTATTGGGGCTTCATCTTGCTTTCGGAGTCTGATGCCTCAGCTCTGTTTGGGAAAAGCTGTCTAAGGAAATACGTGTGTCCTTAGACAGAATGACACGAATCTTTTTTTTGCCATCTGGGGGACATTAATAGATGTAGTTACTTGTGCTCCAGACTGGGAATCCCCCAATGATACAGACTCTGGTGGTGCTGTTTCTCTCTCCTTTCTAGTACCTGCCATGGCCCTCATATTCTGTTCTGTGAAGGAAGGGGTGAGAAATCATGTGTGTAGAGAAGGAACATTGCATGCATTCAAACAAAGGGTCCCCTTGAGTATCTATGGTTAAATGCTAGTTAAAATGTATCAGAAGCATAAACAAATTAATACGTTTAACCAGGCTTCTGGTATGAGACAAATAAATGTCATATGAAAGTCAGAGTTTATTTCAAAAACAAACGAAAGATAAAAGACTCTGTTGGGCTCTTTTGTGGCTTTCTGGGAGGAAAAAGTTGTCACTTTTGCAAATGATGTGAACTCTTGCCTAACTCCTGCACATCGGCTCCGACTGGCTTGTGGAATCTAAAAAGAGCATTTCCCTTTCTGGGTCAGCAGCAGCATCACATGCAGAGGCGGGCAGTGGGTGTAGATGAATGTGCAGAATGGCACCAGCCCCTGGGGACTCCTAACACGTGTGACACACATCCTAACAGTCATGTGCTCATGTGGAGCAGGGACAAACTGGTTAGGACCAAAGGGAAAGACTACAGAATGGAAGAATCAAAATTCCCCATGGAGGCAGGGAGAAATACGAAGGGACACAAACTTCTGTGATTTCCTGCCAAGGCTCTACTGCAAGAGCCTGCTTGTCACCTGTTTCTGGAAAAGATCTCTCTGGATGCATCAGTGCCATTTACAAGTAGGTTGCTTCTCCCTATTCTGGCATTGATGTGGGCAGGGAGTGTGGGGGGAGTTATAAAAGGAGAACTAGAGAACAGCCTTGCTCTGTAAAGGCAGCTTGGTTCTCTTGAGTACGCAAAGACCAGAATTCAAGTCCCAGGCTGGCCCCTGGCCAACTGTATGGCCTTGGGTAAGTCCCAACTCCTACACTGACATTTTGGCATTAGGTAGAAAGTGGAGGTGATGCATTTGGGGCCTCCTACTCCTCTGGGCTGCTACTGGCATCAATTAGCAGAGTGTTTTGACAACCTGAAAACTTCCTCGGGGACCACTAAGAACCAGGGGGACAAGCACATGCAGGGTCTCCACTGTAGCACTCAGGGAAAGGAAAGCCCTGGGCTCCAAGTGTTCCAGGACCACAGAATGACTGCAGCCCCATGTGGACCATACCCAGATGGTCACAGTTCATGATTTATGTATCCTCCGAGTATCCCCAGTGTAGTTCTCCATTTGCTTATGCAGTGGATATGTATCTAGTTCACAGAAATGAGGTCTGCAAGAAATGTGACTTTATTTTGCTACAACTCAACTTAAATTCTAGAAGCTCCATTCTGTTTGAAGGCAGAAAATGAAATCTTAGTCAATTCTATATAAACTTAGCCTTTCAGGTTTAAACTCAAACAGTTCTTGATATCCCCATCCACTTTCTTTTCCCAGGAGTAACATCACAGTTCAGGGAGCCTCACGAAGGAAAGAGTTCATATTCCCCAGTCCTTGTATTTAGGTGGGGAGATGTTTGTAGACCCCAATATCCTTCCCTCAGTCCTCTGTGAGGTATCTAAGAGAAGGAGCTAAGCCTTTCCCTCCCAGTGCTTCCCTTTTTGGGGATCTGTCTGCAGAAAGAACCATTTCACTCTGCCCCTCCCAAAGAAGGACAGCAGTGGCCTATTACTTCTGTGAATGAATTAGTCCACGGAACACTAGCGTGCAGTACTAGTAGGCCCATAATTTCCACTCAAATCAGCAACATCTTCCTATCTTGCCTGTCTCACTTATAAAGATGATATTTGGATTTAGAACTGCCTGACTTCTGTGTCAATCTGTCAATTATTTCTGAACTTAGGTGAAGAACAGTGATGTCCTTTAAGTCCTTATGGGTGGTTCACCCATGTAGGAATCTGCTGATGTATCTGTATTCCTCTCTGGTCCCCAGCACAGGGTCCCATCCAACATCAGCTGATGCAAACCCCATCATGGCCAGTGCTTTTGGCTAACTCCCTTCTCAAGGACTCAGGAAATTCATATTCCTTCCCACACTCCACTGAAAACTCTTGGGGTCTCTCTGACCTTGACAGCCTCCTCCCATGCCACAGTGGTGCAAGGATGCTGCTTCCTGGGTATCTCTCTACTCTCAGATCCCTAAATTCCTCTGGGAATTGTGCTGTTGCAGAGTACAACATGTAATAGTTTCTGAGGACTGCTGTAACAAATTAACACAAACTGGCTGGCTTATGACAACAGAAACAGTTTTGGAGGCTAGAAGTCTGAAATCAAGGCATCAGGAGGGCCATGCTCTCTCTGAAGGTGCTAGAGGAGGATCTTCCTTGCTCTTCTAGTTTCTGGTATTTGCTGGCAATCACTGGCGTTCTTTGGCTTATAGATGCATCACCTAAATCTCTGCCTTTGCCTTCACATGGCCTTCTCCCCTCTGTCTGTCCATGTCTCTATGCCCAGATCTCCTCCTTTTATAGGGACACCAGTCGCTGGATCTAGCATGACCTCATCTTAACTTGATTTCATCTATAAAGACCTTATCACAGGTTCTGAGGGGTTAGGACTTCATGTCGTTTGGGGAGAAAAATTCAACTCATAACACTTCCTTGAAGTAAATCTCAGAATGGCAGTACCTGTCCCTCTTGCTTCATTTCCAACTCTTCCTTCTCTTGCAACTCAAAGATATTTTAAACTCTTTTCCGGAAAACACTACCCTTGGTAGTGATTCTACTAAATCTTCTTCCCTTAGGAGCAGACAACAGTTTTTCTTTTGTTTATTTCACTTAAAAGCCAGAAATTTGATGCCCTTTGTTTTCTATCTTCTGGGATGCCCCTCCCTTGAGGCAACAGAGGTCTCCTGTCCAGAGGCAGGAGAGGGTCCTCAGGAAAGGGTGTGGATGGAAACACATATTTCTCACTATTATCCTGACACGCATATGTTTCTTTCAGAATATTTTCTGAGTCTTCTTGATTTTTACCATTTTTTCAGCTTCCTGCAACCACTGGGATCTTGTGGCTCTGAAAATTCCTGTTAAGAAAGAAGATAAAAGACAAGGACCATGCAGAACTGGTCCTCCTTATAAAGGCTTTGCAGGCTGTTGATGAGAAAGCTGGAGTTAGTTAGAACACCTCTATCCAAAGACCTGGGTCTGACAAAGGATGTCCCAGATGGAGCCCAATGTCCCATTTTAGAGGTTTATTTTAAGGAGTTTGGCCCATGTCTCTGAGAGTCCTTCTTTAAAATATAGACATCAATGAGAGTCATGCAAACCTTAATGATAGTTATATCCACATTTTTCAGTATTTCCAAAGGCAATCCCTCTTTTGACAAACGTAAAAATCTCATGGCCTTCTTTACAGTTATTTGGGACTTCAAAGTGAGTAGAACATCATGACGAAAAGCAAGACAAAGCAATAACTGTTCTGATTACATTTCTTCAATCTGCATGTCTCTCCCTGAAGAGTCCTATCCCCCCACTAGAGGGCGTCGTGCCCATCTCCCTGCTCAGCGATAATTGTTACTTTAGGGGCTTTAAAGTCCCGATGGTCCATTTAAATTTAGAGAACAAGGTCTTGGGAGAATGCATCCTGGACTGATAAGTTTGGGGGATAGGTGTTGGGGGTTGGTGGAAGGAACGGTAGGAGTTCTTACAAGCAAGAGCAGACCTTGCAATGAGTCCCAGCAGAGAGATGGGGCATAAAATCACACATCTGGAGGAGGCCTTGGGGAAGTTGGGTCTGCATCCATACGGGAGAGTAGAGAAAACGTTGCACAAGGAGTCAGAAGACCCTGGTTTGGGCCCCAGGTCTGCTGCTTACAAGTCACATGAGTGTGGTTGACTTCCCCAAGAAAACTGACAATCTCAGCGTTGGCCTATGTAGTACCAGGCTGACCATTCAGAATTAACCTGGGGATCAGGGGAGGTAATTCTTTATTAAGTTGTTAATCTCCTGATTCAGACGAGCCTTTCAATAACAATCCCTTCACCGGTGGAAGGTGGAAGGCTGAATCCAGTGTAGCAATAGTCTGGTTCTTAGGTCATTTTATCCCTGACCTCTTCTCTAGGCATGACCCACCAATGATTTGTCCCAAAGCCATTCCTGCCATCAAACACTGGTGGTTTAGGGACAAATATGATATCACCATATGATATCACTTATATGTGAAATCTAAAATATGGCACAAATGAAACCGACACACAGACATAGAGAACAGATTTGTGGTTGCCCAGGGGGAGGGGAGAGGCAGGGGGATGGACTGGGAGTCTGGGGTTGGTAGAACTATATCCTATATCCTGTGATAAACCATAATGGAAAAGAATATTTAAGAATGTCTATGTGGGTATAACTGAGTCACTTTGCTGTATAGCAGAGATTGCCACAACACTGTAAATCAACCCTACTTCAATATAAATAAATAAATAAATAAATAAATAACACAATTTAATTTGTAGGGTTTTTGAAGTGTGTTGTGAGTTTTCCATCAATATGTTATTCTGTATCACCAAATACCTTTTAGAAAATAATCTAAACCCAAGGGGGGGGTGGTTAGGGAGGGGAAGTAGGGGAGAGATGGATTGAGAGTTTGGGATTAGTGGATGCAAACTATTATGTATAAGATGGATAAACAACAAAGTCCTACTGTATAGCACAGAGAACTGTATTCAATATCCTGTGATAAACCATAATGGAAAAGAATATAAAAAGAATGCATTTATATATGTGTGTGTGTGTGTGTATAACTGAATCATTTGCTGTACAGTAGAAATTAACACAACATTGTAAATCAACTATACTTCAATAAAATAAATATTTAAAAAACAAACAAAAAACACTGGTGGCTTAGGAGTCTCTGTTCAAGAGCTTTTGTGTAACCCCCTGAGTTAGTTGTATTCTGACGACAAGGGCCATCCTGAGCTGAAGTGGCAGTGTCTTTGCCATTGGATGCCTAAATACGTTTTAGCTCCAGAGGTTCTGTGGATGCTGAGAGGTGGTTTAAGCTCTACCAGGCAATGACAGGTTGCTGCCTGCAGGTAATCCCCTCATCAGCAAAGTAGATGAAGTAGATTCATTCAAAGGGAGAGAAAAGAATGTTCTCTTGGGATGTTCATTACAAATACAGTTCTGGAGCCAAGCAAGGAGTTAAGCTTGCTGTTAACCTTTAGAAGCGGGAAAAAAAATAGATGGGATATAAGATTGAGATCTCCAGTTAGTGGTTTTTAAAAAACCTGTCAGATTAAATTAAATCATCACAAGTGCCTTTTAAAGGGCTCTGTGTGGTTGTCCTGCACAGTCGGAGGAACCTGATCCAAAAGGCAGCGGGGTTTGGTGGCTCGCCAACTTCTGTCCTTTCCCAAGCAAAAAACACAAGTCAGCCCAGTAGTGCTCGTCATCATGTGGACCCAGAAGGCCATCAGATGCAGAGCTGGCATCGGGTCCTGAGGCTCAGCACTGTGCGGGAAATTTGCCAGAAACTCTGATGCCCACATCTTTTGTCCCTCAACTGGCTAGACTTTCTCTGCAGTGCTTTGTATCTACTGAGTTCCTAAGTTACAGCCTCCCCTCCTCTTCACTCCCTGTAGCACCAAAGACACAGTATGCAGGATTTAACTTCCATTCTCTCATCCAAGAGACAGCTACTGTATTAAATGAGAAGCCTCTATTGGTAAAAATATTATAATACATATTATTATATGTGAATGATATAGGTAAAAATGACAGTAGGAAACACTTCTTCAGGAAATCGACACTGTTCTCTATACTTTACACATTTCCAAACTCCAAGACAAATCAAAAACTAAGTGCGAAACTGTGCATGGTGATCAATCATGTTGTTCACCAGAGAATCCAGGTTCTCTATTAGTTTGCAACCTCAGGAGCTGCCCAGGTATAATCTGAAACCAGCCCCATCCACAGAGGGCAGAGAGAGACCGAAGAAAGATGCAGGTTACTCCAGGTTGGTAGGTGGCAGGTTTAATAAACAAGGGGACTTCCATATGAGGGTTGTCTTGGGCACCACAAAACGAGTAGATCTTAGCACCCACCTGCCAGAATCTCAAAGTGTTTATAGAGAAGTTAACAGGGTTCAGTCACATATTCCATCTAGATGGTCTCAGCAACACCCTTCTGTTTCAAGGTTGTGTCCTTGGGCAGCTTCTGGGGTGGGGAAGGCAAGCAGAATGTACATTCCAAGGACAAGAGAGGGAGTGAGGCACCTCCGATTGCCTGGGTACAGCTCACATCCTTTCGTTGACCTCTTCCAACACTCCACACTTCATGACACCTCTTACCATTTCATAAGGCCCCCTCTTCTGCAATGTGTCCTGAGCAGTCAGCAAGGGGTTTTACTATCATGGAGGTGGCTTTTTTGGTGGCTATCTGGCTGCATTGGAGGCAGATGTCACAGCAATAGTATAGGCACATGTAAAAGAAAACACAGATGAAAATAATGCTTCCCAAAATAAGTAATTTTTTTTTTTTACCAAGAGCCCCATGATATGAACCACTAATTTAGTAAGTCTCCTAAGCTGGGGGGGAGGGGTCTGATCACTTAGGGTATTCATGTGTGTTTTTATGTGATTTAATAAAGATGAACATTAGCAGACTCCTCAGGTATGAGCACACAACATTTTAATTGGATAACGGCACAAGGGCCTCCTTGCGAGGCAATAATAATGTCTAAGGCCATTCTATTTTGGAGGACAGCTTTTCTCATTAGAGACATTTCAGTGTTGAGGACAGGCTTTGCGAGCTATCATTTAAGCCCTGCTGGGTGAATTTATATTTACATAAAGTAACCTAAAGAAAGTTTAGTATCACTTATTTGACAATGCTTCCCATGTAATTTAATGTATCAAATAAGCCTAATTAATTTAATATCTCTCTTTTATGAAAAGAGAGAACACGTCTTTTGAGATGTTTCAGGGACCCTCTGGAAAAATCCCAAAGTTAGTTAAAGGTCAACAAGACTTCATTTAGAATTTGATTTTGTGGAAGTTTGTCAAAAATATCAAAAGCTTTAAACCAGTTGATTACATAGGTCACTGTGAAAGAATACTTTGTCATCCCTTTAACCAAAATAATAAAGACTTCAAAGACAAATATAGAAAGTTACATAGTTATAAAAAATCTTTGTTCTTTTAATAAAGAAGATGCAGTTTTCTTAAGTAATCAAAAACCTGATAAAGTCAACAAAAAACACAAGAAATTATTTTGATAAAACAGAATCTTTGTTTTCTAGGCAGATTACTTAAAAGGTAAAGAAAAACCTTTCACAATCCCATCAAGAACAGACAAATAGTCCAAAAAAACCTCTGTCCTTTTAGCAGATGAAAGAAAATTGTTTTATTTTTACATAAGTACACTATTGATATTAAAGCTTATTTTTCTTTAAGCCAGTAAAATAGAGCTCTTTTACTAATTAATTTTTGTAGTACCACTGAAGGTAGAAAAATATCACATGTATGTAACATATACCCATAGACATACATAAGCATACAAACACAACATTTGCCACAGCTACTGAGCCTGCGTGCCACAACTACTGAAAGCCGATTGCCTAGAGCCCATGTTCTGCAACAAAGAGAAGCCACGGCAATGAGAATCCCGTGCACTGCAACAAAGAGTAGCCCCCACTCGCTACAACTAGAGAAAGCCCGCGTGAAGCAATGAAGACCCAACGCAGCCAAAAATAAATAAATAAAATAAATAAACTATTAAAAATTTAAAAAAAAAAGACTTGCATTTGTTCTTTACCAGTACTCTTATGCAGGCTGTGGACTGATTTCAGGCAAGGGAACTTCTATAGCAATATGTATTTTAAATAACCTCTTTTTTTCCTTCCATCTCAGGCGATTGTGGGTAGTGTTTTCATTATCTCCTGGGCTGTGTATGTTTCAGACTTGATAAGATTTACAACTTCAAGTGTCAGAGGAAGAAGGCAAGTTTTCTTCTAGGATATTGGGAGTCTATTTCTCTATTATCAGAAATCTAGGGTAATTGCCATCTAACATGGTCCTTTGTATTAGGGACTGGACAGAATGGGGAACTCTGTCCATTTCACTGACAATCACCACAACATCATCCCCTTAATTCTCCTTACTTTCCCAGAGCTTCTACTTCTTAACATCTTTTTTTTTTTTTTTTTTTTTTTGCGGTAGGCGGGCCTCTCACTGTTGTGGCCTCTCCCGTTGCGGAGCACAGGCTCCGGACGCACAGGCTCAGCGGCCATGGCTCACGGGCCCAGCCGCTCCGCGGCATGTGGGATTTTCCCAGACCAGGGCACAAACCCGTATCCCCTGCATCGGCAGGCGGACTCTCAACCACTGCGCCACCAGGGAAGCCCCCCTTCTTAACATCTTAATCACACTTTGTCACGATACTTGGACCTTAATCCATGACAGCTTGTGCCCTCGAAGCTTTGCAAAATGGCAAACTAAGGTCTCCAACTTGTTATTTCGCTCTCCCACCTCGTCTGTTAGTCCTGAAGCTAGCAGAGTAGTGGACAACTGTACATCCTTCTCTAACTTCAGCTGTTCTCCCAACTTCCTGGATGGCCAGCTGAACTGCCCACAGTAGAGGTCAACCCACTGCAGTAGACATTTGTTTCCCTTATTTGTCACAGTGCACTATGCACAGTTTCTCAAAAAAACACATTAAAGTAGCTCATGTTTTCAGGGCATCCTGTACTCATGCAGCAGTCTACAAGCATCTAACTCAGGATTTCCCCCACAGATACCTCTTCCCCCAGGCCCATTTTTTTGGTTTCCTGGCTGGCTCACCAATTGTTAGTTCACATCCTTGAGAGCATCCTGGGAATAATCTTAAACTGGCTTCTGTACACGGAGGGCAAGCAGAGATTGAAGAATGAGGTAGACACTACAGATTGGTAAGTGGCAGGTTTAATAATCCAGGGAACATACATACAAGGCATGCCTTGGGCATCACAAGATAAGTAAATTTCAGCACCCGCCCACCAGAATCTTAAAGTTTATATAGAGGTCTTAAGTGGGTTCAGTCACATGTACCATCCAGATGGTCTCAACAACGACTTACTGTCTCAAGGCTGTGTCCTTGGGTAGCTTCTTGTACAGGGAAGGCAAGTGGAATGCACATTCCAAAAACAGGGGAGGGGGTGAGAAGCCTCCAACTGCCCAGATCCAGCTTTCATGTCAACATCCTCTTGATGACCTCCTCCAACATTCTCCCCTTCTGAACACATGGTTGGTTGGACATCCTGGCTCCATTGTAGTTGGAAGGGGTTGTGTGACTCATTCTGGCCAATGAATTTTGAGTGAAAGTGATACATGTCATTTACAGACTAGAGCATTTAATTGCCAATGCAAGACCCTCCATTTATCTCTTTCTCACTGGGATAGTGACTGACATCTTTTGGGATCCGAGCCCCCTACCAACCCAACAGGGATATGTGGCATTGTTGGTTTTTAATTTCTGAGCCACTATTATTTGGGTTGTTGGCTAGCAAGTCTATCTGATTAAACATATATTCATAGGTTATTTCTGAAAAGATGAAAATTTTGACAACAGTAAGAGAAGTAGAATCAGAAGTGGAAGGGATTTTATACTTTCATTTTTTGTGCTCTTTGTTTTGTTTAGTATGCCCATGTATGAATGCCTTTCCCCCTCCTCCACCATGAAATTTTTTTTAATGAATGAATAAAATATACTGAGCAGCACTATATGCTAAGCATCACACTAGGCAACTGGGAGACACAGTTTGAAGCTATTCTATTTTCCTAGCCAAGGTCTGTAGGGCCAATGTTCCCGAGTCTTCTCTGGTCATCTACATCTTGCTCAAATGGGCCCTCGGCATACCATACAGTTCTCCTCATCCATTCACAGCCAGGGAGGCAGACAGAATGGAGCTGGAATCTTTCTGGCCATGTCAGAGAGGTCTAAGTGAGCCTCTCCATCACCATCACTGACATCTAGGGTGGAGCTTGGGAAAGGCTGTGATGATGCCTGAAGCCTCTCAGCTCACTGTGTGAACAAGCAGTACTGCAGCTGGGTCACTTAAGGGGCCACTTCCCAGCCATATGGACATGAGCCTGAAGCAGGCTGTGTCCTGAAAAAGCTTCTGTTACAAGTGAGCCCATAAACAGCCCTCCTTGCCAGAGGCTGGGGCTAGTATACCAGTTAGGATTCTTCATTCAGCTACAGAAACCCAACCACAATGGCTTAACCAAATAGAGTTATTTTCCCCCATAAAATAGAGCCCAGGGGAGGCTGTGTGAAGTGGTACAGCAGCCCATGGTGTTATCACTGTCCCAGGCTTCATCATCCATATTGTGTGGCTTTCACTCCTTGCACTTGTCATCTCAAGGCCATAAGATGATGGCTGTACCTCACACCTCCCATCAGCATTACTGGCCAGAAGAAGAAAAGAAGCCATCTCAGGAAAGCACAAACTTCCTCAGAAATCCAATTTATATTGGCTGCAATCAGCCAATCATAGTAGTTAAGAGCATTGACTCTAAAAACTAACTGGGTTCAAATTCTGGCTCCACCATTTAATAGTTTGTTCTTGGGCTATTTACTTAACCCTGCTGTGTCTCAGTTTTCTCATGAGTAAAATAAGAACAGTAGTACCTACATCATAGAAATGTTAGGAGGACTAAATTACAAAGTGCTTACAATCATGCCTGGACCATAGTAAAGACTACATAAGCCACCCAAGGCCTTGGCTCTAACCTTAGCCTCTCCCATTTTCACCAACCACCTCGAGCGAAGGGCCAATCCTCAACACAAAGGGAGGATCTGCAGAGACCTGAGACCGTCCTGTAGGACACTGCATTTGTCCTCACTCAGAGGCACTTGACTGCTGGGGCATGCAGCAATTTTAGGCAGGCCCTGGATGTGGAGTCAACCAGGAGACCTGGGGAAGGAAGGAGCTCTGAGGCAGTGCTAATGAGGCCCCTGCCACACTTTAGATCTGTGACAACACAGAATTGGTCTATATACATAGTAGGTGTAGCTGGCAGTGATGCTGGAGAAGGGTGGTCCCCTAAACTCAAAGCAAGATCCTAGTCAGCAGTCAGGGATGCAGGATGGGATGTGGGGACTGGGGCAGAGCACAGGTTCCCAGGGCAAGGCTGGGCATGGGTCAGAACATGGCTTCAAAGATGGCTCCCATCCAGCTAGGAACTAGAGAGCAAAACCGAAGATATCAGGAGAGACACCTGGACTCACACACATAGGTTGATACTCAAAATAGTGCACAACCTGTAAGGTGAGGCACCTGAACAAGTAACATTCTAGACTAGGAGCATGGAGCCCCTGCTGTGACAGGACCACTGATCATTTAGTTCCTGGACCACGGAGAGCTCTGGGTGTCCAAAGGGAGCCCAGGGAAGGGGGTGAGGCAACCAAGCAATTCAAGGGCATTTAGGCAACAGACACAATTTTCCAAATGCTAAGAAAGCATTTCAGGATTTTAACAGCTAGTTTATCTGTAAAGGTGCTTTCTAGAAAATGTCAGCCCTGCTCTCACCAGCTAAATTCCAGACACTGTCCTCACCACTTGGGTGTACATTCTTGAAGGGCCCCTTTCCTGCTCAGAATGGCTCAGGAGGAAGCAAGACTTAATCTGCAGGTACGGGGTCTCAGTGCCCGCAGACCGAGGGGTAGGACTGACCCATTTCCCCTTTGTTCTTCCTCTAAATTTTCCCAACTGTAAAGGTTCTTGTTTTCCATTTTGAGGTATTTGTGGGGGATCAGGTAGCTGTTTGGGGGTTTCTGCTCAATGCCCAGCCCCAAAAGGGACTGAGAGGTGGGGGCACAGGAGGGTTCTGGAGGCCCCGCCTTCCTGGAACAGGTAACACAGAAATGATAGGGCTCATCCTCTGTTAATTGCTCCATTTCTTCAGGCAACAGGATTTTTCATAAAAACCCAATCCTGTTTCTACTCTATCGCCCTCATCTCCACCCCAAAAGCTGCTTTCTACCAACAACAATTTCAAAACTGATCTTTGAAATGACTCCTCACTTAAATCAGCTTCTGAGTTTTAAAGGGTAAGAAAATGTCCCTCGCTCATTTAGACTAAAATAATGTGTCCATTAACCATGTTGGAGACACGCAAAGTCTACTGCCTAGAAATTATCCATTAGCCTCATTTCAGGCTCTCCCACCTGCAAGCCTTGCTCCTGCGCTGCCTCAGAATTCTAAACTTCAAACTTCATCTTGGCGTTCCCCTCCTCCAAAGACTAACGTTCCATGGCTGTCCATTGTATTCTTTTTTTAATTTTAATATTTTTTAACATCTTTATTGGAGTATAATTGCTTTACAATGTTGTGTTAGTTTCTGTTATATAACAAAGTGAATCAGCTATACATATACATATATCCCCATATCCCCTCCCTCTTGCGTCTCCCTGTCTACCACCCTATCCCACCTCTCTAGAGGGACACAAAGCACGGAGCTGATCTCCCTGTGCTATGGGGCTGCTTCCCACTAGCTATTCTGTCCATTGTCTTAAGGGTAAAATCCAAATCCTCAGCCTGTGACCTAACTTTAAACTTCTTTCACCATGTCACTCCCTCTCTCTGGCCTTCGAACTCCAGGCTCCACCTCCACTAGATATATCACAACTTTATCCCAATTGTTCTGCCTTTTCCACCTGGAGAGACTTCATCCCATCTCCACCTGTCAAGTCCTAGCTTCAAGGACCTTCAAGGGAGGGAGTTAACTCCAGCCTTCTCTAAGCAGTCTTCCCAAATCCTCATGTCTTAGAAGATTAACCACCCCAAGCTCTCTCCCACCGCACCTTGTTCTCACCTATTACAGAAGCCCAGTCCCTCTCACCTGTGCCCCAGCTCATCCTTTCTTCTCCATCTATGTCTACCCTTTGTTATCCCTTGAAGGCAACTTGCTCTAGGGTGTTTCTTGTGCCTCTGTATATGTTTATCCCTGGATGATCTTCTCTCCCCTTATCTGTCCAGCAAACTCAAACTCGTCCTACTGAAGCAGTGGGTCTCAACCTTGGCTGCACGTTAGAATCAAATGGAGAGCATTCAAATGGGAGGTGATACCCAGGCTTTACCCCCTCCCCGCAGCAACTAAATCAGAACCTCTAGGGGTGGAATCCAGACATCAGCACTTTTAAAGCTCCCCAAGTGGTTCCAACGTGCTGCCAAGATTGAGCACACTTGTTCTGGAATCGCCTCAAGTTTTCACCTACTTTGTTCAGGTTAATTATTATTTGTATCCCAGAGCTTAGCATTATGCTTGTAACTAAATAAGTTGCTATTGAATGACTAAATAAATGAATGACTGGACGGTTGGATAGAAGGAAGGAAGGAAGGGAGGGAGGGAGGAAAGGAGGGAAGAAGGGGGGAGGAAGGAGGGAAGGAAAAATGGAAAAACTGATGGATGTTACGTAACTCCAGAATAATCATATGCTGCCTTCCACTTCTAGACTTATTCTTGGAAGGAAAGTATTAATCCCATACCTCTAGCAAGGCAACTCCTGTTGATTTCTTCGGTCTCTCCTTGCCCATACACAGAGGGCAAGGAGAGACCGAAAAAAGAGGCAGACCACTCCAAATTGGTAGGTGGCAGATTTAGGCTATTCAAAATGGCTGTTTTTTTGCTCTCTGTGCATCCCCTGCTCGACCAGCCCCTGCTTCACCCACATGACTATCCAATCCTCTTAATTATAGGGCTTAAGTAGTCCCTGGTAAATGATGAGCCCACCTGATGTCAATCTCCCCTATAAATGGTAGCCTCCTTATCCCCCAAGCAGTAAAGACTGCTGCCATGTCCTGTCTGCCGCACATGGTGGGGTGTCACCCCAGGACCTTTTGTATAAGATCTCCCTGTCCAATAAACCGTTGATGTCTCCATTGCTGACTCCCAGCCCTTTCTTTGGTCTTCAGACTGCAGGCTTGTAGGCCTGTGGGGTGCAGCCCAACACAAGGGAACTTACTTATGGGGCTTGTCTTGGTTTTCACAAAATGAGCAGATCTCCACATTCACCCCACAGAATCTTAAAGTGTATATAGAGTCCTTAACGGGAATCAGTCACTTATACCTTCTAGATTGTCTCAACACCACCCTACTCTCTCTAGGCTGTGTCCTTGAAACAGCTCCCACTCTAGGAACGGTGGTCAGAGCATACATTCCAAGGACAGGGAAGGGGGCGAGGAGCCTCCCATTGCCCTGTTGCAGCTGGCAGGTCAATGGATGGTCACATCCTCTCACTGACCTCCTCCAACCACTCCCTTACACAGCACGGGTTCTGAGTAAATATCTGTGGATTTAAACTGAGCCATGGCATCACGCAATTGTCAAGTTATCCACTAGAGCAGCAGTTCTCCAACTTTGCCCACAAAACACTCAGTTTTGACTTATATCAAAAGGGACCACTACTACAATTGAAGTGATAAAAGTCTATCTTCTCCTAATTTGCAGAGGAACTTGGAATTTACTCCATTTTATATTTGTCCTTCCAAAATTTTTCTTAAAATTTTGCCTCCCTGCTGCCAACTGTTTTGCTAGCAAGTATTGATAAATTAATATGATTAAACATAAGAGTGAATAAAGGAAAATCTCTAAAATATGATTAGAAAATAACATCTGGAGAATGTTTCCTCTGGCTAAATTGATTACTTGTCCTCTCCTTCCTCCCACTCTCTCTCCCTCCATCCCTTCCTTCTTTCTTTTCCTCCTTCTTTCCACAAACATTTATTTATCATGTACTAGGTGCCAGGCACTGTGCTAGGTTTAATGGCACAATACAGACATGAGCTTTTCCCAGAAGAAATTTACTGCAAATATTTGAATATTCCATGATTCTCACAAGGTATGCTATGACTTCCAGAAACTCCACCTCTTTGACAACGTTAAGACCCACTAATATTTCACAGCCAGGGTTCCACTGAATACAACACGTGCACTTAACTGTCAGATTAAGTTGCTCTTGGTGAGTGAGCAGAACCAGAGAAGCCAGGACCAGTAGGGGGGGGCTTGGGCATTCCTTCTAAGGACCCTACTTTCCCTTTGGGAATGAGCTGTGGTACCCTCTCAGGATCCTGACTGCCTCCACAGTCAGGCTCAACCTTGCCCTTTTGTTCTCAGGGCCCCAGACTCCAAGATCTTCCTGGGTTCCTTGCCGTTGTACCTTCCATAACCATACCAGCAGGATCCCTGGGATTTTCCACCTCCCTGTCCATACCCATCTTATGGTAAAAAGACACACAAACTTTAAGAGTTACAAAGATGAGGGGGGAAAAAAATGTAGAAAACAAAATCACAGAAACCATGAATCAATCAAGTGAGCTGGACAGATTTGTGAGCAAGGAAAATCTTTCCTCAGCCCAGATTTCTCAACTCTCCCAATATCCAGCAGTGGTGCTCATTCAAATCTAGTGTGAAGCAGGTTTCTCCAAAACCTGCTTTCCATCTTTATTTGGGCCCCAGGCTTGCACTTCTAGCCTCAGAAGTCCTAGAACTTCTTACACATAATCTGTCCAGAGTAGCTCTGTCCCTAAAGCCTACTCTGTTTGCTTCCAAAAATGCCCAGCTCTGGACTACTGGTCTACCTTTCATCCCTTTGCAAAGCCATCACTCCTCCTGAGATCTGTGTGGTATGGTTTCCAGGCCTCAGGACCATCTTTTCCTCTTCATGGAATATTCAGTCAGTGTACTTGGTTTGTCTGAACCATTTACTGGTCTGCTGCCGAACTCTAGCCATGAACAAAGCCAGACTCTAGACTTTTCAATCTATTGATTTTACTGAGCACTGTGCCCACCCTCCAGTGTCTGAGGGAATATCGTGGTGGAAGCCTTCTTACCTTGGGGCTCCTCAACATTGTTTCAGACCCCAGGGAGAGTCACTCCTGATCGCAAAGCCTAGATTTCACTGTGGTTCACTTAGCAAATTTCTGTGTTGCATACAAGAGACATTTCTAACTTCCAACTCTGGTACAAAGTAGGAAAAAAAGCCTCTCCTCTGCTCACACTATGGTCAAGTCATTCTCTGAAGATTCATCATTCAAGTGGAGGAAGGAATGGAATTTTCCAGAGGCCACTTAATTGCACTCTTATAGACTATGGTATTTTAAACATTAATACTCTGTAATAAAAGAAACTAGAAGAAATTTGGATTAATCAAAGGCAGAAGCTGGAAGAGAGAACACATTATGGAGATTGATGACATGGGTTAGATAATCACAGAGAGCCATGCATTCATTCAAGAAAGTAATTTTTAAGCTCGGGCCTTAAAGCACTAGGGTCCTATGGGGATGCTTCAGGTCTGCAAGGATTCCATAAAAGTTGATTCAGAAATTCTATATACTTAACTGTTTCTCAGTCTAACAAAAACTTGAATATTCAAAGGTTATGTTTCCAAATTTTACTTTTATTGGAGACCATTGGTACTTTAATTTGTGTGCTAACTCACCAACTTTATAATAAGTATCACAAATGTGAACAGACAAAACAAATTTGCCTGTGTTACTCACACACATACACAATGTAGGATATGAGGAATGTGGTGAAAAATATTTTTCTTGTCCTTTACAGCTGACCCCTGGGTTACTCCTAGAAAGGGAAATGTCTTTATTTGCTTTTTTCTTTCAAGGTCCACCCTCCTCCATGTTTATGTTTATTTGTTTTATTGATGAGTTCCCTTTATCCTCAGAGCTCACGAGTCACATAGCTGCCATTTGTCTTTCCAGACCCATTCCTTTCACACACATCTTCACTCTTCTTTCTGTCCAAGAGACAGATTTGAATGGATGACATCAATGGCCTCCCTTGCCCTTTGGCTCTCTGTTGAGTAGACCAGTGGGGAGCTCTAGGGAGGATAAGGGAGGGAGGAGAGTGAGGTCAAGGGAATGTATCTCTGATTCCTTTCCTTGGGGTCATTTAGGCCTAGCTGGGTCCCTCAGCAGCTGAAAGCCACTGCTGATTTCCTGGCAGCTCTCTCTTTACAAGTCTCTCCCTTTAAGTTCCACTAACCATTCCCTTCAGGCTGGGTTAAAATAATAGCTCTGGGTTTCTGTACTACCTCTTGTGGTTTCCCTACACCCACCCACACCTTTGTAAACAAATCTACCCTGAATTATCTTAATTTGGGCGTGCCATCTGTTTCTCACTGGAAACTTGACTGTACACCCTACTCCTGGTCACCTTCCCACAATGGAAAACATATGCACTTATGTGCTTCTGTTTGTATGTGTTCTTGCAAGATGGTGTTGTTTTTTATGCATGTATTTGAACTTTCTCATAAATGTTATTGAGTTATATATTTCTTACCTTACCTTTCTCACTAATTACAATTTTTTTCAAGTTCATTCATGTTGCTATGGCTACAATTAATCTTTTGTCTCTAAACTTCTGCTCCCTGCTCTGCTCTGTGCACTCCCCACGTTTATCTATCCAATCTCCAGATGATAGGTACCCAGGTGGTCTCCAAATTCCTGGCACGCAACCAATGCTGCACCGAAGTATTGTATATGTCCCTTGGGGAGCTGTGTAAGTATTTCGTCAGACTACAGATAGAGAGGGATAAAATTGCTGAGTCATTCAGTGTACATCTACTTAATTGGACTCAGTTAAGAGATGAGCACCAGCTGTGTTCTACAGAACATCACACCATCTGCCCTCCTGGTAACAGTGCCCAAGGGTGTGCATCTCCAAATCCCCACCAACACTTGGCATTATCCAGCTTTCTAATTTTGCCAATCTACTAGATAGAAAGTGGTATATTATTTTGTAATTTGTCTTTCTTTGATTATTAATAACTTTAAGCACCTCCTCAGGTGCATTTGGTTTCTGCTTCCATAAATTACATGTTCACATGCTTTGACTATTTTTCTTTTTTTAATTACTTTTTATTGGAGTATAGTTGCTTTACAGTGTTGTGTTAGTTTCTGCTGTAAGCAAAGTGAATCGTCTATATATATATATCCCCACTTTTTTGGATTTCCTTCCAATTTAGGTCAACACAGAACATTGGGTAGAGTTCCCTGTGCTATACAGTATGTTCTCATTAATTATCTATTTTATACATAGTATCAATAGTATATATAAGTCAATCCCAATCTCCCAATTCATCCCACCACCACCCCCCGCTTTCCCCCTTGGTATCCATACGTTTGTTCTCTATATGCTTTGATTATTTTTCTATTGGGGTTGCTATTTTACTTATTTAATCCACAAGGAATTCCATGTATATTATTTTAAAATATCCTGTTAGTTTCAGTTTGCTAATATTTCATGTAATATTTTGTACATCTACATTCACAAATGAAATGAAACTGTAAATTTCTTTTCTCCTATTGCCCTTATCTAGAGTAAGTTTAAAATTATAGGAATTCATTGTTCCTTACAAGAATCTGATGGCTTCTCACCATTTACACACTGGTCCAAGTCACCACAGTCCCTTACCTGGGTTACCAATGAGGGATAACTCAATGCAGGGGAGAAGGACATTGGGTTTTGGAGTGGAGCAGGCCCCCCTCATGAGCCCCCATGTGTGGTGTGACAATTAGCTGCTTTTGTATCTGTCCTCCTCATTAGACTGTATTTCTAGTACCTGGCACACATGTGCATGAAATAAATGTTCAATTCATTGGTGAGTTGGAGATCATTCTGATTATTATCCATATGATTTGGAAAAAGTCAGGAAACCTCAGTTTTCTCATCTCTATTACCAGGATATAATGATAAAATCATGTGCCATATTTGTGATAAGGGTTAAATAGAACAATGCATGTAGAGCAGCACCCAGTCCCTGGATCTGATGCATGATGATACACATGTATGGGTGGAGGTCAGCTCAGGGATAACCCCAACTTATTTAAAAACAGGGCTCAAGACACCAACTGGTTGGAAGCAGGGCTGATGTTTCAGACTGGAGGAAATTCACAGGGACTAGTGCACCTGCCTACACAGGAGCACAGGTGCCTCGCTGTCCCCAACTTCCAAGGATCCCAGCACTGATTAGCGTGTGAACAGTGCCCTAAGTAGAGAAGAGCCCTAAAGGAAAAAGGGAGATGGAGTCTCTCTGGTCCCTGGGCCTGCTCACCACACCTCTTAACACCCATTTGATTCCACTCATTAGCGCATGAATGGGGCATTGATTACCAAGCCAAGCTATTGTGCAGCCTTTCAATGGAGTGGCTTCATGGGAGGATTTATTGGTAATTAAGCCTTGAATAAATGTTTTGCAAATGGGGTTTCTCCTGGTGAATAGGAAGGGCTTTGGGAGTTGAGAAACCGTCAGTGCTGGGACCATACAGGCCTGCAGTGTGTGCTTTCACTTTCACATAATTGTATGTTTGTCCATTTCAAGGCTGCCCAGGTCCCAGTTGGCAAATGACAACCAGTTACAAGTGCAGGTCTGCCCTCTTGGCTTTATTCTTTCCTGGAAGAAGTGTGTGAAGTTTCTGGATTGTTTATCTTGGCTAGTACCAATCCAGTGGCTCCCTCACAGCATCTCACTGGAGAGACACAGTACACTGGCAGAGCCTATGGGGGAGTTCCAACCTCACCCGACAGTGCCACTTCTCCAGGGCACTGGGGAGTTACAAAGTTTCTTGCAAGGTTTGGTCTGGCCAACAATTCTCACAGGGTGATTACTCTTAGCTCCTAGCAGTGTTCTCAGCCTTAATACTATTGACATTTGGGGCCAGATAATTTACTGTGGGGATTGAGCTGTCCTATTCACTGTAGGATATTTAACAGCATCCATGCTCTTGAAACCGAGCAGGACACTGTGGTGTTCCTAGGCATGGAAGCCTTTCTGTGTCCCCCATTGCTTGTTTGTAGGGAACAGACTCCAGCCTCCATGACCTTCCTGAGTTCCAAAGGGCAGATTTGAACAGTTGCTAATCAGGGAAGGGAGGGGATGCAGAGACAAGGGAGGAGCAGCCAAGAAACAATAATGCAGTCTTAGGGCAGGGTCCTTGTTCTGCCTCAAGGGATTCACATAAAAATGTCTTTGAGCTCTTTACAGAACTAAAACCCTCAACAAATGGAAGAAGTTAGCATTCTTCATTCCAGAGAAGATCACCAATTGATAACCACAGCAAGAGGCCACCTGAGGCCAAGTTTAAGGAATGCAGACCCTACACACACCCTAATCCTTAACAGCAAACCCACCCTTGAACCATTGCTATAAACCTCCTCACCAAATCCTCCTGGGTTGGCACACACAGTTTTGAGGGGCATGAGCCTGCTGTGTCCCCCTTTGCCTGGCAAAGCAATAAAGCTATTCTTTTCTACTTCACCCAAAACTCTGTCTCCAAGATTTGATTCAGCACTGGTGCACAGAGGCTGAGTTTTTGGCATCAATCTCCACCCACTAGATACCAATAGTACACTGGACAATAAAAATGTCAGCAGACATCACCAAATGTCTTTGGAGGACAAAATGCACCCACTTGAGAACTGCTGCCCCTACTAGAAAGGGTTTCCAAGGATTTTGACAGAAATACTGAACTTGTTTGGGGAAAAAAATGTCTGCAGATTAACAATTTTTTAGGTTAAATTGCTTTAATTGTTTTAAACAATTTTTAAGGTTAATGAAGGAAAATTTTGTTTACAAAACTCCATTTATTCATGCCTTTGTCCATTTATCCTTACTTTCTTAGGTTCCTTTCCTATGCCAGGCACTGTTCCGGGTGCTGAGAGTTAGTAGAGAACAAGACACACAAGGTCACTGCTCTCATGCAGCTTGCCTTCTAGATGGGAGGGGCAGACTGACAGTAAACAAGTCAACAAATAAATGTAATAACTTCAGGTTTAGGTAAGTATTATGTGATTGATATGACCAAGAGTAACCTCAATGAGGGATGGAGTGGGTCACGATTTTACATGGAGATCAGGGAAGGCTTGGATCATGAGATGGAGCCAGCCACAGGGCCCTTCTGGGGAAGAGCTTTCCAGGCAGACAGAACAGGGAGGGCAAAAAAGAATGGGGGGATGGTTGGAGCAGTTTGAGCAGGTTCAAGGAAGAGAAGAGGCTGGTGTGGCTGAGCTAAAGACTAAGGTACAGTGCAGGCTGAGGTAGAGTTTGGAGAGGAAGTTGGGAGACACATCATGGTCTAGATTGTATTTTATGTGTAATTACCCACCACCACCATTATTCCTTCTAGTGGTTTGATTCCAACCATTCCTTGGTCCCACGAGGACCTCCAACCTCTTGAGCCTACCAATCTCTTACTATCCACTACTCCATCAAGTTCTTGCTCTCCTTTCTTGACTTAAATCCATGGCCCATCACTAGTAACACTCTTTTACACATCCTCAACCCCCTTCCTCTCTTTCTGCCACTGCACTTGCCTAATAAAATTTTAATCCTGCTTATATACCTCATGTTTGCCTTGGAAGAGCTGGATGTAGTTGGAGAGAAACAAACAGCAGACTTTCCTGACGTTAAAGTTATGCTCACAATCTCAAGGGAGCCTTCAGCACTGCTGGCAACTTGACTCTAGTCCATACATTTAACCACTCTAGGAAAACTGAGTTATGGGGCCTTAAAATGACATCTTAAAAGGTCTGTGGTGAACAGTTTAGAAAGGCCCAACATGAGAAAATAGTTTTCTGTAGAACACATTTCTATTTCCTAACCTGTTCTTTGGAAGCAGAAGCTACTCTTGGCTATCACTCCACCAAATCTCACATTCATTTCCTCAAGTAACTGGAATGCAGAATGACTTTTCAAACTGGTAATGTGGGATTTCCCCCTCCTCCAGTCCCTTCATACTTCATGACAAATCATTAAAGTGTTCTATAGCAAGTCACTGTGAGGCCACATGAACCTTCCTCACCAGTAAATTCTCCATTGGTAGGAGGTTAGACACACAACAAATTACTCATTATAAGATTAGCCATAAATTCAGGGTTGATGGTTGATATTTGTATTAGTTTCCTATTGCTGCTGTAACAAGTTACCATGGACAGTGAATTTAAAATAACACAGATTTATTCTCTTACAGTTCTGGAGGTCAGAAGTCTGAAATCAGTCTTCCTGCACTAAAATCCAGGTATCTGCAGGGCTGGTTGCTCATGGAGGCTCTGAGAGGAAAATCTATTTCCTTGCTCTTTTCAGCATCTGGATTCCTTGGCTTATGGCCTCTTCCTCCATCTCCAAAGCACATCACTCCAATCACTGCTTCCATCATTATATCACCTTCTCTTCTGACTCTGGTTCTTTCTGCATCCCTCTTATAAGAACCATGCTGATTGTATCAGGCCTAGATAATCCAGGATAATCTCCCCATCTCAAGATTTTTAACTTGATCACAACTACGAAGTCCCTTTTGCCAAGTAAGGTAATATTCACAGGTTTCAGGGATTAGGACATGGACATATTTGAGGGACTATTATTCAACCTACCAACAACATCTGTTCAGAGGGCATCTAAACCTGAAAATAGTATTTCTCCAATAATTTCCTCAGTTTGTTCTTCAGGTCCTGTCAATTTTAAAACACCATGTAACCATGTCTCAGCCTTCAATCAGACGTCTGTCAAATAGTCATGTGTACTTCGTATGGGTTACATCCTTTACTGGTAAGACCTGGCATCTGAGATTTGATTTCTTTTCCCCTTCATTTTCTCTCTTTTTTTTTTTTTTTTTTGCGGTACACAGACCTCTCACTGTTGTTACCTCTCCCATTGCAGAGCACAGGCTCCGGACGCGCAGGCTCAGTGGCCATGGCTCACGGGCCCAGCCGCTCCACAGCATGTGGGATCTTCCCAGACTGGGGCATGAACCCGCGTCCCCTGCATCGGCAGGTGGACTCTCAACCACTGCGCCACCAGGGAAGCCCTCCCCTTCATTTTTGACACTGAAAACTGTAAATGTCATTTTGTTATCAGGGTCTCAATATAAATTAGAGAATATTTGTTCTAAGCACAAGGTTTAAATCAGGCCTTGACTTTCTGGATACTCACTTTTATCGCCTCTTTTGCTAGTCAGCTCTGGCTACTGTAGCAATGATGAGAACTAGAGTAAAGACCAGGACTGCATACAACTGCACATTAGGCATGCTAGTTCAGCTCACAGTGCTTTTTTCTGTACCAGGGCCTGTAACAGATAAATGCCATGAACCAGACAATATTGAATATGTCAGAACTGACAATTCTCTGAGGCTGAGACATCCTGAACTGTGGGAGACTGTAGCTATTGCTGTGCCATCTGGGCAGGCTACAGTATAAGGAAGAATTGAACCTTGGGGGAAGAGTGAGTTGGGTTATACCTGTTGAATCCAGGGACAGTAAATTTATTAATTCATTGACTCAATCAATCAATCATTCCTTACTAATTACAAGCTGATAATACTCACCCAGTGCTGGCGCTGCAGAGATAAGAGACAATATTGTAAACATGAATTTATGGTCCCATGAGGCTTGCTACTGTTTATTTAGAACTTGCTATGGACCAGTCACTCAGAGGGAACTGTTTGGAATGTAGCTCTTGTACATATAGTCCTCCAAGAAATACCTCAGAGAATTTAGACCAATCTTCTGATTCAGGAGGAACTGGTGGGTGGAAATGAATAGGGAGGGGACTCAAGTCAAGAGCAAGTTAAGTGAAATATGGGTTCTGTCAGCCCCTGGAACCTATTTGGGGACTTTGGGATATGGGGGTCACATCACACCCTCCAGGGTTAGGCATGTGCTGATTCAAATTATTGACTGAAAGGATTAAAAGAACCAGATTGAGTTTATCTGTAGAGCAGCCTCACATTTGGTGTGTTTTATACAATTGTTTCAAGGGAGCCCTGGACCCAGCTGTCCAGGGAGAGGCCGTCATCTGAAGATGGCTGTTATCACAGGTCAAAACTCACGTCTCAGAAAATGTGGTGCTATCTCTGGGAAGCAGGAGGTAACATACATTTTGTTCTCATCACAGAGACAAGAAAATTCCCTTTCAGAAATGGTGCTGCTGGGAGCCGGTGTGTGAGGAGCACAGGGCAGACCCTTGTTGATTGTGGAGACAGGAGTGAAGACAGGGCCAGCTATTTTGAGCATCAGTGTGTAGTCGTTTCCATGGATGACCATTGATAATGGTAAATTAGACAAAAGCAAAGTGCTTCATGGTGCCTGGCCAAATTACACATCTGGTTGATCAAATTCTAATGTCAGCATCTGAAAGTCTAGAAAACTGGCTGAAGAATGTGCACCCCACCCTCATTTACACTCTGTCTTGGAGGTACTGAGCTGTATGGAAGACAAGGTGCTCTTTAGTCACTGACTGAGCTTCCCTCTGAACCATGTGTCCTGCTTTGATTGATGCCACTTCTTTTGAGGGAAGGAACCACATCAGGCCCACCTACGGCCCCTATCTTAGAATGGAGTCTCAGGGGCTTGACTTGGGGGAACTAGAGAGTTTACCTGAAATGGCCAAAAGCAAAAAGATTTAGACTATGTGCAAGATAAATATGATGGAAACTGAGTGATGGGGATAAGAGGAAGTCTTTCTTATTCATTCATTCAGCATCTCATAAATATATACTGAGCACTTACACTGGGCCAGATTCTGCAACGAGTGATGGGAATTCAGTGGTGAACAAAACATGGGTCCTGCCTGCAAGTTCTGGCTAACGGGCATCATGGTTTAGCCCTGTAGGGATAGCTGGTGGTTGCCCATTCCGCATCCATTCCCATCACATCCCTCCCAAGCCATACTTCACTTTACTCTGGAGGCCTGGGGTTTGAGTGGGTATGATTTTACTTCCAGCTCTGGAGATGGGCCCCACTAGCTGAGGTTAATCATTGTATCCAGAACTGCAATTAGGCAACAGGACTCCTGCCTTGGGCCACACACTTCAGAGTGCCCAGCTTTTACCCCATTTCAAGCATGCATTTTACTATAATGTGAGAGTCTGGGGGACTGGGGGGACAGACCCACAAGGAGCCTACAGCTCCCCTTATAGAGCAGGCCCTTGGTATCAGGGCTCCACTTCCTGGGCCTGCACTGGTCTCTTGCCCAGTTCTGTCCTCCCAGAGGCAGATCGTGTTGCCAGTGGGCCCACACCTAGGCCAGGTATGGAGCTTGAACATGAGGACAGGGGTATCCACATGCATGTGTATAAAGCCCTTCACCATGTGGATGGAGCATGAGATGGACGAGCAAAGGGCAGGGCGGGGTGGGGGGGGGCTATTGCCTAGAAGCCTCTATTTGTACACTTGCCTGGAAGCCATAAATATTCATGTAAGCCTAAGATATCACATTTTCATCAACCCCACAAATGGTTCAGGAGTGGGCAAGGAACCCAAGTTAATTCAATCAAGTGAACTTCAGGAATTTTGTGGATTGTGACAGAAGGAACCTTTTAGAACTACTCTTGCCTAAAGCCAGCCCTACATCTGAAGGTTTTGGGCTTTGTAAGTCAATCAATTCCCTTTATCATTTCAGCCAGTTTAAATTGGAGTTTCTGTTTCTTACAACCGAAAACATCCCAGTAGGGTATCAATCCCATTTCTATCAGCTACCAGCTGAGCTACAATGAGCCTGCAAATCATTTTTATCTCAACAAGGCTGAATTTCCCCAAATGTACATGAGGATGATAACTCAAATGTTGCTGGGTGGCTGGGAGGAAGGAGTGAAATCATGTGTGGAAAAAATTGCCTAACCTGGCATGAAGTATGTGCTTGGTAAAGGTCACTTCCTTTTTGATCAATGTGGACCAGAAAACTCAGGTGAAGCTTCTAGAGGAGTCCACGACAGTCACTCTTTCATGTCACAAACCTTTACTAGGCCCCTCCCAGTCATCAGGCTCCACATTAGGGTTTAATAGCCAAAGATGAATGAGCCAGAGGCTCTGCCCTTGAATGGCAGACAGGCTCATGGACTGCAAGGGAGAGAGACGAGTCCTCAATCACATCAGCATGGATGAGGCTGTGCTCACCTGTCATTCCCAGGACCTACTCAGGGCCTGGCACAGAGGAGATGCTCCCCAGTGTTTGCTAAATTAATAGGATGTGAAACAAACCAGGCCTTAAAGAACAGGTTGGATATGCATAAATAAAGAGAAATTTGGAAGGCATTTTATGTTAGAAATTGCTTTTGGTTGTTATCAACAGAAACCTAACTTTCATGGCTTGTACACACAGAGATTTCCTCTCTCCTGTGAAGTTCAGAGATTATATTCCAGGGCTGACATGGTGGCTTCAAAGGACCCTTGCTTTTTCTACCTTTCTGCTTGGCCGTGTGTAGCCTTCCTGTCAAGGTTTCCCCCAAAGGTCCTAGAAGGCTACTACAGTTCCAGCCATTCTATCCATATTCCAGGTAGCAGTTAGGAGGAAGAGGAAAAGTGGAAAGACAAAAAGGGGCTTACCCCAGCTGTCCTTCCTTCTCAGAGGTCCCTCCCTCTAAACTTCCACTTAAAATCATTAGCTAGAATTTAATTCTATGATTACACCTACTTGCAAAGGAAATGTTGTTAGCAAAGCACAATGGTGTCTCCATAATACAGGTCTATTGGCAATAAAGGGGAGGAAGATGGATGCTGGGGAGAAAACCAGCTGCTGCTATCACCAGTGGGCACCATAAGAGCAGAGATGAAGATGCAAACTCTTATATATAGAATGGATAAACAAGGTCCTGCTGTATAGCACAGGGAACTCTCCATTCAATACCCTGTGATAAACCATAATGGAAAAGAATATAAAAAAGAATATATATGTGTATATATATATATATATATATATATATATAAAACCGAATCACTTTCCTGTACAACAGAAATTAACACAACACTGTAAATCAACTATACTTCAATTAAAAAAAAAAAGATTAAATAGCCCATGACCAGGAGCAGGGAGAGGATAGATTTGGTTGGAGTGGAAGGTAACAAAGAGGTCAGGATTTCAAACTTTAGAATGAGAAATACCTGGAGGGCAGTTCCAATGTCGGATTGCTGGACCCCACCTCCAGGGTTTCTCATTCAGGAGATCTGGAGTGAAGCTCTAAAATTTTGGATTTCTAACAAGTTGGCAGATGATATTGATGCTTCTGGTGTGGGGACCACACTTTGAGAACCACTTTAGGATGAAGTTAGGACTTCATCCTCTGAGTAACATGGACCCCCTTAAAGCTTTTGAGCTGGGAAGAAAAACAATGAACTAACTGATTTATGAGGACTTATCTGTCAGAGGTCTGTAGGATGGGCTGGAGAAGGTAGAGATAGAGGCAGAGGCTGAGACAGTAAGAAGGCAGGAATCAAACCAGCATTGGAGTTGTGCTCAGCTAGGCTTAACTGTATTATTTATAGCAATCCCATGAAGATGCTGACCTTCAAACCCCAGCTGTATCAGCTGTGGGGAAACCAATCAAGCTAACTGCCTTATGCCCAAGACAACCCTGTTATTGAAGGTGTATTAATATTAATGATTGTTTTTTTTCAATAAGCAAAAATGATATAATGACATGTGTCCCAGTCTCCCTATCCTACCCAAATGCAGCCCAAAGAAGTTTATATTGAAAAATGAGAAGCAGCTGGGTGGGACTCACAAACAAATTATCAGGTCATGATTAGAAGAAAGAAGATGGCAGAGAGACTAGGTCAATGGATCCTTATTCCTTTCAAAACTGAGTCTCCCCTGGTTTCTGTTTGTTTTGCCCTCACCTAAGTTTGGGGTTTGCTTTTAGGACTGAAACATACAGGGAGGCAGGATAACCAATTGAAGATTTAAACCAACTTCAGTTTAGCCCTAGACCTAGCTGCGAAGCAGGGTTGGTGGCCAGTCTCTAGGGAAAGTCATGCTCTGGAGAGTTTGACAACCAGAATGTGGCTAGATTTCAGCCTCCATTTGATCACTTGGCCAAAGCCCTTGTGCAGGACACAGCTTGTAGAAGGGTAAGAGGTGGTCAGGCTGTGAGAGGAGACGTACCCTCAGGAGCCCTGGGTTTCTCTATCAGATGGGATGGTAGGCAAGGGCCTCAGAGTTTTGGGGCAGATTAAGTGAATAAACAATATAAAGTACCTGGCACGTGGTTAGTAACCAACAGCATCAGTTTCCTTCTAGATTTCCATTTGAATCAGTGAGAGTAGCTGGATGGGTTAAGCCTCTTTGGCTGCAAGGGAATCATCTGTTCCTCCAAATCTTGGCACAGCTGCCCATGCTTAGCATTTGCAGCAGCGTGCCTGCTGCATCTCCGCCAGCATCTCATCGGCGTGAAGAAAAAGCGACGCGGGGCGCAGGACGGGAGACCAGCTGAGCTTCCGCAGTCAGCACATTAGCTCCTTAATACTGCCAGCTTCAGGGGTCGCCAAGACCCAACTGGGAGTCTGAGATCCCAGTGCCTTCCCTCCCTTTTCATTAATTTCCTAAGCCCTAACACCACCGAGATAATGCCCCGCCAGGTGCGGGGACTTCTCGAAACAGCTTTGCCCTCCGATCCAACGCATAGCGTGGTCCCTGCATACTTGGCGCAGGTGCTGGAGAGGCCAGGAAGGCAGGGGCACGGGCATCATTTCAGCAAGCCCTGTAGGTATGAGGCGATGTGGCGAGCTTTCACCGCTGATGACTCTCTTTCTAAAGGCGCCAGCCAAGAGGCTGAAGCACCAAATCCCAATTAATTCACAAAAGAAGTAGGAGCAGGCGGAGGATGAGTGGGGAGGGAGGCTCTGGGAGCGCTGTCTACCCTACTTGCCCAAGGCTGAGCAAGGGTTGCTGGATGGGGACTTTTCTCCTCTTGGTCCAGGAACAATTGTAACAAACGCTGAGCATCAATCACGGGCCAGACATGGGCAATCCAGAGACGAAAGAGACCTGCTGAGCAAGCTCACTTTTGAGTCGGGGAGACAACTGCCAACAGCCCCTAGCCTACAATGGTGCAGGAGCTCTAATAGAGCTCAATGGTGGTGTTGTGAGTACAGGAAGGAGGGACGTATTTCTGCCTGCAGCGATGGGGAGGCTTCAGAAAGGAAGGGGCACTGGAGCTGATTCCCAAAGGATGGGCAGGAATTTCCAGGCAGAGAAGATGGGAATGGCATTCCAGGGGCAGGAACAGCATGTAGCGGCCAGAGTCCTGAAATGTGGTGGGGAGTGGAGGAACAAGTAGGGAAATGACGCCAGCAAAGTAGTGGCACTGAAAAGGGTCTCCTACACTGACAGACTTGTCAGGGGACCAAAGGAGGGAGAAGTCTTGTAGACGCAAAGAGGAAAATCCTTAAGCTGCTCTGTAACACACACATACACACACAAACACGCATCACGCACTTTCCCCATCCCCATTTTGTGGGGTTAGGGAAGGGCAGGCTGGTAGGATAATGAACTTCTAGGAGTTAGGTGCTTGATAAGATATCCAGGCCAGCAAGATGGAGAGAGTATATCCTAAACTCTGAGATCAGTGCAGAGGGCAAAGAGCTGGGAATGGGAGGTTAAGTTAAAAGATCTGGAAGAAGGCAGTGGAACAGGAGGAAAGAGGTTGGGCAAGAGGTAAGGGCATCTGGAATTTTACCATGCCTGGGGCTCTTTATCTGCATTTTATGCAGTATCAGTGACAGGGCATGATCCCCCACTAATTATCTGGATTCATTTGTCATTAAAGATCATCTGACCCGTGCCCCTGACCCTTCCCTATATGTAGACATTAGTGTCGGGAAAGGCAGCAGGCAGGGAGCTACCAGGAACGTAAAGCCTGGGTCTTGTAGGTACAATGTTGTTTAAGTTCATGATTATGGGTTATGTAGGGTCTGGCCCAGCTCAAGGGCTTGGAATTATGAGTGTAGGAACTAGATTCAGGGCTCAGAGTTGATGTGGGATCATTCTCCAGCCAATCAGAGAAAACCTGCATCATGCCAGTTTGTTTTCTCCCAAAACCATGTGATGGAGAGAGAAAACACAGGTGAGCCCCACCAATGATGTGAAGAAACATGCACCTGGGGCTTCTGTGAATAGGAACTGATTTTTCATTGTGTAATAGTGATGTCTAAATAGTCCAAATGGTGTCCCTGAGACCCTAAAGCACAATGGGCTGGGAAGGGTCATGGGAATTCAACCCAATAAACACTGTTTCATACCTCCTGAGGCAGCACTGTGTTCGACACTGAGAAAGAGAAGAACAATATCAAATCAGGCCTGGCTTTCCTGAAGTTTACAGTCTAGGTGAGAAATAAAAAATTAAACCTTGGTTACAACTGACCTGTGCTAGGTCTATGATTGAAGAAGCATAGGTAGCCATGGAAAGCTATCCCAGGACCCAACAGGGGCTGTGTGAAGGATGTTCCAGGCAGAGGAAAAAGTGTAGCAGGGCTCTAAGATCACAGAGACTGGCACAGACAAGCAGGGAGAAAAGTGCAGTACAGCTGGATGGAGGGCATATGCTGGGCTGGGAGGTAGGTGCAGGCCAGAGTGGAATCCCAAAGCCAGGACCAAGAGAATGGGCTTTACATAGAAATCATAGGAAGACACTGGAGATGGTAAAGCAGGGGAACAGTATCACCTTCTGGGGCAAATTACTCTGCCTTGTGGAGAAGGAGCTAGAGGGTAGCAAGAGGGCAGACAGAGCTTCACTTAAGGGATTACTGTGTAGTTCAGGCAAGAGATGATGGGACCTGGATTTGAACATAGCAATGGAGGTGGAGGGAAGTACAAAGACACCAGAGATACTTATGGAAGTAGCATGGGCAGAATTTGGATACTAAATTATGATGCAGGCATGGGGGTGAAGGAGCTTGTAGTAGGCTGAATACTGGCCCCCAACAGTATCAGGTCCTAATCCCTGGAACCTGTAAATGTTACTTTATAGGGCAAAGGCACCTTGCAGGTGTCATTGAGTTAAGGATCCTAAAATGGGGAGATTATCCTGGATTATCCAGTGAGTCCTAAAAGCAATCACAAGCATCCTGTGAGTGAGAGGCAGAAGGAGATTTGACACAGTCACAGAAGGCAGTGTGACCATGGAGACAGAGATTAGAGTGATGTGGCCACAAGCCAAGGAATGCTGGCCAGAAGTTGGAATAGTCAAGGAACGGGTTCTTCTTTAGAGCCTCCAGAGGGAGCGCAAACCTGTAGGCACCTTGCTTTCAGCCCAGCAAAACCAGATTTGGGGCTTCTGGCATCCAAACTGTGGGAGAAAAATTTTGTTGTTTTAAGTCACCAAGTTGTGGAAATTTATTTACAGCAGACACAGGAAACTAATAGAGAGCTGAAGAGTAAACTCTAACCATCAGTTTCCTAGTATGGACAACTGGGTGGACACTGAACATGGAAAACCCCAAAGGAGAAGTAGGTAGGTAATAGTGGTTTCCAGAATGGCCATGGTAAATGTAAGGGTTTTGTGAGCTATTGGAGGGTAGATGTCCAGCAGGTGATTGGAAATACAGCTTTGATGCTCAGGACCAATGTCTGGGCTAAAGTCTGAAACTTATGAGTCATTAGCATTTAGAGAGTAAGTAAAGCCATATTGGTGGATGAAATCACCAGGGGTGATGTGGTTCTCACCCCTAGCAACACATTAGGATCACCTGGGCAGCTCTTTCAAATGCCTGAGCTCCCTTCCTGGCTATTCTAATTAACTCAGCCTGGGTGTCCAAGCCTTCCTATTTTTTTTTAAAGCTTCCCAGGTGATATTAATGTGCAACCAGAGTCAAGAGCCACTGGTGTAGAAAAGAGAAAGGAGCTGAAGACAAACACCTCGGAGCAGTGGTTTTCAAAGTGTGTGCCCTGGACCAGCAGCATCAGCAACACCTGGGAGCATAGTAGAGATGTAAATTCTTAGGACCCACCCCAGACCTACTGAATTAGAGTTTCTTGGGGGGGGGGGTGGCCCAGGAGCCTGTATTTTAACAAGCCCTCCAGAGGATTTGGATGCACGCTCACATTTCTGAGAACCACTGGGTTAAAGGATGGTCATCAGAGACAAAGAAGCCCTTCCTCCAAAAAAAAGATTGAGTACAAGTAGCCAGCAAGGTGTGTGGAGATCCAGGAACATGTGTGAACTGGCATCAAAAGGAGGTGGCATTTTTGCAAAGGGAGCAATACTGCCAAAAGGTCAGATCTACATCATTGGATGCAGTGACCATGGATGTTAGTCCTTGTTGACCTTGACTAGAGCACTTTCAGTGGGGTAGTGGGATTATGGTAGATTGCAGAGACCCAGGAGTGGGTAAAAATGAGGAATTGGAAGCAATGAGTAAAAAACACTATTTTAAGAAAAGAGGGAAGAAGAATGGGACCAGCAGCTAGAGGGGAGATGTGGAGCCTAGGGAACTTGTTTTTCACTTATTTTTATCTTTAGGGTAGAAATGACTTCAGAATCTTTGAACGTGGAGGGAAAAGGAGCAGGAGAGAAGGAGAAGTTGAAGATATGTGGCCAAAGGGGGGATAGAGCAAGGGTGAAGAGAAGGCAGGAGGGAATTAAGTCCAAAGCACAGGAGTTGGAGCGGCCTTGGATGCAGAGGGAAAGGAGAAATGGTACACTGAGGTATAAATCCATTAGCAGGTGTGAGGAAGCCTGAGGACATTTTGAGGACATTGGCTTGAGGTGTTACTTTTCTCTGGAGGTAGACTGTAAGTAAGATCAGCTGCTGAGACAGGGTGGGTGTAGGTGTGATCAATTAAAGCCACTGAAGAATGGGGACAGAGGGTTGACAGGAGAAAATAGAAGTCCTCCTGGGCAGTGTCATAGCTCTACTTCTGGTTGAATATTGGGAATTTATCTTGGCCCCAATTTGCAGGCTTGTGTGATATTTTTGTTTTCCTTTCACAATGCTCAGCAGAAAGGGCTAAGAGTTGAAGTGGTGCATGGCTGGATTTTGCCAGGAGGGTGAGATGAAGGGGCTTGAGTTGAGGATGCTGGCAAGAGAGTGGCTGACACTCTGGATGGATCCCGGACTCTGGGCAGGGAGGATGGGAGTTGCTGATAGACAGAGGGAAATAGATAGGTCAAGGGACAGGCTGTCTGAAGGAGGATGAATGTAACTAGTGACACACGTGAGCAGAGATGGGGTTGTGATCAGAGAATGGGATGTCTGAAATGTTATGATTTCAGAGGTGGATTCTAATAGAAGCAAACTAGAGATACACTGGAACTGGTATCTGGTGGACCAGGGAAAAGAGTGTGAATTCAGGTCACCAATCCAAACAGATCCAGGTAAAGGGGCAGGGTGAAGCCAGGAAGCTGAAAGACAGAGGAGCTGGGCTGTGCTCACTGGGGTTTTGGGGGAGGGGAGGTGCCAGGGGGCCCCCTCAGAGGGGTGTGACGGGGTGCTCCAGAGACACCCTCTTGATGGGAAGTATCAAGTCCCCCTGGAGTTGCATTGTTCTTGCCTTGCACCTGACCATTGCCACAATGCATCATTGCTGTTGCTGTTAATAACAGCTGGTGTGACCTATCCAAATTAATATACGACAAGAGTTAACATCTGTAACTGCCCTCATCTGAGTCCCCATTTTGGAGACAACAGGGGTGGGCAGGAGGGAAGTGGTAGCAATTTCTCAGCTCTTTCTCAGCTCCCATTTCAAAGGGTTTCCCCTCCCCCTTCTCCCTCCCAAGCTGGCACCGAGGGCAGAGGGGAGCTGGCATAGCCCCGCAATGGTGAGGAGGGACCCTCTGGTCACCCACTCCTCTCGGTCCACATGCACCCTGCTAGGTGGCCCCTCCTCTCACGCCCTCACTGGGTTTCCTGTGCTGGTGTTCACTGAGGGGCAACCGCTACTGTCTGTTTCTTGGGAATCCTGTTGAAGTCCAAGGTGACATCTGGAGTCCCTGACATAAGCCCCCACTTAGGTCCCCACATGCTGGGGCTACTTCCCAGTGATATTCTGCACACTGGGATCTCTCATTAATTTGTGTCCCCCACCAGGGGAAACAAGCAGGAACTTCCGGGGCCCCAGATGCCATGGGAACTGGGCAACAAGGGAGCTGGGCCCTCTCTCGGGGGCAAACATCCCCAGCTTTCAGCCTGGCGCCTTCCGTACTGGTCCAAGCCGAGAGCAGGCCTTCTCCAAGAGGCTGCAGTTCTCCTGGGCTACCCTCTGAGAAACAGGGAGCAAGCCCTCCTATTCTGAGACTCATCCAAATTCTCGAATGTTTCTACAAATCCTCCTCAGTCTCCCCAAGGAATCAGAGGGGGAAGAAAGCAAGGACATTCATGTCTGACCCCTTGCTCTTCACCCTCCCCCTTTCTCTGCCCCCCAGCAATGGCGGGCCTTCTGCTTCCTCTTCCTTTCTGACAAATCTTACTTCCTCCACGTATTTGGTCTTCCCTCCCTCAGGCAATGAGGGCATAAAAGTCAACAGAAGAAAACTGGATTTCTTTCTTCTTCTTTTTTTTTTTTTTCACTTTTTTTGCCACACCACAGCATGTGGGATCTTCCACAACAAGGGATTGAACCCACGCCCCCTGCATTGAAAGTACGGAGGCTTAACCACTGGACCAGGGAATTCCCAGAAAACTGGATTTCTGAGAAGACAGAAAACTTTGACGGGTATTTTGAAAATATTATTCCAGTTACACTAATAACCAATAACAGTGTTAAGAGACTTATCTATACTGTTTCATAAAACTGCAGAAAAGCCCTGTGAGGTAGTGCTGTTATCATCATTTCATAAACAGGGAAACTGAGGCTCAGCAAGGCTAATAACATGTCCAATATCACACAGGTAGTAAGTGATGGAGGGAGGCCTCCAACCAGGTCCACGTGATCCAGAACCGGAGGTCTTAACCACTATATACACGGCCTCAACTAGCCCAACCAGCTTCTGTCTGTCTCCAAAGTCCAGAAACCATGGATCTTGTTTTCATTCTCTGTCCCTGGGGCCCCAAGGGTAACACTTTCTGCATTTTCCCCTAACAGCAACTGAAGGAGGTAAAGGAATATTTCACCATCTCTCCAATGTCTGAACCATTGGGAAGGAAGATAGGGTTAATATTCATCCAGGTTGACCAAGATCAGTCATATCAATTGTTAAAATATTGAAAGTTGAATTGTTAAAATACTTCTATTCCAGTTGGTAAATAGCTGCAGTCCTCAAGTACCCCCCACCCCCGACCCTGCCCAAGTGCCATCCTCCAGTGTCTCATTTTGATTGGTTGTAACTCAAGCTATACACGTTGATAAATATATTGAATATTACCCCTAAAGGCAGAAAAGAGGGGCTTGCCTGGTGGCACAGTGGTTAAGAATCCACCTGCCAATGCAGGGGACATGGGTTCGAGCTCTGGTCTGGGAAGACCCCACATGCTGCGGAGCAACTAAACCCATGCGCCACAACTACTGAGCCTGCACTCTAGAGCCTGCGAGCCATAACTACTGAAGCCCATGCACCTAGAGCCCATGCTCCGCAACAAGAGAAGCCACTGCAATGAGAAGCCTGCACACCGCAACAAAGAGTAGCCCCTGCTCACCCCAGCTAGAGAAAGCCCACACCAGCAACGAAGACCCAGTGCAGCCAAAAATTAATTAATTAATTTTTTTAAAAAAGCAGAAAAGAGAAGTTTTACCCTGCTAGGATTGGACATATATGTATAAATGCTACCTTGAGCTACTGACGATACCATAAAATTGGCATTTTCTGTAACTTTAGTGAAATAACTTGTGTGAAAGCACAGAGCATAATGCCTAGCACATAGCAGGTGTTCACTAAACATTAGCTGAACTATAATCTAAATTATGTTGCTAAAAGTCTCCCTTGAGGGAGAGTTTGGAGCCCAACAATTCCCAGAGTTGATGGAATTGATACTCGTAGCAATTTTCATTTAGGTCCCTGATGTAGAGATATGAATCAGATATGGCTAGAATTGGAACATCTGGATAAGCTAGCAAAGGCAATTGCCTGGCCATCAGAACCACTGGACCTGAATGGGGACTAGCTGACAGGCAAAAGCAAAGTGAAATAGGAAAGAGATTTGTGCCAGCAGCAGAAGCCAATTGTACTAACCACCAAGTCCTCCCTGTGGACAGACGTTGGTCCCTGTCATTTACTGAGTGCTTTATCCTCTTTTAATCCTTAAACCCACTGTAGAAAGAGTCCCAGATTCCCATTTTTGATGTTTGGAAATTGGAATTTAGAGAGGGTTGATAACTTGTCCAAGGTCCATGGCTATTAAGACCTGGAGTCAGGAAGCCCATCCACTCTATCTGGTTCTATAGCAGTTAGTCTGTCTCCTCCACCACAAGCCTAGGTGTTCCCCTTATACACTACTGTGGTTTGTTTTAACCAACCCTTAGAAGGAAATCACGAAAGTAATGGTCCAAATATTCACATATTCCCAATTAGACATGTTTTTAGTAGAACTCACCCACAATCCAGAGAGTCCAGCAAGGTCTGTTATGATGGGAAGAGTAAGGAGATGCAAAGAACCAAACATACACACCTACACCTGCCAAGAGAAACAAGAAAAGACGACATCAGTTGACAAGACCCATGACAAACACTCACTGCCTTGAGTGCTTCCATTTGGGTGGAGAATTGGATGGTGCCACAGACATACTTTGCCAATGGATGGCATCTCTGGATGAGCAGGCTTGGTCTTGGTGTAGAAGGGAGCTGTGAATGATGGGGCAGATGGATGTCCGTGGTGAGCCTGGTGGTTGGATTGATGCAGTGGGAGCTTATGTTCCTAGACTGTGTGTGTTTACAACTGGGATCGACACAGAGCTGGTGGGCTGAGGTCTAGACACAGGACGAACTAAGGCTGGAGTCTGTGTGTCCACACAGCATCTCTGATGTCTAGTCTTTGCTAATCTGTGTGTGTGTGTGTGTGTGTGTGTGTGTGTGTGTGTGTGTAGCTATACATGGTTTTCAAAGTGCTGTCTCAAACAGGGTGGCTTTTTAACTGGACGAGGATTTTGAACATGCTGGTAATCTGGGTCCCTGGGTCCCACTCTGTCCATTAGCAGATGGATGAGTGAGGTTACTTTTCTTTTTCTTTCTACCTCAGTGGAATTAGCTACTTTCTAACTGGTCTCCCAGAGGGTGGAAACCACTGTGTCCATGCTTGCATCCACTGCCTCAATTGCCTTTGTAAACACAGATCTGACTATGTTTCTGCTCAGAAATTATCTGAGCCTCTCCACTGCTATAGTTTGTCCATAGATGATATTCTGAGCATGGAAATGTGGCCAAATAAGTTTGGGGGAGATGCTGCAGATAAGATCCTCTCTGTGTTTTGCAATGTACAGTAACATATTAAAGGGAGTACAGACCTGTTTCCTACGTTTTGGGGTCTTCTTAATGAATTGGGCTACAGAAATGTATTGTACTTCCTTTGCCCTTTGAAACATCTGTTAAAATCTCAAGACTAGACCTTATAGAATAAGCTTTGGAAAAGGCCTGCCTAAAAAATAATATCCAGACTGAGTAACTTGACTTTCAAAACCTTCCAGAATCTTGACTTAATATTCTTCAAACGTGGCAAGAGTTCAGGATCAAGAATCAGATCCCAGTTCAAATCCCAGCACTGGCATTTAATCCTATGAAACTTTGGCCTTAATTACTCTCCCATTCTGCGCCACGGTTTGCTTATCTATAAATGGCAATGACTGTGTCTTCCTTGAAGGGTTATTGTAAAGGACTGCATGAGAGAATGAATGTAGAGCCCATAGTAGAATATCCAGCCTACAGAACAGACTCATGAATGGAATTTCTATTATTATAATTATCTTTGATCCAGAAAAGAATGAGACCATTTCTGAGCGCACAGTATCTGGCTTCCTCTAAAACTTCTACAGAATCAAATAATCAGACTCCTGATAATGACAAAAGCAGTGAAAATAACTGACCAGGGTGCTGAACACATATGAAGACTTCTAGGGGTTTTCAGTGCCAGAAAAATAACTTGGCTACATGATGTAACTTACTATGAACATCACTGGCTGTGAAAATTAGAAGACAGAAGGTCTGCATTTTCTGGCCCTGGAGCTACCTATAACTTGGTGTGGGACCCTGGGAGAGAATCTTGGCCTCTGAGGGACTCAGTTTCCCCTTCTGCAAATGAGGACATTGGGTGGTAAGATAACTAAGCTCCCTACCAACTCTAAGTCCATGGGGAAACCCTCCTTCTCTATTGTCTCAGACATGTGTTAGTTAGCTCCTAGTGTGGCATTTGCTCTGCCACTCTAAGGGCATCACACTGAGATCGACACACCAATTGTGTTGCCTTATACCACAAAGGACCACACTGGACCATCTGCTCCCCAGATCTGCCTGTGTGACTCAGGTCATAGCAGCAGAAACTTGCTCTGAACGTGAGGGTCAGTCAAGAGGAAAGGCAGAAAGAGAAGGTTTTTCCTTTCTACTGATTTGGTGTCTTTGTCTTGTCTGTGGCTCACTTGGCACCAATAAATGAATCCCTGGGGTGGCAGTAATGATTGGGATTTTGGTTTTATGATCTGACCATGTAGTAATCTCTGTAGAGGGAAGTTAGAGTCTCTATTGGGTGAGATAGGTGATAGATTACCTAGTTTGTCTATTTGACTATTTTAAGCTCTGCTCAATTAAGAATTTCAGCCTACAAGGAAGGAGATTGGCTCTTTTAAATATGGACCAGTGAATTTTTGTGTTTCTGTATTTACTTTTGACTTCTGGCTAAAGTTGTAGAGCTGAAGCTACAAATTCTCTATATGACTGTTAGTCCATAAATGAAAAAGGCCTTGATTTCTCATTTGTAAGAGTATAAAATATTTTCCTACTTCTGGAAGATAATATGTTTCTTAAATTATAGGATCACTCTTCTGACTTGTTTATAAACAAAAATCAACATATAAGTGGAATATTCCTAAAATTCCCAGGAAATAGAAACATTGAATTCCTGATACTTCGATATGCTAGACCTGAAAAAAATCCATCTTACATAAACTGTTAGCTCAGAAACATTGTAGGGAACCAAACACATAATTACAGAAAATTTTGGCAAATCACAGTTCAAGAAACACTAGCTATATCTTTTCTCTGATTTATCAGTGTTAAGTGTAATACAATAGTACATTTTATTTTACTTGGGTATGTATTCCTAACAAAATCTGAGTCTCCTAAGTTTATATAAGTTTACTAATCAAATAAACTAAGATTACTCCCAATGAGGTTTAAGATTATGAAAAATGTAAATTTGCATTCAACTGAATTGAGTCATTATCTGACTTTTTCATATCAACAGTAATTATATTTTGTATTGAACCAGTTTAGACAATTTCCAACATCTTTAGGTGAATTAAAAGCTTGGACATATATCAGAGTGAGCTAATTAATGGTTAATTCTTAGACACCTAGCTATTTTCAAAATAAGATAGAATAATGAGACTTTGATTACAAATTATAATTTAAAGTATATGTGCTTTTGCTTCTTATTTTTATAAGCTATACAGCTAAATCTTTGCGTCATGTTAATAAATGTATTCATCTTAAAGTGTAAAAGTGGTGTCTGTAGCTATATAAAATTGTGTTGTATGTATCACAAGTTCTGTTAGTCTGCTAAAATACTCATATATGACAGACAGTCCTCCATTACCTACCACCTAATTTGCTCTGTGAAATAGAAGTTAGTTACTTTAGTTAGAAGTCATAATTAATATGGATGGTTGAGACAATACTAGGAGCGATGGTGACAGAAATACAAGTGCCTGTGTGCTTTCACTTTTTAAGCAAGTCTATTCCAAGATATAAGGGAAGGACACAACTTGGAAAGTGAAATCTATTTGCCTTGGTTTATAACACCTGACACTGAAAAGAAGCCATGAAAATGTTAACATTTTGACAAAGTTCTCCCAGCTTTGAAGGGCTGGCTTCCTTGATTTACTGACCAATGTCATTATCCATAATATAAAAGAATATTCTTTACCTTCTGTGTAATCTTCCTAGATAGCAAAGATTCTTTGTCTTACCAGAATAATTTTCTATCCCTCTATCTGAGCTTTATGTTTACTTTATTTTGTCCTTGATTATGAAAAAGCAGTTCATCCCATAAAAATAGCTCAGATGCTTTATAAGCCTGTTATTTAAAAATATTTAATAATCACTTTGATAAATAGGTAGTCAATTATTCTTTTTCAAGCATCCAATGATCCTATCTTTTTGTTTCTTTGTTTTTGTGCGGTACGCGGGCCTCTCACTGTTGTGGCCTCTCCCGTTGCGGAGCACAGGCTCCGGACGCACAGGCTCAGCGGCCATGGCTCACGGGCGCAGCCGCTCTGCGGCATGTGGGATCTTCCCGGACCGGGGCACGAACCTGTGTCCCCTGCATCTGCAGGCGGACTCTCAACCACTGCGCCACCAGGGAAGCCACCAGGGAAGCCACCAGGGAAGGCCCCAGTGATCCTATCTTAATCAAGTATCTGAATATCCTCTGGCAACTCTTTAAATTTTTGCCTTCCCTAGATTGGATCCTAATTTAGAATAAAATAAAATGTTCAGGATATTTTCTAGACCTATCTTTGAAAATTCCCAGTAGACCACTGGAAAATTGCAAAGATTTGTACTTTCACCTTATAAAAAGAGAAGTACTAAAAATAACTAGGTTTGTTTGGAGTGATTCATTGATTCTCTGGTTGGATTCACTATTGTAAGAGATGCATTTGAAGAGTTGTCAACTCAGGAGGGCTGCTCTGTCTCCCCTGCTGAGACATGGTCCTGCTTCCCAGTCTGGGCAACAGTGAAAATGGCCTGGTTTCCCTCTTCTGTCATACAGCTTCTATAGGATGAGTGGACTTGAGAGTTCAAAGGATTTGGGGGAGGAAGGAGTTCAGTGACTGGAGCAAGTATGAAGAAGAAACTTCTCTTAAATTCCTTCTCTCCTCTCCATGCTCACAGGCCCACCATTTTCCAGATGTTTCCTTCTAGGTGGAAACAGAGTGACCTATGTAAATCAAAGACTGGCAGAACCACTTGGATGGATGAGTGGGGGTGTAGGGTGAATGTGTAGGTGGGTGAGTATGTGGGTGGTTGGATGGCTGGATGGGTGGATAGGTGGATGGGTGAATGGATGAGTGGGTGGATAGGTGGATGGATGGATGGGTAGATGGGTGGATAGGTGGGTAGATGGAGGGGTAGATGGGTGGGTAGATGGGTACATAGATGGGTAGGTGGGTGTGTGTGCTACAGCAGGGATTTGACCTTACACAACTATAAGCAGTCCCTGTGTGGCTGTTGTCTGACACTGCACTTGAAGTCCTCAGAACTAATAAGCAGGCAGGGAAGATGGGTATAATATGAGGGAGATCAAGAGCAAATTGGAACTCACAGGCTGGACTAAAACGTGCGTCAACCTTGATGACCAGGCCACCTGCGGAAGCTGACCTTAGGCCACAGGGAAAATTCAGCTGTTCTTGCACACCCTAAGAAATTTTGTGAGTTTCTCAGGTTCGCTCTACCATATTTTCCAGGACACCATTTTGCTCCCACTGTAGTTTATCCCTAAATTTATCTGAGGGTCCTGTTGAGTAGGCATCCCTCTAGTCAGCCTGAGGGGACAATTCACAAGGACCCACACCTCTTTATTTCTCTCTGATTGTTCTCTCCTGCCCTCAGGCTGTGGAGATGTTATCTAGTCTGTGTTTGGAGAAGAAAAAGAGCTGCTTGGCAAACAAACATCCTTCCCAAATATTCCTGCCATACTCTGGTGCAGTGGTTCTTTAATCTTTAAAGCCAAGTATGTGATGTCTTTTCCTCTGGCTCTGCCGTGGTCATCACTTTCGGGGGAACTGGGCTTACATCTGACTGCTGGGGCTGAAGGGTTCAGAAAGGGTGATGGAGGGAGGAGAGAAAGCAAGCAGGACATTTGGAGCAAATGGAGAAATTTGGAGTCGAGTGGTACTCATCAATTAATACTCCAGAATTGTATCTACCGCAAAAATACTAAAAAACAGAGGACTGCCTGAGTAATAATTTCAACAAATAACTTACTCCTTTCCAGTAAAGAAACAAACCTCTTCCCACTATACCTACTATACACACTGCCTTCGAATCCACTGAGACATTGCCCTTGACTGTGAAAGTAACACTTAGGCATGGTTGTTGGAATTGGAACCCACCATGGACCCTGAGCATCATTGTATGTTCTTGCTAAGGGTGCCAGGAATGCAAGGCACTGACTGCTCTTTACCTGGACTACTTCCCAGAGCTGTGTCTGCAATGATTAACCTTAAGGGAAGAGGTAGCATCTCTCTCCCCAAAGCCGGCTTTCTTCCCCTCCCTATAAAAGTGATGAATCCTCCAATCACAGTGTAACATAATTCACTGCCTGTGAAGCAGCCATCCAAGCCCACCTATGTCACTCCCCTTTACCTCCATGGGACTGTAGGTCATGGAGAACTGGTACAAACAGAAGCTCCAGCTACAGATTTTGCCATGAGTAACAAAGTCCTTTGTCTCTGACCCAGGAGTGTCATGTCTTCTGCCAGCATCCATGGAACCGTGATGTGTGAGCTTGTAAGTAGGATAAAATCCCAGACCATTATCAGTTCTTTTCAATGGTGGCCTCTCAATGCCTTCTCCCAAAGCATGCATGGATCACCTAGACCACCATCTATGTGTCTTAGTGTGACCCTGCTAAGTGATATAAAGAAAAGGTGAAGCAGTTGATGATAACAGAAACCAAAGCCAGGGTGGAAATACAATGTCCACCTCCCACTGGCTGGGCTTGCCTGGCACGTATGCCTAGAAACCCAAAAGCAACATGACAGGAGAGAACAGTTTGATGGTGTCCTGGCCCAGCATATGTGCCTGGATGATTTGGATGCATTCTTGGTGGTTTTAGGAAGAGGGTATCTACAAATGCACTCTGGCTTCTTAGCTTGCTGCTAGCAAATGCTCACCATTCCCAGACTCCAAGCAGCCTTTCTAGATGAGATTTCAAACCTAATTAAGCTTAACATTATCATTGTTTTTATCATATTAAGTTCCCGCTTGGCCCACAGCAACGGGGGGTGGGGGGTGGGGGGGGGAGTCAGTGCTGCATCTTTAAAGAGAAACAACAGATTTTGGTTCAATTAAAAATTCATTAAAATGCAAATTAGTTTGTAAATTTTTTTCTCTCCTTCTGATGATTCCTCAATGTGGCTTTTTAATCATAGTGGGCGCTGAAGGAAAGGTGAATCCGTTGCTAGAAAGGAATAGAGAGGGAGAGCCGGAATTCTGGACCCCATTCACTGTGGCTGGATGCTGATTCTCTGAGAGACTTACCCCTTCTCCTCCTCCTCCTTCCCCCTCCATCACTCTGTTTTCTCCCCAGAGGAGACTAGTTTCATGATTGCTCCCCAGTGCTTGACTGATAACTCCCATCATTTTCCTGATCTCCATCTCGCTGAATCTTAAGGGAAACACCAGAATAAAATGAATAATTACCCTTATCCACCTAGAGCCCCTGGCCATCCCTCATATTTTGATAATGCTCGCGGGGAGCTTTCTCCACTAACAGGACATTGAAATGTGACTGGGGGTTCCTGCGATGACTTAAGATGACAATTAACCCCCCCCAAATGGTTAGCCAGGTAACCTCTTTGCCCAAATCCTACAAAACCACAGAGCTTACAGAGAGACATGCACAAACTAACAAAATGTCTACTATATACAGCACCTGTACGTCTTTGCCCTCACTCTCTGACCAGTCTACCCAGGAATCTTAGTAAGTTCCCTACTGTTAGGCCTGGCATAGGAATGGGGAAACTGAGGCTCAGAGATTTGGGGAGATACATGCCCAAAGTCACATTACTAGAAAGTAGTAGTCAGGACTTGAACCCATATCCCTTGGATTCCAAAGCCAGTGCTCTTTCCGTTACATGAATTCCACGATTCTTTGTTTCCATTTTCACGGAGCTGGTCCGGCTTTTTGTTTCGAGGATTGACCAGCTGTTACCTCCAGTTGATTCTAAGACACGTTGGGAGGTATACACTGATGCTAGCTTTCTAGAGAACATGGTGCCTCAGATCCCAGGAACGATGCTTTCACGGTGCTGCTGGCTGTGGGAAGCAGGCAGCTACTGCAAGTTCATTAGATGCCCTAATTGCTGAGAACACATTCAGGTGGTACGGTAAATGCAACTTAATTGAGAACTAATTAACTTGTTATAGTTATCTCGTCGTTACATGACAATTAAATGTCTAAATATTCTTTTCTTCTCAGATAAAGGAATAAAAAGGAAAATCAGGGGTGAAACTGAATCTCCCGTCAGATGGTAGGGCCTGGGTAGATAGATAACAACACTGCCGGTGCAGCAATGGGGCCTCGAGGTCTTGAAGAAGGAGTCAAGCTCATTAACACCATTTTAAAGGAAGATGTTCAAAGGCAGTGGGCAGATCTTGACTTTCAGAAGAATTCTCCATTAAATCTGGTGTGAAATGGGATTTGGCTTTAAAGGCTCCAAGAGACAGGACCTGGCAAGGACTGTTTCTCCCACCCAGCTTCTCTCTAGCTATTTAAGGTTTGGGCTTTGTATCTTTTTGTTTGCTGATAATCTGCCCTTTTCTGTGAAAATCCAAGGAGACCTTCCACATAACGTAACCTTGTGCTGTTGTCAGGAGCTTATTGCCAGGGCAGGGCTCTGTTTCAGCCCAGCTCTCATGTAATCATTCGCTCTTAATCCGTTTTCAGCCACAATGTCATTTAACCCTCTCCTCGGCCGAGCTTCCAGAAACTCCTCCAAAACGAATCACCAGCAGTGGGGGAGCTGAGAGGTGCCTCCCTGGAGGACCAGGAATGAAGGGAAAGCTAAAAGAATAAGTCTGTTCACGGCACTTTACTCTTTCAGCCCTGATGTTTCTTGTTTAATTATGTGTGTTTAAATCACCAAGAAAAGCAAATTCTGTTTATTTCCATCAGAAACTAAAATCAATATCCGATCCTGGCAGACAAGGGAGTCAGATCCCATTCTCACGGGCTCGTTGCCTTTGGAACTGATGGGCTGGTGAGTTTGGGCCGCCTTGTTGAGATCTGTTGGTATTGCATGAGGAAATTATCTGGCTTTTCATCTTAATGAAAGGCAGACATGGCTGCTTGGAAACACTCCTCTTGACTCTCTCAACCCCTCCAGTTTGACGACAAGTACCCTTTCCAGATTTTTCTGGTTCCTCGTCTCACTGAAGACGGACCCAACCACATCGTTCCCGAGACTTTAACATTCTTCCTTTCTCACAGCCGCTGATTATCTTCTGTTCTGGGTGCTGATAGTGCTGACTTAACTTGCAGCATCGCTAGAGAGAAATTAGGATGCTGAAGGCCCATTCTTTAAGGGGAGCTACTTACCTGGTCTGCCCCCAGCCTGGATGTCCAAACCCCTCTGTCCAGGTATGTTTCTGTAAAAGAACCCTTAGTTCTGGCCTTTGTGAAGACAACAAAAGAATTAATGGAAAATGATGAGCCCACCCTGTGGAAAGCAAAATGATAAACCACTTACTATACAGCCAGCAAAGAGCAAACTGTAAATAACATACAGTGAGATTCTGATAGGAGTTTCCAGTTTCTTCTCACTATAGAACTCGTGCAACCCCTCTTTAGTATCATTAAGAAGCTTGCCTGTCATCTGATTCATCTGGATGTTTTGAAGTTTATTTTACCATCTAGGTTTGGCTACTTTATTTCTGCTGTGTCTCTAACCCCGTTCCTGTCGCACTTCAGTCTGTGCTGGGACACGGCTTCTTTGTATGAAGCCCTTGCTTGCTTCTATTTGCAGAAAACACTCAATCTCTGCTTATACATTTGTTCAAAGTTCACTTTAAGTACAGAGTATTTATCAACTGTATTGCTCAGCAAAGTGTCTGCCGCTGGTTACTCATTAAAGGGAATGGCTTCTCTTCCTATTTTGCATGGTCCCGAAGCTTTCTCTCTGTCTCTCTCATTGAGCGCTCTGTTTTCCTTGGCCAGCTGCCTCTGTTCTCAGACTGCAACCTGATGATTGCGGGCATATTTCAAACCCTCTGCTTCTTGAGGGTGGGGAAGGTAATGACCAGTTTGGGACTGACATTAAAAAGAGCTCTTCTATTGCGTAGAAACATGGTTACTGTGTTGAAATCCTCCTGGCAGAAGCAGCATCCTGGTGAGGGAGGTTTAACCGAAGCTTTGGGGATGGAGGTAGAGGGGGTGGCTACAGAGTGGTGTGGTTTCTGCCAGAGAATGGCTGTCTCAACGCTGGCTGCCCTTTGGAATCCCCTGGGGAGTGTTTGAAATTCTGACACCTCTGTCCCACCCCAGAGATTCTGATTGAATTACTGAGGAGGAGGGAGCCTGAATCAAGGTCGTTTCAAGTTCCCCAGGTGAGACGGAGAACTGCTAGGCTACAGGTTGGAGCCAATCAGAGTCATCAAGAAAAAGTGAGCTTCCCTTTCAGGGGAGAGCAAATCTCAACTTCATGTCCAAAGGACTAGCAACAGGATTGGCATCCACACTGGAAAGCCAAGAGTTCAAAGTGGAGCAGAAATGGAGCACAGTGTAAAGAAAGTCAACCAGACAAGAGCCACAAGGATCCAGAGTGGCCTCTGCAAGGGCCCTGGCTGGTGGGGCTACAGCTGAGACTTGAAGGCCAAGGTATCTAGAGCCCCAGTGTTCAGCTTGGCTTAATGTCTGGGGCAGGACCCGTAAGGACCTGTGACTTCCTGCTTACAGCTCTTAGACACCATTCTGGCTGCAGTAGCTAATGGTTGAGCCACTTCATACCATTGCTACACAGATTATATGACCAATATAATGGTGTAGAATCATAGAGTATTAGAGCTGGACAAAATAATGTAGCCCAACCTTCTCCATTATATCAAAATCAGATCAGAACCTATTTCTCCTCCACTCCACTATAAAGACTTAAAAGACTAAAGTCAAATGTTCATAGAGGCAAGCAGAAATTGTTTGAATTTTTAGTAAGAAAGTTTCAATTATCATCAACTCTATTACTGCGGAGTGGTGGGAAATGGGAATGCATCCCTAAACCAGCCATTCCCAAACTTCAGTGTGCTTGAAACATGCCCAGGGTTGGGAAGGGGAGGTGGGAGAAGGTATGCATGTTAAAAATGCAAAGTCCTGGGTCCACTCCAGAGAGTCTGATTCAGTAGGTCTGGGGCAGGCCCCAAGAACCTCCATTCTTAAGATGTGAGATGCCCTATTATCCGAGGAATTCTGATGTACATGGTACCAAAGCCAGGTTTTAAGAAACACCGGCTCGAGCTGTGATAGAATCACACAAATCCTGGGTAGAAAAGCAGTGTTCCAAATCAGCAATTATCAACCCTGGTTGTCCATAGAATCACCTGGGCAGCATTTTGAAAAATACTAATGCCTGGACCTCAACTCAAATCAATTGAATCAGAACATCTTAGGGCTGAGGCCTTGTATTAGTTAGACATTACTGTAACAATGCTGTGTAACAAACATCTCAAAACTCAGTGGCTTAAAGCAACAAGCATTCATTTCTCCCTCACAGGTCTGTGGGTGGACTGGAGCTTGGCTGATCTACGTTGGGCTCAACTGGGGAAACACTCTGGACTGCAGGTTGTATTCTGGTGAGCTTTATGTATGTTTCATACTCCTTAGAGCAGTGGCTACCCAGGGTACATTCTTCTCATGACCCATCAATGGAGTGTGAGAGACAAGCCAAACTAAGCACATTTAAGGCTTCTGCTCTTGCCATGTCCAGTAACATCCCACAGCCAAGCCCAATATCAACAAGATGGGAAAAAATACTCTGCCTAATGGTCCAAACTACCACAGTGCTCCATCCCAGACCAATTAAATAAAAACTCTGGGGTGGGGTATGGGAACTGCAAAGCCCCTAAAATGTGCAGCTAGAGTTGGGACTCTTTCTTCTAAAGGATGATTCAGGTCCCAAGCAGTTAACTCTGTGTGAAGGAATTACAGTCCTACATATTTGGAATAAAACATGAGAAGTAGCTCCATGGCAATAGGATTATTAATTAATGATAGAGAAAATAATAATAATCAAGCAAAGTACATTATTTGTTCATGTCAGCCCTTCATATATTTGGGCTTAGTTACCATGTTCTGCGCAGCCAACCCCCAGATCCTCTGAGCTGTATGCGGGCGGTTCCACTGCCCACTGTCCACGTGCCATGCTGTCACTCTCTTGCCATTGGTCTCACTCTCTTAATGCATTCTAGACATTTTATATGCACCCCTTAAATATGGGGTCTTCCAGAAAATCCCTCAGTGTGCCTGCTGTGACCTCAACTTGAGAAAAATAAAATCAGCCCCCTTGTCCTTGAGACCAAACTCCTGTTAACTCAGCCCAAGTGAAAGCTCCAGGGAGGAAACAACACCCAGGTCAGGTGCATTGACCCTGGTTCAGTGTCAAGACCAGTTCCTCAACCCTCCCTTTGGGTCTAGTCCCAGCTCTGCCTCCAACACCCTGAGTTCCCTTGGATAAGTCACTTCTCTTGGTCCCAGTTTCCTCATCTGGAAAAAGGATTCTGGAGACAGCCATGCCCTTCCCACTCTGCCCTTGGCAAGTGGATTATGCCAGCCTGAGAGTTGCCCTAGAGGAGTGCTGTTATAATCAGGGGGCTTGAAGGACACTTACCTGGGATTATTTCCCAGCATCACACTTGTGAAATGCTCAGGCAAAGGCTCATGCAGCTCCAGAAAGATTAATTGCTTTGTTGCTGCTAGCGAAACAAGCCACTAACCACATCCTCCCATATGCACAGTGACTGGGTTCCCAGTAAGGAAGCTCCCAGTAAGAAAGAGCTTTAACACAGCCCAGAGCGGGGTCACCTAGGATGTGGTTACTCAGCTATGTGCCCACCTGCCACAGCATCCAGGGAGCCCGCAAGCCTCACTCCCTTTGGCAGTAAAGCTCTGCCTTTGTAGGTACTTCTCACTGCTCCCTGACTTCCTCATCTCCCTGCACCTGACTACTTGGGATGGTGATGTGGAGGTCATTCATCCAACTGCCCTTACCCTAACCCCATCCCTATGTGGCCTGACACTGCCTCCCCCTCTGTGCTTGTCTCTTTCTCTCTCCCCCAGCTTTACCATATACCCATCACATCAGCCTCCTGGACATTCCCAAAACACATCAACTTATTTCCCTCTTACCCGCCTGGACTCCTGGGGCCACAACCACACCCTCAGGACAGGCATCTACTTCTGTACCAGCATCTTATCCCAATACCCTATGTTCTTTCTCCAATATCAGCACCATGCCCCTCTGCCAAGCATGGGCTTAGAGTGATTCTCAGCCACTTTTCAACAGAATCTATGTATAACCCTCCCCCCGCAAAAAAAGAAAAGCAGTCCAAAGGATTTATTTCTTTCATACTCCAGGTTAAAAATTTGGAAGAGCACAGTATGTGTATGCACCATGGGTCTCAGTTTAGACAAACTTACTAGATTTAGGAGTCTTATTTTCTCTTAAGGAGCTGTACAGTGGGTTTAAAAGTGTATGATCATAAGCTTTGTATTCATTAGCATCATTTCTATGCTGCCAAATGCATAATTCTGACTCACAGTTCCCACTGAACCTATAAGCAAGAGGATTTATTTTATTGTTTCATTTTATTCATTGCTTCTCCTTCCCTCTCAGTGTTTCCCTAGGGCTGTGTCATGGGCAAAATTTCATCTGTCATGGGGTCACAGTGGTAGGAGCTGGGAATCTGGGTACCAGTCTCTGATTGGCTGGTACCTACACTTTGGTAGGATGAGGATGTTTTTGAGAAGGATTGTGGCCCCAGGCAAAATGCTTCTAGCCAGAACAAAGGAAATATTACTTTCTAGAAAAAGTCACACCTCTGATGCCAGTGTCTAAACCTGAGCCCCAAGGTATTAGGACCTTCTCCTTAATATTTTAATAGCAGGTATCTGCGTGGTACCTTGGACAAACAATGTATTTTTCTTTTAACTTGACTACCCCCATATTCATAAGTAGTCCCCATCATGAATAGGCAGTTCACAGAAGCAGCATACAAAAAGGTATTCACTCTCACATATAATGAAATAATTTGCATTAAAAACAACAAAATAGACTTTTTTTTCACCTAGCAGATGGCAAAGATACACAAATTTGATACAATGCTATATTAACAGGTGTGGAGAACATTTTGATGGGAGAGTACATTTGCATAGCTCTTTGGCAATGGTCGCCAAAATGTAAAGTGTATATGATTCCTGATTTAGCAATTCTGCTCCTGGACTCTCCCAGAGCTACAGTGGCCCATGCAAACATTTCTGGAGAAAATTTCATGCCTGTGCAGACTGGACGCACTGGATTCACCTCAAGTGTGGAGAAAAGGGAACCCTCCTACACTGTTGGTGGTCATTTAACTTGCGGCAGCCACTATGAAAAACAATATAGAAGTTCCTTAAAAAACTAAAAATAGAGCTACCATATGATCCAGCCATCACACTCCTGGGCATATATTTGGAAAAGATGAAAACTCTAATTTGAAAGGATACATACACCCCAATGTTCATAGCAGCATTATTTATAATATCCAAGACATGGAAGCAAACTAATTGTCCATCAACAGATGAATGGATAAAGATATATATATATATATATATATATATATATATATATATATATATATATATAATGGAATACTACTCAGCCTTTAAAAAAGAATGAAATAATGCCATTTGACAAAACATGGATGCACCTAGAGATTGTCATACTAAGTAAGACAGAAAAAGACAAATATTATATGATATCTCATATGCTGAATCTAAAAAATAATACAGATGAACTTATTTACAAAACAGAAACAGACTCACAGGCATAGAAAACAAACTTATGGTTACCAAAGGGGAAAGGGGAAGGGAGAGATAAATTAAGAGTTTGGGATTAACTACTCTATATACAGTAGATAAACAGCAAGGATTTACTGTATAGCACAGGGAACTATATTCAATATCTTGTAATAACCTATAATGGAAAAGAATATGAAAAATAATATATATTATATATATGTACACACACATAAATGTATATATACCTGAATCACTTTGCTGTATACCTGAAACTAACACAATATTGTAAATCAACTATAATTCACCAAAAAACAAAAATTTAACTTCAAATCTCAAAATGCACCCCAACCATGCTTAGCAATTCAACAACTCTTACCTAGTCCAAGGACTTTCTGCTCTACTAGGTGACCAGATCATACAGGCCCCTCACTTCTTAAACCTCCAGCTTCTTTCAGCTGGTGACCCCTCCTCTGTCTTCATGGAGGAAGAGATGCAGATACAAACTGTTTTCCCCATTTAAAATATTGTGGTAGGTCTACCATGGGGATGGAAGATAGCATAGGATTTGGTGACAGTCAGCCTCTGAAGTAAATGGGTTTAAAGGCCACATATCAGTAAAAGACTTTGGTCAGGTTATATAACTCCCTGAAATTCAGTTTCTTCATCTATATAACCAAGGTCATGGTCATGGCCATGGAGGAAAGACGAGAATCAAGAATGACTCCCAGGTTTTTGGCCTAAGCAACTATATAAATGGTGGTACCATTAACTCAGATAGCAAAGGTTTAGGTCAATGGTTCTCAAACTATGGCCCCTGGACCAGCAGCATGAGCATCATCTCACTCCCACCCCAAACCTACTGAATCAGAAACTCTGTGGTGGACCCACCAGTCTATTTTAACAGACATCCAGGTATTTCTGATGCATGCTAATGTGTGAGGGCTGGTGATTTGGAGGATATACCAGAAGTGAAAGAATTTGAGTTATTTTAAGCAGGAAAGGATTTAAGGTAGTAGGTGGTTACCAAATCCTTGAAACGGAGAAAGAATACAGGTCAGGGAAAGGTGCCCCTGGTAGCTTGGTTTACCTCCAGTTTACAGAGAGAGAGGAAGCTGTGGAAGTTCGGAAAACCTCTTGAAATAATTTCAGCTTCAGAGGTAGATGATTCATAGGAAATTGCTGGGGGCCACGGCAAAATCTTTCATTTGCTGATTCCATGAAGAGCAATTATTTGGTTTCTGCTTCTCTAATTTCCTCCAAATCTCATACAAAGGCTTCTTGTTAGGGAATCTAAACTGGAAACCCATTGTCAGGGATTTGGGGAAATGGAGTTGTTAGATTCCCAGAACCTTTGATGGGAGCAGAGTAAAAAGGGGAGGATGCTCTTGGGTTCCTCACTGAGCCCATTCCCCACTGGCACAGTGGGAAAAAACAAGAGTCTGTTTGAGATGCTGATGAGCCATTCAAAAGGAGATGTGAAGTAAGCAACTGGATATCTAGACTGAAATTCAGGGGCAAGTCAGGGCTGGAGATCTAAGTGTGAAAGTCCTCAGCCTGTAGGTAATAGTTAAAGCCTTGAATCCCCAAGATGACATCCTTAGAGAAAGCGTGTTACTACAGAAGATCTGAAGAGACTCATAATTTGGCCCTGGTCTGCCAGAGGAAGAGGAAATGGTCAAAAACAAGAGAAGAAAGGGCCACCCAAGAGAGTGCTTTGTCTGGAACCCTAGAGGGGGAAGTCTTTGAAGAGGAAGGAAGGGCCAACCAAGTCAGATGCTGCTGGGAGGTCTGAAAATGGACCCCTTGGTTGGCAAGAGGGAGGCCATTGGTGAGGTAGCTAAGAGCCACTTCAGCAGAATGGTGGGGCAAAGCACTGTTGGGAATTGGTTGAGGAAAAAGTAAGCATAAAGGAAATGGAGACAGAGAATTGACAGCAAGCACATTTTGCTATGAAAAGGGACAGAGAAATGGCCCAACACCAGGATCTTGGTTATTTATAGGAAGAAACTATATTTCAGAGAGTTTATATGATTTGACCAAAGTCTCATACGAATAGGTGGTATTTAAACCTTTACCCCTGAGCTTGACTGTCACCAAATCCTGTGCTATCTTCCTTCCCCCAGACAGACCCTCCACAATTTTTCAGGTTGTTTTTTCCTCTGGCCTTGTTTTCCCGTAGTTATTGGAAAGAAACTAAATTCCCTACTTACTCCTCAAAACCTCTTGTCAGAAGGTGACTTTTCTTATTAGAAAAGAGATCTTATTAGACAGAAGCAGGGATGAGGCCCCATCCTGCTGAGGGATGAGGCAGGTCTTCATATCTTCAAAAGCAAAGGACTTCTACTAATTCACTCCCAAAAGCACTTTCACAGAAAGAGAACATTCAAATGGATAAAGGGGAGAAGAAAGATAGACACTCCTTCCCTTTGATTGTTTCAGGTTAATAAATCAGTATTTGTGCAAATGGATTGACTCTAATGGCCACATGAATCTAAGCCAGACTCAGAAAAAAGAACTCCAAAAATGAGTACGACATGGACAAGTCAATGCCACACTGGGATGGGGTTACAATCTGCCTGTCACTCACTGTCTTCCTAAGGACATCACATGACATTACTTCCCAGGGCCTGGGCTATCTGATTGGCTGTGAAATCTGAATTCATCTTGTGTGGATGTCAAATGCACCTGTTATAGTCAACCCAAGAAAGGCTGAGAGCCAGTAGTGGGCTCCACAAAGGCGTTAAAATTATCTACTGATCAACTGATTTACTGAATTTACCCCCTTTCTAAATAGATGTTTGGAAGCTTGATCATATATGCTACCTTGCACCCTAGAAATTGTAAACAAGTTAGTTGAAACAAATAATCAAATTAGGAGAGTTGATCTGATTTGAATTTTACCTTGAAATAAAAAATGTTGTCTTATTTTCTTATTTTATTAATTTAGTTAGAAAAATAATACATGAACATTGTAGGGGAAAAAAGGAGGCATTACATTTCAGCAGTATAGTGGACAGGAGGATGCCTCACCCAGATTCCCATTCAAGGAAAGACATTTTGCCTCAGCTACTGAGTGTGCAGTCAGCAGACAGCTCCAGATGTCAGGTCCTTCAGTGTCTGCCTCAGCTCCTGAGCACCACCTTGCCCAAGAACATGCTCTTTCCAGGGAAGTTCATGCCCAGTGACTCATCACTGATGCCTGGACATTTCAGCCCAATAGGGGACAACTCTGATGGGCCATGCATGCTTCAGAACTCTCTGGGAGGTTGGCCAGGGCTTTACCAAGCATGCATGCTAATTTTGTTCCTTCTTTGCCCAATCATGTTTCCTCTCACAGGTTTCGGGCCCCATTAAAAACTCCCATCTTGGCATCTACTTGGAGAGAACCCAACCTGGGACAACCGGTACTGGGAGTGGTCCAAGAAAGCAGGCAATAGGATGAAGATTTGGAGGATCACTGGCTGCTTGGTTGGCAATGAAGACTCCATGACTGGTGGTAGTTAAAATGCAGAGAGTTCATTTGTTAGAATTCTCACCTTTGATCAATTGGAATGGTAAGCCAGCTGAAGGGAATGCATTAGCTGGTGCAACTTATCAAGAGTGTATTGGGGTGGGGGTGGGGCATAGTACCTATAAAGACAATGGATTGGATGGCTATTTTTATGCACCACTGATACCCTAGAGAAAGTTCACAAAAAGCTGACAAAAGTCAAGTGTGAAAGCCAGAGGTCTTCCCTGATAGCCAAAAAAGGGGTTTTCATCTCCTGCAGTGAGAGGACAAAGAAAACTGAGGCCTCGGCTCAGGACTTCATTTAAGAGTGGACAAGATGCAACCTAGCAAGGACCCCAGGAGATGGTGCTGACTTGCCACAAGGATGGCACCTAGAAGCATGGAGTAGTGATGGCTCATGCTAAGTGAAGTTGAAATGCCAGAACTACCATGCAGATGATGGAGAAAGGGATTAAAAGGCTCAGAGAAGTGGATGGGCTGGAGTGGATACACAGTGTAAAGCCAGAAGTTTCAACACATGTTCCAAGGAAGTCTCAAAAAAGACATCACTTTCTAAAGTCAGTGGTTGGAGGACACCAGCATCACTAAAAAGTTCAGTAGCAGCTCTCCTCTGTAAGCCTGGGCTGGTGGCGGAGAGGCTGTTACAGAGCTAGGCACACTGAGAACAATGGGGATGATGGGACCCTGGAACAATAAAGCCCAGGTGGACACAGTTATTGTGATGAGTACACAGTAATTGTGATAGGAGTGGCATCCAAGGGAGCTAGACCCACAGAAAATTCCTGTTATGGAGACAAGTAACAGAACATAATGTCACTAAAGGTGAGATAGATGGGCATCCCACAATGGTACCATTAAGCTTGTACCACCAGAAGAAAACAAGAATAGATGAGCAGAAGGCTGAAAGCTGTCACCCCAATAAAATGTCACATCCTCTTATCCATATTCTTGATTTGAGCCAGTTTTCAGACTCAGACCAATTGACTGAAGAGCTGGCTTTGTCCCAGGAGGAAGGAGTCTACAACACCATGGCAAGTACACAGTAATGACTCCCACAGTCCTTCCTCAAAGGTACCTACAGCTGTTTACTTGGGTAGCTGTACACTGAGGAAAGGGGAACAGTCAAACGTTTGGAGGACTGTTGGACATAAGTCTGAGCTAACACTGATACTGAGAAAACTAAGGCATCACTATTCTTCCCCCTCTGTTAGAGTTGGGGGTACATAGGAGCCAGGTAATAAGTGGGGTCCTGGCCAAGATCTGGCTTACAATGGATCCACTGGGTCCATGGACCCACCTAGTGGTCACTTCTTTTTTTCTTTTTAATTTTATTTATTTATTTACCTGTTTATTTATTTATTTATTTATTTGTGGCTGTGTTAGGTCTTTGTTTCTATGTGTGCAGTTTCTCCAGTTGCAGCAAGCGGGGGCCACTCTTCTTTGTGGTGTGTGGGCCTCTCACTGTCGCGGCCTCTCTTGTTGCGGAGCACAGGCTCCAGACGCGCAGGCTCAGTAGTTGTGGCTCACGGGCCCAGTTGCTCTGCGGCATGTGGGATCTTCCCAGACCAGGGCTCAAACCCGCGTCCCCTGCACTGGCAGGCAGATTCTCAACCACTGCGCCACCAGGGAAGCCCCCTAGTGGTCACTTCTGTGGTCTCGATATACATCTTTGCGATTCATGTATTCAGTAGTTGGTGCAACCCCCATACAGGATTCTTGATCAGTAGGGTGGGAACTATCATAGTGGGGAAGGCAAAGGGGAAGCCTTGGAACTCTGTCCTTGTTTGGAGGTAATTCTCCATAGTTATGGCACTTCTGCTCATCTTCGGAGCCAAGCACCCTGTAAGACTGTTTCTATAACAGACAGTCTTAGAAGCTAGAAATAGTGTCTCTAAGATAGAGACCCTTAGACACATTCCAGGATGATAAAATCTCCCTCCTCCCAGAAGATTTTCTTACCTTCTAGAGTAATAAGCCTAATCTTTCTCTGGAGAGGAGGATGGGTGTGTTTGCCAGCAGCCTCATGTAGGATTTAGTGTTTCCTAAGCTCATTGTTCCTGGCCTTCGACATAGACGTGTGTGTGTGTGTGTGTGTGTGTGTGTGTGTGTGTGTGTGTGTGTGTGTGTAGCATCCACTAAGCCCACTCCACATTGTCCCATGGAGCTTGGGGGACAATGGGTACCCATGCAAACATTTTGTGCCATGACTAATAAATATATTGTCTGAATGCATTTTGCCTCACTGTTTTCTTACCAATCAAATGTATGAAAGTGCAGAAAGCAAACCTTATGAACTGCTTGATTGCTTGGCCTGACTCTCCATCCCCCTCCAAAACAAGAGAGCAAATCAAAAACAGGATCACGTTCTGGAAAGGATGTCAGGAATTGCTGACACTCTTTTTTTTTTTTTTTTTTTTGCTGTACGTGGGCCTCTCACTGTTGTGGCCCCTCCCATCGCGGAGCACAGGCTCCGGACGCGCAGGCTCAGCGGCCATGGCTCACGGGCCCAGCCGCTCCGTGGCATGTGGGATCTTCCCGGACCAGGGTATGAACCCGTGTCTCCTGCATCGGCAGGCGGACTCTCAACCACTGCGCCACCAGGGAAGCCCAGCTGACACTCTTAAAGACCTAAAGCAGGTGTTGGTAAATTACAACCCACAGGCAAAATCTGGCCCACGACCTGTTTCTCTAAATAAAGTTTTATTGAAACACAGCCACTCGTTTGTTTGCATATTGTTTATGGCTGTTTTTGCAGTATAGCAGCGGAGTTGAGTAGTTACATCAGAGACTGTATGGCCACAAAGCCTAAAATATTTATTATCTGGCCTTTTGCAGAAAAGGTTTACTGACTCGTGATCTAAAGATGTCAGAATATGCCATCTCCATACATGCCTCAGTCTGGACTCTGGAAGAAACCAGATGGATCCTGAGAGATGACAATAAACTACCACAAACTCAACCAAGTTGTAGCCCCAATTGCTGCTGTCATGCCAGATGTATTGACTTTTTTAGCTCAAATTAACATGGCCTCAGGTACATGATATGTGGTAATTGATTTGATAAATGGATTCTTTTACATCCCTACCAGAAAAGAGGATCTGAAACAGTTTGCACCCACATGGAACAGGCAACAATATGCATTCATAATTTTGTCCCAGGGATATATGAACTCTCCCTGTAAAAGAGATATGAATGCTTTGAACATCCCACAGCCCAGCACATTCAGTCTATCCTCTACATTGATGATATTGCAATAATTTGGGTCAGATAAGAAAGAATTGGCTAAAACACGGGATGCTTTAGTGTGACACATATGCTCCTGAGGGTGAAACGAATAATCAGAGTTGCCACATCAATACAATTTTTAGGGGTACAGTGGTCAGGGGCATGCCAAGACATCTCCTCCCAAGAAAAAGTATTGCATTTATACCTCCCACCATGAAGAAGGAAGGAAGCACAGTGCTTGACAAAACACTGGTAGATTTTGTCAAGTTCTGGAAGTATCATGTTACATACTTTGCAGTACTGTTCTAGCTTATATACTGGGTGAAATGAAATACTGTATACTTCGAGTAGAGCCAGAGCCGGAAATGCCTTTGCAGCAAGTCTAGACTGCAGTGCAAGCAGCCTTGCTACTTGAGCTGTATGACCCAGCAGAACCTATGCTATTGAGTTGGTGGTGAGCAAAGATGCTGTGTGAAGCAAATGGTAAATTCCAGTGAAATAACCACAGTGAAGAACCCAGGGTTCTGCAAGCCCATAGATCTGCAGTGTAGAATTATACACCTTTAGAAAATAGATCGTGGTAGAGATGGAGCACCTGACCATGGAACACAAGGTGACCATGAGTCCAGAATTTTCCATCATGGTCTAAGTCTGTCATCATGTCCTCAGGTTGGGCTGGCCCAGCAGCAGCCCAACAAAAATGAACAGGATGAGACTGAGCAACGGTTGGCCCAGAGGGTGCAAGCAAGCTGCATGAACAGATAGCCTAGATCCCCATGACTTCACTCTCAGCTCATCATATACAGGAGCCTGTATGACAAGCTGAAGGAGGAAAAACCCAAGCTTGGTTTACAGATGGGTCAATGTTATGGGCTAAATATTTATGCTCCCCCCCAAATTCATATGTTGAAGTGCCAACCCTCAATGTGATAGTATTAGGAGGAGAGATCTATGGGAGGTGATGAGGTTTAGATGAGGTCATGAGGGTGGAGTCCCCATGACAGTATTAGTATCCTTATAAGAAGAGTAAGAGACACCAAAACTTCTCTCTGCCATGTGAGGATAAAGAGAGAAGGGAGCTGTCTACAAGCCAGAAAGAAGGTCCTCACCAGGGACCAAATCTGCCAGCACCTTGATATTGGACTTCCAGCCTCCAGAACTGTGAGAAACAAGTGTCTGTTATTTAACCCACCCAGTCTATGGTATTTTGTTATAGCAGCTGAGCTGTCTGAGACAGTCATCTTGGTATGTGAATACAAGCTAAAAGTGGATGGCCATTGCAGTTGCTCTAGAGTCTTGCTTAGGGGTGGCTTTGAAAGTCAGAAGTGAGGAAAACCCTTCCAATGGGTTCTACTTCATGCAGTACACCTCATCATTCACTTTGTGCAGAAGGAGAATTGGACCATAGTAAGAACACATTATAGCTCATGGGTAATATGAATAGTTTGTCTGGGTGGTCAGGAGTCTGGACGGAGAAAGATTTGGAGATTGAGGACAAAGAGATCTTGGGTAGCAGCATGCAAATGGCCATATGGAAGAGGACACAAGGTATGAAGATCTTTATATCACATATTAACATCTACCAGAGAGCATCCACCATGGAGGAGGCACTAAACAACCAACCAGACAAGATGACTCAGCCAGTTGAGTCAGCCACCCTAGGTCACTGGTTACCTTAGTGCTGACACAATGGGCACATGAATGAAGTGGCCACAGAAGGAAGGGTGGAGGCTATGCATGGTCCCAACAGCATGGGATCCCACTTACCAGGGCTACTTAGCTACTGCTGCTACCCAATGTCTGCCAGCCACAGAGACCACCCTGAGTGCTGATATGGGAACATAACTCACAAACTACAACTGGTCACTTCAATCCTTCCATCCTGAAGAGCTAGAGAGTCCTTGTAAGAGGAATAGTATATATTCCAAGTACAGGTTTGTCTTTTCTGCCCACATGGCCTCAGCTTATCCAAGGCCTTAAAATGTTTGAACCACCAACATGGGACCTTATAGAACATTGCATCATAGGGAACACACTTTGCAGCAAAGAAGGTGTAGAAATTGGCCTACATGGAATCACCTGGTCATATCACATCAGACACCACCCAGAAGCTACCAGCCTCACAGAGCAATGGAATAGCTTTCTGAAGGCTCAGTTGAAGCACCAGCTTGGATGAAATACTCCATGAGGATGGGGTGCCGCTCTCCAGGATGCAGTATACACATTGAGTTAAAGACTTTTATATGGTATTGTGTGCCCAGTAGGAATAATGCATGGGTCTGGGAGGCAAGAGGTAGAAAGAGGAATGGCCATATTTAACATCCCTGCCAGTGACCCAGTGAAGAACACTGTGCTTCTGTTCTCTACAAAGCTGGATTCTCCAGAGCTACAGGTCCTAGTTCCCAATGGAGGTATACATTTGCCAGAACCAGAGCAAGAGCCGCACTGAATTATAAGCTATGGCTGCCACCTGGTCATGTCAAACTCTTTAGGTCCAGGGACCAACAGGCAAAGTGAGGAATCTCCATCTTGACAGGGGTAATTGTCCCTGAAACTGAGGAGGTAGAGCTCCAGATGATCTACTGGGTGGCTTTTGGTCCCCCCCGACCTTGCCAATTGTAAATGGTAAATGAGTAAGTGCAGCATCCCTGACCCAAGAAAGGCCTGGTGACCAGGGACCCAGACCTCTGGGTATTTTAGCAAGTGAGCCCCTGAGACCAGCAGGAGTGTTAGCTGAGGGTGAGAGGAATCTAGGCTGGGTAGTGGTGGAGAAAACACTGAGTTCCAGGTGGGACCCCAAGACCAGTTGCTGTTAGTTCCTTCTAATCTTCCTCTTCTAAGTTTCCCACGGGAAGTGGGGAGGTCACTAAAATTTGGTCAGGCTGCTCGAGAATGCATATGAAGAAGTGGATCTGAGTAGTGCAAATAGCAGACTGTGGACACAGAGACGTCCACCAAGATCACTGTGGAAGAAAGGTCCTGTTGCCGATGCTGCGGGAGTGCTATTAGTAGACCACTTCCAGCCATCAGCTCCTTCAGGGTTGGCCTCAGCTACAGAGTGACCTCACACAAGGGCGTGCCTTTCCTAGGCTAACACATCCAATTATCCACTGTGGGGAATATAAATCTGTCCTTTTCCACCCAATGGGGGAAACTCTGATGGGCCAAATATGGTCAAGAGTTCCCTGTGTGGTTGGCCAAGCACAACTTGGCCCAACCCCCGTAGCAGTGCAACTCTCACCTCAGCCCAGCCTTGCTTCCCTTTCCTCTCTTCCACTGTGGCTGACACAAGAATGAGTTGCCCAGGAGCCCGTTGAAGGAGGACATACTGTCCAGTGTGGGAGGTGTGGTCAGCAGACAGCTTCCAGCTGTCAGCTCCTTCCAGGTCTGTCTCAGGCATCAGAGGTCACTCCCTTCTCAGGGCAGCCTTCATCCAGTGGCTGAGCAACAAGGCTACAGAGGCCTAGCCATTCTTACCCCATTCAGGTCATATCTGATGGACAATATTGGCTCCAGGTTCCCCTCTGGGTGGATGAGGTTTTATAAGACCTGCACTGTAGTTCACTGTCTCCTTCTACACAATACCACTCCTCCCCCTCCTTTCACAGGTGTTGATCCCTAACAATCTTGGACCTTAAACTCTATTTTTGTACCTGCTTCCAGAGAACACAAATTGCAATAAAGAGGAGGAAAAATCTGTGAATTAAAGTCACCCCAAATCACAACCCCCACCATAAATAGAGAGCGTGTCTCAGAGACGTGATCGCTCTGACATAAGTATATGAAATCAGCCAAATACATTGTAAACTGTTAAGACACTCTTCTGTTTATTCAATAACAGTGTCAAAATCTCAAATTTTTCATCAGAATAAAATATAAAAGATTGCCAGTATCACATGCAAATGATTTGTAGCCCCCAAACATTTTAAGAATGCTACATTCATGCCATCCAGACATACTGACAGCCAATATTTTCCAATATATACCTCCAGACCTCTTATCCTAGGTATTAGTTATCTATTAGTACCAAATTAGCACAAACTTGACAGCTTAAAACAACACACATTTACTATCTCACAGCTTCTATGGGTCAGGATTCTGGACATCCTCTTTCTTGGAGTTTCCAGCAGGCTGCATACAAGATGTTGGCCAGGGCTGGGTCTCATCTGAAGGCTCAACTGGGGAAGCTCACTCAGTGGTTGCTAGCAAGATTCAGTTCCCCATGGGCTATTGGACCGAGGGCCTCAATTCTCCAGTGGCTGTTGGCTGGAGGCTGCCCTCAGTTCCTTGCCAAATGGGCCTTTCCAACATGGTGGTTGGCTTCATCAAAATGTACAAGCCAAGAAGGCAATAGAGAGTCTGATAGCAATACAAAAGTCACAGTCTTTTGTAGGCTAATTAGAGAATTGAAATCCCCTTAATGTTGCTGTGTTCTACTGGTAAGAAACAAGTTACTCATTGGAAGAGGATTATACAAGGCCATGAATACCAGGAGGCAGACACCCCTGGGCACCATCTTGGACGATGTCCACTCCACCATGAAAATATGTACATGTTTATGTTTGCAAAGTGGGATCATATTGTTTTATAAACTTCAACTTACTAAAAATGCAACCTAACTTTTTTTTTAACATCTTTATTGGAGTATAATTGCTTCACAATGGTGTGTTAGTTTCTGCTGTACAACAAAGTGAACCAGCTATACGTATACATATATCCCCATATCTCCTCCCTCTTGCATCTCCCTCCCACCCTCCCTATCCCACCCCTCTAGCTGGACACAAAGCACCAAGCTGATCTCCCTGTGCTATGCAGCTGCTTCCCACTAGCTATCTATTTTACATTTGGTAGTGTATATATGTCCATGCAACTCTCTCACTTCGTCCCAGCTTACCCTTCCCCCTCCCTGTATCCTCAAGTCCATTCTCTACGTCTGTGTCTCTATTCCTTTCCAGTCCCTGGTTCCTCAGAACCATTTTTTTTAAATTCCATATATATGTGTTAGCATATGGTATTTGTTTTTCTCATTCTGACTTACTTCACTCTGTATAACAGACTCTAGGTCCATCCACCTCAATACAAATAGCTCAATTTCGTTTCTTTTTATGGCTGAGTAATATTCCACTGTATATATGTGCTATATCTTCTTTATGCATTCATCTGTTGATAGACACTTAGGTTAAAATGCAACCTAACTTCTATATACACAAATGTCACTTATTTATGAGTTAAAGACTGCATAGTATTCCACTGAATAGCCATCACATGATTTATTCATGAAACCCTATTGCCAGACAATTGGTTGTTTTCGATTTTCCATTTCTATGTTGCTGTGAACATCCTTGTAACTAAACATTTCCACACTCATTTATATGTTTGCTTAGGAAAACATTTCTAGAGATGGATGGAATTGTTGGGTTGAGGACATACTCTTTTTAAAGACTTTTGTTATGTTATGAGGTGTTTTTAACTGATCTCCATTTAATGGGCTTAGGTTAACAGAAGGCCTTCATTCCTCTCTGTAAATTGTACTGCTGCTCCCAGAGCATAACGGCTGTGCAGGAGCAGGTCTCTTCCTGGTGGGTCTGCACATTTCCATTCTCACTGACCATCAATTCCTCTATAGAACAGGTGTCCCATATAACATGATTTCCATTATATCACTAAGTTTGCCCTCCAGAGAAGTTGCTCCAAATTACCCCCCTGTGAACAGTATATGGGATTATCCCCCTCTATTTAAAATCTGTTATATGAGAAGGTGCTGACCCATCCTCAATAAAGTGCACACATTCTGGGTTATTTTCCTAACAACAATGTGAGTTTCACACAGATCCAGCTCTTAGATGCCCCTGGAGCCAAGCACAGATCACAGGTATGTGAATCAGACTAGATGTTAAAAACAACAGGGAGTGGTGGACCCTGTTGAGAGCTGAAGTCTGTGGTCCACTAAAGGCCTTTAGACTTGAAACATTTTAAACTACTTTGCTGGCCCAAGAAAATATTTTTGTGACTCAGCGTAAACTTGGGCTATGAGTTTATGATCCATGATTTATACTTGAGAGACACTTGGTAAAAAATAATTTCCTCTGGACATGGAAAAAAGCAATCTGTAAGCAAAGCCAACTGCCCCATATAGGTGACACTTAAGTCTTTACTCCAAAAATGTCATATGAAATGGGACAGCAGGAACTCCAAGATGGACAAAGGGCATGAAGATTAATAAGCATTCTCTTCTTGGGAAGCAAAACTAGGTGTCATAAAAAGCATAAATGAATGAACAAATGATGACAGCTTTTCTGGTACTGTGTTCCCTTCCTCCCTACCTGCTACAGGAGTAGAACGCTCTCACTTTCAGAACCTGCGAGTAATGGGAGATGCATTTATAAATACTCCCACACTTGCCATGAATCTCAGTAGCTTCACTCCACATCCCTGGAGGACTGACTATAGGAATCCATTAAGTTAATGAGGAGTTGGGTGCAGCTATATCTATGCAACATGTGACAAGCGTCACCTCATAATTGAATTGGGGATCTTTTGCAAGACTCTGAGGGAAAAGCTCTGGCTTCAGTTTCTTAAAAATCAGATTGGTGGGCACAGAGCTGGGCACATAATGGGAAGATGTTTACTAGGATCTTGTGGCAGGTGTGTGAGCTGTGAGGACACAAATACTGTCTTAATATCACCCTCTTCCTCCTCCTTCAAGGAAGTGGATTTGCTGTTTTATATCCCTTTCTTTGGAGGAGGGGAAGGGATGTCAAGAGAAAGACTCTGGTTTTTGGTCTAATTATATGTCAGGATATCTGGGGAAAGTGGGAACATTTCATATTTTTAACTTTTTGATTTAAACAGCTAGAAACGTACATCTTACTGTGGTTGTGCCCAAATCAGAAATAGTGCAAAGTGTTGATTTATTATTGATTTTCATTGATGGTGCAAGGTGTCATTCTATTACTGACTTTTGTTATTGATTGTTTGAAGAACTGCTCAAATTTAATTTCTTCACCCAAGCTAGAAGGGGCATTAAGAAAAGGACTCCTCTGAAGAAATACCTTGGATTCCTCTGAAGAAATAACTCGGATTTTCCAACCAGTTTTTGATAATCCACATCCATCTCCCCTTGACTTGTTTGCCTTGGATACTGATTTCCAGAGATACTACTGTAACGACTTTTTCATCTCAATTCCAGTTACATTGTGATTGAAACTGGCTTCTGAGACAGGTCAATAAGCAAAATGTAAGATTCTTGCCCCTTTAGGTGATTGTCTCCTCGCTATACTCCCATTCTCTCAATTTCCCTTTCGACTCTTGGTGGTCCAGTACTTTCCTGGCACTGGCTCAGCCCAGGGATACCACTTCATTCTGGGTAAGCCCGACCCCCACCCCGCAGCCCATCTTGCACAGTGCCACCCGGTGGTTCCCCTCGGCTATTACATCAGGACAACAAAAGCAGCTGGGGGGAAAAGCTTATCAAATGAATGGAAATGAAAGCATCCAGGACTGATTGCATAAAAGAAATCAAATAACTGACAGAAAAAATTTCCTCCTTTTGTGGAACAGCCATAAATGTACAAGTCGTATGAATGCAGAGTAAGGATTGATTCTGCAGGGACTAGTTTACAAACATCCAAAACTATATTCCTATCCACATCTTCTTTGAAAATACCTTTTATATTTTATTTTGTCAGTGAATGAGGATGGCTTTTGAGTGGTAAACCTCTCCCTATGGAAGCCCTCTTTTTACCGGCTTCTGAAAGCAAAACTGCAAAATGGTTTTCTATTATCTAGCAAATTATGATGAATCATCAATATTATTGATACTTAAGAGTTTATCCTTTCAAACGGCTGCAGCAACCTTGGAATGACAATTCCTGCTTCATTCAAAGAGTCTCCCTCTCATAATCTCACAATGGCTAGCTGTGCACTGTTGTCCTGGGTCCTGGCTAATATTTTGCCACGTGAAGGAAAAAAGAACCAAGTGGCAGTAATCTTTTTAGTATTTACTTTCTTCTTTTTTTTTTTTTTTTTTTTTAGCTATGCTTTAGAAATAACAACAAAATGTTTCTGGGATATGATTTTTAAATTTCCCTATTTTAAAAAATAGATGCCACTTAGTGATTTCTGCTTTGTCGTTATTTGTGGTCAATTCCATTCTAGAAACGAAGGAAGAGAAGTTCTTTTCCTGCCAGCTTCATCTTTCCCATTGATTTCCTTTCCCAACACACGCCCCTAATGGAGCTTGAAATGAATGCAGCTTTGCTTTTGTTTTCTCCCTTTGCAGTGGCACACCTCTGCTGGAGGCCAGCTGTGGTCTGATCCTGGGGCACTCATCCTGCATGAAGGACATCTGCCCCTCTCAGCAGCTGGCACACAGACATGGTAAGGAAGGGGAGGGGAAGATGCCATCCCCTTTGCTAGGCCTGGAACCACAAGAGAGTAGTATCCTTTGAAATGAGCTGAACTATAGGGAAAAAAACAAAAGGTTTATAAAACACATAAAAGCTAAGACGTTACCAATTCAAGTAGAAAATAGGATGACAGTGCTCAGAATGTGAGGGGGGGTTTGTTATAAAAAGTCAAAGGAACTCACTTATATCTTGAAAACTACAAAATAAGAAATAGAGTTACAGATGTAGAGAATAAACTTATGGTTACTGGGGGGTAAGGGGAGGGGATGGATAAATTGGAAGATTGAGACTGACACATATACACTACTATATCTAAAAAAGATAACTAATAAGGACCTACTGTATAGCACAGGGAACTCTGCTCAGTACTCTGTAGTGTCCTATATAGGAAAAGAATCTAAAAAAGAGTGGATGTATGTATATGTATAACAGATTCATTTTACTGTACACCTAAAACTAACACAACGTTGTAAATCAACTCTACACCAAAAAAAAAAAAAAAAGAATTACAAAACTCATCAAATGGTCCAAATGGGGATTATTCACACAGAGGAAAAGGGGAAAGGAAGGACATTGTAAAGAAAGTCTTCCAAGTTCTCCAGCTGTCACCGGGTCTCTCTTTCTTCCTGACCTTCCCTGTAAGCTCTAGAAGCACAATCCACACAAACAGCTGAAACAGTGGATGTGAGAGAGTTTGGCCGTGGACCTTATGAGCACTTACAGAGGTAAAATAACCCACAATGGGGCCCTTCTGGATCTGAGACCCCAGTTTTTTTTCCTTTTGGAAGAAAACTGAAAGAGTAAACTGGCCTTCCTAATCTCTCCCGGACCCATGAGCTGCTATATTGGGAAAATCTTGTGGCATTTCTCTGACTCAGTATGTGAGCAATTTAAGTGCTCACTAGGGTGGCTGTTAGGTGCCCAATCTACCTCCCATTGATGTCAGACGGCTAGAGGTGGCTCCCAGGGCCACTCAGGAAAATTTACTAAACAGCTTTCGGACCAAAAGAGTGACCCAGCTCTCATCTGTCATCTCAGTGAATTTCCAGAAACCTAAGAAATGGACTGTACTTCTTCATTGGATCACGGTTATAACTGGGGTTCTATTACTGACTAAGGACTTGGAAGCAAGTAAGTCATAGCTATCACCAATAATATGCTTATGTAAAGGCAGGTACACAGCTACAAATCTCCATAATCATTCAGAATTGTCAAAATTATCTCCCTGTATCTAAACTTTTAGTCTAAGCTTCAATTGCATGTGGGATTCCAATGTACTATGAAGAATATTTGTAACATAAAAACATGCAACCCTACTTGGTGGTAAAGATAGTCTTTCCAAAAAAAAATGTTCACTGTAATAAATGTTGAGTAGTAATAATACCCTTTTAGAGTTTGGAAGAGTTTGAGACAATTTGGATTTAATAAATTTCTTAAAAAAAATGTTGTCTGGGGAAACTTAAATTACTGCTTGCTTTTCCATCTCAATAAATTTCCTCCCAGCAAAAAAGAGGATATTTCAAGATGTGTAGTGGTCACCTAACTGCATTTAAAGTGAGGATTATTCTTCTCAAAGAGAGCTGTGCACCATAGGATGCCTTGAAGCCCTGGCCAAGATCTTTATTTGTGAAGATTTGAAAAGAAAGGATGTCTTTATGAACTTCATGTTTCTTTCACCCTCACCCTTCATTTTAACAGATCGTCAGTATTGTTGCCAGCGTGAAACCATGGTCAGCAGAATTTGAGCAGTGGTGGGGCAGAGGGGAAGAGGCCCCCTCAGCCCCTGGGAGTTGCAAGATTTGGGGCACCATGTGGGCGTTAAGCCACTGTCTCCTCTCCCTGCAGGTGGCTCTCTGAATCGCCCCTTTGCTCCAGAAGCTGGAGCTGGGCTGAGATGTAGAACAACCAACAGAGAAATCCAGGTTAAGTGATGATCAGTGACATCAGGTGAGAAGTATATGAGAGGGAAGAATCTCCAAGGCTCCCAACATGAGTAGGGCAAGGTTTTGTAGGCTGTGCTTTCCTTCATTGGAAATTTCAATATGAATACTAGGTAGATGTTTACAAAACATCAAAGAAAGATTGGAAATTGTTTGCAAAACCAATTTTCTTAATATGTGTGTTTATATTGGGTTATTGAGAAAGAATATTAAACTTTGGGAGAAAAAAATTCAGTGCAGAGAAAATAGGCATGACAAATTTTAATGACATTTTTCTTGATTACAGTCATTTATGACCATTGTAGAAAATTTTATAAAACAGAGAAACGTATGTAGAAAAATACAGATCAACCCAAGTTTCACCATCCAGCAATAACCACTGCTCACATTTTATAAATATATATCCTTTCCATTTTTGCATTATCCTAAATAATACATGAAAGTCCATATGTGATGAGCATTTACTTTATGCTAGAATTCCATGTACTTTAGTTACATTATCTTAGTTCATTCTCACTGAAATTTGTGAGTTGAGTATTGTTATTTTCCTCACTTAATATTTAGGAGACTGAAACTTGAATCAAGATCACACAAGAAACTAAGTTCTGAACAGTGATCTGTATGATCTGGAAATCAACTCTAAACCAGAACTACTCAAAGTATGGTCCATGGACCAGTACTGGTGTGTGAACTGTATGTTACTGATCCCTGCTGAGATAAGTACAGAAAGTAAAGACAAACATTTAGAAACTTTTATAACAATTTCACATTTGCAACATCTCTGTGTGTGATTAAGGGCTCCCCTAGATGAAGAGGGTCTGGGGATGCCTGACACCCACAGTGAGTAGCCCATGGTGTGAACTGCATACTAGTCATGCAGAAGGACATGCACTGGTCTGCAATCAATGAGCAATTTAAAACCTAATAAAAATGCTGGTCCTGCACCATGAATAGTCTGAGGAGCACTGCTCTCTTTTTAAAGTAGGTGTTATTATTCAGCTATAGTGAGGCAAATGGATCGGGAGAGCCATCAGAAAGATAGTTTGTCACTCACAGTTCCAAGAGGAGGGGGGCATGACATGCCATGCAGGACCACCAGGGGAAGCACCAGGGTCAGTAAGAAAGCAGAATGTGTAGGAGAAAAATGTGGGCAAGAGCCTTTATTGTGGTTTCCATGGAAAGGAACAGGTGAGGCAGGATAAGCAGGCTTAGGATTGGCTGGTTTGCATAATTTCAGTGGGCTCTGGGGCATAGGGTCTCTCTCTAGGTATCTGTTACTGGCCTTAGGGTATTTAGGACAAGGGGATAGTGGCCCAGACTGAGAGCCCCATAAAGAGGTGGTTGGGGTGTGGACCCTGGATTGTTTGGCTTGCACATGAAAGGCACAATTCCAGGCAAATCCTTTACCATCTCTAGGAACTGACTACCCTGGGCAGGGTAGTCTGTCTCTCCAGGGTCAGCAAGGATCCAGATGTCAAAGCATTAGAATCAAAATACCTGCTTAATACAAACCACTACACTGCCTCCTAGGGTGATAACAATGAAATAAAGGTAGGAAAATAGTGTGCTAAGAAACAGAAAATGCAACAACATGAAACTCAGCTACAGAAACATCTCTGCTACCCACACACATGCTTATTTCTGGTCAGCAACTTCCAGCAAGTCCTTGCTTCACACAATCATCTGAAGACAGGCCTAATGAGGGTTTGTGTGCAGAGCTGGAGGTGGGAGAGAAAAAGCCTGCCGTGGTCTTTTCCATCCCCACTGTGGGAGAGCCTGCCAGTTGTCCCCCACATCTCTCCTTCCCTTCTTCCATGATAGACTTCTTAGCTGAGCACATAGAAGGCCAGAATAGAGATTTGTTCATGCTTCTCTTGCAGCTAGGCGTGGCCACATGACAGTGTTCAGGACAAAGGGGCAGAAGCAGAAGTATCATGTGGCCAGTTTCAAGAACTTTCTTTTTGCCTTTGTCTCTTCCTCCATGCTATTGTTTAGAACTTGGATGTGATGGGTCACAAGGAAAGGGCCTCACTGTAGGGATGAGACAGAGGAAAGCTGGAAGGACCTGAGTCCCTAAGGACCTTGGGGACCCCATGGCCAAACCAGCCCTGGCTATGTGCTTGGAGACTCGCACATGAGAAAAAACAAAAACAAAAACAAACTTGTTTTAGGGCATTTTGTGTTTACTGTTGCTTGCAGCTAAACTTAATCCAAACTAATAACACTCATAAAACCACTGGTCTCTTGATCCTTCTGCAACTTTCCCAATCTGCTTTATCAAACCTGACTTGGGGAACTGGGAAAAAAAGATGTACAACCAAAATAATACATTTGAGGAGAAGTAGAAGAGGACTCCTAAAGGGACATTGTACAAGAAACCCACTTGGGGCCAAGGGGCACTCCCCTTTAACCAGTGTTTTGTGCTATGATCCCAGCAGGTGGATATTCTGATGAACGCTGCCATGGCTTTGGAGACTATCTCATCTGGATTCTACTTTAGAAATGGTATTTCACCTAACCTGCTCACCAGGATGATGTGACTGTGGCAACTTCCTGTTGCCACTGGTCACCAGTGTTGCACTGGAAATGCCTGATTGTTAAAAAGGGCTGTCATTAAACATTAAAATATACAAACTTACATTGATAAATTATAAATAAATTATATTAAAGGCAATACATACTTGGAATGCATCACTTCTTAATTTTATTTTCTTCATTTTACCTATGTTTTTTTAAATTTTATTTATTTATCATCATTATTATTATTTTGGCTTCATTGGGTCTTCGTTGCTGCACATGGGCTTTTCTCTAGTTGTGGCGAGCGGGGGCTCCTCATCATTGCAGCGCACGAGCTTCTTATTGCGGTGGCTTCTCTTGTTGCGGAGCACAGGCTCTAGGCACACGGGCTTCAGTAGTTGTGGCTTGCGGGCTCTAGAGCACAGGCTCAGTAGTTGTGGCACATGCACTTAGTTGCTCCGCGGCATGTGGGATCTTCCTGGACCAGGGATTGAACCCGTATCCCCTGTATTGGCAGGCGGATTCTTAACCACTGCGCCACCAGTGAAGTCCCTTATCTATGTTCTTGAGATTATTTCATATATGGTCTGTACATGGTAGAAATACTATATCCACTCTTCTCAACGTCGCCTTCAGTGAGGTGATGGCTGGGGCTTGAGATTGGCCATGGCTGGAACAGGTATTGAGTTAGTTTCTATCACAATGGATAACATGGGACCAGAAGAGAAATAGAGGTCCACACCCCTTGAGAATTTACAATCTCACTGAAATGTCATGAAAAACTAAATAAAATTGGTATGTGCAGGAGAGCCAGCACTGAACTCAACTAGAAGACAGGAGAGCTGAATTCTGTTCTCAGTTCTGAAATTAGCAGTGGGGCTGTGGTCAACTCTTTTGGTCTCTGGGTCCCAGGGTTTTCCATCTGTAAAATCCCCCAGGACTCCAAACTGCAGGAGAGCAGAAACTGTGTCTACGGATCCCCACTACATCCCAGCCCTCTGGCAGAGTTCCAGACACATGACAGGTGATGCAGTAACACTTAAGTAAATGAGTGGCCAGGAGCTGTCTCTACCCAGTCTTCCAGCTCTGAAAATATGGAGGTCCATGATCCAAACTGGGGTTAAAAGAAGAGACACAGGACTGAGTGCCACGGATGGCCGGCTCAGGCCAGCTTCCTCAGATGCCCCAAGGGGTGGTAGCAGGTGAGGGGTCATGCTGGACTCTGAGCAAAGTTGGGTGAGCTGACTCAGAGAAAGCTGATTCCAGGATCGCAGTGATAATTTCGCTGAAGCACTGGTCAGAATAGAGAAAGGACATTCCTTTTCTTTTTCTTTTTTTTTTGACTGTAAGAAAGTATTTTTAATATGTGTATCTGACAAAGGACTGGTATAATGGATGCTTTTTTTTTAATTGTATGATTCCTTTTTTGTTGTTGTTAAACCCTTTTATATTGAAGTATAGTTGATTTACAAAGTTGTGCTAGTTTCAGATGTACAGCAAAGTGAGGACACTCTTTTAGGTTTATCTTTGCCATCTGGTACCTGACTTCATGCTTTGGTTCAAACCTCCTTTAATACCGTCTGAAGGGTTAGAAAAATCCCAGCAAAACTGAACCATTTCCCCACTGTCTGCTAACACCTCCAATTCCCTGGGGAGCACATTCCCAAGTCCCTTCCAAGATCTCCTGCTGATAATCCCAGAAACATTTACAGCAATTGCCTGGATATATTTCCTTCCTTTCTTTGGCTAATATACAATTTTACCATTTACAAAAGCTACAGATGGAATGCAAATGTGCCCGTTTACTTTTCCTTGTTATGGCTCGATTCTGATTTTGAAGGGTGAAAAGTTGCATTTCTGAGAACATTCAAATTTAGAGTAAATTTCAGAAGGGAAGGCAGGTTCTCTCAGCTATTGGAGGTGCAGAAACACAACAGCCTATGAGTCTGTTCTAACTATGATATTCTACTTCCTTATACCCCCCAACCCACCCTGTTCCGCCGATAGCTGTTCATAGCTTCTGCTTCAGAGATGATGAAAAAGTCAGGTCATTACCACTTTTCAGGTTTTTAACATTCTAAAATGTTAAAAATGTCAAAATTCTCTCTCTCTCGGAGAGAGTTCAAGGGTGTTAGTTACCAGCTAAGAGTTCGGAATGAGAAAATTATTATTTACTATTGAGGGTTTTTTGTTCGTTTGGGGGGTTTTTTTTGCAGTACGCGGGCCTCTCACTGTTGTGGCCTCTCCCGTTGCGGAGCACAGGCTCCAGACGCGCAGGCTCAGCGGCCATGGCTCACGGACCTAGCCGCTTGGTGGCATATGGGATGTTCCCGGACCGGGGCACGAACCCGTGTCCCTGCATCGGCAGGTGGACTCTCAACCACTGCGCCACCTGGGAAGCCCTATTACCAAGTGTTTAAAACAAGTTTGGATTGACTGAAAGGCCTAGGCTCTTTGATGTGGAAAGACAAAAATTGAGATTTATGATCATGGTCTCTCCAGTGATGAAGGGTGTGCAGGGAGTGAAGATAAATTTGTTCCTTGAATCCTGACATCCCAGAACTAAGAAGATACAGTAAGAATCAAAGGTGATGGTAGCTTACAAATCCATTTAGAACTGCCTGGAGTGCTGGAAGGGGCCTTGGCAATCTGATCCCAGAAGTTGCTGAGGCCCAGGGGAGGCCTAACTGAATTAAAATTTCCTCTCTGCCAGGTGAAACATCTTGGGCAGTTTAGCCTCTTTTGAGCCTTAGTTTCCTCCAGTGTAAAATGAAGAAGGTGGTACTCATGTGAAAGGATTGCCAAAAGGATTCTTCATTACCACCTAAGAAGTAGTTCTGGTGAAAAGTCTATATATCTGGGGGTGAGAGGTGGAGGGAGTTTAGTTAGATGTGTAAATGGTACATGCAGTTGTGAGTTTCTCCGAATTTCAGCTCTGGGTGGCGGTCCCCACTACTGAAGTTGTCCCCTGGAAGGGGAAGCACGCCCTTAGCCAGTGTCAGGGATGAGAAGGGACTGCCCCATGACTGGGTGAGACTCGACTGAGCCCCTTCAGGGCTCTGCAGAGCTTCCTGTTCCTCTTTCCCTCATTAATACGTACTTCCTGGGGCCTGATGAGGTGCCTGAATAGCTAATAGACTCTATTAATTTGAGCTAAAATGTTATTGGGTGGTAGTGACTTTTCATTTGCTGCCACTCTCATAAACTCCTATATTTTAACCCACATGTTCAATGACTTAGCTTAAAGAAATGATTACTGTGGGACCTTCCAGTTTCCTGGACAAACCAAGGCAGGAAAAAGTCACACTTAAATAGAGGGGTCAGAAGGAGAGGAGGGGTCAGGATGGCCAAGCCAAGCATGTGCCCAGAGGGCAGGTTACCCAGTATCAGCAGATGTGACACTTTTGATCCAATCATTCTTCCTCTTTCCAGATCCCAGGAGCAAACTCAGTTTTTGGAGACAGCTGCAAGGGGCGGTGAATGTACACAGATCACTGTAAGAGTAGCTGGCCCACACAGACTCAAGTCCAAGTGCTTAGGGACAGCATTCCACAATCAACTATCACAAGGGTTCCCTATTATTCTCCGAGTAAAATCCCATCTCAATGACTCTCAGTGCAAGGACAGCCTCCACGTTACAAAGCTAGCGCTGTTTCCCAGCACATGTATTTGAGGGATGTTGCTCTTTGGGTCTGGTTACAAGGATTTCTCTATAAGGGATGGAACTATTCACCAAGTTTCTACTCCTCCTGGCCACTCATAATAACTCCTCAAGTGAGTCCAAAGAAGGAAGCCTCTGAGGCTGCGATGATAACATGGGTCACCTAATAGAAGTGGAAATAGACTCTATTGTAGCAGTGCTTATAGCAGTGACGTTTACCTGACCTGGGATAAATTTAGGATCATGGCAATCTCTCCACGATGTTCCCCATAGTAAGAGTGTAGTTGGTAGAGAAGCAGAGAGCCGGGGAGAGAGAGGCCAGCCAGTTCCTTCTTGCTTTTGCGGGTGATCTTATTAATCAATTATAAGCTATTCGAGAGGCCATAGCTGTATTGTAGCTCACAGCCCCTACCACAACTACAAATTTCCAGGTCTGTCTTCCTCAAGAACCATGAACCACTAGAGGGCAGGAAACATGGGCCTCTCTCTTCTTACGCTGTCTCTAGCCCCTAGCACAGAGCCTGGCACAGAGTAGGTGCTCAATAAATACTGCCAAGTGATGGAGTGAATGGCTGAGTGATTGAAATGTTAAGCAGCATAACAGCTGTATCCTGTTCTGTCCTCTCCCTATCCCACAATCCCAACCATTCGTCTCAGAAGAACAAGGCAAAATGATAACAAATACAACTCCTACACACAAAGAGGAAGAGCACAGCCAGTGCTTTGGAGGGGAAATCAAAAAGGCCCTCTTACCAACCCAGGGTTCTTCTGAAGGGGCTTAGACACTGCCAGCTCCTCTCCAAGCCCCTCTGGGACCTGGCTCTGTATGGGTGGCCCCGGAGGCACAGCCAATCTGCCTCTCCCACTCATTTACCAGGGCTTTCCAGAGAGGATATTCCATATAGCTTCTCACTTTCATAACCAGCTTGTCATTTCTGGGAAGTTTCCTGATTTCAGGATTGTGACAATTAGTGCAAGAAAAAGAAAATTTGGGTAATTATCTAATTCCAGTCAAACTTAATGGGGCCCTTCCCACCCCAGGCTAATGGTTGGTGCAAAGTGTAATTTAAGTTAAGCTGTCTAAGGTTGGGGAAGCATGAAATATTCAGCATGGGGGGCATTACCCCTTGTGGGAGCCATATTTTCTAGCAGACCTTTAGATCAAGATAGGACTCCAGGGCGGGGGAGGGGGGGTGGGAATTATTGATTTTGCCAGGAGAGGGCAAGAGCTGGTAAGATGAAGCCCAGCTCAGAATTAGCACCGCGAGGGCCCAGGCAGGGCGGGCACTGAGTCTGCCATTGTGGGTAGAGCAGCCACTCCAGCAGGAGCCAGGGTTCTAGGCAAGGCTGCAAGAGCTCAGTCAACTCAGGGGACTCTCTGGACCCGGTCTCCTTGGGTCTATCAGTGGAGACCAAGATGACCGCCTGAAGGCGGTGGTTTCTTGGTGGTCGAGCACCTCGCCCACAAATTGCAATCTGCATCTCTGCCGAAGTTGGCCTGTCCTAGATATTTCTTCTCCTCTCCCCTTCCTCCACCACCCCTCCTAATTCGTCAACTGCTGAAACATCTGCCTGGCTGAAACGGCCTCCTCGCCGCGCGCTGGGGACTGTCCCCAGGTGTTGGTCTTTGTGTCGGGAAAACTTTGTGAGAAACCGAGGGCGCTGGACAAAGAGCGAGCGAGGGAGGGCGTTTGCCAGCCGGCGGGGTACGCCGGGCGGTGCTCGCTCTTCCCTGGGCTCAGCTCTGTACGCGGACGCACCCGGTGCCCCGAGCCCAGCCTTCTTAAGCGGGGAGTGGCAGGCTCCGGCCACATCCCACCGCCCTCGGGAGCTGAAAGAAGCCAGGCGGGAGAAGCGAAGGCGGGAGGCTGGACACTGGAGTTGACTGGGGTGGGAGGAGGAGGGCAGAGGAGCTGAGCGAAGCTGTCAAACTGCGCGCGGAGCCCCGCGCTGGGCGGGGGAAGGGAGGGGAGGGGAGTAGAGAGGAGGGGCGGACGGGAGCTGAGAGGGAGCGAGCCGCCTCGCCGCGCCTGAGCAACCCTTGTCTGCCGCTGTCGCCGCCGCCGCCGCCGCCGGCCCGGACTCGCCCGGAGCGCAGGGTGTCTGCCCCGCTGGGCGCCACGCGCGGAGGCTCCGGCGCCTGCCGCTGCGCCCTCCAGCCCCAGCTCCTCGCGCCGGCCCGCGCGGGTCCCGGTGGGCGCGAACCCACCATGCAGCTGCAGTTCCGGAGCTGGATGCTGGCTGCGCTCACGCTGCTCGTGGTCTTCCTCATCTTCGCAGACATCTCGGAGATCGAAGAAGAAATCGGGTAAATAGCTGCGCCTGGGCCCGTGCCGAGCCCTGGCGGGATCTCTTACCACCCCGGTACTCCGCATCCTCCCTCACGCACGCTTTGTGTGCGCCGCGCCCCCCTGTCGCTCCGCTGGAGAGCCGGGGGACGATTTTGGCTGGGGGTGGCTGTGCCGGGAGCCCAGGACTGTTTGGGGGGCGGAGGGTGGGGGCGCGGCTGCCACTGGGAGTCCCCGGGCAGGGAGCACTGCCAGCCTCCAGCTGGTCCGCGTCGGGGAGCGGACTCGCCCACCCTGCCTCCCTTCCTCTGCATGTCCGCGCGCGTTGTCGCCGGGGTCGAGGGAGGGCGCCCGGGAGTGTCTGGGGCGGGCGGAGGGGCCGAGAGTGGAGGAGGCAGGAGTTTCTTTGTCTCCTGCTCGGCCGCTTTCTCGCCTGAACAAAGTGGGCAGGGGGCGCGCGGGGATCTCTGTGCTGGGGGAAGGGATCCCCGGGCCGGGGCGGAAGGCGGGGGCTCTTCACGGGCTCCCGGGAAGGCGAGTGTCCCCAGTACCTACAGACACGCACACGCGCCTCCCGCCGGCCCGGGAGCCCAGCACAGGGGTGTGGGCTGACACCGCTAGAGGCGGAGCGCGCGGGGGTTAGCTGAGATCCCTTCCCCACCCTCACCTGGCTTTGGGCGCTCAGCTAATCCCGCGGCTCCCCCTATGCCCCCGGGTTCCTGTGCGCTCGCAGCGCCGCGGTGGAGACCTTTCGGGAAAGTCTGTACCACCGCCCTCTCGTCTTCGGGGGCTGGGGTGGAGGGTGCCCAGGCACGCGGTCTAGCCCTGGCTTTTCTCCCGATCTCTCCGGGGGGAGCGGGGGGACCGCGAGCCCCTGCCCTGCCGCTGGACTTCCAAGAGTGCGCGCTTGCGGCGCGGGACGCACCTGCTGTGGGTCCTGGAGGCTGAGAGTCGCGCCCCGCCCCTGGGCCAGCCCCTCTCCGCTTCGACGCTACAAAGAGTCTCCAGGCCGCTGTAGGCAGGTGGGGGGAGTGGGCAGCCAGGGTTCTGAGGGGCCCATTGGAGAGCCTCCTGGCCCTGGGCAGAGAGAAAGTGAGGTCACAGAGTGGGCGGAAAGTCCCTTCCTCCGTGGGGCTAGTCCCGCACAGCGTGCGCCCCTCCTTTGTCCCATCTGTTATTTCATTCACTATCAGCGCTAGTTGAGGGCTCGCTAAGCTGACAGATCCCTCTAAAGGGAAATGCCAGTCCTGGTCCAGGATGCCAAGGCCCTAAGGACTCAAACCTGGGGCAGGCGCCACTACCTGCTCTCTCCTTTTCTCCTTGCCCCTTCCCATCTTGGCCCCCGCAGAATTCCTTCTGTGAACTCCAGTGCTCTTCAAGTACCAAACGTTTCTCTGCCTCTTCCTCCTCATTCTCGGTTTCCCCAAGAGCTCAGAAAACTTTCACAAATAGTGTTCAGTTAATACACGACATGCTCCCACGCGGAGATAGAGAAACGCTACGTTCTGTAGCTGTTCGCCTCAAAAACGTGGATCGGAAAGGAAATCAGGCAAGACAAGTCCTGAGGTGATGGAGGACGCGGTGGGGAGGGCCTTCCTCTCGGCTCCCACACTCTTCTCCCAGATGTGGGCTCTGCCTGGCCCAGACCACTTGCTGACCTTGACATGTGAGGGAAGGGCCAGCAGCTGCCCATTGTTCTGCTATGAAAATGTAAGAGCTGCACCCATTCAGGCATCCCTCGCTTGTCCATTCACTGAACTTTTACCGAATTTCTTCTATAGGCCAGTGACTTTTTTTTTTACATCTTTATTGGAGTATAATTGCTTTACAATGGTGTGTTAGTTTCTGCTTCATAACAAAGTGAATCAGTCACACACACACATATGTTCCCATATCCCTTCCCCTCGCATCTCCCTCCCTCCCACTCTCCCTATCCCACCCCTCTAGGTGGTCACAAAGCACCGAGATGATCACCCCGTGCTATGCAGCTGCTTTCCACTAGCTACCTATTTTACGTTTGGTATTGTATATATGTCCATTAGGCCAGTGACTTTTAAGTTTTAAAATGCAATCAGGAAATCACTGTGCACATAATGCTACACTTCCCTGCCAAATGTGTTGTAAAGCCCCTACTCCCCACGTTAGGTTGTTCTAACGGTATCCAGAAATAAGTTGCAAGGCCTGAGCTAAGAAGGGCATTTACATATATATTTAAATCCCAGGGCTCTTGTGCTATGGATGTGTTTCATTGGGGGGGGGCGGGTCCTGCTTGGGCCCACACTGGGGAAAATTGTCTAAAAATTTTGTGTCATCTTATGTGACATTATCCCCCCTTCTGGTGCCCCTGTCCTCAGGCTGACCCCTGACTTGACCAGTCCTGACCCAGGCCTGAGACCCCTCTCCCGCAGCCCCTTGTCCAGTCCCACCCCCAGTCTTCCCCACACACTGTTAACTCATCTGGGATTTGCCATAACTGGGGGAGGAAGGACATGAAACAGAGGACCAGAATCCCCGCAGCCCCCTATATCTGTTTTTCAAGCCAAGTTTCAAGCTTAGTCACTTATTTAACCCTTGGAAGCACCCCAACTTTGAGCAGCCAGCAGGGGTCAGTGCCCTAGCACAGTGGCCAGTGAGGGGGCGCCAGGAGCAGGACTCTTATCTTCCTCACCCTATGCTTTGCCTTTCCGGGAGACCTGGGATCATACTCCAGACCACAGTGCTATTGCACCAGCCCTGCCCACCCTTCCCCTACTTGATATTGACCTATGCTAGGGAAGATTACAAATTACCTGCCAAGACCACTCCCTGGGAGAAGACAATTCTGTGAAAGGATGGCTGTTTCTGGAAGGCAATGATGGCACCCTGTGATCTGTTAGGAAGGAAGGAAGGAAGGAAGGAAAGAAGGAAAAATCTCTTCTTGAAGTAAATTTTCCAAGGATTAACACATGAGAAGTAAACGAGGAAAGACAATTTCATGTGTATCGTCTAGAGGAACAAAACTGAGATATATTTTTGCTAAACTCTTGATTCCTTTTATTATAAAATAAGGCTTTTGCTGTGGTGATCTCAGAAGTTCTGTCCTGCCCAAGGAATCATAGAACGGGTTATGAAGGGCGGGGGTTTTCTTCCAGAGGCTATTTCCCTAGAGACACATCTCTTCCTAAGTGATGATTTTCAAAGTTCTGTTTCTAACTTGCTTGCTTGGGAAAATGCCTCCCTGGGGCTGAATGAGAAAAAAAAAAAAAACGTAAAATGCTCTTCAAAGCATTCAAAGAGTGAATTCAAATTCTAAATCAGAGATTGGGTGGAGCTTTGGTAAAACAGCCCCCATCAACTCATGCAGCACCCCAAATTTAGAGTCAATTGGACCAAGTCGTAAGCTAAAACTCTTTTTCTGATTATCCCCTGGGCCCGCCGTGGTGCCTTCAAAACCTGACACACAGAAGGCATTCAGTAAACATCTACTGGATAAATATCTTTCTGGGGTCTGGCCCAGTGATGGGCATACACGGCATCCTTAGGGAAGGCTGATACTCACAGAGCCTTAGGATGGGAAAGGAGTGCAGGGCTCCCCCTAAGAAACCTCCTCTCTTTTTACAATTAGGATAAATTTGACTCTGAGAAGTAGTGTCTCTTATCCAAGATCACACCTGGCTGATTAGGGACAGGGCAAGCCTGCACAGGTCTCCTCTCTTATAACCCAATGCCCTAGTCCCCAAATGAGGTCTCTAATCATAAAAGAGTTACAGAACTCTTGTTAAAGAGGATGTAGCTAGTAATAACAGAAATCATGGCAATGGTGAAGATGAAGGTGATGGTGGTCATTAACATTCATTTATTTATTGAGTGCTTGCTATGAACCAAGAGCTATTCCAAGTGCTTTACAGGCGCTAACACATGTCATCCTCCTGGCAACCCAATGGTCACCTACTAGTGGCGCCACTATTTGTTGAGCACAAATAGTGCCAGACACCGTGCTTACTGCTTTAAAGCACCAGCTCACTCAGTCCCCACCAAACCTCTTGAAGCTGGGTAGGGTGGCTATCTTTAGTTCATCAGTGAGGAAACTGAGGCTCAGAGAGGTTGTATAACTTGCTTGTGATAAAGCAAATGACCCTAATTCTATGAGAAGCCAAAGCCCCTGTCTTGACTGCCGTGCTAGACTGCCCTGTCCTCTGAATTCTTTGCCCCCTGCAATAACATTACATAATAGGTCTCAGAACTAGCCTTCCTAACTCATCCCCCTGCATTCTTCCAAAGGCTCAGTTTTCCTAAGAGCCTGGTCTGACTTAGTAGTTACCCGCTCCCCTGCCCTCAGCAGTTTAGAAGGAGGGAAGGTGAGTACTGAGGATTGGAGAAGGACTCGGGGCTCGTCTCCCCAAAATGCCCCTCTGGTCCAGTCAAAGTTCAGTGTGATGCTATACCCTGGTTTGCCAGACAAGCTCACTGGCCACGGGCCTGAGCATCCCAGACTTATAGGTGGGACCTTGGGCTAAAGCTTCTGAAGGAGAGAAAACTCCCATTCCATTGCAACCCTGATTCTGATGTCAGTTGAATGCGCCTTCCTCACTTCTACACACCATAAGATTGGGCATCCAGGAACCTAGACTAGGTGATAGTAAAGATGCTTAACAACTGGTCCCTCTCGGGCACTGACCTGTTAGAATGGACATCTGACTGGTCAGAACTGATGCTGTCCAGTACACCATGGTCAGGGTCCTGGTGCCCCCCAAACATCAGACACTGTCTGGGAAGGTAATAGGCAAGGAAGGGCTAGCTCTGACCCTCAGATCCGTGAGCTGGCAACTCCTGCCATCAGCTGAGAATGAGGTGAGGTGCACCTTTTAGTGGATGAGTCCAGGTGGATGTGAAAGGAAATGAGCTTGGGCAGTTGCAGTCCAGGCACTCTGTAAGAAACACACATATTTGCACAAGACCGTGCAACATTTTTTTAAAGCCCATTCTTCGCCCCAGTCCTCATGTACTTCACTCAAGTATAAACATGATTGGAGGATAAAATAGGACAGAAAGAAAGTCTGGTGTTTAACTGACTTGCTCCAAGCCCTTGTTGCCAACTGTTCCTAGCATCAAATTTAAATTGCAAATAGATATCCATCTTAGAAACCAATTCACCACTCAGGGCCTCTTTCCCCTTGTAAAGCAGGGTTGCTAGATTTTTAAATTGCTTAGGTTTTACAAATTGGGGATGTTGTAGATCGCAAATGATAAATACTTCTCAGAAATAGTGGAATTCTATAAAGGCTCCCATTGCTCTTAGCATGGCATACAAGGTAATACCTAATCTGGTCCTTGCCTCTCTCTTCAGCCTTCCTGGCCTCCAGCCATTCTGTATTGCTATTGCTCACAGTTCCCTGGAATGTACCATGACTTCATGCCTCTGTGCCTTTGCACATGTTCTTTTTTTTTTTTTTTTTTTGCGGTACACGGGCTTCTCACTGTTGTGGCCTTTCCCATTGCGGAGCACAGGCTCCAGACGCGCAGGCTCAGTGGCCATGGCTCACGGGCCCAGCCACTCTGCGGCATGAGGGATCCTCCCGGACCAGGGCACGAACCAGTGTTCCTGCATCGGCAGGCGGACTCTCAACCACTGCGCCACCAGGGAAGCCCATTTGCACAAGTTCTTACTGCTTTCTAGAACAACCTCCTTGCACACACTATTCTTAACCCCACACCCCACCCATCCTTACTTCCCCTCCCTCCTCCTTTAAGGCGAAGGCTAGTATCACCTCCTTTGCAAAGAATTCCAAGACCCCAGACCTTCCTTGGACAGTCTGGGGTAGCTGCCTCTCCTGTGTGTACACTTAACATCTATCATGACAGTATCCTATGGAGATGGACTCAACAATTTTGTTTTATTTTTTCCCTTATCCCCAGCCCCTGGTGATAAGTATATGGTTTAGTAAATAGAGCCCATAAAGTATTTTCAGAATGAACAAACTTGGGCCTAGCACATGGCAAAAGTAAGCATTCAGCCTTTCTGACCCCAAAGGTCTACACGATTCTAATAACAATTAAACAGCCTCCACTTGCTCAGAAAGCCCCTTGCTTTTCCCAACATGTGTATCCAACATGGAGGCCACAGCCCAGTTAAGGGCACAGTTTTCATTGTCTCAGAATGTTGTAGAACAGGCCAATGGGAATGAAAGCACCTTTCTAGTTTGTAAAAGAGGAGGACCCAGTGATAAGTTTCCCACTGTCAGTTCAGACAAAAAGCAAAGGTGTAAAGCCCCACCTCCCAGCCTCTGTCCAGCTCATTTTCTCCAGAGACCCTTTCTAGCCCTGCCCGTGCCAACAGTGCCAGCGCCTCCCCCATCCTCCTTCTGCCTGGAGAGGAAGTTCCTGCTCTGTCCATCTTTATCACCTTAACGGCTTCCACACTGGAGTTAAGAGCAGACTTAATTTGGTGCCAACTGTTTCCTTCCAAGGGCTGGTCCCCAGAAAGGATGCTGAACAGAAAGGCTGTGTTGTGTGTTTGAAACATTGAGGGAGTAAGAAGTCAGGTTGATGTGTGTCATCTCAAAGATTTTCTCTATTAAGCACTTTTAAGTGGTGTTATGATTTTCAAACACTGGTCAAACCAGGGAATCATGATGGATCAGCCAAGACTCATAGCAGCTGCAAGGACCCTCAGTGGGTTTCAGGAGCCTCACACCTCTCAGCTGCCTCAAGTGAAAACAAGTTCAAGAGGCAGATGGAAAGATACAGTGAAAGGAGTAAGGGAGGGGCAGGAACATGAATGCCACCAGGGAGCTGGTCAGGTGGCTGCCTCCTGCCAGGGAACAGGGACAGGTCCTTCTCTCCAGGAGAAGCCCCAAGGTGAGATGCTTGGGTGCCATCTGCGCGCAGGGAAACCATCCCCTGTGACTGAGTGACTGCTGGTCTGGGGCTTGTCCTTAAGTGTTGAGATTAGTCACTCTCCTGGGGGACAGCTGGGCTGGATTTAAATTCTCCCCAGTCTCCTGCAATTGGTCACTTGGCTAGGAAGCCGCCCAGTGTCCTGACAGGACCTGTTTGTCACAGCATTTTCTTAGCTTCAGCTGTCACAGGCTTCGGCAGGGAGCAGCTCCTCCGGACACTTCTAGCACTTGGAATCCTGATTCGCTGCTCTTGGAAACCCAGCGTCCTGCCTTGCTGTGTGGGTGTGTGTTTGAGTTCTGAAATTGCTCTGTGAGAAGGAAGCTCTTGGCTCTGTCACAGAGTTTCCTCAGCACTTTGCTCTTATTGTTGGAGAAACACGGAGACGCTCAGCTCTGCTTCCTAGTCCCCTTTTAAGGCTCCGGGCTACAATTTCTCCTCCTTCTCTTAGTTGATGGCTGGAGGTTGAAATGACCCTGAGATCAGCATTTCCCAGTGCTGATCTGCAGATGGGTGGTGATCCAGAAGGAAAAAAGAAAAGAAAAAATAAAAAACACAATGTAGCCATGACAGTTATGTTAGTTTCAGGTATGCCAACTGTCATTTCCCGAGAACTATCTTTTGAGATGATGTTCTCTTCTTTCTTTTGGGTATTGATGTCCTTTCTTTCCTGAAAGAGGGTGATGGTAAATAGTAGTTGTGATCTTTTTCCTAAACTGAGTCCCCAGCCCCAATTCTTTGGAAATGTTACTGATCACTGAAATCTATAGTCTGGGGTCTCAGTTTACCTTGAAGAGTAAACAGAGGGCATCGCTTCTAGAAACAGGGGCTCATTCCTCATACATCTTTTCTCCGTGGAGGCTGACGCCAGCAGAGAGTAACAACAGTCATTTTTTTGGGGGGGGGCGGGTCTGCTGTGTGCCATATGATAGCCTAAGCACTTTAGTTCTGTTCGCACCTGTAATCTTCCCAACAATCCTATGAGGTCCATATTGTTATTATCTCCATTTTATAATGAGGAACCTGAGGCACAGAACAGTTAAGTAACTTGGCCAAGGTCACATAGCTAGTCAGTTGCAGAGCTGGGATGGGAACCCAGGTTCCAGGGAATCAGTAGAACTATCCAAAACTGATGTACGAAATGACATCCAGTGGGGAAAATATGCATGCTCCTGTTTCCAAAGGGTAAAGCTTGGAAAGAGAGAGGCCTGTGGGAGAGAGAAACCCGGAAAGCAGCAACGCTGGAAGAGAACTCGGGAGAAAGGAAACCAGAGGTGAGGCCGTAATGGAATATGGCAGCCCAGAAGATCAATGCAGTTTAGGGTCGCCAGATCCACAGCATCTTGTTTTGGAACGGTGCCCCCCACTCCACCTTCCCCCTTTCCCTCCCGTCCAGCCCCCTCCTTGTCCCCACCAGGTCTCATCAGAGTGGCTCTGGAGCATATTTGTTTGACCAACTCATTAGAGTAGACACACACACGTACACACACGTACACACACACTGATGGGAGAGAAAAACAACACAGACGATTAGGCCTGGAGGAATTTTCTTCTGGGGAAAGAGAGAAGGGCTAGTGCAGTCAGCTTCCTGGAACCTGGCAAGGAATGAAGAAAGTAGGCTGGGAGGGGACAGGCTTCTGCAGGGAGATTGTACAGGCCCAGGGAGCCCGTTTCCTGGGAGCTGACATTGTGCTGAGAGCTGCACAGGGCAATCTTTTAAGCCTCACAACCGCCATGTTTGCTCATCTGCAGATGAGGAAGTAGGGGCCCAAAGAGGGCCAAGACTTGCTAAGGTCACACAGCCAGTAACAAGGAAATGAGGTGCCAGCCAAGTTTGCCTGACTCCATCACCCACTCTGTTCATAGTGACTTCTGTGTCCCCGAATCACCGGGCTCCCTGCCCCTGTTCCCCCTGCCTCCCATCTCCTGCCTTGGGCCATTTTCTGTACCACAAAGACAGTTTGCAAGGGAAACTGGAAACATTAGGACTTCAGAAAGGACTCGTGGCATGTCAGGTGAGCCTCCCAAGCACTATGGCGACCACGCCCTTGGGTGCAACGTTTCAGCCAATGCTGAGGAGGGGCACACACCCTTGAACTCTGTCCAGCGAGGTGTGGGCGCTTGCTGTTAGGTTTCCCATCTCCAATTTCAAGAACAAGAATATTGGCCATGCTCGGAGGAGCACTACACAGGATTAATTCACACCTTCTTGCTTAGTAAATGCCAGCGTGGCTTAAATAATGCAGCGGGGAGGCTAAGATACCCGGAAAAAAATGAGCTGGTAAATTGATAGGTCAGGCGACTTTCGTTTGCTCTTCTCCTGTAAGCAGCAAAGCCCCTCCTACTGCACCTCTAAGGTTCCTAAGTTTGGGAGTTAGCTCTAAGCAGACTCTGCCTGATGTCCAAACTATACCCCAGTCCATAGGTTTAGTTCCCAGGAGAGGCAAAGAGAAGGGCAAGAGAGAAACCCACAGTGGTGTACAGGTCCTGGCCCGGGCAGAGAGCCTCTTAGACTGCAGCACAAGAGCTGCAGCTCCTTGACAAATAGCCTCCAGAAGAGCGGGACCATCCAGCATTGGGGGTGGAGCCAGCTAAGCCTCCGCAGCCCCTTCCCCAGAGGGTAACCACCACCAAAGCTCTACCCTCCAGCGTCATTAGGATGACTCCCTTAGGGCTTTGTAAATCTCTCCCAGCTGCCAGCCTGGGGCCTTCCTTTTCTCCGGTCAGTAAAGACTGTCAAGTCTTCCCTATGAGCCAGACTCACTGCTCATGCCTCTGGACACTAGGCCACACCTTTGGAGCCCCTGGGAGCTGCTATGGAAAGACTGAGGCTCTAATCACTGATGAAACACTTATTACCTGCGTGACCTCACGCAGGTGGCTTCACCTCTCTGAGCCTCAGTTTCCTAACCTGTATAATGGAGTTACTAGTATCCAACTCACAGTGTCCTGAGGAGTAAATTATAAATCGTGGGAATGTAAAATGGTGCAGCTGCTGTGGAAAACAACAGGGTGGTTCCTCAAAAAATTAAAAATAGAATTACCATATGACCCAGCAATTCCACTTCTGGGTATATACCCCAAAGAATCAAAAGCAGGGATTTGAACAGATATTTTTAGACCCGTGTATATTATAGCAGTATTATTTGCAATAGCCAAAAAATGTCCATCAACGGATGAATGGATAAGCAAAATGTGGTATGTATATACAATGGAATGTTACTCAGCCTTAAAAGGGAAAGAAATTCTGACACATGCTACAACATGGATGAGCCTCGAGGACATTACACTAAGTGAAATAAACCAGACACAGAGAACAGATATTGTATGAGTCCACTTATATGAGGTAACTAGAATAGTCAAATTCATGGAGACAGGAAGTAGAGTGGTAGTTGCCAGGAGCTGGGGGAGGGGAGTTCCTGTTCAGTTGGCACACAGAGCTTCAGTTTTGCAGGATGAGAACTCTGGAGATTGGTTGCACAGCAACGTGAATGTACTTGACACTACTGAACCGTACAGTTGAAAATGGTGAAAATGGTAAATTTTATGTTAGATGTATTTTACCACAACTAAACACACACACGCACACACACACACACAAATGAAAGCAGCCAGAAGAGTGCCTGGCAGGTGCTCAAGACACAGTGATTTATTTGAAGAGCATAGTTGTGGTATTAACAAAGCAACATCAATGTGAGTACTATTTAATTCAAAAAATGATATAGTACAAAAATCATGGTGGGGAGGCAGTAGAGGGAGAAAAAGAGAAAGGGACGTAGACTAGAATTAGAGACATACACACCATTTCTTTGTTGTGAGCATATCTGGATACACTTGCTGGAGGGGGCCCAAATTCCCAACACCTGGGATTTAAGACCTTGGAAAGTGCAAACATATACTTTTCGTGGACTCTCTGTAACTACTTGTTGGCCTGCCTTCCTGTCTAACTTCAGTGGAGGGGCCCATAAGGTCTCTGTCAAAATCTAAACTGGGGCTTCCCTGGTGGTGCAGTGGTTGAGAGTCCGCCTGCCGATGCAGAGGACACGGGTTCCCGCCCCGGTCCGGGAAGATCCCACATGCCGTGGAGCGGCTGGGCCCGTGAGCCATGGCCGCTGAGCCTGCGCGTCCAGAGCCTGTGCTCCGCGGCGGGAGAGGCCACAGCAGTGAGAGGCCCGCGTAACGCAAAAAAAAAAAAATCTAAACTGCATGGAAGTCAGGGAGTGGTGGGGGAGGGAAGCAGGGGGGAGAGAGGTGGGAGGCCAAGGGTGCAGATAGCCCAGACCACGCGCCCCCCTCCCAGATCCAGGTTCCTAGCTGCACTTTTCTTACCATCTGCATCAGAGTAGCCATGGTTAGTGTTTTTGGCTCAAGGGAACAGAGAACAGAGTCCCAAAATGCTGATCCCCAGAGATTTGGCTCCTGCTAGTCTGGAACCTGCTGAGATACAGCTGACTCTCCCCATTTAGGCTCATGCCAGGCAACTCCCAGAAGACAACTGGAGTGAGCAAGTGCTGTGGTTTCCAGGGTCAGGCAGTCCCAAAACTGGGGGCTGTTACAAACAGTGCCGGCCCCACCCCAGAGTTTCTGATTCAGCAGGTCTGGGGTGGGTGGAGCCTGAGAACTGGCATCACTAACAAGTTCCAGGTGATGCTGATATCTCTGGCCCTTTCGAGGACCACACTTGGAGAAACACTGGGCCTTGTCAATCAAAGTGTGGTTCTTGGACCAGCCACATGGGCTTCACCTGGAGTTTTGGTAGAAATACAAAATCTCAGGCCTCACCCCAGGCCCACACCTGATGAAATCTGCATCAGAACAAGACCCCAGGTAATTACCATACACAATCCCTGCACTGGTGGGAATAATTGGTTTCATGGCCTTCTGCAGAGCCCCAGCCCAAGCCAAAGACCTTGGCCCATCAAACCAAGGGGAAACTTGTCTGAGGATCCCTGTTGCCCATCAGAGTTGGCCTTGACTCTCAAAAGGATGTCAGAAAAATCAGTAATGGTTATTATTACAACTGGATGCCTGTGTGCACACCAGGGGTTTTCATACATTATTTCATTATAAAACCCTGGAAAAACCCATTTTATTGATGAGTAAACTGAGACTCGGGTAAAGTAACTTCTTGATAAACACAGAAAAAAGAACTGAATTTTGTGAAGGCCTACCTGACCATTTCCGGGGTGCCGGGGTTTAGGCCTGTGGATTAACCTACTTCTCTCCCTTTCACCCTCCCAAAAATGAGGCCTGAGGCATGAAGTAAGGCAAGGAGAAATTTTTTTTTTTTCCTTTTGTGGCATGTGAGTGTGCATGTCCTTATGGCAGCGTTACTTAGGCAGAATGTACTACAGACCGTAGGGCCCATTTATGAGCAAGGGGACCCAATTTCTGCAAAGAAGAAAAAAGAGAGTGCAGTATCGCACCGGCATCAGAAAAACAATTTGTAGGGACATCCAAGAATTTTGCCTTTTGAAGACTCAAAACCTCGTCAAGGCAGTACTAACTTCTTTTTTGTGTGTGTGTGTGTTTCTTGTTTCTTATTTTGTCTGCATGTTTAGAGTCTTTTTTTTTATTTTTTGCTTTATAACAAATTTAATCAGTTATACATATACATATGTTTCCATATCCCCTCCCTTTTGCGTCTCCCTCCCACTCTCCCTATCCCACCCCTCCAGGCGGTCACAAAGCACCGAGCTGATCTCCCTGTGCTATGCGGCTGCTTCCCACTAGCTATCTACCTTACGTTTGGTAGTGTATATAAGTCCATGCCGCTCTTTCACTTTGTCACAGCTTACCCTTCCCCCTCCCCATATCCTCAAGTCCATTCTCTAGTAGGTCTGTGTCTTTATTCCTGTCTTACCCCTATGTTCTTCATGACATTTTTTTTTCTTAAATTCCATATATATGTGTTAGCATACAGTATTTGTCTTTCTCTTTCTGACTTACTTCACTTTGTAGGACACACTCTAGGTCTATCCACCTCATTACAAATAGCTCAATTTCATTTCTTTTTATGGCTGAGTAATATTCCATTGTATATATGTGCCACATCTTCTTTACCCATACATCCGATGATGGACACTTAGGTTGTTTCCATCTCCGGGCTATTGTAAATAGGGCTGCTATGAATATTTTGGTACATGTCTCTTTTTGAATTATGGTTTTCTCAGGGTATATGCCCAGTAGTGGGATTGCTGGGTCATATGGTAGTTCTATTTGTAGTTTTTTAAGGAACCTCCATACCGTTCTCCATAGCGGCTGTACCAATTCACATTCCCACCAGCAGTGCAAGAGTGTTCCCTTTTTTCCACACCCTCTCCAGCATTTATTGTTTCTAGATTTTTTGATGATGGCCATTCTGACTGGTGTGAGATGATATCTCATTGTAGTTTTGATTTGCATTTCTCTAATGAGTAAAGATGTTGAGCATCCTTTCATGTGTTTGTTGGCAGTCTGTATATCTTCTGTGGAGAAATGTCTATTTAGGTCTTCTGCCCATTTTTGGATTGGATTGTTTGTTTTTTTGTTATTGAGCTGCATGAGCTGCTTATAAATTTTGGAGATTAATCCTTTGTCAGTTGCTTCATTTGCAAATATTTTCTCCCATTCTGAGGGTTGTCTTTTGGTCTTGTTTATGGTTTCCTTTGCTGTGCAAAAGCTTTGAAGTTTCATTAGGTCCCATTTGTTTATCTTTGTTTTTATTTCCATTTCTCTAGGAGGTGGGTCAAAAAGGATCTTGCTGTGATTTATGTCATAGAGTGTTCTGCCTATGTTTTCCTCTAAGAGTTTGATAGTGTCTGGCCTTACATTTAGGTCTTTAATCCATTTTGACCTTATTTTTGTGTATGGTGTTAGGGAGTGATCTAATCTCATACTTTTACATGTCCCTGTCCAGTTTTCCCAGCACCACTTATTGAAGAGACTGTCCTTTCTCCACTGTACATTCCTGCCTCCTTTATCAAAGATAAGGTGACCATATGTGCGTGGGTTTATCTCTGGGCTTTCTATCCTGTTCCATTGATCTATCTTTCTGTTTTTGTGCCAGTACCATACTGTCTTGATTACTGTAGCTTTGTAGTATGTCAGGGAGCCTGATTCCTCCAGCTCCATTTTTCGTTCTCAAGATTGCTTTGGCTATTCAGGGTCTTTTGTGTTTCCATACAAATTGTGAAATTTTTTGTTCTAGTTCTGTGAAAAATGCCAGTGGTAGTTTGATAGGGATTGCATTGAATCTGTAGATTGCTTTGGGTAGTAGAGTCATTTTCACAATGTTGATTCTTCCAATCCAAGACCATGGTACATCTCTCCACCTATTTGTATCATCTTTAATTTCTTTCATCAGTGTCTTATAATTTTCTGCATACAGGTCTTTTGTCTCCTTAGGTAGGTTTATTCCTAGATATTTTATTCTTTTTGTTGCAATGGTAAATGGGAGTGTTTCCTTGATTTCACTTTCAGATTTTTCATCATTAGTATATAGGAATGCCAGAGATTTCTGTGCATTAATTTTGTATCCTGCAACTTTACCAAAGTCATTGATTAGCTCTAGTAGTTTTCTGGTAGCATCTTTAGGATTCTCTATGTATAGTATCATGTCATCTGCAAACAGTGACAGCTTTACTTCTTCTTTTCCAATTTGGATTCCTTTTATTTCCTTTTCTTCTCTGATTGCTGTGGCTAAAACTTCCAAAACTAGGTTGAATAAGAGTGGTGAGAGTGGGCAACCTTGTCTTGTTCCTGATCTTAGTGGAAATGGTTTCAGTTTTTCACCATTGAGGACGATGCTGGCTGTGGGTTTGTCATATATGGCCTTTATTATGTTGAGGAAAGTTCCCTCTATGCCTACTTTCTGCAGGGTTTTTTATCATAAATGGGTGTTGAATTTTGTCGAAAGCTTTCTCTGCATCTATTGAGATGATCATATGGTTTTTCTCCTTCAATTTGTTAATATGGTGTATCACGTTGATTGATTTGCGTATATTGAAGAATCCTTGCATTCCTGGAATAAACCCCACTTGATCATGGTGTATGATCCTTTTAATGTGCTGTTGGATTCTGTTTGCTAGTATTTTGTTGAGGATTTTTGCATCTATGTTCATCAGTGATATTGGCCTGTAGTTTTCTTTCTTTGTGACATCCTTGTCTGGTTTTGGTATCAAGGTGATGGTGGCCTCGTAGAATGAGTTTGGGAGTGTTCCTCCCTCTGCTATATTTTGGAAGAGTTTCAGAAGGATAGGTGTTAGCTCTTCTCTAAATGCTTGATAGAATTCACCTGTGAAGCCATCTGGTCCTGGGCTTTTGTTTGTTGGAAGATTTTTTATGACAGTTTCAATTTCAGTGCTTGTGATTGGTCTGTTCATATTTTCTATTTCTTCCTGGTTCAGTCTCGGCAGGTTGTGCATTTCTAAGAATTTGTCCATTTCTTCCAGGTTGTCCATTTTATTGGCATAGAATTGCTTATAGTAATCTCTCATGATCTTTTGTATTTCTGCAGTGTCAGTTGTTACTTCTCCTTTTTCATTTCTAATTCTATTGATTTGAGTCTTCTCCCTTTTTTTCTTGATGAGTCTGGCTAATGGTTTATCAATTTTGTTTATCTTCTCAAAGAACCAGCTTTTAGTTTTATTGATCTTTGCTATCGTTTCCTTCATTTCTTTTTCATTTATTTCTGATCTGATTTTTATGATTTCTTTCCTTCTGTTAACTTTGGGATGTTTTTGTTCTTCTTTCTCTAATTGCTTTAGGTGCAAGGTTAGGTTGTTTATTTGAGATGTTTCCTGTTTCTTAAGGTGGGATTGTATTGCTATAAACTTCCCTCTTAGAACTGCTTTTGCTGCATCCCATAGGTTTTGGGTCGTCGTGTCTCCATTGTCATTTGTTTCTAGGTATTTTTTAATTTCCTCTTTGATTTCTTCAGTGATCACTTCGTTATTAAGTAGTGTATTGTTTAGCCTCCATGTGTTTGTATTTTTTACAGCTCTTTTCCTGTAATTGATATCTAGTCTCATAGCATTGTGGTCGGAAAAGATACTTGATACAATTTCAATTTTCTTAAATTTACCAAGGCTTGATTTGTGACCCAAGATATGATCTATCCTGGAGAATGTTCCATGAGCACTTGAGAAAAATGTGTATTCGGTTGTTTTTGGATGGAATGTCCTATAAATATCAATTAAGTCCATCTTGTTTAATGTATCATTTAAAGCTTGTGTTACCTTGTTTATTTTCATTTTGGATGATCTGTCCATTGGTGAAAGTGGGGTGTTAAAGTCCCCTACTATGATTGTGTTACTGTCAATTTCTCCTTTTATGGCTGTTAGTATTTGCCTTATGTATTGAGGTGCTCCTATGTTGGGTGCATAAATATTTACAATTGTTATATCTTCTTCTTGGATCGATCCCTTGATCATTAGGTAGTGTCCTTCTTTGTCTATTCTAGTAGTCTTTATTTTAAAGTCTATTTTGTCTGATATGAGAATTGCTACTCCAGCTTTCTTTTGATTTCCATTTGCATGGAATAACTTTTTCCATCCCCTTACTTTCAGTCTGTATGTGTCTCTAGGTCTGAAGTGGGTCTCTTGTAGACAGCATATAGATGGGTCTTGTTTTTGTATCCATTCAGCCAATCTGTATCTTTTGGTGGGAGCATTTAGTCCATTTACATTTAAGGTAATTATCGATATGTATGTCCCTATTCCCATTTTCTTAATTGTTTTGGGTTCGTTATTGTAGGTCTTTTACTTCTGTTGTGTTTCTTGCCTAGAGAAGTTCCTTTAGCATTTGTTGTAAAGCTGGTTTGGTGGTGCTGAACTCTCTCAGCTTTTGCTTGTCTGTAAACGTTTTAATTTCTCCATCAAATCTGAATGAGATCCTTGCTGGGTAGAGTAATCTTGGTTGCAGGTTTTTCTCCTTCATCACTTTAATTATGTCCTGCCACTCCCTTCTGGCTTGTAGAGTTTCTGCTGAGAGATCAGCTGTTATCCTGATGGGGATTCCCTTGTGTGTTATTTGTTGTTTTTGCCTTGCTGCTTTTAATAGGATTTCTTTGTGTTTAATTTTTGACAGTTTGATTAATATGTGTCTTGGCGTATTTCTCCTCGGATTTATTCTGTATGGGACTCTCTGTGCCTCCTGGACTTGATTCACTATTTCCTTTCCCATATTAGGGAAGTTTTCAACTATAATCTCTTCAAATATTTTCTCAGTCCCTTTCTTTTTCTCTTCTTCTTCTGGAACCCCTATAATTCGAATGTTGGTGCGTTTAATGTTGTCCCAGAGGTCTCTGAGACTGTCCTCTGTTCTTTTCATTCTTTTTTCTTTATTTTGCTCTGCAGCAGTTATTTCCACTATTTTATCTTCCACCTCACTTATCCGTTCTTCTGCCTCAGTTATTCTGCTATTGATCCCATCTAGAGTATTTTTTATTTCATGTATTGTGTTTTTAATCGATGCTTGATTCATCTTTAGTTCTTCTAGGTCCTTGTTAACTGTTTCTTGCATTTTGTCTATTCTATTTCCAAGATTTTGGATCTGGGAAATAGAATCTTGGATCATCTTTATCATCATTATTCTGAATTCTTTTTCAGGTAGACTGCCTATTACCTCTTCATTTGTTAGATCTGGTGGGTTTTTATCTTGCTCCTTCTCCTGCTGTGTGTTTTTCTGTCTTCTCATTTTGCTTATGTTACTGTGTTTGGGGTCTCCTTTTTGCAGGCTGCCGGTTTGTAGTTCCCATTGTTTTTGGTGTCTGTCCCCAGTGGCTAAGGTTGGTTTAGTGGGTTGTGTAGGCTTCCTGGTGGAGGGGACTAGTGCCTGTGTTCTGGTGGAAGAGGCTGGATCTTGTCTTTCTGGTGGGCAGGTCCACGTCTGGTGGTGTGTTTTGGGGTGTCTGCGGACTTTGTATGATTTTAGGCCACCTCTCTGCTAATGGGTGGCGTTGTGTTCCTGTCTTGCTAGTTGTTTGGCATAGGGTGTCCAGCACTGTAGCTTGCTGGTCGTTGAGTGAAGCTGGGTGCTGCTGCTGAGATGGAGATCTCTGGAAGATTTTTGCCATTTGATATTATGTGGAGCTGGGAGGTCTCTTGTGGACCAGTGTCCTGAAGTTGGCTCTCCCACCTCAGAGGCACAGGACTGACTCCGGGCTCCTCAATTTGGGATGATGTGTTGTCTATTCATGTATTCCACAGATGCAGGGTACATCAAGTTGATTGTGGAGCTTTAATCCGCTGCTTCTGAGGCTGCTGGGAGAGGTTTCCCTTTCTCTTCTTTGTTCTCACAGCTCCTGGGTCTCAGCTTTGGATTTGGCCCCGCCTCTGCGTGTAGGTCGCCGGAGGGCGTCTGTTCTTCGCTCAGACAGGACAGGGTTAAAGGAGCAGCCGCTTCGGGGACTCTTGCTCACTCAGGCCGGGCGGGAGGGAGGGGCACGGAGTGCGGGGCGAGCCTGCAGCGGCAGAGGTCGGCGTGACGTTGCACCAGCCCGAGGCGCGCCGTGCGTTCTCCCAGGGAAGCCGCCCCTGGATCCCGGGACCCCGGCAGTGGCAGGCTGCACAGGCTCCCGGAAGGGCGGTGTGGGCAGTGACCTGCGCTCGCACACAGGCTTCTTGGCGGCAGCAGCAGCAGCCCCAGCGTCCCACGCCCGTCACTGGGCTCCGCGCTTTCAGTCGCGACTCGCGCCCGTCTGTGGAGCCCCTTTAAGCAGCGCTCTTAATCCCCTCTCCTCGCGCACCAGGAAACCAAGAGGGAAGAAAAAGTCTCTTGCCTCTTCGGCAGCTCCAGAGTTTTCCCGGACTCCCTGCCGGCTAGCTGTGGCACATTAGCCCCCTTCACGCTGAGTTCTCGCCGCCAGCCCCAGTCCTCTCCCTGCGCTCTGACCGAAGCCCGAGCCTCAGCTTCCAGCGCCTCCCGCCCCGGCGGGCGAGCAGACAAGCCTCTCGGGCTGGTGAGTGCCGCTCGGCACCGATCCTCTGTGTGGGGATCTCTCCGCTTTGCCCTACCCAGGTATGTGGGGAGTTTCTTGCCTTTTGGGAGGTCTGGGGTCTTCTGCCAGCGTTCAGTAGGTGTTCTGTAGGAGTTGTTCCACGTGTAGCTGTATTTCTGGTGTATCCGTGGGGAGGAAGGTGATCTCCGCGTCTTACTCTTCCGCCATCTTACCCGGAAGTGTCGAGAAATTTTTTTTAATGCAGTTTATTTTCCATCTCATCCATGAGGCTTTTTTTTTTTAAATCTTGATTTCAGTTACCCCTGTCTTTGCAACTTTCTTGGCCAAGAAGTTCTTAAAACTTGGTTTTTGGTTTTGGGGGTTTTTTTGGCCATGCCATGCAGCATATGGGATATTAGTTCTCCCACCAGGGATCGAGCCCATGCCCCCTGCATTGGGAGCACAGAGTCTTAACCACTGGACCACCAGGGAAGCCCCAAGGCAAGGAGAAATCTTAACCAAGGGTTGAATTGATTTATTAAATGAGCTTAATTAAGGAGGCCGCAATGTCTGTACCAGAATAACTTTGACCCAGGGCTGGAGCATGTGATAGAAATTTCCAGAGAAGCTGGTCAGCCAAGTACTCCTTGACTGTGTCATTAAGTCCCCTCATGAGCTTGGCTTAGATGTGATCATTCACACAGCCAATGGCCCCATTTCACAGTTGGCACACGCGGTTACAGTTCCCTAGAGTTCTTGGGGTTCCTGAGTGGTTTTGGTGGCCTGCCCAGCCAGCAGTCTAATTCCAAACTCCATTCTCAGTTATAAAAAGCAGAGGAATTAATGGTGGAGGCCTCTAGGGGCTATCGAAGGCAAGTAGAGGGGAGCCTTTTAAAACCAATCTGCTACTTCAGATAAAGACAGCCTCTGGGCAGGCTGGAAGCCAAGAATTTAATTGTATTTATTTTTGCCATTACTTTCTATTTAGGGCAAGGGATATTGGTATTCTATTTATGGTTGTGATATAAAGGTTCCTTTGATGATTAATTCATTTAAGTTTTTGAGTCGATTTAAAGAAAACTATTAAGTCAATAAAGTGGGATTAGCAAAACACGTAAAGGTAGACCCCAAAAATGACTGAAGTCGATGCTGTGATGATGTGCTTGCTTTACTTCTCTTTACGACCATTATCTGCCCCCTTGGCAGCAAAGCCGCGACAAGTCCTTGTAAAACTTCTATAGAGAGTAAGTGAGTTAATCTTCCAAAAAAGTACCTAGTTACAGATACGATTTCTCATTGTATCTGGGAAATTGCCCAGTGCTCAAAAAAAGAATTCTCCGATGAAACAACCTTGTGGATGACTCAAAAGGCAAGGATGATTGAGCCCTGCCACCAACTCCCAGAAACACCACTAGGTGAGACTCCCGTTTTAGAGTCTCCCAGCGCCCTCCATATTTTCCTCCTTACAGTTCATATTTCTTGCATGGTGCCTTTCCTGCCTGGTAGATTGTAGCTTTAGGAGGGCTAGGACCATTTCACATCTGTGCTGCGTTGTACTTTCAGCCCCTTGCACAGTGCCTGGCAGAGAGTAAGTGCTGGTTTGGAGAACAAAGAAAGGAAAGGAGGGAGGGCAGGAAGGAGGGAGTTAGTTCCAGAGAGAAGCTCAGAACAGCTCCTGCCACCTACCTTCTGCAATCATTTATATATTCCTTTCCATGGCCAAAGGAGAGAAAATATGGTGGTTTATATCAGCTCCCACATAATTGTCTGATTTGAAATCCGTTGAATTCCGTCTTCGTTATAGATGAATTGCACTTTTCCTTTTCCCTGATTCCTTGGAGAAAAGACCAGCCCACTATTAAAGGTTTCTTAACAGGGTAATTCATGGTGCTATACACAAGCTCCATGGCCTGGTACGCAGAAACCAGAGGACCGGAGGGATGTGGATGTGGCCAGAATTGGGAATCAGGTGCGCTGGCTCCTGGCAGGCTGAGATCATGCTGATAACAAAGAGATTAATAAGGGTCTGCAACCTCCTCCATCCTGTAGTATCAAGGAGGGTTTTTAAATCAATGCCGGTCTGGCTGGCTTAATGGTACCTAATCTTACCTTTTGAAGCTGGAATCTTTGAGAGTTGAGATCAATTGAGATAAAATAAAGCAAACTGTGTTGACTTTTGGATTTGGGGTCTTCATCAGATTCCCATTGTGTAGTGTTGTTTTTATTTTCTGTCTTGGAAATAGGTGGAAATTTGCCACCGGAGAGGGTTGTTCTGCCTGGACCAGGTGATGGAATATTTACTTCTGTTCTTTTTTTCATCTTCCACAAGATGATTCTCCATGAGGGAAAGATCCATTTCTATCCTGTTCATCTCCATATACCCCAGGGCATGTCGCCCAGTAAATGCTCAATGACTATATCTCAAGTACAGCATTTTAGTGTAACTAGCACACTCTCTGCCATGGGCCAAGTCTGCTGGAAAAGTCAGTCTGTTCCCAATTAGGTGCAGAAACAGCCGCCTTACAAGGCATCCCAGTGCCCCTGGAGAAAAGCCTCAGGAAGTCTCCCTGGTACCTGGTTTCCGTGACTGTTACCACGAGTCTTGTGTGGTCATCACAAAGCTGTGTGAGTAAAATGCATCTGATTCGTCACACACAAGGGCTCACAAGCCCTGTGCGAGATGCTGGTGACATGCAAAGATGAACCCAGCACAGAAAAAGTGCTTGAGGAGTTTGTGGTCTGATGGAGGAGGAACTCTTGAAAGTTTAGGCATTTCTCTGGCCAGAGGATGCATACCTTTTAAAGGATTCTCAAAGGATAGCACAAAGCTGAAGAGGAGCTGCTATGAACAGTTGAGACCCTTGAAATGTTTTGAACAGGAATGTGCATCACACATCATCTTCTGTGAGGATGAGAAACATGTCTGGGGTGAGTGAGAGCTGGGAGATCTGCCACCTCAAGGGCAGGCCCTAAGCTCTCAGGGCCTCAATTTCCCCACCTGTAAATGAGGTTCAACAACCCCACGGGTCTCCTCTAGCTGCAAAGCATCACCACTGGATACCTTCCCTGTTGAGTGAGTCCAGACTCACTGGAAATAGCTAATCCTTTTTCTATGCCTCTAAATTCCTTGCCCTGAAATCTTAGAGTAGGGCAATATACAGGTGCTGAGCTATTTTCACCTACCACCTGCTCTACATTTAAAAGGGGGAAAAGCCACTCTAAGGGAGGTGGAAGGCAAACGTACACACTGAGGGTCTGCCACATGCCAGGCATCACAGTGGACGCTTTCACATCTCAACGAAGCCTCCTGATGAACTGGCAAGGCAGGCTCAGCAGCATCTTTATTCCCCGCCTCTCAGTACTACTTGGAGACTCATTCTATTACAGCAGGATGGGTGTTCCAGATAAATTATGCTCAGTATACCACGTTTTAGAAAAGCATGTGAGTGTATGTTATAAAATATAGAAAAGCTGGCATCAGTCATAGCTCAATTGGAGGATTTCGGAAGCCTTCTTCCTTCAGTTATCAGGAAGATTCATTATCACCAGCAAGCATCTCAACCTAGTAAGCGTCCCTGTCCTCAGTGGTGAGCCCTGCCATGTCACAGAAACAAAAATTGACAATATTGTGCTCCTAGTGATGATGATTCAGATCTGTAGGAGCTCCAAAGACGGAGTCCCCACAAAGGGTGGTGGCAAGAGAAACATTTTCTAGAGGAGGTGGGATCAGGGTGGGAACTTGAAGGAATGGTCCAAGACGTAGCTGGAAGAAGAATGAAATTGATGATCCAGATGGGGAGAATGGCCTGAGACAAAGAAGGTTCAAGTGCACATCAAAGAGCTGTTCCTACCTTTGGGGCTTGGCTGGAGTTGGGGGCTTCGGGAGGACCTGAGGGTGGAGGAAAATAAGATGGGACAGGGGGTGCAGAGCCAGGCTGTCAGGGGCTGAGGGACTCACACTTGATTCTTTGGGGGGTTGCTTTGGTCTCATCTGGGGTCCAAAGACCTCTAAAGAGTCTGTGATGGGTTTTAGGAAATCCATGAACCTCTTGAAATCTTGGGCATTTCTCTGGGCAGAGGATCCATACATTTTAAAGGATTCTCAAAGGATTCCACAAAGCTGAAGAGGAGCTGCTATGAACAGTTGAGACCCTTGAAATGTTTTGAACAGGAATGTGTAGACTGTATGTTGCTGGAAGGGGCAGAAGCTAGGGAGACCACCCAGGTCATCTATAGGAGCAGCATGGAGGGTCTGGGCTGGGGGGCAGGGGCTATAAATGGAAAGGAAGAGAGAGCTAGGGAGTCTTGGTTACAGAGGAGAAATGACAGTACTCTGGGGTGGTCAGTGATGGCTGAGCCCACTGTGGGTATCGGAATCCAGAGGGAAAGCGGTGCCTTAAGGTCCAATGGTGAGTTTGACTTTAAACATGATGATTTTAAGAGGATCGAGTTCATCTATGTAGGAATGAAGATATTTAAAAATCATTGAATCACCAATTATTGGAGTGCAGGTACAAAAGAGGCCAGCCAGCCCACTCCCCTGTATTTTCCAGGTACAGCAATGACACCCCAAGATGGGAAGGGACTTGTCCATGGTCACCTAGATGGTGGGCAACTGTAACCAATACATAAGCAAATAATATTTAGGAGAGACGTCAGAGCTGAGATGGAGATCAGAAGCCATTTGGAGGGAGACGAATGAAGCCATGAGTGTAGCCATCTTTAACATAGCAGAGACCCCAGGATTAAGCTTCGGTCTTTGCCCTCATTTAGAGAGTTGGAAGGAGGAACCAAGGGAGCAAAGGGCATGGAGAAGGACAAAGAAGTGAGGGGAGAACCGAGAGACCAACGCTGTGCCTAAGGGGGGGGCAAGCGCCCCTGGCAGAAGGGCGCATGGGATGAGGATGCTCCAGGGCCACTGGCTGGGGCATTGGCAGGCTCTGGGTGACAGCTGAGAGACCTCTTTCCTTGGTGTGGTGAGGTGATGAGAGATTTCAGAGAGGTCCCTGATAAAAGGGGGCCATGATTACAGTCTGGCCTTGCTAGAGGTTTGAGAGGCAAAGAGAAGCAGGTCAAGAGCAGGACCAGGCAGAAGGAGAATATTTTAAAAATTAAAAAAGTGTATTTGAAAAAATAAGGTAAATAAACAATGAGGGGAGAGAAGGAAAGAGGGAGAGGTTATATGAGAAAGTCACAATCTTGAGGAGAAAATGGGACCAATAAACAGAGGTGGGGATGAAGATTCAGAGACCATCTTATGGGGCGAGGAGGGCCCAGAAACAACATGAATTTTACCTGAGGGAAGATTGGGATCCATTCACCCATCAGGCTCCTCTTGCTTTGGTACCATGGCTTGTGCAGACCCCTCTGCCTGAGCTCTTCCCACAGCCCTTTTGAGGCTGCCCTCCTCGTATTCTGGGGTTCTGACAAAATGCCATCCCCCCAAACAGCTCTTCCCTGCCTGCTCTCAAGTATACTCTCAGTCTCTAATCACTGCTTCTCCTGGTTTCTTCTTAGCATCACCCAGTGTATGGATGGGTGGTTATGATTCTGTTCCTTTGCTGCAGTGTCTCCTGTATGTGTTATGTGTGTGAGTGTTTCTTGTCTCCAAATTTCAATTTTAAGCGCCTTCAGACTGGAGACTGTCTCCATCCCCCACTGTGACCCCAGAGCCCAGCCCAGGGCCCATCACGCACGTTAATTAGAACAAAAAGAAGAGAAGGAAGAATTCAGCCATGACCTACTCTCTCTTCTCAGAAAAGTTTAATAGGAACAACAATAAAAATACAATTAAAAATAGCATCTGGCAAGCTGTTTATACCTATTCATTATCTCTTTTACTCTTCACTGTTTACTCATTTTAAGAGGTGAGGAAGCTCCATTTTACATGTTCCGCTAGTGAGGGTGGACTTAGGGATCACACCAAAGCCTGTGTTAATGACAGTGTTGGACGAAAGAGGCATTTCCATCAAGAAAACAAGAGGCTAGATCCCTTTCTCCCATCCCCTCTGCCAGGGGATGGGTAGGCTCTGTGTATCCTCTCCCTGCTCCCGCCCACAGCATCACCTGGTTCTCAATGTGCCCGTGCAAAGCATGTGCAGGTGTTCTACTATCTAGAAAAAAAAAAGGGTTAAATTTCATGTCCACCTGTCAGTCCACTGCGGTCACACGAGAAGTCGGGAGGTAGAGAATTCTCTTTGCCTTTTGATTATTCTAAACCTCAAGGAGGGGCCGGGGTGTCCCCCTTCACCCTAGCCTTCTCCCCTGGCACTTTCTACAGGAATGTGATGTCAGGAGAAATGGGAAGAGGGTGAGGCTCTGAAGCAGCCCCCAGATGCAGAGCCCTCAGTGACAAGTTGAGCCACTGTCCCCTGGGCACCGTCCAGAGCCACCAGCCCAGACCTTGGAGGTAGGCAGGCCTGTGACTGTGATGCCGCCTCAGGCCCCAGCCCACCCTGGATGTCTGGACTGATGCTTAGGGCAAGAGGAAAATCAAAGGAGGGGGGCTTCCTGTTAACCCATCTTTGTTCCTCTCCTTTGTGCTTCTTTAGAACAGGAAGCAGGTTCCCAGCCTTCTGCACAGCCTGAACTTCCTGTCCGAAGCTGCTGGAAATATTCAAAGTGTTAGGGTCAAAGTCTCCTAGAACGAGGGGTGGGAATCAAGAGGTATGGAAGGATCCCAGGTCACTTGTACACTCCGCTTGTCCTGACATGGCTTCACACCTCCTCCTCTCAGCTGTGGCAGCTGGAGTTGCAGGCATGTCTGGAGTCAGGTGTAGAGTCCCAGGTACGATGACCGTCTGGCCCTGCTCTCTGGCTTCTCTTCTGGGTTTGCTCCCGTTACAGCATGCCCCAGTTCTGACTGAGCTCAGACTTTCACCACCACTCCATCCCAGCCTCTTGCACCCGTTCCTGATTTGGAGATAATCTGTCAGACAGAGCCAGGTTCAAATCCTGCCCCTGCTCCGTCTTCCCTGTAAACCCTTGGATATGATGCTTAACATCCCTAAACAAAATGGGAGTCATAAAAAGGCCCACCTCTTAGGGCTGCAATAGGGACAAAAGGAGAAAATCCACAGTGAGGGTTTGGTCCGTGTCTGCCCCGTGGTGCCTAGTCAGTGTTAACTCTGGTGATGGTCGCTTCTCCACTATCCATCTGAGCACATGCCTCCTCAAGTCCCCATTCAGACACCCGATTCTAGCATCAACCTGGATACAGCCTTGGGTGCCACCATCCTCCCTATGCCCATCTGCATCCCACCCCCCACCTGCTACCAGCTGCAGTGATGTTTGTTGGCTGATGTCACTTTCCATGCCCTGAAGCAACAGGGCTGGAGTTCATTTTCTCCACCCTGAGCACTATCTCGGGGCTTTTCTCAAAGAAAAAGAAAGCAGCTCAAAGAAAGCAGCTCATAAGGGGGACCCAAAGGGCAGAACCCCCCCCCAGTTCCTCCCCAGAGCCTTGGACTCCCACAGAACATGCGCTGGGGAGTGGGGATGGAGACCACAGCTCACATGTAAGGCGTTAGGGCTGAGTATCCTTCCAGAGCCAGGGCTGGCTTTCTATTACTAGTCTCTCAGTTAGTGATTCAATCAGCAAGTCCAAGAAAGCAGCCTCGTCCCACATCATAAGGAGAATGGAGCTCCCAAATTTTCTTTTCCAGAACTTTAGTCTTCTGAATATTGTGTGTGGGGTGGGGACGACGGTGCCTCTGGGTGTCCCTCTTCTGCTACAGTTGATTTTATCAATAAGCATCTTGTCAGTTGTCATTGAAAGGGAGCAAGGAACTAGTACCCCCTGCCACTTCCTATACACCCTCAGGTCCCATAGCCTTGCTGTACCTGGCATAAGCGGGACTTCTGAGTCAGGGAAGGTCATGGAGAAGGTGACATGAGCTGAGTTTTGCTACCTGAGTAGGAGTGGGTCTAGGGATCTCAAACTCAAATGCCTTCAAGGTCTAGGCAGGTCACATAAATAAGTGAAACAGTTCAGTGTAAGACAGTAAGGAGTGGTGTGGACTGTGGGAAAATATAGTTTATACCCCCCCCAACCTGAGGCACAGCTGCTTCTCATCTCCACCAGTTACTATGGTCCAGGGTTGCCAGTGCTTCTGATTGTTCAAAAGAAGCCAAAACTTAAGATATTTTATAATGACTAATCCCTTGAGTTTTTACCAAATCTTAATCCTAAAAGATTTAACATTGTGCAAGCTCCCCAAGCCAGATACGACCTGGGGCTGGCAAGTCATAAACTCTGAATTAAGTAAATGGAAAACAGAATAAAGGGTTCTGGAGAGAGAGGATTATGTTCAAAGGCACAATCTTGTGATCTGACTCACACGTTCTGGAAACTACCCATTGCTTGGTGGAGTTAGCAGGTGGATGTGTGAGAAAGTGAAGATGAGGACAAAGAGGGCCAGCTGAGCAAGAGTCTTCTGTGCTACGCTAAGGAGCACGACTTTATTTTGAAAGCAATGGGGCTCGGTGAGGGAACCCAGAAGAGCTTCAAGGAGGAAGCGCCATGTTGCACTTTGCACTTTGGAAATCCAGGTCCCACGTGGGAGCGTTTGGCAAAGGATGACTCTCTGCAGACAGGGAGCTAAGACAGAAACCATGGCGGAGAACCTGAGGGAAGGCATGAAGGCATGGCACCTGCTGTCATCAGGTGGGAGAGTCTGAAGGCTGGGTGATCTTGGAGGGGAAACCTGGTGAGAGAGGATGGGGAGTGTCCACAGCACCCTGATTCTGCATGACTGGGTGGGTGCCATTCCCTGAGAGAAACCTGGGGGAGAGCAGGTTGGGGGTGTGAGTGCCGGTCAGGTCTGAGGTCTGTGTGGCGGTGACTAGGCTGTTCTGTGATTCTGGAACCTGGAAGTGCATCGGGAGTTGTGGGCATGTAGATGAACAATGGAAGCCGGGGCTTCTCAAGGGCTAAGGGTGGGCTCTGAGCAACCCTGACATCTAGGGGAAGGGCCTAGGAGGAAGGGCTGGGAGGGAGCAACAGAGAAGAGTTTCAAGGAAAACCTGGAGGAGTGTTGACACTTGATGAAGGAGGAGGGAATCTAGGACCTAAGGGACATTTCAGGGTCTCATTCAGGAGAACTGATGTGTCGTCAACCCACTCAGGGACCAGGCCACACCTTGTGGGTCCCATTGGGGCTCCATCCAGCACAGCCCCATGGCCAGTGGATGAACCACACCCAGGTCTTGGCAACATGACTGCCAGATGTGCCTCTTGTGCTAGTTAGCTGAGCACTTCTTTGCTGAAGAAAAGAAAATGCACTAATTTAACCTCGGGCAGGTCTCCCCACTGGACAGCCACAGAGCCATCCGACAGAGCAGCAGCAGCAGCGGTGAGAATCACAGTTCTGCCACAGATAACACATTCCATTTTCTTCCATCCACCGCTCCTTATTTCTCCCTAATGGACCATGCTGTTGGAAGGCAGCTTCCCGGAGGACAGCTGATCCGAGGGGGCTTGGCAGAGTCCACACGCGGCAGTGGTTTCTTCTGACCCCGAAGGCAGCAGCCATCACCTTCAATAACAACACTGCAACTGACATTCACGTCTGCCCGGAGCTTCTTGCTTTAATCGACCCCGCTTTGCAGAGAAGGACCTCAAGTCCTCGAGAGGCCAAGGGCTGCAAAGCTAGAGCACGTTGGGAACCAGAACTCCAGCCCCCTTACTGATGGTCCCGCCGTCCTCCTTCCAGGTGACGGCGACATTCCCTGAGTGGTGTCGGCTGTCAGGGGAGCCGCATTTATCCAGGTCCCGCAGAGTAGGGAAGGGGGCAAGACATATCAAACACCCAGAAGAAAAGTGACTTTAAAGTCATCCCCAACCCAGGTGCCCTCCAGGGGTTTTCTCAGGAAAAGGCTGCAGCTGTGTTAATAAGGACACGGCCTCTCTGAATGCAGGTCTGTCAAGAAGTGAACAAAGGGGAGGGATGAAAGCCTGGCTTAAGGCAGAGGGCTTTCAAGTCCCAGCAAGGCGGGTTCAAGAGCAGAGCATGGCACGTTGGACAGACGTTCTGCTTCTCTTTAAAGAGCACGGATTTATCCACACCATGTGACATGAATGAAATGAGAAGTTTTCAGGGCTGCCAACCTCTCTGTTAAGGTTTTACAGTGGTATATTTCTAATACAATAAAAAAGCGGAAAACGACAGCCAAGGCTAACACTGTGTCTGCAGCAGGAGGCCACAGCAACTGTCAATAGTGGACGCTAAGTGACGGGCCAGTGGAAGTGCTATGGTTTGAATGTTTGTGTCCTCCACCCCACAAATTCACATGTTGGAATCCTAATGCCCAATGTGATGGTATTTGGAGATGGGGCCTTTGGGGGTGATTAGGTCATGAGGGTGGGGGCCTCATGAATGGGGTTAGTGCCCTTATAGAAGAGGCTTCAGAGAGACCCCTCACCCCTTCTGCCATGTGAGGATAAAAGACATCTGTGACCTAGAAGAGGGCCCTCATCTGGCCATGCTGGCACCCTGACCTCAGACTTCCAGCCTCCAGAACTGTGAGCAATCAATTGTTGTTGTTTATAAGCCTCCCAGACTATGGTATTATGTTCTAGCTGCCCAAATGGACTAAAATAGGATTGAATGAATTTTCATATAAAACTCTTCCTAAGCCTAGTTTTTAATGGCTAGATCACATTTTGTCCTTTTTGGTGTGGTGCCAGTGGAGAATCTGACTTGAATATTTTCCCAATTAGCTCACCAAGTGTCTCATAACTACTTGTTGAGTAACCTTTGCTTCCTCTTAAGTCTCTGGCATCTTTTGACTGTGTATTAAATTCTTACATGCAGCAGGTGAAGGGCAGGGTGCAGGAGCCAGTGTTCTGCAGGCACACGTGGTTTGACTACATGCAAACTGAATCCCTGCTCTGCCAGTTTATTTGCTGGGGGTGACCCTGGGCAAATCACTTAAACTTTTTGAGCCTGCATGTCCTATTTCTAAAACCAAAATATGAAAATTAACATGCCACTGGTACAGTGCCTGGCACAGGGTGGAGCTCAAGCAAATGAAGTTATTAATAATTTTCACCGTTCTCTTGGAATCCACATCCCCTTCCTAAGGATGTGTTTTGTTAACATGTACGTCTGGGACTGGGATTGTCACCTGGAATAGTGAAGCCATCGCTCTTGGGGAGTAAATTTTAGTGGGGGGGCAGGAAGCTGTTGAAAAAAATATTCAACCATATTTTGTATCTGAAAATTTTATAAAACTAATATTTTGTAAGAAAAATATTTTCTATATTTTGATAGAAAGTAATGCTGGACAAAATCTTGTTTTGTGTGAATATAGAGAAAAATTGAAATTTTTAATTGGGGGGCACCCTCTGTCAGGGGAACAGAAAGAATCAAGGAGGGATTTTATGTCGTTGTTAATGGAACCTTAAAGTGTTGAGAGGAGCATGATTTAAAATAATGGATTTTCAGAGCCAGAAGGAATCTTAAAGATGCCCTGAGGACTCTAACCCTTCTCTTCACTTGGGATCATTTATCATGTCTCTTCCCAGTAGCTTATTTCCTCCAGAGGGAGAAGGTTTGTCCAGGTCCACCCTGTGGCCAGAACCAGGAAGTCCCGACTTTACTTATCCAGGAAGGAGGACATGCCACCAAATGTTGACAGAGTTCAAATAAGATGGGGACAGACATGTCCATCACAAGGTGTTCATACAAGAGTGCTTTTGATAGAGTGTTGGGGACATGAACCAGAATGGAGTGGTAGGGGGAGAGGGTGGAGCAAGGAATCACAGACAGTGTAGAAGTTTACAAAGTGCTGGGGAGAGACAGAGATGTAGCTGAGGGGTGTATGAAAGGAGGGTTGGGTCATTTATTGAAGATGAGAAAAGCAAACATATATATAAATGCTAGTGGGGATGAGCCAGCAACATGGCAGAGTCATAAGGTGCTGGTCTGAGCCAGCCTGCTGGGTTCAAATCCTGGCATCACTTCTTAGTAGTTGTGTGGCCCCGGGCAGGATTTTCCCCTTCTCTCTGCCTCTGTTTCTTCTCAGGTAGAAATGGATCATCATTTCTGCATTCTCGGACTATTGTCAGGCTTAAATGAAGTAATATAAAATTCGTAGGACAGAGTCTGACATATACAAGGTCCAAGATAAAGACCAGAATTATTACACAGCTGAAAGGAAGCTGTAAATATATGGAGAAGAGAGAAGAAGTAGTTGATGGAATAAGAATCGCCAAAGGCAGGAAGGGATGCAATTCCGAACACAGGTGGAGGTACTGGGTTTGGATAAGAGGACAGCTGGCTTCTTGTTGTAACAAAGGACGGGAGGAGGCGGATTCCTTCTATTTGTAAATATTCACTGACTTCTGATGATGTCCAGGCACTAGGGGTGCAGCCGTCAACAAGATAGACACAGTGCTTCCATCATGGAACTTACACTCCTGTGGCAGAGGCAGACCATACACAAGATATATGATATGGTGATGAGAAGACAAAAGGAGATGGGAGTGGGGGGAGTAGGACAGCAGATGCTATGTTAAATGGGATGGTCAGGGAAGGCCACTCTGAGAAGGTCCGATCTGAGCCAAGATTTGAAAAAGGGGAAAGGGAGAAGTGAGCCATGGGGTATCTGTTGGAAAAATGTTCCAGGGAGAGGGAACAGCCAGTGCAAAGGCCCTGGATCTGGAGCACTCCTGGCAGGTGTGGGTAGGTGGGCAGTGGGGGTGGGAGTGAGGCTGGGGTTTCCCTTCTTCCTCCCCGAGACATGCTTCCGGCGGAGGCTGAATCCTCTTCTCTACAGCGAAGGGATGGTTTCAGCTTTTTTGACTCATCTATTCATTCAGCTGTCCTCTTTGGAGCACATTGGATGTGCAGGAGATATGTGACCTCCACCCCTCCATGGTAATGCAGAGATGAGCAGGACCCTGTCCTAGGCTTGGCCCCAGTCTAGAGGCTGGTGGTGAAGCCACGTGCTAGGTGAAGCTGCAGTGGTAGCTGAGTGTAGGGAGAACCTTGCTGCAGGTGTGACCAGGAAAGGTGTAACGAGGCAGGTCAAGGGACGCTGGTTCACTGTAAAGAAGGGTCTTCAGAATGGGGGTGGGAGGGACTCAGAAAAGGCTCTATAGCCATGAACCACTTACTGGAGAAGTCTTCTCTACTGACAGCTTTCACCAGCTCCAGTTCAACCAACTGCATAGATATGTATCGTCTCTGAGTTTTAACTGCCTTGGTTTCTGGGGTTTTGAGTGGTCTGGATTTGGAATGCAGCATTCTCTTAGAAGTCTTTGTATTATAAAGTTTGTCTCCTTTATAAAATGAGTGTAGATTGGAGGAGGACCAGTACCACATGAGTTGGTCATCCCAGTTCATGTATCATTTCTGGTTGATGACTCGGTTTACTGCGAAAGTGTTTGGTCTGGATGATAAATTATATGGTCTCTCTCCTGGTTGTTGGTCATGATGAGAAAGAGAAAAGATCAGGAATAAGTGTTGTGGGAAATTCGTGGCATCCAAGTGGCTTGTTTACTTTTCTGATGTGCAGATGACTAGTACAACAGACTGGGGAAATTGGCTGGAATCAAAGCCCTCCGTTCTTACGAATATTTTCTGAGGTCGAGCAGAGGGAAGAGCCAAGAGTGAGCTGGTACCTTTCTGTACACTGATGGAAGTTGATTAACAAACAAAAGTTTGCTGCAATTACAGCCAGTGGATACATCAGACCAAGCTAATATTTAACGTGAAGGAAGAGGGGATGGCAAAAGAAGAAGCTGAGCATTCAGTGAGGTGGGCATAAGAAGACAGAAGCCCATGTGCTTGCTGCTGTAACCCTCCTGTTAGCGCCTACAACACCCACAGAAGCCAGAGGTCTCAATTTTCATGGAAACACCATTGTCGAGGCTGAAACCTACGCTGGTCTCTTCGGAGCTCTGTGCCCAGCAGTGTTTCAGTGTCTTTGAGGTCCAAGAGCTCCAGTGCCATGATAAGACTTGCTGAATAGGAAAAGGCATCTCAAAGACTGTTGAGCACATCAGTGAAGGTGTTAGACCTGGCCTGAAGAGCTGGAAGCTGAGTGGGTGGACCTGGAGGAGGATAACAAACTGGTGTCAGACACGGGTGGCACTGGGAGTAAACCTAAATTTGGTGCAAACATCATACCAGAAGTGTCGTTTGCTGCCTGTAAAGCTGAAGCTGCTGAGAGGGGAGCCCCTGTACCGTCACACTGAGTCCTGGCTGGCAGTGCAGAAGTGACTGACCAGTTCCAGCTTTCATTGTGATCCAGGGTATTTCTCACACTGCTAACGAGCCAACAATACAGGAGTTTGTGATCCTCACTGTTGGAGCTGTGACTTCAGGAAAGCCGTGCTCATGGCAGCAGAAGCCTACCTCAAGCAGAAGGATGTCATCAGAAATGTGGCAAAGATGCTTTGTGGAGGGGCATTTTGCTCCTAACATCCTAGAGAAGGAATTAGCAAAGCACGGCTCACAGGTCAAAGCCGAGCACTACCTGTTATCATGGGGCTCTCCATCTGAGATGATTTTATATCCTTAAAGAGTTGCAAAAAATCAAAATAAGTATAACACTAATACTAAGTGCTTTATAATATGTCATGCACTGTTTTAATCTCTGCACTCATTAGCTCACTTAATCTTTATAAAAACTCCATGAAGTAGATACTATTACTCATTTTTTTAGATGAGGAAACAAATGGAAGCTTCTAGATAGGTTAGCAGTAGTCAAAGATCACACAGCTAATGATTAGTTCAGCTGGAATGCAGACACTGGGACTCTTATCTCAGAGCTTGTGCTCTTAACTTGCTTCCCCATATGACAGGTTCCTCAACACTGTTAGGGTGTACAGAGTATAAGTCCAAAAGAGAGATTCAGGTAACACAATCTGGTGAGTTCACCAGAGGGAAGGTAACAGTGTTTCAGAGAAGCAAGGGAAGGCTGTATAGAAGAATGAGGCCACCTTTCTACCATGATGACAGGAACACTAACTTTGAACCTCAGTTAACTAAAGTCTTATCCCCCAAAAAGAATTACATTCTTCTTATTAATAGACCTGTTACCCAAACTAATGTTCTCAATCATTATTATTATATTTTTAATTTCATCAATAAGAACTTTGTCGAAATTTGTTTTCTCTTTTGTTGTTTAAGTATCTTCATCTGCATAAGATCTTCAATTTTTCCTCTTGGCCCACAAAGCCTAAAATATTTGCTGTCTGGCCCTTTAAGGAAAAGTTTGCCAACTTATATCCTAAAGAATTCAGGGCCTTGGAGTTGCTGTGGAATGTGATGGGAAAGGCTGGTGAATGGCACAGATGCAGCAGCATCTAACTCTTAGAGTTTGGAAAGTATGACCTTGAACTTTGGGTCTCCTGATAACCCCAGCCATTACATCACTCTGATGAGTTGGTGAATGAGTACAAGTCCTTCATCAAGGACTACCTAGTGGCATCCACTGAAGATGCCTTAGACCAGTATGACTGGAAAGCTTGGAAGTTCTCCACTAGTGGAGGTGGTGCCCAGGTGGTAGGGGATGGTTGCACAGTGACCAACATGAAATGTATTCCCAAGCCTATGGGCAAGGACTCTGTGCAACTGCCTTCTGCTCAGAGTGAATGAAAAAGACCCTGTGACAGGGTCTTTTCAGGAGTTCAAACTGGCCCAGTCCAAAGGATGGGGCACCATATTTCTCACTGTGCGAGGGAAACTGAAGATACTGTCATTGCCAGCTTTGTGACTGGATCTGCACTGGACCAGCCAAGGCAGGTGCCCCCTTGCCCATCTGAGCACTTGGCCAAGTACGACCAGCTCTTCAAATGGAGGAGGAAATGGGCATCAAAGCTCAATTTGCCAGCAAAAAATTCAGGAAGTTCCTAGCCAAGTACGCTCTGGGCAGGAGAGCCCCTGAGCTCTTGAGCCCCAAGCACTTGTCAACTGATGGGACCTCTGCTCCTGTGCTAATCACAGGTGCTCAATGATCCAGACACAAACACTTTGGAAGGGAATTTCCTTCCCCCGTCTCTGTGATATTCTAGCTCCTGAGAATAGCCACATCCAAAGCCAGGTTTCCGACATGCTACTACGTGGATGAACCCTGAAATACTTTATTAAGTCAAAAAAGCCAGGCATAAAAGGACAAATATTGTATGATTCCACTTACAAAAAATATCTAGAGTAGACACAGTCACAGAGATAGAAGAATAAAATAGAATAGAGGGGCTTCCCTGGTGGCACAGTGGTTGAGAATCCGCCTGCCGATGCAGGGGACATGGGTTCGTGCCCTGGTCCGGGAAGATCCCACATGCCGCAGAGCGGCTAGGCCCGTGAGCCATGGCTGCTGAGCCTGCGCGTCTGGAGCCTGTGCTCCGCAACGGGAGAGGCCACAACAGTGAGAGGCCCGCGTACCGCAAAAAAAAAAAAAATAGAATAGAGTACTAGGGGGCTGGGGGAGGAGGGATTGGGGAGTTATTGTTTAATGGGTATAGAGTTTCTGTTGGGGGTGATGAAAAAATTCTAGAGATAAATGCTGGTGATGGCTCCACAATATTGTGAATATATTGGATGCCACTGAATCATACACTTAAAAAGGGATAACATGGAAATTTTATGTTATGTATATTTTACCACAAAAAAGAAAAAGTCTTTAAAAAAACACCCTTGAACCCTGTTGGAATCCCTTGCTCTGTTCATGTGATGACTGCAAATCATCCTCTTCCTTCTTTTCTCCCTATCATGTGTTTGTGGGGCCACATACTTATAATGTGTCCTTGGAGGATCAACAGGCAGGGACCCCAGTGGTTTATATACACAAGTTGAAAGCACACGTTCATTATCTTCCCAAAACTGTAAAGGAAGAATCATCTGCAAATTCATGAATTGTGTTATAGTTTAATCTTTTATTCTCAGGACTAATCAACTGCTTAAGTTGGGTCCGCACTCTTAATTAAAGCTTTCAGCTCTTGAAAGTTCATTTACTGAGCCTAACTCTTCAGTGAGGAACCAAGGATGTGGGAGATTCAAACAGCTGTGAGACCCCAGCACCCTGAAACATGACCTTACCTATAAAACCACTGGGCTAAACAGAAATGCAGTTTTCAGGTTTGCTAATTGCTTTTCACTGAAAACAAATCCAACTATGCATGTTATTATTTTTTTAAAGATTTTTTTGATGTGGACCACTTTTAAAGTCTTTATTGAATTTGTTATAATATTGCTTCTGTTAGCTCCCTGACCAGGGATCGGACTCGCACCCCCTGCATTGGAAGGCAAAGTCTTAACCACTGGACCGCCAGAGAAGTCCCTGTTATTATTTTTTTAAACAGGCTATTTTTATTTTTTGTCTTAGCTTACTGCTCGGAAAGAGTATTATGTTCATGGTGGAAAGGAGACTGACATCTTAAAATGTAGAGCTTTGGAGTAATCAACCTCCATCCTCACTATGGCTGGGAATATTGGGCAGGGTCAAGTGGACAGTGATTATTACTAATATTATACCTTGTTTTATAGAGTTCTTTATAGTGTGCAAAGAGCTTTCCCATATATTTTCTCATTTGGATGACCTAAGCATCTTTGTTTCTATGATTTCAGAAGTTGATGAATTATCTTTAGCAAATTTTTCTCACCTGATCATCTTCCTCTGTCACTCAACCAAGCAGGTGTCAGCATTCCCCAATCACAAGGGATGTAAGCTTATTTTAATAACAATGGAGGCAAAACCTAATTAGAAAAAAAAAATCCTTTGCCAATTCATGTGATTCATTTTGAGCCAAATATCTGCAACCTGAGTTTCTTTGAATGACGGTCTGCCCCATTCTCTGGGTATCTGAGACGTGAAACTGTGTCTTGTACAGGTATAAGTAATATGTGTGAACACAGCATGCAAACTGCAGGGAAGACTTTGGAAGAAAAGTCCCACTTAGCACTAAAGTTAGATTTGATTCACTGAGCCCCACTTGGACAAAGTACTATGCAAGGCAGGGAAGGTGAACAAAACAGGGTCCCCCTGTTTTAATATAGGTTTTATTATTATTTAGGTATGGTCAGGCCAACAGATCCGGAGATGACCACCATTGAAAATGTAGTTTGTTATACTCCCACATTCCAAGAGGGCTGGCACACCACATCATGCAGGGCCACATGGAGTAGCACTAGGTCACTTAGGAGGGAGGGGAGGGGGAACTGTGGGCAAAAGCCTTTATTGTGGTTTCCATGGGAAGGAAGGGTGAGGCAGGGTAAGCAGGCTTAGGATTGGCTAGTTTGGATAACTTCAGCAGACTCTGGGGCATAGGAGCTGTCCTACCTGTCTGGGACAACTGTAACCCCTCATTATATTAAACCAGATAGATGCATAGATGTCTTGTACCTAGCTCCAGGTGATTATGGCAGGTGGATAGTGGCCCAGAGAATAAGATCCCACTAAGGGAGGTGGCAGGGGTATGGGCTCTAGATTAGTTGATTTGTATTGGAAAGGTGCACTCCCAGGCCAGTTGTTTACTATCTCTAGGAATTTGCTAACCCTGAGAGGAGCTGTCCCTCCACAGTCAGCAAGGTCCCAGATGTCAAAGCATCAGATAAAGAAAATAAAAGACATGGTTAATGCACACCATCCAGGGGCTTCCCTTCTAGTGTGGCGAGCAGCTGAGGAAGCTGAAACCAGAACCAAATCTCTAGACCTTGGTTTCTTCAACTATAAGAGGAGGAGTTTAGACTATCTCAATGACAAAATTTCTTTAAAGTCTCCCATCTGTGATTCCATGAAATAATTAAATATGAAAAGGTGACAAATGCCGTAATAGAGTGCTTTAGGAAGAGAAGGAAAAGGTGGCTGAGAATTGAAAACTAAGATGGTTTTGAGGGGAAGCACAGGTGTTGGGCTTGGGGTTTAGCATAGGAAGGCGATTGGATGGGTTGGCTGATGGAGGGGATTCATCTTCTCAGAGGTATTAGGTAGAAAACAAACGTCAAAGCAGAGGTTCTCAAATGGAGGCAATTTTGCCTCCCTGCCCCAGGGAACATTTGGCAATGTCTGGAGGCATTTTTAGTTGTCACAATTTGGGGGTGTGGGGAGGGCTTCTCCTGGCCTAAAGTGGGTAGAGGCCAGGGATGCAGCTAGAACACCCTACAGTGCACAGATAGCTGCCCAACCCCCAACACCAACATTGAAATATCAATAGGGCCGAAGTGGGGAAACCCAGAGTTAGAGGAAGGATTGGTATGAAAAAGTGCATGGTTTGTGGTGGCCAAGTCAGCAGGACTGGATGCTCCCCAGGACCTGGCCTGGAGGCAGGAGAAGAGAAAGCAGGAGGAAGTTGTTGCTCAGCATTGAGTACTCTCCAAACCCCTGGTTGCATTAAACCAGATAGATGCACAGATGCAGTGCTCACCTCACCTGGAGTCCTCTCAGATTTCAAGAAAGATGCTGAACAGAGTTTGTTGAGTTTTGCTGTTTGTATAAGCAGAATTTTAATTTTTTATGAAGATTTTTTGTCTGTCTGTATTTTCTCTTAGAATTTCTTCTTCCACTTCTGAATTTTAAAAGTCCTTCTCATATATTCCTCATACCTCATCAAGATTTGATAAATATCCTCTTCCATTTTCTTACCAATTTTGTATGGGCTGCCTTCTTTAAATATTTAACTGTTTAATTCAGTCTTCCCCAGAGGTGCTATAAGTGTCCTTGGTAATAAGTAAGATGATTTTAGGAATTCCATTGATAAATATTTTTGTGGTAATGGTTTTGTGTTCTTTTCAAATGAGTATATAATCATGATATCAAACCCATATTTTCACAGATGGCATTGTGTAGGTTAAGAAGTTTTTAAAAGATGAGTCAATTTAAAAACTTAAGTAGTTAGTAGTATGGGTGATAAACAAAATATGGCAAACTGCTGCTAGGAATATGAGAATTACTAAAGTCTGAGAAACACTAGTTAAATCCACTTGAAATTTATGTCAGGGAACACTTACATGATTTCCCTCCAACTCACCTCCAGATTATTAATCAACTACTTCAAACCATTTATTGAATTTCTCGTTGATAATGATTTTTTTAAATCATACATCAATTCTCATGTGCAGCATTTCTAGACAATCTTTTTTGTTCCAGTAACCTTTCATTAGTCTTGAGCTATGACCACACTTTTAATTACTGTACTTGACTTAATATCTGGCCCAGCAAGTCTTCCCTCCCCCAAGGAGTGCTCATTTTGAGGACTGGGGTCAGGGTTAGTACATGTGAAAGGTCAGTGTCATGTGGACAGCAGTGGGCCCAGGAAAGCCCTTGGGCGCTGACCTAAGTAGATTATGGTTACAGGCCAGAGATGGCCAGGTATCCCCAGACCCTTGAATTAGACGTGTGAGAATGCCGCCATCCCAAGGGTAAATGAAGAGAGACGAAAAAGAGATATTACGCATTGACTTAAATGTGAAGAACCAATGATACTCTGTGTAATTAAGAATTAGACTGTGTGTAATGAAACTTGAGACCTGAAGGGAGACCTGAGAGGAGGCACTGGGTGAGTCATAGCACACATCCTGTTGCCTGGTCATCCAGCTATGAGGCAGAATATTTCCTGTTGCCAAATAATGTTGAAAGGACATTCAGTCTATCAGGAAAAGATACACGTGCACACACACACACACACAATGTTATATCTACAAGTATGTGAATCCTAAAGAAAGCAGATAGAAAAATCCAGATTTAAAACCAGTGAGGAGTTAGGCAGTAACTTCCCCCAAAGAGTTCTTATTAAATCACAGGATTCTTTAAATATACAGCTTTTGCAGTGATTTTAATTATTTCTTTGGAGTGTACCAACACCTTGGCTGAAAGGCTAGATGGAACTTTTAAAAAATGATAGATGTTAAAAAATGATAGATGATCTTATTTGCAAAGCAGAAATAGAGATACAGACGTAGAGAACAAACGTATGGACACCAGGGGGGAAAGGGGAGTGGGATGAATTGGGAGATTGGGATTGACATATATACACTATTGATACTATGTATAAAATAGATAACTAATGAGAACCTACTGAATAGCACAGGGAGCTCTACTCAGTGCTCTGTGGTAACCTAAATGAGAAGGAAATCCAAAAAAGAAGGGATATATGTATACATATAGCTGATTCAGTTTCCTGTACAGTAGAAACTAACACAACATTGTAAAGCAACTGTACTACAATAAAAGTTAATTCAAAAATTAAAATAAAATCACAAAAAGGGCTTCCCTGGTGGCGCAGTGGTTGGGAGTCCGCCTGCCGATGCAGGGGACACGGGTTCGTGCCCCGGTCCGGGAGGATCCCACATGCCGTGGAGCGGCTGGGCCCGTGAGCCATGACCGCTGAGCCTGCGCGCCTGGAGCCTGTGCTCCGCAACGGGAGAGGCCACAACAGTGAGAGGCCCACGTACCGCAAAAAACAACAACAACAACAACAAAAATCACAAAAAAATTATAGCTCTCCAAAAAAAAAATGAGAAAAGTGTGAAGAAGTGTCTCCTCAAACCACATATCCTATAAATCAGTGGTGAAAAAATTATTTAACTTAATAAAAATAATTAGTCTCACATACAACTTTAAAAAAACACACACAGAGCACAAAGTGGGCTGGGTACCAGGGGCAGATGGATTCATCTCTCCCCTGGCCCAGTGTGATTAGCAAAGCAGGGTGAAACTTCATGGCCCCCATCCAGAATGGAATCGACAGAACTGAAGAGATGGTGGAGCTGGAAAGGGCCTTAGAATGCTTTTACTCCAAAAACTTTTCCTCCAGAGGAAGAAGCGAAGGACCCCATTACTCACCCATCTCCTGCTCCCTGGTAAAGTGACACCACTTAATATTATTTTACCTGCCCCCAAAAAGCAAATCATTCTCACATTTGGTTGGAGGCGCTGGTTGAGTCAGTCTTGCTGCCTCTGTTGGACTTCTGATGTCTCAAGTTTGGAGATAATATGATGGACAACGTCTTACCACAGGTGAGTGACAGCCAGGGAAGACCAGGGGCAAATGATGAGTCAGGCTAAAGGAAATACTGAGTCATGCTACAGCAGGTGCTTAGTCAGGCTCAAGCATGCTAGCCTATGAGATTAACCAGAGGAGACAAAGGAGTTTGTCTCAAAGCTCAAATGAAATTCTCAAGTGGAAACCTTGGTGAGAATTGAAACAATGTTCAAGTGAGAGGCGGGGGAGCATCTAGGAGGTCTACTTCCTTGAAAATGCCTGGGTTTGTGGTTGGGCCAGGAGGTTGCCCATTTCTGGAGAGGCCTAGGTGAGATTTCATTGTCCCTCTGTAGTTCTCCAAGGCGGGCTGTGAGATCTCCTGGCAACTGAAGAGGGCTTTGCAAAGAAGAGCTGGGTTTATAAATAATGCATTTCCTTTGTCTTGCAGGAATTCTGGAGGCAGAGGTACAATCAGATCAGCTGTGAACAGCTTACATAGCAAATCTAATAGGTTTGTAAATTAGATTTTGTGTTCATTTGTTTTTGCTGTAAGGCAGCTATTAATCTGCTTCTCCTCGTTGCTGGATGGTGCCCTTCTTACTTAGCAAATAGCAAAGAGATCTGTTTCGTTTCACTTTGGCTTTGCATTTCCCTAATCACTTTTGAGGGGGGAGCTGTCAATAGAAGAGCCCGTGAAATGGCCCAAGGTCTAGAGGCTGCAGAGATAGAAAATTCAGATGAGTAAGAGTCTCTTTCTGCAAGAGAGCCCACTCACTTGGAGGCACTTCAGCCACCAATGAGCTTATTCATAACTTGAATTTTTGCTGAATAATGGAGACTCTGAAAGGAATCAGGAATTTCACCCAATTTCATTGTGGTAGATGGCTTGTCCAGGAGGTAAAGACGGAAAATAGAGCATTCAGGAACTTTGCTGAGACCTCTTAAAAATATTTAGGAAGTCAATTCAGAAATGTTAACCTTGATTACTGAAGGCACACTCTAAATTCTAAGAGTGTTTCCTCGAATGACAGTCTTTGGCCAGAAGACAGCTTGATACAGGAGTGTGAGCAAACGATTTGCAAGCCAACAGACTCAGGCGTGCCACTGGCTATGGTTGGACCATGTCCAGTCCCCATCCAGAGGATATCTTCCTCTTATATACCTTCTTTCTATAAATGGGGAAACTGAGGCTCAGAGAGATAAAATGATTTGCCCATAGTCACACAACTTATGAAATCTTTTCACTACACCCTCTGCTTCTGTTCATGAAAACAGCAAAAATTGCAAAGGGTCAGGTCTTTTGTTTCCTTTCATAGGTTCCCTTTAAGCCTGCAGGCTGGAGGAATGCATCCACCTTACTCAAAACCCTTGAATTTTCTGTTCTCTGCAAAAGTTACATATTTTTGAATCCCAGACAAGGAATATCAGCCAGAGGAGTCAGGAATATTGGGAATGGAGGTATGTGGGGAGAAAGTGCACCCCCAAATAAATTCCTTTCTACCTACAGAAAGCAAAATAGAGCATTGGGTTTAGACCTGTTAAAAGGATTTCATCTTTTTTAACTTGGCTGTTCCAAGATAAATGCAGAGGACATAGCTGTTTGGTTTGAATTCTTTAAAGCTCCAGAATTTGGCATCAGAAATCCACTTATCATTCTAACAGAGAGAATCTGCTGTCAGCCCAGACAAAAGGAACTTGCGATGTGACCCACATGCATCTGTGTGCATCCGGCAGAGGCAGGCTGGCTCCTACACTGCCTTTTGAGATGTAATTGTAACCTAGTTTCATAGAAACCTACTAGCATAGATTTCAAACATCTGAATTCAAACGGGTCCTGTAGTGCCTGAGTCAGGTGGAAAGATTGTATGCACCCAGAATTATGATTGGCCCCGGGCATTCAGAGCCAGCCAGCAACTTCATCCATCCAGGCACCCCCCAAGGTCAAATCCAAATTCAAATTCAACAAACATTTATTTATTTAGCACCTGCTATGTTAGACCATTGGGGAATATAGAAATGAGTGGGGGAACTCCCCTGTTTACAGTCTAGTGGGAGAGAGAAACAGCACGGATAACTCTGGAACTACACAGACGTTTGAAGTGGCATCTTACAAACGAGGGATAATGAGATAAAGCTACATCCCATTGCCCCAATATGAGTTTTTGTTTCCTCTTTATTAAGTTTGTAAACCATCTTATGATACTTGGTTGTTAATGCAACTGCTCTTCGGAGTTTCACAAAAGTGGCTTGAAGAAGTATTACTATTACGACAGTGACGGCTAGGTTTCACTGGGAGGAAACATCAGGGGCTGGGGGTGGGGAGAAAGATAGTTCATCACCCCCTTCCTGTCTCCCAGAATATATGTAGGTAATACCTGAGGGAGAGAGTTGGTGCATTCTAGAAGATAAATAGACTTCCTTCCCTTCTCAGGTAATAACCGCAATTTTGCTCCTCCGAAGAAGTTTACATTCAAGCTTGTGCAAAAACAAAACTATTAGACTTGTCATTGGCTTGCTAACAGATCATGTCTCCCCTCTTCCTCTTTTTTTTCCTCCCCTTTCCAGAGCTGAAGTTGTAATAAATGGATCCTCGTCGCCGGCTGTTGTTGACAGAAGTAATGAAGGCTTTAAGCGCAACATCCAACCAGCCTCAGCCAAGTGGAGACACAACCAAACGCTCTCTCTGAGGATCAGGTAGTGGTAATTACCTCTAGGACAAGAGACAGACTTGGGCTTCTTTGGCACAAGCTGACAAATTGCCGCTCTCCATCATCTAAAGAAGTCAGGGTAGAAATAAAATGTTTACCTCCCGCTGAGGCAGGTTTCATCTCTTAACTGATCAATTGGAAATAAAAACCCCAGGCAAGCCCGGCAGCCCAGCACATGTGTGCGGTGAGCACACAGGTGAGCACACAGGAGCAACTGGCTGAGGTCCTGGGTTTGGAGGGAGTGAGGCTCTTGGGTCAGCAGCACTGAGAGCCTGGGGCAGGGGGGGCGGGGATCACAGATGGCTTCTCCCAGAGGGCCCCAAAGCAGCAGCCCTTGCCTGGCATCCATCCCCTTCCAGCGGCGATGGTCCTCCCATTTGTCTTTGGAGAGCTGTCTCCTCCCACAGCCCGTGTGACTTGAGTAGGCAGCCACTCCCTGATGACATGAAGAAAAGCTACAACTGGGCATCAGGTGATCCAGGAGCTGATGGGACACCTAACCACAAAGGGAGAGGTCTGTTTTAGCCAGAGAGCAACACTTGTCCTGATCTTTGCAGAGTGATGTTTCCAGAGCAGTGCAGTCATTGTTGGGCGGCGGGAATGGGGAACTGTAAGGAAGGGATTCCAATGTCAGCACTTTGGCCACTTGACTTTGACAGAGCTGTGATAGATGCAGAAAAGAGTGGTCAGTATAACCCAACCATTCACTTGCAGACATTGTGCTGGGAGCCGGGGGCGCTGACATGAATCAGACATGCTGGCAGGAGTCACAAATGTAACAAAGATAGAGCAGGGCAGTGTGATGTACACATTAGGCAGTGTTGCCTCATATAAATAGGTGGAGATAGGGCTTCCCTGGTGGCGCAGTGGTTGAGAGTCCACCTGCCGATGCAGGGGACACGGGTTCGTGCCCCGGTCCGGGAAGATCCCACATGCCGCGGAGCAGCTGGGCCCGTGAGCCATGGCCGCTGAGCCTGCACGTCCGGAGCCTGTGCTCCACAACGGGAGAGGCCACAGCGGTGAGAGGCCCGCGTACCACCAAAAAAAAAAAAAAAAAAAAAAGTTGGAGATAGATCATACTGAGGAGAGTACTCCATTTTGTAAGGGGACTAAGAGGGCTGGCCAGGAAAGACTTGCCAGGAGCAATGGGATTTGAAGGAAAATTAGGAGTTTTCCAGGCATGCCAAGCTGCTGCCTGAAGTCTGGTGTTTGTGCTGTGTTGCTGGAGCACCCATCAGGAGGAGGGGATGGGGGTGATGAGGTCAGTGCAGTAACCAGGACCAGACGGGAAAGCCTTGACTATCACAGCCCACCTTCCCAGCCCCTCATCATGGAGAGGAAGCTGAGAACAGGGGTCTGGGGCCTGGCGGTCAGCCTTGACCATAGCCACCAAGAGTGTCACCATACAGAGCAAGGAGCTTCCCCCTTCAGGTGGGCTCACTGTCAGAATGCCCCTACCCCCGGGTTCTTGAGGCTTGGATTTGGGGCCTGAGGAAGTGTGGGGAGTAGAGAGGTGTGAGATTGGAGCCCTAGCAGCTGAGAAAGCATCTGAAGGAGCTGACTCCTGTCACCACCATTCTGCCTCCCCTCATTCAAGGCTTCTTCGGAGGGCCCCTGGCTGGGCCCTCAGCCTTCATCTTACACCCCAACAGCTGCCAACCTGCGTTACTCACCCCTGGTCAGCAGCCCTCGTGAAGCACGAGTCCTCGGACTGCTGTAACAAATTTCCACCAACTCTGTAGCTTCACACAAGAGAAATGTATTCCCCTATAGTTCTGGGGGCCAGAATTCTGAGCGCTCCCTCTGAAGGCTCCAGGGGAGAAACTGTCCTTGCCACTTCCAGCTTCTGCTGGCTTCAGGCATTCCCTGCCGTGTAGCCATGTCACTCCAGTCTCTGCCTTGTCTTCACGTGGCCTTTCGCTCTGTGTCTGTGTATCCCCTCTCCTATCTCTGATAAGGACACTTGTCATTGGATTTAGGGCCCATCAGGGTAATCAGGATGATCTCGAGATCCCTAATTTAAATACATTTGCAAAGATGCTGTTTCCAAATAAAGCACCTCACAGGTTCCAGGGTTAGGAGGTGAACATATATTTGGGAGGCCACTATTCACCCCACTACACCACCTGTGAGTGAAATCCTCCTGCCAGCACAAGCCCACCTCAATCTCCACTCACTCTTTCTCTCACCACTGGGTAGAGAAAAGGTTTCCCCCTTTCGGAGAAGACCGGATTGTGGCCGCCATGGGGATCCTGCAAACACACAGCTACCTTGACAGGAACAATGTGCCTTCACCCAGGGGAGAAAAGGATTTCCTTCATCTTCCTTCAATTAGTCACCAATATTATTCATAATAAAGATTCTGTGAGTGATTTGGAATGATGTTTAATAATTAGTAGTAATTTCTCATAATTAGTTAGAAATTAACCCATCCACAGAGGAGTTTATCTATGGGATTTCTGGGGGCTCTCTTTGCTTTTAAATACTCTGGGGGTAAGTAATTGCAAAGGTTTCAGCAATTTCCAGACCATATTAGTTTGTAAAGTTGTGTAATCCTGGGTAAAGCACTATAAATAAAAACGATGTTTTCTGTTGTATCTCTGTTTTCCATCAAGAGATACAAATTATTCATCAAGAGTGGTTTCCCCTGCATGAAAGCACGAGATCAAATTATTAATAAGGCAAAGACCAGTGGAACAGGAGCATTGTGCCCTGTCAAGCATTCTAGGTGCCCCTTGGTGACGCCAGAGGCTCCCAAACCTGGACCCACCTTAGAGTCCCCTGCGGAGCCTTTGAAATGCTGAGACCTGGGCCACACTCAGAATCAGGATTTCTCAGGCATCAGCCTGGAGCTTCTAAATTCTTTGTAGTTCCCCAAATAATTGAATGTGCATCCTTCTGGGATACACCACAGGTTGTGACCATCTCAGATCACACAGGCTCTCAGGGATCAGTGTTACCATCTGTGCAATGGTACAGCCACCTTGCAAATCCTCACATTTGCAAAGCGTGTGAAGGTCCTGTTCCTCTGGGGCTTGGTGGAAAAGAACAGCAACATTGTGTCTGTTCTAGATGGGGGCTCACTAGCTGCAGGAAATGAAATTAATTCCAGGTGATCTGGGTACCAGATTTCCTTCTCCGGATGACTTGAATCATTTCTAAAAACCTTTGGGGCAGTTTACACAGTTTTTAAAGTGAAACCTCCAGTTAGGATCCTCACCTTCCTGGGGGCAGGAATAAAACTCCCCTGGTGATTCTGAGAGGATTCCTATCCCTTTTCTGACCACATCCCATCCCATCTATGTGCTTTGCTAGATGATTCTGGAGCTTTCCCCCTAAATCAAAGTCACGCTGAAGCCTAGAGAGCTGTCTTTTGATCACCTTTGTTCTGAAACAACACAAAGCAACGCTGCTCTGTGGGACCAGAGAGGTATCAATATTTATAAACTCCAAACAAGACAGCAGTGAAGAGGGCCAGGGAGCACACAGCACAGAAAGGACCAGTGCACGGACGGCAGGCCATGTTTGCAGTCCTGCAAACGGCGAGTGGTTGACACGCCTCACAGTGTCCACACACCCACTAGCCCCCTGGGAGGCCCCTGTGCCCAGAGAAGGCTTCCAGGGAAGAAAATAGGCCACTGAGGAATGAGGGACACCTGTCATTCCAGTTTCCAGGTCCTAATTCAGGACTGCCTGTCAGATGGTGGCCCTGAATCCCACTCAGAGAGGGGAGTATGAGATAGGATGACCATGGTCTGGGTTTGCCCCAGTCTCAGGTGCAGTTTGTCCCTGGGGTACAAGGCTTTCAGTCTAAGACCACGCTTTCCTAGGCAAACCAGGGTGGCAGGTCACCCTTCCTTCCAGGGCCCTTCATGATGAGCTCACATTCAGTCCTGATGAAGTCATTTCCCAGGGCAGGTATCCTGTCTCCTAGAAGGAGGACCAGATCGGCCTCTGGGCCATGTTGCCAGTCTCGGCCCAGAGCCAGAGATTGGAGATTCTCCAGTCAAACACATAGACGGGATGAGATGTGGTCAGAAAAAGGATAGAAATCCTCTCAGAATTACAGGGAAATTTTATTCCTGCCCCTAGGAAGGTGAGGATCCTAACTGGAGATTTTACTTTAAAAACTGTGTAACCAGAGATTCTCAGAGGGCATCTGACCTCTAGCTACCCCTGTGTGCTGGGCTGCATCAGCCCTGCAGGGTGACCAAGGAGAGGAAAAGCCAGGTTGGCAAAGGGCAGGTAGCAGCAGGAGACTTTTTCCTCATGTGTGTTTGGTTTTCGTAGGAAGCAAATCTTAAAGTTCTTGGATGCTGAAAAGGACATTTCTGTCCTCAAGGGGACCCTGAAACCCGGAGATATTATTCATTACATCTTCGACCGAGACAGCACAATGAACGTGTCCCAGAACCTCTATGAGCTCCTCCCCAGAACCTCTCCGCTGAAGAACAAGCACTTCGGGACGTGTGCCATCGTGGGCAACTCCGGGGTCTTGCTGAACAGCGGCTGCGGGCAGGAGATTGACACACACAGCTTTGTCATCAGGTAACCGCGGTAGATGTCCTGGACACAAAGTGACAGGCATATTTAAGTTGAGCATTGCCCGTTGTCCCAAAAGGATCAAACAAGATTAGTTGGGTGAGTCCCCTTCCTCAACCTTGACTGTCCATTAGAATTGCTCGGTAGCCTTGGAAAGTTCCAACATCCAGACTGCACCCGAGACCAATTAAATCTGTCAGAGGGGTGGGGGCATGTAGCCCAGGGAGCCTGAGGGCTTCTGGTGTACAGCCAAGATTTTTTTTTTAAAAACATCTTTATTGGAGTATAATTGCTTTACAATGTTGTGTTAGTTTCTGCTGTATAACAAAGTGAATCAGCTATACATATACATATGCCTTCATATCTCCTCCCTGTTGCGTCTCCCTCCTACCCTCACTGTCCCACCCCTCTAGGTGGTCACAAAGCACCGAGATGATCTCCCTGTGCTATGTGGCTGCTTCCCACTAGCTATCTATTTTACATTTGGTAGTGTATATATGTCCATGCCACTCTCTCACTTCGTCCCAGCTTACCCTTCCCCCTCCCCGTGTCCTCAAGTCCATTCTCTACGTCTGCGTCTTTATTCCTGTCCTGCCCCTAGATTCTTCAGAACCATTTTTTTTACATTCCATATATATGTGTTAGCATACAGTATTTGTTTTTCTCTTTCTGACATACTTCACTCTGTACGACAGTCTCTAGGTCCATCCACCTCACTACAAATAGCTCAATTTCCTTTCTTTTTATGGCTGAGTAACATTCTGTTGTATATATGTGCCACATCTTCATTATCCATTCCTCTGTCGTTGGACACTTGGGCTGCTTCCATATCTATTGTAAATAGAGCTGCAATGAACATTGTGGTACATGACTCTTTTTGAATTATGGTCTTCTCAGGGTATATGCCCAGTAGTGGGATTGCTGGGTCATAGGGTAGTTCTATTTTTAGTTTTTTAAGGAACCTCCATACCGTTCTCCGTAGTGACTGTATCAATTTACATTCCCACCAACAGTGCAAGAGGGTTCCCTTTTCTCCACACCCTCTCCAGCTTTTATTGTTTGTAGGGTTTTTGATGATGGCCATTCTGACAAGTGTGAGGTGATACCTCATTGTAGTTTTGATTTGCATTTCTCTAATGATTAGTGATATTGAGCATTCTTTCATGTGTTTGTTGGCAGTCTGTATATCTTCTTTGGAGAAATGTCTATTTAGTTCTGCCCATTTTTGGATTGGGTTGTTTGTTTTTTTGGTATTGAGCTGCATGAGCTGCTTGTAAATTGTGGAGATTAATCCTTTGTCAGTTGCTTCATTTGCAAATATTTTCTCCCATTCTGAGGGTTGTCTTTTCATCTTGTTTATGGTTTCCTTTGCTGTGCAAAAGCGTTTAAGTTTCATTAGGTCCCATTTGTTTATTTTTGTTTTTATTTCCATTTCCCTAGGACGTGAGTCAAAAAGGATCTTGTACAGCCAAGATTGAGAACCGTTGGTCTAGAACAGAGGCAGGCAGACTATGGCCCATAACCTGTTTTTATCAATAAAGTTTTACTGAAACACAGCCATGCCCATTCATTCTCATATCCTCAGTGGCTGCTTTCTCACTGCGATGTAGAGTTGAATTAGTTGTACAGAGTTGAAGAATTGCAACAGAGAGAGCGTATAGCCCACAAGCCTAAAATACTTATTATCTGGCCCTTTGGAGAAAAAGTTTGCTGACCCCTGGATAGAGCCCAGTACAAAAGGTTGGTTTAAAAAGTCTCCTGGGCTGGCCAGTTGTTGGCCCAAGTTTGGAAAACTCTTTTAAGTTGTACTCTACTAGTACCTTTATTCTCCTGTAGACAAAATCTGGGAAGTGAAGGGGGGACAGAGAGACTTGTATTTGTACTTGACCATCACTCTCTCCAAAGAGAGAATGAGCTCTCATTCTCATTTCTCATTTTCCAGTCGCCTGGGGACACATTTGGACACAGTTACTCACGGCCCTGATACCTGACCCCCAACCCAACTCAAAAACAAGGCCTTGCTGTCCCCTGGTCAAAAGTAGGGCACACAGAGCCTCAAGTTTCATCCTAAACAGCACCCCAGCACTGGCAGAACCTCATCTCACGTTTCTACCGGGACTCTCTTGATGCAAAGAGAGCCTTGTCCTGGGCTTTGGGAAGCGGCCTTATCACAGAGCTCCCTGGACCTCAGGACATGGGATTAGATGGGGTGCTGACTCCTGCATCCACTGTGATGCACGAGCTGCTGCAGCCCAGCAGCCACGCTTGTTTTAGTTTGTTGTCCTTTGCCAGGTTCTGTCTGTGCCTGGCATACCCAGTGGTTCAGTCCTGTTTCTCCAAGCTCTCTAGTCGAAAAATTGGGGAGGGAGAGGAGAGGGGAGAGGAGAAGGGAAGTGGCAGGTTTGTCTGATTAGAAGCCAGAGAAGGGGTGAGGGTAGTTGGGGAGGGCGTTAAAGGTATGGTCAGAGGGCAAAAGCTGACCCTGGCAGGGTCTGATCACCTCCTGGGGAGCCTGGCAGCATTGAAGGCGGCCTTCTTGACCTGGTTTCCATATTGAGTTTTCAGTTCTCCACCCAGTCCGGCCCCAGGATTTCCAGAGGCCACAGCGGGTTCTAACCAACAGTTTTTTGTTTTGCTTTGTTTTGTTTTTTTGACACTTGCACAGCAAGATGAGTGGTATGATACCTGGAGTCCAGTCTTGGCTCTGCTGCCCATTTGTCACGTGACTCGGAGTGTGTCACTCCCCTTTCTGGGCTTCAGTTTCATCATCTGTAACCTGGGCGGTGGGGCTGATAGTCTCTGAAGTCCTTCCGTTAGGCTCTAGCCCAGTGTCTCCAGACATAACCAGCGTATGAATCACCTGAGCTTATCAAGATGCAGAGTCATCAGGTCTGGGGTGGGGCCCGACACTCTGCATTTCTAATACCCTTGTGCCGCTGAGTGGACGGCACGTTGAGAGGCATGGCCACAGCATGCTCTGCCCCTCCCAGGACTCACGTCCACAACGGTCCACACGCACTTGGAAAAGAGGGACCTGAAACACCACGGCGAGAGCCACTTAGAACAATGTGTAGCTGTACTTTGACCTTTATTCTATGGCTCTCACAGATCTGCCTGTCTGTGGGGCCAACTTGTGTGGTTTTTCAGGACAAAAGTCACATGGCGCCACTGTGTACAGACCCCCACTGGCTGCCAGGTGGGAGCATCCCTGACACACAGACCCTTTGCTATCTCACCTTGTTCGCCTCTCTCACCCCATCTCCTCCACACAATATGCCCCCATCAGAGCAAATCACCTGCCTTCCCCTAAATGCCCACACTGCTTCATACCCCTAGGCCCCTGTGATACATTTATTGGGCCTAAAATGCCATAGCATGATGTTTCCTAAACTGCCTGGTTCTAAGACTAAATACCAGTTCCTCAGCTCACCTGCTGAATCTGGATCTCCAGGTGAGGGACCGGGGGATTCTGTATTTTTTTTTATTTTTTTTTATTTTTTTTTTGCGGTACACGGGCCTCTCACTGTTGTGGCCTCTCCCGTTGCGGAGCACAGGCTCCGGACGTGCAGGCTCAGCGGCCATGGCTCACGGGCCCAGCCGCTCTGCGGCACGTGGGATCTTCCCGGACCGGGGCACGAACCCGTGTCCCCTGCATTGGCAGGCGGACTCTCAACCACTGTGCCACCAGGGAAGCCTGGGATTCTGTATTTTTAACCACTGCCTGAGGTGATTCTTCTGCTCTTGCAAGCTGGAGAAACACTCTCCTGAGGTGCCTTATCCACAAATGGGCTTCTGCTCTGCCGTCCTTCTAGACTTTCTGTGATGGTCACCACCTCAGGAAGCCCACCCGATGCTCCTCCTCCCCGTGAGGTTGATGATAACAGTGAACATGTACTGAGCTCTCACTGTGGTCCAGCAGCGTTCTAAGTACTGGGTGTCTAGGGACTGCCTTAATCCCTGGTAGGGGATGATGTTGTGATCTCCATCATAGCTAAAAAAAAACTGTTGTGGCTGTTCCTTAACCAGGAGGAAGCTCTCAGAAAGCACAGAGAGGTTGATCAGTTTACCTAGAATCACACAGGTAGAAAATATCAGAGCTGGGCTTCCCTGGTGGTGCAGTGGTTGAGAGTCCGCCTGCCAATGCAGGGGACACGGGTTCGTGCCCCAGTCCAGGAAGAGCCCACATGCCGCAGAGCGGCTGGGCCCGTGAACCAAGGCTGCTGAGCCTGTGCATCCGGAGCCTGTGCTCTGCAACGGGGGAGGCCACAACAGTGAGAGGCCCGCGTACCGCAAAAAAAAAAAAAAAGAAAGAAAATATCAGAGTTGAATTCTGAACCCAGGAGTGTGTCTTCAGAGCCCTCACTCTGTCACCTAATGTGACCAGGTCACACCTGCCTATAGCATGCTCATCTTGTGGGCTGAGGGCTGACTTACTGGCAGGCATTGTCCAACCCTGGGGCCCAGCAAGGTTCTATGTATGTGCTAAGGGCCCAGTAAATATGTGTGTCAGGAGAAGAAGGAACAGGGATGACAGGAGGGCCTGGTGAATTCAGGAAGATGCCCTGGGTCTTTGTTTGGGGATGAGGAGGATGTGAGGAGAGATAAAGCTTCCCCAAAAGGACCATCGCTGCCTTTTTCTCCGGCAGATGCAACCTGGCCCCGGTGCAGGAGTACGCCCGGGATGTGGGGCTCAAGACAGACCTGGTGACCATGAACCCCTCTGTCATCCAGCGGGCCTTCGAGGACTTGGTCAACGCCACGTGGCGGGAGAAGCTGCTGCAGCGGCTGCACAGCCTCAACGGCAGCATCCTGTGGATCCCCGCCTTCATGGCCAGGGGCGGCAAGGAGCGGGTCGAGTGGGTCAACGAGCTCATCCTGAAGCACCGCGTCAACGTGCGTACTGCATACCCCTCTCTGCGCCTGCTGCACGCCGTCCGCGGGTGAGCAGTCACGGGGTGTGGGGGGTGCTTGAGAGGCAGTTTTCCTTTCCCAGGTGCATTTGCAGCCCAGCTCCACCACTCACTCGTTATCTGACCTCTGCAAGTCACCTGGCCTTTCTGAGCCTCCCTTCCTGGAGAAGTAGGCTGGCAAATGTGTGGCATGTGGCGTGCCAGTTCTGAGCAATCTGTTGCCTCCACCCAGAGAGCTCTGTGGAGAATGATCCTCGGACAGCCACTGGGTGGAGGAGAAACCATAGAGGGGCAAAAAGGAAAGCAGGAATATCTGTTGGGAAGCCATTGCAAGAGTCCAGGTTGGGAATCACTGTGGCTTAGACTGGGACAGTGGTAGTAGATATGCAACACTTTGGTCAGATTTGCTAGAACATTTAGAGTAGAGGCAGCAGGATTTGCTAATGGACTCTATTTAAGGACCTCAAGGGGTGAGAGAAAGAGAGAAATCCAGGATGACTTTCAGGGTTAGAGTTGGAGCAGATGCATGGACAGTGGTGCCATTCTCTGTGATGGGAGAGTCTGGAAGAAGTCTCTGTGTGTTTGGGCATGTTGAGGAAGAGAGCTCTTTCTTGGGCATATTAAGTGTGAGATACCTGTTACAAATATATCTCATGACACTCCTGACTGCCAGCTTGGCCCTGCATCCAGTGGTCCATCCAACCACCTGGCAGTTCACAGTCCTGCTCTGCTGACATAAGACAATTTCTGGGGGACATTGGAATGATCTTCACTGGGGCCTTAGCCTAACTCGGTGTGACCCTAGGAAGTTCTTTGAGCCACCCAGAAAGAACTCTTGCTGTCTTCATAAAGGTGACCCCCGACCTGAGACACCCAAACCTGTGACCAGCACTGGTCTAATTAGGATGGGTATCAATACAGAAACCCATTGCCCTCAAGAAACACCTAGAGAGACATTCAATGAGAGGCAGCCACATTCATGGCTGATGGAGAAGAGTGACACCTGTATGGACCCAGGCTCGCTGGGGCTGCATTCTTTATCCTGGAGGTTGACCTGTCAAGCCTCCCTTTAGCACCCACTTCACCCCCTCATGGAGCGGGGCTGCTGCAGCAACCCCCATCTCATGGATTTAGGCTCCATGCCTTTAACATTGTTCCCTCCTGGAAGGAGGAAAGTCTTTATGTGGTTTTGAGGTCAGAGGATATGAGGGAAAGAGACAAAGTGCCCTTTGGTAAAGAGAAAAAAAGTCCCTTGGCTAGGGAATGGGCAACCACCTGGAAGAAACTATGCAGCCAGAACTATTTCCAGCTATAATTGACTCACTTTCACCTGTCAAAATAGCATTAAGCACCAGTAATAAGCCCTTTAAACAAACAGGCTGTTAATCCTGAGATTGCAATATCTTCCTTTGCAGGAACTCCCGGGAGGAAATACTGCAGGAGAGACGGATGGGAAAGGGTTCTCCTTTTAGCAAGGGGAGGGGGCAGGAATGAGGGCTTCAGGGGCCTTGGGATGGATTTCTGACAATGGCCCCCTCCCTCTGTGCGGACACTGGGCCCTCTAGGGTTTGGGTCCAGTAGGGCATCACTGAGAAGGTGGGCAATGTCTGTATTGAGAGGAAGGGCTTGCCTCTGTTCCCACCAGGTGGGAACTTACCTGGTGTTTACTGCAAGAGAAAGAATGAGCTGGTGAGGGATGCAGAACAAAGGCATTTGAGAAAACAGCAAGGGGTCATAGAGAAGAAGGCTGAGGAGGAGTCTGGCTAAGAGGCAATCTGGCCTAGCATCAAGAACATGAGCTTTGGAGGTAGGGACACCTGGGTTTACATCCCAGCCCCGTTACTCCCTTGGTTGTATAACATCCTTGACCAGGTGGCTTGTCTCCTGTGCCCTGCTTTCTGTATTTATATTGGGGAGCAATACCTACGACAGAATGTGTGTCCTGTGCCAACACAGGGGAGACAGACAATCAGTCATAGCTATTGTGATCATGGCAGCTGCCACCAACCACCAACCAGGAGATTAGACTTGTACTGTAGACTCAAGAGGTAGAAGTAGGACCAGAGGGTGAAATCACTGGGAGGGAAATTTATTTAGCCTCCATTTAATAAAGGAGTCTATAGAACAATGGACTAAGTCAAATTCACCTGTCAGGAGTTCTTTACCTCAAAGTTCCAATATGGGTTGTAGTTTGCAGAATAATCTTATTTCCTTATTAAAAATCTGTTGTCCAATAAACACCCCATTTATGGGGTGGGACAGGATAAACACTTTTTTATTGTGGTAAAATATACACCACATAAAATTTACCATTTTAACCATTTCCAGCTGTACAGTTCAGTAGTGTTAAGTATTTTCACATTGTTGTGAAACAGATCTCCAGAACTTTTTCTTCATGCAAATCCAAAACTCTATACTGATTAAACACAAGTCCCCTTTTCCTCATATATCCAACCCCTGGTAACCACCATTCTACTTCTGTTTCTATGATTTTAGCTACTTTAGATACCTCATATAAGTAAAGTAATGTAGTATTTGCTTCTTTGTGACTGGCTTATTTCACTTAATGTAATGTCCTCAAGTTTCATCCATGTTGTAGCATGTGTCAGAATTTCCTTCCTTTTGAAGGCTGAATAATATACTATTGTATGTATATGCCATGTTTTGTTTATCCATTCATCCATCAATGGACATTTGGGTTGCTTTTACCTCTTGGCTCTTGTGAATAGTGCTGCTATGAACATGGGTCTGTGAATAGCTCTTTGAGACCCTGCTTTCAATTCTTTTGGATATACACTCAGAAATGGAATTGTTGGATCATACCATAGTTCTATTTTTAATTTTTTAAGGAGCCTCCATACTGTTTTCCATAGTGGCAGCACCATTTTACAATCTACCAACAGTGACAAGAGTTCCAGTTTCTCCACATTCATCCAACGCTTGTTATTCAATTTATCCACATCCTGGCCAACACTCATTATTTTGGTTTTTTGATAGTATAGCCCATTGAAACCATTTTAAAGTGTACAATTCACTTAGAAGAAATTCACTCTTATAGGAAAACATAGGGAATCTCCTCATGACCTTGGATTTGGCAATGGTTTGTTAAGTATGACACCAAAAACACAGGTAACAACAACAGCAACAAACAACAAAATAGATTAAAATGGACTTCATCAAAATTAAAACTCTTTTGTGCCAAAAAGACAATATATCAAGAGAGTTAAAAAGTGACCTATAGAATAGGAGAAAATATTTGCAAGTCATATTATCTAATAAGGGCTTAATATCCAGAATATATAGAGACCTCCTATAACTCAACAACAACAACAAAAAATCAAACAACCCAACTCAACAGTGGCCAAAGGACTTGAATAGATATTTCTCCAAAGTAGATATACAAGTGGCCAATAAGCACATGAAAAGGTGCTCAACATCACTAATCACTAGGGAAATATAAGACAAAACAACAATGCGTTACAACTTCACACCCACTAGAATGGCTATTATCAAAACAGTGGAAAATAACAAGCGTGAGGAAATTAGAATACTTGTGCTTGTTGATCAGAATGTCAAGTGGGAATTGACTTTGAGCACCCTAGTGTCTTCATTTTACAAATGAGGAACTTGATGACCAGACAAGTTGGGTGAAGTTCTTTGAGGTCACCCAACCAGTAAGAGTCACAACCATGAACTTAACCACATTGTCTCGCTTTAATGCAATGCACCAGATGCAGCAGAAGTTCACACCCACCCAGTTCTGGATTTGGGGGTGCTATTAGCTCAGGGGGCTGGGAGCTGCTGCACTGAAGACGTGGTGTTAGGAGACCACAGTGGATAGCAGCGTGTCAAGACTCCACCTGCACAGCACCGTTATCGCAAGCACAGGGCAGCTTCCCCACCAAGCAGAACAAGCAGCAAGGTCAGGATACCTCAGAACAGGCTTATAAGATAGATACTATTTCCATCCCCATTTTACTCATAAGGAAACAGGCTCAGGAATGTGAAGAGGATTGCCCAAGATCACTCAGATGGGAAGAGGGGGATTAGAATCCACATGTAGAGGCTTCAAAGTCTCTGCTTTTCCCACTGCCACGCGCCTTCCCATATCCTTGACACATAGACTGACCACTGTCTGTTGACCATTGATGCCCCAAAGACACTAATTGATTAGATTAATGTTGACTTCATGGAGATCTTTAAAAACAGGCCACCAGCATCCTGTCCTGCCAACTGTCCCCATTTTTACCAGTGACTTACTTGAAGGCATCAATTGTCTGCTTAGAAAATTCACAGGTGATGTGACTTTTGGGGAATTCCCAATACTGGGGGCCTCAGAGTTGAATCCAAATTTCTCTTGACAGGCTGAAACAACGAGCCAATCTAAGAGGAAGAAATTTCATATGAATGAATGCAAGATTCTGTACTTGGGTTCCAAACAGTTGTACAGGTAAAGAGGGATAAACAGTACCAACCATCAGCACATGTGTGGTTGCTCAAAGGGATAATGTGATCTTAGCATTACACATCCACAGCAATGGATGGATGGGTAACATCTTTGAGAGTCAGGGAGGTCAGCGATGGCCTTGTTGGAGAATAACATTCAGCTTTGGGTACCAGGCTGGAGAGGGGCCACAGTGACAAAGAAATTCAAAAGTTGAAAGGATTTGGGAAGAGAAGTCTCCAAGGAGTATGAGAGCAATCTTTCTTATTCAGCAAATACTTACAGGCACCTCAAGGGTTCCAGGCCTGTGCTGGGGGAACATAAAAATCAATAAATCAAGGCTCCTGCCCTTGAAGGGCTCGCAGATTTGGACTGTGAGTCTCCAGGTGTGAACTAGGGTCGGGAAAGGATCTAGAGTAAGTCTGATTTCCTCTGGACACTGGGAAGAACATTCCAACAAATAAAGATCATCTGAAATGAGCATAGTTGCCTCTTAGGAACGGATGAATTCTGCATTCTTGGAGATGTCCAGACAGCAAGGGATGCCCCTTACTGGGCTGTGGAGAGGGAAATACGTATTATACAGTTAGGGTGTTAGTTTGCTAGGGCTGCTGTAACAAAGTACCACAGGCTGGGTGGCCTAAAGAACAGAAATGAATTGCCCTACAGTTCTGGAGGCTAGAAATCCTTCTGGGGCCTCTGAGGGAAGAATCTCTTCCAGGTCTCTCTCTTTGACTTGTAGATGGCCATCTTCATCATTCTCCCTGTGTGCCTGTCTGTCTCCAGATTTAAGGACATCAGTTATATTGGATTAGAACTCACTCTAGTAGCCTCATTTTAACTTGGTTGTCTCTGTAAAGACCCTTATCTCCAAAGGTCACATTCTGAAGTACTGGAAGTTATGACTTCAACATATGAGTTTCGGGGGGATGCAATTCAACCTTTAACAGTTGGGCTAGATAGTACCCCCCCATAGAGAGCCTTTGATTCAACACACCTGTGCTAGGAGAATCTCTACCCACCATGTACTCTCAAGATTCCTGCCATCTGTGGCAGTTATCGGTCCTGGATATTGCAGGGAAGTGGGCATCATGGGGCAGAGACTGAGCAGAAGGCCTGCCCTTCGACACTCACTGCCCCTGACCCAACCTGGCTTCCAGGAGCTTCTGGCTCTTCCGGCCCTCAGGGTGGCACAGTGCCCTGGCTGGCTGTTGGCAAGGGGCGTGAGCAATGGAGGGGAAGGACACCCAGGCAATTGAATTTGGCTGCAGGAAGTGGGAAGCTCTGATCAGCAGCTGGTAGTGAATAGCTCTAATTCAGTTACCACAATGGGGAAGGCTGGGACCTACAGAGAGGGCTGCCCTCGGGCAGGAAAGCAGCTCGCTGGCTGGCCTGTGTAGCCAGCCACCCAGCCCACAAGCCTAGGGCACAGAAGGCCGGTGAATTCATGCTTAATTAGGCATCAGGAGTGCTGAGCCTAGGCCCTCGGAAGGCAGTGATCCAGCGGGCACCACTGCCAGGGCTGGAGCAAGCGGCTCAGCAAAGTAGGCCTTGCTGCCTGTCAGAGGGGAGCAGAACCCGAGGCTGGAGGGCAGGTGCAGGGGGTGAGAGGAAGCAGGGTGCAGGGCGGCAGGGGAGAGACCAGCTAAGGCTGGAGGGGGCCCCTCCCAGACATGCCTATCAGAGTCCACAGAGCATGTCTCCAGGGCCGGTCACAGGAGTTGAGGCCCAGTCTCCTCCAGTGGACACGGAGTGTGGAAGTGCATTGCCTGGTGGTGTTACCTAAATAAAGGGAGGAAGGTCTGGGGTGTTAAAGCACAGATGGCATTGGTCATTTTTAATGGATTGTCTCCATTTTTTTTTAAAATAGCAATGGACATAGTCAAAAGAAAAAGCCAAATAGTATGTAAGGATTTCAAGTGAAAAGTGAACCCTTCTCCACAGAAACAGCCTATTAAACTGGTCTTTCTATATGTATCCTTCCAGAAGCATCCACTTTCACACCTAAGGGAGCATGTTTTAAGTACTGCACTTTGCTAAATTCTGGAAATTATTCCATATCGACATGCAGCACCTCATTCTCCTTCACAGCTGCCTTACACTCCACCATGTCTGGACCATAATTTCTGTTAGCAGAAGGCATCAGTGGGCATCACAAGCTTTTCCACTCTGCTGCTATGATCAGTATTACAGTAATTGTCCTGGACTGGCATCTACACACATATGTATATATGTAGTCTTGCTTTTTAGATGTGCCATTGCTAAAAAAGGGAGATGGATATATGCTATATGCATTGTTAGTTTTCATAGAGATTGCCAAATTGCCCACCACAGACGTATATACCAATTTACACTCCCACCTATGATTATTGAAAATACCTGTTTTCCCATAACCTCCCCAACATGATGTGTTATCAACAACTATTATCTCTGCCAATCTGGTGAAAAATGGCATCTCGTTGTGTGAAATTGAATTCCTTTAATTATGAATGAGGTTAAATATAACTTTTTTTTCTATTTGTAGTGGCCTCAGTTTAGATTCCAGAATCTAGCCAGAAGGTTTAAACCCCCAAGAAATGGTCTTGCTGGGTCCCTACAGGGCTTCTAGCGACAGAAGCGATACCTGTGCGGGAGCAGCGGTCTCTAGACTCCCTGGGGCCACCCCCACGTGTAGCAAGGAGGAACGCCTTAAGTAACCGGCATCATGGTTTTTCCTTCTTTCTTTTGGCAACATACTGTCTAGGATGCTGTTAGCCCACCTTTCACATGTGAGAACCCAGTGGCTGCCTAGAAGGGTTTAGGGTAAGGCAGGCTCCTTCCACCTCTCCTGCCAGTGCCCCCGAAGGGAGACATTAACCCCTACTTGCTAATCTTTACTCACTGCTTCATTAAACAAAGATCTGTGAAGCACCCACTCTGTGGGTGAGCTGTGCTTGGATCTGGGGTTACATGGAAACAAGAAGTCAACCCACTTGCTCATAGAAGTTTAAATTGTAGGGGAGGAGGAAGACAAGTAAATAAATCATTATAGCATAGCATGATCAGTGCTAGGATAGGAAAAGAACAACATACAGGACACAAAACCATCCAGGCAGGTCCTAGAAGGCTTCCTTCAGGGAAGCTGAGAAGGAGTTGCCAGCCAGGAGAAGTAGGAGGTGGTGGTGTCCTGGAAGAAACCAGAAGTTCCTGGTGGCAGTGTGGCTGTGCATGCCAGGTGGTGGGAGGGATTTCAGGCCCAAATCTCAAGGGCTTCACAAGTTGGGCTGAGGCTGCTGGATGTTATCCTGTGGACCCCAGGAGTCATGGGGGAGCTTTTGGTGGCATGGTAATACTTGAGGCTAGCCTGGCTTACTTGAGTGAGAACACTGGCTTGGGTAAGCATGGAGGGCTGGGGACCAGGAATCAGCCTCAAGCATCCCCAGGGCTTAACCAGCTCTGCATACCAGCCCCAAATTCTGAAACAAACCCCCCGATCTCCACTTCCACAAAGTTGGGAAGCTACATCCTGAGATGCCCCCCGACACCAGAGCTCTAAGGTGCTCCCAAGGAAAGACAGCAATGGGCTTTGAGGCCCCTGGACCAGAGACCGGGCTGGTGATGTAGATGACGAAGAGAACAGGAGTCTGAGAGCCCTGTTTCTGGCTTGGCTGATGATCCTGTGCAAAGCATCACCAAGTATCCCTCAATGACCTCCTGTGAGGCATTCCTGTTCCATAAGGACGATATGAGCTATATCCCACAAAGTGCTTTCAGCTTCTTAGAGAAAGCCCCTTTGGTCACTTTTTCCAACCATGGCAGCCACCATGCTTGCCACATACCAAGCACAGGAATCCAGGGAGAAGGACAAGTGTGCTTTGGTGATGATTTTGGCAATCTTCATTTATTGCTGTCCATGCTCATAAAATACGGCACTTAATTGTCTTGGCAACTGGGGTAACAAATTTGAAAAATAATTACTGCCTTTTTGGAGATTACTTTGCCTTCTAATTAAAGCCTCCAGACTGGGATATTAAAGGTGCATTGTCAATACAGCATCCTTGTGAAACCCTTGTGATTTAGCACAACCGAAGTTTCTCATCCTCGCAAAGCATCCTGGATGCACCCAGCTAACCTCGTTTAGGAAGGCAAAATTAATTAGTTTGCGTTTTAACACCCAGCTGTTATCTCAAGGAAAGAAATCGTCTACAAGTCGGCCATGCACACAGTCTCTAAATTGGCCAGGGCGACTGAGGAGCGATAAAGGAAATGGAGAGTGATTTGTTCCTGCATAACTGTCAGCTTCTAGAACAAGCTGCTCATTAAACGGCGCCCCCGTGTCCCTGTCAGACCTCACTCAGGAGCTCTTGTTTACCCACAGAGGCAGAATCGGAAATGAGAGGGTCCCTCCCTGCCACTGAGCTCTCAATTCATTCCGGAGCCTCTTTTGCTGTTAACACCTTTCCCAGTGAGCGATTCTGGGCAGCAGATCTGAGAGGCTGGGCGTTTCTATTCCTGTCCTAGCCGGCCAGAGTCACAAAGCTGCGTGCACTGCTAGCTTCCCCCCTCTCCTTTTCTACTTCTTCCCATTTTTCGATTCCATTTAAGTCCAACGTTGCCGAGCGCCATGGAAGCCAGGATAATCAATTCTAGTTTATGCTACAATAACAATCCCTGAAACCCTTGTGATTTAGCACAACAGAAGTTTATTTCTCATCCTCGCAAAGTGTGATGTAGGTTGGTTGGAGCTGTCTTCCTACCAGTGATTCTAGGATTTAGGCTTCTTTCATCTTAGGCTGACATCATCTTTCCAGGAGGCACTGAGGTTCTCCAAGGCAGGAGTAAGCTCTCAGGGAACAGTTGGTCCAGCAGGGACCATTTCCTATTGCAGTCTATTGGCCAGAACTGGTCATGTGACCCCAGCTCATTTACAAGGGATGCTGAGAGATATAGGCAAGCCCATGGAGGATTGGTTGAGCAATGCTGTCTCTGCCATAGTTCCTTGGCTGCACCACACACTGAGCCAGGTGCCTCTGATGACCCCACAAAGGAGTGTAAGGCATGGCCTCCTCTCTTGGGGAGATCACAGTACAGTTTCAAGTGGGAGTCCAACCCATACAGTAATGAAGGATCAGCTCGGGTTGATAAGCACAATAGGATCCATGGAAACAAAACTCATAATAATAAGGGGGGAATGACTAATTCAGTTTGAGCTGAGAAGAGAGTAGAACAAAGGGAGCATTTCCAGGAAGACGTGATTCACGTGCTCAATTTGAGGGGAAAAAAAAAAAAAGAGAGTTCACCAAGAGGACATGTAGGGGAAAGGCACACCTACGGGGAGGGCACTGCACTTGTCTGGGTAAACTCAGACCCACCTATGAGCTACTTGGACGTTTCCCCACTGATTCAATTCTTCCCTGCCTCTCTGTGGGCAGAGCATCAATGGCTTGAAAAGAAATTTATTTCTGAAAGCCTTACCCTGCTAAGCCCTTGCAATCAGAAAATAAACAAACCGCAAATCCCTAGTCTGTCATGTGGCCGTTGTTAGGGCTTGAATTTCTCAGGGAGTGAACAGTCTTTGAGATGTTCTCATGAGGGGACACAGCCCGTGGCTCATGTGTCCCTGGATAGTGTCAACAGCAGCTGCAGCCAGCTCATCCCCAACCCCAACAATCCCCCACCCCCCACCCCAGAATCACCATGGAGTGAAAAAAACCCAAGAACCAGGAGTGGGGAGGCTGCATTTTATCCAAGCTCTATCTGACCAGCTGTGTGAGAGGTTTGCCTCTTCTCAGGCAAGTCACCCTGGATTCTCACTTTTTCCTCTGTAAATTGAAAGAAGAGGACAAGTTCAATCCAGGAGAACCATAGATTACCCATAGATATGGTCTGTTAACTCACCCAATAGGGACTCACCGGATTTTAAAAAAAATTTTTAAGTAGTTGCCAACATTTAAAAATTTGGAGAATTTGTGTTAAAATCCAGATTTCTGATAACTTTGAAAAAAATCAGAAAATTTGACATGACCATACAAGATAACAATAAAACCAGCTACCCCTTTAGATGCCACAGTCCCCACCACTCCCTATTGCCTTGGCAACACAGAGGCCAGTGTCAGTTTTCCTTACACACATGTCCCAACTCCCAGCTAGCTCAGCTATATCCCCTGTCAGGCTGCTGAGCTAGATGAGTTCTCCAGGCCCAACTGTCTTTAAAACTCAGTGACTATCCCTTATGCTTAATTTTTCCCCCTCTTTTCTCTAAATAAGTCTTGTTCTTAGGCTCTTTTGGCAGAACCACCTACCAGTTAGAGCAGGGCTTCTTAACCTTGGCTGCACATTTGAATTACTGGGGGAGGTTTTAAAAATCCCAGCGTCCAGGCTGCACCTGGATGTGGGACCCAGGATGGGTCATCTTAAAGCTCCAGGCAATTCCAGGGGGCAGCCTAGGTTAAGAACCATTAAGTTAAAGCTGAAAGTGCAATGGACTAGCTCAAGAGGGGGTGAGCTCCCCATTATTAGATGTAGTTAAGCCGAGGTGTCAGCTGCTGCTCTTCTGGATTCTTCTCCTCCATGCACTCTTCCTGCCTTCAACCCCCAGGGTCCTCCCAAGCTCAGCTCAGCCCCACTGAGCATATAGAGTATTGAAGTAGTCTAAGGAAGGGCTCCCTATCTAATAAGCCCCAGTCTCAGCATCAAGCATCCCCCTGAGCCAGCACCATGCCTCCTACATATCAGCTGGGATGAAACTTCTCAACCATGCAGGACAGAAATGATGAAGTTCTGTGGTATGTCCGCCAACTCTTTTCCTATTATTTTTTTATTGTGTTTGCAGTTACTAGAGCCATTCTTCTGTCCTCTGCCTCTACCCCTCTGTCTGATTCGAGGTTGGAAAATTCAGCTGCAGGGAAGTTTCTTGTCTCAGACAAGATGAAAAAGGAGAGGGTACAAAGAAAGGGGCCTTCAACTGACAGGCTTATGAAACAACAGCAGTTGTGAAAGGGGGTCACCTGCAGTGCCCAGAAGAATCATGTTCACTCTGATTCTGGCCACTGGGGACCACAGACTCCATCATCGATGTTAGGGGGGAAATTCAGATCACCCTGGCCTGACAGGATGGGGTGGGAGGGAGTCTTGAAATAAGTTTTATTATATCCAATAGTACATGATTTACTGAAATTATATGGGTTATTAGGAATCTATAACCTTGTCTGATACAAAGGCTGATGCCTCCCTCAAAAGCTAAAGGGTTTGGGCTTCCCTGGTGGCGCAGTGGTTGAGAGTCCGCCTGTCAATGCAGGGGACACGGGTTCATGTCCTGGTCCAGGAAGATCCCACATACCTCGGAGCGGCTAGGCCCCTGAGCCATGGCCGCTGAGCCTGTGCGTCTGGAGCCTGTGCTCCGCAACGGGAGAGGCCACAACAGTGAGAGGCCCACGTACCGCAAAAAAAAAAAAAAAAAAAGTAAAAGCTAAAGGATTTAAGCTTGAGTCTCTGAAATGTTTGGGGGTTCCTATTTTGGAGCTGCAGAAGGAACCTCTTGCAAAAAGGTGTACTTGGGCTTCTAGAGAAGCTGCCCCCAAACTTTGAGCTAGAAGCACTGTTAATAATGTAAAACAGTTGTAACTTTCAGCAATATGTAAGTGTTCTGTCCAGCATCGTTTTACCTTCTGGCATGAATTTAACTGACATGTGTGACTTTATAGTCTCGGGCATCACTGTGCCGAGGTGCCGTGGGGAACGTTGGCCTGTGCTTCCGATGGGGAGTGAGTGTTTTTCACAGAGGCAAATGGGAGCTCGTGGGATGGGGGCCCACAGAGTGTGTTTGAGTACAGAAAACCACGGACACTGTCTGGTGTAGACACAGTAGTAAGGAGTTTGTGCTGGGGAAGTACAGCTTTCCACCAAGGCATACGCATTACTTTTAAAAGGGTTCAGCACTGGGTAAGTGGAAGGTTTTACTAGAAATAAAGAGGTTGGACCACACATCCCAGTGGGTTCTAAATCCAAGCAGGAGAAAAACCATGATGGAAAACAAAAATGATGGCAAAGAGAGTGTCTATTTTCCCACTTCTGAAGACACTTCTGGATTGTGGTGGAACTTGGAGGCTGTCTTGGCAATCCCTTGGCCTGTGCCCCATCACTGCATAAATGTGAAAAAGTGGGTCCAGCAGGGAGAAGCAACTTGCTCAAAGGCACACAGGTAGTTGTAGACAGAACTGTCACTGAAACCACCTCTCAACCTGTGTTGCTTAGCCTGTGAAATGAAGATGGTTTCTTCCTCACTTCTTTCTCAATTACGGTAAACCAAAGCCCTCTATGTACAAAGGCAGCTCAGCACCTCACTCAACACAGGAAGCCCTTAGCCTAAGGCTCTGCTCTCCCCGCCCTGCCCCCGCCCCATGTTTCCTCTCATACTTCTGACAGATTCCTTTGCAGAACCCAGCCTCACAGGGAAGGCCGCTGTTTGCTGCTCCCTCTGCCCTCCAGGGAAGCCACATATGCTCAGAGATGGGCAGCCTGCATCAGAGGCGGAAGGGGGCAGGTTGTGGGGCCTGTGGGCAGGCATGGAAAAGAAATCTGATGATGCTTAGGAGGCAAGGAGGTCAACCCCTGCCAAAGTCAGATGTGGCAAGAGGCGGTGGGCACCATGCAAGAGGCGGCCCTTTATCAGGGTCGGCAAACTATGGCACAGCCACATCCATGTGTGTTGTCCATGGCACTCTCGGGCTACAGTGGCAGAGGCCAGGAGTATGGCCGCAAAGCCAACAATTGTTGCCACCTGGCCCTTTACAGAAAAAGTTTGCCAGCCCCTGCTTTAGATTTCAACCAGCCTGAGCTCAAGTCAAGGTCCTGCCCTTTCTACTTAGGTGAACCTGGGCAAGCCCCTTTAATCTCTGAACCTCATGTCTGCAGCTCCTCTTCAGCAGGAGGCAGGCTGTGGCCCAGGACAAAATCTTCCCCTTCCTGGAAAGGATAATTCGCAAACTGTTTCTTTTGTTTCTTTGTTTCACTTTTTTTCTTCTTCTTCTTCTTCTTTCTTTCCCAGATACTGGCTGACTAACAAAGTTCACATCAAAAGACCCACCACAGGCCTCTTGATGTACACCCTGGCCACGCGTTTCTGCAACCAGATCTACCTCTATGGATTCTGGCCCTTTCCGCTAGATCAGAACCAGAACCCTGTCAAGTACCACTATTACGACAGCCTCAAGTACGGCTACACTTCCCAGACCGGTCCCCATACCATGCCCTTGGAGTTCAAGGCCCTGAAGAGCCTGCACGAGCAGGGGGCTTTGAAACTGACTGTCGGCCAGTGCGACGGGGCCACGTAAGGTGAGCGCCCCGTGGGACTCAGTGGCTCACATTTCCTGCCAGCTATACCACAGGCAGATGGGAGTCGGGGTGGCACAAACTCTAGAACAAGCAGGCTAGTGGTTTTCTTTGTTCAAGTGTAAAACAGTGACCAGAATATATATATCTATACCTGCATATATATATTGACCTGAGTATTTATAACTGTGTGGTGTTCATCTAGCATTAGGCAGATAAGCCACAGGAAGAAGGTGTGGAGAACCCACCCGGATCAGACTGAGACTCAGAGCATCTTTGGGGGCAAGAAGGACTTGACAGGAAGAGAAGTCAGTCCCATGACTTTGGATGACACACTGCGTCCCAAGTTGGAGGGGTCTTTGGGCTCATGGATGATTAGAGAACCACTTGTTGGCAGCTGCCCCGAGCCTCTGAGAAATATGGATTCTGGGTAAGCCAAGACCAGAGGGGACAACTTGACCCAAGTCTAAAATGGTGCTGTTCCCAGGAAGAGGGAGGTTGGAACATTCAGCCCAGCCAAGGAGCACAAGTTCACTAAGAAGCAGAGGCCACGTCAGAGCTGAGGACTTGGTTCCATGAACTCAGAGCTGAACTGCCCGCAGGATGAACCACAGCTGACCCACCTGTCCCAGACCGGCCTCCATAGCTCTGGAGAGAAGGCTGGAGAAGACACGGTGGACAGGTCCTATTCTGGCTTTGCAAGATCCCCCAATAACATGGGACGGAGCAGGCAGATGACACTAAATTGCTAGGGTGTTCCAAATCGTGTTTTTGAAAAATTGCAACTTCCTACTAAGAGTCAGCACTCCAGCCCCGAATAAGGCAAAAGAGTGTCCAAAATGTGGTGGTTGTTCTTTAAAGCCACTTAAGTTATCAAGGAGGAAGGGACCCTGGGCTTTCATCCTCAGGGTTAGCCTCCTTCCTGCTCTGTTAGAATGTCACAGGAGGGACTGTGCTATTCCCTTCTGCCTCCAGGGAAGCCGCCACAAAAGCTTGAAAGGGCACCGCAAAGATAAATGTCATCCCTTTAAAATACATATGATTGCCTTCCTGGGTGCCTCAGGAGCCCCAGAGTGTGAGGCCTGGAAGAACGTTAAGCATCGAGCTCCATTTCTCTACAGCCACTGTGTTTGCTTTATTCATCCTGCACTCCAGGGCGGGGTGTGTCTGCAGCCAGACTGCTGTATCAATGTCAGTTTCTTGTCACTTTCCTACCCTGATCTTTGCACTTGCCGGCACTGAGCTGCAACACAGGTTTTCAGCTCTGTGGGGAGAGGTTCCAATGTCCATCCCCACCTCCTTCTTTTCACAGAGGTAGTGATTTTAGAATTTGGCAAAATCCTTTTCTCCCCTATTAAAATTAAGAGTTAAGACTTTTTTTAAAACCCAAAGCCAAATGTAGTATCCAAATACTGGACATACTCTCCCCAGGGAAACCTGGGCTTGATGATGATAATTTAGGGGCTGGAATGACATGTCACATGTAGACAAGCATTAGCCAGCTTGATTTGTTAGATTCATTCCCTTGCCTGATAAATAACAGTGTTTTAAAATATATTTGAAAGATAAGTAAAAAAACATTATATTGAAGGTGGAGGGGGTTAAGAAAAGGGATCAAGATCCACTCCCAAGCATATGAGACGACATAATTAATCAATGGCAATTCAAGCAGGACATTTGCTCTAAATTAATGCCTGATGGGAAGCCAGTGGAGACAGTGGAAGGATGCTCAGAACCTATTAACCCTGCATGCGGACGCTCTAGCTCCAAACCAAGATCACGATACTATGTCTCTGTGTTTCTTCCCTTGTTGTTCTCCTTGTTGACGCCTGAAGTCTGAGATTTGGGATTTGCATTATAAAATTAATATTTAAAAAAGCAACAGCCCTAACAGGCTCTATGGGGACAGAGTGGTTTGGACTTCTCACAAGAAGTGAAAATAATTAGTATCATATTTTACACTTCTCCAGGGCCTTTCATCTTGAGGATCTCAGAGGCCTTGGAAGACATTTCATTGTTGAAGCTTGCAGTGCCCTGGGGAGCAGGCAAAATTGCCAGTGAGGCCTCAGTGGATTAGCTAAGGCCTTGGGTTCCAGAAGTTTCCAGTGGTGAGTGCAGAGAGGAACCCGATGTCAGGTCTTGGAGTTGGCCCTGCGTTCCACGGACCTGCCAGTGCCCACCTGCAGGGGAGTAAAGAGGCCAGAGCTCTTTGGAAAACACAGTTTTCTTTCTGTCTCTTCTTGGTCTTGGTTCCTTAAACTGAAATTGATGGAGTGGGAAGGGAAGGAACTCTCAAAACCTGCCTCTGGGTTCTCTCCAGAGAAGGCTGGGGACCCAGGACAATCCACACGTCACCATTCCCAACCTGCAGGTCCCGTACTGCCAAAACACTTCGGCCCTGTGATGGCGTGAGTTCCAGAGACCTCGGCTTCTCCTCCCACCTCGCCCTCTCCATCTGGGCACCATGATCAGGAGGCAGCCTGTCCTTTTCTCCTATTTAGAGCTCAATTTGCCCGAGGTTCCACTGCAGCCTCTGACGCAGCCCAGCTAGTCTGGGGCAGCCCCACGGAGTCCTGCCTGTACCTGGTACCCGGTACCCTGATCTGCTGCCTTGTAATAACAGTGGCCACAGGCCTCTGGGAGCAGGTGGTCAGTCAGCCAACCTCCTTTTGACCATCAGTCAATCCCCACTCATCCCATCATCACCCACCCTGAAGCCCCTCAGATCTTCTCCATTTGCCTCAAACCCCCAAATGACCCCCACCGTCAGCCTCCTCCTTCAGTGAAGAGGTGGAATCATCTGAAATGCAGTCTCTCCTCAAAATCTCTTGATCTCTCCCCTCTCCTTTCACTTCCTTCCTCCCACTTCTGAGGAAATGACATTCATCCTCTCACCGGTCCTCAGCCACTCTGCCGCATCTGTCCTCTCTTTCCACCAACAGGCACTCATTCCACCTGTCCTGGCTCCTGTGGCTCGTCCCTTCACCACCAGACCTGGGGGTGGGGGGCTTTCTGGTGCTGGCACCGCCTTTCCTCTCGACCCCCTCGTGGCCCCCATGCTCCTGGGACCAGAGACTCAGCTGCCACATCAAAAGCCCTTTCTCATCACCAAGCTTTCTGCACTGCTTGGCTCTACACTGACTCCTCCTGGACGTTCCCTGTCCCCTTGGTGCCCAGGAAGCCGCGTTCTCATGACTCTTCTCCTTTGCCAACACCCCTTTGTTGTTTATTTATGTATTTATTTATTTATGTATTTATGATTTATTTATTGACACCCTTACTTTAATCTAAAAAGTAGCTGAAGTAGATCCAACCATTATTTCCCTCTCTCCTTCTTGCCCCCACACTTAGACCTTCCCCACCTTGGCGTCCTCTCCTCGGCCCCCTTTCTTCACATCCCTGCACACTCATCAGCAACCTCCCGCCTTCCTTTGGAGCCATCCTACACTTCCTGCAGCCTAGCGCCTCCCCTGAGCTCCAGGCTCAATTGCACACTGCTCGTTGGTCATTCACCCCATCTGCTCCAGCAGCGCCAGAAACTCAACATCTCTGAAGCCAAGTGTATCATCTCTGCCTCCCCTTCCTCTACAATCTCTCCTTTTACTTTTAGAAGACCCACGATCCTCTCAACCACCCAATTCTGAGACCCTAAAGTCATCTTCATTTCTTCTCTGTGCATTCCCTTGCTACTCTTGCCTTCTGGTCTCTCAATTTCAGCAGCAGTCTCCTCTCCCAGATTTCCTCTGGGCACACTTGCATGTTCTCCAGTCCATCCTAAACATTCATAGAGACTTTTTTTAATCTCCAGCCATTCACAAACTTTTAAAATAATGTGCAAGTCTTCGTCCTGACATTACAGACCATCCAGTTAAGCCCCATCCTTCCTTTACACCTTGTACCAGTCCATCTAGATTAGCCGTCATTCCTGGAAGGGGTGCCCGGTTTTCCTGTCTCTGTGCCTTTGGTCTTGCTGTTCTCATCCCCTGAAACACTCTCTTCTGGTTCTTTCAAGGCCCATGCAGAAACCACATCTTTCACGAAGCCCCCTCCCAATCTACCAACCACTGGGATCTCTCCCTCCGCTGAACCACCGTAGCACTTTATTTGTACCTTTCTCATGGCACTTACCATATTCTGCCTTGTATTATAGTTATTGTGCACTTGTCTTATGACCGTTCTTAGATTGTAAGCTCGCCAAGGGCAGGGACTGTGTTTTATTCATCCATGTCCATCACAGCACCAGGGGTGGTGCATAGCACACAGCAGTTGCTCAATAAATGTTTGTTGGATTAAATCCTCAATGCCTGTCAAGGGTTGTATAATTTAGAAAGTCATTTTGCGTCTTACAGTGTCACAGGAACTTCCAAAGAATCATGTGAGTTGGGATGATGCAGAAATCATTATCCCCATTGTATAAGTCATAAGACTGAGGCAAAAACCACCTGAAGCCACATAGCTCACCAAAAGAATTTGCATCCAGGTCTTCTGGTCCCCACTCCAGGGCTTTTTCTGTTCATCCTTGCAGTTGAGTCACTGTAAACTGAAAACTGACCCTAGGCAAGGTCCTGGCTGCTACGGGTCTGGGCATCAACTTCACAGAGTCGGGCAAACCTTACTGTGAACCCCCGCTCATGTGCCCATCAGCACAGGCAAAATCTCGCTCTTTTTTGGAGAGGACAAAAGCCATTCAGGTTTTACCAGGCCCAGGGGGTGGAGCTGTGGGACCTCGTAAATCATTCCTGCTGCTGTTGTCACAAGGTAGAAACCATCCGTCCAGATGGCAAAGAGACTACCAGCTCCAAGGGGCTGCCGTTTGATGAATCTCTTCATGTCTAATTAAGGTTCCCCTTCCAGAATGAATGGAACAGGAACAGGAATGAATGATGCCAGTCAGATGGGACTCCAGACACGCATGCTGCCTCATGAATGCCCTTAATAGCATCCCCAATGACACTGACAGTCTGCCCCAGCCTGCCTGTCTCTCACCAGCACTGCCGGATGTCATCATCTTTTCCCATCTTTATCCCCATCCTTTCGTTTTCGCCTCTCCAGGGCTCTTTACCTTGGCACCCACAAAAATCAAGGTGAACCTTGGAGAGCCAAGTTATAGCTCTTCCTGGGGACTGGAGCCCTGGCCTGGGGCAATGCAGTGAAGTGGCAGGAGAGGAGAAGAGAGGGGGGCACTCTATGCCATAGAACAAGGAGCTGTTCTGGTGGTGGGCCATCCATAGCAATGAGAGGTTTCCATGGTTACTGTCTAGAAGCAATGTTTTTGTCACCCTTGGGCTTCATGACGAGGGTAGGAGTTTCATTTCCATCCTTAGTGGTCCAGGTGGTGGGACCAGTTTCCACATACAGTGCATTGAGCTCTCCAACCCCAGGTCATCCCATGTGTTTAGAATCACCCCAGTTGGCTGTAGCCAAAGCCCAACAGAACCACCCAGCAAAGACACTGAAGGTCCTTTGTGGCCTCTCTCCATCTTCCTTGCCGCTTCCTCAGCCATCCCACCTCCCCCTAGAACTTGGGGTGGGAAATGGGATTCCCAAGGGGTTCCAAGATGTGTGTCAAGAAAACCCCAAATACTCCATCCATGACAACATGTTCAAGTATTAAAGAGGCTTCCATAAAACTGATCTAGCACTAGCTGTCAGCAGCCAGTCCTTGGGGAAGTAATAGAATATTACTGCCTGGCTGACAGCCAGGCAGTGGGGAGATGGCCCCATGGCCCACGTGGACCCTGCAGGGCAGGTCCAGCCAACAAGGACTGCAGACTCCAGGGCGGAACACTGAGGTAAGTCAAGGTGAGGCTGGCGCCGCAAAACACCCCTTTGATTTATTTCAAAGCGCCTTCATTTTCTAGAACAAGGTTGTCACGGTAGAGTTGCAGGATAGTGTCTGTGATGGGATGCCTGACTCAGCACTTATGGGAAGTTGGCTGTTGCAAAGAAGACCACTTTGGGGTGAGCTGCTTTGCTCAAGGAAAGCCAAGATTGAGCTTTCCCATCCCCACAGCCAGGGTTGCAGTGAATGTAACTCAATGTACAGTAAGTCCCCTACACATGAATGAGTTCCATTCTGAGAGCACATTCTTAAGTCCACTTTGTTTGTAAGTCCAACAAAGTTAACCTAGGTACCCAACGAACACAATCGGCTATATACCACTGCTTTTACGCTTGCTTCCAGACATCCTGAGTTTGAAATAAAGGTACCTGTACTACTGTAGTCTATACAGTACTGTAAAGTATTGGGTTGGCCAAAATGTGCCTTCGGTTTTTAAGTAAAAATAAAAGACATATTTTTCATTTTCTCCAAGAACTTTATTGAACAACCTATTCACCCTATTATTCCACTACTTTCTGCTATTTTTCAGGCAACTTCATAATTCCATCTTCCCAAAACTTTTTATCTTTTTGAGCAAAGAATGGTTCCAGGTGCCTTTTACAGTCTTCCAGGGAATTGAAATTTTTTTTCCATTAAGAGAATTTTGTAAAGACTGAAATACATGGAAATCCGAAGGTGCAATGTCTGTTGAATATGGTGGATGAATCCGAACTTCCCAGCCAAGCTGTAACAGTTTTTGCCTGGTCATCAAAGAAACATGCAGTCTTGAGTTATCCTGATGGAACATTATGCGTTTTCTGTTGACTAATTCTGGACTCTTTTCGTCGAGTGCTGCTTTCAGTTGGTCTAATTGGGAGAGGTACTTGTTGGAATTAATTGTTTGGTTTTCCAGAAGGAGCTCATAATAGAAGACTCCCTTCCAATTCCACCATATATACAACATCACCTTCTTTGGATGAAGACCGGCCTTTGGTGTGGTTGGTGGTGGTTAATTTCATTTGCCCCATGATCTCTTCCATTCCACATTGTTGTACAGTATCCACTTTCCATCACCCGTCACAATTTGTTTTAAAAATGGAATGTTTTCATTACATTTAAGTAGAGAATCGCATGTGGAAATACGGTCCAGAAGGTTTTTTTCACTTAATTTATGTGGAACCCAAACATCAAAGCAATGAAGATAACCAAGCTGGTGCAAATGATTTTCAACACTTGATTTGGATATTTTGAGTATGTTGGCTCTCTCCCACATGGTATAACATTCATTGTTCTCAATTAGTGTCTCGATCACTATCAACTTCAGCTGGTCTACCCAACCATGGAGCATCGTCCAGCAAGGAGAAATCTCCAGCATAAAACTTCGAAAGCCACTTTTGACAAGACCGTTCGATCAGTCACAGCACCTTCTCCATACACTACACAAATCTTGTGTGTGTGTGTGTGTTTTGGTTGCGTTTTTACCTTTCTTGAAATAATAAAGAATAATATGCCAAAAATGTTGAGTTTTTTCCTTCCATCTTCAATATTAAAATGGCTACACAAAAATTCACTGAGTTTGATAAGTCTTTTTTTTAAATGCATGCTGATATGATAGCTGTCACATACAATCTAACAAAATTGTTTCGAATGAAGTTAAAGACAACTACGTGCTACTAGAGCCACCTGATGGAAAAAACCGAGTGAACATTTTGGCCAACCCAATACACAAAAGTACAACTACTTGCAGAGGATGCACACACGTGACAATGTACGCCAGACATGTGAACTAAGTTACGTAATTGGACATGCGAATGCACATTCGCATCTTTGAAAGTTCACAACTTGAAGCTTCATATGTAGGGGACTCACTGTAACAACAACTGTGACTTCTCGTGCTCAGGAGTATCTTTGGGCAAGAGCTCTGGGACGGGTACCAGATGATCCAGAAGCCTGCCATTCAAGAACCCAGGGGACATGGATGAGTCACTCAACACTGGTGCCTTCTCAGCTATAAAATAGAGAAGACAGCTACCTACCTTCTTCCCAGAGTAATTGTGAAAATGCAAATAAAGGATGGGGCAGAGAGAAAAGTCGGGTGGGTGTAAGTGGGAGCCAATGAAATGCATGCAGCTGTGAGTTTTAGGATTCTGCTCATGTAATTGCCCTGCTTAAACGTGTCAGTGGCTTTCCTTCGCCCTTGGAAGAGAATTCGAAGCATCTTACCACGGCTTATGTAGTCTTTTTTTTTTTTTTTTTAAGTTTATTTATTTATTTTTTTAATTAGTTTCTGCTTTATAACAAAGTGAATCAGTCATACATATACATCTGTTCCCACATCCCTTCCCTCATGCATCTCCCTCCCTCCCACCCTCCCCATCCCACCCCTCCAGGCGGTCACAAAGCACCGAGCTGATCTCCCTGTGCTCTGCGGCTGCTTCCCACTATCTATCTACCTTACGTTTGGTAGTGTATACACGTCCATGCCTCTCTTTCGCCTTGTCACAGCCCACCCTTCCCCCTCCCCATATCCTCAAGTCCATTCTCAAGTAGGTCTGCGTCTTCATTCCCGTTTTGCCCCTAGGTTCTTCATGACATTTTTTTTTTAAATTCCGTATATATGTGTTAGCATACGGTATTTGTCTTTCTCTTTCTGACTAACTTCACTCTGTATGACAGACTCTAGGTCTATCCACCTCATTACAAATAGCTCAGTTTCGTTTCTTTTTATGGCTGAGTAATATTCCATTGTATATATGTGCCACATCTTCTTTATCCATTCATCCGATGATGGACACTTAGGTTGTTTCCAGCTCCGGGCTATTGTGAATAGAGCTGCAATGAACATTTTGGTACATGTCTCTTTTTGAATTATGGTTTTCTCAGGGTATATGCCCAGTAGTGGGATTGCTGGGTCATATGGTAGTTCTATTTGTAGTTTTTTAAGGAACCTCCATACCGTTCTCCATAGTGGCTGTACCAATTCACATTCCCACCAGCAGTGCAAGAGTGTTCCCTTTTCTCCACACCCTCTCCAGCATTTATTGTTTCTAGATTTCTCTTTTTTTTTTTTAATTAGTTTCTGCTTTATAACAAAGTGAATCAGTCATACATATACATCTGTTCCCACATCCCTTCCCTCATGCATCTCCCTCCCTCCCACCCTCCCCATCCCACCCCTCCAGGCGGTCACAAAGCACCGAGCTGATCTCCCTGTGCTCTGCGGCTGCTTCCCACTATCTATCTACCTTACGTTTGAGCTGTGACAAAGCGAAAGAGAGGCATGGACATATATACACTACCAAACGTAAGCTTATGTAGTCTTGAATGCTCCCCTCCCCTCTGGCTCACTACACACCAGCCACACAGGCTTTTTTGCTTCTCCTAGTACTTTCCAGACTCATTCCAGCCTTTGCACATTCTGTCCCCTCTGCCTGGAAAGCTTCTTCTCCAGCTCCTTGCAGGACACACCTACCTCATCTTTCAAGTCTCAAACTGAACGTCACCTCCGGGGGAGTCTGTCCCAGGTCTCTCTCAGCCAATCACTCTCTATTACATACACATTATCCTGCTAGGTGGTCCTTATAAACCATCTGAATTATCTCACTTATTTTGTAGTTCTCAACCCTGAGAAAATTCATATAAGACCCCCATGTCCAGACCACAATGGGGACAAGTTTAATCAATATCTCCAGAAACGAATGAGGGACAGATACGTTTAAAAAAAAAAAAACTCTTTCTAGTGCACAGCCAGGATTGGGAAACACTGACATATTTGCTCCCCTGTTTATTGTTTGCCTGCCCTTCTAGACTGTTCAGTGGACACTTGTTTTCCATAGCAGTGTCTTGTGCCCTGGGTGGCAGAAGTGGCCACCCTCCACAGTTATGGTTAATGTCTTTTCTTGGGGCACTGGCAACAGACTACAGTGTGACCACTTTCCTGGCCCTCTCAGGAGGCACAGACAAGCTCTGAATTTTCACAGTGACACTTTGTCCCCTGTGGCCCCTGCAGGTAGGTGACCAGCATTTTACCCCTTTAGCTGAGCTGGTGGGTAGAGTTTTTCCAGTCTCCTTCCACCTACTCAGAGACCTTCATGACTCTTGTCCTACACGGGAGGCTCATCCCCAGCCCCACTTCAAAGACCTTGGCCAGCTCAGCTGCACATTGGAGCCACTGGAGGAGTTTAAAACCCACTGGTACCTGGACCCCACACCCCGGGATTCTGATGTGATTGGTCTGGGGTGTGGCCTGTGCATCTCCAGAAGCTCCCCAGCTGGTGCTGAGGTGTAGCCCCAGCTGGAAAGTGCTGACCCAGACGCAGTTCCTGAACCCCGGCACATCTTCCACAGCAGCCCAGCTCAGGCCTCTGGTTGGAGGCCATGCTTTCATTTATGGCTTCTGAGGGTTTTCTTCCTTGATTTCAGGTTAGCAGGTTTTATTGTTGCTGCTCCTGTGTCAGTCACGTCCAGGACTCAGGACTGTTGAGTGCTTGATGCAGGAGGAAAGGCTTGGCTGCCATATTTCTTGCTCCTCCTTCCAAAATGCAAACTCCATGAGGACAGGGGCCCCATCTGGTGTGTTCCCTGAAGCCTCTCCAGCTGCTGGAACTGTGCCCGGCACAGAGAAGGCACTTAGTAAACCCCCATTGCATGAACGAAAGAACAAGCATGAGCTGCACAGGTGTGTGAGTGCTTCGAAGAAAGACTTGTACCTCATTGATTCCCAAAGTCGGGAGGAGTCCCACCTGATGGAAAGAACACCAAGGCATCCTAAAGAGGAACAGAGATTGCTCCCACTTCCTCAGCTAGGCCCTGCATTCTGGTGATTCCTATCACACTTATCCTTAGCAATAGCCCTGTGTGTTTCATTGCCCCCATTTCACAGATTAGATAACCAAGGTTCTCAGAGGTTTAAAATTTGCACAAGATGCCAAAACTCATAAGTGGATAGTTTGATGTCAAAGCCAACACTGTTAACACCAGCCCACCCTGCTAGCCCCTCAAGACCACTTAATTCTCTCAACCTTCGACCATGTGGTCATGGAGAGAGAACAGGACTTGCCTTCCTTCCAGCCAGACTCCACACAGGCTCCTTATTGACTCTTCCCACCAGGGGAGCTGCTATAGACCCAGAACACACCTGTGCAACAATGTCGATTGTTAAACTACTTCCTTGCCAATTGGTCAAGAGCTACAGACCCCAGCCCCCAGTACCCCGTGATCCAGCACTGTGGCCAGAGTCCACTCTGATTGGTCAGGGCCCCTCTGAATTGTTGAATATTTTGCATATCACCCCTGCTTCCACACCCTCCAGGCAGGAGGGCTGCTTGGGCATTTTGGACCACTGGGCAAGACACCAGAGCCTCATCACATTGGTGTTTTTGTGGAAACCAAGCCTAGAGTAGTGGCTGCCTTTTCTCCCTCTTGTTTTCCATGGGTACATCCCTTAACCCAGAGAACATGATCTGTGTGGCCCTGTGAGTACAGATTGCAAATTCAATTCTAGAAACGTGGGGAGGCACATGAAGAAGGAGAGGCATCTTAGGACAGTCAGGCAAGACCGGTGATGGGAAACAGCTATTTTGAATAGTATCTGTGAGGGCTGGCAGGCAGAAGAGTGATGGGGCATGGAGGAGGTGGCAGAGGACCAGAAAAGAACAGGTAATGTTTATTGAGCTCTAACTAAATGCTTTACATGGACTAAGTCATTTAAACCTCACGGCCACCCCTTTCATGTGGATGCTATTAATATTCCCACTTCACAGATGAGAAAACTGAGGCAAAGAAGCTGGTTAACTTGCTCAAGATCAAAAAGCTAGGAAGTGGTTGAGCTGGGATTTGAACCCAAGTCCTCAGGTTCCAAAGGGGTTCAGGAAGCCCCTAAGCTTCACTTTGATCAGCATCCCTTGATGCCCTGGGGTCTGCATTAGCCTTGCTGGTGAGTGAGCCATCTGGTTCCCACAGGTGCTGTTCCCACACCAGTTTCAGCTGCTAGCCCCTCCACACCCCAAGCTGTCACCCCCAGGCCCACCCAGTGGAAACTCTCATTTGTTCAGTGACAGTGACAGGCACTGGCTGCACAGCTTTGGGCCCTGTGGATGCAGCTGCTGCCTTTTGAACTTGGCAGGGAAGCTGGGACTAGACATTCCCACCTGCACATGCTGGGCCGCCTGGCATGGTGTCTCGGAATGAGATGGGGGCAGCCAAACCATGGGCTGCTAGAAAAATGTGGAATCACCTTCTGGCAGAGCCCAGGCTGGAAACGAGAAGTAAAACCAGTGAAACAGAGGACAGAAATGCATGAATGACGAGCAAGAAGACCACAGATACAGGATGGGAAATGTCTGTATGCTTCCCTGTGGCCTCTGCAAGACGTCACCAGCTATCCTAGTCAGGACTTTTGCTCCAATAGCATGCCTCAAAATTAGGTGTTCATACCAGACTGGGTTACAGCAGAGAGGTGGCCTCCAGCCCTCCGCAGCATTGGGAAACTTGGGGACCTCAACAACCCAGGCCTAACCTCTCCTCTACAGCATTCTGCTTGCAGCGTGGGCTGGGTCCAGCTGCTTCACCTCCTGTCTCTGTTTCCTCATCAGTAAACTAAAAAAAGAAACCTCCTGGCTCAGATGCTCTTGGAATTGAACCTGATGAGACACCTTGAGTCCTTCACCCACAGAAGGCAGCTGATAAATGCAGGGCAACTCACTGCCTTCTTTTCCAGCCACTCTCCCAGGCTCAGGGGGCAAGGACTAGTGTGTGGAGAGTTCTCAGCTCCCACCTGGCTCAGCTCACCTCCTTGGCTGTCTTTGCAGCAAGTAGGAGGGCCTGACAGGCAGTAGGTGCCCAATAATGAAGGAATGCCTGTTGAACGAATGAATGAATGAATGTCCTGGTGCTTCCCTGTTTCCTGAAAACATTTCTCTCTGGCTACTCACCAGATGGGCTGCCCAGGCCTCGGTTTCCATACCTGAACAGAATAGGTAGGTTTCTCTACCTCCCTCTACCAGAGAGCTGCAGGAGTGTTCATAGTAATGGAACAGACAGCTGAGGGTTTTGAATGCCAGTCGGCACCCCTAGTTTAGTGTTGGCACCTTCTCAGTTCCCTCCCTATTGCATTCCAGAAGAGGCACTTTTTTTCCAAATAGCTTGGTATCCCTGCAACACCCTGAGTCAAGTAGTCTTAGAATTGTCCATTTGTTGAGTGTCTAGCATGTGTCGGCCACTGCTTTGGGACCTTTGACTAGATAATCTCCCTCCTCCATCAGCGCTGTAAGGTCAGGATTATTTATCCCCATTTTACAGATGAGGTGGCCAAGGCCCACAGCTTATCAGATGGTTAGTAAGTGGTCAAGCTAGAGTTTAACCCAGGTTGAGAATTCCTTCTATGAATCTCTGCCTCCCTATCTGCACAGCAATTGAAGCCCATGCATTCATTCACTCACTCATTCATTCATCTCTATATCCCTTCCTTTAAGAAACATCAGGGCATTCCCACCAGGTGTCATGACACATGAACACTCTGTCCATGGTCTTGAGGGACTCATGGTCCAGGGGTGGGAGTGGAGGAGGGAGGGTGGAGATATGGTACAGTGCTGTGAGGGTTAATGTAGAAGAATGAGCAGATTGCTGCTGAGAGAGAGAGAGAGAGAGAGAGAACAGAAAGAAAGGAGCAAAGAACTCTGCTTGTAGGAAGGTACACCAGGGAAGACACTAGGGGACATGCTTCACAGAGGAGGGGGCATTTGAATTCCTGCAATAAATGAGTGTTCCCCTTGCTGCTAGTTCTCTAATTCACGCACTACAGATTCTTCCTCTTCAACTTACCATTCTTTATGACGACCTCTACTACTGAGGGCAAGCAGAACTTGGGAACAATTCCTAGGGACTGAGTTCACGCACTTATGAAGACAGCTCCCCTTTCCTCTACACACACAGGGACCACGAAGGGAGAGGGAGGGATGGGACCCTCCGGCCCTTATCCTCCCATACTCCCAAAGCGTGGTGACCGTCCAGCTCTGGGACAGCTCTGGGGTGTAGTCCACATGTACAGTACACAACCCCCAACTAACGATGGCACTCAACAGATGGCACCAACAAGAACAGGTAAGGAGAAGGCTCCCAGTGTGCCTAACCACCTCATCTTCCAGTCATTCATTCAATTTCATGGACACACTGAGAGGCAGCAAGGAACTAGCCCTGTTCCGGGCATTGTGGGAGACATAACCTCCACCCCTGCAAGTTCAAGTCTAATGGAACAATTATGTACAACCAAGGCAGGACAAAATAAAAGGGAACCACCTATCCAAGCTGGGGGGATTCAGAACAGGTTTCACAGAGGAGATGATAGATGAGCTGGGCCTTGAATGTGTGGAATTTTGATAGATGGATAGACTCTCGGCTACCCTCGCTGGGAAGTTTCCCCTCCTTGGTGACAGCAAAGGACAGGGGACGGCTCAAGCAGCTGGCTGCCACACTGCTGCCAATTTCTGCCAATTCACAAAAGCCACCAAAGGAATCAGCCCTGCCATCACCAGTCCCGCCACCCCTCTAGGTCTTGACGCTGCCCCAGGGGAGGCCACTTGGATTCATGAGAACGTTGATTTGTGGATAATGGTCTCTGCCGTGCCAGGGGGAGGAAGGACAGGCAGGTGACCACTCAGTAGGCAGCTGTTGTCCACTGTGTCAGCTTGTTTCTTCCAATCCAAGCCCACCCCTCATGGCTTCATCTTCTTCCCACTGTGCCTTCCCCCAAGGTGTGGCTAACAAGAACTCGGTGTTCCATTTCTAATCACAGTTTCCTTGATTGGTTTGCAGCTCTTCTCCCTGTAATACCAGTCACCTGTCCAGTCCTTGAGGAAATGCTACTGCGTTTCCCAGGAAATGGCTGCTAACTCCATTGGCCATTGAAGCCCATATCCTCTCTCTCCTGGTCTTTCTCAGGGAAGATAGTATTCTCTTGCTCCTCACCAGTGGGAGTCAAGGGGATAGAAAGGAGGAGCTAAGGATGAAAGTAGTGGCAGCTCCATAGATTTCTGAGCTGGGCGAGCAGGACTATGTTCTTTTTCTTGCAGGAGACCCTCTAACCATAGCAACTGAGGTGGGTGCGTGCTGCTGAGTGTGCTCCTGGCTGCGTTCTCGGCTCCACGCAATCAACAATAAGCTTCAATCTTTTTTAAAAAATTAAGGCTCTGTCTTTACTGAAAAGCTGCATGGAAGAAGAAGGTGAAGAGAATTCTCACAAGTAGAAGCAGACTGACAACTGCACCTCCACTGCTGAATGCATCAAAATTACAGGCTTTCTGTTATACCAAGGTGCAACCTGAGCTCCTCTCTGAGAAGTGCCTTGTGGTCTGCATGGGAGGAAGGGCTCATGCTTTCCTTCGGATAATAGGAAGTCAAACTTATAATTTAACCAACTTTGAAGGGGCTATTTGAATGGGGTGCAGATGACATTTATTTTAAAAGGGTCAGGAGGTTTGTCTAATAAAACGTTAAAGAGATATCATTTCATTACAGTTATAGGTTTCTTCCTCCCACCATAGGTTACGTGGGTGCACCTCTATCTATTATGGAGTCAATCTCTTTATTTCAGTCACCTCTTCCCCACCTACAGTCTCATGTACATCGTATTAGGAAGCTTATTTTTCCATTCAGGTTACATTTTTCTTTGTTCATTTTATTCTGCTTGAGATCATTCTGCTGTCAAGAATTCCTTATCCAGTGGCAGGGAAAGATAAATAATTAAAATTTCACTTCTTACCCAGATACCTATGACTTCCTATCCTCTCTTCCTCAAGCTCTCCTGGTTAAACCTGAGCCAAGTTTTCCCAATTCTCAATGCCAGTTGTTACAATTCTAGCCCTCAGTGTCATCTTTCAGATTTGCAAATGTTCCTCTTTTTATTAGGAAAACATAAGACCATTCATTCTCACCATTCTTTCTGTATTTTTTTTTTTTTTTTTTTTTTTTTTTGCGGTATGTGGGCCTCTCACTGTCGTGGCCTCTCCCATTGTGGAGCACAGGCTCCAGATGCGCAGGCTCAACGGCCATGGCTCACGGGCCCAGCCACTCCACAGCATGTGGGATCCTCCCGGACCGGGGCACGAACCCGTGTCCCCTGAATTGGCAGGCGGACTCTCAACCACTGCGCCACCAGGGAAGCCCCTTTCTGTATTTTTAAAACTCAGATATGTTAGTAAGATTCAGCCAGGAAAACAGAAACCTCTCTAGGTATTTTGAACAGGAAGGGGTTTAGTGCAGGGAATTAGAGGTTTACAATACTATTGGATAAACTGAGAAGATAAAGTCAAGGAAAGCCAAAACTAACTTTCAGGAAATGAGAAAGTACAGAGACCCCCCCCCCAAAACTGCCACTAGTGATCTATGCTGCCCATTGCCCTAAAGTGGGTCAACTTTAGGGGGCAGTCCCAGAAGCCACTGGCAAAAGCTCGTGTCTACTGTTTTCTGAAGTTCATGTAACTGTCCAAAAATTTGCAGGTGCAATAGCGACTTCTGTTTTTATGTTCTGCTTCTAAATCACACCTGAATACCTCCCATTCTGAATCAAAATTAGAATCCTGCTGATAAGGGATGCTGGGAAGTGTAGTTCTCAGAATCCAGCTCCACAAATATAGCAGAGATGTTATAAGGGAGTAGGGATGAATGTTAGTTTCTCACGTCTAATACACCAAGTGTCCACATTTCTCCAAGCACTATGTTAGTGGAGATAGATATAGATGTAGATAGATAGATATAGATATATATTCTACATTTCTGCATTTTCCACATGAAAAAAATGGAGATCAGACTTGTTAGGTAATTTGTCCAAGGACATAACAACAAACAAGTGACAACTGATCTCACTTCTGAGCCCATGCTCTTTCTACAACATTCTCCTGTCTCATATAATATTTAGGACACAAACTTTCGTAACCTATACTGTCCTTCCTTCAGTGCATCTTCAGAAACTTGCCAGGAACAAATTTCTCCCACTCCAGGGGCAGCCAGTATGGGTGTCTTATTTCATAGTATTTCCATGCAGATTTGTCTCCCCCTCTCTAGTGGTATTCTGCCTCAGATGGTCCTGATGCTGGCTGTCCATGTCTCTTCTACCAGCTTCAACTGATCTCTAGTTATCTGGGGTTTGTCCACTTTTAACTTGATGTTGTTAACTTCCAAGCTAGTACACGGAGGAGTCCCAGCAAGCCTCCACTCCAACTTCCAAGGTGCCTCTTCAGAAGGTCTGTGATGACCTCTGAAAGTCTGCTAGTCTCCAGTCCAATCTTTCAGGAAATATTACCGTTTCCCAGGATTGCTGTCAACTGCATAGGCCATTCAGGTGCAACTCAAATTTATCTTGATCTTTTTCAGGGACAGTGGAAGTCTCCTGCCACCCTCTAATGGGAGTCAAAATAGACAGAGAAGAGGAGTTGAGGAGGAAAGCAGTGGTAGCTCCTTAAATTGCACAGCTGGGCTAGTAGGAGCCTATACTTTTTCTTCTGACCTAGGGACAAAAGGACTTTTCTTGGCTATGATGAGCAGGGGTGAAGCACCTAATGATGTCATCAGTCAGGATTCCACTAATGTGACCATAATCTCCAGTTTCCCATCCTGAACAAGGGCATTATTCTTACCCTCTCTGTGGACATGAAGGATGTACAGGCTTCAATCTGAGCCTCCCACTTACAAGAGGAGGAAATGAATGACAAGAATAAATGCAGCATGGTAAAGAGTGGTGTGCCTCACACTTTGCTTTCTCAGTTAAAAAGAAAGGGGGAAAAACTAACAGGAGGCTCTCCCCTGAGTCATATCTGGAGGTGGGGGTAGAGGACAGAAGGGAAGCCCATTCTACAAAGTGGTGCCTTTTCAAAAATATTTAAGGTAATAAATTGACAGGACAGTCATCAAGACTGATGAAAAGATGTTGGAGGAAGCAAGGTGAAATCGAGACACCAGCTCCACTCCTGCCTATACCAGATGGTAACTCTGAACTCAGCCTATTTAAAAGGACATGCACAATGAGGGGGGTCTAGCCTTTTTCTAGAACTGGGGCACAAAGAGGAGCCCAGCTTGCTTATGACTTAGGCGTTGTCCTTGCCAATCCTAAGAGAGAATCTAAAGGGCAACGTGACTTCCATTATGGAATTACAGTGAGGTTTCCCCAGGAAACATTAAGTCATAGGCTAGATTCAAACCGAACTTTTCCTTAGCATGTGCTAAAGGCAGAAAGCTGGCCTGGAAGGTGCAGAGGACATTGTTCTAGCTCCGTAATTCTAGCCCCTGGTTCCTATGCGTGGCATCAGGTGACTGCCATCAGAGCTCAACTCAGAGGGCCTTAGCTCTACACCAGGGAACTGGAAGATGTCAAATGATCGCATGTAAAAGCAGTGTTGATTAACTGAGTCCCAATAATCTTCTAAACACTATACCGGGGTTCAGAAACTAAACCTCAAGCAAAAAGCATTTGTTTGTCCTCCCTTTGGAAAGCACAAACAATGACTCGTTTCTACTGGAGACAAAATAAAGCCTGTGAGAGCTCAGTCCAGGTTGTCACTTCAACATGGTGTCCCTGTGTCTCACATACACCACCCACTCCCCAAAGTCTCCCTTCATTCCGCCTATTCTCTGAGAAGAAAAAGAACCAGCTAAATTACAATGTGTTTCTGGAAATCAGGTCTTTTATGACTCCCTATACAGAGAACAAGTTGGGCTCTCATCAAGCTTTAAATAAACCATTAAATAAACTCTTAAAACATTAAGAGACCCTCTGCCTCTTCTACATTGAAAAAGTTTATGATAAAGCCACACTACGCTTTTCTTTCACACTCTGAAGGTTATGGTACCATTCAGAGCACAACGTTTTAGGTCTTGAAGGCATATTGGGTAGATGAGTTTGTGATCTGGATGATGAGAAAGGAAACACCCTTTTCCACATACATTGGCCCTACTCTACCAAGCTTCCTTGAATTAACCATGGTCTGTCATCTACAAAAATGCTCCAAAATTAAGAAATCTACTTAACACCCTTGCTAAAGAGAAGGAAGACAGAGTGAGTAAAAATGCCCATTTTCTCTTCCTGAATGGCAGTCGGACAGAGCTGCCCCAAGTTCCAATAAAAACAGTTAGAAGTAAGATGTATGCACAACTCAAGGCGTGGGCGTCCTATTAGAAAGGGGGTTTTCTAAAAATCGTGAGAAAGTGTCTTCTGCATTAAGATGGAGGTTTAAAGCATCCATCCACCTCTACTTCCTTCAGAAACCCTATTAAAATATTTTAAAAGGGATACAAATTCTCTGGCACATAAAGAATGGGAGAGAAAATGAGAAATTGGGAAGATGAAAAACAGATGGGTGAGTGGCTTGGCTATGCTGTAAGCTGGCAGCAGGAAAGGTGGCGCCAGGTGCCTATGAATTTGGGTATGAAGATGAGGCTAAAAACAGGAAAACTGGTTAAAAGACTTTAAAGAAGTGATTAGACCCTCTGATTTCCTCTCCCCTCTAAGAAACTGGATGATGGCTCCTCCCACACCTAACATTGAAGCAGATGAAACCAAAGAATATGTACAGAACAGAGGAACTGAATGGCCCTATGCATACTCAGTGCTGAGACTCCCCTCACCACCCATTCCGCCTCCTTCCCTCTTCCAGAGATTGGCTACTAGGCCTCAGTCTCTAGGTAAGAGAGTAGAAGAGACTTCTTCTGGAATATGGCCAACTCAAGAGAAAAAAACATAAAGATACTGACACCTGAGGCCAGCCAGATCCCTGTACACTGAAGCTCACAATCAAAAAGCCTGTGGCAAAGGCAGCAAAGGTCAACAAGCATTCCATCTGCTCTCCACGCTACCCAACCCACTTTTGGTTGGGGGTTACCTGTAACTAGATCTGGCCAGTTGACTGTAGGCAGGCATGGCATGGTACTTCTGGAATAAAACATAAGAACCAGCATACAACCATCTGGCTGTCTGTTTCCCTATGAGGTGCACAAAGAGACTGCAGGATTGAGATGAAACAACTCCAGAATGAGGGAACCTTCATCAGCCTGGGTCCCTGAGTGTGGAATAGAGTTCAATAGCAACTTTCACTGCTTATGTTATGTGCAAAGTTAACCTTTATTGTGTTAAGCCACTGAGAACTGGAGATTGTTTCAAAACACAAGTCTAGTCTCTCCTGACTAACACAAAGACACACACATACACACACACATGGTTTTCAAACACCTTTTAGGTATACAATGGTAAAATGTGAGCACTCAAGGATTATCAGACATCTGGTCTGTCACCCTTCCAATTGTATCTCTTGGTCAAAGTCCCTCTTAAGGAATCTCTAGGACAAATCTTCTTTGACACATGGGAAATTCACCACAGTGCCACCCAGCAGCCCTGGTTCTCCCAGCTGTGGTACCTTAACTTCTAACTCAGATATATGTCAGGTCACAGCCCACAGTGTCCTCCAACTCCAGGGAATAATAACTTTCCAGGTGGCCCTCCAGATGGCTCCTCTCCCCTACAGAGTGTGGATTGGGATATGGGGTGGGTCGCATCACATATCAACAATTCTCTCCCCAAATATCCTCCCTTTTCAGTTTCCAGTTTTGATTACTTTATACCCTTGAGATGGGTGATGGACTGAGGGTCAGGACACTGGTTTAAGTCACTCCCTTTGTAAGCCCTGCTTAGATGTCTAGCTCCTGGTTTTGGAATATGAAGGTGCTTGACTGCTTTTGTTTTGCTCTTGGCCTTTGGCATCTCAGCTGAAGGAGAGACAGAAAGTCTTGTTTTAACATGCTGTTACAGGTAATGGTTCAGGCAGCTTACTTGAAAGCCTGTCCTACAGGGTCAGAAGATGTCAGAGACCTAGATTTGTAGAGCTCCCTCTCTAAGGACCCAGAAAATAGACATCTGGTAACTCAAGCACCATGATTATGGCTGATTGAAACTTCAAGAACTGTAAGAAGATGTGGGCCACACTATAGCAATCTGAAACAAGATGAAATTCCATTATCTGCCTCTTGCTTCTGGTTTACAATCTCATTGAAATCAGAATTTCAGATCAGCTGCATCTGTGTTAACATGACATCAAATTGTTTGTTGCTAGAACAGTACCTTAGCCAGGAAGTAAAACTTCATAGCAATGGGCCAATGGAAATAGGAGTTTGTACAGAGGCTCTCCTGGTGTTAGAGAACGATTTGGAAGCTGAAGTGCCCTTCTTCAGTCACTAAGAGGTTTCCAAATGGCGCCCATGCTTCTGAAGGTCAATTGTTGAACAAACTGAATCACAGTTACAAAATGTTACTGCTAGAGGGGACCTTGGAGACATTTGAGGCTGAATCCAATAAGTGGTAAGCACACTCGCTCTCAGATCTTGGGCTCATGGCAAACATCTAATTCATCTCACCACGCCGCCCACAAAGCCCAGCCTCAGCCAGTACCCATCAATGCAAGATGGCATGAAAGATGAAATCTATCGGCCAGTTCTACCTGATTCCCTTATTGTACAGGTGAGGAACGTTGTCCTATCACTTGCACAAGGTCAAAAGCAGGGAAAAGACCAGACTTCCCTGTTCCATGCTCTTTCAACCACTCCAGCCTGAATAAATGGGAAAACGAGCATTTCTCTCTTACATACCTTTGGTCCATTCTTCCCATCACGTCCTTCCAAACACCCAAGGCTTACTCTAGTTGTAGATATGATTCAGATTCCATACTTACCAGTCTCATCTGAGCAACAGTACTTCTGCTTTTCCATTCTGGGATCCCCCCAGGAAGCATCAAATTAAGATCAAATGCTTTTGAATGGGCCAGAACCACTTAATTCATTATTTCTAGAGCCCCCTGACCCTAATAAAAAGTCAGTGTTATGCTTTCAAGTTAAAAGGCCTAATATATTCCTGGAAAAGTAAAAATGGAATACTTCCAAGTCCCATTTTATAGATGCACTAAGCTCTTGGATGTGATTGCCTTTGATGTCTTGAGTCTAGAAGGGACAAAAGAACACCAAAATCATCCCTTCTGACTCTCGGCATCTCTCTGAATCTTTTCCAGATGAAATTGCCTACCTCTGTCCAGAATGGAAAGTGGTTGTAGGTTAGAGGTGAACCAGAAATGCAGACATAGAGAAATAGTACTTTCTATTCTTGGACTGCACATGACCACTCCATATGGGGGTAGGGAAGGGGCAAGCCCAAACATATGGTGCTCCATCTGAAAGATGGGGCTGGCTGGGTCCCATGAATGGCTTTTAATACAAGTAGATTCAGCCTGACTTGGTCTGCCTCCAAAGGAGGCAGAAAAGCCAGTGCTTCAAATATTTTGTAAAACCATTGAAATTAATGGCACAAAACAAGACTTATTTGTATTCTGCCTAATTTAAAAGATGTCTGCTTGGTGTGAAGTAATGAATTATTATGGGGGTGTTTGGACTGAGTGTTCGACATTCTCCTTTAAGGAACAAAACGCCTTTTTGTTCCTTCTTTCAAGCCATTCTCTGTTAAGTTATTTTGTACCCTTTCCCTCAGGAAATCCACTAAGCATTTTGGCTTCTGTAATGAGCTGCATTTCATAAAGTCCACAGCACTGGACACAGATGATCCTACTTCAACTTCCCAAGACCAGGTTAGGAGGGAGAATTCAAGAAGATGCTCTTTCAAAAGCTGCCTAATGAAGCCATCTTGTTCATGCCCTCCCAGTAATCTCCAAGGACCACTTGTCATTAGCATCAGTAGCATACCCAGTGAGCAGGAGACCTTGCCCTTCCTGAATGCAACAGGACAGAACTTGGAGTTCATCCTTGAATGATTGCACTGGGCTTCCATGCCTCATATTCCACTGGAATATCTCCATGGGCTCATGTGCAGCCCCAGCACTGTTCAGTCAATGAGCTAGCCGTCCACTCTCAGGATAATGATGATAATGGGAATGATGCACTGAGATCCTGCTCTGTGCCAGGAATCATGCTACACATTACATGTGAAGTATCTGATTCCATTCTTACAATAACTTCATAAGATAGTCTCTGTCCTCCACACTTTTCAGATGAAGAGGCTGAAGTTTAAAAAGTTGCCAAGGTCAGGGACTTCCCCGGGTAAGACTCCATGCTCCCAATGCAGGGGACCCGGCGTTCAATCCCTGGTCCGGGAACTAGATCCCGCGTGCATGCCGCAACTAAGAGTTCATGTGCTGCAACTAAGAAGTCTGCATGCCACAACTAAAGATCCCACGTGCCACAGCTAAGACCTGGCACAGCCAAAATAACTAAATAATAAATAAATAAATATATATATTTTTTATAAAGGTGCCAAGGTCAAAGAGATAGTGACTGGCAGACCAAGAACACCGGTATTCCTGCCCCCAAGGCTATGCTGAGATTGAACAGCAAAAGGTGGTGCAGCTGTCCCTATGAACACCCACTTAAGCTGTTGCATCTCTCCATAGGACAGCCCAGCCTCTTTAAAGTACTAGTCAACTCAAACTAGTCAACTAGTCAACTCAAACTAGTCAACTCAAACTAGTCAACTCAGTCCAAGAAAAGCTATCATGCTCTAGTCATGACCCTCAGTCAAGCAGTGTAGGGCAGAAACCTGCACAAAACCTCAATGGCATCATCCCCACATGGATGGGACTGGTTTCCTCAGTACCGTATTATGTGACTCAGATCAAGGGCCCCCTGATCAAGGCAAAAGTTCACCAAAAACCCCACATTGCCCATCTTTCCCTTTGGAGGGAAGACTGACTTACGGTCCATTCTGGGCTGTCATAGTCACGTGCTTTTCAAATCTATTTCAGCAACATAGACCTTACCTCCCTCAAATGAAACTGACAAACAGAACCCCTCCATCTTAAGAGGGAGTAGGTGACTCATAACTTTCTTCTCCTCCAAAGGACAAACCCTGAAGATTCTAAGGAACTTAAAGGTTCCAAACATCACCATTGGAAATCCAGGGTTTTAGACCCATTTTCCTCCTTCTACCTGTAAGGATCCTGGCAGACCTGGAGTCAGGAACACGTTCCCCAGTTTCTTGCTAGGAAACACAGTTATTGTGGAAAGCTACCGGGCTTATGGTTAACAAGAGCCATTTTCATAATTGCACCCATTAAGCTAACTATACCACCTAGGTGATCACAGAAGGTACAGTTCAAGGGAACTCAAGCTTGAATCATTTCCAGGAGAGAGTGTTAATAGAACCCTTTGGTCAGAAGCAGCTTTTCTTTTGCAAGAGGCCTGCGGCATGTGCAAGACGATCGTACCTTGTTTATTACTTGGTTTGAAGGAGGTCATTGCATCTGTTTGTTATGTGTCTTTTGGTGCTTTCAAGATGGGGGCGAAAGGAATAAGGAAATTAAAAGGAGATGGTTTTAGCTCTTCAGTATCCATTCTAAAATAATTTATCCTAAAAGAGTAAAATATGGATTTCTTGTAAAAATGGATCAGGGAATTTCTTTGCTGGAAAATCAGACGTTCTTTTCTTTTCTTTTCTTGCTTTTTTTTTTTTGTGTGTGGTCCCTTCTCTTCTCTGTCTTCATTTGAACACCCAGCATGAGGCTTAGCACAATTTATTTCAGGTTCCCCTATCACAGAGCATACCCATCAGAGTTCTTCATTGAGAAGCTATTTGTCAGCAGCTGACCCAGCAAGTGGCAATGTCGGCAAGTTTCATGGGCATGGTTGTATTATAAAAGTTTAAAAGTAGTGTGAGGAGATGCTGAGCTGAGCTGAGCTGGAGCTTGGTCCCAGGAAGAGCGCCTGGCTGCACAGCTCAGAGCCATCTCCTACTTCTAAAAGAAAATTCCCTACTGAGCCCAGGTCCTGGAAAATTGATGATATGCTGAGTCACTGGCCCCCTGCCTCCTCACCACCTTCTCGGGACAAAGAAGCTAACCAGCAACCCGCACCCTCCCCCGCTCCACGTGCCTCCCCGTCATCCCCACTCTGCCCCTGAGCATACAAGCCTGTGTCCTCTACCCACTAATTCAACACCGCCCCTCCCTCCTTCTCCAACATCGAATATGTAAATAAGCCCAGCGTTCTGCCCCCTGAAGAAAGGGCCTTTCAGTCTTAAAACATGTGTTGCAGACAAGAATCGCAGTCCTCAGTTCCGTGCACAAGTAATAAAACTTGCCTCATCTTTCTATAACTCAAGTTTATTTCTATTTTGAGCCATCACTCCACAAGGCTGGGGGAAACTCTAACTCAATCAATTCAGAATTTCCTCACCTCCCTGTGACTATGCCTAAATCCTGGGGACTTCTTTGGTGCACAGCATGGGGGCAGGGGTGCCATCTGGTCCTTGGTGTCAACTTATCAACCCAGGCATCCACCAGCACCCCCTTAATTCCTCTCTTCCATGCGCTTCAGGCCAGCCCTCCACTGCTTCTATGCCTGTCGGAGGGTCCAGGAATGATTCTGTTCTTCTGGGCCTCAGGGTAGGGCTGGTGGGGCTGAGGATGGTCACCCAGCTTCCGGGTTCTACCCTTGATGTCTCCATAAACATGCTCACTCTCTGGGAATCTCACCTTCCCTGAAGCACAGTCGTGTGTGGGACTCTGTTGGATTTGTTGAGTTTGACATAACTTCTTGCTGCTGTGGCTGCAAGATAATCACGGTGGAGTAGGGGAGGCAAAGACAGGAATAATCAAGGGACAAAAACAGTCAACACCTTTTAGAAATATGTCACCACCCTCCAGGTGGCCACACAGGAGCAGCCCAGGTGTGGTCTGTTTGCCACCCTTTGTAGAAGGTGATACAAGAGAGGGTTGGAAAGAGACTTCCCTGGTGGTCCAGTGGTTAAGAATCCACCTTCCAATGCAGGGGATGCGGGTTTGATCCCTAGCTGGGGAACTAAGATCCCACGTGCCCCGGGTCAACTAAGCCCGCAGGCTCTAGAGCCCACACGCCACGACTAGAGAGAAGCCCGTGTGCCCCCCACATGCCACAACTAAGACCGGACACAACCAAATAAATAAACATAAATTTTTATTTATTAAAAAAAATAAAAATAAGAGAGGGTTGGAGACAAGGCAGCCTGTGGTCATGGTAGGGACAAACCAGGACCCCGTCCCTGGAAAGCAGGTTGTGAGCTGGAATGGGCAGCAGAGTATTTTAGGAAAGAGCATCCCCCCATGCAGACAGGGCTGACCCTCCCCAGAGCTTCTGGGCGTTTGTGTGGCTCCCTTCCTCCGAGGAGCCGGGCACAGGCCCCCGCTGCCTCCGTCCCCAGGCAAGCCCTGTCTTTTAAGATCTGAGCCAGGGTGCTCTGATTTTGTCCTGCGTTTGTCGAGTGAAGGGCTGATTACAATACCCTCTTTTCCTCCCCACTCCACTCAGCCTTAGCAGGCTTCACTCTGCGTGGGGGACATGTTCTGAGTGACCCAGGTAAGCATCTGGGACCTGAGACCATGCTGCTTCTGTGCCAGCAACTCCTCACTGGGCAGTCTTACTGCCTTTGCTATAAGCTGAACTTTCCAGGCCAACTCACTGTCCCTTAATGTCTGAGAGTGTCACCTTGGCCCTAGTTGATGGGTAAAGAGGTCTGCAAAACAAGGTCTCTGACATTGAGTCCCAATATTTCTGAGACTCGAATGGCCAGAAGCCAGAGCCGGAAGTATTCATTTCAGGTGGCTTTGGGGCAGAAGCTGTGATTTTCCTTTGGAAGAGGCTCTCCCTGCTTCTGGGAAAGAGCATTCCAGTGTCTCTTTTACAGGGTGCAGACACAAGTCCCGTGTAAGTATCTGGATGAACAAATCTGGAAGCAAATGCTCCTATTGGGTTGTGGATCTGCAGTTTTGATAACGTAGAAGGAGATCTCTGCAGGAGTTAGAGGACATCTCTCCGAAGATGATTTTGATGCTAGCTCATTTCTGACAGCTCCAACCTGGCCAGACACAGGAGTGGGAGCTCTAGAACTAAGGTGGGAGTTGGGGTGAGGGGATAGGAACACCAGACCGAATCAGGTGTGGAAGGAGGAACCTCATAACTTGGGCAGACCTGGAGCTCAGCCAAAAGGTTGCTATAGGGAAGGGAGCAAGGACAGAGACAAGATGATGTGTTTTGCAGGAAGTGAAATCCCAGAGCCAATTTTAAGGTTTTATTTTCTTTCATGTAATTCCTTCAAGTCTTGCTGAAGCTTTTAAAAAGATCAATGTTTGTGTTAGTCTATTAGAAAATGAAAAGAGACATGTACCAAAATGTTCATTGCAGCTCTATTCACAATAGCCCGGAGCTGGAAACAATCTAAGTGTCCATCATCGGATGAATGGATAAAGAAGATGTGGCACATATATACAATGGAATATTACTCAGCCATAAAAAGAAACGAAACTGAGCTATTTGTAATGAGGTGGATAGACCTAGAGTCTGTCATACAGAGTGAAGTAAGTCAGACAGAGAAAGACAAATACCGTATGCTAACACATATATACGGAATTAAAAAAAAAAATGTCATGAAGAACCTAGGGGTAAAACGGGAATAAAGACACAGACCTACTTGAGAATGGACTTGAGGATATGGGGAGGGGGAAGGGTAAGCTGTGACAAAGCGAAAGAGAGGCATGGACATATATACACCACCAAACGTAAGGTAGATAGATAGTGGGAAGCAGCCGCAGAGCACAGGGAGATCAGCTCGGTGCTTTGTGACCGCCTGGAGGGGTGGGATGGGGAGCGTGGGAGGGAGGGAGATGCATGAGGGAAGGGATGTGGGAACAGATGTATATGTATGACTGATTCACTTTGTTATAAAGCAGAAACGAATAAGTAAATAAATAAATAAATAAAAAGAAAATAAAGGCAAGAGGACTTACCTGACAGTCCAGTGGTTAAGACTCCACGCTTCCAATGCAGGGGTACAGGCTTGATCCCTGGTACGGGAACTAAGATCCCACATGCCACACGGCCTGGCCTAAAAAAAAGAAAGGAAAGGGAAGAGTCAGTGTTTAACTTTGGGGCCAAGGCAGACTTCTGGAGAAGGGGGGGACCCCTCCTCTCTAGGGAAGTGTTCCCCATTCAGAACTTGTGGGTGGATTTCCCCAGTGTATGCGGAAGGTGGACACTGACTTGCTCGAAAAGTATCTGATGCCATGGTCATTTATTTTCTGAGAGAGGGAGACATAAGAATGCATATAAATTCATTAACTCACCATTTATTTCTAAGCACACACTGTGTGCCAGGCCCTGTGCAAGGTGGTCAGGATACAGGGTGAAGAGAACAGTGATGATTCTGGACCAGATGGAGTATCCATCACCAGGAATGGATGAACAAGAAAATAATCATTCTACAGGCAATGTATTAATTAGGGCTCTGCTGAGTGCATCAAAAGAGAAGAACAGAGGACCATGAGAGAATATTATGAGCAACCTAATCTACAACTTTGATTATTTTATTGGAACATCATATTTTATTATGTTTTCAACAGCAGATTATTATATTATTTAAATGTCAAGTTGTTGTTTTGTTTTTTTTTTTTGCTGTACGCGGGCCTCTCACTGTTGTGGCCTCTCCCGTTGCAGAGCACAGGCTCCGGACGCGCAGGGTCAGCGGCCATGGCTCACGGGCCCAGTCGCTCCGCGGCATGTGGGATCCTCCCGGACCGGGGCACAAACCCGCGTCCCCTGCATCGGCAGGTGGACTCTCAACCACTGCGCCACCAGGGGAGCCCTAAACATCAAGTTTTATTGGCATTCCATTATAACAACAATTGACATCTGGTAAAAATGAGGTTCCAGACACTGTCCCAGTTTGCTTCCTTCTGAGACATGCTTCCAGAACGGAATTCTGGCTGTTCCCCCCACAAACACAGCATGAGGGCGAGGGTGGCCCAGAAAAGAGGGCTGGTCAAGAGCAGGTGGGTATAATGGGCTGACCTGTGTTCCAGCAAAATTCATGTGTTGAAGTCCTGAGCCCCAGAACCTCAGAATGTGACTATGTTTGGAGACAGGGCCTTAAAAGAGGTAATTAAGTGAAAATGAATTCATTGGAGTGGGCCTTAATCCAATAGGACTGGCGTCTTTATAAGAAGAGGAGGTTAGGACACAGACACACACACAGAGAAGACCGTGTAAAGATACAGGGAGAAGACGGCTGTCTGCAAGCCAAGGAGATAGGCCTCAAGAGAAAGTGCCTTGGCCTACACCTTGATTTTAGACTTCCAGCCTCCAGAACCAGGAGAAAATATACTTCTGTTGTTTAAACTCCCCAGTCTGCAGTATTTTGTTATGGCAGCCCTAGCAAACTAACGGTGGGAAAGACTTTCCAGAAGGAAGCGAGGACCTGGCTCCAGGCAGCAGAACTCTCTTCTCTGCCTGCTTAGCGTCCCACTGCTCTTCTCTGTGTCCTGTGTGCTGGATGAGAGTCAGGCCTCCCCTCCTCTCAGAACAGATGTGGGCCCCCTGCTCCTAGAGACGGGGGTGGGTAGGGGACCCTCAGGGACTGAGGGCAGCACTGCCCTTTTTTTTTTAACTTTTTATTTTCTATTGGAGTATAGTTGATTAACCATGTTGTGATAGTTTCAGGTGTAATTCAATTATACCTATAAATGGATCTATTCTTTTTCAAATTCTTTTCCCATTTAGGTTGTTACATAATATTGAGCAGAGTTCCCTGTGCTATTTCTGAGAGCGGACTTTATCTTCCCTGATGCTCAATCATCCCTTTCGCCAGACTGACTGTTAGCCAAAAATGGAGTGCCTGATCTACCCTCCTGCAGACTCTTGTGAGTGTCACATATTTCTTGCCTTCTCCCCTCTTCCTTCAGCCATGGGGTGAATACAAAACAATCTCCTGAAAGTCCACAGCAGCAATTGTCTCTCCCAGAACAAGGGGCATGGAGCTTGTAGTTTAAAGGAGATAATCTCTTCAGATTTAATGAGAGCCACTGTGAAAACAGAGTCCCCAGGAAAAAGGGGAAAAGCACCACAATAAAAAAAAAAAAAGAATATCCATCCAATTAGTGTCTCTAACATAGCCTCATTATACATCCACTTCTGACATTTACCAGTGGTGTTAGATTTGAGCTGCAAAAATGTCTTTTGAAAGGCAAATTGACATTTGCCTAACCACCCTCCACCCCCTCGAGTCCTAAGACTTAAGCACTTACCATGGCAGCTGGGATTAGGAAAAGAAGCAGAAGGGCCATGAGTGAACTAACTCACGTTGGAGGAGGAAGAGACGCTGGTGATCAGGGAGGGGGAGAGGGCGAGAGAACATGACAGCTACACGTGAATGACCCTCCTCTTCCGTGTCTCTGTGTGATTTCCTTTTTAGGGAACATTTAATAAGATACAGAAGCCAGATTTGGTTGAGCTGAATGCAGGATCGCCATGGCAACCTTCCTTTGGAGGTTATCCTAGTCAGGTAGTGACAGTAAAGCTGAGTTAAAGGTCATCCCTGCCAAGAAAGATGGGCATTGATAAAGTATTTTAACAAGACCCATAGGAGCTGGTATTTGAAAGCTACTCGCAGAGGATCAACTAGGCCCTAGGAATGGGATGAAAACAACAACAGGGTGAGAACAGGGCGTCCTGTGAGGGATTCCATCAGAGCCCCATGCTGGAGCTGTAAATTCCTCGTCCTACACAAGGAGAGTTCGTGTCTCCACCAAAAGCTCAGACTTGATGCGATTCGTAATTGTTCAATGGAAGGGTTAAAAACCATTTTAACCAGGCCTGTGGATGGTAAAGAAATACACCTGTGCCACTCTGTGCCCAAGACGTTTTCAGGAATCCCTGAAACGTCTGAACAAGCCAAATTTTTGCAAATGGAACAGCACTGACCTTCATTATCACTCCCAGAGATGCTTTATTTAACCTATTAGAACATCACTTTATTTTTTTAATAAATTTATTTTATTTTATTTATTTTTGTCTGCGTTGGGTCTTTGTCCCTGCACGCGGGCTTTCTCTAGTTGCGGTGAGCAGGGTCCACTCTCGGTTGCAGTGCACGGGCTTCTCATTGCAGTAGCTTCTCTTGTTGCGGAGCATGGGCTCTAGGTGTGCGAGCTTCAGTAGTTGTGGCACGTGGGCTCAGTAGTTGTGACTCACAGGCTCTAGAGCACAGGCTCAGTAGTTGTGGCGCACTGGCTTAGTTGCTCTGCAGCATGTGGGATCTTCCCGCACCAAGGATCAAACCCGTGTCCCCTGCATTGGCAGGCGGATTCTTAACCACTGTGCCACCAGGGAAGTCCCTAAAACATCTGTTTAAAATCTTAGAGTTAAGAACCCTTGGGGCTTCCCTGGTGGCACAGTGGTTGAGAGTCTGCCTGCCTATGCGGGGGACACGGGTTCGTGCCCCGGTCCGGGTATATCCCACATGCCGTGGAGCGGCTGGGCCCGTGAGCCATGGCCGCTGACCCTGTGCGTCCGGAGCCTGTGCTCCGCAACGGGAGAGGCCACAACAGTGAGAGGCCCGCGTACCACACACACACAAAAAAGAGCCCTTCTTTTTTGCATGATGCAGAAGCCAGAATTCTTTGAGGAAACCACATAAATATGGATGTCTGTGTGGCTGACCCCGAGGAGAAGATGTAAAAGTGAATTTTAAGCATAAGAAAATAACACAAAGTAACCCAACCTTTCTCATAAATGAGCAAATGCCAATTTAAATAACCAAAAAAAACATGAAAACAATATTTTGCTTATCAGATAATCAAAGATCTAGAAGTGTGGTAATACCTAGAGTTGATGGGATGTGAGGAAAGGAGCATTCTTATACATTCTTGGTAGGAGTGTAAATTGGTGCCACTCAGTGGAAGACAATTTGTAAAGATCTATCAAAATTTAAAATGGACCTCCCTTTGAGTTGGAAATTCCACTTCTGCATATCTGCTCTCATGCAAAGATATATGGACACAGATATTCATTCATTGCAACACTGTTTGTATTAGCAAAAGATTAGAAACAACATAAAAGTCCATCCACAGGAGACTGATGGAAGAAATTATGAAACATTCATAAAACGGAATAATAGAAAGAATGAAAGAGATTTATGGGCATTGACATAAAATTTTCTCCCTGATATATTACATGAAAAAAACAAGGGAGCATCGTGAGCATTGTATGCCCACCTATACTTTTCCACAATTACAAAATTTCACTATGTGCATATATTAATTGTTCGATTTAAAAAGTTAGGTTTAAAAAGTCATCTAGGATTGGAATTATGAACCATTTGTCCCACATAGTGGACATTGTTGGTACCTCCCCAGCATCCATTTCTCCCTTCCTCCCTCACAGAATCTCAGTTTTGTTCAGGACTCCATCCATCCCTTAAGCAGCCCATGTGATTCAAGGGACATAAACCTACCCAGCTCCAGTGGTGGGCCCTGAGCCAGTGGGTTTCCGATTTGAGGGGGCATCAGAACCAGCTGGAGGGCTTATTAAATCATAGAGTGTCTGATTCAGTAGATCTAGAGGGGGGACCCTGAGAATTTTCATATCAAAGAAGCACTGATGCTGCTGGTCAGTGGACCATATCTTGAGAACCCATGATTTAAGCCAGAAAACTCCTCCTTTTTGTCAACGATGGCTTCAGAGCTATGGCACCTACACCATCTGAGATATTTGATGTGAGTCTGATGGGATGTTTTTTGGGAGAACACTTCCTTCTCTTAAAAAAAGAAGCACAGGGCAAGCCAGACTTTCTCTCTCTTCCCCCAACCCAAACACGAGCAGGACAGTGATGAAACCCTGACTGTTACTGGCAGGTATCTTATAACCACAAGAGAAATCAACCTTAAGATGTCACTGACACTGTGAAAGGTGGAGCAGAAAGATGAAAAGCTCTGAGTCCTGTATCTGAGGTCCATCCCACTGCTAGACTTCCTTCCACATGAGCCGATACATTTGATTACAGTTCAAGCCCCTCTACCCTGTGTCTCCTGTTACCTGCAGACAAATACTTCCCAACTGGCACAAGCCTAGAAGATATTATTTTAAAATATTTAAAGTTAAAACAATTTTTCTTTATGGCAAAATGCCATAAACCTAGCATAGGCTAATAACAGATTGGGGAAAATATTTGCAACATGCACCTTACATACCCCATTTCAGTTAATACTCTGGTCAAGTGAGCCTTCTTGCTCTTTCTAAATCCAGTGCCACACAGAGGAAGATAATGAAAAAATACAATTCTGAATCAAAGCTCCGGAAAAGAACACTATTTAATAAGTAGCTCTGCAGGGTCAGAGACTACAAAGAGGTTATAACACTCAGAAAAACATCCCTAAAAAATGTTTAGCCCATCTATCCTCCCCACATGCCACAGAGTGTGGCAGCTACCTCCAATCTTCTCTCTACATCCCTCCTCCAAAACATTGCCTGGTTCTTCTCTTTATGATTGCTGCCCTCTCTAGATAAGTCACTGTCATGTAAAGTCATCCGATCCTCTGGCTACTACCAATACTGTCTATCCACGTTACTCCTGGAGCAGTCGAGGTGGAGGGTGTGAGAGGAGAGCAGTGATATTCATACCTGTAACTAACATAGAGAAGTAGGAGTGACAGGGATATAGATATATATGAACTAACGTAGAGATGAAGAAGTGACAACAGAATTTAAGTGACTTAATCCAAAGTCACATCTGGAAAACCCAAGCTGTCAATCGCTACACTAATCTGCCATCAACAAAGGATTGAGATTCTTAACACAAAAAATCACTCTTACAAATCAAAGGAGAGGGAAAATCCACTCTAATGGAAAAATTCTCAAAGAACATGCATAAGCAAATTAAAGAGAAAAAATTGAAAATATGTTCAAGCTCACTAGTAATAAAATGAATGGAAATTAAAACAATATTTAAGCTAGCAGATGAGCAAAGTTTTTTAATTAATTATAGCTCATGTTGGCTAGAGTGTGGAGGGAAAGGAACTCCCACACTGTGGTGATGAGAGAGTAACTGAAGAAAAATTGGGTAATACCTCTCCAAATTTAAAATCAGCATACATTTGACCCTGCAATTCTGTGTCTAGTAATTTATCCTAATGAGTTCATCAGGCAAGCAGAAAAGAAATATGTACAAGAATGTTTACAAAGCCTGTGTTTTAATAGTAAAATATGGAAACAACTTAATTACCATCCATAGGGGGTTAAACACTCTATGACAGAGAGAGAGAAAATACTTATTACGACCTTCCCAATACAGAGCCCCACAACTGACTTCCTTGCCTACTCGATCACAGGCTACATTGGACAAACACAGGCTCCCTCAGCAGGACCAAATCTTGTCTCTGTAAAACTCACAGGAGGGAGCCCCAAGGCAGAAGGGGGGCTCTCAGCCTATCTCTGGAAGGTGGAGGTGCTGAGCCTCACAGACCCAGCTTCTTCTCCCAGCCCCTTCTCTTCAGAGGATTAGTGAGGCATTAGAGAAAGGCTAGGATGTTACTCTACTAGAGGTTCTACCATTTGGAAACATGGAGACAAGAGAAAGGAGGTTCCCCCTACCCCAACCTTAACATGGATTTCAATATTCACAGAAAAAAAGTCTGAAGATGAATATCTATCAGAATGGTCAGAGTGATTATCTCTCAGCAGTGGAACTATTTCCTTTTCTTTCTTAATCCACTATTCTAGCATGGTTGATTAGTGACAGGATCCGAGCCAGGCATTTGGTTGCCTACTGTAGAAAGAGAAGGGAAGGAAAATAGACTTTATGTACCTACTAGTTGCTAGGCTGGGCAGCCTTTATCTGCCTTGCCTCAGCATATGTATGTTGGGATACTTTGAGGATGTCTCCCTAGTGAGAAAGCAGACAGAATCCTCACACTGCTTTACCCTAGGGAACGCAGGAAGTAGTAGAGTGTTGCAAGGCATCAGGCCTGCAGTGAGAGTTAAGGGGAGTCCATGGAAGGCAGAGGTTGCAGAGGGGATGGCCCAAGCCAGCAGCCAGAGGGAAAGTGTGGCGAGACTCAAGTTCTGTGAGGCCAAAAAGAACCCAGGTGGGATTTAGCCAATGGGGTAGTGATAGAACCAAGTCCCATCTTCAACAGGTGTAAGTGGCAGATGCTAGTAGGATGCCCATTGAGCAGGCATGACAAAGATTCTCTCCAGAGGAGTCATCAAGAATCCAGGGGATGGTAAAAGGACCCCTTAGTTGCCATGAAATCACATACATCTATATCTATACCCAAACACCATCTTGAAAAGATAGAACAAAGCATTTGAAAGAAGAAATATTGGCCTGGTAGAGGTTTGAACATTGAATTTGATTAGATATTTATAGAGGACAGTTAGAAATAACTTATGAGAACTGTTACAAGACTACAAAAGACTATGCAAAAAAAAATTTTTTTTAATTATAGCCAATGTTGACTAGGGTAGAGAGGAAAATTAACCCTCACATTCGGCTGATAGTAGAGTATCTGAAGGAAAATTAGGTAATACTTCTCCAAATTTAAAATCAACATACATCTGACCTTGCAATTCTGCTTCTAGTATTTATCTTAACAAGTTCATCAGACAACAAGAAAGAAAGAAATTCAATCTCTGCCAGTATTGGAAATAACTGACATTCCCAGACGGGTTTTCACATCTGAGTTGGAAAGTGTTAATTTCTACCATACTATTTCTACCATATTCTTCTACTACCCCATCATCATCAATAATCACCAATTCCCTGAGGATCAGGGGCCATGGAAAGGGACCCAGCATCTCTCTGTCACCCCAAGGGATCAGTGGTTGACTTGGGGATGAAACCAGGCGGTAGTGTCACATACAAGACCGTCAGAGGCCAAAAGGAGCCAAGGCCGCACCTCTGAGGGACACCTGCAACAGGAAACCAGCGTGAAGCCATCATGGCCCAAGGAAACCTGCATCTCTGCCTGGCAGAGACCACTGTGCAGGCACAGACACTGGGCCAGGCCCACCTGGACCAGCCCAGAAGCAGGAGGTCCAGGATGGAGCCAGCAGACGCTCCCTGACCAGACACACGGCCACCACCTCATGGAGACAGTGTCACGGTGACAACCTTCAATTAACTGACATTTCCCCCAAAAGCTCAAAGTTCAGGCCAGAAATGATTAAGTGCCCTGTGGTGGCAAGTTTTCTGTTTTCCTACCCTCATAGAAACGAGGACCTCTTCTAAGGTGAATGTGGATGGAGAGATGAAAGAAAATTCATTTTTGTAAAGTGAAAAGCTGAGTTTTACAAACTGCCCGACTTCTGAAACATTGTATCCAATACATTTATACACACACACACACACACACACACACACACACACATATGTATGAATACTCACACATACACAGGTATGCATACATATATGTTTGTTAACATTTTTAAAACATGAGGACACTCCAAGCACACTGTTCTGTAACTGGCTTCTTCTGATTCGTGGTGCATTGGGGGCTCTTTCTCCAGTTACTTATGCAGTATTTTATGCTATGAATTATATATAACATTGATTTGAAGGTGAATCAATGGCCCCAGTGAGTCTTCTCTTCAGAGCACACATCTCCCACTGTTCCAGGGCACACGTGCAGAGCCCTCTTTACCCTACTCTGGAAAACTCCAGCTTGTCACTGTCTCTCAAAGTATATTGACCAGGGATACACCCAGTCCAGGCCTGGAAAGTGAGCAAAGGCAGTTTAAAAGGTGTTTTCCTGGCATAACATTCAGCCACAGGACCCTGCAAGGATTTAGCCTGTGTCACGACCCTTTCTGGACCTGAACTTGAAAGTCTCGTTTCACGGTGCTGACAATAATTCAAAGGCCCTGGCTTTTGACCTTGCTTCTGACCAACCCCACCCATCACCTGCCCAGAGCTGGCCTTCGAATCCAAACTTTACTCTTTCTCAACCAAAGTCAAACTCCCTGGCCTTGGCTGCTCAGGTGTGGTCTCACCTCCAGAATTCCTCGTATGAAAAAGCCACACCCCGAGTGTTAGCGGATCCTTCTTAATATTGATAAAAAGAAAAGGGTTAACAAGGTAAATAGGGTGTTAGGTGTTTTTTTACAACAATAAAGGAAGGCAGGGAGGGAGGAAGGAAGGGAGGGAGGGAGGGAGGAAGGGAGGGAGGGAGGGAGGGAGGAAGGAAGGGAGGGAGGAAGGGAGGAAGTGAGGGAGGGAGGGAGGGAGGAAGGGAGGAAGGGAGGGAGGGAGGGAGGGAGGAAGGGAGGAAGGGAGGAAGGGAGGGAGGGAGGGAGGAAGGAAGGGAGGAAGGGAGGGAGGGAGGGAGGAAGGAAGGGAGGGAGGGAGGAAGGGAGGGAGGAAGGGAGGGAGGGAGGGAGGGAGGGAGGAAGGAAGGGAGGAAGGGAGGAAGGAAGGGAGGGAGGGAGGAAGGAAGGGAGGGAGGGAGGAAGGAAGGGAGGGAGGGAGGAAGGGAGGGAGGAAGGAAGGGAGGGAGGGAGGGAGGGAGGGAGGAAGGAAGGGAGGGAGGGAGGGAGGGAGGGAGGGAGGGAGGGAGGAAGGAGGGAAGGAAGGGAGGGAGGAAGGAAGGGAGGAAGGGAGGAAGGAAGGGAGGGAGGGAGGAAGGAAGGGAGGGAGGGAGGGAGGGAGGAAGGGAGGAAGGAGGGAGGGAGGGAGGAAGGAAGGAAGGGAGGGAGGAGGGAAGGAAGGGAGGGAGGAAGGAAGGAAGGGAGGGAGGGAGGAAGGAAGGGAGGGAGGGAGGAAGGAAGGGAGGGAGGGAGGGAAGGAGGAAGGGAGGAAGGGAGGGAGGAAGGAAGGGAGGGAGGGAGGAAGGAAGGGAGGGAGGGAGGAAGGAAGGGAGGGAGGGAGGGAAGGAGGAAGGGAGGAAGGGAGGGAGGAAGGAAGGGAGGGAGGGAGGAAGGAAGGGAGGGAGGGAGGGAGGGAGGGAGGGAGGAAGGAAGGGAGGGAGGGAGGGAGGAAGGAAGGGAAGGAGGAAGGAAGGGAGGGAGGGAGGAAGGAAGGGAGGGAGGGAGGGAGGAAGGGAGGGAGGGAGGGAGGGAGGAAGGGAGGAAGGGAGGGAGGGAGGGAGGAAGGGAGGGAGGGAGGGAGGAAGGAAGGAAGGGAGGGAGGGAGGGAGGTAGGAGGGAAGGAAGGGAGGGAGGAAGGAAGGAAGGGAGGGAGGGAGGGAGGGAGGGAGGAAGGGAGGAAGGGAGGGAGGGAGGAAGGAAGGGAGGGAGGGAGGGAGGGAGGGAGGAAGGAAGGGAGGGAGGGAGGAAGGGAGGAAGGGAGGGAGGAAGGGAGGAAGGGAGGGAGGGAGGCAGGGAGGAAGGGAGGGAGGGAGGGAGGAAGGGAGGAAGGGAGGGAGGGAGAGAGGGAGGGAGGAAGAAGGGGAGGAAAGGAAGCACAGTGGTAGCTGCAGGCCATGTTTAGTACTTGTAGCACCCAGGAGTGGCGTGCTCCCAGCCCCAGCTCACCATCCCCACTTTCTGTTCCCATCCAGGCTTCATGGGATATCACAAAAGGCCTCCCAAGCATATTCGTGTCCAACCCAGTCTGTAAACCTAAGTTCACGTGACATTCCTCTCCTTAAAAGTGGCCTCCCCTTGGCTGTCACTCTGACCCCTCAGGCCCTGGAAGCAGGCTGGGGCCCTCTGGGAAGAATATTCCTGGTCCTGACACTCCGGGCGTGGTCTAGATGAGGGGCACAGGCTGGGCAGGGAGGGCCCGGCTGCAGGAGGGGCCTCCAGAGCACCGAACCCAGGGCAGGCTGTCCTGCAGGGAGGGGTTCCACACAGAATGGCCCAGCCCAGCTGGCTTCCCAGAGCAGCGACTCCTCAGCTGAATCTTCAAGGTCAGGCAGAAGTGTGCTCATTTTAGGCAGCAGAGAATATCACAGGCAAAGGAATGATGGTAAAAGAGAGTCAGGATTATCTTCTAGGGGCCGTCAACAATTCTGTGCAGCGCACAAGGGGTGAGCATCCCTGGTGGAGGAGGGGAGGAGTAGACAGAATGGAGGAGAGTAAAGGCCCCTCAGGCCCGAGAGGCTGTGCTCGTCTGGATTCTGTCTGGAAAGCAATGGGAAGCCAGGAATAATTTTATCCTAAGTGGGAATGTGATTGGATTTGTATTTTAAAGAGGCAGCACTGTCATCGAGGAAAATAATGGAATAGAAAATGAATGAGAACAAATGACAATGGTTAGGAAAATAGAGGCTGCTGAGAGCAGATGTTATAGGGAACGGGAGAAAACAGGGGTCAGAGGGCGGGGTGGGAGACAGCCTACGGGGGACACTCCACAGCTCGGACTTCAGACCTGAGCTGAACCCACGTTCTTACTGGGGAGGAAATTAGCAATGTTATTTGACCTCCCTGAGCCTCAATTTCCCTCTTCTATAAAACAGCAGAGAGATTTACTGAGAGAATTTAAATGAGTGTTAGGGTATACATTGCTAAGGCAGGTCTAGCTCACTGCAGGTGCTCAGGAATGGGAAACTCTCCATGGAAGATGGTTGCAGAGCTTCCACAGAGTAATGGGACACAGCAAGGAAGGCTGGGAAGAAAAGCAGCAGTTACTTCACAGTTTTGCACAGAGCCTTGAACACAAAGGGAGCCACAGAAGGAAATAGAAAAACAAATAGGTTGGCGCTTTATAAAAATGTAGAGGCCCGGACAAGCCTTGGTGGAGGCAGGGTTGCATGTTTCTTGAAAAGGCACTCTGGAACCTGCCATGAGCAAAATGGGAACAGCTTTAATTCACTAAGAGCATCATTTGGTGAGACATGGGAGAACCATTAGCCCTCAGGGGCCAGGAGCCCCCATCAAGAAACATGCTTCCCGGGCTTCCCTGGTGGCGCAGTGGTTGAGAGTCCGCCTGCCGATGCAGGGGACACGGGTTGGTGCCCCGGTCCGGGAGGATCCCACATGCCGCGGAGCGGCTGGGCTCGTGAGTCATGGCTGCTGAGCCTGCGCGACGGGAGCCTGTGCTCCACGGTGGGAGAGGCCACAACAGTGAGAGGCCCGCGTACCGCAAAAAAAAAAAAAAAAAAGAAAAAAAGAAACATGCTTCCAGGGCATGGAAGTAGGCCACATTATGAGAGATTCCCCAAACTAGCTTCTCAGGGAGGTGTTCCCGTGGGACGACGCTAGCCAGAGCCTCAGTTTACTGGTGAACAAAGGAGCCAATAACTGAATGACCAGGACATGTAAAACAGGACAGTTTCAAGGAAGGCTCTGAGAAGCGCAGGCAGCAATGGTACAGGCAGGAGTTGGAGAGGAAATAGAAATCCAACAGCCGGGCTAAGCTATTTATCAATTTTTCTTTTAAACCTCTACATAAAGAATGCCTTCATCAAGAAATTACATTTATAGAGATAGGCAATAGATATTAAAATCCAATTTAATCAAAATCAATTAATCATAATCTGCAGCCATTTAATTTGGGCCAAGTTAAAGCTTACCCTCAACCTATGGCAACAGGGCTTTCCTCCCACACTGTAATCAGGATGGCAGGAGACATGGAAAACCATCCCACATAGGTGTCCCTCCTTGACATTTATATCATATGTGCCAAACACACATTCTCTTGTTTACCTATGGGGTGACATTCAAGGCCAAGTTTATTTAAAAGTAGTACGATCCATTGCCACCCAACCTAGCAATAAATTCTAGCAATAAATTCCTTTCCTCTGTTGGATGTAATGTCTTGTTATTCATCATAGCGGGAATGATAAACCCCTAGCACACACAATACCTCTCATCCTACTCAAGCCCTCTGCAGACATAACTCGCTGATCTCAGCTTAAGGATCCCTATCAACCCAAAAGAAACAAGGCATTCTAAATGTTCCTTCTTCCCAAATAACAAACTTGTCATCCCCCTTCCAATGAGAAAATATCTATTCTGTGCCCAAGGTCCTAAGGGCTGCGAGTATTTCCCAGTGGAATTACTCTTTCCACTTCAGGAAGAATTGGCTAAGCAGGTGGCAGAATAGGGCTTTCTAGGGGGGGAAGAGAAGAGAGGTTCCCAGATGCCCATTCAGCTGGCATAGCATAGGGGTTAAGCACATGGCTCTGGGTTCAAATTCTGCCTCCATCATACTTACTGTGCTCCCCTGGGTATGTTTCTTAACCTCTCTGTACCTTGGTTTCTCATCTGTAAAATGGAAGGAATAACAATACCTGCCTCATAGCATTGATGTGAGAATTAAATGAGATAATCTATGAAAAGTTCCCAGCACATACTGGGTACTCAGTAAATGTTACCTTATTGTTGTTATAATTCCTGTGATCAGGCAGTGTGCTATTAGTGTAGGTAACGCAAGATTCAAATAAAGGCATTGATTCCCTTGCTGTGAGCCCAGAGGTAGGGAGCTCCAGGCACCTCTGGTTACATCCCAGCTGCTCTACGTCATTCTGTTCTGAATCTGCAGGAGGTCAAGAAGTGTTTCCCCACTATTGTAAGGTAACCCGGCATTCCCAGCTGCCACAAGGCCTCTAAAAAAGTGGGGAGGCAGTATTTCCAGCAAAGGAGACAGAAGGAGATAGCTGTTGGGGATGGCACCAATAGTATGTGGCTCAGACTGAATTCAATGGGAAAAGGAAGGCTTTCTGCAACATGGACTCCATATATTTATGTTTGGTTAATGAGCCACACCTGCATGCCTTCCAGACATCCCTGGGACACAGCAGAAGGGTTACACTGGTGTGACAACCCAGATTGTACTGGGAGCATTCCACGTTGTCTTTCTACCTGGGCCCCTCAATTGCAGAGCAAAGCCTTCAGCTGGATTTAACCAGCTTACTTTGCTCTTGAGTAATTAGTGCTTTGAGAAATCCATAGGCAATGATTCGTCAGGTACTGGGGCCTGTTTACTGTGAGCAGAATTTAATCTGGGAACTACATCATATGAAAATAAAGCTGCCTGAGACCACATATAAGACAAATTGTGACGATAATGCAAGTAGGTAGACTTTTTTTGTGTGGATTGTAAAGTGGTTTAGAAGCAGAGGGGTTCCAGAAATCTTTTAAGCAACAGTGGCTTGGAGAAAATGACAATTATTTGGAGATAGATAGATAGATGAGAGAGAGAGAGAGAGAGAGAGAGGTGTAGATGTATATATATAGATAGATAGAGATATAGATATAGGCATATAATATATAGACGATACAGATATAGACATGAAATTCTACGGGTTTAGGAATAAGACCTGGAATGTCGTCTGGCTCCCACCATTGTGTGACCTTAGACAAGTTACTTAACATCCCTGAAACTCAGCTCAGTTTCTCTGCCTTTAAAATGGGCACAATAATATCTACTTCAGAGACTGACTGGGAGAAAAAGTCAGATAAAACATGGCCGTAAACTGCCTAGTGGCTGGCACTTAGAAAATATTCCGGTAATGGGTTGAATGGTGGTCCCCAAAAGATACGTCCACCCAGAACCTGTAAATGTGACCTTATTTGAAAAGGATCTTTGCAGATGTAATTAAGGATCCAAAGTGAGATCATTCTGGATTATCCAGGTGGACCCTAGTGACAAGTATCCTTATAAGAGAAAAGCAGATGGAAATTTGAGATGCCCAGAGGAGAAGGCCACATGACCATGGAGGCAGCGGAGAGATGTGGCCACAGGAATGTTAACAGCCACCGGAAGCTGGAAAATGTAGGAAAGGATTCTCCCCCAGAGCCTTGGGAAGGAGCACAGCCCTGCTGACGCCTTGGTTTCTGGCCTCCGAAACTGTGAGAGAAAAAAATTCCTATTGTCGTAAGCCACTGTTTGTGATAATTTGCTACAGCAAATTTATTTATTATTATTTACTTATTTGTTATTACGAACACATCCCAGAATGTGTGAATTCCCTGTATCTGCACGTAAGATCCGGGAGAGGAGAGGCTGCGTCTGAGTAATTCCTGCTGTGTCTCCATCAACAAACACGATCATTGGCTTTTTCGCTTTGTGTAGTTGTTCCTTGGTTTTGGTTTTTCGGTTGTATGACCAAAACTATAACCAGTTCAGCAATGCATTGATATGGTACTGCCTCAAGCAGCATAGGTGTACAGACTGTCTCCAGCCCAGTGACCGAAATAACAAGATGATTTCTCGCTCACATGACCCGTCAGCCTGGGCTGGGCTTGGAGAGCTTCTGCTCCCTGACACCCTCACTCTGGGACCCAGACTGACAGGGGCTGTTCCTTCTTGAGAAGTTGATCTCTACAGGAGGCAGCTGGGTTGGCTGCTGCAGGGGAGGAGGCCTGAGGATCCAGCATCAGTGCTTCAATGCTTATGTCTATCATGTAACTTCTATTACATTACCATGGCTCGAACCCCTGGCATGGGAAATGGCAATGCTCAGTGAACCAGAATTAGGAGAGAACTAGATATTGAGGAATATTAGAAACGTCAACTGCAGGTATGGATTCAGTAATCTCCTTGTCTCCACATTTTAACGATTACAGAGAACCCCAGTGTGAATTGACAATGAATAAAATGATCATGGCCTCAGTGTTCTCCATCTAGTGATTACCATCTAAACGTTGGCCCTGACGCCCCAGACTCTGCTATGAGGCAGCTATGGATAAGAAGAAGCCCTGCGTGAGGCTGCCATTTTATTTTTTCTTCCTCTGGACAGCCATGCACCTCCACCACCAAGATTCATGGGAACTCGGGCTCCAAAAGCCTATTAACCTTAGATGCTCCGCAGGGTCCAATGCAAAGAGCCCAGATCGATGAGATCAAGCAAACAGTTTCTCAGAAGTCTAAAGCAAAAAGCAGACAGCTGGAGGCCAGCATGAGATACCAAGACTGGTCTTTGTGGGAGGCTAGCGGGAGCCTGGGGAAGCTGCTATTTTTCTAACAGGCCCAGAATGGGGATGGATTTTTTACCTGCTGAAGGAGCCCCCAGTTACCAAACACTCCTCTTCCAGGAAAACAAGTACACAGCTGAGAGACCCATTTTTTCCTCCATGGTTAAATATCATTAGCTAGGATGAAAAAGATTTCAAATACAGAAGCTCTTTAAAATCCCCTCCCTCCCTCCCTCTCTCCCTCTCTCCCTTTTTTCCCTCCCTTTCTCCTCCCTGCCTTTTGATGGAGTCTCAGCGCCTGCACACAGCACTAACAACCGCTATTTCATCTTACATTTCTATAGCAGGAAATGTAGGTCACTGATCTTCCAAGTGGCCTAGTTTCCCAGCTCTAAATAGAAATCTTTCCCCAGGTTGAGGTTTTTTTTCCCTAGGTTTGTGTCTAATAAAAGTGGGACCTGCTTAGCCAAAGAGGCTGCAATCTGGCCTCTCCTCTACCCCCAGCTGCACACCTGGGAGATTGGAAGGATGATCTGGAGGGCTTGCAGCCTTAGGAGTGTCCAAGGCCACAACTTTCCCTGCAGGCGACACAAGGGACAGAGCGCAGCTCTGAGGGTGCAGGGGATAGGTCCTAACAGGGAGAACTGGACCACTTCTCCTCCACCAGGTAAAGCAAGGACAGAGCAACCCAGATGTGTCAGATGCCCACCTGTGCTGGATACCTGCATTCTTCACATTTCATCCCTGTCCAGGTTGGCTCAGGGGTTTTCTCTTGTTTTCTTTCTTTCTCTTCCTTCCTTCCTTCCTCCCTCTCTCCCTTCCCTCTCTCCTCCTTTCTTTCCTTCTTTCTTTCATTCTTTCTTTGTTTCTTTCTTTTTTCCTTTCTTTCTTTTCCTTCCTTCCTTCCTTCCTTCCTTATTCAAGTTCATTATAGAAAACTGGAAAATACAGATGAGCGAAAAGAAAAACAAAGATTAGCCACAATACTACCAGAGAAAAACCCTGCTAACAATTCTCTATGTATCTTTCCAGTTATTTTTCTATGCATATACTGTACTCTGAAATAGACTTATTTTTAGCAACATTGGGATCATAATGCTCTGTGGCCTGGTTTTCTCCCTTAACCTAGGCTGTAAATATAAACACTCTTTCTGGTCAATTCAGGTGTGTGTGTGTGTGTGTGTGTGTATGTGTGTGTGTGTTTATATATGACCTTGGGGTTTTTTTTTCTAAAATTACTTACAGAATTTTATAAAAATAAATTGTAACCTGAAAGAGAGAGCTTGTCATTTTTTAAGATTATTTTATTTAGGGTATTTTTTTAAAAGGAGTAAAAATCATCCCTAATTCCATCATTTAAGTCTACCTCTCCTGCCAATGTGCTGCCTCTCCAGTCCTGATATCCACAGGTAACCACTGTTAATAGTTTAATGGACTAATGGACTCTGGCCTGATATTTTTCATACAGAACTAAAGATATATATGTGTGTACATATATACACATATTTCTGTGTGTGTGTATACATTTTTAGTGAGAACACACCATTTTTTCTGTTTTGCAACTTACCTTTTTCACTGAACAATATAGTGTGGACATCTCTGTCAGTACATGTGCAGGATCTAGAGCATTCTTTTTAATGGTTGCATGGCTCTTCATTATGGAAATACGATAATGTTTTCAACTATTCCCTACTGAAGGGAATTAGGACTTTTGTGTTTTTCTATTTTATTTTTTTAATATTTATTTATTTATTATTTTGCTCTGCTGGGTCTTCGTTACAGCATGCAGGATCTTTTATTTGCGGCATGCAGGATCTTTTTAGTTGCAGCATGCGGGCTCATAGTTGTGGCATGTGGACTTCTTAGTTGCGGCATGCATGCAGCATCTAGTTCCCTCAGCAGGGACTGAACCTGGGCCCCCTGCAATGGGAGAGCAGAGTCTTACCCACTGAACCACCAGGGAAGTCCCGTGTTTTTCTATTTTAAATTTTTCTTGTAGATATCACAGTAAGAAAGGCTCCTGTTAGAAAAGACCATGTTACCTTTTGATTGATTCCAAATAACCCTGACAAAGATGCCATTGTTTTACTCTCACACCTACACACATTAAAAGTTACATTTCTACACACCTCATCAACATACAAAAAATTTTAATTTTCCTATTAAGATAGAAAAAATATACATCATTTATAATAGCAACACTGCATTTCTCTTTAGGATGGTATCATAATTTATTTTATCAACTTTCTCTTTTGGACCATGGAGATTGGATTTGTGATTTCTATTTTGTGCAATGTTAGAATAAACATCTTTGTACATATGTCTTTTCACTTCCCAGGTTTTATTTATATTTTACACACACACATAAATTTCTGCATTAAGGAGTATTTCTAAGGCTTCACTTTTTTTCAAGTTTTTAACAACTGACCTGCACACCAGCAACGTTAAATATTTCACCTCATGTCACAAGGGAGGAATTCATCACAGATGCATCTGATCCCACGTCCAGGTCTCTCAGTGAATCCAGGCTGTCCCAGTGTATCTGAGATGCTCAAGGTGCCATGTGACAGGGTCTTAAACCACTGAATACCAGGTAGAAAAATTTATTTCCTTTCCAACTCTCTGAGTCCTGATTAATGAAAGACTCTCAGTCAGGCCTTTTTGCTACTCTCTCTTTTTCGCAGAGAAGCAACAGGCTTCATGCTTGTGTCTTTGGCCAGACATAGCATCTAGCCTGATTTTAAAAGATTGTTTTCAATGTATTTGAAGTTCCCTTCTCTGATTTTCCATTAATTAAAGCCATACAGACTTCCATTTTCTTTTTTTTTTTTTTTTTTACAGACTTCCATTTTCAAATCATTTTGTTAAGGGTTAAAAAGTGACTCAACTCTTTAAAAAAGAAAACAAGTAAATCATAGTACGGATGGACTGTGAATATGGCAAACAAAATTATGAAGGATGACTATAGAGTCTAGTTTGAGAAACCTTGCATGAATTTTCTTTCTTCCCTGGGATGAGGAGGAAGGAATGGCGCTTTCATTTATTTTCTACCCTGAATTTGAGCACATATTCTCAAGAGTATCCTAGATGTCGCCTCAGGAAGGTTAGGCCAGGCAGGCAGCTCGTGGAAATGAAAGGGCTGTGGATCTTAGTCTGGGAGTGTGGCCAGTGCCCTGGCTTCTTTACAGTAAACACGACGTGAGCTCTCTTCTCAGAGGGCAGTGGAGGGACATTGCAGGAGGGGGTCGCCTGCAGTTCCATGCCAGTTGGAGGTGGTATGAGGGCATCTAAGAACCTGCCCCCTCAACCCATCCAACCCCCTCCCCGCAGCTCAGAACACAGTCCCTCTGCAACCTTGCAGCCTTGGCCTGGCGATCACCTTTCTGCAGTATCCTTGACACAGACACCAGGGCCTGTGTACAGGTGGGTCACGTGTTCTGAAGGCCTCCCTGTCTCCCCCTGCACACCCAGCCATTCACTGAGGATGGCTGCACTCCTGAGGGTGGCCTGTTACTTGTCCGGCTGCTCCAGGCCCACTCCAGCCTGGCTGAACCAATAAACCTCTCTGCTACCCAGTGAGCAAACCACGCCCTCCAGTGAGGTCCAGCCCCCTTCCAAATTCGTCCTTCCTGGGGTGGATGTCCTCAGCCCTAGAGAGCCATGCAGTTTCTTTTACCTTACAGATACTCTTCCACCTGAGTTTATCATTCTTTATATTCAGCTCTCCCTGTTTGACCTCCTGTGTGGCTTTTGTCACCTGACTGGCCCAAGATTACCACAGGCTCCAGGCCTCACGTCCCCAAAGCTGCACAGACTTATGACAAGTCACCTCAAGCAAATTGGGCCCACTTATACTAACAGCCAAATAGCAGTGGCCCCAGACTTCTTCTGCCCCAGCAGACACTCACATCCACCTCACAGAGCCTTAAAGTATGACCTATAGTTGTCACACAGGCCAGCCCTCGGTCACCCAGCAGCCCTGGGTCTCTCTTCCTGCCCTTCCTCCCCAGTCTCACAAAGTCTGCCACCAAAGCAGATTCCAGGGCTCCTGACCTTCTCCTCTCACTCACAGAGGGTTGCACTATAATCTCACCTCCTTCGGTGGCTCCGTGAACTTTAGGGGCTCAGCCCTAGTTCACCATTCCCAGAGCAGGTTCATGGATATCCCTGCCTTTGACCCAAACTGCAGCTGTGCGAGAAAGAGCAGCAGAGCTCTTATCCCCACTAAACAGATGAAGAAACTGCGGTTCCAATGTTAAATGCTTGCCTCCACCGCACTGAGAACAAATGACGCTTCCAGGACCGAACCTTCTGATTTCCAGTATTGCCACACCACCACTGAATCACTCACCCCTTTCATAGGTGGTCATAATGCTCATTTCTACACAGCTATAGGTGACCTAAAGTCACACGTGGAGGGGATGAGCCTCAGTCCACACGGGGCCTCCACATTCAGTGGCACAGTTTAAGCACCTCACAGCTGAGGGCCTCAGTGAGGGCTGAAATTCAGCCTGCACCCTACCCGCTAAGCCACACACCCTAGCATATGGCTGAATCAGCCTGGGGAGGTGCACCATTTTGGCATTTGACCACCCAGAAGGGGCATTTTTATGCAGTTCATACCACCACACAGTACGTGTTGGCAGCTGAGAAGGTCACATTTAATGAAATTTAAGGGTATCCCCAGCTTGGGCCATCGTAGAGTCGACACTCTATGGGGTTCCTGTGCAAGGTGCCTGGTGGGTGGGTAATGGGACAGGGAGAAGGGAAGAAAAGTCCACTCCATGGACTCAAGTCATTTGTGCCTACAGACATCCCCAATTCATACCTCTTTCTGTACATCTGTCAGACATCTGTCGAGGCATGTCCTCTTGCAGACACCTCTCTTGTGGGTGCCTAGCCCATTCAGGCCCTGAAACTTACTCTGTTCCTTGCCTGCCTTGTTTGGGGGGCCCCTCTGGAACCACTCTGGTGCTTCCTGTCCCAGTGGGGTGTGGAAATCTCCATGGAGCTGCCGATCTGCATAGACTCTGTGCAGGCAAAACATTTTGTCTACCATTTCTGTAGGGGCTTAAGCTTTCGGAGGCTAAAGTCCAGGAAACTCCTCTTTGTTTGCCTTTAAACCCTGGGCCAATGGACCCAGAAAGGCCTGATCACCCCAATGGGGGAGAGAATAAAGAGAAGACATAGAACGGGGGGAAGTCCCCAAATTGGGAGTTCTGAAATATTATTGCACGGCATGGTTTTCCTAAACTAACCACACAGCAGAAAGGAAAGGCTGCATCTCCTGATGAGGAAACAGAACAGCTTGAAGGCTCTTATTTCCAGTGCCAGTGGTGACCTCCAAGTGTTCGCCATCCCAACTTCGTGACCAGCAGCTAGACATGATGGTCAGTCCAAAACTTCCTTCAGCATGATGGTAAGTGTCTTGTACGAACTCAACCGACTGAGTCAGCCTCCTGTCCTCTGAGATCTTCTGAAAGATCCTCCCAAAGGATCTGAAGTGTCCGTCACTAAATTTTTCCTGAGTCTCAGAAATGAGCAGGACTTCACACTCAAAGAGGGACTGAGGAAAGGTTTGAGAATCCAAGCTGAATCGCCAGGGCAATGTATCAGGAACTCAGCTGTGGAACCAAAGAAGAAAAGGGAAAACTTGTTGCCTTAATGTTCTGTTAACTTTGCCCAAGTCACATCTCCGGTCTACCAGCTGTCCCCACCACCACCAGAAAGAAGAGAAAACTGACTTCAACTGATAGTGAAATCAATGGATGCATTAGGAGTTAGATGCAGGCTGCCCTAAAATTGCTCCCTGAACAATGAAAGTCAGACGTTGGGAGTGATGGAGGTTTCAGAGACAGCTCCAAATGCACAACTGCTCAGTGGAGGGTGGTTTTGGGCAAATCAAATCAAAACTGTTGCCCTAAAGCCCAGGAGACCCCAAAACTCCAAGACTACGGCTAAAGATTAAACTGAGCTGGTTTATTTATTCCATGAAAACTTTCCCTGAAATACCTGCTGGTCCCCAAGCAAATGTCAGCACCCGCTTTCTGTTCCTCCACCCACCAGACTTCGGTCTGCCTCAGAGAAAACCCACAGCAGCCCAGACCAGGGAAGAGAGGGGAACAGTTATATGTACACTTTGTAGGGGACCCAAGTTAATCCCAAATGACCTGCGGCAAACCGCCATAGCCAGTAACAGAAATAGCAACTCTTTCATGGTCCAGTGTGAAATAGTGAATTCTAACCCCCATCCTCTAATCCAGCCAAGCCTTAGGGGACCAGAGGGACTGGGGAAGGTGCTCTCTAGATTCCCCTGGGCCATACTGACCTTCGGTCCCAAGTTAATTCAGGAGGAGACAAAGGACTCAGGCTGAACAATCCTCCTATTTCAAAAATCAGTCTGCAGAAACCCAAAGGACCCTATTCAGTATGTTCATGCGAGCTCAGAGGCCTTTGCTACCAAAATCCCGCAGAGGGAAGAAGCTTCCATAATGCTTAAACCCACCCACTTTCCCTGACTTTGCATGGATCCTGGTGGTTTGTCCAGGAATTACAAGACCATGGCCTCTCTTGGTAGAAGGGAGTCGCTCCAACAGGCCTTCCTTTTGAGGAAACTCAGGCCAGACATTCTTGTCAATAGATTTAACATGTAAGCATTGCCCCAAATTCAGTAAGACAAATTCTTAACCTATTAAAATTCTAAGCCATTAGTTTTTCCACCTAAAGAGAGAATGTTGACATGGTAGCATCGACCCCCTTTTCTGCTTGTTTGGCCCAAGTCTCACCCATGCTGTAGAGCCTGACTCCACACTTTGTGCTTAGCCCACGCACAGCTGCTTGGGAGGTCCTCACTTCACCAAGCAACCATCTCTCCTCCTGGTTCAGAGCCAGGGGTGCGCCGTGGAGCTGCTGCAGAAGCATCACACGCTCTCGGCTTAGCATCCAAAGGCCTCCGTGACCTGGCATGGTCCACGCCTGGTGCAGTTCTTCTTTATTCATCTCCAGTGCGGAAAGGAAGATGTGGGGCTGTTGGCAGTTGCTAGTGTTTCCCAAGCTTGAACGATGTCTGTACCTCTGTTAACACACTACTTTTTATCTCTGGGACTCCCAATGCCGACCTAACTTATTTTTATTATTGTGTTAGTTGCAACAGAAAACCCAGTTCAGACTGGCTTGGACATGAAAGGGGATTGATCTGGTCCAAACAAATGAGGACCCTGGGGAATAATGACCATCAGGATTGTGAGGTAAGCTCTGTCTCTGCTTTGGTGTGAGGTGTGTGTGAGAGAGAGAGACTCAGTATTGTGCCTCTCCCTTCAGGTTTGTCCTGACCCAGCCACAGATGGCTGCTAGGAGCACTGGGGGGTTATGTGCTTTTTTTGGTTCACATCCAGGAGAAAGAACCCTAAGACCTAAACTGAGGCTTGAGGAATGTGTTGAGCTGTTGATTTAAGCCAACACTCATGTAACCAATCACTATAGCAAGGGGAGTGGGGTCCCCCTTCCTGGTTTAGCCATGGAAACCAATCAGGGCCCACCACTGGAGCTGGAGTAGTGACAAACCCACCCCGTCAACCTGACTGCCACTCAAGGTGGAAGGGAAGAGGCCTTCTGAGATGGTCCACACTCTGTCTGTGGAATGTGTTTCTCCCAGGGCTGCTCTTGCCTTTTGAGACGGACCACCTCTCATCTACTGAATGTGTATCTCTCTAAATAAATTCACTTTTTACCTAAAAAAAAAAAAGAATGGAAGGGAAGAACACGGATGGTCGCAATCAACCACATGTCCATATAATTTCAATGTGTTGGTGGTGAGTTTGTCCTTAGACAATCTCTTCACCCTTCCCCTGCTCTGCTCTGTATTGCTGAAGTGTGTGTGTGTGCGTGTGTGCGCACGCGCACAGTGGAGAGGAGCTGATCCCTGCCGGATGCATTTCCCCTCTCCTATGTCTCCTGGGCTTCTACTAGAGTCAAACGGGAAGCATTACTGAAGAAGTGGAGGCTGAGGGAAGGGAGAAGCCAGAGTATTTCCTCCCATCTTTGCCTACCTTGGGCAGCCACCCTGGGCTCCAAAACCATCCTCTTTCATCTCTCCAGCCTAGGGGTGAGGTAGCTTCCTGCTGTTGCCAGTTTCTAAAGTGCATCCCATTTGGGTCTCAGCAATCCCACCCCCTGCATCACCACTTCCCTGTGTTAAGTTGCCTCTGTTTCAAATGTTTAGAGTCATTTCAATTTTGCTGGTGGGACCTCTGCTACACTTCTAAATAAGTACAAACATAAAACGAGGTATACATTCTATAAGCATAGGGTTCTAATATAACAATAAAAAAACTAAAATTCCAAATAACATTAATTCAACGTGATAGACCATATAGACTACATTATTTTGCTGAACAAAATTCCCTCTTTGAAATGTGACTATAAGCCTGTGCCCTGTGGTGTAGGTTCTTTCTGAGTTCAGCAGGCTTATGCCACCGTGTGTGACTCAGCATGACCGGATTTTCCCACTGCTTTTCTCTATTGGAATTTCTGTGAAACTTTCATTCATAGAATATCAGCATTGATTCCTAGCTTTCCCATCTAAAAACTGTTGTAAAGAAACCTCACAGGGCTTCCCTGGTGGCGCAGTGGTTGGGGGTCTGCCTGACAGTGCAGGGGACACGGGTTCGTGCCCCGGTCCGGGAGGGTCCCTCATGCCGCGGAGCGGCTGGGTCCATGGGCTGTGGCCGCTGGGCCTGTGCATCCATGACCCCAAAGCTTCCCACCACCACCACCCCCCCATCTCCGCCTGCGAAGGGGCTTCCTAGTGTGTGGAAACTTTTCCTCCTTCACAGCTCCCTCCTAGTGGTGCAGGTCCCGTCCCTATTCTTTTGTCTCTGTTTTTTCTTTTGCCCTACCCAGGTACATGGGGAGTTTCTTGCCTTTTGGGAGGTCTGAGGTCTTCTGCCAGCATTCAGTAGGTGTTCTGTAGGAGTTGTTCTACATGTAGATGTATTTCTGATGTATTTGTGGGGAGGAAGGTGATCTCCACGTCTTACTCCTCCACCATCTTGAAGGTCCTCCCCATCAGGACTGAAACTTTAGATAGGGTAGGCAGGGAAATCTTTTAAGCAAAGACCTGAAGGAAGTGGGGAAACAAGACATAGTGCTATCAGGAGAAGAGTATTTCAGGAAAGAACCAAGGCAAGGGAAAACATACCTGGAGGCCAGTGTGGCTGCAGAAGAGAAAACCAAGGCAGGTATAGCAAGAGATGCATCTAAGGGATGGTGAAGAGTCAGAATATAAGGCCTTGGGGGTCATTGTAAGGATGTTGGCTTTTACTCTCTGTAAGACACAAAAGCCACTGGAAGGTTCTGAGCAGGATCATTCTGGCTGTTATGTGGAGTAGAGATTGTGAGAGCCTAGCATGGAAGTTGGGAGGGGAGTTAGAAGACTGTTGCAGTAAATCCAGGAGAGGTTTGACAGTAATGGGACCAGGTTGTAGGTGGTAAGAAGTTATGCAATTCTGACTATATTCAGGATGTGAGATATGACCAGGGGTGCCTTAACCCCTCAGCTTTTCTGGACAGTCAGTTTACAAGCACCAAGTTCTTTCAATCCAGGGAGACACGAAAGGACACCAGCACCAACACAGCCCAGAGCAGCGCTGTCCAGTGGAATTCTCTGCGATGCTGGAAATACTCTACACTCTCCAATATGGTGGTCACTGGACCACATGTGGCTCTTGAGCTCTTGAGACGTGGCCAGTGTGATTGGGGAACTAGATTTTTAATTTTATTTAACTTTAATGAATGTACATTTTACACAACCATATTGGACAGTGCAGCTCTAGAGAATCAGTCTGATAAACTGCATCCGGGCAGTTCTTGCCCCTCCTCAGGATTTACCGAGAAGACAATTACCTGCCCTTTCATTCCGTGCTCTCAAATCTCAGCCCCTCTAACATGAGTCGGCGTGACTTTGAGAAATGGCTGCAATGCGAATAAAGTACTAATTTTATCTCTGAAATGGCCCATTAACAAATAAAAAAGTGTTTATAAATATGCAAAACACACAATTAGTCAATTCCACAATGTCTCCATGATGGGAACATTAAAAACGTGTCCTAGAGTGAAGGTTGGGGGAATCCTAATAAATTTAGTTTCTCTTTAAACTTATAAGCAATGAATACTGAATCATTTACTTCTGAGAGCTGTAACACAAAAGCAAGTCATTATTGGCTCCTCTGAGCATGAGCAGCATATTCTAACTTAATTCATAGGTGTGGAAAGCCATTATAAGAAGTAAATGAATTACCATTGAGAGCAATGGCAGATGGCAGCTGTCTTTGCACGATTTCATGGACCCTGAATTACTCTAATCATCATTTATTTAAGCCCACAAGGCTGTAAGAAATAAGTTACTGACTCCACTGAAATATGTCTCCCTTAAACATATAAACTAGAACCTGAAATAGGCACATTATTCAAACAATTTCTTGCAGTGACAGACCCCAGTTCACAGGCCAAAAGCAGCCATGAAATTCTGCAGGACTACCTGGGAGCCGGGGAGGTCCCCTTACGAAGAAATTTGAAAAGGAGTCTACTTCAGCCAAGAAGACTTTGCTGTCTAGCCCAGCAAAGTGATCGCCTTTTCTAAAATCCTTGCTAGCATGTCTGCTGCACTCCCTCACCCAGAAAATGACAGTGTTGGCCCCTGTTTCCCATACAGGGAAATCTGGGCATTATGGGTTTTCTTCCCCAGCTTTATTGAGGTATAATTGATATATAACATCGTGTAAGTTTCACTGCATACAGTGTTCGTTTGATACCTTTATATATTGCAAAACAATTACCACCATAGCATTAGCTAACACCTTCATCATATCACATAATCACCATTTCCTTTTCATGATAAGGGCATTTAAGATTGACTCTCTTAGCAACTTTCAAATACATAATACAATATTATTAGCTATAATCACCCTGCTGTACATTAGGTTCCCAAAACTTGTCAATCTTATAACTAGAAATCTGTCCCCATTTCCCCTACCCCCAGCCCCTGGCAACCACCACTCTACTGTCTTGAGTTCAGCTTTTAGATACCAGGAAATAAGTGAGATCATGCAGTATTTGTCCTTCTCTGTCTGACTTATCTCACCTAAAGTAATGCTGGGCATTATATTTCACTCTCCTCCCTCTCCGATTCTGGTCCATTTGTTTCACTGGACTAAAAGAGCCTCATGACGGGTCTCCCTACCCCCTGCTCTAGTTTTGTGCTCCGACCGACTCTTCACAGCAGTGTGAAACATTCCTGTACCATGAAGGGTCTCTGGCTCATTGTAGACCCTCAACAGTACAGTAAGTCCCCTACATACGAATGAGTTCTGTTCTGAGAGCATGTTCATAAGCCCAATTTTTTCATTTTAAGTCCAACAAAGTTAGCCTAGGTACCCAACTACCACAATCGGCTATATAGTACTGTAATAGGTTTATAATACTTTTCACACAAATAATACATAAAAAACAAACAAACAAAAAGTAAAGAAAACATTTTTAATCTTACAGTACAGTACCTTGAAAGGTACAGTAGTACAGTACAACAGCTGTCATAGAGGGGCTGGCATCGAGTGAACAGGCAAGAAGAGTTGCTGACTGGAGGAGGGAGAGGAGGTGGGAGATGGTAGAGCTGAAGGGTCGTCAGCAATAGGAGACGGAGGGCAAGCTGCAATGTCACTCACGCCTGACGTTGATAGAATTGCACGTTCGCATCTTTGAAAGTTCGCAACTTGAAGGTTCGTGTGTAGGGGACTTAACTGCACTCGTAGAGTGAATGAACGAGCTCTAAGAGGTAGGCAGAGTTGAATGATGTAGGTGTTGATTTTGACTCTGAGTTTGATTTTTGATTTTGAGAGTCATGGGAAGCATGTAGGAAAGTGTCTTAACCTGATTGTCAATGTCCTCCAGTTCAAGACCACCAGGAACACACCTGTGGCTGAACAAGTAGGGTAAACAGCCTCCTTGCAGTGAGGGTGAGCACACACCGTGGGGAGCCCTGGGGGCATCTCAGCTAAAGGATGTTGGAAATGATGGGCTCTGGACTTGAAGTAGACGATTCTAGTGAAGGTTCAAGGAAGTGGAGTTTGCTCTGAGTTCAATGTTGCCAGGAAGCCTGGGAGGATTCTGCAGCTGAATTTCTTCACAAATCTTACTTTGAAGGTGAGAGGAATGAAGTGAAGCAAAAATGGATTGGTAAAGAAGTATTCCCTACTAGATTGTAAGCTGCAGTAACTCACATGAGCCAGGACGGAAGGCTCATTTGTCATTTTTGTGGTTTGCACATTGTTTATGGTGGTGTCTCTGTTCAGACATGATTACAGAGTGGCCTTGTTTTTGTCTTCATCTATGAGGGTCACGGGGTGGCCTGGCCTGAAGTTGGGGCTCTATGATGTGTTTGTGTTGGACAGAAGGACAGACGGTCCAGCTGTGAAGGCCAGACCAGCTCTCACCTGCCAGGGGCTGCTTCTCTCCTCAGCATTACTAGGACACAGAGCAGAAGCAGGGTGTACAGTTCGAAAGGTGGTACAGTGGTCCAAGTGAGAGATGGCGGTGGCTTGCATTGGGGTGAGGGTTGTGGAGCTGGTAAGTGACTGATTTCAGGATGCACATGTGGTCACAGCCCTCACTCAAACCGCACTGAGCTCACCAGCTCCTTGGAGGAACATCGACTCCCGGTGCCTCCAGCCCTTTCCTGGAACACTTTCCCAGCCCGTTCTCCACCCCCACTTGTGAAACCCAAGCCCTTTTCCCTGACACACTCTTGTTTATCCTGCTCTAATGTTACTTCCACCAGGAAATCTACCCCAACCCTCCCAACCCAAGTCTCGTCAGCTGTCCTTCCTCTGTGCTTCCATAATATCTCATTGTATTATTATCATTTACTTATCTGTATCCCCTACTAGATTGTAAGCTGCATCCAGGAAGCAGTGATGTCTTGTTCACTGTGTGTACCCAGGTCTCACTGCATAGTCAATGCTTAAGGAATACTGGTTAAATGGATCAATACTTTACTGAAATTTGTGGCTTTCTCTAAACTAGTTTCCAGCAAGTTATTATGCAACACCTGACTTAAGTCCTAATGCCATTCCAGACCTAAGCTGCCTTTTCTTTTGAGCATACTCACCAAATAAAATGATATTCCTGGCACCATTGTGTATATTCAGATTTCCTGAAAATTATATCTCCTGAAATAACAGAAGCTACTATGGGATGCCATGATTAAGTGGCAGTAAGTGTCTCGGTTGTGAACGGTTTCGATTTAATTTGTTAGTAGAGTTGAGACATATTTACAAACTGTCTACCCTTTATGATTTTGTAGGTCAAAAAATAGAGCTTTGGCGTTTTGACATTTATTCATTCAACAACTGATTTTCAAGAGCCAGGTATTCATCTAGAAGCTGGAGCTACTGGAGTGAAAAAATAGAGAAAAATCTCTGGCCTAGTGGGGCTTCCATTATAATGGGTGGGAAAGACCATTAAAAAAATAGAGAAATAGGGCTTCCCTGGTGGCGCAGTGGTTGAGAGACTGCCTGCCGATGCAGGGGACACGGGTTCGTGCCCCAGTCCGGGAAGATCCCACATGCCACGGAGCGGCTGGACCCGTGAGCCATGGCCGCTGAGCCTGTGCGTCCGGAGCCTGTGCTCCGCAACGGGAGAGGCCACAACAGTGAGAGGCCCGTGTATCACAAAAAAAAAAAAAAAAAAAAATAGAGAAATAAAATATGTAGAATGTTAAAAAGTGGTGGTGGAAGGGGGTGGGGGATAAAATGTTACAGGAGTTGGGACCTTAAGTAGTGTCTCCAGGAAAGTTTTCACTGAGAAGGTAGTCTGGAGGAAAGACCAGAGGGAAGTGAGGGTGCAAAGCTCAGCAGACATCAGGGGGGAGGCAGAGGACACAGCCAGTGCTAAGGCCCTGGGGCCAGAGAGTGTCTGGGCTTGATGACGATCAAGGAGGCTGGAACAAGGAAAAGACTGCAGTGGAGAAGAGGATGTCAGAGCCATGGGAATGAAATCAGGGTGGGCCTCCGAGTCTTTGTCAAAGTTCGTGGTTTTCTCTCTGATTTTGGAGGGGGGTGGGATTTTGGAGGATTTGGGTAACAGTTGAATATTTCAAATATTACCAAGCTCCAAAACACTCTCTGTTGTTTTCTAAGATTAAAAATAGATTCAAATGTGTACCTTTTGATTCTTGATCATCCCTACCATACAGTTTTAAATTTCTTTTTGTTAGTAAATGTAATATGCTCATTATAAAAGATATAGAAAACACAAACATGATAAATAGGAAAATTAAAAACCACGACTCTCCTACCACTCAATGATAACCATTGATATTTTTAGGGTTTTTTCTTTATATATATGTATTGTTTAAAATTTTTACGTAGAATACACACACACACACACACATGCATAGACGTGTTATTTGAGCCTTTCTCCCCTTTTTAATCATGACTATGCTTGAAATGTCATTAAAATTCTTTCAAACAACAATTTCAATGGCTCCAAAGTATTTCATCACATGTGTGAACCATAATTACCTTATTGTGCATTCTACTCCTTTTCTCTCCATGCAGCACTACTTACAAAACAGATAAGGCTCCAAAAGAATGGTCTAGACTATCTTTGTTTTCTACTCTAAGCACACACACTAGTGACAGCTTGCATCATCTGAGGGGGTCAGATTGGAACAGCTTGTGTGGAGGTACGTGGTAATTTCTTCTGTGGGAATATCCTTAGGTTGAACGGTACTGGGTTGAGGATCTTCTGTGGTTGGATTCGCTCAGAAGCAATTATTGCTGCTTTGAAAATACAAATCTGGCATCACTTCAATGAAAACAGTGGTCCTGGAGTCTCTTGCCTCCCTCTCTGCCCCCCTGTGCCATGTCAGATTTAATCAATCAGGAAGGAAGACAGAAGTGCTGACCCTCCTGCCTGGCTCAGCGGCCCCTGGTGTGATGACCTGGGCCTCCCCAGCCTGTTCCGAGGCCTGCTGGAGCCTACCCTCTGCTCTGACACCCCAGGACTCAGCCAGCCTCACCTCACCCGCTTCCTCCCAGCACTGTCAGGCTCTTTCCCAGACTCACACCATAGAAGTGGGCAGGAAGCCTCAAGGCAGTGACTAAAGATGGATCAGGTTATCATTTATAGTGTAGTCATTAGCACTGAGCTCCCTAAAAAGTCCCCCGGTTCCAGCCCTTCCCAATCCAAGGGCCCAGCGAGGCTCATGACAGACTCCCAGCCCAGAAAGGTCGAGTCAGAGAACATAAGGGTCTCAAGGTCCATGTCTTCTGGTCAAGAGGGCAGAAAGAGACCCCACCCTCCATCTCACTCCACTGGATAATGAGAGTGCCCCTCACTCTTGTCATTTCAGGGTGAGCTGGGCACAGCTGTGATGGCTTAAGACAGTGGTTCTCAATCTTATCCACTCAGAGCTTGTTAGAAATGCAGAATCTTGGGCCTCACTAATGAATCAGCTAATAAGTCAGTTAAAGGATCAGAACCTGCATTTTAAGAAGATTCCCAAGTGATTCAGATGTAAATAAGCTCTGAGAACCACTGCTCCAGGTCAGTGGGTCTCAAACTCCAGTTTGAGTGAGTTTGAGTGAGTATCAGGATCACCTAGAGGGCTTGTGGAAACACTGGCTGCTTATTATTCAGCCATAAGAATGACTGAGATTCTGAAATATGCAACACTACAACATGGATGGGTCTTGAGAACATTATGCTTGACAATAAGTCCCACACAGAAGGATAAATACTGCATGATTCCATATGTATGAGCTACCTAGAGCACGTGAATTTGTAGTACCTGAAAGCAGAATAGAGGTTACCAGGGGCTGGGAAGAGAGAGCGGGAAAGAAGGGGAAAGTTATTGTTTAATGGGTACAGAGTTTTGTTGGGGATGATGAAAAAGTTTTGGGTATACATAATGGTGATGGTTACACAACACTGTGAATGTTTCTGATGCCACTGAATTGCACACATACCAATGGTTAAAATGATAAATATTAGGTATATTTTGCCACAATAAAAATAAAATAAAATAACCCACAGGTTGCTGGGCTCCACCTTCCAAATTTCTGATTTCTAATTCAGTGGGTCCAGACTGGAGTCTGAGAATTTGCAGTGCTAACAAGGGCCCAAGTGATGCTTATATGGCTGGTCCAAGGACCGTATTTTGAGGGGCGAGAAACTGAGCAGTGTTCCTTAACTAAAATTAAAGGAAAACTGAGGTCCAGCCCGCATCCAGAGATTCTCATGTGATTGATCTGGACTGGGGGCTGGGCATGAGGATGGTTCAGCCTTCTTCAGGTAACTCTCCAGCAGAGTCAAGGCGGAACATCACAAACAGTGGGGTTCTCTAGGAGCCTCCTCGCCAGGGCTTTTGTATTGATGAGGAGCTCCTGGTGTTTCTTTATGGAAGCTTTAAAAGCTCAGAGGGGGCTTCCCTGGTGGCGCAGTGGTTGAGAGTCCGCCTGCCGATACAGGGGACACGGGTTTGTACCCCGGCCTGGGAAGATCCCACATGCCGCGGAGCGGCTGGGCCCGTGAGCCATGGCCACTGAGCTTGCGCGTCCGGAGCCTGTGCTCCGCAATGGGAGAGGCCACAACAGTGAGAGGCCCGCGTACCGCAAAAAAAAAAAAAAAAAAAATCCAGTAGAAAAACACCAGATCCAACAGCTGTCACTTTACTTCCTAAATGAATCCGCAGGTTTCATGAGGTTATGGGTAACACTGATGGCTACATCATCGACCTTGACAAATCATATTGAAACTCATCTAGAACCGTAGCCAATTGGATACATCACAGAACTTTAAAATAATGATGATGGTTTCATCACACAGATTTTCAAACACATTACCTGAAGGCCATTATCAAACTCCTGTGCTAATTGGTTTCAAAACAGAAACCTAACTGGTGGCTTCAGGATAGAAATTCTAGAAGAGGATTCAACTTCTCCTAAGTTCTTGGTTTCCAGTAAACCGGAGTAACTAGATGATGCCACATCGACCGCTGGGATTTCTCAGCCAGGCCCATGCACATGGACTCCATCCACGTGGGCATCCCGGGTCGGGGGGCTTTCCTTGCTCCAGAACCTGCAGGACTTTCTCTGCTCAAGATCCAGTCCCCACCCTGGGCAATTACACCATAGAGGCTGTCAGGGTCCTTCGGAAAAACACAAACTTGGCCGGATGCAGCCAGGCTCACCAACCCTGAAGGGGCCGCCCCTCGCCCGGAAGCCGTGAGCTCCCTCCGATGGGCTGCAGCTCTCACCACCAGGAATAGGGTGTTAGAGGCCGCCCGGTGGCCTTGCGTCCGGCCCACAGACCTTATCTCTTGTTCCCGCTCCATGTCTGCTAGGTTCTTTTATTCAGGGCTGTACATCTCACAAGCTGCCAGAGCCCCAGGAGAAAGACAGAGAAAGGGTCATCTTGGGCTCCTAAAAGGAAATTTTAATTCTCAGGCTTCCCAACCCAGGAACTCCCGGCAGGAGAATCCAGGGCCCATCTAGGCACCGGGTAGCTGCCCAGCCTCTGAGGCAGACATTCAGAGTGGCTGCGGGCGACATCGAGTCTGTTAGGACTCGCTTCCCCGGGGCTCACCTCTAGGAGCCTCGTCACGTGGCCTTGGAGGCCCCGGCAGGAGGGAGCCTCCCCAGGGGCGGCAGCTGCTGGATTTCTGAACTGACCCTTCCTTGGGAGAGGCTTTTAGCACCACTGGTGAGGCGGGGTGCCAGCTTCACTGCCCAGGGAGCATCCTTGGTCGTCGTTCCCCATCTAGGGCTCATGTCACCAAAAGAAGTGTCCCTGAGGCTGACGAGCAGCGCCCCGCCTCCCTTCTTCCTTGACACGGGGTCTGCAGAGTGGCGCAGTCTCATCACCCTCCCCCATGGCCGCAACCAGCTGCCAGACGACCCAACCAGCTGCGCCCCCACCCCGGCTGTTTCAGCCTGTTCTCCCCAGTTTCGTCCACACACACTTTCCTGCAAACGCCCTTGCCAGATCTCAAGCTGCCTCTCGGGGGACACCGGGTGCGGATCAGGAACGCCGCGCTAAAGGCTTTCTCTCAATAGCAAGAGAGCTCACTCGTGGTGACCCCAGCTCCCCCAGGCCCCCAGCCACGGGGCTTGGGCTCTCCCTAGGTGGGGGACGCCCTGCTTTGCTTTTCATCCCCCCCACACACACACACCCCAGGGGCCACCCGCCAGTTACGGGGGACAGAGGGGAACTCTGCAGTACTATACTGAGGCGATATCCCCAGGTGGGACCCAGGCCCGCGCTGTGGCCCCAGGTGCTCTGTAGTCACATCAGCTACCCCGGGGCTGGGGGCCGGGGCTGCCTTCCTCAGGCATCCCAGCCCTCTCCCCCACCCACCCCCCAAGCTGCATCTTCCTCTCAAGACTGGCCTCCCCTCAGGGTTCGGAGGAAATCACATTCCAAGCAAGGTACTGGGCCAGAGGCCAGGCTCTCATTGGTTTCGGGCTGTGAGTACAGCAGTGAGGATGAAGGGCCGCTACGTGGAATGGAAAGACATAGAAGGAGGCGCCCTTAGGAATGAGCCCGGCCCCTCCCCTCTCTCCTCCCCGCGCCCCCGGCCCCCAGATCATGGTTTGCTCTTTCCAAGGAAAAGTCTCATGAAGTTAAGTCCTCCTGTGTCTTCTCCTCTGGCCCTGACCTTGACAGGGAGACACGCAGTTGTGACTACTGGACGCCCTGCTGCCTTCAGCTTGGGCTCTGACACCAGAATCACCAGCCTCTCCTCAGAGGACACCCAGTAGCGGAAAGCTTCTTCTGCCAGGAGCCAGCAGCCCTGGTGCAACAGGGTTTCCAGACTGAGGAGCCCACACCGCTGCCCAGGCAGCAATGTCACTGTCATTTGTGAACCAGCCAGCTGAGGCTCACCCTCTAACTCCCCTTTCTCGACCTTCTAGGGGAGAAAATCCAAGATTCTGACTCCAGGGGCCCCCAATCAGCGAGCTCAGTGGCCTCAGCTGGGCATCCTCACTTCTGAGAGCTCATGCTTCTTCCAAGACAAGGCTTTCACGGATCAGATCCATTCTCTGGCCCGACATGGTGGCCACTCTCCATTCAGTCTGGACACAGGGGAAGTGTGCCCCCACCCTGACACACCACTCCCCATCCCCCCACATGAGTTGGGAGGGAAAGCTGTGAGGCACAGGTGTAAAAGGATGAACTAGAGAAAGTGGAAGCCAACGGCCTTCCATTGAGTCTTGCTTAGGGTTCTGGGTGCAGGTGGTCCAGTCACAAAGGGAATGTATCCTCTTGTGGAGAAAAGAGTTGAATTCACAGAAACTCTCTGAGCCCAAGTTTCCTCAAGCGTAGAATGAGGACACCAGATTCCACAATCCCCAGGCACCCTTCTGTGGTAGACACAGTATTGCTTCCCCACAGAGATGTCCCTGTCCTATTCCCCAGAACCTGTGGTTACATTACGTTATATGGCAAGTTGGGGGGGATTAAAGCTGTGGATGGAATTTAGGCTGCTATTCAGGTAACCTAGACGTGGGCGGGGGGGGAGGTGATACTGAACGAGCCGGGTGAACCCAGGGTAATCTCAAGGACCCTTGTGAGGGAAAGAGGGAGATGGGAAGATCAGGGTCAGAGGGAGATTTGAAGATGCTGGCTTTGAAAATGGAGGAAGGGGCTATGAGCCAAAGGATACAGGTGGCCTCTAGAAATGGGAAAAGGCAAGAAGACAATGCTCTTCTAGAGCCTTCTGAAGGAACACAGCCTTACCAACACCTTGATTTTAGCCCAAGGGGACGCATTTTGAACATCATGACCTCCAGAACAGTAAGATAATTTGTGTTGTATTAACCCACTCCTCTTCTTGTAATTTGTTACAGTAGCAGTAGGAAACGAATTCACCCTCCACACCTAGCATCCGCACCACAATTTCCCGTCTGCTCCACCTTCTCCCCAGGGCTCCATCTCCTCTGTCTGCAAGTCACAGAGCCCCAGGTACCAGCACTGCTATGACTCAGAATCCCAATCCTGGTGCAACCTCATAGCTAGTATTTATGTGTTCTGAAGGAAAACAGGAATATAACGTCCTACACTTACTGAGGGTCTTGCTGTTTTTAAACCACTGTCATTCCAAAAAAAAAAAGTAGCAAAGTGTTCTTGTGTGCCAATTACTGAGCTGCTTCCTGCAGATGGAAAGTCAAATGGACATCATCCTTTCCCTCAAGTAATTCACTGTCTAGTTGGAAAAAGAAACAGAAGCATCTACCTCGAATCCTTGTTTCAGAAATTAAGAGTTGGACTAACCCAGTCTCCTTCAATGGAAACAGCAAACGGCAAGAAGAATGGTATGAATTGGCCACCTCTGCTCCAGACTCAGCCTGGGAGCCTAGCCGGGCATGTGTTTTTATGTGTGTGTGTTTTTTAAATCTAATGAATAATTCTGAGTCACAGCCAGGACACTGAACCATTGAAAGATCTTTCACGTCTTACTTTGTGTCAAATGTTGTTTATACTTCTCTTTTGTCAGAGGTGGGTGGAACGAACGTTCTAGTAATAGGGAGCAGTAGAGAAAAATCACTGCTTAAGAACAGAATTATGAACAATGCATCCTTTTCCTCCTGTCTCCTCTCCCCTTCCTGATTCTCAAAACATTTCAAACTCATGTATATTCTTTATGTAGATGGATAGGACCATCTCTAACTTGAGTCATTCCTTTTTGCGTGGTTGGTTTTCGGTTTGTTTGAACCTGAGCAAAATTGCTGTTAGGACCTGCAGACAAGTACATTGCACAGGAAACTTACCAACAAAGGAAACTTGACTAAATCCTTCCTCTTCTGTTGAATAGTGAGTGCTGAAATACACAAACCGGCAATTTATCAGGAGGAAAACTGGCAAACCTTTGAAATGGAATGTCTAAGAAACTATAATTTTCTTAATGGAGTCAAGGGTTGCCTGTTTTTACAATTAGATAGATATTTTCTGAACCCAGCCAGGTGAGACCATGCAGGTAGAGTTTTGAGTCAACTCAGCAAGGATCAGAGCTAACATTACAATCTGTCCATCAACAGAAGAGGCAGGGATTCTTCCTTGGCTGTCTCTTCAGCTTGAGTTTCTAAACCTACCCCCATGAAGGAGCATTGCCAAACCTATCCCAGCAAGAAAGAGCCCTGGTGGCTTCAAAGATTTTGATGGTGGAAACTTGTCCTGGTCTATCTGCAATGCAGAATGCCACATTCAGTGAGCTCAGCCCAGAGCCCACACCTTGAGCATCCGCCCAGAATTCTCATCCCAATTCTTTATACCTCTATTCTTCTCTCTTGGGTGGACTACATCTTGATCCCCAAGGGTGATGCCTTTGGGGCTTTGATGCAACTGAGGCATAATCAGACAGAAAGGACAGAGTGCAAGAGGCAAGGAGGCTTAGAGGAAACCTGCTTCCAGATGAACCAAGTCCCTCATAGACGCAAAGATTTGGGAGAGAGTTTGAAGAGCCAGTTGCCAATCACTGCCACTTACGAGGGGCCAGCAAAAAACACTTATAACAATCCTTGGAATTAAAACATCCTTGTTACTTCCAACTTTTCAGAGCATCTATTTTAAAGCTGAGAGTGAAAGGTGTTGGTGGCTATCCCGTTCATTGCACTATATGTCTCCACTTTTACCTTCCTCCCACTCCCTGCCAACATCTCTCTCACCAATGGTCCATCAGGAAGAGTGGGGGCAGGGAATCCACGCCCCGCCCCGAGGATCATTACAACTCTCCCCTGGAAGCCAGTGCCCCTTGTCCTCCAGCCTTGCGGATTCGCTTCTCCTGCAGCAGGTCTGTTTTTTCACTCTTCTTTTGCAAGACTACTGCCCTTGACTCTCGAGGCAGCAACCATTCTCTCCTTCCCCTCATTTCATCTCAGCACAGGACTCTTCATCTGCTCTAGACATAATGGGGCTGTAGGCATGGGGTGATTCAGTTACTGCATTGAAACATGACAGCTCAAATCACTTCAGGTCTAAACCAACCCCCTTGCATGCTCACAGGCCGGGTCCGCCATCATTTACCATGACGCCACATGATTCAATACACCATGTTCAAATCTAAGGACCCAAAGAAGTTCAAGACCCAGGCTCATCCCTGGGTAAGAGGTAGATTCCAGCAGGGGACAGCACCACTACAGACTGAGAAGAGGTGAAGAGCAGAGAGTCGAGTCAGTCTGTGAGCAGAGGTGAGCCCTTTGACCCTGGCTGGCTGGAAATGTCCTCATGAGAGAGGAAAGGTGGGATGCGACAAGGGTGTTTGAGAAGGAGAGCATCTAGGCAAGGGACAGAGGATTGGGCAGGAGACAAGGGCACTTCCAGCGTGTTCAGCCACATGGAAGATGTTCCCACTGTGATTGGAGGGTGTGAGCAGGAGAACTGGAGAAACGGAATCTGAAAAATATTGCTGTGACCTAACTGTGGTGAGTTTTCTAAGGCTGGGCTAGAGATAGGACTTTATTCTGTTGGCAGTGGGAAATCAGCAGAGGGTTTTAGAGCGAGAGTGAGGTGCTCCTGCTAAGCGTGGTTCAAGAAAAGCGGCTCTGACAAGGGATACAGGATGGATTGGTGGATGGAAGTGTCTGAAGGCAGACAGACTGCAGTGGGTTGAATGGTGTCCCCCCACAAAACTCACGTCCACCCAGAACCTCAAGATGTGACCTTATCTGGAAATAGGGTCTTTGCACATGTAGTTAGCTAAGGTGAGGTCATAACCAGATTAGGGTGGGCCCTAAATCCAATGACTAGTGCCCTTATAAGAAGAGGAGAGACAAAGACACATACAGAGATGAGAATTCCATGTGAAGACAAAGATGGAGATTGGAGAGGTGCGTCTACAAACCAGGGAGCACCAAGGATTGTCAGCCATCAAAGGAAGCCAGGAGAGAGGCAAGGAGCCCATTCTCCTTGAGAGCCTCTGCCAGGAGCCAACCCTGCTGACACTTTGATTTCTTACTTCTGACCCTCCAGAACTGTGAGACAATACACATCCGTTGTTTTAAGCCACTCAGTTTGTGGTAATTTGTTACAGCAGCCCTAGGAAACGAATGCAGAGACCAATAAAGAATCTACCTGGAGATCAGGCTCTGGAAATGATGGCTGAGACAAAAACAAGGCCTTGGGGGGAAACAAAACAATTTGCAAAGAATAATCAGTGAGAATTAATAACCCCAGAACTAGTGAGCTATAGCAACGAGATATGACTCCACATTCACGGGTGTGTGGGTGGGGACTCCCAGCGAGCTCTCGGGCCAGCGCTCTGGGATGTGAATTTCAGGGAAGTTTATAGTCCTTGAAGGTGCTTCTGGGGAACAGGGATTATACTTGGCCTCCCAAACTTGGAGTCAGATTGAAAGCCAATGCAGGGCGACCTCCAGCAACCATAACCCAAAGGCAAGTAACTACTACCTACTGTAAACCAAATTACCTTGTTTCCCTTTTTCTGTTTTTTGTTTGTTTGTTTTGGTTTTTTGTTTTTCAGGGGGAAAAAAACTAATAAACAGTCTACAGAACAGTCTAGTGTCTAGGGCGTGCAATAAAAGCCAAAGAGGAGCAGCTCCCCTAGCAGGGCGACGTACAGGAAAACTGTGGATGGCGTCCCAAAGGGAGGGTGGAGGCCGAGGGAATCCTGCCTCTCCCCACATCCAGGTTTACCTCCAGTTCCAACCTTGCAAGACCTAGGATTTATGAGTGGGGAGCAGCTTCCTTAGCTTTGCTCCGCCTCCCCTCTCAGCTGGGCTGGTGTAAGCCGTCTGGAGCCTCCCTTCGCCAATAAAAGCACTGGCTGTGCGCCTGGGGCAAAGTCTAGGGAGAGGTGGGTTTCGCTCAGCTCACCTAAGCGTGTTCACCCCCCTCCACACTGCTCTGGGAACCCGTCCCAGCACACCTGGAAGCTGTCACTGAAGAAGCCACAGGGTTGCCTCTTAACAGGGGCAAAGCAAGCAAAAATCCAGCGTGTGAACCAATTGCCCCTGGACCTCGCCTCGGTGGGCCCATGCTTCTCATGGCCTGGGGCCCTCCCTTCTGCCTAGGGGTTTCTGAAAATGTGAAAGGGTCTGTCCCTGGGGGCGGCCTTCACCAACAATGCAGCCGCCGGGACCCACCATGGCTTGCTCTCCTTTGCTCCTCGGCCAGGTGGGCTGCCCTCTCAACACTTAGTCCCCCATTGTTTCCCAAGGTGTCATTTGTCTCTCCTATAATGCAACCTGCAGTTAGGGCTGGAGGCACCCACGAGCACCTCTCCCCCACTAAGTTGGTGCAGTTGGAGGACGTGGCGCAGAGGGCCAGGCGGTATAGGAAGGCTGGCATGCTTCGTCGTGAGATTGCCAAGTGACATCAGTTTCCTGGGAGGTAAACTCTGCTTTTGAAAGGCTTTGTTTGTTTCTTTAATTGGCTCTACCTTCTAACCCAGAAATTCCACGTCTAGAAACTTGTTCTAAGACAATTAAGTATGTGTTCAAAGATTTCTCTGGAAGGATTTCCATCAGAGCCTTATGTATAATAGCAAACTGAAATTAAATAGCACCTAACTCTCCAAGACAGGAAGCTATTTCAATAAATTTAGGAACATGCCCACATGGGAATATTATCTCACCACCAAACTGGATGCTGTAAGGTCATATCATTTGCCTCCAGAAAGAACTGAGTGGCTGAGAAGCGGGCAATAAAAGGTAGCTTTCCACGGAATGCTCTTTTGTACCCGTTGCACTTTGAACCATTCCAATCATAGATAATTAGATAGGTAGATAACATTTTAAGGAATGTTTTGAATTATAGTAGCTCAGACAGAGACAGGTATTCAAGAAGTATTTAGTGAAAAGATACGTTACAAAATACTAAGGTTCTGTGTCATACCATTTCTACAAAAAAACAAAAAGTCTGGAAGGAAAATGACTCCAAAGTAACAGTATATATTTCTAATGGATGGAATTACAGGTGATTTTTATTTTCTTCTTACTTATGTTTATTTCTTAGCTTTTCTACAAGGAACTTGCAATCGTATTTGGCATGGGCGGGGGTGGGTGCAGGGGCAAGGAAGCAGTAAAAAGATATTTTTAATTTAAAAAAAAATGCTCCAGTGATGAGTCCTGCACTTCCTCTCCTTCCTGTCTTGGTCAAACTTTGAGAAAGAACACAGAGACACGCTGTCTCTACTTCCTCACCCCCCAAGCTACCCAACTCCACCCAAAATACAGCCTCCTGCATCCCTCCCTCCCTCCCTCCCTCCACACCTGCCTCATCCTGGAAAGGGTCTGGCAAATGCCCCACACCGGCTGCCAAACCCACTGGATGCCCTCCGCCCCCACTCCACCCCCTTACTGGCCTCTGTGCTGTATTTGTGTTCAGTGGATCTGACAAACATTAATTTAGTGCCCGTTGTGTGTCAGGCACCGGTAAGGGGATAGCAACCCTAAAGCTCAGGTCACTGCCTTCAAGGAATCCCTCCCCGGGCTGGTGGCAGAGGAGGAGGAGTGGCACGCGGGGAAAGTCCACTCACCGTGCTCTCTGGATTGTCCACCAAGCTCTTCCACACGGCCCCCTCGCCCCGCCCCCATCGGCCTGTCCCTTACACCTCTGTCCCCAGGAACCTCTGCTCGAGCGAGCACCGCTCTGCCTCACCCTCCCTGGGCTGCATCCCTCGTCGGCTTGTGTTACAGAAGCTGGTGTCCAACAGCGCCCCCTGGACTGAGGCGACAGAAAGACACGCTCCCTTCTGTTCCCTCCCCCCCCCCCCAGGCCACTAGAGACCTCATCATCCTCACCCCCACCTCCCAACTCTGCTCCGGTGACATCTACCCGGGACCACCCCTACACAAGCCATCACCCATCTCCTCCACTCAAGCCCTCGTCCCTGTTCCCCCTCACTGAGGGCTTCATCTGCTACTGGGTCCATTGCAGTGGCCTCTTGGCCTCACTTAGGTCTGTTCTTTGCAGACTGGAGGCCAAGTTCCATCCAGAAGGCCCTGTGGGACCCCTCGCAGCCCTGTTGCTCACCGGTTTCTACAGGATAACAGCTCTCCCCGGTTCCCCCTGCTCTACAGCCACCTCCCACTAGTTTCCTGGACACTAGTTCCCATCATGTCCCCACCCTTGGTCTGTCACACCTCTGTGCTTTTGCCCAAGCCAGGGTGTCCGCCCCGCCCACTGGTCCCTTGGGCCCTTAGACTCTCTCGCAAGTGCTTATGGCCTGGCTGAGTCCTGTCTTCATCAGGGTTCAGCTCGGCCTCCCTTCGCTCTGGAAACTTCTCGGGAACTCGGGCCCTGGGTGGGTGGCCCTCCTCTGTGTCCCTGTCTATCACAACCACAGCAGAGCGCTCATCCCATTATGTGGACGTGATTCACACTCCGGTGCTTTCCTCCCAAGTCAGCGGCCAGCTCCCCTGGGACAGTCACTGTGAATAATCCCTGTATCTTCAGCTCTTGGCACGATGCCTGGCCAATGCAGGCCTGTCCTGAAGTGAGCCATTGGCTGCTACCATCACAGAAGGAAACCAGCAGAAAGTTGGCCCTGGCCACAGAGCTTTTGCTTAGGTCCAAAAGCATCGCAGGCCCGAGTGGAAGCCACCTGTCAGAGATGCCTTTGTGCATGTTATGACCGACAGCCCGGACATCCCAGTGATGGGTCCCCACCTTGAGAAAGGGCACCGCGTCCTGGGCACCACCCTGGTGTGTCCCTTTGTTGCTCATCCCAACCTGGCAGGGAGACCCTCCCCACCCAGGGGCACAGAGTTGGTCTGAAGGCCTTTGTCCACCAGGAGAATGGGGCCCTGATCCCTCTGGCACGAGACACCCCCAAAGGTGCCCAAACCTCCCACGAGCAATGAAGGGGAATGGAGTTCCAAGAGGGCTCATTCACAAAGGGCCTCAAACCACAGGCAGTGAACCTGCTCTCCAAATGAAGGTCTACCAAGCCACTGTATTTGTACAAGTGTTAAAAGGCATTTACTTACTAAGCATTTCAATAAAATATACCTGCTACCATTTTCTGTACCCGTTTTTGGCATTTTTCTTTTTTCTTTTCAAATATTCAAGGCGCTCAATAAAGGAAAAGACTGGGGCCTCTTTCCACCTCCAAAATGCCCTCTCAGGGCTCACACAGTGGAGTCCAGGAGTGTCAAGGCAGGGGTGGCCTCTTCTCCAGCCCCTCCCAGTCCTCTCCCCCAAGGCCCTGCACACACTTGGTGACAACAGAGCACAGCAGCCCAGGGAGGCGGGGCCCCCAGAAGGGGAGTGGCAAGGAGTGGACACCTCCAACTCTGGGACATGCGGTCTCCTCTCCTTGTAGCTGTGAGAAGGGGAAAATCCAGCACACACATCTTCACACAGGGCCACCCCACCTTCTCTGTGGGCTGCATGCACTCATCACCCACCTAGAAAGGCACAAGAGCCGTGGCAAAACACAGGCACAGCCCAGGGGGCAGGAGTGGGGCCATATGAGGGGGCCACAGCCCCCCAGCCACAAACCTCTGTTGGACCAAGACTCCCACATCAAGTTTTTCTTCTGCTAAGGCAGGCAGAGCCCCTGGGAAATGATCAGGCAGTGACCAGAGGGGTCTCACGTGCAGCCATGACCGGCCTAGAACCCGTGCTGGGAATTAAGTTACTAAATGGATTCATCACACGTTCCCTGAGCATTTCCAGTGTGCTAGCTGCTGGGTCCCCGCACAAAGGTTTGGACCACGTCCCTGAGGCCTGATCATCTACCAGGCTGCAAAACCAGGCCACCAACCGACAGAACATTCCGATGGCAGTTGAAGTGGCAGTTGAAGGCAACCGGTTGAGTGAAGCCAGGGGCCAGCAGGACTCACAGTCCGGGGAGGGGCACAGAGTTGGGCAGCACACTTCAGGGTCTGCAGGGGAAAGCTGATGGGAAGGGGCGGGGAGGGTGTGGTCAGTGGAGATCGTGCTGGCTACAGGGAAGAAAGCGACAAGGTCCCGGAGGGCGGGGGCTCGGGCATTGCTATCAAGTGGCCTAAAGGCAGGCTCTGACAACTTCTGTGTGTCCATGCGGGGAGTCTGCCCCAAGGACACAAACTCAGGCCTTTGCCACAGTCATCGAGCTAGCTACCTGTCTCTTTCTTAGCTCCAAAGGCAGGAGTCCTGGCTGCTTCTGGTGCTGAACTCTAGGTGGGGATGGTGAATCTGACAAAGCGAGAGAGTGGCATGGACATATATACACTTCCAAACGTAAAATAGATAGCTAGTGGGAAGCAGCCGCATAGCACAGGGAGATCAGCTCGGTGCTTTGTGACCACCCTAGAGGGGTGGGATAGGGAGGGTGGGAGGGAGGGAGATGCAAGAGGGAAGGGATATGGGAACCTATGTATATGTATAACTGACTCACTTTGTTATAAAGCAGAAACTAACACAACATTATAAAGCAATTATACTCCACTAAAGATGTAAAAAAGATCAAGATCAAGCTCATGCCAGAGATACAACTACTTTAAGGAAAGAAATCAGCCACGGCAAGTTCAAAGGAGCTGGCCAGTGCCAAGGCTGAGCAGGGGAAATGGAGCAGAGACGTCTGGGAGTGGGCACCTTGCCGAGTGTCCATCAGATTGCGTCTGTGCTGAAGCCACACCGAACGCACAGTGTGCCGGCCTTTCTCGGTTCAAGGTGCCCTACCGCCATGGTAATGTTTTGCAGGCCCCCAGGCTAAAAGAAATACCTGATAGTTCTATTAATAGGCAGTTCGTTCCAAACAACTTAATCCCGTGGAGTCTGGCAGATGTCACTGTGTTCACTTTGAAAATTTTCAGATATTCGGTGGCACTCAGGAATTTGCTGCAGTGCCCTGGGGCATCTCAGTGCAGAATTGGGGAAACACAAAGACAAACGACTGAATAGGAGTCCTGGTTGAGTCCTTCAGTGCTTACTACCTATTATCAGAGTGAGAGATGGCAGGCATGCTGGTCTCAAATTTTTATGTTATATTTATTGCCAAGGCAGTTTCTGAGTGAGTTGTTTCATTTCCCCAGCCATCTAATACCAGTCTTCTTGGGAACCTTTGCCCGTAAGGAATAGTTTTGTTCACTTGAGTCCACACTGCCAAAGTTGAAGCATCTGGAAGGATGCTCCCAAGGGTCTCAAAGTTTCCCCACTAACATGGAAAGAAGTTGCACCTGAAAAACACACCCCATGTTAAAGCAACAATAGCAGTGAGATTCTATTCTGGACAGTCGCACACTTGGTCTCATCCTAGCTGTCACTGTCCTCTATTCCATGTCTATTCCATGTCTATTCCATGTCTCTGTTTCCATGCTTTCCCTGATCAGACGAGAGCCTTGTGGAGGGCAGAGGTCCTGGCCTCCATCGTCCTCTGATCTCTCCCCAGGGCACAGTGACAGCCAGCTACGGAATAATGAAAATGACAGTAATGGGGTAAATACTTCACAGGTGGCCTCTGCTCAGTAAGGAACACCAGTTGGATCCTTTCTGGTTATTCCCAAATGGGAGTAAACAGAAATTCCAATCGGTAGAGAAACAGGCCTGGGAAGTAGCTTAGACTAGACCCAACACCTGAATCCATCCCTTCTCTTTGTCAAGTTAATTTCTCTATCCTCTTCATGGTTTATTGAAAGCCAGGGAGATGGGGAGCCCTGGAAAGGGCGGTGGGGGGGGGACGTGAGGGAGCAAGGGATGGGGGAGGGAAGTGAGGGGGAGTAACGGGGTTTTGAAAGAAGAAAAACAATGCACACGTTATCGAAGCTCTGAAAGTCGGAGCTTCCATTTAACTCTGGAATCTCAATTTCAGCTATTTCTTCGTGCTGCCTACATCCCGAGCACCAACACCTTTCCTAGTTTCCACAGTGACTAACAAGCACACATTTTGAAATCTTTGGTGGAATTGTTCTAACTAAATTAAGCATGTAGAATATATTTAAAGCAATGGGCTAGATACTGTATCATTTTTTTTTCCTTAGTGAAATGTGCCATCTCTCCATGTAAAGGTCCCACCACCCTGATTCAGGGGTGCTTCACACAGTGCATCCTCCCAGGTGAACGCTGTCTCCACCAGAAACCAGGCAGGAGTATCGTGTGTGCGTGCACACGCACATTTATATTCTTTCTCCTCCCTCTCAGCATTCTGGATGCTATTCTCTAAACCTCTGTCATTTGTGAAGCATTCCCACCATGAATGATCAAAGGCCTGCACTCTTTTCTCTTTCTCTACTGCAGCTTGCAGCTAGCCGAAACGATGGCTTTGAGTGAAGAATCAGGCAGGGCCTGACCCCTCCTCAGACCCCTGTGCTTTCTGTAATGGTCTCCCATGGGGCCCTTTGAAACTGATCTGCCAGGAAGAAGGCCCCCATCCCTGGCACATCCAACTCTTCCAGCGGTTCTTGGATTTCATGCTTTTAGCAAAGCATGCTAAAAACTTGAGCGTGCGTGTTCTCGCCCATCCCCTAAGCTCAAATATCATGTCCCAGAAGGCCACTGACACTCCCTGACAAATTCCTGGTTTCCCATTCTGCCTTGCCATCCTCCAGGTCTTCCAAGTTCTGCTGGGCTCTCTTTCCAGTCTATGTCTCAGAAGCGAACGTGAGCCCCAAACCGATAAAGAGCGGAGGCATTTAAACAGCTAAAGGTGCAATTAGAGTCCTATAGAGGAGGTTTCTCATCACAGCCCTTCCCATCCGGGGCCCCCAGCATGTCCTCTCACCAAGGAGAGATGGGGCCCCACCGGTTGGTCTTAACCCAGGTCTCTGGGTCCATGAGGCCAAAAGAGGCCCCAAGCTTCAGGCCTGGTCTCTCTCTGCTACTCCAGGCCCAGCTGGTCCCAGCAGGGATGTTCTAGTCTAGACCAATGTTCAATTTGCTTTGACCCCTAAAACCACACTAACAAATAAGTATGATTTTTCATCACCACCCAGTACGGATATCTAGATATCATAGAGGTATAAGCATGGTTATAGGTATGGAGACATGTACATACATCAGAAAAAAAAAAAAAACATTGAAAAAAAAAACACCCTTTCTATATGCGATACACTGAGGCTTTTGTTTTTAATCTGTTGTTGTAAAGTGCTGGCTGTAAACCACTAAATTGATTTCACAACCCATTAATGGTTTACAACCGGCAGTATGAAAAACACTGCAGTGTGAAATAGGAGGTATGTCTAATTCAGCCTTGCACCCCAGCAAGCAGCCTCTTATTCTTGAGGGATACCGAGGAAATCTCCAAATTTGAACAGATCCCAGAACAACCCTCTGCACTGGCCACGTCCCCCTGGGGAGGCTGCAGGAGGCCGGCTGCTGCACTGCCTTTTCGGGCGTCTCCACTCCCAGCAAAGTCTCCTGGAGGCCAGGCTGGGTGTGGGCAGGGCTCAGCCACATCCCTCCCCATGGCTGTCTTCCCTGAGCCTCCCTACCCTCCTTCCCTCTCCCCATCATTTATAAGACTGTGGGGTGAACTGCGTCTGAGCCCAGGGTTCCCGCAGCTCTGGTGGGAGGGGAACGAACAGGGAGAGGTGGGCGCGAGGGGAAGGAAGGACAGGTCAGGTCCTGCTCCTGGGGGCAGGGGGGCGACGGGCACTGTCCCCCTCCCCAACATCCCCAGGACAACAGTCGGTTGGCATCACAGCCCAAGCAGGCCTGGGCACCAGCCTCTGCCCACCTTCCCCCTGCCAGGTGGAGGACCCCATCTTTCAGATCTCAACCCGTTTCTCCACCCAGAAAACCCATTCCGTAACAGAGACCATCCCTGACCTCAGAATCCAGTGGAGGGCGGGTTGTTACCCATGTCCCGAATGGCCAGGGTTTAGGGAAACCTGAGATGATGTTCTGCTCCAGCTTAAAGAGGGTGAGACCCTGGGAATCACTTGACAGAGGATTTTAGTTCTGACAGAAGAAATCTGCAGTCTTCTGGCCCCTCCCCCGTGGCCACCACCCGCCATCCCCGCTCTCTGTGGGCGGAGTGGGGGCAGGCAAGGGGCCTTTGCCACCCCAGCCAGGAGCTCCTCTGCCGGCAGCCCACATCTGCACTCACGTTCTTTTCTCCATCCCTCACTTGGGGGTGAAGGTCGCTGTGTGTCTGAGACATTCACTTCCCTGAAACGGGGGGTCCTTGTTATGTCCATGACGTGACTTCCAGCCCCAGCAGCCACCCTGCTGACCCACAGCCAGGTTGTCTGTCGCAGCCCCTGGCACGTCTGGGGAGTCAGGGTGGGTGCAGCAAACACTGGGCACAGTGACAGCAATTTCCGCTCACAGCGCCGGGCGCTGGGGCAGTGCTGGTATTCCCTGTCGATGGGTACAGAGAGTTTCCACTTCTCCCTCGAGAGCAAAAGCAGCCACGTCTAGACTCTTCTTTCCTCTCTCCCTTTCTTTCTGCTCACTTCATCTCAGCCCAAGTTTCTTCCAGGCCAACCTTGACCTTAGTATTGAGTTGATGGCTGCCTCTCTACCACTGAAGACTGCAATTCCCCTAGACCTGGCCCTAGGGGGTCCTGGGAACATCTTAAACCCACCAGCCGGCAGGGCGAGCGAGCAAGGTCTTCTGGCCCTTTGTTCAAGGCTGAGGCTTCAGAGAGCCACAAAACACAATCCACGCCCTCGAGGAACTTACAGTGTCTTTGGAGAGATGGGCAACCAGGCAATACAGGCAGCCATAGGAGGCAGCAGACAGGAACTCATCAGTTTGTACGACTCCTGAAGAGTGCAGGGCAACCACGGAGCGGGGCTGCAAGCTGGAATCTGAGCAGAAATCAAGGCCCGTAATGGCGAGAGGAGTCGGGGGTGTAAGCCAAGTGCTCAGGAACAACTGGGGAAACGTCTGGGCAGGGATGGAAGGTGTCTGCAGGAGAAGAGTGAGGGCCACGGAGGGTCCAGACTCTCACCCCAAGTGAGACTTTGGACGTTCATCTGTGGGTGATGGGAAGATGTTGAAGGTTTTTGTGAGCTGGGAAGAAACAGCTGGTTAGCGGTGTCAGGGGAGAATCACTTGTTAGCGGTGTCTGGAAAGGACTGGAAGAGTTGAGCCTGGAGACTGGGAGACCAGTAGGGAAGCAGTGTAGAATTTCCATGACTGGCAGCCAAGCTCTGGAGTCATCTGGAGACGGGGTGTGCCTGAGCGGGCGGGCGTCGCAGTGAAAGGGCTGGGGAGTGGGAATCGACACCATCTGCTAACTGATTGCGTTGGGGTCAAAGGTGATGTCCGGTTTGGGAGAACTGGATGCCATTACCCAAGGAGGGATCAGCCGTCCCTGGAGAGCATAGTCCAAACAGTTTCTTTGCAGGAGTGCTGGGCAGCGGGGTTATATGGAAATGCTACACCCTTGATGCGGTATTACAGAAATCCCACCAGGTGGACGAGGCAGACTAAAGTACTCATTTTCTCCCTCTGGACTCTCTCCCACCACCCCGTCCCTTCAGACATTAGAGAACGTTGCCCGTGGACCTGGGTGTAATTCTGCCTTGAGCAAGACTGGCCTTTCTTAGCTGATAGATTTGCAACCAACTGCCCTACCTACCAGGCGGCCCAAGCAGAGGTCGAGCCACACCCCTGGCACAGCAGGTCCTGGCAGCTCATAAAGGACAGGCAGGGTGCTGCCTGGAGCACCCCTGGGCCCCTCAACTGACTTGTCACTGGGGGACAGTAGTGCCACTTGTGTTTCTATTGGCCCAGTGGAGTGCAAATATGTGATCCATCCCATTTCTTAATCCGTGTAACGGAAAAAAAATGCAAATGAATCCATCCAGAAGAATATTTACGACTGGATCAAGTCTTTTTTTCAACCACTGCAGCTTTCTGAAGATAGACCTTTAAACCCCAGCCATGTCACGACCTCAGCTCCTAACATTGGGCTGAATGAATTTCTTCTGTAACTCTCTTAGCTGACATCTGGGCCACCCAGGGAGTATGCCACATGCTGCATCTGACTGGACCCCAGCCCACCCCCTAGCCTCCCAAGCCCCGCATTCCTCCCTCTGATGAAAGCCTGCTGGTGCCAACACTGAGCTCTCGTTTCCCTACAACTTGCCCCACCCCATGGGTCTACACTTAATAAAGGGATCTGCTCAGCCCACAAAGGCTAGTGATAGAAGCTAAAGAAATTCCACGCACCCTCAGCTGCTGGCAAATACAAGTTCTAGAGGGAGCCGTCCTTGTTCAGGAACAAGTCAACCTGGGGGGCAGAGGGGGGAATTGTGTAGCACAGGGAGAGGGAAATCCTACTCCGAGGGCTTAAAAGAGTGAAAGACTCCTGACGTTATCCTCATGCAGGAAAACGTTCCTAAGAATATGAAATGTAAACGGGCAGGGCTTTTTTGATCTGCTTTGTAGGCTGGAGTGTCCCCCGAGCTCAAAATAGGGCTTGACACACAGTAGGTGCTCAGTAAATCGTTGTGAAATGAATGAATGAATGAATGAATGAATCAAGTCCTGTGCAGTTACGAAGTTGAGAAGGGTCCCTGACAGCCGAGCTGCCAAAGGCACGGTTACCAGATAGGCCAGTTACCTAAGGGCATCCTTCTCCCTAGAGGCTATGGGAGAACCAGGGGAGACAGGAGGACCTCCACCTTGGCTTTGCAAGCTCAGAAGCCTGGTTTTCCTTGGCATCCAAAACTGATCAACTCCAAGGCCAAGGTAATCATTAAGAAAAAGAGAAAGACTCCATCCCAGGGACCATCAGCATGGGCTGTAGGCATACCTCCCTGGTATCTTCACCCTCCTCTCTGATCTTCTGAGGTCTGCAAACTCCTCCAACAATCCCAACTCCTCTCTCCTCCTGGGGTGTCTCCAGGACACACGTGGAGTTGACAATCTGGGACATATGGAATCAGGACAAGGCACATTAACAGGGGTGCCTGGCTGAGACTCATGTTATCTGTGGCCTTTTGACTTCCATGAGTTCTACAAACTCTGTAGAAAAAATAAAAGCAATGGTATATAATATACCAAAAACTTTTGCCCCGAGATCCCATTTTCAGGAATCTATCCTGAGAAATGATAAGAGAAGGCAATCATAAGATGCTCATAAAAGGTTTTTCAAAGCATTAATTATAACAGCGAAAACTTGGAAGCCACATAAAGGTCCCAGGATAGGAGGTTCAGATAAATGACAGCACGATCCTCAGGAAACCCATCTATGCCTTCAGCTACGCTGTAGGACTAAGAGGTGGCAGGAGCCTCAAATTCAACCAAATCAACCCTACAAAGGACTCTGTAAATTTGCAGGAAATGTTCTTGTGGAGAAGACTTACATTGCAGAGTGTGCAGCATTTGACTCAAAAGAGAAAAAATGCCTGTCTTCGGCTTTTGTCCCAGAGTCTCCTGGGCTCACCTCCAGCCTCCCGAGCGCCCGGCCACCAGCTGGGACGGATGCCACTCTAAGATTTCCCCTTGGACAATCTGGCCTGTGGTACCAGGTGGGCCCTTCAGGGGCATCTGGTCTCCTCATGGGCGAGACTGTCTCTTCCTGAGTTGGAGCTTTTTACCTGTAGGTTGCTGAGAAGGGAAGGAAACTCTGTAGTACCTTTTAAAGTTTTTTTCCCGCTCACCAGTAAGAGCCAAATATCCATGTGGGTAGACAACCAACCCTCCTCTCAGACTAGCTGACCCTTCCTCAGACATCAGGGCCATCTTCCCAGGTACCCAAGATCTTGGAAACTCTGATCCTCCAAACAGGGTGGTTCTCTTGGGCATGGGAAGGAAACTGTCACCCCACCACATCCCTGCTCTCTTCAAGGACATGAGTACATCCTCATCCTTGCTTTCTGGCCTCCAGTATCTGGGACGAGTTGGCACAGGTGACCCTCGGGCCAGAACATCCAGGAGGCATAACAGTAACTAGGGCTCTTGCAGGAGAGGGGGCAGGTCCGGGACGATGCTGGGCCTGTGGCCTAAACCTCCAGGGCCAGAATTCAGAAAGCCATGAGTGGTGGCAAAGCAGGGTGCAGGTAAAAGGCAACCTACAGTCTTGCTCTTCAAGTTGCGGCCTCTCCTGGGAGCTTGTTGGAAATGCAGAGTCTCAGGCCACAGGCCTGCTGACTCTTTCTGGGCTCCTGTGGTGAGCTCGCGTGCATCTTCACATTGCCTTGGCCTCCGTGGACCTCACAGTGGGGCCCACTGGGACCCGTGCCCCTCCTCCTGCCCCCAGTTGGGCGTACCCTGGCGGGGCTTCCAGACCAGGAAACATGCAGCTGAAGCCCCAGCAGGAGCAGCGCCAGTTGTTTATGGCCAACATTCTGGGGTTGCCACTCTCGTCCCCCTTGGTGAAGTTCAAGGCTTTCAGACTCCATAGTCACTGAGCCTACTGCTTTTGGGAAACACCTGACGGTGGTTTCCCCCAGTGGCACGGCACTGTGGATCTCAGGTTTTTTTATAGGTGGGTCCAAATCCACTCTCTGCCCTGCGGGCAGTCACCACACCCTCTCCAGTCTGGACGTGGGGGTGGGGTGCCCCCAACACACCCCTCAGCATCCCACCACCACCCCCGCCAGGTGGGGCGGGAAAGCCATGAGGCACAGGTGTAGAAGGGAGAACCGGAGGAAGAGGAAGACAGCGGCCTCCGCCTGAGTGTTGCTTAGGGTTCTGGCTACAGACGCTCCAGGCTCAGAGGGAATTTACCCTCCTGTGGAGAAAACAGTTGGGAGTTCCCATAAACTCTGGGAGCCCAAGTTTCCTCAAGCGTAGAATGACGATGCTGGACTCCATGACCCCCCAGTGCCCTTCCAGCCTGCACACCCACCCTACACATCCCAGCATCCTCCTGCTTGCCAACAGTGCTCCATGCTGGGGTGCGGGCTTTTGGTTGGCTCTTTCCAGGCCCTAGGACCTCATCCCAAGGATGATCATTAATACCGCAGGGGTAAGATGCAAAAGCTTTGAACATAAAAGTCTGATATAGAACTTAGTGCCTGACCAAGGCAGCATCCCAAGTCAGTGGTGTGGGGACAATCGGATAGACACCTGAGAACAACCAAAATTGAATCCAACCTCACACGACGGCCGCTTCAAGGACAGGACTCGGGGAGACCAGTGCTTCTGGACCGTCTCTGCACATCAGGACCACTGGGGACTCATGCTGAGCCGATGCTCACAGCGGTTCTGGGAAGCCTGGTGGGGCTCTGATGGGTCTGCCGCGGGGTCAGGAGCCCCAGCGTACTCTGCCCTCCCTGGACAGGCTCCACACGGGCAGCAGCTGCCCTTTGTGGGCTCCACTCAGTGACACAAGGACAGTCACTGAGCTGCTCAGCCAGGGTGGGGACACCTGAGGGTCAGAACTGCACACAGCTGGGTGGTGACGGCCGGGCCGGGCCGCGAGCAGAGATGATGCTGGACCATGGTGAGCCGAGCTCTGCGCTCAGGCAGACTTCATCCTTCCCCAGGCTTCAGGCTGAAATATAGAAAGGGGTCTAAAGAGGAGGAAAGGGAAGGAGGAAAAGAAACTAGCTATCATCTGAGCTCTCCTTGGGGTCCAGTTCAGACCCCAGGGACCTCACTCCTTGTACTTGGCATGGGGCCCCTCTTGTTCTTTGCTTTTGCCAGTAGAAATCAGAGATGGGGTCCCTCAGTGGTGCAATTCTACAGAATACAATGCTAAGGCTCTTTTTAAAACTGTTTTAAATATTTGTGGACACCAGGAAATACTCATAATGGTTAAGTGAAAACATCAGGTTGTATGACCCAAATGTGTAGAGAAAAACATGAAAAGGCACTCACACAGAAGTCCAGAGGCCACTCGTAGTGTAAAGCAGAGCTGGCCCCTCCCTTGTCAAGGCTTCTGAGGCCCTCGCATCCCTGTCACAGCCCGTTATGCTCTGTCACGTGTCTGGTCTTCTCCCGAGACTCAACTTCTCGAGCCTTCCAATTACCACAGAGCCCAGCATAAGTGGGCATTCAATAAATGTTTGCAAATGATAAATACAGATAAATGATGGAAGGAAGGGAGGAAGGAAGGAAGGGAAGGAAGGAAGGAGGAAGGAAGGGAGGGAGGGAGGGAGGAAGGAAGGAAGGAAGGGGGGGAACATCAAAATGCTGTTAAGGGTATTATTATCTGGATAACTTGTTTTATCTTCTTTATAATTAACTATCTGTCTTCCAAAATGTCACCCATGAAAACATCACTTTTATAATAAATCCATTTTTAATCAAAATTCTGCTACTTAAATCAGTCTGAAATGTTTTCTTATAACTTCCAGTCCTATTTTTAAGTGAATCCAGAAGACATCGACTAGATCATGTCTCTATAATGGTCACACCTTCCAGAGCCAATACTGGACACGTGATCTGACAAGTCCCCAAATGCTCGCAAAAGAACGGGAACCGGGTCTTTGGAATCGGGGTGCCCCCAGCTAAGGAACATCTAATCTTTCACCGAGGGAGGAAGGCAGTAACGCTGGGGGTGTAGGATCCATTTGGACAGCGTTGTCCCTTTGGACCCCAAAGTTGGCCCCTCTGAAGTGCCCATGAAAAGAACAAAAAGAAGGAAGCATTAGAGAAAGGAAGTCATCCCACCCAGGTCCGATATTCCTTCCAGCCCAACTTTGCTTCCCCGAGACCCAACTCACTCTGCTTTTAAGAAACGGAACTTGTCTTCGCAGAGGAGGAGCTGGATTATGCAGGTAAAGGAAGGTCTCCTGCAGCCTCCTGTCCCCATCCCACCCTCCTTTCTCCCCTCTGCCTGGGACCCCACTCTCCCCAGCACCGGTCACCACAAGTGCCTTGCCCACAACAGGGGACCTCTAGCCCCCCTACCACCACCAGCTCTCTCTGCACCTCTGGAATCCCACAGAACTTTATCACTCTGGCAGGACTTAGAGGCAGAGGGGCCTGAGTGGGACCTGGCCCCTGAGCTCGATCCGAGCCCCAGCACTGAGGCACCCAGGGCTTCAGACCCAGGCCGGCCCCAGGCCCAGTACCTCCTCCTGGGCACCCTCTCTGCCCTCCTCTGAGCCTCGGGCCCACATCCCTCATCAAAGGAAGGCACCTTGCTGGCCTCCATCTCAGAAAACCTCCAAACTGATGCATACACAGTTCACACCAGAAGGGTTTTTTTATTTAAGAGCCTCTAGTGCCAAAGCTGTGGCATCTGCAAGGTCATTCTTGGTGGCCACCTCTGCCAGGCCCTGTGATGAGCACCTGGCAGACAGAGGCCGGCGTTCATGCATCAGGCAGAAGAATCCAGCTTCTCCGCAGATGGTTCAGACGCGGTTGTCGGAAAGGCAAGTGTGAGCCACGGTTCCAGTTCAAAGGTCCGGACAGCGCACAGCTGCTAGGCGGCCCATCCCGTTTAGTCACCACCCTGGCCCATGAGGACACGGTGGAGGGTACAGATAAAGCACGCCCACCCCTCTGGCAAACAGGGCGGAGAAAGGGAGAAGGAAAGTCAACAAAAGAAGCAAAATCACGGGAGGGAGCCGAGGACCAGCAGGACTCTGTCCTCAGAGTGGCCGCCCCTCTCTTCTGCAGAGGCCAAAGTGCCACCCTGATGGCCTTGGGAACGAGGGGACCCCAAAGCAGGGCAGCCCCTTCCCAGGAAACTGAAAAATCTGAAAATAGGGTCGAATAGGGAAAGGCCAGAGTTTTCATCCCAAGCAGTGGAGCAGACAATAAACAGGCACATTTGCAAACCCTGCAGAATGCCAGAAAAGAGGAGATAAAAAAAATTACAAAACACCTTGCCAGAGAGAACTGAGTAGCCCGCCCCCAAAGGCACTGCTAGGAGACTTTAGCAGAAGGATATCCGTTGCAGCAAATAACCCTGGGGAAACAGTGAAATGGGAGGCCTCTATCATCCTGAGAAGTCAGCCCGAGGCCCTGCTTCCAGCAAGTGGCACTCGAGCTGCAAGATAAGCCACCACCCAACCCCACCTGTGTGAGGGGCCTTCCTGCAGTAACCTCCTGGGTCCAGGTGGGTTCCTAGGCCAGTCTGGCCTGGACCAACTGCAAACGTAGTCCCTGGCAGTGGGCTTTTTTCAGCCAACCAAATCACCATTCATTTAAATTATCACAGTGATTTTTTTAAAATTCCATTTCTAAGACCAACAATGTAGAACGGTGATAGGGCAGAGAAACACACAATGGATGTTACTAAGCAAAGGCTGCCAAACACTTTCTTTTCTCTTTAGAGATGGAGAAATTATCTCACATGTACATACACACACACACATGCACACACACACACACACACACATGCACACACACAGGTCTAGGTTTCTCCCTGATATTCAGAATTCTTTGTGAGCTAGCCATGCCTAATTCTGCTGAACCCTTTCGAAAAAGGAAAAGAAAAGGAGCCACAGGACGTGTTTACATCTGCTACAAGCTGAGCAGCTCTGAGCCCTTGCACTCTGAACTTTCACGCAGCCACCACCAACGAAAGGCCAGAACTCGACCAAGCCCAGAAAGACCACAAAGGGTCAGACATCTAAAAGTTCGTAGATCCAGGAGAGCAGACTGTCAGAAACCCTAAATATGTCGCTGAATATATAGGCTTTTCTTAGGTTCTTGATAACTTCTGATCTCTTTTACTTTTGTCGGCAGTTGCTTTAAAATTATTTTTTAAATCAGCACGTTTCCCCTTGCCCCTTAGCAAGGCAAAAGCCCTCTTGAGGAGGGAATAAAGGGTGACATTTTAAAGGAGCGTCCAGAGGGTGGTGTCTCCTGCAGTGACATTCGGAGCCAACGTTCTACACACAACTGTGCCAGAGTTTCATAAATAATGTTTGTTTTGGTTTCAACACCTCGGACAGGACAGCTTCCAGATACTTCACACCCCCCAGCTTCAGCCGACCAGCCACAGGATGCCAACACGCTGGAGAACAGGTTTTACCTAAAAGAAGAAGAACAAGTCAGTGGCCTCTTGCAGAGCCGCACACCCATTGTGACCCCTCCCTAACCACGACCATCCTCCAGGCCACGCCGCCGTCCTAGCAGGGCAGTTGACACCCCTCCCCGTGCCCCTCCAGCAGCGCCTCCATCTCTCTCACCCCCATCTCTATTCCTGCCACACAAGCTGCCTTTTCAGCCCTTGAAAACGCCACCCTCCTCAACCCCAGGACCTTTGAACGTGCTACCTGGAACGCACACCCACTCCTCCAGGTAACGCCTTCCCTTCCCTCAGCTCCCAGCTCAGGATGCTTTTCTAGGTCCCCACACAGACCCCTAGTACACCACCTCTCTTATCCTTGTAATCCTCCTTCCTAGCACTTCTGTGGGTGTTTACACCGGGGCTCGGCAAACCTTCCCTGTAGAAGTCCAGAGAGTACTAAATATTTTTGACTTTGCAGGTCCTCTAGTTTTTGTGGCAACTGCTCAGCCCTGCTGCTGGAAATGCTTGGCATGGCTGTGTTCCAATAAAAGCTTATTTGTGGACACTGAGGTTTGAATTGCATTTAATTTTTACATGTTATTCTTCTTTCGATTCTTTTGCAACCATCAAAAATGTAAAAATCATTCTTGGCTCAGGAGCCGTACAAAAATAGGCAGTGGGCTGATCTGGCCCAGGGCCCTTAGCCTGCTGGCCCCTGGTTTATGGTTTATGTAATTATCTCATTCGTGTCTGTCTCTTGCTTAGACTGGGAGCTCCCTGCAGGTGAGACCCTTGTTGGAGATTGTTCACGTTTAAACCCCAGCACCAAGCACAGTGTCAGACAATTGTAGGGAGTGCAAGAAATATTTGTACAATGAATGAAAGTTGAAAAACTAAATCTATTTAAGACATCAGCCAAAGGGACTTAGAAAAGGAGGGAAAATCTGAGAGGTCCCCAGCATCTATTAATCTTTGAACATGGGCATTACATAATCACATGGAAAAACAGTGGGGACTTAATAGAACTTATAAAATAATAAACTGCTTTTCACAACGTTATATGATCCCACATATAAATATCAGGTAACTAATTACTGAAAGATATGGACATCCTATTTTTAGGAAATACACACTTAAGTACTGGGGGGAAAGGGACATGAGAGACGTAACACGTTCAGAAAATGATTCAGAAAAAAAAAATCTGGGGCTTCCCTGGTGGCGCAGTGGTTGAGAGTCCGCCTGCCGATGCAGGGCACGTGGGTTCGTGCCCCGGTCCGGGAAGATCCCACATGCCGCGGAGCGGCTGGGCCCGTGAGCCATGGCCGCTGAGCCTGCGTGTCCGGAGCCTGTGCTCCGCAACAGGAGAGGCCACAACAGTGAGAGGCCTGCGTACCGCAGGAAAAAAAAAAAAAACATCTGAACCCACACACAGAGCCATCATAAGGCAAATGAGGCGAAATTCTAAAATAGGAAAATCTAGGTAAAGGGTATCCGGGTGTTCTCTCTACTGTTTTTGTTTTGCAACTTTTAAGTTTGAAATTATTTCCAAATTAAAAAAAAAATAGACATGGGTATCCTCGTATTGACCACTAGGGTCTCCTGTTCAACAGATTAGAGGAAGAAAAAGATAAATCCCCACAGCCATGTCCACGCTGTGAAGCCTGGCTTTCTTGCTTCACCCACATGCCCCCTCCTCTGGGCTAGGAAGAGGGGGGCTCACCCCCGCTTACTGACATCCACGGAGCCCAGACACCCCCACTCTACAGATGCAGCCTGAGGACCTCAAATGTTAAGACTCCCAGCGGCCTTGACCCCACAGTCAGGCCTTCCCCTGCATCCTGCTGCAAGTTCAATGTTGAGCATGAGGGGTCAGGGCCAGGGGACTGGAGACGGAGCAGCAAAGCTTTCCAAAACCAAGAATCGGACCAGAGTAAAGGGACCCGATTCCCAAGAGCTACCCAGAGCAGGTGTGCATATGAACAAAAGCAGACTACCATGAGCCTGCTGAATCTGGAAAAAGCAGACCGTCAGAATTCGCAGAGATGTGGACTTTATATACCGCCAACGCACTGAAAATTCACCTTCGCAGGTGTCCCAAGATTGCTATTTTGTGGAACTGCATCTTCCGGATGCCCCAAGGGCACACCCCGGGATGCTATGCCAGCTTCCCTGCCTGCACCCCATCCCCGTGTGCAGCTGTTGACTCCTTGTGTTTACAGGAATAAACGCGAGCACGCGCGCGCGCATGCACACGCACACACGTACACGCACACACACACACACACAGCGGGTAGAGACGGAGCAGTAGGGGAGCCCACCACGAACCATCAGGCACATCTGCTTCCGCGGGCTCCCTCCTCAGCAGAACTGAATCTCCAGGGCTGCTCCTGGAAAAAGAAAACAGACGCGCTCGCCTGCCCCCCGGGGAGCAGCTTCCCTGGGCGGGCGCCAGCACCTCGGAGGTCACCAGCTCTGGATCTCAGGTCTGAGCAGTGTGGCTTGGCTGCCTTTTCAGACTCTCTGGTGTGACTGTGACTCGGGAAGCTCTGGGGAAAACGGACAGGAGGACTGGGGTGAGGAGGAAGGTTGTAAAGTCCCGGCCCTCTTCTTTTCATCCTGCTGTGCCCCGGAGGCCATGAAGCTTTGAGGCTCTCCCCTGGGGAGGGTCCTGGGGGGACAGGCTCACAGCTGCGGCTCGCCCGGGTCGCCCTACACCCGCTCAGACTCGCACCTGTCCACAGGCTATCACTTCTTCCTCGAATGCCCTCACTCCTCCCTGCCCGTCACTCTGCTCCAGGCTCGCTCCCTGGTCCTTCCAAACCCCCTGTAAGCTTCATCTCCTCTGGGAGGCGGTGCCAGGGAGATGTGCCCCTGCTGGCTGCCCACAGCACCCTGTTCTTTCCTGCCTGTGGCGTTTACCAGGCCCTCTTATAAGAGTCCATGTTCCTGGACCCCCCACCTCAGCACAAGCTCCCGGAAGGCAGGGCCAGGCTTACCCGTCCTGCACTTGCAGTGAGCTGGGCGCACGTAGAAGATGACAAGCAGAGATTTCTAAGAGGGCTCTCTGGGCCCTTTCCCTCCTCTAGAACAGCCAAACTGCTATTGACATCCCTGCTTTGTCACTAAGATGAACCAGAAAGGTGGTCCATGCAGACCCCGCTCCCACACTCCCTGGAAACTCCAGGTGAAGTAAAGGCACGTTTAGGTGCCATGACCCATGCTTATTCCCTTCTGATTTGCAACCATCCCGTACAGCGACGCTGGGTTACAGCCATCCCAGAGAAGGAGAGGGACATGCCCCAACCTGTCCCTGTCCCATGTTTTACAAGAAGTTTGTCTGTTGGCAGAAAAAGCTCTCCACACGGGAGCACCTGTCTCAGCACCTGTCCTGCACAGTGGCAGCTGACCCCTCGGTGCAGCAGACAAGGACACCTCAGGAAGATGGCACAGCAGCCACGGAATGGAGAAGCCGAGGGAGGAAGCCGGGCCACGTGTGTGAGTTCTCCTGAGACAGACAGACGTGAGGACCACACCACCAGGTGCCGGGGGGCCCTCGGCAGTCTTCCCACTTTCATCCCAGGACATCGAACACAAAAAAGCACGACTGAATAACATGGCTAGCTTTTCCAAATCACTGCTAGTTAGGATTATTTGTGTGTTTTCCTTTTTTTCCCCCTTTTCTTTGCCTGATCCTTACACAGCACTATAAACTGTGTGTCCACGTAGGCAGGAAACTAAGTCAGATTCACTTAAACATGGATGGACCTAGAGCTTATCATACTAAGTGAAGTAAGTCGGAAAGAGAAAGACAAATACCGTGTGATATCACTTACATGTGGAATCTAAAAAATGATGCAAATGAATTTATTTACAAAACAGAAATAGACCCACAGACATAGAAAACAAACTTATGGTTACCAAAGGGGAAAGGGGGGAGGGATAAATTAGGAGTTTGGGATTAACATATACACACTACTATATATCAATATAAAATAGTTAGCCAACAAGGACCTACTGTATAGCACAGGGAACTATACTCAATATTTTGTAATAACCTATAAGGGAAAAGAATCTGAAAAAGAACAGATATATATATATGTGTGTGTGTGTGTGTGTGTGTGTGTAACTGAATCACTTTGCTGTACACCTGAAACTAACACAACATTGTAAATCAACTATACTTCAATGAAAAACAGGATCACCTAGCAGTAAATTTTCATCGCCACACAAATTCCTGTTTGCATAGTCTCCCTCCTCATAGATATAAAACTCAAATAGTTTTAAGGTGCACGATACCTCAGCTGAGAACTGCCCCCAGAATGCCAACATTGCTTTTCAGAGAAACAAAAATGCCTCAGGAGATGCCCATTTATATATAACACATAAGCTTGGCATTCTACAAGCAAGAGGGCCAGCAGAGAGTTATTCAAACTGCTTTGGGGATGGCCTCTGATGCCGTTTCAGGTCCAGGGAGGATGCTCCGGCCACCCTGGGGAGCCCGCAGTTCACCAGGTCCCCTCTGATTCCTTCCAGGCCCCAGAAGCTCAGGTTACCGGTTGCCTCCGCAGCGGTCCCCACGCTGACGCTTCTAGCAGCCACACTCCTCGTCCTCAGGTGATGAGGGAGTGTGGGGCGGGCTGAAGGGCCCTCCAAGCTCAAGGATTCTAGAAGTCACTGCCCTGAGTGTGCTTAGCAGGGCCTTAGCTTTGTCTCTGCCATAGGGTGGCCATGGGGACCCTGACCTCTCGGCCCTCAGTCTAGGATAAGCAAGTCAAGTCCATTTTCTCCCTCTCCCACCACAGCCTCCAGGGGCCTCTGGCTGCAAACAGCCACCAAACGCCTTTTGTTCCAAAGCCAAGATGCCAGGCACAGCCCCCAGAGGTGCAGGGGACATCTCATCCATTTCTAATTATATTCCCTCCGGAAGCCCTATCCACAAGAGGGTGAGAGTCAGGCATTTCTGGGGCACACATCTGCACCCCACGGGCCACATCTTTTCCACACCTAAGAAGCAGAGGCACCAAGCCCGCCCTCCCTCCCGGCCCCTGGACACCAGGACTGTGGCCGGAGCTGCGTGTCCTCCCAGCAGCACACCTTTGGGCTGCGCTTGTCATGGCTCCTGGTGGCACCTACCAGACAAACGGCAGGAAGAGCGGCATCTGCCTCGCCTCAGGGGACACCTGGAGGGTGTCACAGAAGGCTCCAGTGATAAACCAGGGAGGCCCAGAGGTCCACGACATCAGCCACATCTGCACACTAGGCCAACCAAGCTCAAAACACATGCAGCCAGGATGCAAATGCCTTTTGAAATACGGAACCATTTCAAAACCCCAGGGGTCGCTGTACTCCATTTAGCCATCATTTCTCTCTTCCAATTAGCCTTTTCAAGTACAGAGTTGGAAACTCACTTCCACAGACTCTTTTCCCTCCCCACATCTGGCCCTAAACATCGGAGGCCTTACCTCACGCGTTGTGACATCTCAGTGGCGTGGGAGCCTGGGAGGAGGGCTGCCCACGGAAACCTTGCCCTGCCTGCCTTCTCTCCACCCCACTTCCTGCCTGGCTGATGCTCACGGGCTCTAAGTCAGGAGATGTTATCAGAGAGCTGCACGTGTAATACAAGGCAGGTTACGGCCTTACTGCCCGGGCGCCAAAAACGTGATTTTCCTCTTTGCACTCACTCATAAAACCACCCAAGGCCATGATTCAGCCACATCCGACCGATTTAAATGTAGTCTGTCTCCCAGGGGGAACCAAAAAATTTACTGGAGCCGTCTCTAAACAGGAAAGACAAGGACCTGTGAACAGATTATCACGTGCAGACAGAGCAGTTCTCAAAAATGCTAAAGCCAACATAAAATTGGCCTTAAAATTCTTGTTCTTTCAAACGTATTGACCTGAAAAGTCATTTGTGATACGCTGTTCGGGTGGGAAAATGTTCCAAAGCAGCACGTGTAACATGGTCCTATTTCTGTAAAAAAGAAAATTCCACGGGTACGTACTCACACACACTCTAGTGGCTATCGTTAAGTAGTGAGGTTAAAGGTGGTTTTATTTTCCCTTTTTCTTATCCGTAATTTCTATACCATACATTACATCTGTAATAAAATCTATGACCTGTTCTTTTTAAATGGTCAATCATCTTTGGGCCTGAGGACTAGAGTGGTCTTTTGTCCAGTGACTCACCCCCAAGTTCACTCACATCCTCACAAACAGCACCAACTTCTCACATGAACCACTCGAAGTCCGTCCTTCACAACAAACAGGGAAGCAGGATAGCACCTGGCAGTGATAAGGAAAGCCTGTGGAAGGCAGCTGAAGTAGATAAGATTACAGAATAAATGCTTACACCAGAAAAGGAGGCTGAAAATGAAGGAGCTAAATATGCAATGGAAGGAGTTAGAAAAAAAGAACAGAATGCACTCAAAGAAAGCTTAAGGATGAAGAGCAGAAATCAACTGAAATTGAAAATGATAATATAATAGCGAGGATCAAATAAACCAAAAGTTGGCTCTCTGTATAGATGAAAAAAATTAAACATCCAGCAAGACTGATCAAGAAAAAGGAGAAAAGGCAAACAAAATCAATATTAAGAATGAAAAGGGGACCACGACTACACATGTGACAAAGAATAAAAAGATGATAAAAGAGAGAATGTTGTGAATCACCTTAGGACAATACATTTGAAAACTTACACGACACGGACAAAATCCCAGAAAAATACAACCCATCCAAACTGACCCAAGAATAAACAGACGAAGACTAAATAGTCCTGTGACTATTCAAAGAATTGGACAACAGTAGTTTTTTCCAATCTTCAAGCAAAGAAAGCATCAAGGTCCAGCCAGTTTTAGCATATTCTACTAAACATTTAGGAAGCAAATAATTCTAATCTGATACTAACTATTCCAGAGAAAAGGAAAGTAAGGAACCGACCTAACTTGTTTTATGAAGCTAGTGAAACTTCTACCAAAGCCTGACAAGGATATTACAAAATAGGAAAATGACAAACCAATCTCAGTCACTACCAGAAACAAGAAAGTCCTAAGCAAAATATCAGCAAACTGAATGTAGCAATGTGAATAAAAAGATAACATGACCATGACCAAGCTCCTTTATCTCAGGAATGCAAAGTTGGTTTAATATTAGAAAAAAAATCTATGAATATAAGTTCACCACCTTAACAGATTAAAGGAGAAAGTATAATATTCTCAACAGAGCTAGAAAAAGAATTTAATAAAATTTGACATTAGCAAACTAGGAATAGAGGGAAGCTTCCTGGGGAAAAAAAATCTACAAAACCCTACAGCAAACACTGCTCTTAGTGTCAATATTGAAAGCACATCCTTTAAGATCAAAAACAAGACAGGATGCCTATTATCATCACTTCTATTTAACAATGACTTAGAGGCCAAGAGAGAGATAAAATGTTGAAGGACCTGGGGGGAAGGGAGGCAGCCTTATTAGTCTCAAGTGATATATCTACATAGAAAACTCAAAAGGTCCACATTTACACTACTAGAACTCATAAGAGTTTAATGAGGTTGCTGGATTTTTTTTTTAAATCAACTGCATTTCTAGACACCATGAACAGAAAGTAAGAAAGTGGTATTTTTTTAAAAAAAAAGAGATCAGATTGAGGTCATGAATCATGTGGCAGTGGCTTGCAGAGGAACCTGTCTTTGAAGCTGTCCCCAAAGTGACAGCAGAGAGAAGCCAGCAGCCCCAGAAGCAGAAACCCGGCTGTGGAGACTGATCCTGTGGGATACAGGGGTCATTACCGTGGATGATCTGGGATGAAAGACTAATATGAATGGACTTGCTGAGTCCTGAGTTTCTGCCCAGAATCAGGGTGGAGGAGAGGCATGGAGGTGCCTGGGGAACCTTAAGTGATTCCTGTATTAAAAATTACCATGTGGGGCTTCCCTGGTGGCGCAGTGGTTGAGAGTCTGCCTGCCAATGCAGGGGACACGGGTTCGAGCCCTGGTCTGGGAGGATCCCACATGCCGCGAAGCAAGTAGGCCAGTGAGCCACAACTACTGAGCCTGCACGTCTGGAGCCTGTGCTCTGCAACAAGAGAGGCCGTGATAGTGAGAGGCCCGCGCACCGTGATGAAGAGTGGCCCCCACTTGCCGCAACTAGAGAAAGCCCTTGCACAGAAACGAAGACCCAACACAGCCAAAAATAAATAAATAAATAAATTAATTAATAATAAAAATAAAGGAATTCCTTAAAAAAATTACCATGTGTGAAAGGGCCCCGTGCTATCGCTGTGTCACATAGAGATAAAGGGCCCATTATTACAGTGGCCAACAAAAATGCTCCAGGGCATTGCAACAGACCAGGGAGCAAGCTCGGACTCTCAAACAGCAAAAGTATTACCTGCTACCTTAACACCTACCAGGTAGTTCCATGTAATCATTTGCCTTTGGAAACAAAATCACTATGTTGAAGAGATATCTGCACCCCAAGGTTCACAGCAGCATTATTTACAATAACGAAGACATGGAAACAGCCTACGTGTACAACAACAGATGAATAAATAAAGAAAATGTGATACACACAAACACACATGTACACACACAGACACACACACAATGGAATACTAGTCGGCATAAAACAGAAGGGAATCCTGCCATTTACAATACCATGGATGGACCATGAGGGCATCACGTGAAATGAAATAAGTCAGTCTGAGAAGCACAAATACTGTACGATCTCACTTATACGTGGAATCTAGAAAAACCAAACTCATAGAAAAAGAGATCAGATTTGCAGTTATCAGAGGCAGGGGGTTGTGGAGGGGGGAATTGGGTGAAGGCAGTCAAAAGGTACAAACTTCCAGTTACGAGATGAATACCTCCCGCGGATGTAATGTACAACATGATGACTATAGGTTCACACTGCTGTATGATAGATCTGAAAGCTGCTAAGAGAGTAGATCCTATAAGTTCTCATCACAAGGTAAAAAAAATGTTTTTGTAACTATGTGAGGTGCTAGATGCCAACTAAACTTATTGTGGTGATCATTTCACAATATATGTATGTTATTATGCTGTATACCTTCAACTTATACAGTGCTGTATGTCAATTATATCTCAATAAAACTGGAAAAAAAATGTTTTAATTTTGAAATCATTTGCCTTTGATGGTGAGTTTCACAGCCAAAAGCAATGCCAATACAGCGCTAACTGCTCCTAGGAAAGGAACTTGCTCCATTATTTGAAGAACTGAGACTCGTTGTGGAAGGTTCTTAGTCTGACAGTGGTTTCAATACTTTCCTCCTCTTTGTGACAACAGACACGACCTCCACCCAGCAGTCTTTAGACCGCAATAATATTTGTATCCAGATTCTCGAGAGGGGCCCCTTTTCCAGCTCATACTCAAGAAAGAGTCAACAGTTAGACTTTCCGGACAGACAGTGATATTTCTTTGCTTAGGGTCTTTTCTTATGTAGTTGGGTCTGAGGTTACCACAAAAATGGCTCCATCTATCCTAGACCCGTGGAGTCGGCTCACACACCAAATATGGATGAGTTCCCATCCCATGGCTCAAAATCAAAACAGTCTGTTGATCCACTTAAGCCATCAAGGGCTCCCTATCATACAATAATCCCAGGCCTGCAGGATGCAGCTGAGCCTTTCCATTGTGACTCATAATGAGGACATCGTGGTCTTCACATTTTGTTTCATTTCTGTGCCTTGAATGTGAGACCGATAAAACAGCTTAGCAATAAAATCAGTATAATCACTTTCTTATGTATATAGTATTTTGCAGTATGGGTGCAGGTTAGTAATTGTTTTGATTCTTCTCAAAGGGGGCTGCTCTCTACCTAAACTGAAAATTATAGCTAATGGTTTGTTCTTCCACTCTATCTATAACCAATCCATGTCAATGTTGTGCGTTCTTCATAAAATTTAGGTGTGATTTGTTAACAAACTCTGTTTCCAATATTGGTATGTACGTGAACATGATAATACAGACTTTTTTTCAGACATGAGTATAAATAAAATAGTATTTTAAAGTAAACAGTATTTTAAAGTAAAAAAAATTGGGAGATTGGGATTGACACATATACGTATAAAATAGATAACCAATAAGAACCTGTTGTATAAAAAATAAAATAAAAAAGTTTAAAAAGATACATACTACCCCCAAAAAAATTTTTTAATAAAGTAAAATATATATGTGTGTATATATATATATATATATATATATATATATATATATATCAAAATGTAAAACACCTGGGAATATATCTAGCAAAAATTTATAATACACTGATGGAGAAGTTTTTGAAAGACATCTTTTCCAATACCTAAATCAATGGAAAGTTATTCCATGTTCATGAATGGGAAGAGTCAACATAAAGGGCCTGATTCTCTTTTTTTTCTTTATTGAAGTACAGTTGATGTACAATGTTATGTAAGTTACAGGTGTACAATATAGTGATTCAAAAATTTTAAAGGTTATAGCCCATTTATAGTTATTATAAAATACTGGCTGTATTCCTCATGTTGTACACTATATTTCTGTAGCTTATTTTTTTAATTTTTTTGTGGTACGCAGGCCTCTCACTGTTGTGGCCTCTCCAGTTGCGGAGCACAGGCTCCAGACGCGCAGGCTCAGCGGCCATGGCTCATGGGCCCAGCCGCTCCACGGCATGTGGGATTTTCCCGGACCGGGGCACGAACCCGCGTCCCCTGCATCGGCAGGCGGACTCTCAACCACTGCGCCACCAGGGAAGCCCCTGTAGCTTATTTTACACCTAATAGTTTGTAGTTCTTAAGCCCCTACCCTTATATTGCCCCTTCCCCACTTCCCTCTCCTCACTGGTAACCACTAGTTTGTTCTCTCTATCTGTGAGTCTGCTTCTTTTTATTCTGTTATATTCACTAGTTTGCTGTATTTTTTTAATTCCACACATAAGTGATATCATACAGTATTTGTCTTTCTCTGTCTGACTTATTTCACTTAGCATAAAGGGCTGATTCTCTTTAAATCAATCTACAGAGTCAATGCAGTTCTACTTGAAATCCCAAACACTGTTTTCTTGAATCTAACTCCTTTATAGCCAAGAATACCCAAGGCTGTGCTGGAAAAGGACAAGTCAGGAGGTACGGAAAAGCTGTGTGTGATGTGACTCTTGCAGGTCAACCTGACTGGGTGACACGGTGCCCAGATAGTTGGTAAAACGTTAGTCTGGGTGTGTCTGGGAGGGTGTTCTGGCTGAGATTACAATTGTCTGGGTAAACTGAGTAAAGCAGATCGCCCTCCCCGGCATGGGTGGGCCTCATCCAACCCACTGGAGGCCTGAATAGCACAAAAGGCAGAATAAGGGGGGATTCGCTCTCTCTGCCTGACCGTGTTGGAGCTGAGACATTGGTCTCCTCCTGCACTGTCACTGGAACTTACACCATTGGCTCTCCTGGTTCTCAGGCCTTCAGACTTGGACCTTTATAATAAATCTGTTTCTGTGTGTGTATATCCTATTGATTCTGTTTCTCTGGAGGACCCTGGTGGGGAGGGAGGAGTCTCCGGATAGGGTCCAGCCTGGATTTGTGTCTCAACTTTGCCACTAATAGCTGTGACCTTGGGCAACCCATGGCCCCTCTCTGGGCCTCCAAGCCCTCATCCCTAAACTACACCTGCCCCCAGCTCTAACACTGAGAATCTCACATACCCAAAGTAGTACTTCCCAAAAGAAGCCAAAGCCCAAACTACAATCCTGAAGTCAAAAAGTCATTCTGACTTTCCTACTGGCCACGTTAAAGAAACACACCTGCCTTTGGAATTCAGCGGTAAATTCCATCCAAGGAGTAACCCCCACCCCATGCTCTCCATTACCAACTAAGCAAGGCTGAAAAACAAGTTTCCATTTGTGTGCATGGCACGTGGTACATGGCGGTTGCTTGGACCAGATTCCCCACAGTCTGTACATGACAAGCTCATTGTCCGAAATTCAGCCCTCCTTTCGCTCCCACGAAGCTGACTTCTCGAGGGTTCACATCAGGAAAGAGATGAGAATAAGCATTTCCCTGCAAGCACTTCCCTGCTGGCTTTCTGGGTGCTGTGCGTTCCTGGGAGGGATCAAAGCAGTTCCCCCCTAGAAGCAGAATGCCCCAAGGTCAAAGACTTAGCCAAAGAACAAGAATACATGCCTGGCCACTCACTGTCTTCAGAGGTGAACCGCCCCACCTCCCCAAGCCAGCGAGCCCAGGAGAAAGCCACTGTTCCCACCCGGTACCTGTATTTGATGTCAAATACTGTGGAGTCCTCGTCCTCGTCATCCTCTTCGTTCAATGGGGCCATTTCCACTCGCTCGGCTGGAGTGGTGATGATGTCATACTTGCGGGTCTTCTTCAACCTCTTCCCCGACCTGGAAGAGGGGAAACACATTCCTGAGACCTCAGAGATGCCCACTGAGGTAAGCCACACTGCTGCCCCCAGCCCGGCTCCCAGAAGATCTGACAAATACCCCAGCTCCTCCACTTCCAGCCATGGGACCTTGGGCGGGTTCCTGACCTCAGCAACCCTTGTGGTCCTCACCCACACCTGCCCAAAGCACCGTAAAACCCAGTGATCAAGATCTATAATGCCCAAATGCAAGATTTTAAAAGGCAAAATTAATGCAAAAAAAAAATACATGATGAGCAAAAGACCAAAATGTTCAACATGGACGGAACTCAGCCCTGCCCCTGGGCTGGCATGATGCCCCTCATCCCTTCATTCCCTGGCCCCTCACCCTCATCCCAGCCCTGCCGTGTTGGCAGGTCACTGCTCCAAGCACAGGCGTCGCAGCCTGGCACTGTGTGCCTTGCTCCATGGGCCAGCCAGGTGGATTAGAACGCAGGCTTGCCCACTTTCTACCTGTGTGATCATGGGCAAGTCAGTCAATCTCTCTAGGCCTCAGTTTCCTCATAAATAAAATGGGATGAGAATAGTATCTGTCCCTCACAGCCTAGGGAGGATTAAGGGAGATGAGGCATTTAACAAGCCTCCACACAGCAAGCTCTCGGCAAAAATGACTGTCTGTGAAAATAATCAACAAATAGGAGTTAAACGTGCTACAGCCTCTCTCATGTGACAAGGACCTGTACAAATGAGTATTGTTTCCATCACAAGGATTTATGAGCATTGGGAGTTATAACCCTATGCTTTTACCTCTGGGATGGTAGACGGTCACTGGGCACCACAGGGAAAGTGCCGAGCAAGCCTTTCCATCTCCAGTGTCAGACCCTCTGCACGAAGCACAAGACACTGATCAGGGCACAGCTGAAAGTTTATGATGCCACAGGGAACAATACTGTTATTATGACTACTGATGCTCTAAGCATTTATTTCTGCACTATTTTGAACTTTTTCTTAAATGCCTTGTATTCTCTGATGTCCCTCCTTCCTAAAAAATATTTGAAACTTTCTATGAGAAACCAGCCAAACCCCCCAAAATCATAAATGGGGTATTGAAGAATCATATTCTCTAAACATGCTTCCTGCACACTGTAAGCCGTACCCAGCTGGAGACCACATCAAAGACACATGCCGGGTCTCTCTGTCCCCAGCACACAGAAACTCCTCAAGAAGTTTGCAAAACAATGAAAACAGAAGTTCACCGTCAAGTAAGGGTTTCTTAGCAACAGCAACTTGCTCTTTTCTTACCTAGTATTATTTATCAAAGACATGATTTGTGAAAGGATTGTTTACATAGAAAATATAAATATTTATCTATACCTTTGGCTTAAAGCAACCTGTACTACCTATAGTACTGCTTCTTGTGGTTCTTTGTGTAGAGACTTTGGGAAATCAGCTATAAAGCCTGACAATCCCCTAGCCTCATTACAAAGCAATTTGTCCTTCCTGCTTTCATCACAGGCACGCTCGCAGAGGTGTGGGTGTGAAACTGCGTGGATTTCAAACACGTTGCAGCACGGTGCAAACACCAAGCCAGGTGGTTAAGAGGTAAGAGGGGCACAGCCAGTCACCTCCCCAGTGGCCACGGGACAACAGTATTTTGGAAGCAGGCTTTGTATGGGAGCGTAAATGCTTACGTTATATATACCACTGGTCCAGATGCTCACAAGCAACAGATTCTTGTTTTCTCTCCACCTCCCCACAAAGGAGTAAAACAGATCTTAGTGTCCTGCCCCAGATGACATAATCCCTGACCAATTCAATCTCCAATACTGGATGGGGAAATTTAAGCCCAGAAACGGCTCCATATGCCACAAGCAACCCAAGACAAAGCCACAAGGAAAACCCCCCACCCCCCAAGCCCTCTAGACTAGGCTCAAGCTCCGGATCTACACAGACGCACACATCACACTTTTCTCAGAAGTCTCCTCTCTCTGCCCTGACGGGTCACAGCTGTTCAGAGGAAGCACCTGGCTTTGCAAAGGAGCCGGACTTGCCCTTCTATTAACTGTGCCCAGTGCCAGGGCTGCCCATTCCCAACACACATCTGGACAAGCATCCGGAACGCTGGAATAGGATTCGTCCTGTGGACCCGAGGGCTTGAGAAAGCTCCTGTAGATGCCCGAAGAGACTGGCGCCCAGATGATTTCTGGATGAAGGTCACCCTTGTATGTAACTGTTTTTCAAATATCATGAGGCTTATTAGCACAGGGAGATCAGCTCGGTGCTTTGTGACCACCTAGAGGGGTGGGATAGGGAGGGTGGGAGGGAGGGAGACGCAAGAGGGAAGAGATATGGGAACCTATGTATATGTATAACTGATTCACTTTGTTATAAAGCAGAAACTAACACACCATTGTAAAGCAATTATACTCCAATAAAGATGTAAAAAAAAAAAAGAAAAATGCAAAATCTGATTCATAAACCTGGTCCTGCACTTGGAACTTGAAACCTCGCTTAGTCTTTGGCTCTGGAGCAGGACTGACTGCTGACCCTGGGAGAAGGTTCTGGAGGCTCTGACTTCAGCCCTGCTTCATGGAAATGGATCCCCATCAACCATAAAATCACCTTCCTTCTTCCTAATTGTTCATAGAGTCTTGTGATGAGAAAATTAACCTGCTGAGCTTAAAATAAGACCCTTGAACACTTACCACGGGAGAAGCTGGAACACAGCCCAGCCTCTAGAACACCATGGCCTACTTGCTTTAATGACAGCCATTCCAAGCAGGTCACCTGAGAAGGTAATTTTAAACCTCAAGATTACACCAAAGGTTCAGTGATGGTTAATTTTATGTGTAGACTTGACTGAGCCACAGGGTACCCAGACATTGGCTCAAGCATTATTTCTGGATGTGCCTGTGAGAGTGTTTCTGGTTGAGATTAACACTGGAATTGGTAGACTGAGTAAAGCAGATTGCCCTCCCCAACTCAGGTGGGTCTCACCCAATCACTTGAAGGCCTGAATAGACAAGAAAGGCTGACCTCCCACAAGTGAGAGAGAATTTCTCTTGCCGGACTGCCTTTGAGCTGGGACATCATTCTTTTTTTTTTTTTTTTTCCTGCATTCAGACTAAAACTGAAATCATAGCTCTTCTTGGATTTCAAGCCTGTATGTGTGCATACACACACACTCTTGGTTCCATTTCTCTGCAGAACCTTGCCTAATCCAAAAGGCCATTAGCAAGAACCCTCATACATGCATCAAACACCAGTTCTGACACAATGAGCTGAAGAAATTACATTTCAAATAATCAACTCTCTGAGCCACAATACCTTTCACAAAAAAGGAGTACTTTCTGCTATTTCACTACTGGACATGTTAATAAGGGAAAAACAGGACTTGTGAGAAGTTGAAAGAGACTCAGCCTCATCCATGGCAGAATGTGACTGACTGCGCCAGAGAGAAACCACACGTGTGACTGGAGTCGCGTGGGGTGGGATGGGTGGAGGGGGCCTCACCTCATGTATTTTTCAAATTAAAAGGTGAGCCCTTCCTTTACTAGCTGTGTGTGAGTCAGAAGCTGGGAAATGCATGAATAGTCGATCAGCGTTTCCCGCAGACCCTTAGATTCCCGAGCCTCACTGTCCCGGGTCAGAGAGCAGAGACACCCTGCCTCGGAGAGGAAGACGTGAGATAAGGGGAAAACAGATTCGTTCGAAGCCTGTATGACCTCACCGAGTCCTGCTGCCTCTTCTGAGTGTGGATGCTCTAACGCATCTTTTCTGATCAATAGCAGTCCCTAAGAGTTGAGCTCCTCCCGGGTGCCAGCTAAGCAATTTACATGTAAGATCCCATGCAAAACATATAAATCACCCTACAAGGCAGCGCTGTTGTCTCTGTGTTCCAGACGAGGAAACTGAGGCTCAGAGAGGTCGATCTCCCCAGGACCGAGGACCAAGGGCTGCCCCAGCATAAACCTCCCTGGAGGCTCACCTTGAACCACCTCGTGCCGGGCAAGAGGCAAGGTGCCAGTTCCCCCACTCACTCCCTCTGCAAGCCCACTCCACACCACCACTAGGCTCCGCCTCCACTTATCTTTAACCCCAAGAAACTCTTTGCCCTTGGTACAAACTTTCTGGAACTTGTCGCTTACCACAGCTCACACATTCCTATTTCAAACTGATCTGGGCAGACTTCTCGTAAACTCTTTCTAACGGTGACTCCCTCAGGACACATGTTGGTTTGGGGCAGGCCAGCCTCCATCTCCTCCCTCCTTTGGGCATCTGTATCCTTAGTGAATCCCCCTCTCCATGGTCCCCGTGGGTGAGGAGGCCTGACCACTGGCCACACCCCCAGCTCCAGGAGTGGACCATGGGACTTAAACCTGAGTCAGAATCAGTGTATTGCAACCCCCGGGGCCATGGCTGGGAGGTTGAGGGGAGTATGGGACTAATCGGAGCCAGTGACCTTTGCTAGGCAGGCAGGAAAGGGGTCAGTAAATCACCCAGGTGAGAGCTGCATCGTCACCTTCTAGAAATGGAACAAAAAGCCAACATGGTAGAGGACAGATTGGAGGGAGAGACCAGGCTCCAAGTCTACTATGATGCCAGCCCTCCTTGACACCAACAATGCTACTCTCTTTGTCACTGAAGCCAGTCTGGTCAGGGCTTTCTGTCACACACAAACAAAGGAACACTAACCGTTGTCACAGGGTCTCGAAGGAAAAAAGGCATGGCTGTAATGATAAACACCATCTCGGGATTCTCCCACATTTTAACAGCAAACCTTCCACTGTAAGTATAATTTTCCCATTTTGTCAAATCCTTTAAAACCCTAGGACTCTTCCCTGTTTCTGGTTCTAGAAACAAAGAACCATACATATAACGCACCTCAGTGACAACATCGTGAAAGTTTTCACTCAGGGCGACCTGTGAACAGGTTTTCCAAGACGACAAACATCCTGGTGATCTTCCCACAGGGCTGTTCACCAGCATCCCGGTCTGAGGAAAAGGCAAAGGCTACACAGCTGCAGAGAATCTGCAGTCACCCAAGTGTCCCCGGGGGGGCAGTGGGTCAGCCTCGAGGACACAGTTTGAGAAAGAAGCAACTGGCTCTAGACAGAGCCCCAGGTTAGAGTCAGACTTCGGTTTCTATCCTGGTGTTTCTACGTACAGCCCTGTTTCCTCGTCTACCTGGGGGTGGGTGGGAGGCACAAGCAGGAAGGCAGCTTTGCCACAACTGTCACAGTGCTCCCCGCCCAAGAAGGGGGAGATTCAGGGAAGTAGGAAGGGAAAAGATATTTCTGGCCCATCTGCAACAGCATGGCCCCTTCGCCGTAACTTTTCTTTTCTGGTACAAGGTCCCGTTAACCAAGTGGCCTCCACGAAGAGACGGTGGCATTTACTTAAAGGGTGCTTTTAAGTAAATGCCCACGTTGTGCTTCACAGGACCCAGCAAGACCAGAGAAGCTTGAGAAGAGACAAAGGATCGTTCCACTGGGGCCAAAACAAACATTTCTAACTAGACAGAAGAGAAGTTCAAATTCTCTTACTCTGAAATGTAATCCTAAAGCCAGAGGGTTTGTTTACTCAAAGGCCCGCTCAACAGCTGGTCGGAAACTGGTTTCCCAATGCGCCCCAGCGCACGGCTCAGGCAGACACGGAGGCTGGGGAGCAGAGTGGGAGCCAAGAGGACCCACGTGGAGAGGGGCCTGCCCTCCCCACCCTCCCCTGCAAAGAGACACAAAACAATGCAAAGCCGGACGGGTTAATTTGCTGTCGGAAGTTCAGTTTGGGGGTGCGGCGGTCAGATCCATAGGCTGCACGTCCAGGGGTGCGATTCCATCTCAGCCCTGCAACTCCTTCGTCTGTGAGCCTCCTGGCAAGTCCCTCACCCTGAACCCAATTCTTATCCACGTCACGCACTTCCCGGGTGCAGCTAGGGTGCTGGTGGCAGAGCTTACCGCCGTGGGGCTTGGGAGGGAGATGGGGAGTGACCGATAACGAGCTCACGTTTCTTTCTGGAATGACAACAGTCTTCTATCATTGACTGGGGTGATGGTGCACACCTCTGTGAATGTACTAAAAACCATGATTTGGACACTTTAAATGGGACACCTGTATGGCATGTGAATTACACCTTATAAAGCTGTCATTAAAAGCAGGAAAGGTAGATATATATGTATGTATGTGTATCTATCACATTCATTCATTTCTATACTAATAAAATCTCTCTGGAAAGAGTCACAAGAAATTGACAGCATCCGGAGAAGGAAGCTGGGTGGCCAAAGGGCAGGCTGGGCTGAGAAGGAGATTGTTCACTATACCCTCGGGCTCCTCGTGAATTTCAAACCATGAGCTATTTTTAAAACAAACAAATAAAATAATAAAATTCAAAGCAGATAATTAAGATAAAAATTTAAACAGACCACGTGTGTGTCAGGCCTGCCTCTCGGACAGGAGACCCTTCTCCTGGAGAGGCCCGGGGCGCCCCCTGTCCCATCCAGAGGCTGCCTGCCGTCTCCTGCTCACCTGGTGACTTTAGGAGCCAAACCCAGCATCTCTGACCTTTCCTCCGCCTGAGCTGTTTTCACTGTGAAACCCATTAAAGTAGCTCTGTGGCTCAAGGACCAGCTTTCTGCTGAAACCACACTACTCGTTCCAAAGAGCATGTTACCTTTGACATTTGGAAAATTAATAAAGAAGATGAAAACGGCATGTGTAGGGGAGAGATCAAATCAAGCAGCTGCTGTGAGTTAGCTGCCCGCCTTCGCAGCCGGCCGAAGCTTCCAATGCTCTGAGGACAGAGGCCTTTCCTGTTTTTTGTTTGTTTGTTTTTTTGCTGTATGCAGGCCTCGCACTCACTGTTGTGGCCTCTCCCGTTGCGGAGCACAGGCTCCGGACGCACAGGCTCAGCGGCCATGGCTCACGGGCCCAGCCACTCCGCAGTATGTGGGATCCCCCCGGACCGGGGCATGAACCCGTGTCCCCTGAATCGGCAGGCGGACTCTCAACCACTGCGCCACCAGGGAAGCCCGCCTTTCCTGTTTTTAACCTCCGATCTCTACCCTGCATCTTCCCCCTCAGAACATGACAAAACTGAGCCTTCCCTAGAAAACCAAGCAAACTTGGAGAAAGAACACGACCCCAAAACCCACTGTGCAGCCCCACCATGTAGGGAAGCAGGTGCCGGAGAGCCAGTGACAACAGCACCATGTCTCCCAAGAGAGGGCGATGACCTGGGATGGGCCCCAGGCTCGGGGGCAAACCGAAGGCTGGCGACCAGGGTACAATTCCCGAGCACCAGCCTCCTCCCTTTCCAGCCTTGGGCACAGCCCCTGCGCTCTACCCATCACCATCCTTTTTTTTTTTTCCCCGGAACGCGGGCCTCTCACTGTTGTGGCCTCTCCCGTTGCGGAGCACAGGCTCCGGACGCGCAGGCCCAGCGGCCATGGCTCACGGGCCCAGCCGCTCCGCGGCATGTGGGAACTTCCAGGATCGGGGCACGAACCCGCGTCCCCTGCTTCGGCAGGCGGACTCTCAACAACTGCGCCACCAGGGAAGCCCTCACCATCCTTTTAAAGCAGTTTAAACGAGCCCAACACCAGCGTGATCTGAATCTCATCTGGCCCCGCTCCAGATGGGCAACTTGAGACTCTCGGTTACATGAGACAAAAGCATTTTCCTCTAGTGCAGTGAGAGCTTCAGGATCTCAGGCAGCCCAGCTCTAACAGGGCCCCGGCCAAGCCCTCCCAAACACAGGTGTTCCAGAGACTTCCAGGTACACGAGCAGCGCTGCCACACCTGACGCCTGTCCTCCCACCACGCCAGACACTCTGCTCCAGTACCAGCACCCAGTCAAGCGCGATGACTCAAACGCCCCAGAGCCCACAGGCGCAGGAAAGCAGTGAAGCGAGCCTGGTGTGATGTAAACATTAGAACAAACACGGTGACAAATGGCAGCCGATGCTCGGTCTTGGAGTCAAGGAGACATGAGGACTGGCGCTCACAAACACAGACGAGATGGGACGGTGGCTACCCAGCTCCCCGCCGCCCCCACTCCCCCCTTGTTACAGAGGCACTGCGTTTCCAGTATTCCCATCTGTTGAGAAAAGCAGATCTGGATTTTGATGTGAAGGCTCCCAATTTTAAGTGTTCTCAGTTACCTCAGTTGTTAAAAACACTGCGTGCGTATATGTGAAATCTAAAAAAACGATACAAATGAACTTATTTACAAAACAGAAATACACTCACAGATGTAGAAAACAAACTTATGCTTGCCAAAGGGGAAAAGGTGGGGAGGGATAAATTGGGAATTGGGGATTAACAGATACACACTACTGTATATAAAATAGATAAACAACAAGGACCTACTGTATAGCACAGGGAACTATATTCAATACCTTGTAATAACCTACAATGCAAAAGAATCTGAAAAAGAATATATATATATATATGTATGTATGTATGTATGTATGCATAACTGAATCACTTTGCTATACACGTGAAACACTGTAAATCAACTGCACTTTAATAAAAAATGAAAACAAAAATACTGTGCAGATCAAAACAAAACAAAAAACATATCTGTGGGCTGTCAGTCTGCAACCTCTGACTTAGCTTCCTGGCCATGGTTTATTTGGTCCTGGGTGCCACGCATGTGTGACACTGAATAACTGAGCTAAAATCATGGGCCCAGAGAGATGGCCTGATACTCACAGTCAACTGAGGTCCTAGATCTGTTCACCAGCAGTTCAGTCACGATGAAGAGGTACTAGTCATTACCTATACAGCCTAGCTGTTCCCCTCCTCTCCTGGGCACTGTCCCCTCAGGATTAACAAAGTGACACCACTGTTGACTGATCGCAACGCCGGCCTCCAGAACCCAATGCACAGCGTGCCCCGGGCTTACATTTCACACAGGACCACATACCGTTGACAAGCCTTAGGGTTCCTCTTCATAACTCCTCAGGGTTACGCCTCCACCTGCCCCCCACCCTTGTTTCCCCTTCCTTCCCTCAATCCCTGAGGGACAGATCCAACTCTCATTCTTCCAAGAAAAAATAATCACGCCCCGGCTTTGACCTGTTTAAGGAGCCACGTGAAATGTGGCCACAGCAAATGCCCCAAGACCTGTTCCTCCAGCTCCCAAGTGTGTTTGCAAAGGGTTGGGTCCACTTCACCCATCTGTGAGGTGCCAGGAGAGGCAAGCGAGGCCGAAAGTGAGGAAGGAAGCCTCTAGGGGCAGCTCTGTTGGTTCAAGGGCAGTGGCAAGATGACCGAGAGGGACTCTTTGGTGGACCCGGGGACACAACCACGGCCTTGAAATTCTGGGGTCACTGTGCTTCGGGACACACATCATAAATGACCCTTTCAGCATCCACTTGTCCCTGCCACGTGGTGGGGGAAGCGCGGGGGTGTCAGTCCTTGCCGCCACTGCCCCCCCCACTTCAGGGACAGTCCACACTTCAGGGACAGTCACTTCTTGACAGAACTCCCAACCCCGCCACCGCAAGCCAAGATGTCCAGCTGCGTGGCTGGCATTTCCGTGGTATCTCTGTCACCCTCGTTCTCACCAAGGCTTCTCCCCTGCCTGACCATCCCCTTCACCATGCCCACCTCTCCAGGCCCTTCTGGTCCTCCTGACACTTTCATCTTCATCCTCCTCTTCACCCACTCGAATCTCCAGTCCTCCCTACTGATCCTTCCAGCACCTTCCACTGGTCTCCCCCGCCATCCTGCATCCCCGAGGCAGCCCCATCACTATTCATCCATTCACTCAGCAAATACATATTAAGCACCCAAAAGGGGTCAGCATTACTAAAGCAGCCCTTTCATCATTACACTCCTGTATTCAAATCCTCCATTTGCTCCTCTGACCCACTACTAATCCCAAAATCCTCTGGCTGGGAGTCCTGTCTTCCAAAATCCGGCTGCAACAGGAAAAGGAGTGGGGGAGGAATGCTGGATCGGAAATCAGACTCCTGCCCTCACCAGCCATATGGCCTTAAGCAAGACACTTCATCACTCTGCAACTTGATTTACTCATCTGTAAAATGGGATTCCGACAGTACACTCCTCACAGGAATGAGGAAACATATAAAATGTTTAGCATAGAGGCTGGTATACAGTAAGGGCTTAATAAATATTAGTTGCTATTATTATTATTGTCACCATAATTTCCAGATGATCATTTTCACAAACCCTGCCCACCGCAAAACCTGCTCGGCCAGCCGGTCCTGGAAGAACCTCTTCTTCTTCCACCCCATCGGGTCCTAATCCTCCTACTCATCCCCATATGCCTTCCCTGACCACTATGTCCCCCACCAAAGTCCCTGGGGCTTTGATAAGTCCTTTGGCAACTTATCAAGTGTTGATTTGACACATGACTCCCCTACAGAATTAGATTGCCTTTCACCTGCCAAGTAAAATCATACAAAGGCATTATCCTATCTCCCAGATTGAATTGGAAACTCCTTCACCTCGGCTGTGTTCTCTCAGCACCTTCTAGGCTTCCAGTGGGTCATTAAATACACTGATAAGATTGCTCCATCCATTCAGCCATGCTCTCTCCTGGGTCCCTGGCTGAGCATTGGGGAGACCCAACTGACCAGGCTAAAACCCAGCCCACCACGTCTTGGAGGCCCAGAAAAGACCAGGCTTAGCATTAGAACACCTGGCCTTGAGTCCTACTTTTCCTACAAACTCACCACTCACTGGGTGACCTTAACAAACCCTTCCCATTTCCGGGCCTCAGTTTCCTCATCTGTACAATGGGTAGAAGGAGGGAGACCAGTGGCACTCTCAGTGCAAAGAAACCCCACACCCAAGAGGTTACAAGGCCCTGAAGCTCTCCCAGGCCTGAAGAGCCCTACCCAGGCTCTTTGCCATGGGCCCTCTCCTGCTCCACACCTGCCAGTGAGAGGGGGTTACCTCCTCCCTGCACCCTCAGGAAAATAAATATCGTCTGGATTCCTGACAGATTGCCAGGAAGATTAAATACAGATTTTTAAAGTGAAACCATGACAACATGATTCTAAATTCATGGTCCCAGAATTTCCCTTTGTAAATAGTTAGAACCAAAACATCAGCCATAAAACTAAAATCCCAGACACAACCTATGAAGCCTTCTCTGCTTAAATCTGGGAGGGTTTCCCTCCTGTGACACTCTCCGTACAGGATGTCATGCAGACACTGACACTGGAGACCCCCACCCCACCCCTAGATGTGCCCCGTGTCTCCAGAAGGGCCTGTGTTGGCAAAGCCCCCAAACTCGATGAGTACATGGGCAAGAGAGTTTACAGGCAAAGCCAAATAAGCCGGAGGGCTCAGGGTTAAATTAAAGAGGGAATTTCCTCCCTTTCCAACTTGATAGAAGGGATCAGTGGCAGGTCCTGAGTCCTCGCAGGCCTGTTAATAAGGGCAGTCATGAGGCACCTCCTTCCCCAGGGGAATTCAGTTGTGTGCAGGACCCTACATGGGTCCTAGGTGTCCAGGGAGGCTCACGCAGGCTAAAGAGTCACCAATTTCATATTTGCAAGGCTCAGAAACAGATGCACTTGACTGATGATCTTGGCCATATGGCTGAATCCTCATTTACAGGCAAAAGCAAGACCAAAAGGTTGGGTATAAATTACATCTGTTTTCAGAATCGTTTTTTAAAATACAATAGAACACTTGGCTGCTTAAAGGGGAGCCAGGGGTTTGATTGACCCAATCTCATTCCAAACATCCCAATAGCCCTGGGAAGCAGGTACTTTAATTAGTGCTGGGAAGCAGATGCCCAGAAAGGTTCGGTAAACTGCTCACGTAGACAACCAGGAGGCCTGCACCTGTGCTACTGACATCTCGGGCTGGATCATTCTTTGTTAAGCGGGTCTGTCCTGGGTACTGTAGGATGTCCAGCAGCATCTCTGGCCTCTACCCATAAGATGCCAGTAGCATCCCCCTCCCCAAGTCATGACCATCAAAAACGTCCCCAGAAATTGCTAAATGACCCCAAAGCAGGCAGAATCCGCCCCAGGAAAGAACCACTTGAGGGACCCTATTCCTCCCACACGCTATGACTTCTTTTCCAACTTCGTGGAAAACTGCATCAAGGGCATACTCTCTACCCTGTTTTTTTTTTTTTAATATGGATTTTTGCTGGGTTAGATTTATTTAACACTTTCTTTACTGTGGTGTGTAAGATTAAACATCCATGGGAATTGGATGAAAGTGCAACCTTCCAATAAGACCAATAAGTCCTGGGGATGGAGTGGGCATCATGACTATAGCTAACACTGCTGTGTGAGAGATGGGAAAGTTGCTAAGAGAGTAGACCCCAAAAGTTCTCATTACCAGGAAAAAAATGATTTTTTCCTTTTTTTGGCATCTATGAGATGATGGATGTTCACTATATTTATTGTGGTCATCATTTCACAATATATGTAAGTCAAGTCGTTATGTTGTCCACGTTAAACTTACACAATTCTGTGTATCAATTTTATCTCAATAAAACTGGAAAACAAAGAAAAAAGAAAACCCACTTGAAAAGTAAAAATTAAATTAAGATAAATATGTTTCACAACTATAGCTTCTCCCCCAAATCAAAACCTTGGTCAAGCAATCAAAAATGACCTCCTGATAAACAACAAGGTCCTACTGTATAGCACAGGGAACTATATTTAATATCCTATGATAAGCCAAAATGGAAAAGAATATGATAAAGAATATATATATGTATAACTGAGTCACTTTGCTGTACAGTAGAAATTAAACACAACATTGTAAATCAACTCTACTTCAATAAAATTTTTTTAAAATGACCTCCTGGTGCTACACAAGCACCACAATCTCAAAGTCATAAAAAGGGGCTTAACTTTCTAACCAGGGCTCTGCCCAAAGCTCCAATTTATTAAAATAATATTGATATACTAATGAGCAATAACTAAAAACTTTTCAGAACACTTTCCCCAAATCCTGAAAGCATTAAGCTTCTATATTTTCTCTTAAATAACTTTTATTCTTAGGACAAATGTAAATACACAGACAATGGGAGATCTGGGGAATCCAGGAGAAGCAGGAACGTTTTTATTCCTTTTCAAAGACCTGGCTTAGTAATTCACGAAGCTCCCGTGGTTCCGGCGTCTTCAGGACATGACAGCGTGCAACTTTGCCACTGATCCAAGTGCAACAGCTGGGCAATGTCAGATCACCTAGAATTTGTCTTCCTCTTCGTCCCCCAGGAAGCACCAAAACAACCCACCTTTCAGATAAGATGATTTTACACAGCTTTTGAAATAAGTGGCTGGGCATGCAGCCAACAGAGACCTGGGAGAAGTGTGGCCTGGGCAGGAGAGCTGGGAGACTCGACAGGACGGGGAAAGGATCGCCAGGAGGAAACGAAAGTCGTGGTTTCAGGTGGCAGTTTCTAACTTGTCTCCACCTCGTTCATAAGACACCACAGAGTAAAGTCAGACTCCCCCTCAGATCTCAAAGGGTAAAGTCAGACCTCAGAGAGCATGGGGGGCAAAAGGTACTGAACAGCGGCCACTGGCTTATGCTTGTTATTCCGGAATCCATGCAACCCCATGAGACGCTTTCCAACATCCAAAAATTGGAGGAGTTTTCTACTTCCTAAACACAGCTTCTTTATTGATTTCCTTCCAGCTTTCATAAACATGTCAAGCAACAGACCTAGGGAGGCTGGCCCTACTGTGAGCCAGGCAGAACTGCACACACACACACACGCACACGTGCACACACACACACACACATACACGAAGGTACTCTGGCTCAAGGGCACTCTGCCTCCAAACTGCCTTTCCCTCCCTCCAAGTTTGTCTCCAGTATTTAAACAGTTGTCCTTAATGATTCCAATACATGAAAAAGCTCTAAATGATTCTGCAGATGGGACATCAGATTGATTAATAAGTATGGGAAGAGACAGCTACTCAACCTCAGTAAGAACTGGAGATCTGCAAAAGCAAGCAATGAGATACCCAATCATACCCACCTGATTGAAAAACTTTAGAAAGTCAGACAATACTAAGTGTCAGATATGATGGGAGGATCTGAGAACCCCCAGATACTGCAGGTGGGAGGGTAAACTGGTACATACTCAAGGAAGCCGTGTAAGAGTACCCCTGGGACCCAGGAATCCCACTCCTAGGGGTCCACCCCAGACTCTCTTATACAGGCCCTCAGGAGGACACACCTAAGGATGCAGCAAGGAGCTGAGTGCACAGACAGGGAGAAAGAAAATGAATAAATGTCCATTGAAAGGAAATTCAGACAATGTAGAAATATATCATAAACAATAAATAAATACAAAATGAAGAATCTCCCACAGTCACACGTGTACACACCCATACAAAAAATTCTTTGCACATTCATATATATATATATTATTTATTTATTTAATGAGCTCATACTACACATGCTGTTTTGTAACCTGTTTCATTCAACAGCATATAGTGAGTTTATTATTTTTTTTGCGGTACGCAGGCCTCTCAATGTTGTGGCCTCTCCCGTTGTGGAGCACAGGCTCCGGACGCGCAGGCTCAGCGGCCATGGCTCACGGGCCCAGCCACTCCGCGGCACGTGGGATCTTCCCGGACCGGGGCACGAACCCGTGTCTTCTGCATCGGCAGGCAGACTCTCAACCACTGCGCCACCAGGGAAGCCCGTGAGTATTATATTAACATCATCATTTTTCACAGCTGCACAGTATTTCATTGTAAGGACTACCATAATTTAGTTAACCAATGCTCAATTGTTAGATACCTAGGTTACTTAAACCTTTTCACTATTAAACAGAACTGCTCTGGACTTCATTGGCCATGCATCTTTGCTTCCTCTTCTAAGTAATAAAATTAGAAGCAAAGAATAGGTATTGCAGTAAAAAATGTGCGTACCTTAGAAATGGACCTGCTTGGTTAAAGGTATATATCTTTCTTACCACGATACACATTCTTTGCTTCTAATTGTAACAGTTGCCTTGGATCCACATTCTTTCTGTTGTCTGGCAAAGCGACTCCTTCAGGGAAAACAGACACACGGGTTATGTATAAGCAATAATACTTACTACACTCTTCCTCCTTTACCTCCCTCCCTTCTCTGTATCCATCGTTAAGGAAATGGCGGCCACTGTCCAAATAAGTCCCGATCTCACAGGTTCCCAGCATCAGCCATGCAGCTCATCACAGAGGACATTTTGAGAAGCATCAGCAAAGCATCAGCAAAGCAAAATACTTAGGGGTTCATTCATTTGCTAAAAATACCTTTATCAGATGCCAGCTTGTGCTTGGAGCCACAGCAGGCGTTAGAGAGGCACAGACGATTAAGGGCCAGTCCTGCTCTTCGGAGCCCTCTGCCTGGTAAGTTCAGCGACACCCTTGAGCCCATGTAGAAAATCCCAAACTCACATGTGCTCTGGAAGGGGGCCTTGCTGGGAGGCTTCTCGGAGGAGGTGACACACAGGCAGGCAAACAGCAGTGAGCTGGCCACGTAGTCTTGGTGGTGGAGGGGACCCCAAGCAGAGGGTCAGAGGGACATGCAGGGCTAAGGCCACCAGATGCTGCTGGAGAACGCCTGAAGGTCCAGCAGGGCGGGAGCAGTGGGCAAAGCTGAGATGGGGGCTTGAGAGGGAGGCGGGGCCCTGGTTAGACAGAGCCAGCTTGCCACCACACTGAGAAGCCTGCGCACGGGGGGATGAGTGAAGAGTGAGACCAGACGAGGGAGGATGGATGGGAGTGGGGACAAGGCTGGCTGCAGGAACACCAGCCTGAAGGGTGCTGCTGTGACTCCAGACACGAGGGAGGGAGGTGAGTCAGGCAGAAGGGCTGGCAGGTGGGGAAGCTCCCGTGGGCGAAGGGGTATGGCCCAGATGAGACAGTCTCAGGGAGACTTGAGAGGCAGAATGGCCAGGATGTGGTGACTGCACGCTAAGGGGCTAGGAGGGGAAGCAGGTAAGGAAGACGCCCAGTCAGAGCAGCAGGCCTTTGGGAAGCCCGATGAAGCGAGCGTGCAGAGGCCCGTGGAAAGGTCACAGTACAGACCACAGACTTGTAGTGTTCTAGAGTCTACCGGATGACTTATTCCCCTCCCTGGGATGCAACTTTCTCCTCTGCAAAGGAGCACGTGGGACCTGTGTATCATCAAGGCCCTTCCCAGCTGTAAAATGCTGTAAGTTCCTGTCCACATCAGAACTGGGGTGTCAGCTGTCCCCCTGGAAACTCGCCCCAACAAGAAGGCCTTCCTGGAAAGAGAAGGCACATCCATAAGCAGCCTCTCCTGTGAAGTCGGAACCTTCCTCCAACACCCAGCTCACAGGCCAGCAAGGACCCATCCCTTCCAGCCCTGAGTACCGGCTCTCCTGCTCAAACACGTGCCCTCACATCTGGCCACATGCTGCTTGCTTTTCTCCCCCGCTCCTGGGTAATACGGAGCAGACTGGCAAAATAGTTCAAATACCGTCTTAAGAAGTGCACCGCCTTGTGGGCTGAGCAGCCTATTTTGAGCAAAATGTTTCAAACCTCCAGGCTCAGAGCTGCTCTAGGCACCAACGTTCAATGCAACTGAACAATCAGGAAGGCAGTAAAGGACTATGGCACATCTGCTGAAGGCCAGGCCGTCCTTCGGCATGGGTACTGGATATGCCCACCCTCCAGGACTGTCTTCTGTGTGTGGGAGCCACCAGCCTGGCGTGAGAAGGGCCGTATGGAGGATGCACAAGGCTAGGGCTGGGGGAGGCCAGAAAAGGAAGCAACCGCCTGGCTCGGATGTCCAAGAACACTACCCAGAGGACGGAGCATGGGAGCTGGGCCCCGGTGGCTGCGTGCAGTCATGGCAAGTGTGCAGTGGGAACTGGCCCAGGAGCGGACGAGCACAAGCCAGCAGCAGGGAGTGTCAGGAGAGAAGTGACAGGAGGTTCCTAAGGGCTGGCTGATGGCCACAAGGTGCACTGGGGCTAGTTTGTAAGGGTCTGAATGCCACATCCAGGTAGTGGCTACAGGGAGCCACTGAAGTTTGCAAGCAGAGGATGAAGGGCAGAGGGAAGGCTGGGGTACAGAGAGGGGCAATTCAACGTCCGCTGCACATCAGGGGATCAGCACAGTGAAAAACAATGTAGCCGGAGCCAGGGCAGGGGATGGGGCGAGGGGATGTGGGCCCACAGTTCCCCCTTCTCCATTTTCTCAGGACCACTGCCATTTAATCCTATGGCCCCACAAAGAAACACCTTGACTCAAAGTCACACAGCAACCAACAGCAAACCTCAAGGGAGAGCTCCCAACCCTGCCTTTCCAGATCTGGTTTCTGCTCCTGCTCTGAAAATGCTCATAAGCCCCTGGCCCCAAACCTCCAACAGCTGATCAAACACCCAAGCACACTGTATACTCTTGGAAGGCGAAGGAACAGGCTGTGAATAACTGACACACACATGCCCAGATTTCCCAGAGGCCCGCCTGAGTAACAGGACACATTTGGTTCATTTCCTGCAAAACCAGAATTTCCCAGGCATTAGGGGAAAATGCATCCCTCCCTGCATCCCCTGCAGCCCTCTCCATCCCCCTACTCCAGAGACCCCGGCCATCCTTTCTAATTTCCCACTTTCTCCCTGAACTTGAGCAACCTACAAAAAGCCTCTCCAAGATCCCTCATGCCCCTGCAAATCTTCATTGCGGCAGTTCATTCAGGCAGGGTGGTAGGCAGAAAGTCACTGAGGCCACCAAGGATGGCCAAATATCCTAAAGCCCAGCTCCAATCCCTGGCGCAACGCGTGCCTCCAATAGGTGTCCCCACAGGCTAGACACTGCTTCTTTTGGTAGCAGAACCGATGAAAAGAAAAAACAGCAGGTGGTGCCTGAGAAGCCCTCAGAGGGAACAGAGGGAGGCGCAGCAAGGTGGGTAAGGTTCAAATCCTACTTCCACCACTGAGCTTACTTGAATAAGCCACCTTCCGGAAAATTTTTCCTCATCTGTGAAATAGGTATAAAAATAAATTCCGTGTAAGGTTGTCATAATTCGGAGCGCTATGGATAGTGTTAAGCATTAGTGGAGAGTTAAAAGGAATTCAATATTTTTTATATATTTATGGATATATATAGATACATATCATAGCTAGAGCTAGAGCTAGAGCTAGAGATAGAGATATCGTTCGAAGGGGAGAAAATTCCTAAAGTGCGTAGCAGGGAAAACCAGCCGAGTGCAACCCTGTGGGGCAGGGCCGGGAGTCCCAGGCTAGCAGGAGCGCACCCAGGCGCTGGGGCCGGAGCATCGGTGCGCGCAGGTGCGGCGGGCGCGCAGTGACAGCAGGTTGGCGGTGCAAGTTGGCCCGCGGAGGCTGCAAAGGGGCGGCGGACCCACCTGAAGACGCGCAGCAGCAGGCAGGCTATGAGGAAGGCGGAGAAGGCGCACGCCACGATTACAGCCGCCTTTAGGGTGGGCAGGTCGCGGAGCAGGCTGGAGATGCGGGTCACCAGGGCGTCACCGCTGCTGTTGGCGCTGCCGCCGCCGCCCGCCGCCTCCCCGGAGCCCATCCCGGTGGCGTTCCCGGGCCCCGGGCCGGGCGGCGGCCGCGGCTGGCGCTCGGATCCGGACTGCGGCGGGGCGGCGGACTCGGCTCTGCTGGCGCGGGCGGCGGGCGCGGCCAGGAGCGCGAGCAGCACCAGCAGCGGCAGAAGCCGCGCGGGAGGTGGCGCGGCGCGCATGGTGCGGTCCGGCGGCCCGGGGTCGGGCTGGGCGAGCGCGGCGGAGCCCTGGGTCCCGCACCGGCGCGGAGGCCTGCACCGGCTACTCCCGCGGCGGAGCCAGGCGGCTGCGCGGTGCTTGGCAGGAAGCTGCGGCGCCCGGAAGAGTCCGAGCCGCCCGCCGCCGCCGCCGCGGCCGCCGCCACCAACACGTTGCACAGAGTCATTCGACGGGCCGCAGCCCCACGTGGGCGGGGCAGGCCACCAGGCCCGGTGCGGGCTGCGCTGCGCTCCGGGCGGCCCCAGTTCCCCCGGGGCCTGGCACCCCCTTGGAGAAGTAACAATAGCCAGGCGCTGTGCTGCACATTTCACATTTTCTCTATTTGATTTAATCCTGCAACCCCCTTAGGAGACAGGTATTTCTGTTACCCTCCTTTAATAGTTGATTCAAGACCCAGAGAGCCTGCTCGTAGCAACCCAGGTTGTGTCAGACTAAGAATCAAAAGACCATGGCACCCGGGGCAAGCCTCCATTCTACAGGTGCGGAAACTGAAGCCTCCAGAGTGAAATGGGCTGTCCGATGCAGTGCATATAGTTCATCTCCCCAGTTAACTTCTTTTTCTCTGAAAGAGTTTCTTATGGCTTCGATTTTTCAGACATTGTGCACCTCTGCTTATGAACTGGATTAGGATGTGCATTTCTGCATTCATACCTTTGCTGTGGAATAGTCTTCCTCCCAAGTTGAAGTTTCAGACCCCAGGGAGTAATTGGCTTGCTGCCTCTGGTTTGTAAGCTAAATTATACTTAAGTGGAGAAAGACAGTTATGGATGTTCTAGTGTGAGACCCAAAGTTGGGAACTGATGCAGAGCACAAAGGGCTTTCCTGGATCACTAGGAACTATACTGCAGGCCTCAGGTTCCACCTTTCAGCATGAGGATGGATCCTGGCAGGAAGCTCTCCAGTAACAGGTAAACAGGTAAACACACATGACAAGTACTCAGTGACCTTAAACAGCTCACTCCTGGTCCTACTAAAAACAGCAACAGATAAATAAAATATAGTACAGTGTAGTAGTTAGCTATTGCTTCCTAACAAATTATCCCCAAACTTCACAGCTTAAAATACACACATATATTATATCCGAGTTTCTGTGGTTTAGGAATCTGAGCATAGCTTAGCAGGGTCCTCTGCTTCAGGGTCTCTCACAAAGGTGCAATCAAGGTGTCAGTTGGGGCTGGGGTCTCATCTGATGGCTCAACTGGGGAAGGATCTGCTTCCAACTTCAATCACTCGTCGTTGGCCAGATTCAGCTGTCCGTGGGCTATTGAACTGAAAGCCTCAGTTCCCCACTGGCTGTTGGCCAGAGGCTGCCCACCGTTCCTTACCACGTGGGCCTTTCCAACATGGCAGCTTGCCTCATCAAAATGTGCAAGTCTAGAAGACAATAGAAAGACCCTGTTAGCAAGACAGAAGTCACTGTCTTAGGAAACCTGACCACAGAAGTGACATCCCAACACCTTTGCTATATTCTGTTGGTTAGAAGCAAGTTACAGATCTTATCACAAGGGAAGGGAAGTGTACAAGGGTGTGAATATCAGGAAGCAGGGATTATTGGGGCATCTAAAAAGCTGCCTGCCACTTATAATGTGACACATTTTGATTTAGTGGGATGAACAATAATCAGGTTATCAGAAGTCATCACCCAGGAGGTACTATTTGAAATGCACGTTGAATAGTCCAGCATGCCCCAGTGGTGAGAAATTTGGACAGATCACATGATTTAGGTCTCTTCCAACTCTAAAATACCACTTTATGGTATGTCAAAAATGTGTTGGTAGAGAGCCAGCATTTTATCATATCATCATGATAGAATTTAGAAAATAAATTTCTTAAAGGACCACTGGCAACGTCCATGATTTTGCAGCACTGCCCTCTAAGGCATAAACCTCAGACATCACAGGCTTATATTTTTGTCCTTATCAAAAATTCCTGCATGGTAGAGTAAAGAAGGCCTGGGCCTTGGAGCCTTTAACCAGGATGAGAGGTTTGACCGCTGAGTGGCCTTGGCCAAAGACTTAACCACAGAATTCAAGTCTTTAATGTCTAAAGTGAGGATAATAATACTTAGCTCAGGAAGACCACTGGATGCCTAAGAAGGGAGAAAACATTAGTGCCCTTATCCTTCTTTTGCCACAATTCATGGACTGGAGTAGACTGGCTTAGTTGTTTAAAATTGACTTAACACCAAGAATGTACATAAATGTTAGGTTATTTTAGTAAAGTGAAACTGTAGAATCTTTCCTTCTTCCTGATTATTTGCTGTGCAAATCATCACAACAAAGAACTTACTTATAAATTGCCTTAAATTAGATTTCCTTAAACATTTTGAATCAACCAACCATAAACAATGACATTTTAACATGGAACACTGCTGACAGGCAACAGAAACCAACTGGGGCTGATTTCAGGAAAAGGGAGTTTATTGGAAGCACGTTGGGTTGCTTCTAGAATCAACCATAAGCTAAAGCAGAAGTTCTAAAAGTGTGGTCTGGGGACCCCTGGGGTCCCTGAGACCCTTCCAGGGAACCTGCAAAGCCAAAACTAATTCCATAATAACATTAAGATGTTATTTGTCTTTTTCACTGATGGTGCAAAAGCAATCGTGATGAAAACTGATGGTACCTTAGCATGAATCAAGACAAACTATACTCATAGTAATTGTATTCTTCATGACCATGCACGACAGAAAAAAAAAAAAAGAGCCAGTTTCATTTAATAGTGTCTTTGATAGAGCCATGAAATGATTAAATCTTGACCCTTGAGAACAGAACATTTTACTGTTAGATGTGGTAAAATAAGAAGTATGCATAAATCTCATCTCCTGCACTCTGAGCCATGATGAGTGTCTCAAGAAAAAAACACATGTGTGATTCTTAAAGTTGCAAACTGAACTAGCCACTTTTTTCATGGAACACCGTTGTTAATCAAGAGTGCCTGACAAACTTCAGACCTGGTCTTTGGCAGGCATTTTCTCAAAAATGAACAAGAATGAGCCTGTCACTTTAAGGATGGCAACTGACAGTATTGTAGCCAATGATAAAATTCAAACCTTCAGGCTAAAATCTGAATTTTTAGAAAACTTATCCATTAGGAGGCTTTCTGCTGTGAGCTGGACTGCTTCCCAATACTTCAAGACTTTTCTGATGAGCTTGGTGGTGATACTAAAAAGTGTGGCGTTTCTGATATTATGTAATGAAATATGTCAAATTTTGAAATATCTGCTTAAATCAGCAAGCCAATTTTTCTGCATGGCCAATGCACAGTGTTACAAAATCATGCTTGGGTAAAAGATCCATTCGAAGTGCAAGATAGACCAATGGATTTTGATGAAACGGAGTATAAATGTTCATTGGGGCTTCCCTGGTGGCGCAGTGGTTGAGAGTCCACCTGCCGATGCAGGGGACACGTGTTCGAGCCCCGATCTGGGAAGATCCCACATGCCGCGGAGTGGCTGGGCCCGTGAGCCATGGCCGCTGAGCCTGTGCGTCCGGAGCCTGTACTCTGCAACCGGAGAGGCCGCAACAGTGAGAGGCCCGCGTACCAAAAAAAAAAAAAAAAAGTTCATTGATATGGTTCCAGATTTCACAGTGTAATCTTTAAGAAACTACTGCTCACAAATTTTGGTGTGAAATTAAAGAAGTATATCCATACTATCTGAAAAGGCTATTAAAGTTCTCCTTTTTCCAACTGCATATCTGGGTGAGGCTGGATTTTCTTCATATTTTTCAACCCAAACAACAAATCGCAACAGAGTGAATGCAAAAGTGTATATGAGAATCCAGCTATTTTCTTTTTTTTTTGATAGAAGTTTATTTTATTATTAAAATATAGTTGATTTACAATGTTGTGTTCGTTTCAGGTGTACTGCACAGTGATTCCATTTTTTTGCAGATTATATTCCATTATAGTTTATTACAGGATATTGGGTATAATTACCTGTGCTATACAGTAAATCCTTGCTGCTTATCTATTTTATGTATAGTAAATAGTTTGTATCTGTTAATCCCGTATTTGTAATTTGTCCTTGCCCCCTTCCCTTTCCCCTCTGGTAACCATAAGCTTGTTTTCAATATCTGTGAGTCTGTTTATGTTTTGAATATGGATTCATTTGTATTAGTTTTTCCAGCTATTTTCCAATAAATCAAACCATAAAGAGGTTTACCAAAAAATGTTGAAACAATGCCACTCTTCTATTTTTTTAGAAAATATAGTTACTTTCATAACAGTGTATCGATGTTAAAATGTTAATGTATTTATTACCCTGTTTCTAATTGAATTAATATTTTAAGATGTTTTCATTTTAAATCTCTAATGCAGTAAATATCAGTAGGTATAACCCACATAACAAAAGCTCTTTGAGGTCCTTCATTTTTCTTAAGACTGGAAATCAAAAAGAGACCAAAATTTCCTGAGACCAAAAGATTGTTTGAGAGATGATGAGCTTAGATAATCAGGCTTGGGTGGAAAAAAGAAGCAAATCAATTAGAATATTTTCTGCTATGAGAAACAGAAAAACCCAACTTGAACTGAGTTAAACAAAAAGGAAATCTCTTCTCATATAAAGGAAGACCCAGGTGGTTGATTCAGCAGTTACATGACGTCTAGGACTCTGGATTTTTCCATCTCTCTGCTCTGTTGCCCACAGCACTGGCTTCAACCTTAGGAGGGTTGCAGTGATTGCTGGTCACAAGAACACTGCAGTGACAACTGGGGTAACCTGCCTTCTGGTTCATATACATCAAGTGAGAAAGAAAAACCCTTCTTCCAATCGTGGAATAGAAACCCTCCTCTTGGACTTCCCTCGTGGCTCAATAGTTAAGAATCCTCCTGCCAATGCAGAGGACTCGGGTTCAATCTCTGGTCTGGGAAGATCCCACATGCTGCGGAGCAACTAAGCCCGTGCACCACAACTACTGACTGAGCCTGTGCTCTAGAGCTCGTGAGCCACAACTACTGAAGCCCACATGCCTAAAGCCCATGCTCCACAACAAGAGAAGGCACTGCAATGAGAAGCCTGCACACAGCAACGAAGAGTAGCACCCACTCGCTGCAACTAGAGAAAGTCCGCGCACAGCAGCAAAGACCCAACGCAGCCAAAAAACAAACAAACAAACAAACAAAAAAAAAAAAGAAACCCTCCTCTCAGTCTGATTGGTCCATCTTGAGTTGTAGCCCATCAGGGGAATGTCATGCACTGATTGGATGGGATCTGCCTCAGAACTAGGGTTAGGACAGCCCCCTGAGGAAAATAAAAGGAGAGGGAAGGTTCCGTTAGAGAGGAGGAAGAGAAGATACGGATGCTACATAGTCTTCCCCTCCCATTCCAACAGGCAAGAAACAGGGAACTGAGTCTGGCTGGATTTCTAGAACCAAAGCCAAAATCAGACCCCAGGAAGGATCCTGTTAGGGAAGCTACTGACCAGTGGCCCTGCCCAGCAGACGTTCTGCAGGCTCCACCATCACCACTGCCGCCTCTGTAACTGGACATAGACGCCACTGCCATCACCACTGCCGAAAGAGTGAACCTCTAAGCTGCTTTTGAATCTCATCACTCACTTGAAATTCAAAGTCCTGGGCTGGAGCATCTGATTGGCTGCCCTAAGTCACATGTCATTGTCCCAGCTGTTCAAGGAGGGGAAGAGGGCATATTTCACCCCCTTCAGCTCCGTATGAGAGGTGGAGTCCTGCTTCACCAAGGCTCACACACCACTGAGGGAGGCCACTTCAAACTTAGATGAAAATTCTTCTGAAATAATACAAATCAAACGAGAAGAGAGAGAGAGAGAGAAGGATAGATAAATGGAAAGATAAGAGGTACTTATATATACATGCACATATATGTATATATATATTTATATATATATACACAGCAAACACAAGAGAAGTAATTTAGTCCCAGTACACCATTTACTAGCTGTGTGACCTTGCTTAAACCTCTTATGCCTCCATTTCCTCATCAATAAAATACGGATAATAAGAGAACCTATCTCATGAGAGTATTTCCAGGACTAAATGAGTTAATACTTATAACATGCTTAACATGACATCAAAGAAATGGTACATGCTCAGCCAATGTTAATTATTAAGATATCAGAGCAATGAAGAAGGAACATTGAAATAACTGAAAATACTTAACTATACATTGTTTTTCCAACCTTGAAGGCTCACCAGTACCCAAGGGAAAGAGTTTCCAGTATCCTGCTTGGGACGCCTCCAGGGGCAGCAGCTGAGGAGCAAAACTAGCTACCTTAGTTAATAGTCTAGATTCCTTTGAATTCAGAGGAGGAACAGCCATGGGGCAGCTCTCACCTATTCCTGGTTTCACATCTGTCAGCCCTGAGGAGATTGGTCTCAGGCAAGTAACCTAACCCTTCAGAAGATCAACATTCTCTGTTCCCTGGGACTAACAGCTGACTTGAAATGGAAAGACACCCAAGAAAAAAGATTGGAAAGAAATATATCAACACATTAACAGCAACTATCCCTAAGTGTGCAGTCAGTCATGGGGCATTTGTATCTTCTTCTTTTCCTTACAGAATTTTCTAGTCTCTACAATAAGCATGTATTAATTTTATATTTTTTAACCTGTAGTATATATTTTAATCTGAACTACTTTGTTGCCTAAAATGGATAATGACATGAATCGCCTTCTTCTTAATATAGCTTTGGGGGAAAGGTTTAACAAAGGTGACCAGAGATCAGACTTCAGATTGTGGGTAAGGAAAATGGGAAAGGTGGGCTCGAGAACCTCAGAGCAGGCTCCCTCCCTTTCTGATCCACCCCCAACACCCAACACTCTCTAGTGGAAATAATTTCTAAGGACACATTTAATGGGGGTAAAGAAGTTCCAGATAATAGTGGCCAGTATTCACTGAGCGTTACTTGCGTAATCGCACTTAACCTTCCAACCTTATTTTACAGATGAAGAAACGGAAGCTCACAGCAGTGTCTCAGTTTAGGGACTTCAGAAGGACACACGTGCTTCGGCAATGGGAGAAAGGGCTGGCCTGGAGAGGGGTGGCTTTCTTGCTCCCATTTGGAGGAGGAGGTGAAGGGCACCCATGGCAAAGAAGTGGATGCAACTCAGCAAGAAACCCGGAGGAGGTGGGGGGCGACCCCAGAGTGACTTGGCCAATCTTTCATCTTTTCCTCATTATGTCAGCAGAGCACATGTCCTCTGGAGAGCTTCTTACCACAGCAGCAGATATTTTATAGGCTGGGCACCACAGAGGGGGAGGAAGCATGTGACATGTGGCCTCTGGCCTTAATGAAAGCCATTCGATTTGCAGACAAGACCTACTGGCTGGTAATCTAATCACTAGTAAATAAAGTTTCCAGACCCAAGAGAAAAGGGTCAGGGAGAGTAGGTAATAGGTTTTGAGTGTACTATACAATCATTGCTGGAGAAGTTCAAACAGAGAGCTAATATTTATCGAGTGCCCACTGTGTACCAGGCTCAACCTCATACACGGCATTTCTTTAGCCGTCACAGCAGCCCGCTGTGGTCTGCTTCCCTTCCCACACGCCTGGGGAAATGCCCTGTTCTTGGCTGCTGAAGCCTCCACAGTGCTGTGAATCTCAGAATGCATTTAGGAGAGCAGTGCTGGCTTAGAGGGAGAAACTTCTGGAACCTCGTTCAAAACCTCTTTTGCACAGGCCTCGGTCACTCGTATAAAACATACTCCTGGAATACCAGTGAAATGCCATGTTCAAATGGAATTCTAAAATGGGCCCCTTTATACACATTTTTTTGCCCTCCACATAATAAAAGGAATTGTATCTCTTTAATTTTTACGTGCTTGTACAGTTCGTCCCATTTCTCTGGGGTCGGCTGGGAGGCTTGGAGTAACCCCATGGAGAGGGGGCAGGTGGCAGGGAGGAATGGGAAGGCCCGGACTCACAGTCATTCTGTCACAATACTCTATGACCAAGTGGCCAGGCGGCACAGATGGAGTCACGCAGAACTTGCTCCGGGAAGGTAAGGTGGCCCTCTCCTCCCCTTTCTGCGTGCCAGGTAGGTTAGTGTCCTCATAATCTGGAGAACAGGTAACCGCACGCAGGCTGGAGCTCTGGCCCCGTGACACAGTCTCGGGATGAGAAGGGAGGAAAACTAAAAGCGGACAAATTCAACCCAACCTGACTCAGGAGGGTGACCAGGCTCCAGAGTGTTTGGTCTGGGGGTTCCCAGGATGCAGGACTTTCCATTTTAAAAACAAGCAACTATATAACGATGGATGGAAACTAAATTTTTGATGGTGAGCACACTGTAGGGTATGATGCAGAAATATAATGTTGTACACATGACAGTTATATTAAAAACTAATGTTACCTCAATAAAAAAGAATTCTAAAATAAAAAGAAAATTTTTAAAAATAAACCAGGCTGGTCCTGGACAAACCAGGAAGAGTTGGTCACCTTACTCAGCCTCTCCGTGTTCAAGTACTGTGATCTCTGCCCACATGCACACCCCACCCTGTGTGTTCCCTAGCGGGCAGGCTCTAATAACAGCTAATGTTTATTATTTACTCAGCGTTGGGCACTTTCCATATTTGTCTCATTTGCTCCTCAACACAGGCCTAGGGAGAAGATACAATTATCACCTCCTTTCACAGATGAAGAAATTGAGGCTTAAGGAGGGTAAATAACTTGAATACAAATAGTTCCATAAAACCAGCAACTGCCCACACTTGAATTTAGAAAGGATCTCTGTACTGTGGTTTCTGAAGTTCGCCAGAGAGAGATGGAGGGAGGGAGAGAGGAAATAGGAAGAAAGGAAGGAAGGAAGCGAGGAAGGGAGGAAGGAAGGAAGGGAGGGAGGGAGAGAGGAAATAGGAAGGAAGGAAGGAGGAAGGAAGGAAAGGAGGAAGGAAGGAAGAAGGAAGGGAGGAAGGGAGGGTGGGAGGGAGGAAATAAGAAGGAAGGAAGGGAGGGAGGGAGAGAGGAAATAGGAAGGAAGGAGGGGAGGGTGGGAGGGAGGGAGAGGAAATAGGAAGGAAGGAAGGAGGAAGGAAGGAAGGAAGGGAGGGAGGGAGAGAGGAAATAGGAAGGAAGGAAGGAGGAAGGAAGGAAGGGAGGAAGGGAGGGAGAGATGGGGAGAGGAGGGGAGGAGGGAGGAAGGGAAGGATAAGAGAGAGAGCGTGAGTGAGGGGGGGAGACTTGACCATCCTCCCAAGAGAAAGAGCTGCATCTCAGCAATCAGCCCCTTCTGAAGGCTGCAGCCCCGCCCTCAACTGGCTGCCGCTCAGCTCTCCTGGGGAGCTGACGGCACCAGCTGCAGCTCATTTTACTCCCTGCTAGAACTCAGGGTATTATCATATGATATTCATGCCTATTTTTATAAATAATTCATCTTTTTTTGCACGAAAGTAAAATAGCCTGAAGCCAGAACATTTAAAATGAACGTTGATGCCTTATTCATAAAATAATAATGTGCTGGTTTGCCAGACAGTTTGTAAAAAGTCCTGAAGCTAAAATACACTGAGTTCTAGGTCTATTTTTAGCCTGGAAAAGGCCTCCCGATGTCTTTCTCAGTTCACACTTGATAAGGGCAGTTGTTATGCTTTCTCTGAAACTGGGCTTTCCCAAATCAGTTGCATTCACACAGGGAAATCTAAAAGATAACTTGGCAAATAAGCATATTTATGAAATCCAAACCCCCAGTACACAAATGCTTTTTTTTAACCGCACAAAAACGAATTATAAGCAAAAGGCTGATGGAGTCTCTGGTCAACCACAGTTATGGGAAATGGGGTCACAGACTGTTACCGTTTACGGGACTCTTTTTCCCAAGCCTGACAGGGAGATTTCTTTTGCAGAAGAATAGCAATTCCAGAGCTGGAAATACTTAAAACAACTGTTAGATGATAAGATTTGTGCCCCCGTGTTATCATGGTTTCCTCCTTCCCCAATACTATGCGCTAGTCATTTACGACATCTTTATTTTGTCACCCGTGATGATTTTGTAAATAGTAAGGTCACTCTTGTCAAATTACCTCCAGAAGGACACACAACAGACTCATAATGTCAGTTGTCTATGACATTGGGTGACCAACCAGTTTGCTAAGGACTTTCAGTGCTAAACCAGAAAGTCCCAGACAAACCAGAACCAGTTGGTCACCCTACCTTTGCAGAGGGAGCTTGAATTGCTGGGATGGGGCGGGGGAGAAAATGGTGACTCTATACCCTTTCACACATTTGGAATATTAAACCCTGTGAGTTCACTACCTGTTCAAAAAATTAGGTTAAAAATATTCTGTCAGATGAATGGATAAAGAACATGTGATAAATACACACACACACACACACACACACACACAATGGAATATTACTCAGCCATAAAAGAGAATGAAATAATGCCATTTGCAGCAACATGGATGCACCTAGAGATTATCATACTAAGTGATGTTAAGTCAGACAGAGAAAGACAAATATCACATATCACTTATATGTGGAATCTAAGAAAATGATACAAATGAATTTACAGAACAGAAACAGACTCACAGACGTAGAAAACAATCTTATGAAAAAAAAAAAAAAGAAACTATCTTATGGTTACCAAAGGGGAAGGGAGGAGGGATAAATTAGAGGAGTTTGGGATTAACAGATACATACTACTCTATATAAAATAAACAACAAGGGCCTACTGTATAGCACAGGGAACTATATTTAATATCTTGTAATAACCTATAATGGAAAAGAATCTGAAAAGAATATGTACATACATATATATATATGTATATCACTTTGCTGTATACCTGAAACTAACACACTGTAAATCATCCATACTTCAATAAAAAAAATTCTGTCAGTATCAGGTGAGAGGACTATTTACTTAAATTAGTAGATCTCTAAGAATGACAACAGTCTATTAGACCCAAGTGAAATTAACATCACTACATTTAAGTTCTGCTTTGTTTCTTATTTCATTTGTTTCTAAAATATACCCTCCAATTACTCTTTATAAAAGAACTCAAGGGCTTCCCTGGTGGCACAGTGGTTAAGAATCCGCCTGTCAATGCAGGGAACATGGGTTCGAGTCCTGGTCCGGGAAGATCCCACATGCCGCGAAGCAACTAAGCCAGTGCACCACATCTACTGAGCCTGCACTCTAGAGCCCGCGAGCCACAGCTATCGAAGCCGACGAGCCACAACTATTGAAGCCCGCAAGCCGCAACTACTGAAGCCCGCGCACCTAGAGCCTGTGCTCCGCAGCAAGAGAAGCCACTGCAATGAGAAGCTCGTGCACCACAACGAAGAGTAGCCCCGGCTCGCCGCAACTAGAGAAAGCCCGTAGGCAGCAACGAAGACCCAATACAGCCAAAAATAATAAATAAATTAATTTATTTAAAAAAAAAAAGAACTCAAAATTTTGCAAAGTCCTTTAACACTCATTCTCACAACAGAAAGTAATTAGAGCTTGTATTATTGTTCCATTTCAAAGATGAGGAAACGGAGGCCAAAGGAGGTTATCTAACTTGCCCAGGGCTGGACATGAGTGTGTGAGGGCCTTCTCTCCCCCCGGGCAGCCCTCCCCTTTGCTGGCCGACTTTACATCTGGTTAGTATTGTCAAACCATGGAAACAGCAGGCTGTTGCCAAAGAGAAATATTTCTATCAAAGTTTCTCAAGTGTCCCCTAGGAGAGCCCGCCAACAACCAGTAATGACATAGCACTGGCTGATGGAGCCCTCCCAGCCGGTAACGCTGCGGAAAAAGTGCCACCCACAGAGAAACTTTTAATGGGATTTTGAGAGGACACAAAGTCCTGAGGTGCAAATGTGGGGAGAGCCCCAGTCTCTGAGCTGAGGGCGGACTACCCACAGCTCCTTCTGCAGTTCAGTTATTTGTCTCCTACACTTCAAAGTCACGTTCACTCGTTTTCTGCTCAGAATGAAGACTTTTGAGAAGCAAAGACCACCTGGGCAGAATTAAACAGGCTACAGACTTCTTTCCCCAGAAAAGCTGAGGGGGAGGCGGGGGCGGTGGGAGGGGCAGTTCACCCTCCCGATGGCTGTTTGTAAAACAAATAGCGAATGTGAGGCAGACTCCAGGCTGCTTGTTGAAAATTCACCAGCTGTTGTCTCTGCACGTCTCAGGGTCACCCCCACGTCCGGAGACATCCCCTGCATGCCTATCCCGCTGTGATCCCACAACGGGCATTGTCAGCCTCTCACTGAAGGCCAGAATTAAGTTTCACATTTGCACAAATACATGTTTGAATTCCCAGGCAGAGCTCTTGAAGAGATGGAGACACAGGACAGATCAATTTTGAGGTGATCCCGAGTGGCACTTCTCCCAACCCCCACTGTGTGAATTTCAAACCTCTACCTCTCTGGACCCTTCCATCTCACAAACAACCTGGCCATCTGCTTCCCAAGAAGCGCGGCTCTGCATCCCCACCCATCTTTCCTTGCTCCCTTCTGGTCCCTGGAATATGCCTGCCCGTTCAAGACCACTCCCTCTGCCTTTCCTCTGGATCCTGTCTCCTCCATCTCCTCCAAGGCGTTGCTCCACGATTTGCCTCCACTTTCTCCTGTGCCTTCAGTCCTATACTAGATACTTCCCATTCTGGGCTCCCATCGCTTTCAAAAAAATCCCCTCAACTTTGTGTGTCTCTGTCCTGGCCCCCAACATCTCTAGCTGCTCCTTCCCTGGGCCTCTAAGTGGCATTTGATGATGCTGGGGCTGCCTGCCTTGAAGCTCTCTGCTCCCTGGAGGGCCAGGGCCTCTTTCTCTCTGGGTTTTCCACTCTCCCTCTGACCTTTGTCTCCCTCTCCTCTGCCCTTTGTTCCTCTGCCCTTAGCTCAGTCTACAGGGTTTCCACCTGAGACCTCTTCTCACTCTGCACCCTCCCCCGGGGTCCTCAACAATGGCCCCAGCTTTAAATGACTTTCTCAACTTGCCCCGTGACCATCCTTCAGAGCTTTCGACGCCAGGAGACTCCAATGCGACATGTCCAAAACTGGGCTCTTGTCCTCCCCCCAGGTCTGTCCCGAGCTCTGTGTCTCTGCTGACAGTGCACAGCAGATGGCAGAGCCAGAAACCTGGATGTCCCTACACTCCTCCCCACACCCCTCACTCCCACATCCCCAAATCCTTTCTCTTCTCCCTCGAAATGGAGTCTAAAGCCATCCACAAGTAAGTTATATTGACTGGTTCGTTTGCTTATCCATCTTCCCCAAGCACACACACACACGCACAAATGTAACAGCCATCAAGTCAGGAACTGGGTAGGTTTTGTCCACTGCTGTATCCTCATTAGCCAGAAATGTGCCTGGCACATAGTCAGTGCTCCATAAATGTTGCTCCAGTGAACGAACAAATACGCAACGCCTTAGTTTTCATCAGGTAATGTGTGGTTAAGTGTATGTGAAATCAGAAAGCAAGAGTTTGCATCTTGGCTCTGCCATTTACCCTGTGCGACTTTTTTAACTAAATTAATTTCAGCTAAGTCTGAATCGCCTCATCTCTTACAGAGGCATCAAAATAGCAGCTGACTAAGGAGTTCGATGTTAGGATTATACGAGATAATGCATGTGAAGGGCTCAGCACGGTGCCTGGGACATATCAGGTCATCAATAGGCATTAGATATTGTTGTTGCTATTGTCATCATCCTTTCCTGTCCTCTAGTCTCACCCGTGTTTGAAGAGTCTTGCAACTGTAACTCCCACCCTACTCTCATAACCAGCCTTATCTTTTCAAACGCAAAATCGAGCGTAATTCTCCCTTGCTGAAAACCCTTAAGGTGAGCTCCTTGCCCACTAGAGTCCCGCTTCCTTAATGTGGCCCCAGCTTCCCCATCCCCAGCTTCATCAACCCCCCCCACCCCCATGCACCTCAAACTCTTTAACTCTACGAAACTGCTTGCTCTCCTCCCCTGCAAGCCTTAGACGCCAGAGCTATTTCCTGGTTCTTCCACCAGGAACGCTCTTGCCTATCCCCCTCCCCTCCATTTTTGACCTAAAAGAACTCCAAGTTATTCTATAGAAAGACATAAGCTCCTTTGGGAAGCTTTTCCTGATCTCTTCTCCACGATGCCCCCCACCATCCATGCAAGCCGCAGCCCACATACAGTGAGTGCTCCGTGACAGCCAGGGTGGCCAACTGTCCCAGTTTGCCCAGGACTGAAGAGTTGCCCAGAATTCAGGATTTTAGTGCTAAAACCAAAGAATCCTGGGCAAACAGGGGCATTCGGTCACCTTGATAGCATTGATCACATTGTTTTGGAATTAGCTGTCTTTCTGATAAGATTGGAGAGCAGAAATTTTGCCTCGCTCATCTTCACTTCCACAATATCTATCCTAGGGTCAGGCACATATATGGTCCACAGTCAATAAATATTTGTTAAATGCGTTCATTTAGGGCTTCCCTGGTGGCACAGTGGTTGAGAGTCCGCCTGCTGATGCAGGGGACACGGGTTTGTGCCCCGGTCCGGGAAGAGCCCACATGCCGCGGAGCGGCTGGGCCCGTGAGCCATGGCCGCTGAGCCTGCGCGTCCGGAGCCTGTGCTCCGCAGCGGGAGAGGCCACAACAGTGAGAGGCCCGCGTACCGCAAAAAAAAGAAAAAAAAAGCGTTCATTTAGATAGCAATTAATTGTGACAGCGGTAGAGCTAAAGGCCGTGGTTCAGATCCTGTCCCCCTTCCTGCATGACCTTGGGCAAGTGATTACTTTCACTTATGTATTTATGTACTTGTCCTTGAGTGATTTAAGGCAAATTCCTTGGTCTCGCTGAGCCTACATTTGTAAAATGGAGATAATAACATCCATTTCACAGAGATGCTGTGAAGGTTAAGTGGATATCAAGTGATTAACATAACACCTGGCATATAACAAGCTTTCAATAAATAGTAGCTGCTATTACTATTTATTATTGTTATTTAAATAGTGAGCACAGTGCACTCCATAAGGTTTGGTTCCCTTGCCCCTATTAAAGAAATGAATACAGGTGGCCTTATACGTAATTATACCATAGAGAAAGCTTCCCTTCAAACACTGGTCGGCCACCTTGGCTATACATTAGAATCCCCCAGGGATCTTTTGCAAAGACTGATGCCCAACCCGACCAATTAATTCAAATCTCCAGTGATGGATCCATGCATCAACTCCGTTAAAGGGTGATGCTAACAGGAAACCACGTTGAGAACCTCTGCCTTAGGGCACTGGATTAGCTGCTCTTTAACTTTTGTGTGTGTGTGTGTGTGGTATTCGGGCCTCTCACTGTTGTGGCCTCTCCCGTTGCGGAGCACAGGCTCCGGACGCGCAGGCTCAGCGGCCATGGCTCACGGGCCCAGCCACTCCGCGGCATGTGGGCTCTTCCCAGACCGGGTCACGAACCCGTGTCCCCTGCATCGGCAGGCGGACTCTCAACCACTGCGCCACCAGGGAAGCCCTGCTCTTTAACTCTTAATTGCTGCCCTGGGTCTTTCCAAATAGTTACCCCTAATCTAGCTGTTGTCAACAGCAAGTACTTAATTTCCTTTGTCCCCCCTCCCTTTGCCTTCAGGGCAAGAACTGGAGAATTCTCAGCCCACCTGAGGGGAACAATATTGCCTCTCCTCTTAACCATTCCAGGCTGGTACCCTCATTCCTATAGCCCTTACCTAGGCCTCTGCCTCTCCATTCCTTTCAGAATCTTCACAGTTTGATATTCTCTCTGGAATTTGGAGAAATGAATAAGAGGTCACTTTATCTGTGTCTTCCCTAAGGGTACATAGAGATGGTTTCATTTTCTAGCCAGTGTTTCTCAAACTGGGATCCACAGACATCTCAGGGATCCACCCTTTCTGCATGACAATTTTCTGTTTGCATTTTCAGTTTGCTAATATATGACTATTGTACATTATCTAGTCGCCCTTTTATAAGTTACCTGCAAGATTTGAGTGCCCGTGCTTGTATTTGGTAGCATAAAGGCAGTGTACATATGCAGATTTTGAAGTAGTCCAAGCAGAAGGACCAAGGCACAAAGCAGTAGAAGCAGACAGATTCGAAGCGATCAGCAAGTAGCCATTAGTGTCAAATTAGCTGCAGAAACGGGTTCAGTTTGTGCGTCCTGTCTACACATAACAATTTGTAATAAGGATTAAATATACATTTAAGATATTTTCTTTTCCCATTCCAAAAACAGTAAGAGAAACCCCATTTAAAGTAGATTTTAATAAGGCTAACCATATCTTTTCATGAACATTAGCCATCTACAGATTACCAAGTGATACTTCATTAAAATCAACACTTCGGAATTACTCACTGGCCAAATTTTGGTCATATAGTGCCTGATGGTCCAGCATTAGCAAATACAGTCATGATTTTATCAATACCATTTGTGCCTCATTCCTATGAGAAGAAACAGTCTTTGTGTTAGTATTGTTAAAGTGAAAATACAGAAGCAGATTCTAGAACAAGACCCAAGTCTACATCTTTCCATTATTAAGCCAGCAATAGTGATTTATTTTTAGTAGATCCTCATCATAAATCCCATCAAAATAATGTTGTTTATTTAGGTGTTGTGCCCATTTACTCTTGGCCTTTTTTTTCTAAAGTTGTTTTCGGTTTGATAGGTGTATAAGAGCAGTAAGCATGAACAATGTATACCTAGTTTTATTGAATCCCTAATTAAGAGATGATAAAATAATTCTAGTTACTATTGTCCCTTGTCAATTATCTTTTCCCTCCTGGTTTGAAACACTTGTCCTGGCTGTAGAACAGAATCAGCTGGGGCGCTGCCAGAAATTCAAGCTCCCAGGTCCTGCTCTGGGCAACCAGAGGTTAGAGACAGGAGTCTCTAGGAAATGACACTTCCTGGGCTCCAGGGAAATCAGTTCCATTTCCTATGACCAGTCCCCCTGGCTCTTTTAAATTCTAAATGCTCTTCAACTGATTGATTGATTGCTTTTATAGGACCTTCCTTGTCTCAAATTAATTGGTAAGCTTCTCCTTTCCAGAGTAGTTGGTTTCTACTTCTCTGATTCAAGGTCCTTCTCACCTCCATCTGGCCTCAAAGATATGAGCCTGTAACTAGAGAGATGGCAACTGGATTCTTACACTACTTTTTTTTAAAATTGGACCTCAGATGTAGGGGTTGAATTAATCACACTCTTCAAATATGACCTACGATCATCCTGGGTTAGTGCAAAGCCCTTTTTTGTTTTGTCTTTCCCTTTTTTATCCCTTTCCCTACTTACACACACTTACGCACACACACCGCCAGATTTAACAACCATTCTAATGTCTTTCATGTGAATTTTTTTTTTTAATTTACCATCTTAACCATTTTTTTTTTTTATTTTTGGCCGTGTTGGGTCTTCGTTTCTGTGCAAGGGCTTTCTCTAGTTGTGGCGAGCAGGGGCCACTCTTCGTCGCGGTGCGTGGGCCTCTCTTGTTGCAGAGCACAGGCTCCAGACGCGCAGGCTCACAGGCCTAGTTGCTCCGCGGCATGTGGGATCCTCCCAGACCAGGGCTCGAACCCGTGTCCCCTGCATTAGCAGGCAGATTCTCAACCAATGCGCCACCAGGGAAGCCCCGTGAATTTTTTATAAGTATTTTTCTTGTAAACTTAGTACTGCCAGATAAAATACAGAACATCCAGTTCAGTTTGAGGTTCAGATCAACAATACATAACTTTTAGTGTAAGTAATAATTTTTAGTATAATTTTTCGTTTTTTATCTGAAAGTCAGATTTAGCTGGACATTCACTTTGGGTTGTTGTTTTGTTTTGGGCTCTATCTGGGAACCCTAGGTAAAATGTAAACTCTCACATACATAGATATTAGGCTACAGGGTTCAATTCCTTTTTTATTTCATTCAGATCTAAGTTGACTCATCCATGTGGCTGTTTTTACATAGTCCTCCATGATGTATGTACCACTTTGTATTATTCATGCCCCCATGGGGACACAGCAGTCTCCTCCAACTCCCCACTACCTTGAGCAATGCCACAATGCGCACCTTTGTCCGTGTCTCCTAGTGGACTTGTGTGATCATGTTTTTGACATATAAATATGGTATGCACATCCTTAATTTGGTTAAGACTGTCAGGTGGATCAGAGCTGCTATGTAGGTCAACCCTCCCACCAGCAGTGCATGAGTCCCTGTGTCCCCACATTCCTGCTAACAGGTGGCATAATCCACGTGTCTAAGAGTGCCTCTAATAAATATCACCTGCCAGCTCTTTCTTATTCTGGTTTGCATTTCTCTTATTACTAATGACTGAAGCATCTTTTCATAGTAAAGTTTGGTTTCCACTTCTATAAATTGCTCCTTTGAATCCTTTGCCCATTTTTCTATGGAAATGCCTATCTTTTTCTTCTTTTTTAGGAATTCCTTGAATTTTTTAGATATTAGTCCCTTGTCATACCTTAAGCATTGCAAATATCTCCCTCTGTCCTGTTTTCTATTAAGTTGAAAATGATGTCCTTTATTTTGATATGATCAACTATACCTTGCGCTGGGAAGTTTTGTCTAGACAGTCTTTTTCTATCCATAAATCACAGAGATACTCTTCAACATCAACTTCTGTTAACTTTGTTGTTTACCTTTAAATGTTATGTATTTAATTCATCTGGAGTCTACCTTTGTATGTGATGTTATGTGGGATCCAGTTTTATTTTTCTCTATTTAATAAGTTTCCCGAACACCTTTGATTAAACAGCCCATCCTTTTCCCATTATCCTTTTTTTTTTTTTTTGCATTAAATTCCCGCATACGCTTAGATCCCTTTAAGAGCTGTCCTCTCTGTTCTATTGGTCTATCCATTTTTCCGTTAAGTCCATTCCATATTGCCTTTATTATTAAGGCTTTGATATTGTCCTAATACCTAGTGGGCATACCCCTCCCATTCTTTGCCTTTTTTTAGAGTTTGCTTACTTTTTTGCGGACCGGTGTTCTTCCTTACATTTTGATTGTTTATATCAGTTTAAATCGTTCATATTTATAGTTTTTGAATTCATCAAAATATACAACTGGAATTTTTGTTGGTGTTACATTGAGTTTACAAATGAATTAAGAGAAATTTAACAATATTAAATTATCCCAACAAGAGCATGGACTACATCTCCATAGATGATCCTCTGATTCTCAGAGGTTTTTTTTCCAGAAAGATTGTGTATATTTTTAGATATGCCAATATCTAGATATTTGTTGACACTGTCAGTGGTATCGTATTTGTACTGAAATTTTTTTTTTTTTGGCTGTGCTATGCAGCATACGGGACCTTAGTTCCTCAACCAGGGATCAAACCTGTGACCCCTGCATTGGGAGCACAGAGTCTTAACCCCTGGACCACCAGGGAAGTCCTGTACTGAAATTTCTAATGGAATATGACTGATGTAAGAAATACTATTGCTTTGGGGTTTTTTTTTAGTGATCTCATATCCAGCAAGATCTTGCCAAGTCCTCTTATTAGTTCTAATGGTTGATCCTGTTGGATTATCTACGTAGATATTCATATCATGTGTAAACAGTTTTATTTTTTCCTTTCAACTCTTTATCTTCTTATTTATTTCCTATCACCTTAAACAGTAGCTCCATTCTGTGTTAAACAGGGCTATCTTAAACTAATATCTCTGGCCCCTCTTAGGAGTGAGACATTGGGCAAGTTTCTTCACCATCTTTTTTTTTTTTTTGCGGTATGTGGGCCTCTCACTGCTGTGGCCTTTCCCGTTGCGGAGCACAGGCTCCGGACACACAGGCCCAGCAGCCACGGCTCACGGGCCCAGCCGCTCCGCAGCACGTGGGATCCTCCCAGACCGGGGCACGAACCCGCCCCCCCTGCATCGGCAGGCGGACTCTCAACCACTGCGCCACCAGGGAAGCCCCACCATCTTGACTCTCAGTTTCCCCAGCTGATAAGTCTTCCTCATAGAGTTGTGATAATCACGATAAGAAATTCAAAGTTCCTGGCACACAGTGGGTGCTCAAAGCATAGAGTGTAGTTTTACTAATTCCCCTAATAAAACACAAGTCACCCATTTCCTTGGTATCCCATTCCCACTCTTACAGAAAGTTGTACCATTTAAAATATGTAGGATATCTATGTCAAAGAGTGTCCTGCCTATGTTTTCCTCTAAGAGTTTTATAGTGTCCGGTCTTACATTTAGGTCTTTTAATCCATTTTGAGTTTATATTTATGTATGGTGTTAGGGAGTGTTCTAATTTCATTCTTTTACATGTAGCTGTCCAGTTTTCCCAGCACCACTTATTGAAGAGACAGTCTTTTCTCCATTGTATATCCCTGCCTCCACTGTCATAGATTAGGTGACCATAGGTCCATGGGTTTATCTCTGGGCTTTCTATCCTGTTACATTGATCTGTATTTCTGTTTTTGTGCCGGTATCAGACTGTTTTGATTAGTGTAGTTTTGTAGTATAGTTTGAAGTCAGGGAGCCTGATTCCTCCACTATGTTTTTCTTTCTCAAGGTTGCTTGGCTATTCATGTTTTTTTGTGTTTCCATACAAATTGTAAAATTTTTTGTTCTACTTCTGTGAAAAAATGCTAGTGATAATTTGATGAAGATTGCATTGAATCTGTAGATTGCTTTGAGTACTATAGTCATTTTCACAATATTGATTCTTCCAATCCAAGGACATGGTATATCTCTCCACCTGTTTGTGTCGTCTTTGTAGTATATTTCATCAGTATCTTATAGTTTTCTGAGCACAGGTCTTTTGCCTCTTTAGGTAGGTTTATTCCTAGGTATATTATTCTTTTTGTTGCAGTGGTAAATGGGACTGTTTCCTTAATTTCTCTTTCTGTTCTTTCATTGTTAGTGTATAGGAATGCAAGAGATTTCTGTGTTTTGATTTTGTATCCTGCAACTTTACCAAATTCATTGATTAGCAGCAAGAACTTTTTTGATCCACCTCCTAGAGTAATGAAAAAAAATGGGATCCAATTAAACTTAAAAGCTTTGAACAGCAAAGGAAACCATAAACAAAACAAAAAGACAGCCCTAGGATGGGAGAAAATATTTGCAAATGAAGCAACCAACAAGGGATTAATCTCAAAAATATACAAACAGCTCATGCAGCTCAATATCAAAAAAACAAACAACACAATCCAAAAATGGGCAGAAGACCTAAATAGACATTTCTCCAAAGAAGATATAGAGATTACCAACAAACACATGAAAGGATGCTCAACATTACTAATCATTAGAGAAATGCAAATCAAAACTACAATGAGGGACTTCCCTGGGGGCGCAGTGGTTGAGAGTCCGCCTGCAGATGCAGGGGACATGGGTTCATGCCCCGGTCCAGGAGGATCCCACATGCCGCAGAGCTGCTGGGCCTGTGAGCCATGGCCACTGAGCCTGCGCATCCGGAGCCTGTGCTCCACAACGGGAGAGGCCACAACAGTAAGAGGCCCGCATACTGCAAAAAAGAAAACTAAAATGAGGTGTCACCTCACACCGGTCAGAATGGCCATCATCCAAAATGTACAGACAATAAATCCTGGACAGGGTGTAGAGGAAAGGGAACCCTCCTACACTGTTGGTGGGAATGTAAATTGGTACAGCCACTATGGAGAACAGTATGGATGTTCCTTAAAAAACTAAAAATAGAACTATCATATGACCCAGCAATCCCACTCCTGGGCATATACCCAGCAAAAACCATATTTCAAAGAGATAACATGCACCCAATATTCACTGCAACACTATTTACAATAACCAGAACATGGAAGCAACCTAAATGTCCATCAACAGAGGAATGGATAAAGAAGACATGGTACATATGTGCAATGAAATATTACTCAGCCATAAAAAAAGAACAATATAATGCCATTTGCAGCAACAGAGATGGACCTAGAGATTATTATACTGAGTGAAATAAGTCAGACACAGAAAGACAAATATCATATGCTATCACTTATATGTGGAATCTAAAAATAAGGGTACAAATGAACTTATTTACAAAACAGAAGTAGAGTCGTGAATGTAGAAAAAAAACTTATGGTTACCAGGGCATAAGTGGCGGGGGGCAAATTGGGAGATTGGGACTGACATATACTGATTACTATATATAAAATAGATAATTAATAAGAACCTGTTGTATAGCACAGGAAACTACTCAATACTCTGTAATGGCCTATATGGGAAAAGAATTTTTTTAAAAAAAGAGTGGATATATGTATATGTATAACTGATTCACTTTGCTGTACCCCTGAAACTAACACAACACTGTAAATCAGCTATACTCCAATAAAATGTAAATAAATTAATTAATTTAATTAAATATGTAGGATATCTAAAGTAGAGAGATGGTCATTATTATCTGAATCCAAAATGAATGATATACATGACTGGTGGAAAGGATTTCAGCCCCCTACCAACTCTAAATCATTGTTCATGGAAGTTATTAGCCAGAGGGAATTAGCAATAGCAGCAGCAGATGCATAGATATCCCAACTTTTCACTCTAACTTCATAATGTATGTGTCAGCAAACTCATTATGGACACATTTTTAAAATAAGCTCTCATGATCAAGATGATGGTCGTGGAGAATCTGAAATAAATTGAATTTCAATTATATGTAGAATGGATAAACAACAAGTCCTACTGTATAGCATAGAGAACTATATTCACTATCCTGTGATAAACCTTAATGGAAAAGAATATATATATACATATACATATATTATATATAACTGAGCCACTTTGCTGTGCAGTAGAAATTAACACAACATTGTCAATCAACTATCCTTCAATAAAATAAACCTTAAAAAAATTTTAATATTTATTTATTTATTTATTTTTGGCTGCATTTGATCTTCGTTGCTGTGCGTGGGCTTTCTCTAGTTGTGGTGAGCAGGGGCTACTCTTCATTGCAGTGCACAGGCTTCTCATTGTGGTGGCTTCTCTTGTTTCCGAGCACGGGCTCTAGACGAGCAGTCTTCAGTAGTTGTGGCACGCGGGCTTCATTGCTCCGCAGCATGTGGGATCTTCCCGGACCAGGATCAAACCTGTGTCCCCTGCATCGGCAGGTGGATTCCTAACCATTGCACCACCAGGGAAGTCCCAATTTTTTTAATTTTTAAAAATTAAAAAATGAATTTCATATGCTTGACACTAAAGGGCAATGATTGAAAGTGAAAAAAAGCAATGTAAATATTAGTTTTTTATTTAACCTAAATATTTTGGTGAGGAAAACACAATTACCTGTTATTTATCATATGCAAAGTTTTAATTTGTATATAGTAGACCAATGCTTAAAGTATTATAAGTGATATAAATGCATTAATAAATTCTAAATTTTATTCAATCCTTTTTTTAAACAAGGTACAAGCCATCAGGCAATTTTCTTTATTAAATTAGATTTTTAATTACATTAAGCAAAGGTAGTAGCTCCTCTAATTGTTGATACATGCTCTTGCTGACGAGCTGGTCCTCCCTTCTCAAGATGCATGTTGAAATGCTGATAAGTGGATCACCAACAGTAATTATAAATATTCTGGGGATGTGATTTCACAGCGCTGATTTTCAGGAAATTGTTGTTGTTGTTGTTTTCTCTATTTGGGTGGAAGCATGTTTGCAGTAACAACTTAGTAATAAACACCATCTTTGAAAACTATTCTATTCTTTGATGTGGCTGCAGGGACTTTTCTCATGGCTGATGGCTAGGATTTTAAATAACATTTGCACAACTTGGACAGATTTTCTATTCTGCTTGGAACTGGGTGACTTAGCGATTCCCTTTAGTGACATCATGCTGAACAGAACAACGATAAATATGATTCCCTCCCAGGGTGCACATTCCTCACTGTGCCTGATGGATGGTTAGAGCTGTGGAAATGGAGCTTGATCCCCTCCACAGACTGTTCTGATTCTCTAATCTCAGCACCTTTCCCCCTGTGATCCTAAGCTGGAAGATTGTTTCATATGTGAACTACACCACAATGTGTTTAGAGTGGAACTGTAGAATTAGTTTTAGAAATTACCTTCCACATCAACTCTCTGTATCCCTACCACCTACACCATCTCCACAAACATGGAATAGAGGAGGCACGCAAAGAATTTTTAGGTATTTGAAAGCTTATATGAAGTACGAGCTATAAGCCTACCTCCCTGAAAGGGGATTTAGCCTTATTCTATCATCTCCCTTGTGAGATAATAAAATATATATGTACTGGCCTCTGCCTCCAGTTCTGGCACAGGTCTCCTAATACCCTTGTAATTTCCTAGGTGATAGAAGTGTCTTTTGTTCGAATGAGGTGACTCTGGGTGAGCTCCTGGGTGACCCCTGGAGGGGGCTGGTCACTGGAAAGACGAAGCCTTGATTAGAAGCTTGGAATTTTCAGCCCCACCCCCAAGTCTCTTAAGAAGGAAGGAGAGTTGGAAATGGATTTCATAGTCAATCATGCCCCCATAATAATCCAAAACGTGTGAGATTTGAAGAGATTCCAGGTGGGTGTACACATCCATGCCAGGAAGGTGATGCATGCCATCCCCATGGGAATAGAAGCGCCTATGCTCAGGACCCTCCCAGACCTCACCCTGTGTATCTCTTCATCTGGTTGTTCATCTGTATCTTTTATCATATCCTTTAATAAACTAGTAATGTTAAGTGTTTCCCTGAGTTCTGTGAGCCATTCTAGCAAGTTAATTGAACACAAGGAGGGGGTCATGGGAACCTCCGATTTACAGGCAAGTCAGGCAGAAATTGTGGCTAACCTGGGGACCTGTGACTCACAATTGGCATCTGAAGTAGGGAGCAGTCTTGTGGGACTGAGCCCTTAACCTGTGGGATCTGACACTACCTCCTGGAAGATAGTGTAAGAATTGAGTTACATGGTAGAACACCCAGCTGGTGTCACAGATCTGTTTGGTGGGGGAAAAACCCCCACATCTGGTGTCAGCAGTGCTGTGAGTGAGGTATTCCTGTGAGAGCAAAGGAGACACACACAGATGGATGGGGTCATCCCGAGTACATCTCCCAATGGCCTCTGAGATGGTTAACAGCAATAATAACAACAAAATCACCAATAATAGCTGTTGAGAAAGCACATCACAGCAGTTAAGAGCCTGATCTTGAGTCAGAAACCCTGTTTTTAAATCTCAGCTCTGCCACTTAAGTTGTGTCACCCTAGTTTCTTAACCTCTTTGTGCTTTGGTCTCCTTGTCTGTAAAATAGGAATAATAATAGCACTACCTCAAAAGGCCATGGTGGGGATTAAATGAGATAACGCAGGTGACGTGCTATATCAGTTACAAATTATCTTCAGCTGCAAACGACACGGTTTTGTTTTTCTCATGTAAAGAAACACCCAGAGGTGGGTGAGAGTTGGGGCTGGTCCAGCAGCTTAAGGTGCTGGGACTGAGGCTTCTAGGCCTCCTCCTCCTTGTGGTCCCAAAACAGCTTTTGTCCAGCAGGCCATCACATCCAGATTCCTGGCAGGAAGCAGGGGAGTGGGGTTAACCATGCCCCACAGTAGAGTCATCCCAGCCCCTGAAATTGCCTTCCCAGAAGTTCCTCTGTTCCTTCTCACTTCCCACATTCTCCTTGACCTCACCAGGCTCTGGCCCACCTCCTCACTGAAACAGCGCTTCCTAAGCTTATTCATGACTCCACATTGCTAAATTTAGCAGACGTTTTTCATTCCTCATCTTTCCTGACCTCTCTCTCTCTCAGCAGAGATAGATGCCTTTCTTTTTTTTTCTTTTTTTTTTTTTTGCAGTACGCGGGCCTCCCACCATTATGGCCTCTCCCGCCGCGGAACACAGGCTCCAGACGCACAGGCCCAGCGGCCATGGCTCACGGGCCCAGCCGCTCTGCGGCATGTGGGATCCTTCCAGACCAGGGCACGAACCCGTGTCCCCTGCATCGGCAGGCGGACTCTCAACCACTGTGCCACCAGGGAAGCCCAGATGCCTTTCTTGAAATTCGTTCTTCCCGTGGCTTCCATGAATGACACTGTGCTCTGCATCTCTCCCTGCATCTCTGGTGGCTCCTTCTGGCCCCTTTGCATGTTCGTTCTCCTCCACAGAACCACTAAACACTGGTGTCCTCAAGGCTGGGCCCAGGCCCTCTTCTCTGCTCCACTGACTTCCCTCTTTGGGCATCTCAGCCACACTGCAGCTTAATTTCCACCTACACACTAATGATGCCCAAGTCCCCTCTTCAGCCCAGACGTCCCCGCTGAGCTCCAGATCTGTGCAGCCACCCCCCACCCCCGACTCAAATCTTCACCAGCTGGTTCCAAAGGCTTCTCATACTCAAAACATCCAATAGGGGCTTCCCTGGTGGTGCAGTGGTTGAGAGTCCGCCTGCCAATGCAGGGGACACGGGTTTGTGCCCCGGTCTGGGAAGATCCCACATGCCGCGGAGTGGCTAGGCCTGTGAGCCATGGCCGCTGGGCCTGCGCGTCCGGAGCCTGTGCTCCACAACGGGAGAGGCCACAGCAGTGAGAGGCCCGCGTACCGCAAAAAATAAAAAATAAAAAATAAATAAAATAAAATACAAACACACATGGGGCTTCCCTGATGGCACAGTGGTTAAGAATCCACCTGCCAATGCAGGGGACATGGATTCGAGCCCTGGTCCAGGAAGATCCCACATGCCACAGAGCAACTAAGCCCGTGCGCCACAACTATGGAGCCTGCGCTGTAGAGCCCACGAGCCACAACTACTGAGCCCATGAGCCACAACTACCGAAGCCCACTCGCCTATAGCCTGTGCTCCACAACAAGAAAAGCCACTGCAATGAGAAGCCTGCACACCACCCTGCTCGCCGTAACTAGAGAAAGCCCTGCGCAGCAACGAAGACCCAGCGCAGCCAAAAGTAAATAAATAAAATAAAAATCTAAAAAAAAATAAAATACAAACACACAAATACAAATAAAAGGACATACATCAAACATATTAGACTGGTTGCCATTAGGAAAATTGGAAAATGGACATAGAGAATAAGATAAAAACGTATAAAGATAAGTGAACAAGAAAGGGACATTGCACTGACCAACAATGAGGTGTCATTAACTCAACCCTCTGTCTCTGAGGTCAAATAAAGTGCTTACACACAGATGTGAGGATTAAATGAGATATGTGGGTACTATTCTTGGCACATCATAGATCCCTAATAAATGTTCATTTTCCTCTGTTCCTTTTGACTCCCACCATCTTCCTGCTCTGCTAAGGAATAAACGTGATCTGATAAGTTAATTCACTTTAAGGTACTAGGCACAGGTAACAGCTTTATCCTCCTGCCTCCTCAGCAGACGCTTTCCAGAGAGGGCAATACTTACGAAATGAATCCCTAATCAGTGAACTCCCTGCATTGCAGCAGAAATCTTCATTTCCTTAGGGCCAACATTGCAAGGGTGATTTCGGGAGAGCTTGGATCCGCCCACCAGCCCACAACTCTTCAGGTGGCAGTCTGGGTTTGTTTCCATCTCCTTTCTTCTAAATCGAATATATCAACACTAAAAAGCCCACCACCTGCAAGCTCATCCCAGGAATCAGAGAACTCTGGGTTGCAGCTTGGGCTTAAGTGAGCATTGAAGTGAAATATTTATGTGCTGAGCTTTGCCCTTCCATCTAGCTGGAAAGATTTCCGATTCACGCCCCACCCAACTACTGCCAGAAGCCAACATCTACCATTTCCTCCTCTGCCTCTATGACCATGACTACCATGTTCCTTCCAAGCAACGTGTGAACTTTTAATTCAAAATCACGTTTCGGGTGACCGGTTCACTGAGAATCACTCAGAAGTTACTAGTGACTCACCCTGTAAATTGGAGGCCCAGCAATTGCCTTGGAGTCAGTGGCACCTGACAGCTGCTCGGCAACTGAAGGAGAAAAGAAGCAGAATTCTACATGGGTTTATGATAAATAGACACTCCTGGTCCATCTTACAAGAGCTGTTGGAGTGAAAACTGATCAATTAGCCGTGTTCTTGGCTTCAGCTTGGCCCCAACAGGTCAAAGTTAAGGTCAGCTGTCAGCAGAGGGAAGGACATTTCACCATCTGAATAAAGCCCAGCCCATGTACACCTCTTTACCTAGCATATTCCAAGTTGTCTGTCACCATGCTGAAAGACCCTGAGAAAAGTCACTCTAAGACCTTTGCTTTTGAATTTTTAATAACCTAGCGAGGGATATAGAAACCTATATAGAACAAATTGAGACAGTACAGCTAAGTAACCATATAACTAGCTGGCATTCACCTCTGTCTGGAATAACTTTTCCCACCTTAACTGGTAGACCTGAATTCTACACATGCCCAAATGCCACTACCTACACAGAATCCTTCTCTGGCGACTTACCTTGGCACTCCATTTTCTGCCTGGCCCCTCTGAGGTAGCAGGCTGGGACCCCCCAGGATGCACAGACCCTCCCCCTGCCCTCTGGAGCCCAGCCCTACTCTTAGCTGATCACTCATGTGTTAAAGAGGAAGAGAAGAGTGTAGTCAAGGTGGATTCTGATGGCGTCTCTATGTTTGGGTGGGAACTGGTGAAGTCCCCTCTCCAGCTCCTTGCTTCTTGAATCCAGTGTTATTTTGAGCAGATGCACCTGTGTACATTATCAGGCGTACTGACAGTAACAAGTAACTGACAAAACCATCCAGAATCACGGGCAAGAGCTTTGACTTACAGGGCCAGGCGCAGATTACATTCAGAGTCATTAATCTCCCCCACCGGCAGGTTAGGCTTAGACTCTGCTGCGTCTGGACCGCTCAGCCACATTTGTATTGCTGGGAACAATGTCCCAATTGCACAGCTCAGAGGTCTAATATCTGTCACAAACGGTTCCTGGACTTATTCTTCTCTCCCCTCCTTCCAAGCCTCTGAGCAAGCAAATGAGGGCTTTCAGCCGTAAGTGACTGAGTTACCTAATCAAACTGACCAGAAAATGGTGGAAGCAAACAAAATAAAAGCTAAAATTTGAATGTAGCCAAAGGAATCGTACAACAGGGAATAGCTTTTCGATCTGAGAAAGCCAAAGGTAGATGTTAAGAAAATTAACTTAGGCATTATTCATGCATCAGGGGCTCCGTGTTAGCCAAAAGAGCTTAGAATCTTGGTTGGGGCATTGTCTTTAGAGACAGTGAATGTGAGAGGATTCGGGACAACCCAGCATGGATGCTTGACGCAGACCATGAATCTGGCTCTCTCCATGCTCAGCCATCTTATCTCTGAAAGCTGTGATGAAGTACAACCCAAAAACAACAATTTCACTTTAAAAGTCCATTACTTAGGATAATGGACTACTACTCTACCAGTTAGAGTATTTGGTGAAGCAAGCAAAACCACCTCTCTTAAACAAAATGGGAATCTTTTGGAAAGATACAGGATGGCTTGCAGGATGGAATGTAAAGCTGATCCATTGGCCCTGGAAAGGTCAAAATCAGACCCTCTCTAAGGGTCTGGGGAGCTGAGGGTGATTGACAGCTCATGGAGGCCCTACTGCTGAGATAAATATGGAACCCATACATTTTCCCTGTGTCATTCCTACTCAGGATTCAGGGTTCCCAAAGAGAGTCTGACTACCCAGCCCTTGTCCAGGATTGGTTCAGGCACTTTGACTGACAGCCCTAAAAAGCCAGCACACACTGGGGAAAAGGGAAGTCCCACAAGGAAATCTGGGCACCATTACCACAAGAAAGGAAAAGGAAGTCAGGCAGGCAAACACATGTCACTTAACCGCCTCTTACCAAATCCCATGCAGTGAAGAATAAGGAGGTCCCAGCGTGTGTTTTTACATAATTTCATGTACTAATATAAAAGACTGTCCTCCCTAAATGGCTGTGTTTCTGAGAGAAAGACACTTAACCTCCCTGAGAAGCAGTTTCCTCAACTACAAATGAGAAAGTTGAGCCAAAGACGTTTCAAACTAGAAGGACCTCGGGCAAGAACAAACAAAGGACTCTGAGGGTCAGTCTCATTGGCTGAGTGGTGGCTGAGGACACAAGGATGGTGACAAAACGTGGCTTAAGATCATCCTCTGTCCAGCAATATTATTCTTGTGTGAAGAGAATAGGTCAGAACAACATCACTGCCCAGATTATGGTGAAAATAAAGGAGAATGGACAACACCAGGGATATGAGGGCCCACATCATAGAGAATATAGTAGGAAAGAGGAGAGCAGAGAAAGAGAACTGGGAGGCAGAACTTTTTGTAAAATGAAGCTACGCAGTGGCCATAATCCTTTCTTCAAACTGACCATGGAATTTCTCCACCTCTAATCTGGATATTAGGGATCTCTCCCAAATAGACAGTCGGCTGACTGCTGGCAACAACACAAAGTGGTTGGGGCGTGGGGCACCTTACTCATACACACCCCAAGTCTCCATCAGTCCACTCCCACCACCACCTGTCTTTGATATGGGCAACTGAGGCTTTCTCAGTCATAGCAAGACCTATATGAATACAGCTTCAGTGCAAAACCCTTTCAACCTGATTGCTGCCCCAAATCCCCCCACCTCAGATAGAAAATTTGAAGTCACCATTGGATGTCTCCCTAAGAAGTTCTGACAAACTTGGACACTTCTGGCTACACGACTATGCAATTTACATCCCGGAAGATGATGCTACGGAAATCCAGACACACACCATTGAAATGTGTCCAGCAGTTATTGTAGAGTTTGGTTAACCAGATCCTTGGATCAATTATCATATGTCCCAGTGGCTGCTGACCCCAGAATGCCACAGGTCAGTAGCCAAGACCAGCAAGTCCTGGCTTCTCAGAACCTCGGGTTTTGTGGCATTGGCAGGACGGTCTCATGTGATGCTTTGTGTTTTAGGAGTGCTCCCTCCCCCTCAGCAGCTGACCAGACAGAGGTTGGAGGTGAGTTTGAGCTACGAGGTGTAACAATTCTTACCTTTTATCTCCCTTTCCTGTGGTTTATCAAGAAAGGCACATTTATTTCAATTTTGTGATCACTAGGGCAACATGGAGGCAAAGGCAGGAAAATCTGTATGGAGATCTAAGGAACAGGGGAGACCTTCAAGATGGAAGAGGAGTAAGACGCGGACATCACCTTCCTCCCCACAAATACATCAGAAATACATCTACACGTGGAACAACTCCTACAGAACACCTACCGAACGCTGGCAGAAGACCTCAGACATCCCGAAAGGCAAGAAACTCCCCACGTACCTGGGTAGGGCAAAAGAAAAAAGAATAAACAGAGACAAAAGAATAGGGACGGGACCTGCACCAGTGGGAGGGAGCCGTGAAGGAGGAAAGGTTTCCACACACTAGAAGCCCCTTCGCGAGCGGAGACTGCGGGGGGCGGGGGGAAACTTCGGAGCCACGGAGGAGAGCTCAGCAACAGGTGTGCACAGGGCAAAGCAGAGAGATTCCCACACTGAGGATCGGTGCCGACCAGCACTCACCAGCCCAAGAGGCTTGTCTGCTCACCCGCTGGGGCGGGCGGGGCTGGGAGCTGAGGCTCGGGCTTCGGAGGTCGGATCCCAGGGAGAGGACTGGGGTTGGCAGCCTGAACACAGCCTGAAGGGGGCTAGTACGCCACGGCTAGCCGAGAGGGCATCCAGGGAAAAGTCTGGAGCTGCCAAACAGGCAAGAGACCATTGTTTCGGGGCGCGTGAGGAGAGGGGATTCAGAGCACCACCTAAACGAGGTCCAGAGATGGGCGCGATCCGCGGCTAACAGCGCAGACCCCAGAGATGGGCATGAGTTGCTAAGGCTGCTGCCGCCGCCACCAAGAAGCCTGTGTGCGACCACAGGTCACTCTCCACACCTCCCTTCCGGGGAGCCTGTGCAGCCCGCCACTGCCGGGGTCCCGTGATCCAGGGACAACTTCCCCGGGAGAACGCACGGCGCGCCTCAGGCTGGTGCAACGTCATGCCGGCCTCTGCCACCGCAGGCTCGCCCTGCATCCGTACCCCTCCCCACCACTGGCCTGAGTGAGCCGGAGCCCCCGAATCAGCGGCTCTTTTAACCCCGTCCTGTCTGGGCGGGAAGAGATGCCCTCAGGTGACATACACGCAGAGGCGGGGCCAAATCCAAAGCAGAACCCCAGGAGCTGTGCGAACAAAGAAGAGAAAGGGAAATTTCTCCCAGTAGCCTCAGAAGCAGCGGATTAAATCTCCACAATCAACTTGATGTACCTGCATCTGTGGAATACCTAAATAGACAACGAATCATCCCAAAATTGAGGCAGTGGACTTCGGGAGCAACTGTAGACTTGGGGTTTGCTGTATGTGACTCACTGGTTTCCGGTTTTATGCTTATCTTAGTTTAGCATTTAGACGTTATTATCATTGGTAGATTAGTTTATTGATTTGGTTGTATGCTTCTCTGTGTGATTTTGTCTGTATAGCTTTGCTTTTACCATTTGTCCTAAGGTTCTGTCTGTCCTTTTTTTTTTTTTAGTATAGTTTTTAGTGCTTGTTAACATCAGTGGATTTGTTTTCTGGTTTCGTTGCTCTCTTCTTTACTTCTTTTCTCTTTTTTTAAATTACTTTTTAATTTTTTATTTTTAATAATTTTTTTAATTTTTTATTTTAATAACTTTCTTTTATTTTTTTCTTTCTTTCTTTCTCCCTTTTCTTCTGAGACGTGTGGCTGGCAGGGTCTTGGTGCTCCAGCCGGGTGTCAGGCCTGTGGCTCTGAGGTCAGAGAGCCAAGATCAGTACATTGGTCCACCAGAGACCCCCCAGCTCCACATAATATCAAATGGTAAAAGCTCCCCCAGAGATCTCCATCTCAACGTTAAGACCCAGCTCCACTCAACAACCAGCAAGCTACAGTGCTGGACATCCTATGGCAAACAATGAGCAAGACAGGAACACAACCCCACCCATTAGCAGAGAGGCTGCCTAAAATCATAATAAGGTAACAGACACCCCAAAACACACCACCGGACACAGTCCTGCCCACCAGGAAAACAAGATCCAGCCTCATCCACCAGAACACAGGCACTAGTCCCCTCCACCAGGAAGCCTACACAACCCACTGAACCAACCTTAGCCACTGGGGGCAGACACCAAAACCAACAGGAACTACGAACCTGCAGCCTAGAAATAGGAGACCCCAGACACAGTAAGATAAGTAAAATGAGAAGACAGAGAAAAACACAGCAGATGAAGGAGCAAGGTAAAAACCCACCAGAACAAACAAATGAAGAGGAAATAGGCAGTCTACCTGAAAAAGAATTCAGAGTAATGATAGTAAAGATGATCCAAAATCTTGGAAATAGAATGGAGAAAATACAAGAAACGTTTAACAAGGACCTAGAAGAACTAAAGAGCAAACAAACAATGATGAACAACACAATAAATGAAATTTAAAATTCTCTAGAGGGAATCAATAGCAGAATAACTGAAGCAGAAGAAAGGATAAGTGACCTGGAAAATAAAATAGTGGAAATAACTACTAAAGAGCAGAATAAAGAAAAAAGAATGGAAAGAATCGAGGACAGTTTTAGAGACCTCTGGGACAACATTCAATGCAACAACATCCAAATTATAGGGGTCCCAGAAGAAGAAGAGAAAAAGAAGGACTGAGAAAATATTTGAAGAGATTATAGTTGAAAACTTGCCTAATAGGGGAAAGGAAATTTTAAATCAAGTCTAGGAAGCGCAGAGAGTCCCATACAGGATAAATCCAAGGAGAAACATGCCAAGACACATATTAATCAAACTATCAAAAATTAAATACAAAGAAAAAATATTAAAAGCAGCAAGGGAAAAACAACAAATAACATAAAAGGGAATCCCCATAAGTTTAACAGCTGATCTTTCAGCAGAAACTCTGCAAGCCAGAAGGGAGTGGCAAGACATATTTAAAGTGATGAAAGGGAAAAACCTACAACCAAGATTACTCTACCCAGCAAGGATCTCATTCAAATTAGACAGAGAAATTAAAACCTTTACAGACAAGCAAAAGCTAAGAGAATTCAGCACCACCAAACCAGCTTTACAACAAATACTAAAGGAACTTCTCTAGGCAGGAAACACAAGAGAAAGAAAGACCTACAACAACAAACCCCAAACAATTAAGAAAATGGTAATGGGAACATACATATCGATAATTACCTTAAATGTAAATGGATTAAATGCTACCACCAAAAGACATAGACTGGCTGAATGGATACAAAAACAAAACCCATATATATGCTGTCTACAAGAGACTCACTTCAGGTCCAGGGACACATACACACTGAAAGTGAGGGAATGGAAAAAGATATTCCATGCAAATGGAAATCAAAAGAAAGCTGATGTAGCAATTCTCATATCAGACAAAATAGACTTTAAAATAAAAACTATTACAAGAGACAAAGAAGGACACTACATAATGATCAAGGGATCAATCCAAGAAGAAGATATAACAACTGTAAATATTTATGCACCCAATATAGGAGCACCCCAATACATAAGGCAAATGCTAACAGCCATAAAAGGGGAAATCGACAGTAAGACAATCATAGTAGAGGACTCTAACACCCCACTTTCAACAATGGACAAATCATCCAAAATGAAAATAAATAAGGAAACACAAGCTTTAAATGATACATTAAATAAGATGGACTTAATTGATATTTATAGGACATTCTATCCAAAAACAACAGAATACACTTTCTTCTCAAGTGCTCCTGGAACATTCTCCAGGATAGATCATATCTTGGGTCACAAATCAAGCCTTGGTAAATTTAAGAAAATTGAAATCGTATCAAGTATGTTTTCCGACTACAATGATATGAGACTAGATATCAATTACAGGAAAAAATCTGTAAAAAATAAACACACACATGGAGGCTAAACAATACACTACTTAATAACTAGAGATCACTGAAGAAATCAAAGAGGAAATTAAAAAATACCTAGAAACAAATGACAATGAAAACACGATGACCCAAAACCTATGGGAGGCAGCAAAAACAGTTCAAAGAGGGCAGTTTATAGCAATACAATCCTACCACAAGAAACAAGAAACATCTCAAATAAACAACCTAACCTTACACCTAAAGCAATTACAGAAAGAAGAACAAAAAAAAAAACCCAAATTTAGCAGAAGGAAAGAAATCATAAAGATCAGATTAGAAATAAATGAAAAAGAAATGAAGGAGATGATAACAAAGATCAATAAAACTAAAAGCTGCTTCTTTCAGAAGATAAACAAAATTGATAAACCATTAGCCAGACTCATCAAGAAAAAAAGGGAGAAGACTCAAATCAATGGAATTAGAAATGGAAAAGGAGAAGGAACAACTGACACTTCAGAAATACAAAGGATCATGAGAGATTATTACAAGCAACTATATGCCAATAAAATGGACAACCTGGAAGAAATGGACAAATTCTTAGAAAAGCACGACCTTCTGACACTGAACCAGGAAGAAACAGAAAATATAAACAGACCAGTCACAACCACTGAAATTGAGACTGTGATTAAAAAGCTTCCAACGAACAAAAGCCCAGGACCAGATGGCTTCACAGGAGAATTCTATAAAACATTTAGAGAAGAGCTAACAACTATCCTTCTCAAACTTTTCCAAAATATAGCAGAGGGAGGAACACTCCCAAACTCATTCTACGAGGCCACCATCACCCTGATACCAGAACCAGACAAAGATGTCACAAAGAAAGAAAACTACAGGCCAATATCACTGATGAACATAGATGCAAAAATCCTCAACAAAATACTAGCAAACAGAATCCAACAGCACATTAAAAGGATCATACACCATGATCAAATGGGGTTTATCCCAGGAATGCAAGAATTCTTCAGTATATGCAAATCAATCAGTGGGATAAACCATATTAACAAATTGAAGGAGAAAAACCATATCATCATCTCAATAGATACATAAAAAGCTTTTGACAATATTCAACACCCATTTATGATAAAAAGCCTCCAGAAAGTAGGCATAGAGGGAACTTACCTCAACATAATAAAGGCCATATATGACAAATCCACAGCCAACATCATTCTCAATGGTGAAAAAATGAAACCATTTCCTCTAGGATCAGGAACAAGACAAGGTTGTCCACTCTCACCACTATTATTCAACATAGTTTTGGAAGTTTTAGCCACAGCAATCAGAGAAGAAAAAGAAATAAAACGAATCCAAATCAGAAAAGAAGTAAAGCTGTCACTGTTTGCAGGTGACATGATACAATACATAGAGAATCCTAAAGATGCTATCAGAAAACTACTAGAGCTAATCAGTGAATTTGGTAAAATGGCAGGATATAAAATCAATGCACAGAAATCTCTTGCATTCCTATATACTAATGATGACAAATCTGAAAGAGAATTTACGGAAACATTTCCATTTACCATTGCAACAAAAAGAATAAAATACCTGGGAATAAACCTACCTAAGGAGACAAAAGACCTGTATGCAGAAAACTATGACACTGATGAAAGAAATTAATGATGATACAAACAGTTGGAGAGATATACCATGTTCTTGGATTGGAAGAATCAACATTGTGAAAATGACTATATTACCCAAAGCAATGTACAGATTCAATGCAATCCTTATCAAACTACCAATGGCATTTTTCACAGAACTAGAACAAAAAAATTCACAATTTGTATGGAAACACAAAAGACCCCGAATAGCCATTCTTCAGAAAGAAAAATGGAGCTGGAGGAATCAGGCTCCCAGACTTCAGACTATACTACAAAGCTACAGTAATCAAGACAGTATGGTACTGGCACAAAAACAGAAACATAGATCAATGGAACAGGATAGAAAGTCCAGAGATAAGCCGACACACATATGGTCACCTTATCTTTGATAAAGGAGGCAAGAATATATAATGGAGAAAAGATAGCCTCTTCAATAAGTGGTGCTGGGAAAACTGGGCAGCTACATGTAAAAGAATGAAATTAGAACGCTGCCTAATACCATATACAAAAATAAACTCAAAATGGATTAAAGACCTAAATGTAAGGCCAGACACTATAAAACTCTTAGAGGAAAACATAGGAAGAACACTCTATGACATAAATCACAGCAAGATCCTTTTTGACCCACCTCCTAGAGAAATGGAAATAAAAATAAACAAATGGGACCTAATGAAACTTAAAAGCTTTTGCACAGCAAAGGAAACCATAAACAAGACAAAAAGACAGCCCTCAGAATGGGAGAAAATATTTGCAAATGAAGCAACTGACAAAGGATTAATCTCCAAAATTTACAGCAGTTCATGAAGCTCAATATCAAAAAAATAAACAACCCAATCCAAAAATAGTCAGAAGACCTAAATAGACATTTCTCCAAAGAAGATATACAGATTGCCAACAAACACATGAAAGGATGCTCAACATCACTAATCATTAGAGAAATGCAAATCAAAACTACAATGAGATATCATCTCACACCAGTCAGAATGGCCATCATCAAAAAATCTACAAACAATACTGGAGAGGGTGCGGAGAAAAGGGAACCCTCTTGCATTGTTGGTGGGATTGTAAATTGATACAGTCACTATGGAGAACAGTATGGAGGTTCCTTTAAAAACTAAAAAGAGAACTACCATATGACCCAGCAATCTCACTACCAGACACGTACCCTGAGAAAACCATAATTCAAAAGGAGTCGTGGACCACAATGTTCATTGAAGCTCTATTTACAATAGAAGCTCTATTTACAATAGCCAGGACATGGAAGCAACCTAAGTGTCCATCAACAGATGAATGGATAAAGAAGATGTGTCACATATATGCAATGGAATATTACTCAGCCATAAAAAGAAATGAAATTGAGTTATTTCATTTCATAGTGAAGTGGATGGACCTAGAGTCTGTCATACAGAGTGAAGTAAGTCAGAGAAAAACAAATACCATACGCTAACACATATATATGGAATCTAAAAAAAAATGGTTTTGACAAACCTAGGGTCAGGACAGGAATAAAGATGCAGAAGTAGAGAATGGACTTGAGGACACGGGGAGGGAGAAGGGTAAGCTGGGACGAAGTGAGAGAGTAGCACTGACATATATACACTACCAAATGTAAAACAGATAGCTAGTGGGAAGCAGCTGCATAGCACAGGGAGATCAACTCAGTGCTGTGTTACCACCTAGAAGGGTGGGATAGGGAAGGTGGGAGGGAGGCGCAAGAGGGAGGGGATATGGGGATATATGTATACATATAGCTGATTTACTTTGTTGCACAGCAGAAACTAACACAACGTTGTAAAGCAATTATATTCCAATAAAGATGTTAAAAACTTAAAATAAAATAAAATAAAATGCAGGTTCTGCCTGTTCTGTTCCACTCATGTGTCTATTAGAGGGATCTACTGAAATGAAAGATGTCAGAGCACTTGGAAAATATTGAAGTGTCATTCAACTTTAAGGAGGTGGTGTCAGCCATCGACAAGAAAGAAGCCACAAAATAATCTGCTGGTTTCCACATGCTATTCCTCTTCAACTCAGCTCAGCTATTTATAGATCAGGTAGAGGTGGTCTAGAGATTGAAACCAAGAAGAGGAAGGAAATGAGGGAGACCAACAAAAAGACAGGATGTAGCACATGCTGAAATAAGCTTCACGTTATTGGCCAGTGATTTACACACAGCACCAGCAGCCAGGAACCAGTGGTTCAGTGTCTTACACTCCAAGAGCATCACAAAATTCATATATATGCTGTATGTATTATTTATAATATTGTATATGCTATATATACAATATAAATACTATATATACTATTGTATACTACACATGTCTATATTATATGTAATACTATATGTATAGTTTTTATATATACCTACACACATATATAATACTATACATAATAGTGTACAAACACTATATATAATATACTAGTATATACTATATAATATACAGTATAATATTATATATATGCCAGTATATAGTATATATATATGTATATAATATACATATACCCTAAGAGCAGGTGCTTCCTTTGGGCCTTCAGTGCCTCATCACCTCACCCTAGTCCTGGCCCTGGCCAGCTCACTCCTGTCTCCTGTTTCCCATTAGTCAATGTTCACCCCACAGGGTGACCCTCCCTTGAACTTGCAGATGCTAGACCTCATAACTACAGTGGTGCTGCTGTTTATTCAAGGCCAGAAATTCTGGAATATGGCTGGTTGGCCCAGTTGCATGGCAGAAGAAAAGGGATGGGCCCAACATTCTCAGGGCAGGTGACTGGTTGACTGCAGTGGTGGCAGTAATATAACCCAGGAGGTGCCTTCAGATAAAAAGGAGGCAATTGAAAGAATCTAGGATGATACAGATACAGGAATTCCCTGGCGATCCAGTGGTTAGGACTCCAAGCTTCCACTGCAGGGGGCACGGGTTCGATCCCTGGTCAGGGAACTAAGATCCTACAAGCCACGTGGTGCAGCCAAATAACTTAATAAGATGGTGCAAATAGACATAGGATACATGGACATAGTCAAAGAATACCTACATCAAGAACCATTAAGTTAGTTATCAGAAATGAGAGAGGGGAGGGAATTCCCTAGTGGTCCAGTGGTTAGGACTCTGTGCTTCTACTGCTGAGATCCCGAGTTCAATCCTTGGTCGGGGAATTAAGATCCCACAAGCCATGCAGTGTGGCCAGAAAAAAGAAGAAAGAAAGAAAAGAAATGAGAGAGGGAACATCACTACAGATCCTGCAGTCAGCAAAAAGATAATAAGGAAATGTTAGAACAATGTTATGCCAATAAACACAACTTAGGTGAAATAGACAAATTCCTTGAAAAAAAAGACTAAGTTGACATGGCCCAAGGCTGTAGAACAAATCTGAAACTTCAATTGCAAATGGAAGGAAAATGCCATCATTTACACATCTACACACTGACACTTTCCCACTTTCTCAAAACCATTCAAATAAGAACATTCATAAATTTAGCAAGCCTCATAATTTGAAATCAAATAGCAAAATTCTTTAAGACAAGGTCTTAGCAGAGAGACTCAAATGGAAGCTTACCTGCCAGGCTTAAGATGAATACCAAAAGAGGGTTAATAAAACCAGTCAAGGGAGTTGAGTGGGTAAGACAAATCTGGAGAAGAATCTAAGAATACTAAAACCATACCCCAACTGCTCCAGAAAGTTTAATCCAGAAAAGTACTGTGATGACAGCTGGTTGCCAGGTCTTTTACATCAGAGATGGCAAACTGGGACGCTAAAGGGGTCACAGACCAGCTGGGGCATCAAGGAGTGCAGTGGTAAGATGCTGACATGCTCCTTGCAACTCCAAGGCTCCATCTGGTTTTGCAACTACAAGGGTAGTCAGGGACTCCAGATTTTCCAGATTGTTATTTGAAATCCCCCAATGTTTAAATGTTGGCTCAAATTGGAAAGAAAATAAAAATACTGTGTGGGCCAAACAAACACATCAGCAGACCAGACACAGCTGCACCCTACCAGTATGTGGTCTTTACTTCATGTTCTGCTTTTAGGAGGTGGAGCGTGGAAAGGGGGGACTGGGGGTGTGTGCTTGCTTGTTTGTTTGTTTGTTTGGACTTTTTCTTATTTTAAAAAGCTAAGGGGCTTCCCTGGTGGCGCAGTGGTTGAGAGTCCGCCTGCCGATGCAGGGGACACGGATTCGTGCCCCGGTCCGGGAGGATCCCACGTGCCGCGGAGCGGCTGCGCCCGTGAGCCATGGCCGCTGAGCCTGCGCATCCGGAGCCTGTGCTCCGCAACGGGAGAGGCCACAGCAGTGAGAGGCCCGCGTACCGCAAAAAAAAAAAAAAAAAAAAAGCTAAGAACTCACTCTTTGGAAATGTTTTTCTTTCTTTGTCATGGCCCTTGGGGCTTAGGGACTTCAGAGCGAAGGGAGACAGCCACTGTCACACACCTAACTCCTTCTCCCCGCTGCCTCCAGGATCCAGCAGATAAGGAGCTAAATCCTAAGATTTGAAGAGGCTAGGTTTCTTCTCTCCCCTTCAGGCTGCCACGAACTCACAGTCCTGTCTTCAGTTTTTGAAACACAGTGGTGGTTTTGTTTACTGCGGTTTCCATGTGGTCGAGCCACGTGGCAGGGCGGGACAGGGGGGTGGTGTGTGGAGGACAAACACTGAGGTTTCATTTTACTCTGGTAAGTTGTTATCCTGTGTCAGGAAACAAAATGAAAAGGAAATGTTCCTGAGATTCCTGAAAAGAAAGCAGACTAATTTGGGCCTCCAATCCCAGGCACTGATGTGCAGAGCTCCCGTCATCTTCTGAATCTGGCTCTCATGACCACCTGTTCAAACTCCAGTGAGCCAACCCAAGGTAGCTGGCTCCTACTGTAGGAGATGCTTCAAACGGGCACAGCCGGCTCCGTGGAGAATGCCTGGCACTAATGAGCCATCTCCCACCAGCACCCGGTCTCCCGGCAGGAAGAAAACTTTCCAGCATCACCATGAAGCACGATGGTTGTAAGGCAAAAATGAGATGAAAGGGCTCAGGAAGACAGGGCGGGGGTCCCAGCATCCCCCGACCTGTCAGAGAGGAGGCTGAATACTCAGAAACTCAAAGGGCTATAAGAGCACTGCGGGGAGCCCATCAGAATGCAAGGGGATGCTGAGAAAATGTCCTCAAAGCTGCTCTCCCAATGCACTTTGATGGGCCCAGCCGAGCCCCCCACGGATCCAGCCCTACGCCCCACAGAGCAGCCCTGAGCAGTTCAGGCCCCAGTTGTCCATGTCCTTTGTGTGTCTCCATCAAGGCCACTCAAGCCACAATTTTCAGCAATAATAATCAGTAAGCTTGCAGCAAAAGCGTCTCTTTTCACACCAGCTCAAACAGCAGAGGGTTTCCGAGGCGTCCTGCTGCTCCTAGTCTACCTGGACTGACTTCAACTCTCCCAGATCCGTGGAGGAGAGGCTGAACCCACCTCGGACTTTAACAGTTTCCACCCAAGCTGTACCTGGAGGAAATAGGGAGGGCGTGGCTTCACAGGACAGGCTGGCAGGGAGCCAAGAGGGTTCTTCAGGGGAATTAAGGGCTGTGCAAAGGCTTGAGGTGTCGAGAAAGAGCTCCCCACACATAACCCCTGCCCAGTCACCTGGAGGCCAGCTGTCCCCTAAGTAAGGCAGGCTTTGTTCCCGGGATGGTCTTCTCTGGAAAAATGAGAGCATATTCAGAGAATGAGCCACATTAATGTTCCAGGAAAGAAAGAATTGAAAGGGGAAACAAGTAGAGAAGTATTCCTACTTGTCTAAAGGTCTTCCCAAATCCTGAAAGAAGTTTTGCCAGAATCGTAGAGTTGAGTATTTATAACGGGAAAAGTATCAAAGTCAAGGCAGATAATAGTACCTCAACTTAGAGTGAATGTGCTGTTTTAAGTATTAGATATATGAACTCTTTGTATCCTTACAGCAATCCTATGTGGTAGGTACTGACACAGCTCTCAATCCGCTAATGAGGAAACTAGAGCACAGAGAGGTTAGGTAACTTGCCACAGTTACACAGCTAACAAGCAGCAGAGCTGGGAGTTGAACCTAGATTGTCTGAGCCTCTATGCACGGCTGCCTCCTGTAAACGAGATGAAAACAAAAACTTAAAGAGTGTGTTCTCGACAAAACTGTAATTTGAAAAGATACATGCACCCCTATGTTCATAACAGCACTATTTATAATAGCCAAGACATGGAAACAACCTAAATAGCCATCGACAGATGAATGGATAAAGAAGATATGGTCCACATATACAATGGAACATTACTCAGCCGTAAAAAAGAATGAAATAATGCCATTTGCAGCAAAATAGATGGACCTAGAGATTATCATACTAAGCAAAGTAAGTCAGAAAGAGAAAGACAAATACCATATGATATCACTTATATGTGGAATCTAAAATATGACACAAATGAGCATATCTATGAAACAGAAACAGACTCACAGACATAGAGAACAGACTTGTGGTTGCCACTGTGGAGGGGGGTGGGGGAGGGAAGGATTGGGAATTTGGGATTAGCAGGTGCAAACTATTCCATATAGGATGGATAAACAACAAGGTCCTACTGTATAGCACAGGGAACTATATTCAATATCCTGGGATAAACCATAATAGAAAAGAATATGAAAAAGAATGTATATATGTGTATAACTGAGTCATTTTGCTATACAGCGTAAATTAACACAACATTGTAAAGCAACTATACTTTAATAAAATTTAAAAAAAGAATACTGATCAAAATTTGAATCTAAATTGAGGTCAAACTATAAAATAAAGAAAATCAATCTGGATTTAAATCCCTTGAAGATGGAAACAAAAGAGCATGTTCCGGGCTTCCCTGGTGGCGCAGTGGTTGAGAGTCCGCCTGCCAATGCAGGGGACACGGGTTCGTGCCCCGGTCCAGGAGGATCCCACATGCTGCGGAGCGGCTAGGCCCGTGAGCCATGGCCGCTGAGCCTGCGCATCCGGAGCCTGTGCTCCGCAACGGGAGAGGCCACAACAGTGAGAGGCCCGTGAAACGCAAAAAAAAAAAAAAAAAAAGAGCATGTTCTAACTAACAAAGTGCTTTCACTGATTTATTCGTTCCCTCAAAATATTTTTGTTTAGAACCCACCGAATGCAGATCCCAGAGATAGAGTAGTGAGCAAGTGGTACCCAGGTCCTTCCCTCATGGTGTTTCTCCTGGAGTAGCAGAGGCAGACCAAGTCACCCACTCCTGAAATTAAACATAAAGGCAGTAAGTGCTAAAAAAGAACGGATATAAGGGTCATCACTTTCTGAAACAAATATTTTCTTGATTTTACAGATAAGGAAACTGGGATTTCAGAGTGAAATGCAATATAATAAAAAAAACACCCTTTCTGATTATGTTTCATGTCAATAAAATTTACTTTTAAAAGGAAATAAAAGAACACCCTAAATTTAAATTTTTTTAATTTACTTATTTTTAGTAGATTCTCAATTTATCCATATGATTTGACATTCAAAAGGTACCAAAGAGTATACAGAGAAAGTCTCCCTTCCACCCCACCCCAGCCTCCCAGAGGCAATCAGGGATGGGAGACACACATAAGCAATCAAATACACACACGTTTTCTTTATTTACACAAATTATAGCACTGATCTGCACCTTGGGGTTTTTCTCCCGCAAATAAACACACCATACACTTCTTCATTTTCTCCTGGCCTCATGGCATTTCATGGCCTGCTTTAGCCAGTCCCCTACAGATGGTCATTGAGGCAATTTCCAATCTTTCACTAGCACAAACAGTGCTGCAGGAGCCCACTAAATAAACAGACTACTTCACACACAGGTGAGTGTACCTGCATGATAACCTCCCAGAAATGGAATTCCTGGGTATATGGCCATGTGCATTTGTAATTTTGATAGGTATGAATCATATTGTCCATCTCTGAGATGTCCATAATTTACACTCACCCAGCAGTGCGTGGGAGTGCCTGATTCACCAAACCCCAACCCAGTGAGAGCGCACTGCTTGAGAATCAAATGACCCGGGAGCCCACTCCTTCCCTGGTTAACTGTGGGCCTTTAGCCTCTCAATCTCTGATCCTCAAGGACCTCACAGGAAAAGTGGGCTTAGTAGTGACCCCTGCCCCGTGTTCCTGAGATGTCCAACCCACAGCCCGTTGGAGCCAAGGTGGGAAGTACTGGAGTTCCCCAGGAGAGCAGCTCACGAGAGATGTCCCCAAGGCCAAGGCTGAGAGCGCCAGCTGCACTGGGCCAGGGGCCAGACAGGGCACCTCGAAGCCCATACCAGCAAAACGGCTCAGGCTCTGCAGCCAGACCGGCCACTGCACAGGCTGCGTGACCTTGGCAAGCTGCTTCCTCTCCACTTTCCTCCCCTGTAAAGAGTCAGGCAGGCGAGCACGTGAAGCACCGAGCACAGAGCAGAGGCTCCAACGCCAGTCATGGTCACTGGGCAGACCCAGGGGCCTGAACACATTCCTGAACACACCAGCACTTCACCCCCATGACCACCTGTGGCTCCCTGCTCAGGGTGACAGGACTGCTCTGCCCTTGAAGGGGGGACAGCCCTCAACCAATGCAGGATAGGAGCTGGGGACGGAGAATCCGGCTTCCCTGTCCCTGGGAGAAGGGGCACTGCAGTGTGTTTGGCACAGTCTCCCAGAGGCCCTCAGGGGCACTGCACCCAGGTGCCCACAGCGATAATGGCTCATCAAGCTGTCCTCCTGGCTCACTTCCCTGTCTCACCTCTGACTCCCCACCAATGCATCCTGGGACACCCCTCAAATCAACCACTTGCACTAGGATCCCATCTCAAGCTCTGCTTCTGAGGGAGCCCAACCTAAGACCGTCATTTTATCGCTGAGCAGAGGAGGGATGGACAGACGAGGGAGGGAGAAGTGGCCAGACACGGAGGGGTGTAGATGAGGCAGCCACGACCCAGGCCAGAGCTCGTGGTTCTCAGGGCCGAGAACAGCATCATCTTGCGTGTTGGGCAGGGATGTTCCCGTCAGGCCTAAGGTAAAGCCTGCTCAGGGGAAGCCGCTGGGAGACACTGCTCTCCCCTGCGCCGCCCACCCTGGAGGAGCAGGGCCAGCATTTCTTGACTCTCTAAGTAGCAGCCCACCAAGCTACTGAAGGCATGTTTGGGGTAGGTAGTAAACCCCAGGGTGTTTTCCAGAAAATTCTATAACTGGCTTAGGCCCCTGGAAGTGTGAAGAACACCCCAGCTGTGTGGTTTGGTTTCCTCTTCTGGGTCACTGAGGCAGCTGGGGGATTGCAGAGATCCTCAGGGTGCAGGGGTAACCACTAGAAGACCAGTTTTTAAAGCATCAATGTAATCTGTTCCAGGCTTACATCCTGGTGGGCAGAGGGAATGTGTGAGAACCACGGCAACCCACTTCTGCATTCTAGCTCGTTCCCACAAGAAATTTAAGGACACCAAACGTCATCTCCAGGGTGTGGTGGTGCCACAGGCAAATTAAAGGAGGATTCAGAGCTTGGAGTAGAATCTTGGTTGAAAGCCTGTGGCTAGAAATGGGTGGAGAGTTTGCAGGACAAACTTTAACGTCAAGATAGAAAATAAGAGAGAAGTCAGAGGAAAAGAATCTAATAATGATGAGATAGCTACTGTCCTTGCCCTGCCCACACCCTGTGGGCCAGTGCTCTGGCTGACTGCCACTGCCAGTGTCATCTCTTTGCTCGAGGCTCTCTCAGAGCTGTAGAAGATCAGCAGGCATTCAAGGAATCAATACCCCCAGCTCTCAACCAACCCCTGACAAGTTGGAGTATAAATACCGCCACTCCCTTGCCCCTCTGATGGGATAATCTTCTACTATTGATACATCCCACATTTCAAGCTCCAGCTGCCCATGGTGGGAACTGGCTTCCTAACACCCCTTTGTTGGCTGCCTGCCCTCCCTTGTCTCATTTCCCCCAACTTCTTACAGTATGTCTCAGGTTTTGCTTCCGGGGGATCCCAGACTAAAGAAATTGGGCACCTGCTGTGTGCCAGGCACCAAGCTAGAGGCTTTATATATACCGTGCAGACCTGATACAGCTTCTATCAAGAAAGGAAAGCACACAACACCACCACACATAAAGGGAAAGTCCAGGTCTTTGTTTCAAAACAAACGTCCGAGATGACACAGGGGGAGTGATCCAGTTTGAGGCCAAGCCAGGTGAACAAAATGTGACTGAGCAGATCTTTTTCGGGTCATGAAAGCTCTGACAGAAGAAAAACAAAGCCAATGGAGGGAGAACCAGGTTTCCAAAGTATATCAAATGCACACCCATTGTCTGGGGTTGTGTGTCCTTGCTGAGAACACACTCTTTGGGGAAATCGTATTGCCAAAGTAGTTGGGGTTTAATCTGCCCAGCCTTTGCAAATCTGCCCCTCGCTCCAGGGTTGGCCTGAATTCACCACAACACGTTAGAGGAAGAGGGAAAAAAAGAGTTTTCTGTACCTCTTCCAGGAAAGGCAGAGTGAACTCTAGTTAAGTTTGGGAGCTGATCATTAGCATCTCATTAATGACTCTAACCTCTCCTAAGCGCAGAGAAGGCACAGAAAATCATTGCCTAAGCCACGAGCTATAATTGCTGCCATCCCTCTAAGCAGGGGGAAAAACAGGCCATGCTTTGTGGCTTCTCTCGAACAAAAGCCCCGTTCGTTAATGAGGTTTCTTAATTTAGGGCAGGAGAAAACTTTTGGGTTATTAATAGGCCACAAGTGAAGGCTTGTGTTTCACTTAACTGCCCCACTTAACAAAAGAAAGTTTGCTTTGGTAATTAAAGAATTATTTTTAAGTGTTAGAGGCTTCTGGATAACCTTGAATGAAGCCTCACACTGTAAAGAGGCTTTGGTGCCCCATCTGTAAATTTAACAAACTGGGGCAAACGATCCCAAAGGCTTTGTCCAGCTCTAATGATCTATGGTTTTGTTCATCTCACTGCCTTCCCCTCATAGAGATCCCTTCAAAATCCACATCCTAATGTTATCTGTTCTTTCTAACACTTGGGGTCTTTGGATACTGTTGGGGACCACAGCACCTCCGGTCTGTCAGGCATCTCCACTCTACTTCCCACAGAGGATCCCATCTAAGGGCTAAACATCTCACCTCTGCCACCCATGGAAAAACTTTGTCAGTTTCTGATGTTAAGTCATCGTGTATCGTCTGAGGTCTCCTCCTGGCTGAGTGAACAACACAAATCATCGCCGCAGGAAGAAGTTCATGGGTCCTGGAGAGGGGCAGCCCTGCATTATGAAGGCTTTAAAACCCATACTCATAAAATATGGTGGGGAAATTCATCTTTGAGGTTTACAGCCAACAAAACCTGCGATGTCTCTTTTATGGATGCTTTTAATGTTCTCTGCAGAGCGGTGAGTGGCTGACCCTGGGGGAAATGTAGGGTTGAGCTGCTTCCTGAGTGGAAACAAGAGGTGGTCACCGTGTGTCCCCCATCGGTGACCCTGCCCAGGCTGGTAAACCAAACACCAGGCTCCAAGGGATAACTCACCCTAGAGTCTTCTCAAGACACCTGGCTACACACAAAATGAGATGCATTCAGTTCCACCATCCAGGGTATGGGGGCTTTCCTTCAGGCATTTGTCTGGGAAGGGGTGTGAGTGACCCCAGAATGACCAGCTACCCTCATGGGTTCTCTGTCTGAGGTCACCATGGAGACAACATAGGATGCTCTTTGGGAGCCCTTGTGAGCATTTGCTCTCCTTGCTACTAGCTCTTGACTCCAAAGCCACCCACCATTCCCATCACACACCTAAGCACCTCGAGGAGCCTGGATCAGGCCATGGGGAGTCATGCGAGGTCCCTGTGTGCCCTGAGCCAGCCCTTCCCATCAGCCTGGCCCTCCCCAGTTTGAGCCTCCTTGGTGAGCTGGCATCTTTCTGCTGCTCCCTAATTGCCCTGTGCAGATACTAAGCATTGTTCCTTCACAATAAACAGTAAACCTCCTGGCAGAGATCCAAAAACCAATCATCCTGGAAATTTATCACCGGCTTCTCAGGAAAAAGGCCCCATGTCCTGCCCCAGCCTCTCTCCTCCCAAGCTTCCTGACTTCCGGTGAACTTGCTGCACTCTGTTTCAAAACACTTCTCACTCTGTTCACACTGCAAAGGGCAAAGACATTTAATGAAGTTCGAGCCAACCCATTTCCTCCAAGCATCACTCCATGTTTTCAGTAATGACAACACTTTGTCTCCTTATGAAGCCTGCTGGCTCATATTCCTGGCGTTAGCAGACCCTTCCTGCCCCAGGGAGGAGTCTTTTGCAGAGGAAGCTGCGTTGGGCAGATGGAAACTCCAGGTGTCATCCAAGCGTTTTAATTGGTCTAACTGAGCCTTCAGGGTGGGAACCCTGGCACGCGTGTCATCATCTGGAAGGATGAATGTGGTCCAAGAGCTTCAAAGGGCTCCCAGATCCTAGGGAGATGCTGGTGACACTGGACTGTTCCAACTGAGAATCAGAAATCGGCTCGGTGACCTCCAATGACAATCTTAGACTCCGGTACTGAGAAGGAGGCTAGAAACAAGTTAGTGCAGGACTCAGCGTAGGCTCCTCTCTGCTACAGATGCCTCACACAGGGACAAGATCTGGGGGAAAGCAGTTCTTGAGGAAAGGAATTGGAAGTCTCTCTGTGGCCACGTCAACCTAAGCAACTCCCTGGTTAACTGAGTATGCACTGGGCTTCTATATACGTGGCTACTGTTTCTGAGCATTTACTGCATGCCACGAATTGTGCTGAGAGCTCTTTATGCCCTATCTTGTGTATTCCTCCAACCAAGCTATGTGGAAAGAATTATTATGAACCCTATCCATCAGGTGAGGACATTGAGGCTCAGAGCAGCTGTGGCTCACCAACATCATAGAGCTGTTACATGAGGGCACTGGGAATCTCAGGGGACCACACACTGGACCCCAAACTCTTCACCACCAGGCCACACTGCACAAGCCCATGACTGAAGAAAGACTCGTGACTTAAAATAAATAAATAGAAACCAATTTCTCCAGGAAATGTAAATCAAAACCACAATGAGAGACCATTTCGTGCCCATTCGAATGGCTATTATCAAAAAAAAAAAAGAAAGAAAAGAAAAACCACAGAAACTAACAAATGTGGTCAGGATGTGGGGAATTTGGAACCCTTGTGCATTGCTGGTAAGAATATCAAATAGTGCAGCCACTGTGGAAAACAGTATAATTGTTTCTCAAAAAATTAAACAGAGCATTCTTATTTGATCCAGCAATTCCACTTCTGGGTGTACAACCAAAAGAATAGAAAGAAGGGACTCAAAGAGATATTTGTACACGCATGTTCATAGCAGCATTACAGTAAGTCCCCTACATATGAACTTTCAAGTTGCGAACTTTCAAAGATGCAAACGTGCATTCCATCAACGTCAGGTGTGAGTGAAATTGCAGCTTGCCCTCCTTCTCCTGTTGCTGACGACCCTTCAGCTCTACCATCTCCCACCTCCTCTCCCTGCTCCAGTCAGCAACTCTTCTTGCCAGTTCACTCGATGCCAGCCCCTGGATGCCAGCTGTTGTACTGTACTCCTATACTTTTCAAGGTACTGTACTGTAAGAATAAAAAATGTTTTCTTTATTTTTTGCGTTTGTTTTTTCTGTATTATTTGTGTGAAGAGTATTATAAACCTATTAAATACAGCACTGTATAACCAATTGTGTTAGTTGGGTACCTCGGCTAACTTTGTTGGGCTTAACAAACAAATTGGACTTATAAACGCGCTCTCAGAACGGAGCTCACTTGTATGTAGGGGACTTACTGTATTCACAATGGCCAAAAGCTAGAAGCGACCCAAGCATCAGCGGACATTTGGATAAATGGATAAACAAAGTGTGGTCTATACATACAATGGAATATTATTCAGCCGTAAAAAGGAAGGAAATTCTGACACCTGCTACAACGTGGATGAACTTTGAAGACATTATGCTCCGCGAAATAAGCCAGATACAAAAAGGATAAATGCTGTCTGATTCGTCTTACATGAGGTCCCTAGGGTCGTCAAATTCATCGAGACAGAAAGTAGAATGGTGGATGCCAGGGGCGGGGTAAGAGGGGAGTGGGGAGCTGTTGTTGAATGGATACAGAGTTTCAGTTTTGCAAGATGGAAAGTGATCTGGAGATGGAGATGGTGGCTGCACAACACCGTGAATGTGCTTAATGCTACTGAACTATACACTTTAAAACAGTTAAAATGGGGCTTCCCTGGCGGCGCAGTGGTTAAGAATCCTCCTGCCAATTCAGGGGACACGGGCTCGAGCCCTGGTCCGGGAGGATCCCACATGCCGCGGAGCAACTGAGCCTGTGCGCCACAACTGCTGAGCCTGCGCTCTAGAGTCCGCGAGCCACAACTACTGAGCTCACGTGCTGCAACTGCTGAAGTCCGTGCTCCGCAACAAGGGAGGCCACTGCAGTGCAAGGCCCGCGCACCGCCATGAGGAGTAGCCCCCGCTCACGCAACTAGAGAACGCCTGCGTGCAGCAGCGAAGACCCACGCAGCCAAAAATAAATAAAATAAATAAATGTATTTTTTAAAGTAAAATAAAATGGTAACTTTCATGTTCTATATTTTACCATAATGAAAAAGGTTTTTTAAAAAAAGATGAATATGTTGTTTTATGTTATGTATATTTTACCACAATTTCTAAAAAACAAGCTCTCCATTCTTTAATTGAAAAGGTGGGCCCAGGGACTTCCCTGGCAGTTAAGACTCTGCTCTTCTAATGCAGGGGGCGTGGGTTCGATCCCTGGTTGGGGAAGTAAGATCTCGCATGCCATGCTGCACAGCCAAAAAAAAAAAAAGAAAGAAAGAAAAGAAAAGAAAATGTGGGCCCAAAGAGGAGAAACGACCTGTATATATGGACTTCTCCTCTCTACCACACGTGGCTGCTTCTGTTCCACCCCTTTTGTTAGCCTATAGCCACCAGGAAGCAGAGATGTGTGGGCCATCCACTTGTGAGAGGTACTGCTGGGCAAATGCTCAGTCAGGAGCAGCCTGGGAAGCAGTTCCACTCCTCTGCCTTCTTCTCCCCCTTTCTCCATCTACTGCTCACCGCCTACCTGCCTCTTCCACAGATTTTGAGGTTCTGAGGATGGGCACCAGGGCTGAAAAGTTTGTGGAAAGCTTGTGGAAAGGCTTCCTGAAGAGACTCGAGGCTGTGAGAGTGGGCAAAGGCGAGTGCTAACTCCCCCTGCTTCGCAGGGCCCCAAAATGCCATCTCTCACCGCAGGTCACCCCTTTTTTTTGTTTGTTTGCTGGTTGGTATGCGGGCTTCTTACTGTTGTGCCTTTTCCCGTACACAGGTTTAGCGGCCATGGTTCACGGGCGCAGCTGCTCTGCAGCATTTGAGGTCTTTCTGGACTGAAGCACGAACTCTCGTCCCTTGCATCAGGGAACGGACTTTTAACCACTGCGCCACCAGGGAAGCCCCAGTTTACCCCGCTTTTTACTTCAGGTCTTTCTGGTCCCCTGGAAGCAAATCCCTCTCTACTTTGGCTCTCTGGCGCCATCTTGTGTTATTTTTTAAACAGCCACAAAGATGATATATTTTTTTAACGAATATCTTTAAAGAACAAAATAGTTTTCTAAGTTTTATCGTAGAAGAACTTCTGCAATACTCTATAATAACATAACAATATAACAACACTAGTCTAGAAGAAAATCAGCTTCACCCACTGTTTTAGCAGCAAGCGGTCAAAGCCTTTTTTTCCCTGAACGTATTCATAAATATTTCAAAGATAATCTTAAGTGTAGAAGTTGGTTTTATTCACCCTGCCTTTAGCATGCCTTTGACAGAGAAACCAACTGTGAAATAAAAAGGAACCTACAGGGCTTTCCTGGTGGCACAGTGATTAGGAGTCCGCCTGCCAATGCAGGGGGACATGGGTTCGACCCCTGCTCCGAGAAGATCTCACATGCCGCGAAGCAACTAAGCCTGTGCGCCCCAGCTGCTGAATCCCGTGCGCCTAGAGCCTGTGCTCTGCAACGCGGTAAGCCACCGCAGTGAGGGGCCCGCTCCCTGCAATGAAAAGCGGCCCCCACTGGCTGCAACTACAGAAAACCCACGCGCGCAGCTACAAAGACCCAATGCAGCCAAAAATAAATAAAAATAAAATAATTTTTTTAAAAAGTAAGGTACATTTTGTGCTTAAAGTTTTATCACAGCCAGAAGAGGAGCAGTGTAAGTAAAAGATTTTTTTTTCTTTTTTTTTTGGCTGCGCTGGATCTTTGTTGTGGAGTGCAGGCTCTTCATTGCAGGTTTCTCTCTAGTTGCGGCACACAGGTTTAGTTGCCCCGCAGCATGTGGGATCCTAGTTCCCCAACCAAGGACCCAACCCACGTCCCCTGCATTGGAAGGTGGATCCTTAACCACTGGACCACCAGGGAAGTCCCAATAAAAGATATTATAAACCCTCATCTTTACCTGGTGTCTCAGCTCCACACATTGTATGTGGGCATGACTTCAACAGGTGCTAGAAAAACTGTCTTGTTCATATAAAGAAAATGCAGTCCAAGGACACTCCATAATGACTGAATCTGTACTTACAGATCTATAGGTCTATGCGGTGGGTTATGTTGTTAAAACCAAAATTGATACCTCAAAGGGAAGGAGGAGGAAGCAAATGACACCTAACTATGACAAGAAATCAATCACTGGTTAATCTAGTAAGATCTAATATCAGGATTGTAAGCACCTGCATGTCAGAAGTTTCCTGAGCCTTTCTTATTCTTGTGGAATTGCAGACAAATCTGCCCTTGTTTCACAAGGAAATCAAGAAATGAAAAGTGCTCCTGGAAAGCTGCACAGGAAAAAAAAGAAAGGCACCACTTTGGTGTTATAATCCCACCTCGTGTAATCTGTGACATTGAGAGGGCTTTAAAATACCCACTCTACTCACAGGAGGCCCTAAGCCGAAGGGACACTCACAGACCTGGACTGTGTTCTGGAGATCCAGACCTTTTTCCACTGACCGACTCCATCAAGCCTTTGGAGTTCACATAGAAGAGAGAGGCCACAAGACCCCAGGAAAGGGAGGGAAGCTGGAGTCTTCCACATGGGCAACCAAGCCGTAAACCAATTTATTTTTAATTTATGAAAGTAAATCCTTACAACTTGAAGTAGAGAAATTCTCAGAAAGAAAACACAACACTTACCCAGAGAGAAGGAAAGCAGACAGAGGCCTCATTTTTTTTTCTTTATATACATGTCACATTTGTCAACCCTGCAGTAAAAGGAGTCGGGCTTGGAGGTCAGAAGAGTTGACTTTAAGGCCTGCTTGTGTCGCTGTCTGTGTGATTTTGAACGGCTTTGGCAGCAGCTCTGGGCCCTAGAGGCCTCATCTTGACACTAAGGTTAACAATACCTGCCTCGGGAGATTGAAAACAAGCGAAGCACCCCTAAAACAGAGCCTGACCCAAGCAGGGGCTCAGTAAATGACTGGTGGCATCTTGATGATGATGACCATCCTACAGTTCCCCTCCTCTTGGACCACCATCCTCCCAGACACAAACCTGCCTCCTTTTCTAACTGGCAGTCATATTCCCTTTATAGCAATGGCTAACATCCGTTGAGCACTTACTATGGGCCAGGTGCTGTGCATTAAATTGTTTCACTTAATTCTTAAGATACCCAAATGTAGCTATAGCTAATACCCACCTGTACAGGTAAGGAAACAGTTTCACAGAGATTGGGTAATGTATTAGGGTAGGCTTACTGCTGTCAGAAATAACCCCAACCCTTCAGTGACTTGACATGGTGAAGGTCTCCCTCTCCTCCATGTCCTTGTGGGCAGAGGGCATGGAAGAAAGGACTCACTCTAGTAGTCTTTCAGGGACCCAGGCTCCTTCCATATTGTGACTCCACCACCCCCCTCACCTAGGTCCACCTCTGGCTCCTCTGCATCTATCTAGCAGGTGAGAAGGAGTGAGAAAACCCATGGCTCTTATCTCCTCAACCCAAGGTGACACGTGGCACTTCTGCTCTCACTCCACTAGCTAAAACTAATCTCTTGACCCCCCCATACATGCAAGGGGTTGGGAAATTCTGTACTGGTGCTCCCAGGAAGAAGAAAACAGAGATAGATATTGGCAAGCAACAATAGTTTCTACCACAATGAACTTGCCTAAGGTCATGCAGCCAGTGAGAGCAGATGTGAGATGTGATCCCAGGTAGTCGGAGTCCAGACCCTAATCTCCTAACCACTTGGCTACACTGTCATCTAGGGAACTGTGGCAATTTTAAAACACAGCCCCCAGATTCTCTACCATTCCTCCAATCATGACGTGGTGTCAGTGTTGAAACTGGGCTATGTTAGTCCTTGGCCAATAGAACAGAGCAGAAATGACACTATAATGGTGTCCAGGCCCTCAAGACACTGGCAGCATCTACTTCCTACCTCCTGGGATGCTCACTCTGGGAACCCAGCTGCCCTGCTATAAGAAAGCCCAGACTAGTCTATTCAAGAGACAATATGGAGCAGTTACCTTTATTTGTTGGAGAGGTCCCAGTCGTCATCCAGAATCACTGACCAGATGTGTGAGTAAAGATGCTGCCATTCTGGATAAAGAAGATGTGGCACATACATACAATGGAATATTACTCAGCCATAGAAAGAAACGAAACTGAGTTATTTGTAGTGAGGTGGGTGGACTTAGAGTCTGTCATACAGAGTGAAGTAAGTCAAAAAGGGAAAAACAAATACCATATGTTAACACATATATATGGAATCTAAAAAAAAAAAAACAATGGTTCTGAAAAACCTAGGGTCAGGACAGGAATAAAGATGCAGACGTAGAGAATGGACTTGAGGACACAGGGAGGGGGAAGGGTAAGCTGGGATGAAGTGAGAGAGTGGCATGGACATATATACACTACCAAATGTAAAACAGATAGTTAGTGGGAAGCAGCCACATAGCACAGGGAGATCACCTCGGTGCAAGAGGGAAGAGATATGGGGATATATGTATATGTATAGCTGATTCACTTTGTTATAAAGCAGAAACTAGCACACCATTGTAAAGCAGTTATACTCCAATAAAGATGTTTAAAAAAAGAAAATAAAAAATAACACGATGGATATTTTGGCAAAGAAATCTTCTTAAGCTAATAACAGGATGGATATTGAAGCATTTTAAAATGTAAAAAAAAAAAAAAAGATGCTGCCATTCTGACCAGTGTGAGGTGGTACCTCATTTTAGTTTTGATTTGCATTTCTCTAATAATTAATGATGTCGAGCATCTTTTCATGTGCCTGTTAGCTATCTGTATGTCTTCTTTGGAGAAATGGAATGCTACTCAGCCATAAAAAAGAAGGAAATAATGCCATTTGCAGCAACTTTGATGCAACTAGGGATTATCACACTAAGTGAAGTAAGTCAGAAAAAGAAAGACAAATACCATAGGATATCACTTATATGTGGAATCTAAAATATGACACAAATGAACTTATCTACAAAACAGAAACAGACTCATAGACATACGGAACAGACTTGTGGTTGCCAAGAAGGAGGGGGGTGGGGGAAGGGTGGATTAGGAGTTTGGGATTAGCAGCTGCAAACTATTCTACAGAGAATGGATAAACAACAAGGTCCCACTGTAGAGCACAGGGAACTATATTCAGTATCCTGTGATAAACCATAATGGAAAAGAATATGAAAAAGAATATTTATGTATAACTGAATCACTTTGCTGTACAGCAGAAATTAACACAACATTATAAATCAACACTACTTCAATTAAAAACAAAAATGATGCTGCCAGAGGATTCCAGCCCCCAGCAGTCAAGTCATCCCCAGCTGGAGCCCCAGACACCATGAAGCAGAGACAATCCATCATGGCAGTGCCAGCATTGAATTCCTGACCCATGTCATCTGTGAGCACAAGAAACTGATTTATGCCACTAAGTTTTGGAGTGGTTCGTTATGCAGCTGTAGTGACAGAAAAGAAAATTATATAAGAACTTCATGTTACTTCGCCCCTGTTATTTCTGGGGGGAAGTGTTTCCAAAGTCTCTTTTTTTTTAATTTATTTTATTTATTTATTTGGCTGTGTTGGGTCTTCATTGCTGTGCGTGGGCCCTCTCCAGCTGCAGTGAGCGAAGGCCACTCCCCACTGCAGTGTGTGGGCCTCTCACTGTGGTGGTCTCTCTCGTTGTGGAGCACAGGCTCCAGGTACGCAGGCTCAGCAGTTGTGGCGCAAGGGTTCAGCTGCTCTGCGGCATGTGGGATCCTCCCAGACCAGGGCACTAACCTGCATCTCCTGAGATGACAGGTGGACTCTCAACCACTGTGCCACCAGGGAAGCCCCCAAAGTCTCTTTATACCAACCTTTTTATCTTCTTTTTTGTGCTAGTTGATATTTTCCACATTTCCCACAATAAAACTTTATAACTTTTACCATCAGGGAAAAAACAGATTTTTAAATGACTCACTCTCTGCTAATCACTAAACCCCACTAACCTCTGTGTGCTCTTGTCCCTTGACTGCCAAGAAAATGACACTATTTGGTCCACATGGTAAAGCTGGGTGGCTCTGTAGATCCTAGGGGTCCTTATGCCTGTTCCAGTAGGTCCTTGCTGTTTATGTCTTTTATATATAGTAGTGTGTGTCTGCTAATTCCCCCACTTTCCCCTTGGGTAACCATGAGTTTGTTTTCTGTCTGTGAGTCTGTTTCTGTTTTGTAAATAAGCTCATTTGTATCATTTTTTAGATTCCACATATAAGTGATATCATATGATATTTGTCTTTGTCTGACTTCACTGTATATGATGATCTCTAGGCCCATCCATGTTGCTTGTTGCATTTTTTTTAATGAAAATACATAGGTGTTCAATTCTACCATAGGTTAACTAGTTATTTGGTGCTAGCTCCAGCCTTAATATGATTTATATGAGGAAATACAACTCAAATCCTAAAATCCAATGATATATATGAACAAGTATAGTACAATCACTTCTTGGGTTTCACATGCTTACACTCTAGTACTATTGTTTTTAAATTTTTATTTTTGAAGCACCAGAATAACTATTTTATCATGTAAGAGCTAAGCAGTGTCCCAAAATGAAGAAAATATATAAAATTGGAGCTTCTGTGGCTGAAGGGGATGAGGCCAGAGTCCAGCCTCTTCAGCATCCTCATCCCTCCCTTCATATTTCCTGGCATCTACCGTGGACCCTGGGACTCCCTGGGACACAACATTATGTTCATAAATTAATCTGCATTTTCAAGATCCAACACTAGTGGGCCCACAGCTGAGCCTCAGCTGAGCTCTCAATTCATTATTCAATCGGTGCCCAGGATGATAAAGTTTCCTGTTGCAAACAACATTTCTATTTTATTATTTTTTTCTTTTTTAGGCCATGCCATGCAGCATGCAGATCTTAGTTCCCCAACCAGGGATCGAACCCACATCCCCTGCATTGGAAGCTCAGAGTCTTAACCACTGGACCACCAGGGAAGTCCCAAACCATATTTTTGAAGAATCCATTTTCAGAACCTAAAGTTTAACTCTTTTGGAAATACAGGTCTCCATTACAAAAGCAAAAGTTGGGACTTCCCTGGTGGCGCAGTGGTTGGGAGTCCGCCTGCCAATGCAGGGGACATGGGTTCGAGCCCTGGTCCGGGAAGATCCCACATGCATCGGAGCAGCTAAGCCCATGTGGCACAACTACTGAAGGCCACGCACCTGGAGCCCACGCGCCGCAAAAAGAGAGGCCCCAGCAATGGGAGGACTGCACACCGCAGGGAAGAGTAGCCCTCCTCGCCACAACTGGGGAAAGCCAGCACGCAGCAGCGAAGACCCAGTGCAGCCTAAATAAATAAATAAATAAATAAATTTTAAAAAACCTTCAAAAACAAAAGTTGTTGTAGAATGCCCGGGAATATTAAACAATTGAGTAAAACCATCCTTCAGAAGATCAGACTTCTGCAAACCTCAAACAGGAAAACAGCTAAAAAAAGCATTCAATGAGAAGGCAATACACTTGGGCCTTGATGGGGGACAAAACATGCACAAGCTTAGAAAATAATTTTTTAAAAACATAATAAAATAATTATATTAAGTCTTTAAACATAATGAAACCATCTCATTACGCCTAAATTAATTTAAAGGTCAACAATGCATAATTTATGTAGGCTTATAAAATGCATTATGCAAATGATGATTAAACCAATAGCTCCTTTTTCTTATCTCTATCCTATTAACTCTAAAAACACTAGAACAATGGTGTATTTTATGTGATACTAACAAATTTTAAAGGTATGATGTTTTCCTAAGGTTATTTCTGATAAAAAGTAACCCAAACTCCACAGACTCCAAATTCACTGACATTTTATCAAATTCCAGTTTGTGTCCAAGGAGATCAGCATTGTAGGGAAGGAGCTATAGGGAAGACTCTATAGGAGGGAAGAAAAATTGCCCAAGATGAGATATGCCAGTTTCATAATATGGCTGGGAACTGCCCTAGACATTCGTTTTCAGTACTAAGGAGCTGAGCCTATATGAGTCTCAGTGGAGAAAGATTCACTCAGCATTCATCTGTTCCAGGCCCTGGGAATACAGATGTGACCAAAAAAAAACAAAACTCCCTGCTTTCATGGAATTTACATCCTGGTGAGGGGAGGCAGTTAATTAACAACTTGATTGCAAGCACTATGGAGATAAACTAAATCAGGGGAGACGGTAAAAAACTGTGAGAGTAGGTAGGACTGAAGGGATTTACAATTTCAAATAGGGTGGGGGAAACCTATTCCAGGAAGAGAGAACAGAAATGGTAAAAGCCGCAAGGCAAGTGCAAGGAATAGGAAGAGGGTCAGGTTGGCAAGAAGACAGTGATTAAAATGGAAACTAATAGGGACACCAAGTCAGAAAGATAAGATAGGGTCAGGGTGGGGAATACATTGGAGGACATGCAGCTGACTGCAATGGTTTGGGCTTTATTCTGCGGGAGGTGGGTTGCCAGTGGTTGGCTTGTAAAGAAAAACTAGCATGTCAGACTTAATGTTCTAATAGGATTACTCTGGCTACTAGGGTGAGAATAGGCTATAGGGGGCAAGGGTACAAGAAAGCATATGACAAAATTACAGGCAAGGGCTTCCCTGGTGGCGCAGTAGTTGAGAGTCCGCCTGCCGATGCACGGGGTATGGGTTCGTGCCCCGGTCTGGGAAGATCCCACACGCCGCGGAGCGGCTGGGCCCGTGAGCCATGGTCGCTGAGTCTGCGCGTCCAGAGCCTGTGCTCCACAACGGGAGAAGCCACAACAGTGAGAGGCCCACGTACCGCAAAAAAAAAAAAAAAAATACAGGCAAGAAATAATAGTGGGTTGGTAATAGCACAGTAACTCAGCATAATATCAGACTACTCCTCCTGATGGGCTCAGCTATAAACTCTGGACTTTAATAAATACAGCTGTTGAGGACTTCCCTGGTGGTGCAGTGGTTAAGAGTCCAAGCACGGGGCTTCCCTGGTGGCGCAGTGGTTGAGAATCTGCCTGCATTAGCCCTGCTCTGGGAAGATCCCACATGCCACGGAGCAACTGGACCCGTGAGCCACAATTACTGAGCCTGCGTGTCTGGAGCCTGTGCTCTGCAACAAGAGAGGCCGCGATAGTGAGAGGCCCGTGCACCGCGATGAAGAGTGGCCCCTGCTTGCCAAAACTAGAGAAAGCCCTCACACAGAAACGAAGATCCAACACAGCCATAAATAAATAAATAAATAAATTTAAAAAAGAGTCCAAGCTCCCATTGCAGGGGACCCGGGTTCAATCCCTGGTCAGGGAACTAGATCTACATGCATGTTGCAACTAAGAGCCAGCATGCCGCAATGAAGACCCGGTGCAACCAAATAAATAAATATTTTTAAAAATAAAATAAATACAGCTGTTTAAAGACACTGTAGAATGACCAGAAGCAGACAGAAAAATAAAGAGATTTGGCATTTGGAAAAAAGAGAATCACACCAAGTAAGGTCCACGTGTATAGGGCTCTAGCCATTGCAAACTCCCCAGTCTGTCTGGCAAGGCAGATAGCGTCAGGCAGAGCCTAGAGATTTTTGGTCTGTGGAGTCATGAGAGAAGTTCAAGGCTGCAAAAGCAACTGGTTATTGAATAGAGGAACTCACAGAATTCCACAGAATGGAGGAAGCCACAGAAGAGGTAAACTCAAAATCTCCATAGAAACTCCTCTCAAATCATTGGCTGACACCAGAACTGCACATGTGTAGGGCAAGACTACAAAGAGCCCAAGAGAAAAACAACTGGAAGGACAAAAAAGTCAGGCTGAGATTTTAATACATGCCCACTACAGGGAAGAAAGAGTCTGTAGGTCAAGTCCTCCCAAGTTAGAAGGGCTTTCCATCAAAAGGCCACATGTAGCAATAAAGACACCTCCCAAGACTAAGGTATTCACTTTAGAAGCAACAGTAAAACTAAAATTGACCTGCCCTAACAAGTGTAAAATCAAGCCTCCAGAAGATTATGGTGATGTAAAGTAATTTAACTACCTCCTAAAACAAAACTCAACTTTCTTCAAAGGTAGAAGACAGATTTGAGATTCTCTACAGTACATCTCCCACAAGGTCCGTATCAATAAAAAAATATTAGAGAGGTGAAAACAAAAGAAAATGAGACATAATAATAAGAAAAATAATAAACATAAGAGAAAAATAAGTCTATAGAAACTAATTCCAAGATGACTCAGAAGTTGGAATTAGTAGACAAGAACTTTAAAATAGCTATTATAGGAGTTCCCTGGTGGTATAGTGGTTAGGATTAGGCTCTTTCGCTACCATGGCCCGGGTTCAGTCCCTGGTTGGGGAACTAAGATACTGAAAGTTGTGTGGTGTGGCCAAAAAAAAATTTTTTTTAATGGCTATTATAAATATGTTCAAAGACTTAAAGAAGAATATGGTCATGATGAATGAACAAATTAAAATATTATCAAAGAAATGGAAAATCTAAAATGGAAATTCTAGAACTGAAAAATCCAATATCTGAAATTGAAAAAACAAAACAGAAGCCACTGAATAGCTTAGTGTAGATTGGACATAACAGAAGGAATCATCGTGACCTTGGAAATTAGTCAATAGAAACCATATAAACCGAGGTTTGATAGTACTCACCAAGTTTCCAGAATAATCAGTAAAAAGGGATTCACACAGAATCAGTGGAGAATTTAACCATCATTATCATCCCTATACCTAAAGAGGCAAGAGGGTGAGGTATTAGAGTTGTAGAATGAATGACCTCATCCTCCTGCTCTTGATCTCCCCGTGCCTGCCAGTGGCCCAACCAAGCAGAAGCTCAGGGGCATGGGAGTCGATTGATTCAGTCTGCAAAAATCCCAGGGCCCAAAGCAGGGTGGAGAATATGGAGACTGGATCTAGAGAGGCAAATGGAAAATATCTAGATCACACATCTAAATACATCTGAGTAAGTGATTTAAAAGACAAAGAGATAAAAACAAACCAAAAAAAACACTCTAGCATAAATCCTAGGTCACTTACAAAGGACTAAAACTCACACTTGCCCAGAGTTCCTGCAGCAATAGCAAGACATCCCGAAAGACAATAAAGTAATAATATCTATTCAATTTTGAGCAGAAATGTTGCAATCAAACATTTTAAAATCTAGTCAAAAGGTTTTTCACGCGTAAAGGCAACAGAAAGTTATTCTCAGATGTCCAAGGATTAGAAAACATATCCTGCACGTTGCTTTTAGAAAAAATTATTTGAAGACATACTAAGGCCAACTGAAAGAAAAGCCAAAATTAAGAACTCAAAAACAGGGAATTTGTGGTATAAAAGAATTTCTGGGGGCTTCCCAGGTGGCGCAGATGGTTGAGAATCTGCCTGCCAATGCAGGGGACACAGGTTCGAGCCCTGGTCTGGGAAGATCCCACATGCCGCGGAGCAACTGGGCGCGTGAGCCACAATTACTGAGCCTGCGCGTCTGGAGCCTGTGCTCGGCAACAAGAGAGGCCGCGATAGTGAGAGGCCCGCGCACCGTGATGAAGAATGGTCCCCGCTCACCGCAACTAGAGAAAGCCCTCGCACAGAAACAAAGACGTAACACAGCCAAAAATAAATACATACCTTTAAAGAAGAAGAAAGAAAAAGAATTTCTGTAATGATTTAATTTATGCAAGGAAGGGCTTGCACATTAGCATTATCTATTCTTTTTTTTAATTTACAGTTGAACAACATAAAAGAGATGATGGTATGCATCTCACCCATAGCCTGCTCCTAGGGTGGGAGGAAAGAGTGGGAGGCTTGGAATCACCACAGAGACAAGAAGTTTGAAGAAATGGTCCATGTAACTCACCCATAGCCTGCTCCTAGGGTGGGAGGAAAGAGTGGGAGGCTTGGAATCACCACAGAGACAAGAAGTTTGAAGAAATGGTCCATGTTATGTAGGCACTGGGCTATTGGATCTTCCTTGCCTCCGCTGGGCACCAAACTCACCAATCCCATTAGATTATGTCCTATCTGATGGAATCTGGAACTTGGGGCAAGGCTTGGCCTTGCATGCTTTACTCGTGTTCCCATTCTGGACCCGATCCTCCCCCACTGCTACGTTCTTCACCCTGCAAAACATACACAATCTCCCATGTTTGATTCCCTTGAAACAATAACTGCATTGCCCTGCTCCATGACCTTCTAACAATGGCTAAACTTTTTAGAGGATTGGGACACAGTGCGAAGAATCATTGAAAAATCTCCACAAAAATTGAGTTGTAATAAGGAATCACACAATAGCTAATTTCATTCTAAAGAAATGATTTTTCTTATTGAGTGAAGAAAAAAAATCTGGTGGAATATATGTCAGACAATTAACAATGATTACTTCAAGGGGTAGGATTATGGCAAACTTGGACTTTCCACATTAAAAATTGTAGTTCTATAATTCTTCTCATTTTTTGCAACAATCATGTTATATACGTTAACTAGAAAAGCTTTTAAAGATAAATAATTTTAAAATAAAATAAAACACAAGGGATATAGGAACTAATTAAACAGCAGCACAAGGAAACAAACTGACAAATCCAAATGTAGGATATATTCTAAGACAATTGAACTAGTTTTTGCAACATGACAATGGCAGTGAAAGGGGATAAGGGGTTGGTTTAGATTTTAAAAGAATTAAGGATCAACAAGCAAATATAATATACTGACCTTGTTTAGATCCTGATTTAAGCAAATCCTCTAAAATAAGACTTTTTTTAGGTAAAAAGGGAAATTTTATCGTGGACTGGAAGATATCAACTTTTGTTGGGTATGATTATGGTGTTGTGGCTATATAAATAAGACTATATTATTAGATATGCATACTAAAGTATGTGGCAGCAAAATGACATGATCACTGGAATTTGCTTTTAAAAGAAAAAAGGAATAGATCCTTATGTGGGAAAATTTGATAATTATTGAATCTGGGTGAAGGGTATATAAAGGTTCATTGAATTATTCTCCTTATCTTTGTGTATCTTTGGACATTTTCATAATTAAAATTTTTAGTGAAATTTAAACATTACTTTTAAGAACTAAATTGCTAGTATTGGTAACTGTTGAAGAGAAGTTAACTGCCAGTAGCAGAGATTACCGGTCACCAAGGCTTATTTTGTATTGTCTTTCATCTAAGACCTTATCTATTCCTATGTTAACTTTACTGAAAAATAAGTATATGCACTGGTTTTCATTATGTACAAATTGCAAAGAAAAAAAGACCCTAAGATATAAGTAATAATTTTTAATGAGTTAACGTTTATCACATGCTTATCACAAGCATTTTCTAAGAATTAGTTCTTTTAGTTTTCATAACAGCTTCATAAGGTAGATTGTAAGATATCTTCAGGGGGACCTAGGTGAGAATTCTGGGCCACATAACTCAGACCTGTGGTCTGGAGTCTTAGCTCTGTGCCAGTCTACCTCAGGAATATTACAGATTTCTATCTCTTACCATATGTTAAAGAGTGTACCTCAGTGACCCAATGTTCATTGCAGCACTACTTACAATAACCAGGACATGGAAACAACCTAAATGTTCATCAACAGAGGAGTGGATAAAGAAGATGGGGTACACACATATAATGAAATATTACTCAGCCATACAAATGGACCTAGAGACTGTTACACAGAGTGAAGTAAGTCAGAAAGAGAAAAATATCATATATTAATGCATATATGCAGAATCTGAAAAGATTGGTATAGATGATCTTATTTACAAAGTAGGAATAGAGACACAGACGTATAGAGAAAAAACATATGGATACCAAGGGGGAAAGGGTGGGGGGAATGAATTGGGAGATTGGGATTGAGACATATACATTATTGATACTATGTATAAAATACATAACTAATGAGAATCTATTGTATAGCACAGGGTTCAAACCCTGGTCGGGGAAGATTTCACATGCCTGCCACGGAGCAACTAAGCCTGTGAGCCACAACTACTGAAAGCCCACATGCCTAGAGACCGTGCTCAGCAACAAGAGAAGCCCCTGCTCACCGCAACTAGAGAAAGCCCGTGCACAGCAACAAAGACCCAATGCAGCCCAAAATAAATAAATAAATAATTTTTTAAAACTCTAAAAAAAAACATATATATATTCTTTTTCAGATTCTTTTCCATTATAGGTTATTAAAAGATATTGAGTATAGGTCCCTGTGCTATACTGTAGGTCCTTGTTGGTTATCTATTTAACATATAGTAGTGTATATATTTTAATCCCAAACTTCTATTTTATCCCTCCCCCCTCTTTCCCCTTTGATAACAATGAGTTTGTTTTCTATATCTGTGAGTCTATTTCTGTTAGGTAAATAAGTTCATTTGTATCATTTTTTAAAATTTCACATATAAGTGATATCAATGACATTTGTCTTTCTCTGACTTACTTCACGTAGTATGATGATCTCTAGGTCCATCAATGTTGCTGCAAATGGCATTATTTCATTCTTTTTTATGGCTGAGTAATATTCCATTTTCTATACATACCACATCTTCTTTATCCATTCATCTGTTGATGGACATTTAAGTCACTTCCATGTCTTGGCTATTGTAAATAGTGCTGTTATGAGCATTGGGGTGCATGTATCTTTTCGAGTTAGAGTTTTCTCAAGATAAATGCCCAGGAGTGGGATTGCTGGATCATATGGTAACTGCACTGATTTTTATATGCTGACCCACCCTTGCATTCCTGGGATAAATACGCCTTGGTTGTGGTGATAATCCTTTTCCTATGTTGCTGGATTCAGTCTGCTAGTATTGGGATGAGGAATTTTGCATCTATGCTCTTAAGAGATATTGGTCTGTAGTTTTCTTTTCTTCTGATGTCTTTGTCCGGTTTTAGAATAGTAGAAAGAATGAGAATATTTTCCCCTCTTCTGTTTTTTTGGAGGACTCTCTGAATGATTGGTATTTATTCTTCCCTAAACATTTGGTAGAGTTCACCAGTGAAGCTATCTAAGCCTAGGTTTCTTTTTGTGGGAAATTTTCTGATTATTAAGTCAATCTCTTCACTTTTTATAGGTCTATTCAAATTTTCTATTTCTTCTTGAGTCAGTTTTGGTAGTTCGTGTCATTCTAGGAATTTGCCCATTTCATCTAGGTTATCTAATTTTTTGGGATACAGTTGGTCATAGTACCTCCTTATAGATTCACATTTTATTTCTGTAAGATCAGTCGTAATGTGTCCTCTTTCATTCCTGATTCTAGTAATTTGAGCCCTCTCTGCTTTTTTCTTTATCAGTCTAACTATAGGTTTCTGAATTTTATAATTATGTTAATGAGATTAGAAACCAAAATTTTCACTATAAGGGAAAACAGGTACAAGGATAAAACCTAAGAAGTTACGTAAATGCCTTGGAATGATCAATTGGAATTGTAAGTATCAGTATTAATGCATTATTTGTTTGTTTGTTTGTTTGTTTATTTTGCCACTAAAAAGGTCTAGAAGCAATGAAAAAGCCTGAACAGTAGTACAGAGTATTGTACAACTCAGACTGTAGTCTCCAACAACGATTCCTCACAAGGGTAACCAGAGATCATGCAGAAATACCTGGTTCCAGGTCTGAGGAAGGAAATGCCTGCGACAGCTATACAGAAAGCAGGGAAGCTATCTAAGAATAAATAATGGGATCATTTCAAAAGGACACAAAAGCCAACTTAAAAGGATCCTCATTGGCTGTAGACGGTACAGTGTGAATATCAAAGGCAATTAAGGGCTTTATTTGAATAAACTTGGTTAATCCTTACATCAACCCTGTGAGTTATCTCCAGACTATAGACGGGGCAACTGAGACACAAAAAGAGGTTAAAAGTCACTTGGCCCCTTTCTCACTGTTGGGAAGTGGTGGACCTGAGCTTAAACCCAGGCCCCCAACCCCAGAATGTGCACTTAACTTCCATTTTTATCTGCCTGTCAATAGTTATTTTATCATCAGAAAGAGAAAATGTTGTTTTTCAAAACTCTTACCATATACTCTGTAAGTTTCCTAAAGTTGAAATTATGAAACTAGCACTGACTTTTTAGCATTTGAACTTGGCTCTTTGGGTGAAATGCCTCAAACTAATGGTAGAGGCGGAGCATTATTTAAGATCATGGCTTTCATATTCTTTGGCTTGGTAAGCAGAACTGGGTTCCAACTCCAAGGTGCTGTCTGGAGGTTGCCCAGTTCTGTGCTGGAGGCTTATAAATAGATAGATACATCAAATGCCAGATATTCAATCCATGGCAGCTCTTATTAATATGAAGATCCCATTTACAAAGGGCTTTTTCTACCCAATTGAATTGGCCCAGTAAAGTAATCCTGTTGAAAAGAAAAACCTGTCTCCAGAGTCCCAGGAGGAGTTGCATGTTATTTCCATAGATTTGCATATTAATTAATAGCTGGTGAAATTCCTCATTAAGGGGTGGATTTCTCCAAGCTACTGAAATCCAAGGAGGCAAGTATTTTTCAACTAATCAATGTAGTAGATTGGAAGTAACCTCTCTTTCCCTGCTACCAACCTCTCACCTCCAAAAAATAATAATAGTAAGTCTTCACCCCAAACCCAGGTTTTCCCTGGAAATTCTAATATGGGGTTGGGAGCTGGATGTCCATTGGTTGAGGATTCTGAAGGAAGGAGGCAAGAAACACACTTTAGGCCAGGAGCCAGCTCAAATCCAAAGGTAGCATCCTTCTCTGAGATCCAGACCCTGCAAAGGAAGCCCAGACCAAGGGCAGGAGCCCCTGGCTTCTCCACACCATTTCTTTTCTCTGGTTTTCCCTCTCAGCTGCCTTATCTGATTTCCCTCTGCCTGTATCCAAAATTCCTTTAGTTCCATCCTTCCTTTCCCTCACATTCTTCCCCTCATCTTCAGTGTCCCCCTCTATAAAATGAGGAAAACAATAGCATGACCTCAAGGATTAAGGAGGGAAGGCCTAGCTCTATACATTTTTTTCCGAAAGTTTTATTGAAAAATAGCATCTGTGGCTAATTTAGGATACAAATTTGGATTCTTTTTGGCTCACATCTTATTTGGCTTTTATATATATATATATTCAGAGAAATTTTTGATTCAGCAATTACTTATGAATAAAAAGAAAAGTTAAGAATATAACAGAGGTAATTCCCTCGTGGTCCAGTGGTTAAGAATCCACCTTCCATTGCAGGGGACAGGGGTTCAATCCCTGGTTGGGGAACTAAGAACCTACATGCCGCGGGGCAACTAAGTCCATGCACCGCAACTACTGAGCCTGAGCACCACAACTAGAGATCCTGTGTGCCACAACTAAGACCCAACACAGCCATAAATAAATAAATAAATATTTTTTAAAAAAAGAATATAATAGACAATACTTTTGGGAAAATAGCTAATGCTAATCCTAAATATTAAAATCTAAGTGGCTGGGATCACATTGAATCTGCAAACCAAATTATGGATAATTGACATCTTAACACTATTATCTAGCACTATACTGCATAGAATAATCAAGAAATGTTAGCTGTTTGTCTGGGTTGTCTGCATAAAAAACTGCCTTATGACTTAGTGACATAAAACAACCATTTTGCTTGCTCAAGATTCTGTGAGTCAGGAACTCAGAGAGGGCTCAGCTGGTGGCTTTTCTGCTCCACATGACATCTCCTGGGGTCATTCACTCAGCTGCATTTGGCTGGTGCTGAACTGGAGTAGAATTCTCAAGGCTTCATTCCTCTGTGCTTTTTCATGTGGCTTCTCTCTTTTCACATGCTTAGCTTGGGCTTCCTCAAAGCATGGAGGTCTCAAGGTATTCATACTGTTTACAGTCTGATTCAAAAGGCAGCATTTTGAAGATTCTTCAAAAGAAAGAATTCCAAAGAGGAAAGCAGAAGCTGCCAATCTCTTAAGGCCTAGGCTCAGAAGTTACACAGTGTCACTTCCATTGCTTTCAGTTGGTCAAAATTAGTCCCACAGCTAGCACAGATTCAAAGAGCAGGGAAATAGGCTCTACCCGTTGATGGCAGAGTGGCAAAGAATGAGCATCCATCTTTTTAATCCACCTCATTGTTGTTTGGCAATGTTGTCCACTTCTATGCTCTGACTATGTGACTATCTTCTAAACATTTATCTATGGCCCTGGAAGTTCTCTCAAACCTGAGATCACAGGTCTTTTCAAAACACTCACTTAAACATGTCATCCTCTCTCTATTAAAGCCTTCTAGGTTCCCACTGTCTATGGAAGAGAAGCCAGATTCCCTAGCTTGGCATTCAAAACCTTTCATAAATTGCTGAGCTCTGCAGCCTAACCTCTGGCCACTCCACACACACACATGTGCAAACATATTTCCTCCCAGAGACACTCTCACACAAGCAAGCACGCAATACACACACTCAAACACACACACGCTGTTGACTGCCAACTTCCCAGAAGGACCACCAGAATAGCCTGTGCATCACACAGAGCCATGTCCTTTACCTAACCGCAGTCAGAGACAGCAGCTCTACCCTGACCAACCCCAGGAGGGTCTCAGAAGGGGGAGACCAGGGCAGATACCTACTGGTTTTTGGGGTCTGAGCTCAAGTGGTTCAAGACTGGGAAGAGTTCATGATGTTATAGTTTACAACTGGTGGCCACACCAAGGCAAGAGCCCTAGAGCAAGTCTTTATAAGTAAATGGTTGTTTGGCTAGTGGACTTCTTGCCCAGGTGAGCAGCCAGTTGTTCTGAGAATGGGGCTATGTGCCCAAATGTACAAGTCCTTATTAAATAAACTGGTTTTCAGGAATTTCCAAAGCAAACAGTGAAATAGTTAATTGTTTACAGTTTTATCTTCCTGTGCAAGAACTTTCTGGAATACACAGCAATCTTGTTGACACAGTTGGTTTCAGTCTTCCATCCTGAGAGCTAACCCAAGTGTGTCTCACTCCTAGCATAGAGTCACATGCACCCACCTCAGCCAGACTCGGAGTGGTCTTGCTCTTCCTCCAGCTTTGCATTTTCACGTGCTCACTCTCTTTCCTTATAAAGTTTATTTTCTCTCTTTATAAGTGTAATGTGTGCTCATCCCTGGAAAGTTTGACAAGAAAAAAGGTTAAAAGAAGTCATAGTGTACACCTGGGGGTTAATGGAGAGAGATGGGGTTGTGTTATTTTCCTAGGGCTGCCAGTAACAAATTACCACGAACTGGGGGACTTAAAACAAAAAAATGTATTCGCTCATAGTCCTGGAGGCTAGAAGCCTGGATTCAAGATGTTCGCAGAGTTAGTTCCCTGTGGAGGATGTAAGAGAATTTGCTCCATGCTTCTCTTCCAGCTTCTGATGGACCCCAGAAACCCTTGGCTGTCCTTGGTTTGGGTTTGTCTTAACTCCAGCCTCTGCCCCCACCTCCACCTGGCCTTTTCTGTGTGTGTCTCTGTGTGTTTTCTCTCCTCTTCTTACAAGGACACCAATCCCTGGATTTATGGCCCACCCTAAATCCAGGATGATCTAATCTTGAGATCCTTAACTCAATTACATTTGCAAAAACTATATCCAAATCAAGTCACATTCTAAAGTTCCAAGTGAACATGAATTTTGGGAGGCCACTATTCATCCACTGTAGGAGTATAAGAGATTCAAATCCTCATCTACCTTATCAGGAAGCCAACAGATGATGTCTAAAATTGATAAATCAAGAAATGTCAACCTAAGCATTTTATCGTGACCTAGGGGTGGGGAGAATTAAAGTCTTGAACAGGGTTCCCCAGGAGACTAGGGAAAAGTTGGACGGGGGACCATTCTTTTTCATACTTAATGTTTTCCAGTACTTCTTGACTCTAAATTATCAGATTACATTTTTTGATAACCCAAAATTAAGAAGAAAGTCACCCATGTGCTTTTTATTCATTATGCTTTTCTGCACTTATCTAGAAAAAAATTTTTTTTAATTTCAAGTGAATGAAAATTCCTCTTATCCGGTGATAATTAGAGTTAGCATGTTGGTGTATATATATTCTCCCCAGACTTTCTAGGTTGATCAGACTATGCAATAGTGAAACCAGTTAATTTCCACCTAACTTAATAATATAAACATATCTTCATGTTATCTTTGTATCATAATGAACATTATTTTTATTGGCTACATAAAATGCCATATAGTAAAAGAACCATAATTTACTTTAAATTAGTTCCTATTTTTTCACATTATAAATAACAGTGAAATAAATATCTTTGAGCAGTTTTTTGCTGTATTCAGATGACTTCCTTGAAATATATTCCAATTTCCAGAAGGTTCTATTACAGAGGTGTGGCTGTTTTGAAGACTTTGGATATATTTACCAAAGTACATTTTGGGGGAGAAAGAGGTAACAATGTGTCCTACCACCAGGTCATATAAAATTTTGGTCTTTCTTCTCAACCTCCTCTTCTCAGTGAAAGCCTATATAATAGGATATTGATTACATTTTTCCTGCTGCCCCCAAATTTTACTTATAGTCCCAAAGCAGAGGACTCTGATAGTACCCACAGGGCTTACTGAAAAGTAGGCAAACTGTCCTTCAATGCTTACCTCCAGCCAGCCAATAGAAGTAGAAAACTGAAGTCCTTTTGACAGATCCCCATCCATTTTTTTGGTTTTAGTTTCCTTCTGTTCTGTTTTTTGATCACTTCTTTACTTTCTGTCACTACGAGGTGAACCAGGGTCATCTTATATTTTCCCTACCCCAGCCCTAGAATCAACCATTTCTTCAAGGAGCCCTAGTTCCTTTTATTGGAGAATGTGGTTTAGAAATTAAGATGCGGGCTTTGGGGCTTCCCTGGTGGCGCAGTGATTGAGAATCCGCCTGCCGATGCAGGGGATACGGGTTCGTGCCCCGGTCCGGGAAGATCCCACATGCTGCGGAGAGGCTGGGCCCGTGAACCATGGCCGCTGAGCCTGCGCGTCCAAAGCCTGTGCTCCGCAATGGGAGAGGCCACAACAGTGAGAGGCCCGCGTATCGCAAAAAAAAAAAAAAAAAAAAAAAAGATGCGGGCTTTGAGTATGCTCATTGTTACCTGAGTGTCACTCTTTCAGGCCCTCTGGGCAGAAAGAGCTAGGAAATATATGTATCCATACCACCTTATGTTATTAAACCAGCTTAGGGCATTTTTTGCTTTATACTGCTAAACTTCAGGTGCTGAGGAAAACATCAGGGCTTGAGCCATCCTGAATTTTCTCTGTCCAAGAAGGCAACCTGCTAGCGAAAAAAGGGACCCCAGCAATTTTTTGTTGCATGTACTACTGTGGTAGATAAAATAAGTCTCTCAGTTAAAGTGGCATTTCAGATAAATAACAAATAAATTTTTAGTATAAGTATGTCCCATGAGAATATTCTTTATCTGAAATTCCGATTTGCATGGAGTCTTATATATATATATATATATATATATATATATATATATATATATTTTTTTTTTTTTTTTTTTTTTTTCAGTACGCGGGCCTCTCAGTGTTGTGGCCTCTCCCATTGTGGAGCACAGGCTCCGGATGCACAGGCTCAGCGGCCATGGCTCACGGGCCCAGCCGCTCCGCGGCATGTGGGATCTTCCCGGACCGGGGCACGAACACGTGTCCCCTGCATCGGCAGGCGGACTCTCAACCACTGCGCCACCAGGGAAGCCCTGGAGTCTTATATTTTTATTTGTTAATTCTGGCGACCTCACAGTGGGGGCAGAAGTTGAAGTAGGGGTTATAAGAGCTTGGATAGAGGAAGCATCATCACATCAAAGAAGTACAAAGACCTGAGCTCCTGCATAATCTCTGTACCTGCTCCCAACAGGGCCTGTCATATAAAGGGCATCATGAGCCATGAAAAATCTATAAATAACACCAAGGTCAATAAACTTGGTACACCTAGCTGTCCTTCAGAAGGCAGTTCAAATGTCACATCCTCTTTGAAGTTTCTTTAACTCTCCCCCAAGCCAAACAAACAGCAACTTGGCTGTGTTCTCCAAAGCCCCATGTCCACGTTCCCATACAGGCCCTAGCAATCTAAAGAAGAGGCAGGCATTGTTGTTGGACCATTGAGGTGATTGCCCTGCAGGTCTCTGAGCTCTCCATGTGCAGAGCTCTCACTCTGTCAATCTCTGTAGAAACAGTGCCTACCATAGTCCCAGAAAGAGTCTGCAGAGGCTCTATAAACGTTTGTTCAACGAACAAGTGAATAAATGAATGATCGTTCCCATTTTAGAGATGGAGGAACCAAGACCCAGAGAAATTCAATTCAATTTAAGTCCACACTTTTGTTTGGTTCTGGGTTTTGTTTTTGGTGGGGGGGTCTATTTTAATGGGTCCATCATGAACAAGAATAATAAATGATGCTTCAGAAGCTGGAGTGGAGGACCTTGATGTGCAGTGATGGGCACAGACGTCTGCTGTGAAGGACACTGAGCCCTGCCCTTCCTAGCCTGGGGCCAACATGGCAGTGAAGGTGGCAGGCCAGCTGCTGCCTTTTGGATTGAAGTCAAAAGCTTCAGGTTCCATTCTGACTCTGACCTTGGGCAAATCACTCTGTCTCCATTTTCTCCTCTGCAAACTGCCAGGAACGATCTAAACTAAACAATCTCTGAACGGCTTTGGGCTTGTTTCTCTGTTTGTTCATCAACTAGCATTTGTTGAGCCCCTTCTGTCTGGATCTCTGAGGATACAAATTGAGATACAGTCCCTGTCCTCAGGGAACTCGCGGCCTACTGGAAAGACAGAGAAGTGAAATTAACTGGTCTGCAGTATGGCTGGTACCATGATATTAAAAGCAGTGGCCTCCATTTACTTTGCAGGCACACTCACCATGTGCCAGCCACAGCACCAATTCCCACTGTCGTCTCATGACTGGGTGTCATTTTAATCCTCATTTAGGGAGGTGACATGACTTGGTCAAGGTCACTTAGCTAGTAATCGCTAGAGCTGCCATTGAAACTCAAGTTTGTCTGATTCAAAAAACTAGCACTCGTAACCAATCAGGCATGCAGCTTCCCTGATAAAAGTATGAAAAGAGCAATGGAAGGTGCAAAGTAGGGCATAGGGAAAGTTTCTTAAGGCCTTTCTAACTATGACACAAAATCTGGGAGCAATTTAAAATAATTTAAATAATAATAGGTATCAAATATAGAATTCACCATGTTCTATAGAGAGCACTGTTAAAACTCTTTAAATATATTAAATATATTAAGCATTTAATCCTCAAAAAAGCCATATGAGGTCGGTACTATAATCCCCATTTCACAGATGAGGAAGATGAAGCACAGAGAAGCAAATTTCCAAAGTCACACAGCCTATTTACTGGCAGAGCTGGAATTTGAAGCTAGACAGTTTGGCTCCAAAACCTGTGCTCTGATCCATTATGCTATAACTCCATAGAAAAATAGGCAAAGCTTATGAATAGACAGCTCACTGAAATAAATACATATACGAAAAATGCAGATTTTAAGTCTGCTGAGCTACCATTTCTCAATGACCAGATTGGCAAAAACCCAAAAGTTTGACAAAACACTCTTTTGAGGCTGTGGGAAATGGCCTCACATCCATTACTGGGGGGAATGCAAATCAGTATAAGATCTATGGATGGCACTTTAAAATGGCAAACCTATATGTTTGGCAATTCTACATCTAGAAATTTTTCTCCAGGTAACTCTCCCATGCAAAATGGCATTAATGCAAGGCTCATCTTGCAACCTTCTTTGTGACAGCAAAGTCCTGAAAACAACCTTAATGCCCATCAACAGAAACTGGTTGAATACATTTGGCACATCCATATAATGGAATACTTTGAACTTTAAAAATGTTGAAGAAGCACTGTATGGATTGATATGAGACAATTTCAAGATACATGAAGGAAAAAAGGTGCAGAACAGTGTGCGTGATATATTATTCTCTTGTGTATATTACATATTCTTTTGTGTAAAAAGAAAAAGAAAGGAATATTTCTTGTATTGACTTGTACAGATATAAAAAATACCTTTGGGGCAAGAGAGGAAAGGGGTAGATGGAGGGCAAGGATGGGATAGAGAGCTTCCTTGTATATCTTTTGCATTTTTTGAGTCTTGAACCACATATTTGTATTTATTATATTTAAAATTTAACAAAGAATTTTTAAATGAAAAAAGAAAGGCCTTTCAGAGGAAGGGTCATTTTAGGACTCTGGCTCCAAGATGACAACTCAATGGTCCTGTAATGAGATAAACTCTTAATGAACCCATCAGGGTTAAAAAAACAAAAGGGATATTAAAGATCCCCATGGGTGCAGGGAGATCCATTGCCTTTCCCCATTACGCTCCTGAGGCTCATTCAAAGCTAAGACTCGGGCTCCCCTGGTGGCGCAGTGGTTGAGAGTCCGCCTGCCGATGCAGGGGACACGGGTTTGTGCCCTGGTCTGGGAAGATCCCACATGCCGCGGAGAGGCTGGGCCCGTGAGCCATGGCCGCTGAGCCTGTGCGTCCGGAGCCTGTGCTCCACAACGGGAGAGGCCACAACAGTGAGAGGCCCGCATACCGCAGAAAAAAAAAAAGCTAAGACTCAGGCGTCACTGACATCTGGTAACATAGGTAACCGTCGGCAACCAGGCTTCTCTCATGGTTGTCATGGCAACGGTGATGTTCCTACAGTTGGGTTTTCATTGTGAGCTAATTATCAAGCCTTGTGGTGGGCTCCTCCACATTTGCTGTTATTTACATCAATGACTGTTATGTATGAGCTTAAATCAGCTGCAATTTCAATCAAACTGTTAAGAGAGGCTGCAAACTGAGTCAGATTTACATATCTTTCCAACAAGGCTGGCAAACCTTTTGAATTGTATGCCTGGTGCAGTTCAGGGATGGGGGACCACTTGCACAGCAGCCATCAAGCCGCTGGATGGCCAGAGACCTCCCATGCTCCAACCCAAGATGGACAGTCCTGTCCTTTCCTCCCCATCCACTGCAAGTCGTAGGAGCTGACCCAGCAGGCTCTTGGTTTCAACCCAGTATATAGAACAAAATTTCTGATTTATCAGAACTTTGTTAAACCCATAGCCCTATATAATTAGCCTTACTTTACACTAGAGAAATCTCAAGTTTCTGCTGCCCAGAGCATCTCCCCTGGAAAGTGATGGACCCAGGATCATTGCCACATCTCCGAGCTCCTTCCACTCTTGCTACCTCACTCAGGGGCTGGAGATGAAAATTTTCTTTGTGTTTGGAAAGTGACACTGATTTTCATAAAGTTCATGTGTCTTAGTGAAAAGAACAAGTGCTTCTGCATCTACCAGCCAAAAGTCAGTAGGAAGTGGCTTGGTCCTGGCAGCCAAAGATCCTGCTTGTCTCTGACAAGCTCCCAGTGACTCTTAACCCCATATACACCTTTCACCCCTGATTGGAGTGGATACATTATGCTCACTGTTGACTGAAAAAAATTGCACAACCTAAAAGTTGAGAATTGTGTTTTATTTGGTGGACTTACTGAGGACTTAATCCTGGGATACATACAGCCTCTCAGATAGCTCTGAGGGACTATTGCGAAGAGGTAAGGGAGGAGCCAGAATATATAGGAGCTTTTGCAAAAAAAAAAAACCAAAACAAACAAACAAAAAAACCCAGGTGGTCAAACATCAAAGATTACTGCTAATTAAAGAAAAATCTCAGGGCCTCCCTGGTGGCGCAGTGGTTGAGAGTCCGCCTGCCGATGCAGGGGATACGGGTTCGTGCCCCGGTCTGGGAGGATCCCATATGCCGCGGAGCGGCTGGGCCCGTGAGCCATGGCCGCTGGGCCTGCGCGTCCAGAGCCTGTGCTCCGCAACGGGAGAGGCCGCAACAGTGAGAGGCCCGCATACCGCAAAAAGAAAAAAAAAAAAAAAAAAAAGAAAAATCTCAAATTAATGAATTTAGCAATTTTCTATGCATGGGAAGATGCAAGAGCCTGGGCTTAATGAAATTATTCCTTTGATAGGCACCTTAGCCATCTAGGGCCAGTATCCCATTTTTCTCCATCCTGAATCCCCTGAGGGTGCATCATCGGGACAGCTGCAGTGGCCAATTGTTTGATGGCAGCAACTTCCTTTGTTTATTAATATGACAGATGCCAATCTTTGTCCACATCACCCACATTCAAATACATTACCATCTCTCCCTGTGCTGTATTATTCGACTCCTCTGCTATGTACTCTCTTAGAAGTGAATCCATTTTGATGGCCCATCATTGAAATACAATTAAAGGAAGGAAACAGAAGAAAGGAACTATCTGGTAGGTTTTTTGGGTTTTTTTTTTTTTTTTTTTTTTGGCCGTACCTTAGTTCCCTGACCAGGAATCGAACCTGTGCCCCCTACAGTGGAAGCTCAGAGTCTTAATCACTGGACCGCCAGGGAAGTCCCAGAACTATCTGCTGTTCGGAAGAAGCATTGACTATTCCCCAACCTGTCCACACTCCTGCGCCAGGTAGGTGACGTATGGCTTCCTTTGAGCCTCAGTCATGTGGGGCAGCTCCAACAAGAAGAGTTGGGGATGAGTGAGGAGGACAATGGGGGCAGGGACCACGCACTGCTCTTAGCTTTGACTGGTCCTGCATGTGTGAGTCCCAGCAACCAGCTTTTTGGCTTCAGAAGGAAAGAGGATGGTGTCAAAAAGCCATAGAAAAGCTCCACATACATTCTACCTCTTATAGTTTTGTTTGGATCAACCAACCCTTCTTGACAGGCAAAAAAAGTGCCCTGAAGAAGTTCCACTCAGGCAACCTTCATCCTCAGGGTCAGGGCAAAGGTTCTTAACCTGGGATTGAGCCATATATCCTTGGGTGGGTTTCCAATACCAATGAACCCAAGGATAGTGTATACAAAATGTTCCACATGCAGCAGGTGTGAAGCTGCAGCCACCAATGCGGGTGTGTGAGAAATTTAGCAATTCTTTACTTTTGCTCAATGGATTTAAATCTGTGTCTAAACGTTATACATTTGGTTTGGCCAGAAATTCAGACATTATTGGTCCTCCTACCATACTATCACCTCTACCTTTATCCCACACTTCACCTCCATTTTGTGATGGTCTTGGCCCACGTGCAGCAAAGAGGCATTAGGAAGTCCCCTTGGTCATCGATTCATACTGTTTATCACTGAGATGTCTCCTGTTCTAGCTCACATGGTTCTCAGATTCTGGAACCGTGCTGTGTCTGTGCCACATTTGGGCATTGGCTCTCCAGTGTCCCCTCTGAGGACTTAGATCCCAGGTACCAGTGGGAGCCTTCAGATCCTTGACCTCAATACTAGGATTTAGAACTGAATTTGTGGACAGCAATAGGATATACTGTGGGAGAGGGTGATATAAAGCAGGGGTCTTCAAACATTTTTGAAGAGGGAGTGTCCCCCCAAAAGAGTTTTATAAATCTGTGCCTCTTCAGAAATTTTAAAGTTAGCATGCAAATGTTTTCATTCCCCAACTACATAGTTGCAAATTACATAATTTCCAATATATTAAAAGAGCAGCATTTTATTTTTTCTTTTAAAGTTATCTTTTCCACCTTTTTTTTTTTTGGCTGCATTGGATCTTCGTTGCTGCTCACAGGCTTCCTCTAATTGTGGCGAGCGGGGGCTACTCTTTGTTGCGGTGCACGGGCTTCTCATTGCGGTGGCTTCTCTTGTTGTGGAGCATGGGCTCTAGGCACGTGGGCTTCAGTAGTTGCAGCACGTTGGCTCAGTAGTTGTGGCCTGTGGACTCTAGAGCGCAGGCTAAGTAGCTGTGGCGCACGGGCTTAGTTGCTCCTCGACACGTGGGATCTTCCCAGAGAAGGGCTTTAACCCATGTCCCCCAAATTGGCAGGAGGATTCTTAACCGCTGTGTCCTGAGGGAAGTCCCAAGAGCAGCATTTTAAAACAAAATTGTTACACTACTCTTTTAAACATAGCCAGTAGAATCTAAATATAGTGAGTTGATACCCATCATTAGTCTTTTAAGAAATACATGAATGAGCTCTTCATCAAAAAGCAAAAAACTTTTCTCAGTGCTCCCCAGCTAAAAATGATCAGAAACAAAGCTGAGTTTATTGACTTTTCGGAGAACACTTACCATGGGGAACTGTGGGGCATCTCAGTGTCAGGGTATTAGAAAGGACCCACAGGATTTGGCTCGTGTTAGGTACTTTACGGAGAATTCAAGGAAGTGGGTCTTTGCTCTGAATTAGATGCTGTCAGGATGCAGTGGTAATTCCATGTCGGGTTAAATACATCTTAGCTAGAAGGAGGGAAGAATAAGGAAGACTAAAGCTTTCATTGGTAGACAAGCAATCACTCACAGTAGCTGGGAGAGCAGAATTATATTAGTTTTCTTGCTTCATACAAATTACCGCAACTTTAGCAACTTAAATCAATACCATTTAAACTTTTTTTTTTAATTTAGTTTTGGTTGTGTTGGGTCTTCGTTTCTGTGCGAGGGCTTTCTCTAGTTGTGGCAAGCGGGCGCCACTCTTCATCGCGGCTCGTGGGCCTCTCACTATCGTGGCCTCTCTTGTTGCGGAGCACAGGCTCCAGACACGCAAGCTCAGTAGTTGTGGCTCACGGGCCTAGTTGCTCCGCGGCATGTGGGATCCTCCCAGACCAGGGCTCGAACCGTGTCCCCTGCATTGGCAGGCAGATTCTCAACCACTGTGCCACCAGGGAAGCCCTATGCCTATTTTATTTTTTATTTTTTTAACATCTTTATTGGAGTATAATTGCTTTACAGTGGTGTGTTAGTTTCTGCTTTATAACAAAGTGAATCAGTTACACATATACATATGTTCCCATATCTCTTCCTTCTTGCGTCTCCCTCCCTCCCACCCTCCCTATCCCACCCCTCTAGGTGGTCACAAAGCACCGAGCTGATCTCCCTGTGCTATACGTATGCCTATTTTAGATCACTGATCCCGTACACATGGATAATTAGATGGCTTCCAACTTTCTGCTATTTCAAACAATGTTGCAAATTAAATCCTTGGATAAAAATTCATTCTCTGTATGAAAGGATAAACAAAATGTGGTATATACATACAATGGAATTACTCAACTTTAAAAAGGAAGGAAATTCTGACACATGCAACAACCGAAATGAACTTTGAGGACATTATGCTAAGTGAAACAAGCCTATCACAAAAGGACAAATACTGTAAAATTCCACTCATATGAAGTATCTAGAGCAGTCAAATTCATAGAGACAGAAAGTAGAATGGTAACTGCCAGGAAATGGGGAGTTAGTGTTTAATGGGTACTAAGTTTCAGTTTGCAAGATGAAAAATGTCCTGGAGATGGCTGGTGGTGATGGTTGTACAACAATGTGAATGTACTTAATGTACACTAAAAAATAGTTAAGATGGTAAATTTTACCTTATGTGTATTTTACCACAATTTTTTAAAATCCATTTTCCGTTTTCTTATTTATTCATTCATGCATTTGTCTAATCATTCCATAAACCTATGTGTGCCAGAATCACACAGAGTTATGTAAGGACTTATCCTTGAGCTAAGAAAGACAAAAAGGAATTAAACAAGCAAAGAAATGACATGGGGACATTCCAGGCAGAAAGTTCAGGATGTCAAAAATCAAAAAGCTGCACTAGAGAGAAGAGGATGGAGAGGTAAGCAGGGGCCAGACATAACAGCCTCAGGTAGGGACTTCCCTGGTGGCGCAGTGGTTGAGAGTCCGCCTGCCGATGCAGGGGACACGGGTTCATGCCCCGGTCCGGGAAGATCCCACATGCCGCGGAGCGGCTGGTCCCGTGAGCCATGGCCACTAAGCCTGTGTGTCCTGACCCTATGCTCCGCAATGGGAGAGGCCACAACAGTGAGAGGCCCGCGTACCGCAAAAAAAAAAAAAAAAAAAAGAATCTGCCTGTCAGTGCAGGGGACGTAAGTTCAATCCCTGGTCTGGGAAGATCCCACAGTCCTTGGAGCAAATAAGCCCGTGAGCCACAACTACTGAACCCGCATGCTGCAACTACTGAAGCCCATGTGCCTAGAGCCGGTGCTCCACAACGAGAAGCCACCGCAATGAGAAACCCACACACTGCAACAAAGAGTAGCCCCCGCCTGCTGCAACTAGAGAAAGCCCGTGTGCAGCAACCAAGACCCAACACAGCAAAAAAAAAAAAAGACCTCAGGTACCTTGCTAAAAAGAGGGGGTTTTATTCTGTAAGAATAAGTAAATATTCTGAAAGGTTTATACAGCACATCAACCTAACCTGTGTGTTACAGGGCTCTGGCTTCTGTGTGGAGGCTGGATTTGAGGGGGCCGGGCAGGAGGCCAGACCCAGAGGAGATGAGTGAACAACCCTGCCAAGAAATGATGACAACCTCCACCAAGGCTCTCAAATTCACACATCCACACAGGCCAGGCACAGACATTCCCAAAAAGGCCACATGAGCCAACACTGTTGGACCACAGGACCTACAGCGGCCACCAGTGTAAGACCTCTCAGCTGGCCATGGCAGATGTTGTTAATGAAGTCCTCCAGAGCATCAGACGAGCCAGACCCAGGTTCACTGACTGCTGCCAGACAGGAGCCATAGAGACTGAAGCTGAAAAGGAATCCCTCTGTCCTGCTTTCCTCCAAAGAATGAAGAGTAGCAGTGATGCCTGGGGAATCTTGACCTGTCCAGACAAAGGCAGAAAGCAGAAACAGGTGGCAGTAAATTAGGGTATAAGTCGCTGCTCTAGCAGTTTTCAAAGTGTGGTCTCTGGATCAGCCACATCAGTGTCTCCTGGGAGCTGGTTAGAAATGCAAACTCTCAGGCCTTCCTGAATCAGGAACTGTAGCATAGCCCAGCAAGCTATGCTTTAACAAGCACAGGTGATTCTGATGCAAGTTCAAGCTTAAAACCATATCTCTAGAACATAATTCACCACAGGTGTCTTTTAAATAGCATGTTTCAGGCTTCTCTGGTGGCGCAGTGGTTGAGAGTCTGCCTGCCGCTGCAGGGGACGCGGGTTCGTGCCCCGGTCCGGGAAGATCCCACATGCTGCGGAGTGGCTGGGCCTGTGAGCCATGGCCACTGGGCCTGCGTGTCCGGAGGCTGTGCTCCGCAACGGGAGAGGCCACAGCAGTGGCCTGCATACTGCAAAAAAAAAAAAAATTAATAAATAGCATGTTTCTTACTCCTCCACCCAACTTGCTGATTAAACACTCTGGCTTTTTTTATTGCAGTATAGTTGATTTACAATGTTGTATTGGTTTCAGGTGTGCAGCAAAGTGAATCAGTTATAGATATACATATATCCACTCTTTTTATTTTATTTTATTTTTTTGGTTGTGCCACAGGGCATGTGGGATCCTAGTTCTCCATGCCATGCAGCATGTGGGATCTTAGTTCCCTGACCAGGGATCGAACCTGCACCCCTGCAGTGGAAGCATGGAGTCTGAACCACTGGACCACCAGGGAAGTCCCTATCCACTCTTTTTTTAGATTCTTTTCCCACATAGGCCATTACAGAGTATTGAATAGAGTTCCCTGTGCTATACAGTAGGTCCTTATTAGTTATCACTCTGGCTCCTTTTAACTTACTCAAAAAGTAGCTCATTTACTCAGTAGATAGAAAGAAAATGTTATCAGGACTTCCCTGGTGGTCCAGTGGCTAAGACTCCTAGCTCCCAATGCAGGGAACCTGTGTTCGATCCCTGGTCAGGGAACTAGATCCCACATGCATGCTGCAACTAAGAGTTCGCATGCTGCAACAAAGATCCCACACGCAGAAACCAAGATCCCGCACGCAGCAACAAAGATCCTGCGTGCTGCAACTAAGACCTGGCATAGCCAAATAGAAAGGAAGGAAGGAGGGAAAGAAGGAAGGAAGGAAGGAAGGAAGGAAGGAAGGAAGAAACAAAGAAACAAAGAAAGAAAGAAAAGAAAGGAAGGAAGTTCCCTGGTGGCACAGTGGTTAAGAATCCTCCTGCCATTGCAGGGCACATGGGTTTGAGCCCTGGTCCGGGAAGATCCCACATGCCGCAGAGCAACTAAGCCCATGTGCCACAACTACTGAGCCTGCACTCTAGATCCACAGGCCACAACTACTGAGCCTGCATGCCACAACTACTGAAGCCCGTGCACCTGGAGCCCTTACTCCGCAACAAGAGAAGTCACCGCAATGAGAAGCCCACGTACCGCTACGAAGCGTAGCCCCTGCTTGCCGCAACTAGAGAAAGCCCACACGCAGCAACAAAGACCCAGCACAGCCAAAAATAAATAAATAAATAAAAATTAATAAATTAATTAATTTTAAGGGAAAGAAGGAAGGAAGAAAATATTATCAAATTTACCTCCCTAAAATTTACTTGCATAAACTTGTCACGAATATAAAGCAAAGAACAACTGTTTCATACATTTTACGTATATTCTACGTGGTTTCAAAAAACATTCAAGGTGGCTGGTAATTAATGTAATTAATATTTACCACACTTCTCGAAGGCACCTTTTGAAGACTGTTAAAAAACTTACTCCATAAAAGATCTGAAACTTTGTATGACCTGAAGGCCAGAGCTGCCTAGGCCAAAAAGTCAAAAAGCCTAGGAAGGATGCACCAAGAGAGACCTGTGAACCATCCAAAAAATATTGGGTATCAAATTGTCCTGGGGCCTTTAAAATGAGAGCATTCACCAGTTGTAGCCTAACCAGAGAGCATTCGTCTGTGAATTCAGACGTGTTATTGAAATTCCAGGAGCCCCATAGGAAGCTTCTCTAGCTACAAAATATATTTTCTGCCATTGAAGAGAGTTTTGTTCAGTCCTTCTGCAATCACTACAACGATTCCAGTTTTCTTATGGGTACATTCCATGTAATAAATGGCAGAAACACAGAAGCAGTGGGGCACAGTGGAAAAACACAGGCTCTGCATCCTGGCGTTGAATTTCAGGTCTCTTTACTAGTGACCTTGGGAAGGCAGCTTACACGCCCTTTGCTCAGGTATCAGGTAGGCAGTGTTGTGAATGCCTACTACAATACCTGAAACAAGGCAAATACTCAACAAGAATCTATTATTCATGTATCGATTCACTTCTGGGCCAGGAGTACAGCGACAGATCTCTGTAAAGCGAAATCAAACGACTGAGAATGGGCCCAGCAGTATAATAAACATCAGTCACCACTAGATGGCAATAACGGTGCTAACTAATTGGTTATTAACGTTGGTCCTCAGAACTCAGCACTACTTCTGTTACTGGGTTTTTGCTCCTTCATTCATTCCACAAGTATGTATTCAATGCCTGCTGTGTCCCTGGCACCACAGTTAGGATACAAGAATCCGCAAAGGAAGACATAGTCCCTGTCCATGGCCCTTATGGTCTAGGTGAGGAAATGGACAGAGCATCTCATCAATAAAATAACACACCTTAGTCAGTGCTGTGAGAGAGCACAGGGGGAGAACCAGCCTGCTGGGGAGGGGGGAGGCGTCCCTGAGAAAGGGACGAGGAAAAGGTGGAGGAGCCTAGATCCCGGGAAAAACAGGAGTTGGTAGGTAAGGGGTGGGAAGGCAGTGCTCAGGCAGATGGGATGGCCTGTCAGTGGCTCCTATTGAGCAGGATGACTGTTAGGCCACTTGGCTGGAGCCCAAAGAGAAGGGGTACAGGATGGGAACTGCCCACCCTGGAGGGACGAGCAGGAGACAGGCCATGCAGGGCCTTTGTTCTCTGGGGGGATTTGGGTCTAGATCCAAACAGCAGCAGGAGCCCATTGATGGGTTTTAAAGCCCAGGAGGGGAGAGAGCCGGATGACTAGAGTGTATTTGCATTTGACAAGGTCAGATTTGCATTTTGACCGGGTGACTGGGTCTGCTCTGGGGATTCAGCCAAAGCAGGAGCCTAGTGGATGCCCCGGAGAGCAGTTAGAGAACTACCATTGGAATCCAGGGAGGAAGGATTAGTCTTGGATCAGGGTAGGGGCACAGAGTTGAAGGGAAAGGGACTGAGAGATGGGGAAAGTACCAGAACTCAATGGCTAGGGTTCGTGCAGAAAAGAGGGTTGCCAGAGCTGACTCCCCAGTGTCTGGCTCAGACAGGCCAGCAGGTGGAAGGGAAACTGAAGGAGGCAAGGGGTCTCAAATGGTGACTGGGTAGTAGAAGAAGAAAGTCATGAGTTCACTTTTAGGCATGCTGACTTTGAGGGGTTTTTGAGATATCCAAAGGGAAATTCCAGAAGGCAAAAGAAACTTTAAGTCTAGAGTTCAAAGACAGAATTGACTGAGTCAGCTGGGCTGGGATGAGACCACCAGGGCATGAAGACAGGAAAAGAAGCAAGGTCACCTGGATGAAGACCAACAGCTTGGGCACTGGAATCCAGCAATTGTCCACTGAAAGAAGGATTTGCTGAAGGCAGCATTAGAAATCTAACAGAGACAGAGATTGGGATAGAGATAGGGAAGGTTTCAAGAGAATTAAGGCATAAAAAGAACAAAGACTCGGAGATAATAGATTATAAGAAGCATGTGACTCAGTTCCCTTCCCAGCAAATTGCTCTCACTTTTCCCAAACTCACTGTCAGAGATGAGGGATGGCTCCTTTCCGTGGTCCCCAGTCGCTGCAGGGGCTGTTTAAAAAGCCGGGTCCAGAAAACTGCGGGCTACATTCCGGACACCTTATCACACAGTCAGCCTTCAGCTTACATGCTGTGGGAGGAGAGGGACCTGGCCCAGTAGGTCAGGGGCTCTGAAGGGGAGTTCTTAACATCTGAGAGACACTTCCCTTGTCCGGTCCTGTTTCAGACGGTTAAAGCATAATCAACTTGACCATCAAATCAACACCTTGTACACCTTAAACTTACACACTGTTATGTGTCAATTATATCTCAGTAAAGCTGGAAAAAAAAAACAATTGACGAATCTAGGGGATATGGCTCTTTATGAGACTATTCTTGTAATTTTTCAGTAGGCTTGAAATTTAAGTAAAAAGTGTTGGGGCATATAAAACTATCTGGCGGAGAGAGTGGGTATGAGTATAGATTAAACAAGATTGGCCATTAGTTAAGAATTATAAAGTTGGTGACAGGAGACTTCCCTGGTGGTCCAGTGGCTAAGACTCCACGCTTCCAATGCAGGGGCCGCGCGTTCAATCCCTGGTGAGGGAACTAAATATCACATGCCTCAACTAAGAGTTCGTATGCCTCAACTAAAGATCCCACATGCCACAACTAAGACCCAACACAGCCAAATAGATAAATAAATATTTTAATAATAATAAAGTTGGTGATGGGAACATAGAGTTTCATTCCATTATTTTCTACTTCAGTGTATTCATTGTTTTTTTCATAACAAGTTTTTTAAAAAATACGGTTGCCCTGTGGGGTAAAAGATATGCAAAGTACCAGCACATGGTTGTTTGGTTAGTGGAATTGTCCTTAATCCCTTCCCATTTATTTTCACTTGCCCTTCTGCCCTAGGGAACACAGGTTGCCCTACAGTGCAATTTTCTTTTCAGATTTACTGTGATCGTAATTTGTTGCTGTTGTTGTTGTTTTCATTTCGTCTTAAAACAGCTGAAAATTGCTGATGACTTATTGGAAGCTTTGCACAATTCTTGGATTTAAGGGCGTGACAGCTGAATGGACTTCCCTTCCAGCAGGCATACCAACCCTGAGCCATAGAAAGCCAAAAGAATGCTGGGGAGGTAAATGCAGAAAGATAGAGGTCCCCCTTAATTGCACATTCACCCCACACTGCTCTGGCCAAATTCTGAGGTTCCCAGACTCCTTCCTCTTGGCTATCGGGGCAGAGGCGGGCTGGGGGGGCTGGCACCTCCATTGAGAAGTGTCCCTGCACTTTGGAGGCAAGTGCCTCATCTCTTGCCCCACTCTTCCATCACCCCACATTCCAGCCACGTTAAGGCAGTTCCAAGGTGGACTTGGCTCTCTCCCACGGGTATGTTTTTGCCCTTGATCATACAGTAGCTCACACCTGAAATGCCCCTCCCAGCATTTCCCTAGCAACCCTGCTTTTTCACTCACCAGCTGGGTGAAATTAAACAAGCTAGTTAACCTTCTAAGACTCTCTTTTCTAAGGGGTTATTAATACCTTCCTCCTAGAACTGTTTGGAGGATCAGGAGAGATGGCACATAGAGATGGCACTTAGCACAAAGAAACAGCTCGACAAATATTTATTATTATTTAACACTTATCAGACTCTACTGAAATTATCTTATTCCCACATCTTTTCCTTGCTAGATTGTAGGCTCTCTGAGGACAGGAAATGTATCTATTTATCTTCTTTGCATCTCTAATGTCTATCATAATACCTGGTACATAGCAGATGGATGGACTTGCAAATGTGAAAGAATCATATGAGGGTCTGGTTTCTTTTTGTGTCAAAATACAGCTTCCTGGGCCCCAAGCCCTATTGGGGAAGGGGACCTGACTTGTTCACAGCAATGACAGCAAGGAATGACCCTCTGTGATCTTTTTTTTTTTTTTTTTTTCTTTTTTTTTGCGGTATGCGGGCCTCTCACTGTTGTGGCCTCTCCCGCTGCGGAGCACAGGCTCCGGACGCGCAGGCCCAGCGGCCATGGCTCACGGGCCCAGCCGCTCCGCGGCATATGGGATCCTCCCAGACCGGGGCACGAACCCGTATCCCCTGCATCGGCAGGCGGACTCTCAACCACTGCGCCACCAGGGAGGCCCACCCTCTGTGATCTTTATCAGTAGCTAACCTTCATCTCTAATATGGATCTTTGCTAAATCATATGTAAAGTGCTACTTCAAAACAAGTCTTGTCCTACCCTGTATGAGTTTCCTAGGGCTGCAGTGACAATTTACCACAAACTAAGTGGCTTAAAGCAACAGAAATTTATTCTCTCATAGTTCTAGAGGATAGAAGTCCAAAATTAAGGTGTTGGCAGAGCCATGCTCTTTCTGAAGGCTCAAAAGGAAAATTTGTCCCACACCTTTCTCTCTGCTTCTGGTGTTGCCAGCACTCCTTGACATTGCTTAGCTTGGAGACTCAATATTCCAATCTCTGCCTCTGTAGTTACATACTCCTCTTCTGTGTAGTCAAAACTTCCTCTGTCACCCTCTTATGAAGATACATATGATGACAATTAGGGCTCACCCCAACAATCCAAAGTCATCTCCCCATCTCAAGATCCTTAACTTAATCACATCTGAAAAGGCTTTTTTTTTAAAAAAAACAAAACAAAAAAAAAAAACCAAGTGAATTAAATTCACAGGTTCCAGAGACTAGGATGTCTTTTTGGGGGGAAGCCATCATTCAGCCTCCCACACACCCGAACACCATCAGATTAAATTGAGGCAGATTTATAAGCTTCCCATGTGATTCTAATGTAGCTATGAAAACCATTGAGATGGACACTTACCAGTTTGCTGAATGAATGAATGAATAAATGAATGAAAAAATGGCTTCCTCTACTGTAGAAAATCTCCCTCTTCTTCCATCCACCTCCTTCACTGACTTTGGATATAGACCCCCAGGCAGAGAGACCCTCCTATAATAACCCACTCCTAAAAAGGTCTAAACACACATACACACACAGTTTTTGGAGTTCCTGACTCCAGAAATACAATGGGTCACAGACACCTACCATCAGTGAAGAGTATGCCCCGCCCCCCATTTAGTTCCCATTTGTTCATGATGCAAGTTTCCTCAGGAGGGTTAGATGTCTGCCCAGACTGCCCAGTTTCTCCTTTGTCCCAAGAAACTTATGCAGTACTGGACTGATTCACCCAGGAAAAACTCATGATCCACCATTTGTTTATAGTTTGGTTTGATTAAGAGATTAAGGCTGTTGAAACATTGGCCCCAAGGCCACTAAGGGACTCCTGAGTCCACGTATATTGTAACACTGGGCAACCTGAGAGGAGCTAGGTGCCTTCTCTGGGCTTCTCCCAGCAGGGCCTCTGCTGTGGGGTGACAGGCTGTGGGATGCTGATACATGTTTAACAAGCAGTTCTCCAGGGCAAAAAAACTTGGATCTGTAGTGTTCACCTATTTCTGGGGAATAAATAATCCCATTGTGACTAATTTCAAGCTGCCAAAATGATATCACTGAAAGTGCAGTTGGGAAGAGATGTGCACCATCATTCCCACCAGCTGACCCCAGCATGTCACTGCAGCTCCCAGCCACTGACTTATGGGAAGCTCAGTCTCCTCTCAGAGAAAATTTGCAGGCCCAGGAGCTGGACAATGTAGCTTTTAGAGCATCACTACAGAGAGCCAATTTCCTAGTTCCAGGGATCAAATACTACTGCTAGGAACAAGTGTCAATTCACGCATCTTTACAATCCCTTCCAACAATAAAGTTCTAGGCACAGAACAAACACTGACATCTTCCTCCTTTGAACTGTCATCAAGTTTTATTTCTACATCTCTTTTTTTTTTTAAGTTAAGATTTATCTAACATTGACTCTGTGCCAAGCCTTGTTCCAAGGCAATGAGAAGCCCGTGCACCGCAAGGAAGAGTAGCCCCCGCTCGCCACAACTAGAGGAAGCCCATGAGCTACAATGAAGGCCTGATGCAGTGAAAAATAAATAAATAAAATAAATGTTAAAAATTTAAATTATTTATTTGGTTTTTTTTTTTTGGCTGCGTCGGGTCTTCGTTGCAGCATGCGGGATCTTCATTGCGCCTTGTGGGCTCTTTGTTGCGGCATGCAGGCTTCTCTCTAGTTGTGGCACACGGACTCCAGAGTGCGTGGGCTCTGTAATTGTGGCATGCAAGCTCTCTAGCTGTGGCTCGTGGGCTCAGTAGTTGCAGCATGCAGCCTTAGTTTCCCCACAGCATGTGGGCTCTTAGCTCCCTGACCAGGGATCAAACCCACATCCCCTGGATTGGAAGGCGGATTCTTAACTACCACAAGGGAAGTCCCCTTCATGTATTTTAGATATAGATTCATGTAAAAATTAAAAAAGCATTATTTATACATAATTAATTGTAAACGGAACCTAATAGATATATAAATATACTGATAAAATTCTTCACAATGATTAGTGTTGGGAATAACAGCACTTTGCCATCTCTACTGAAAGAGCTCAAATACCTTTGCAATGAACAATTAATGACACATCAATATTCCTCAGAGGCTAGGCATTACATTTACGGTCTGTTTTATGGTTATTTTATAGCTGTTATTAGTAATGCACCATACAATATGTCATGAAGGGACCAAATTTAGACGTGGTCATTGTTCAAAGGTTAAAAATAGAAACTAAATTTCTAACTAATAAGTATTTCATTATTAATAACATAACAATACTTCAAATTTATATAGCATTTTATGTTTAAAAGCCAGTCACGTGTAGTCAATAGAGCACATGGAATCTGCAGTCACACCTGAATTCCAATTCTGTTTTCAGTTCTATCGCTGTTCTAAGTACAATTTTTACCTGTTTAATTTTATTTGGAATAAGATATAGATTCATATTGATGAAATAAAATCCATATCTACGGCAAGACAAGAAAATTTTAAATGTAAGTTTTTTTCTCTGCCCGTTTGGTCCTCCTCCCTCCGGTTAGTGTATGTTGTCCATCTGCATTAACCAGACCTCCTTAGGAAATAACATTCTTTCTTAATCTCATAAAGGGTCACAACTCCTTAGGAGGCAACCATCCTTCTTAATCTGGTAAAGGGCCATGATGACCCATGACTCACTTTGTACACGTAAATCTGGATTTTGCAAACTGTCTATAATAATACGTCATTTGACAAATAACCCTTTCGTCTCAAAAAACTTATATAACTGTGCTTTGACCTCGAACAGGTGGCACAGTCCGCAGAGTTTTCTGAAAGAGTGTCTCCCAGGTTATAGCCCTCATGTTGGCTCAAATAAAATTTTCCATTTCTTTCTTACATCAACTACTGATTAATTTTTCATCAACAATGTGACAGACACTCAAACTTTACAAAGACTTACAGAGGGGGAAAAAAAAACCTCTTCCCATCTCAGTCCTTCTAGCAACCTGCCTCCTTTCCTTGGAGGAAAGGCAGCATTAACTCTTGATAGCCTTCCAGGGATACTTTATGCGTATGAAGTACAAGCAAATACAATAGCACATGTAAGTTGACACCATTTTATACAAATGTTAACATTTTACCACATAGGATGTTTGCTACAGTTTCCTCTCCTGTAAAAGGGCGTGGAGAGGATTACATCACAGAATTAGGAAAATTCCTAACCCTAGTGCCTGGCACGGAGTTTGCACTCAAAGGGAAGCTGTCTTCCCTTTCCTTACTCTTAATAAGGCTACGAGGTAAGGGGTGTTTAGGGTGCCTCAGAACACGCAGTGCTTGTTAATCACAGATCGTCTCCCGGCCCCTCAGGCTTTCCAATTTAGCAGGTCTGGCGTTGTCCCCGCTATTTGCATTTCCAACCAGCCCCCAGATGCTGCAGGTGGTGCTGATCAGAGTCATCTGACCACCTCAAGGCTTAGTGGGAACTTAGATGCCCCAGATTCCAACGCAGGTTCTGCCTCTGGACCAAATTACTCACTGGGCTTCGGTTTTGTTTTCTTTTTAATAAAACAACGCTCGTCTCAAAGGCTGTTGAGCATTTTAAATAAGACACAACATATGCAGGGGCCTTTCTCATGGCAAACGCTCAAGAACTGAAATGTGAAAGGAACGTGGATAAACTGGTAAGGCGGCGATCGCCCGGAACACAGGAATCGTGGCCCTTGGCTGCACTCAGACCCCGTACGTCGTTCCCCACCCCCTGCCCGGAAACGGACCGGGCCATGCACGCGCTCGGGGCCAGGGACCCAGCTGGGATTCGGTCTGCGAGTGGAGGGCAGAAGCCACATCTGAAAAGTGAGGTCGGGGGCTCCTGTTTGAAAGTCCTGAAACACCGAGTGCCGCGTGCCGAAAATTCCTGGATGCAGTTGTATGGGGCTTACTGTTTAAACTGCGTGTAAAGGTGCCGATAACCCTCATTTAGCCCCTGTGGAAACGTCCGCGCCCAAGGCTGGGTGCATGGACGCCCCGCCCCGCCCCTGGAGCACGCCGCTGCGCTCGGCCCAGGGACTCGCAGCGGGGCGCGGACGTGCGGCCGGAGGGTAAAGAAATGGCGAGGGCTGGGCGGGGCGGAGTGCGGCCGGCCGCCAGGGGGCAGCCGCGCGTCTGCGGGCCGCGGCCGGCTGGAACCGGTCTGGCCGGAAGTTGGGGCGGTGTCTCGGCTTCCGCTGCTACGCGCCACGTGGCCGGCCGGGAGGGCCGGGAGCAAACAACAAAATGGCGGTGGCGGGGGGGCGGGGTCATCGGGGGCCCCTGAGGACACGGGTCCCTTAAAGGCGGCGTTGGCTGGGCGGCATGGGCTAAGTGCTGCGAGGTCCCTTTTGTCTAGCGTCCGAGGTCACGCGGCCCGGCCTGCACAGGGCCGCGGGTAGCTGCGCGAGGCCGTCGGGCCCTCCGCCTTCGGAGCCCGTGGGCCCGGACCCTGCCCCCGCCCAGGGTCACCGCGGCGCGTTAGCGTGAAGCCGCCGGCCTGCTTCTCATTTACGGCCCGTTTTCTTTTGTCCCCGCGTTTGCCGCTTTCTGCCAACCAGGGACGGGGAGAAACGCCTTCCTCAGGGCGTTTTCGTTCTTTAGGAGAGATTAGGTGCTGCATATCGAGCCGGGGAGTCCTAGTTGGATCGAAACGCACTCTTTCCAGCAGTTCGGACTGCCTTCCTTCTGATGAAGGCAAAAAAAACTACCCTCAGTGATCTGGGCCTTAAGTAGCTTCCTGGCCCTGTCCAAGCGTGGTCGGAGTTTGACTTGTACACAGGAGCTGCTCTGGGAGCTCGAGTGTGTGGCAGCCTGAAGTTCTGTTACTTCATGTCTGCCACCTTGGATGTGTTTTCAGAAAGACTAATGTAGATGTGGGTTGTTGCATATTATAAAATGCAGGAAATAAAGCAAAATCAACTAGTTAAAGGCCCGCAGTCTCCCGTTGTTGTCCAAGGATCTGGAATTGATAGACCGAGCCCTTCCATCTCTGCCTGGCCAGTGGCCCGGCTGGGTTTTCATTTCTCATCCCGTTTCATTTTACATGAGTTGGACGCTGGAGAGCCAGTGTGGGTAAAAATAGTTAACACAGTCATTCGGCTTGTGGTGGTATATTTAGAATAAAGGAGACGTTTGTCCTTGGTTTCTTTTTTTTTTAATAAGTTTCTCATTTTAGAGTTAGGATTCTTTGTCTCTCATTCTCGCTAATTTGTGAGGCTGTTGGCAGACCTGAAACAACGAGACTTTTGTTTTTAAATAATGAAATTTGCCTCCGAAAGGTTTGGGAGGTTTAATAAAAATTTCTGAATGTAACAAGGGCCCTGCTACAGTGACAAATCTCGAGAAGGACATTACTTTCTCTGTGAAGGAGCCCTTATCGTTTCCTCAGTCTGGTAGAGATTTTAACACTTGTGCTGTGATCAAAACTGCGTTGCTGTCAAGAAACAGTATAATGAGATCAGGAAGGGGGAAAAGGAAAAAACGTGCTCAAGGTTTTAGTTTTAAGGCTTAAATGCGGATTTTTTTTTTTAAACCCAGAGATTTGAGAGAATTTCCCTTCGGCCCCTCCATTTTGTAACCGTGCCTTCAGAGGTTTCCCTTCAGATTTGTCCATCATTTGGCAGGAAAAGGGCTGGACAGAGTTTCCAAAGAATACTTTTACCTGGAGGGGTTAGAACCTTCCCTTCCTGAGCATGGGAAAAGAATGCAGTTTCCTTCACAGCATTTCTTCTGAAGGAGCCTGCCTCGTTGTGTTTATGTTTTGCAGTGATTACCCGCTTCTCTCTCTCGTTTTGTACATACAATTCAGATAGAAACTTGGGCAACTTTTTCTGCAAATGCCCCTGATATACAGGAGCACAAGAATTAGCATCCTCAGGCCTTCAGTTATTTGTTTACAGAATTTCACTAGCACTGCCATCCTGTTAAAAGGAGAAAATGTATTTTAATTTTTTAAATGTTTTATTATAGCAAATTTGATTTTTTTTTCAAAAAAAGGAAAAGTAAAAAAATTTAGAAGAACTGTAGTCTAACAATTCAGAGATACTTGTCCTTGTAGGCATAGACTGAAGTTTTGGGGAGCTTATGTTTGTACAATTTGTTACCTTCTTCACTTGACTTTTTAAAGTATATTGTTTTAGTTCATATTACTTAAAACATTATGCTCAACACAAAACAAATAATACAGAAGAATACAAAGAAAAAAAATCACTCAATGCCATTAGCAAGGAATAACCACTATTAAACAAATTGTGGTTGTCTTAAAAGAACACTAAACCTAGTTTGTAACCTACATTTTGCATTTAGCAACTTGTAATGTACATTCTCTAAGGTCAAATAAGAATCTTCATGATTTTTAGAGCCTGCATGATATTCTATCAGATGAATATACAATAATTACCCACTAGCTTACTATTAGACACCAAATTTGTTTGCTATTTTTTGCTCTTATAAATATAACATTGGTATGAGTACTTCTGTACAAAAAGCTTTTTACAAATTTCTGTAGAATACAGCTTACAATGAATCTGAACTTTTTAAGGTTGGTTGATACATATTTGACTCCCCAAATTATTGAATTCATTGTGTTCCATCTGGAGTCTTCAAATGACTGTGCATCAGCATTCCAACCGAGGTAGATCCCATCTGTCTTACTTTTTTTACCCTCACTCTTCTAAATTTATTTTTAAATTATAAATCATATATTCTTTGTTATTTTTGTCTCTTCTTTTTTTAACTGAAGTATAATTGATTTACAATGTTGTGCTTTGTATATTATTTTTGATATGAGTGTGTGTCTAATAACTACCAGACATGGATGTTTAACTTCAAGTTAAATATTTAAGAGGAGTCCCTTCATTGTCAGCCTATTAACAAGACCTCGAGGCCTACAGAGACCTCTTATCCTTTTAACAAGTTACTATCTATGTATAAATGTGGTACAAAAGAAACTAATTCCTGACATTTTCTTTCCAATGTACAGCAAATATAAAAACTGTAGTTCTCCAAAATTATCTAATATAAATGAACTTTGGGGTGGGTTTTTGGGTTTTTTTAGGGTAAAATCGTCTAAACATCATCTATCATCATTTTATTTGCTATTTTCAATTGTTTTATTGTGAGTATACTGCTAAAACTTTATCCACAGGACAGGAAAGACAGCTCTGTTCAAAGCAAGGTGATCAATTAATTCTGTTTCTCCTCTATATTAGTTTAATGATACTTGGATACTCCTTACCAGGAAACCATTCCATAGCCTATTCTTCCAAAATCAAACTCTATTTCCCACAATCTTTCCTCTGCTCTCTAAAAATGATTTAGAAAACACAGAGAAGTAAAGATGAATAAAACAAACACATGAATAATCGGAAAATACCAACCAGCACCCTTTACATGATCATCTTAAAATCACCTCAGAGAATGTGACCCTCTTTCGGGGGGTAATGTCAGTTCTGATCACCACATATACTTTAATCAACCCTAGTTTCTCTTTAGATGAAGTCCTTCTAATTACTATACTTGGAATAAGATACATTCCATTAAAATGGAGAACATCGTTTAAGAATATTCAAAAGGATTTGGGGCTTTAAGAGCTACTGTATATGGCAATCATTATTATTCTGTAATAGTCTTCCTGTTAGTGACAATACCCCAGTGCAGAGGCTTATGTCTGGAAATATAGCATTTGAGGCCAGTTACTAAATAGTCTAATTCTACAGATAGACAGCAATAAACATACAAAGATTTTTTTAGCTACATCAGCCCTGTGTGTCTGAGATTAAAGTCTATTATCAGAGGTTCATTCACTGTCATCCTTTCAAAACAGCTCTAGACTTGTTTGTTTGTTTTATCATTTAGATTTCATAGCTGATACCCAAGGCAGTAAATGGATGAGTATTTTTCATTTTAGTTATTTTAAGGGGCATTGAATTTGAATAGCTTTTGGAGACTATAACTCTTAGAAACCTGTCTCCTAGGAGCTGAAGTTTAAAAATCTGCTGATATAGGACTTCCCTGGTGGCACGGTGGTTAAGAATCCGCCTGCCAATGCAGGGGACATGGGTTCGAGCCCTGGTCTGGGAAGATCCCACATGCTGCGGAGAAACTAAGCCTGTGTGCCACAACTACTGAGCCTGTGCTCTGGAGCCTGCAAGCCACAACAATTGAGCCCATGCACCGCAACTACTGAAGCCTGTGTGCCTAGAGCCCGTGCTCTGCAACAAGAGAAGCCACCGCAATGAGAAGCCGCAACTAGAGAAAGCCCATGAGCAGCAACGAAGACCCAACACAGCCAAAAATAAAATATAAGTAAATAAATAAATTTATTTTAGAAAAATCTGATATAAATGAAGAAGTCGGGGGAGAAGAAAAATTATATTTTATTTCCAGAGCCTTTGAAAACATCAAGATTCCACTCTCAGCAGGGGAAGGAAAAGTTCTTGTAAATTTGCCCCTTAACTCAGCACTACCAAAAATCAAAGAGGGAATCTAGGTTGTCTCCTGTCCTAGACTTTAGGCCCAGAGTCTCGGCTGCTATGTTGGCAAGTTGTGGGCATGTTCCAACAGGGGCAGGGCTCTCCAGGCCTCTGCATCACTACCTTCTACTCTCCCTAATCTCCCTCTCTTCCCCATATTAAATAAGCCTAAAGCCCTGCTTTTCATTCTTTCAAGGACCCTTGAAGCAGCAATTAAGAACTGGGGCTTGGGCTTCCCTGGTGGTGTAGTGGTTGAGAGTCCGCCTGCCAATGCAGGGGACACAGGTTCGTGCCCCGGTCCGGGAAGATCCCACATGCCGCGGAGCGGCTGGGCCCGTGAGCCATGGCCGTGGAGCATGCGCGTCCGGAGCCTGTGCTCCGCAATGGGAGAGGCCACAGCGGTGAAAGGCCTGCGTACCGCCAAAAAAAAAAAAACAGAACTGGGGCTTGAAAGTCAGAGGAAGTCAGAGTTGGGTTCTAGATCCGTCATTTACAAACTGTGTTACCTTGGGCAGGTTAACATCTCTGTGCAGGATACCTTAGTATCCTTTTCCCAAATTTGGGATATTTCTTTCTTTGTTGGGAGGATGAAATGATGGACAGTATGTAGGGCTTAGGACAATGCCTGACACAAATAAGCTCTCAATGGATGGGAGGGATTGTTAACACTTCTGCTTCCTTAATCCACTTTCTACCTGTGCTCAATTCCTCGTTCTCTTTTGGACAGTTGCCTCCTGATGGGTCTCCAGCCCTCCAGCCTAGATCGCTGAGCTGCTTGCTGTTCCTTGTGCCACCTTCCCTTTAAACATGCTCTTTGCTCTCTTATCTGCCTAGTAAATGCCTCCTCATTCATCAAAACTCAACTCAAACCTTACTATCCTAATGATGAAAGTATAAATTGATGTAACTTCTTCAAAGGGGAATTTTTACAAAAACTATCAGAATTTAAATGCACCAGCCTATGATCCAGGAATTCTACTTCTAGGAATGTATCCTATGGATAACCTCACACATGGGCAAAAAGGGAATGTATACAAAGATAGAAGACTGTAAAATCCTACATGTCCAATGGAACACTAGTATAAAATTTTTTATTTATCCCTACAATGAAATATTATAGGGTTATTAAGAAGGAGTGAGCAGTTCTATATGTACTGATTTCCAAAACATATTGTTAAATGAAAAAATCAAGGTATAAAGAGCTGAGTAGAAGATGCCTCCATTTGGCTGAAAAGAAGAGGGAGGATGATGCATTTATATTATATTTATATTAATGGAATGGTGGTGGTGACCTGATGAGCAGTCAAGGGTCTAGGTGAAGAAAGATTTCCTTTTCACTGTATACTTTTTTGCTCTGTTGGGAAAATGTATAACTATTTGCATGAAGTATTAAATTTATTTAAATTAAAAAATATCTTAATTCCAGCATCACTTCATTTTGGGAAGGCTTGGCTGGCCGTCTCCCTCCCTTCCCAGGGAGTTTCTACCTCCTTCTTACTCCCTGTGGGTTTTTTTTTTTTTGCGTTACGTGGGTCTCTCACTGTTCTGGCCTCTCCCGTTGCGGAGCACAGGCTCCGGACGTGCAGGCTCAGCGGCCATGGCTTACGGCCCAGCTGCTCCGCGGCATGTGGGATTTTCCCAGACTGGGGAACGAACCCGTGTCCGCTGCATCGGCAGGTGGACTCTCAACCACTGCGCCACCAGGGGAGCCCACTCCCTGTGTTTTGAATGTAACTTAAATCCTATTGTAATGGATGTAACTGTCCACATGACTGGTTTCCCTGCGAAAGCCAGAGCATCTAGCAGGTAGGTTTTTGGGGTTTTAAAAAATAAATAAATAAATTTATTTATTTATTTTTGGCTGTGTTGGGTGTTCGTTGCTGCACGTGGGCTTTCTCTAGCTGCGGCGAGTGGGGGCTACTCTTTGTTGTGGTGCACGGGCTTCTCATTGCATTGGCTTCTCTTGTTGCGGAGCACGGGCTCTAGGCACGCAGGCTTCAGTAGTTGTGGCTCGTGGGCTCAGTACTTGTGGTGCACGGGCTTAGTTGCTCCGCGGCGTGTGGGATCTTCCTAGACCAAGGCTCGAACCCGTGTCCCCCACATTTACAGGCAGATTCTTAACCACTGTACCACCAGGAAAGTCCTAGAAGTTAGGATTGATACTGTATTCATTTTTATGTTGTAAGAATTCAGCACAGGGCTTCCCTGGGGGCGCAGTGGTTGAGAGTCCACCTGCCGATGCAGGGGACACAGGTTCGTGCCCTGGTCCGGGAAGATCCCACATCCTGCGGAGCGGCTGGGCCCATGAGCCATGGCTGCTGAGGCTGCGCGTCCGGAGCCTGTGCTCCGCAACGGGAGCGGCCACAACAGTGAGAGACCCGCGTACCACAAAAAAAAAGAATCTAGCACAAGATGATACACACACACATGCACACACACACACACTGGGTTTTTTGTTTTTGTTTTTGGAAAGAATGAATTGAAAAGGTCTCCTATCACTGTCTCTCCCACCACTGCCCTGATCCTATTCTGGTTGTCCATAGGAGAATCTGAGCTCTGTCTAGCATCACCTTTATAATCTGGCCCAGCTTTTATTATCTGACATTCCCAGCAAACCCTCTTGCAGCTCCGGCTACACCTAACTTTTCACTGTGTTTGTAGTTGTTGGTTTGTCTTGTTCTGGTTAATTTTTTTACAGTGGACAGTGTCTTCACACTTCTTGCCTTTGTACATGTAGTTCCCTCCACTAATGTCCTTTCCTACTTCAGCAGCTTAGTCTCCTTCATTTAAAATCACTTCCTCTTTGAAGCCTTCCTGTTTTTCTCCTGCCTTAGTCAGATAAACTTAACGTTCCCATGAGTCTCTGATCAAACTCGTCATCACTGGTAGTTATTGCAGTTATTTTACCTGTTAGTCCACATGACAAAAATAAGGATTTTTCAAAGACAGGGATTTTTACCTTGTTTATCTTACTCTTCCCAGAATTTATGCCTGCCATAAGGCAGGCACTCAATCAGTATTATTAGTTGGATGAATGAACAAGGCAATAGTAAATTTTTCTAAATATCAGCCCTTCATGATATTTCGAAGGGCTGCACGTGGTGGCCATCTACAACTTATTTGGGGCAATATACTTGTGTGCTGTGTGTATTACATTCACATCTCAGCCTGGCACCTTGAACCAGAAGCTTTTGGTGGTGTCACCACTCTACCCTTTTTAAGCCCCTTAAAGCAGGATTGTTAGATTTAACAAATAAAAATACAAGTTGCCCAATTAAATTTGAATTCCGATAAACAACAAAGATTTTAATGTGATTATGTCCCAAATCCCACTTATACTTAAAAAAAGTATTCATTGTTTATCAGAAATTCAAATTTGACTGAATGCCCTCCTGTATTTTGTCTGGCAGCCCTACCTCAAAGACCGAATTCCCAAACCCTGTCTTCCTGCATTCAGACCCAGTAATTCTTCTTAAAAAATGTTATGAACTATGCAATTTTATCATCTTTATTAAATATAAGCAACCAAAATCTACCAACTCTGCTTACTAAAATTTTCTGCATATTTAAACACTTTGCCTTCTTCCAAAACTTTTATTATATTTCAACCATCAGATTTATATTCTAATTTATTTGAATTTAGCCTCTTAGCACTTAACAGTAGAATTGTATCTGAGAGGGAAAATCCAGATGACTCTCTACATCTGAAGTCTCTCTTTTTTTTTTTTTAATCTCTATTTTGCAGTAAATTTTAAGTAACAGGAGATTATCTCTGGGCTCGGTAGGGCGATAGGGCCACTCTCGGCCATTAGAAACCCCGCAGCGCTGTTTGGGCTGTAAAATGCCACTTCCCTGTGGAGGAAAGGTGGTAGTCACCTGCACTGGCCAGCCCTGCAACCACTAAGTATTATTACAGACTAGGTTTTCCACGACGAGACTATTTTAAAAATTAGAAACATCATCTTATCTGAAATGGGGCATTTTCCTATTTCAGTTTCTTGGCATTGGTAAACGATCTTGTAAGCAAAAAGAAATGCAAGCACCAAATGCAGCTGCACCTATTTTTGTTTCAAAGGCACAGTTCCCTTTACATCAAATCACATTCCCCTGCAGCTTCAGGATAGATGACGACTCTACACGACACAACTTCTGGTTTCATGTAATTAATTAGTTTTCCCCTGGTTCTGGAAACTAAGATAATGTGTATCCCTTCTTAACATCCAAACTTGAAAATTACAGGCTAAACAACGTCCTAGGTGTCTAAATCCATGCAAAACATTTGCTTAGTACTCCCATGTCTCAGCTCTGCGTTCTGAAAAACAAGAAAGGTTCATCAAAAATAACTAAGAAGTGGCGATTGTAATGTGAAGGATAAAAAGGGACGTGTTAAAGGGGGACTGGAGTGAAAGTGTGGCTTAACATGGCCGAGAAGCTTGGGGGAAATGGCTCAGTTGGGAGTGGAAAATCAATTTGCCAGGGCCATGATAAGACTGGACCATCACCTCCACAGTTGTAAGAATCCACTCTGACTCCCCCACTACTGTCTGCAGCCAGAGCCTGAGGACAGGAGTAGTAGATGGGTACGCCTGATGCCAGTTCACAACCGAAAAGACAACTGCCACTGAGCAAACCATCCGAGGAGGAACCGAGAGAAGGACGGTCTTTCATCCTTTCAAATGGAATGAAGAGACTTAAAATGTGAACAGCTTTACTTCAGGGAAGACCAGTATCTCCATTTCATCCAGTTGTTACCAGGATGGCTTCTAGTAAATATTGCTTGGTAAGGGGACTCATTTCAGAGCCACGGAGAATATATCTTAGACGTTTACGTTACAAAAACCAGGAGAATTATGCTATTTATCTATCTGTTCGTTCCGAAAAGTAAGACAGCACTAAACTACCGCTTAACTTGTAAATCAGAAGAGCTTCCAACATGGAGAAAAATTCTTTGACGACTAAGAAGCAGGAAAGAAATCCCAGAGATTATTTTTTTGTACTGTAAAAACCGATCTACAAAAGGATAAATTTTCTGATGCATGCTAAACCCACCCTGTTGCTTCTTACACACGTTTATTCTGGTTTTTGGTAGTTTTTAGTATAATCTGTCAATCCGTTTGTCAAAAATGAGTTTGCTTCAGAACCAATCATTTTTAAACCTGTTGCATAGTCAATGTGACATTATTCATGCAGTTGTTTCTTGCGTCCCGTTCCTGTGTGTTCAGTAGCTTTCTGCACCAAGAGTCGGTATGTCAGATTTTCAGTTTTCTTTTCTCAACTCGGTTAAGAACAAGCCTGTTCATTCCGACATTACTTGCCTAAGTATAGACTAATGCTGCCCTGCAAACTCCGAACTAAATTTTATTTCCTCTAGGAATATAAAACGGACACGCCGCTTCTACAAGGGAGACTAAGTAGGAAATGTGCGGGCGCCTTTAAAAGGAAGCGCGGTAATTTTCCACCGCCCAGCCAGCCCTGCCCACGCGGTAGGTGGCTGGGCGCCGCGGAGTGCGGCTGCGCAGCGCGCGCCTCCCGTTGCCTGGAAACCACCTCTTCCACCCCCGGAGCCCGAAGCTCTTTTGTTTCCAAAATGGCCTCTGAGTCCTGTCGTAATACGCTAGGTACAAGGCCAGTTGAACACTCTTGAATTTAGCAGAAAGCAGGAGTCGTATGGCTAGTTTTAACAGTGTTCTGTGTCAATATTTATTTACTTTTATAAAGTTACAAAAATCCTTTCAGTTATGTTGTCTGGGTGGGAAAAAAAATCAGGGAGTGCCTCAGGGTGTATAAACCATGGTCTCTTAGCCTTTCCGTGGTAGGGCTTTTCGCTTCAAAGTTGGTCATACATTTGTTTCTTTTGATAAGATCTGGCTTTTCCTGCTAAACTAGCTCAGGAAGAACTCTTTTTAGATTTAAACTAGACTATGACGCTTAACCACGGAGACCATGTAATTACATGGAGCTCAATTAGGGTAATAGCCCCTGACTCTGTCCCCGCCCCTTTAAAAATACCTGTTGATTTTTCTCTTTCTTGAGAAGTTAGTTTATGCCAAAATTAATGGTACCATTATAGTTATTATAAGATTGTAAATTCCTCTGGGGATAAGTAACTATGTTTTCTCCATCTTTGTATCCCAGAAGTGTTTCTGCCTATAACAAACCTTCAAATAATGTTGTTAAATAATTCTAATTAACTACTGAGGCTTTATACTCTGCAAAGCACTGTGCTATGAAGTAGGTACCCGCATTTTGTCTCCCGTTTACAGACAGAGAAACAAAGACACCAGCAGGTTAAGTACCTGAAGCATCACAGCTAGTAAAGGATGGAACGGAGAGTCAAACCTGGACAGTCTGAGAGCCTGTGCTTGCCTGCCATTGTGCTATACTGCTGTCTGTAAATACTGCAGAGAGTACATGATATCTTCTAATTGCAGCACTTCAGAGAGGAGTGTGAAAGTCTCTTTCTCTGAAATATGTTCTGCTTTGTCATGAATAGACTTCCCACATTTTTATCAGTCAGGGCATTTAGATGCTTACCATACCCTGAGCTGAAAGACCCAAACCTAGCCAACCTTGGTGGCAGGTGTTGAGGAAGTATAATTAAAAACAAAATCTCCTGCCAACCCCAAAAACCTCTCCACAGAAGCAGAAGAGAAAGAAAACCGTTTTACTATTGAATAAGCATTAAACCAAAATACTATGTGCATCACAGGCAATCCAGTTAGAGATTGCAAAGACAGAAAGGAGTTTCACTTGTACAGAGCTAAGCAGATATATGCTATTACTACCTGTTCTCAAGATAAACAATAACTAGTAGAAGGACTTGACAACACCATTTATCACATAGTTCATCCTAAGTTCACCTCGGTAATTGGCAGCTGCTATCTGTGTCAACTAGTTTATCCAAAGGAAAGATTAACTTCTTTTTTTTTTACAACAGGAGGTAGGTTTGCAACTTGGAAACAGGGACCTACCGAAGTTAGACTCCTACTCTCCCAGGGAGAGTAATCTTTCCACAGAGAGGAAATAGGGATGTTATCTTCCTTGATGATTCCATTTCAAAGAGATGGCTCCCAGGTCATTGAGAGAGATGTTCCTGTGTTGTAAAGCTGGCAAGAGGCTTATTTAGCTTTTAAAAAGGTTTGTGTAATTCTCAAAGGGACAGAGAAAGAATTTACAATCACAATATTTCTAATGTAAATGGTGAAAGAAACAGAGCTGGGGGAGGGAGAGTCTCTTTCCCTTTCAGTGCTAAGGAAATTTATTTATTTATTTAGATTTGTATTTACCCTGACACAGGATACAGAAACAATTCAATCTAGTTCTTCCAATCAAAGGGTCAGCTTGCATTCAAATTTTCACCTCACTGGCCCATCATTTTCACAGACATAATAGCCAAATATAGGAAGCCAGGAGAAGTGTATTACCAAAGGTTGAGGGTTGAGTTTTCTATTCTGATTCAAATTCTTACTTCCTAGTTTCTTTGAAATGACAGCTAATTCCTAGCAGATGCTGAGTGAATATGTGTGCTGCACCAGCCAGGAGAAAGTGTCTGAGAACTGCCAAACAGACAACTGGCTTTGATGTTTTTGGAGTTCAGTCTTCAGTCTTTAGTCCTCCTGCAGATGCCTGACAGGGAGGACCTCTTCCCTCCACTGCCCTCCTGAGTCTCAAACTTGTATCTTAGCTTCTTTAACAAAAGGCACTGGCTGCTTATGGCTCCCACACCTTAGCATGTGCTGATACCTCAGCCTGGACCACCACCTTTCTCCACCGTTTCTGCTTGCTTGGCTCAACTAGCAAGATAGCTCAGCTAGACCATCCTTCAGGAATTCTTCCCTGACCCTCTTCCCTACCCACTCACCTTCCTCTGATTTGGTTTCCCCGGGCTCGCAGACCACTTGGTAATTTCCCCTGTTACAGCACATACATAGATAAGTGCATGTACTCATGTACGATATACTAGTCCATAAATTTTGTGAGAGCAAAAATCTTTTTTTTTTAAAATCGTTGTATTCCCAGCATCTCACAGCAGAATACCTAGGTGAGTAGGTCTGAGATCTCAAACTGGTTACGTTTTTGTTTGGCTCTTTCTCAAATTTATTTTTAAAAATTTCAGGTCACATTTCAAAATCTGGATTTGCATACAAACCAGTGTCTTTGACTTCTCTTGAAGAATAAGATATGGCCCCTCTGGGCCTGTTTCCACATGGTAGCTGGCGCCTGGTGCAGAGATGGTTCCCTCTGGCTGAAACATGAGCTCTTCACTTTATTTCAGTCTTTGCCACTCCCTGTTGCTTCCTCATTGAGGCTCAGTGTGAGGTGTCATTTATATTGAATGTTCACTGATATTTTTCTTGGAGTGAACTATCTCTCAGTACCAAAGAGAGAACAAGACTAAAGCATCTTTCAGGAATAATGGGGGAGAGCTCATTTCTTGGTGGGAATGAAGAGTTGCCTCTGTGTTTATTAGGCACATAAAAAGTGTCTATCTCCATTTTTCTTAAATCCGCCTGCTTTGCTTAGTTACATTATCTTCTTGGCCCCTATAGGTATTTGAGTTTTTGACCCTTAGGATAGATACTCAAAAGCTGTTTGAGGAAAGAAGGAAGGAAAGAAAAACAAGTTCGGCAAATGGTTAAGATTGCAAACTTTTAAATCCAGCTACTTAAACAGACTTCCCAAAATACCACCTTTAGCCAATCCTTGAATTTCACCCTGAACATCTTTTTAAACATTTGTTGCATTTTGTTTGGGTGTGCACATGATACTCAGATCCCTATAGCAACTACCTTATCAAAAACCAGTGAGATAAGTTCACATGTATGCCCTCTGTCCTTAATGACTCAACAGGTATAGAATGCACACAACAAAAAAAGGCTCATTTATGCAGGTAATTAATTTTCCAGATCATTATCCACAGCACCTTATATATGACAGACAATGTTTGATGGGTAGAACTGAGAACTATTTTGTAAAACTTAGAAACAAGAGGAGATAGTTAGTCCTGTTATTATCAATGCTTACCCATCAAAATGAGCGTCTAAATATATATTGTCTTCGTAAAGATACATGCACCACAATGTTCATAGCAGCACTATTTATGATAGCCAGGATATGGAAGCAACATAAGGGTCCCTCAACAGATGAATGGATAAAGAAGATGTGGTATATTTATACAATGTAACATTACTCAGCTATAAAAAAGAGTGAATTTTTGCCTTTTGCGAGAACATGGACAGACTTGGAAGGCATTATGCTAGGTGAAGTAAGTCAGACAGAGAAAGACAATACTGTGTGATATCACATATATGTGGAATCTAAAAAATAAAACTAGTGAATATTGGGTTGGCCAAAAAGTGCATTCAGTCTTTAAGTAAAAATAAGACACATTTTTCATTTTCACCAAGAACTTTATTGAACAACGTATTCACCCTTTTGTTCCACTACCTTCTGCCATTTTTCAGGCAACTTCATAATTCCACCTTCCCAAAACTTTTTATGTTTTTGAGCAAAGAACTGTTCCAGGTGCCTTTTACAGTCTTCCGGGGAATTGAAATTTTTTCCATTAAGAGAATTTTGTAAAGACCTAAATAAATGAAAATCTGAAGGTGCAATGTCTGGTCAATACGTCAGATGAACCAGAACTTCCCAGCCAAGCTGTAACAGTTTTTGCCTGGTCATCAAAGAAACATGCGGTCTTGCGTTATCCTGATGGAAGATTATGCGTTTTCTGTTCTAATTCTGGACACTTTTCGTCGAGTGCTGCTTTCATTTGGTCTAATTGGGAGCAGTACTTGTTGAAATTAACCGTTCGGTTTTCCGGAAGGAGCTCATAATAGAGAACTATCTTCCAATACCACCATACACACAACATCACCATCTTTGGATGAAGATTGGCCTTTGGTGTAGTTGGTGGTGGTTCATTTCACTTGCCCCACCATCTCTTCCATTCCTCATTATTGTACAGTATGCACTTTTCATTGTCCGTCGCAATTTGTTTTAAAAACGGAACGTTTTCAATACGTTTAAGTAGAGAATCGCTTGTGGAAATACGGTCAAGGAGGTTTTTTTCTGCTTAACTTATGTGGAACCCAAACATCAATGCGATTAACATAACCAAGCTGGTGCAAATGATTTTCAACACTTAATTTGGATATTTCGAGTATGTTGGCTATCTCCCGTGTGGTATAATGTTGATTGTTCTCAATTAATGTCTCAATTTGATTGCTATCAGCTTCAACTGGTCTACTCGACTGTGGAGCATCGTCCAGCGAGAAATCTCCAGCACGAATCTTCACAAACCGCTTTTGACATGTTCGATCAGTCACAGCACCTTCTCCATACACTGCACAAATCTTTTTTTTTTTTTTGCATTTCGGTTGCGTTTTTACCTTTCCTGAAATAATAAAGCATAATAATAAAGAATAATAAATAATAAAGCATAATATGCCGAAAATGTTGCTTTTTTTCTTCCATCTTCAATATTAAAATGACTACACAAAAATTCACCAATTTTAATGTCTTTTTTTAAATGCACACTGATATGATAGCTGTCACATACAATCTAACAAAATTGTCTCGAATGAAGTTAAAGACAACTAAGTGCTACTAGAGCCATCTTATGGAAAAACTGAACGAACATTTTTGCCAACCCAATATAACAAGAAACAGACACAGAAAACAAACTAGTGGTTACCAGTGAGGAGAGGGGAGAGGGGAAGGGCGAGATAGGGGTAGGGGATTAAGAAGTGCAAACTATAATGTATAAAATAAATAAACTACAAGGATATATTGTTCAGCACAGGGAATATAGCCAATATTTTATAGTAACTATAAATGGAGTATAACCTTTAAAAATTGTGAATCACTATGTACACCTGAAACATATATAATTTTGTAAATTAAAAAAAATACTATCTTTTCTCTCTAAACACTAGTGAGATGAGAAGTACTGATGCATGTACAAAGTAGAAGGATATTATTATTCTGTCTCGCATAAAATATACCAAGACAACAAATCCATATTTAAGAAGTTATAAATATTGTTTTTAATTCCAGAGATTTAACAGTGCTTTTGTTTTCAAGGAAAGATTTAAAATTATTATTTCCTTCTAAATTCTCATAGCTTAGAGTTACCTTATTTGAACAACAATCCTATCTGGTTTAGTGGAGTAGAAAATCTTTCTGAACACCTGGAATGTTCCCTGTCCTGTAATATTATTGAGTGTGGAATGATGATGTGGAGTCAAGTCAAAGTGTTCCTTTCTGCTCCACACCTGCTGTGACATAATAATATATAACTCAAGTCATCTTTCCCCTTCTTCTTGCCCGGGATTTTAAAGTCATTAAATTATTGTTTTGCCTGGCCTTATTAGTCCTTTCCAAATGTGTAGAATTATTAGGGCCGTCGTTGGGGCTTGGATCAGTTAGGAAAGCCTCGCAGTTAATTCTGACAAACCCTGCCCTTAAGAACCCCCAGTTTTCCTTTTAGGCTCACTTACAAACAAGTCAAGGGTATACAATGGGGTTCTCAAGGGAAAGGGTGCATCAGATAATTTTACATCTATTAAACTCATGACTAAAGAATTCTATGGAGAAGGAGAAAAAACAATCAGCTATGCAAAATGCTTTTACTTTGGACTTGAGAAAAACAGAATGAAGCCACCACCCACTAGCAAGGACCTAAGGCAAAGTTAGAGTCCTAAGACCCGTGTTTTCCTGAAAAGACTAAGTAGGGATGAGAAGGTGGCTGTACCAAAGAGAAAATGGAAATAAGTCTCCTCAGAGCTTAGAAGCTGCCCCTAAATTTATTTATTTTATTTTATTTTATTTTTTTAATTTATTTTTGTCTGCGTTGAGTCTTCGTTGCTGCACGCGGGCTTTCTCTAGTAGCAGCAAGCGGGGCTACTCTTTGTTGCGGTGCGCGGGCTTCTCATTGCAGTGTCTTCTCTTGCTGCGGAGCACGGGCTCTAGGCACATGGGCTTCAGTAGTTGTGGCTCGCAGGCTCTAGAGCACAGGCTCAGTAGTTGTGGCGCACGGGCTTAGTTGCTCCGTGGCATGTGGGATCTCCCCCGACCAGGGCTCGAACCCATGTCCCCTTCATTGGCAGGCGGATTCTTAACTACTGTGCCACCGGGGAAGTCCCTAAATTTAAATTCCAGGCTCTGTTGGAAGAACCAAACCACATAGCATATAGTAGGGTTGTGTTTTTAATACTTGTTTGAAGTCATCATCCTCCAGATGTTTCAACAGTTATGCTTGATTATGGTGTTGGTACAAGGACCACAAAACCTTTAGTAGCTAAGGAAGCTCATTGGTAAATAGATTAATTGTATATGATATAAGACAGGCTCATTCAGAGAACTACACATTTACTTGTGGTTAGATGTGAGAAATTGAAGCCTTGAATATTGCCATTTCTCTAAGTCTGCTGCAATAATTGTGTCCTGTCTACAAAAATGAAGTAATACTTAATCTTTGGAGATTTTCATTCACTTCAAAAAGGGTATTGCAAATACTTTGATACCTAACCTTATTTAAATTTATTCAGGGCTGTTACTTCATTTGATGAGGAAAACACTCTGCTGCATGCTTACCTCCCAGGTTCAAGTTAGAACCCAGGTCCTGAATCTACACAGGATTTCTTCCTATCCTTTCTATATTTATTTCTTTTTTTCTACGTTTTCCTATTTTGAATATTTTCTTTTAAACACCCAAAAATGTAGTTAAGTAGAAGAAAGAGGCCAAAGCAGCAAGAGTTCAAAATCTGTTATCTATGACACACTTGCAGAAAGGTAGTCAAATGTGTGGTCTGTCTCTCAAGCTTTTGCACTGAGATGTCTCGTGAAAGGCAAAAGATCCCACAGTCCAGGGAAATCTACTGATCCAGTCTCCCAAGGAGAGTAAAACTTGCTGACATCAAGGAAGGGTTCCATACACGAAAATGTGAGGGGGGGCGTGATGATTAATACCTGCTTTAGAACCAGGAGTGGACGACTACAAGTCTTAAGTTTAGCCACAGGAAGTGATTGGTCAAAATTTCCGTTTATACAAATCACCGGTAATGTAAAATCTAGTACTGTAGCCAGCCAGGCCACAGGCTTAGGCAGACTAGAGGTTTAAACTAAGTTTGCTTCATTTTATAGGACCGTCACACAAGCTGTAAATCAAAGGACCCCTGGCTTTAGGCCTCTTTCTGTTTGGGGACGTTAAATTTAAATCCTTTGTCCCCAGAACACCAACTCAAAGCAGTAACCTTGACTACTGCTGCTGCAGATTTCCAGTTCTATATTCAGGTTTAGAAAACTGGTTATGGTGAAAGGGAAAAAAACAATTTCACTTTGCCTCAGTTATTGACACCGAGAAGCACTCCTAAGACTGTTCAGAGGGGAAACAATGAGTCATTCATGCTGTCAGCCCAGGTGGTGCATGAATTCCAGACAGGCCGCTGAGTTAACCCCTGCAGGCCTCCTCTTGGCCCTGGGCTTCCCGCAGCCTCCGGGGAAGCAGGGCGGCCACAGAGGGGCCCTGTGCTGGGCAGCAAGGCACAGCCAGTAACCAAGGCACTACCTCTGCAGTGTCAGTCCCAGAGGGCCTCTGAGCTATTTGTCACCATGTGATTGGCTCCAGGAGAGGGGTGGAGAAGTGAAAACACTCTGCCCAGGATATATTTAGTTGAAGTGCAGCTGGGGAAGCGCTTGAACAAGGGAGCTTTTGTCCTCATGCTGAAGTGTTTTTCTTAACTCCCCAAGGGTGAAAAACTCAAGCCACCCACTCTATTTTCTCTTCTTTGGGGGATGTTCTTATTCTGAAAGTTTAGAATTATCTAGGGTTTGTTGTCTACAAGGAAACTGAGCAACTTTGATGCAGCGTTGACACAAAAATTTCAAGCAGACACCCTTGTTGGAAGACACAGTTAAGAGATTAATTAAAATGCAGATAATTTCTGAACACATTATATGTGTTTACCTTCTTGCAATTAATTTTCTTTTGGTTCAAACTGGAAATTAGGTATTTTCAAATGTCTTTACTGGGACAAATTTATGGAGTTAAAAACATAATTAAGTTTTATAAGCTGACAGAACCCTGTTTCACTTGAGTTGATTCACACTTTCCAGTAATGAAAGATTTACTTCTGCGCTGATGAGCACAGCTTCTTTGCAACAGATTACTGATGAGCCATGTAATGGCTCCTGCTCATGTCCTCCTCAGAAGACCACTGAGAACTGCCACCCTATGCAGCCACTATGTAAGTGTTGTATATCAAGGGCACACTGCCTACTATTAAGAAGTAGCACAGGAAATATTTTACATGAAAATCCCATTTGCAGTTACAAACCAAGGGCAAAAACTTCTGGTCAAGAAGCTCATGGTTTTGGTGATACTAGAAAGCCAGGCTGTATTAGTCAGGGTTCTCTAGAAAAATAGAACCAATAGGGTGTGTGTGTGTCTCTGTGTGTGCTGAGAGAGAGATTGATTGATTGATCGATTTTAAGGAATTAGCTCATGTGATTATGGAGGTCAAGTCCAAAGTCTGGAGGGTAAACTGACAGGCTGGAGACCCAGAAAGAGCAAGTGTTGCAGTTCAAGTCCAAAGGTAGTCAGCTGTTTAGAGCAGGTCAGCCTTTGTTCTATTCAGTCCTTCAACTGATTGGATGAGGCCCACCCACATTATGGAGGGCAATCTGCTTTACTCAAAGTTCACTGATTTAAATGTTAATCTCATCCAAAAATATCCTCACAGAACCATCCAGAATAATGTCTGACCACATGCCAGGCACCATGGCCCAGCCAAGTTGACACATAATATTAACCATTTCATAGGCTAACACACTCACTTTGAAAAATTCAGTTGTTAAATTACAAGGTTGCTTATCAGGTTGAAGCTGTCATAAGGGTATAAAAAAATGGGTAAGATAGGATCTCTGTTTTCAGGAATCTCCCTCTCTCTCTCTCTCTCTCCCTTCCTCCCTCTCCTCTCTCAGGAGGCTTGCCCTGGGAACCCAGGCACAGTGTTGTGCAGAAGCCCAGGCCACATGGAGAAGCCATGCATGTGTATTCTAGACAATAGCCCCCAGCCAACACCAACATCATCTACCAGATGTGAGAGTAAACCAGCCCTCTGGGGCTCCCGTCCCAGCCTTCAGTCTTCCAGCTGTGCCCAGACATGATGGAGCCACCTGCACCCTGTCTCAATCTCTGATCCACAGAAACAGTGAGAGATTTTTTTAGAAGTTAATGCTATTTTAAGCTACTAAATTTCGGGGTAATTTGTTACACAGTAATAGGTAACTAACATATAAGATTATGGTTAACTTTGTAAGAAACTACCAAACTGTTTTCCAAAGTCATTTTAGCATTCTACAATCCTACCAGTGGTATATGAGGGTGCCATCTTTATTATTATTATTTTTTTTTAATAAATTTATTTTATTTATATATTTTTGGCTGCATTGGGTCTTCGTTGCTGCACGTGGGCTTTCTCTAGTTGCGGCGAGTGGGGGCTACTCTTCGTTGTGGTGTGTGGGCTTCTCATGGCAGTGCCTTCTCTTGTTGTGGAGCACAAGCTCTAGGCGCACAGGCTTCAGTTGTTGTAGCACACAGGCTCAGTAGTTGTGGCGCATGGGCTTAGTTGCTCCACGGCATGTGGGAATCTTCCCAGACCAGGGCTCAATCCCATGTCCCCTGCACTGGCAGGCGGATTCTTAACCACTGCACCACCAGGGAAGCCCTGTTCCATCTTTATTAACACTTGATATCTATCATTGAAGTCTTTCTAGTGGGTGTGGGGTTGTTTCTCATTGTGGTGTTAATTTGCATTTTCCTGATTTGCCACACCTACTTTTCATCAGAAATATTATTACCCAACTTAGAAACCAACCTTATTTACCATGATATTTCATAGTCACATGTCATAAAACCAACTCATCCTCGCCCCTGCTATCAGAGAGCTTGTGCTGACATGTCCAATTTGTTTTAACAATAATTGCTACTACAATGAATCTGTATAGTTAAGAATTATCCACATCGGCATTTGTCAAGTTAGTTTGCAAGCCCCTGGAAGAGTGAGGAATAAAAGCCGTCTAGCCACAGATGTGGGACTCCTGGGCCTAACAACACCATCATCTGTTGTTAATTGGTATTAATTTTTTTTTGAGAAATGCTATGTGCCAGGCATTTTACATGTAGAAGTTCACTTACCACAACACCACTATGAGGTCCATGTTATTATCCTCAGCCTATTCCTAAGGAAGAGGAGGTTCAGAGAGCCCAAGAAAGTTGGCTATGGCCACATGCTGAATTTGAACCCAATATCCTTTTACTTGATCTAAAACAGATTTCTCCTCACTTCTTTCTAATTTTATACCAGAATGTAAGAAGATATGTTGGCCTAAAGTTAACAGTGTAAAATATTCTAGACTGGGAGTTGGGAGATTAGGTCTTACTCCTGGCTCTGTCACTAATCAATGGTCCCCTCTTGGGCCAGTCCCTCTGTGGACCACAGTTCCTCATTACTAAAAATAAAAGGTTGGTTTAATACATTTTCCAGCTCAAAACTTGCTATATACCAGGCACTATTCTAAGCATTTTACAAGTGTTAACTTATTTATATCTCAGAAAAGCCCTATGATATAGGTACTGTTGTTTTGCCCATTTTACAGATGAGTAAACTGAGGTACAGAGATTAAATAAGTTTCCCAAAGTCACAAAACTAGAAAATGGTATAGCTATGGTTTATTTATTTATTTATTTATTTTGGCTCTACCATGTGGCACGTGGGATCTTAGTTCCCTGTCCAGGGATTGAACCCACGCCCCCTGCAGTGAAAGCTCCGAGTCCTAACCACTGGACCACCAGAGAAGTCCCAAGTTGTTTATTCATTTGTTTGTTTGCCGGTATAGCTATGATTTCAAACCAGGCTGTCTGGCTCCAGAGGACGTGATCTTACTCAGCTAGGCAACATTTATGGAAAGCTTAATTTCATTTTATTTTTATTTTATTTTTTAAGGAAAGCTTAATTTTAACAACGACTTTATGACATCATTAGCAGCATTTTTCTCTCCCCATCCTCACCCTCCCTCCTACTCTTTGAATGAAAACACTGAGGCTTTAAGAATTTATGTCCCTGGGGACTTCCCTGGTGTCACAGTGATTAAGAATCTGCCTGCCAATTCAAGGGACATGGGTTCGAGCCCTGGTCCGGGAAGATGCCACATGCCACATGCAACTAAGCCCGTGTGCCACAACTACTGAGCCTGCACTCTAGAGCCTGCGAGCCACAACTACTGAAGCCCATGCGCCTAGAGCCCGTGCTCCGCAGCAAGAGAAGCCACTGCAATGAGAAGCCCACACACCGCAGTGAAAAGTAGCCCCCACTCGCCACAACTAGAGAAAGCCCGCACACAGCAACAAAAACCCAACGCAGCCAAAAATAAATAAATAAATAAATTTATATTAAAAAAAATTAATCATGTCCCAAGTCTCACAGCCAGTCAGTGGCAGAGCCAGGGTGGGAAGCCCAGACAGCTTGTCATCAAAGTCTGGGGTGAAGTGTCCCCAGGAGTCAGAGCCCTAGAGAGTGCGAGAGACCACAGCTCTGCTCACCCCTGGGACTCTTGCCAAAGGCCCACATGGAAGCACCTAGAGTGACCTGACATGGCCTTCCACTCCAAACTCCATCCTGGCTGGTTTGCCCTTCTTTCTCTTCCTCCCCTCTTACCAAACCAGTTGCCTGGAAATTAGAAATTAGAGCTGCAAATGCCCAAGGGAACCTGCCCTGGGGCATGGGTGGGGCGGGGGGCCTCCCAGAACGAACACTGCTGCAGGCTTTTGGGGTCTCCCCAGCAGGTCCTCACTGTGATGTGACCTGGTCTCCCACCCTCCAGACCCAATGTTGAATTCATTTCCTGGGACTCACAGGAGAAAAGGGAGCTTAAGCAGCCTGAATACTATAGTTCTGCTGCCTTGAAAGTCTGGCTTTGTTTCTACTTTTTCTAGGTAAGTAATTTTTTTTTAATAGCAAATATACACATGATAAAAACTCAACACATAAAGCATATTATATCTAGTGAATATGATTCTTCATTTTAACCCTGCCCCATCCCCAAACATTAAGCCAACCTTTCTTGTCCTTCCAGCCAAAGATATTCTGGCATTTCTAACCATAGAGGTATATATTTTTAACCGCACATACCATACACTATTCTGTGTCTTCCTTTTTATTTTCATTTCTAATGCTCAGTATAGCTTGGAAATTATTTCCTGTGAATACCTAAAGCACTCTCTTGCTTTTTTAAAGGAGCTGCGTAGATTCCTATTGTAGGGCTGAGTCATAATTTATCTAACCAGTCCCCTGTGAGAGCGTTTAGGTTGCTTCTAATCAGAAGCTCCAACAAGCCAGCACCGTGAATCTGCTTGGTTTTTTGTTTCAATGCCAGGTAGGCCCCTCTGAGATCTTTAATGTCACCTGTAGGGGGAGGGAGGGCAGGAGGGGAGTTGATGGCAAGCCCTCTCCCAGCCAGCAAGGCATACATTACTGCTGGAGTTTCCTCCTTGGGGCTGTAGTCAGAAGAGAATTCATACGGCTACATGGGGGTACAGCTCAGAAAAAGCATCCAGATGGCAGCTCAACTGATCACTGAAATCTGGCAGCAACAGCAGCAGCGGTAATGGAAACACACCATAACTTTTCCCAAATATGTCTGGCCAGCATGCCACTGCCATCTTTTACAGCAGGACCTTCAGTCCCAGGGACTGGGCTGATTCTGTGACTTGTGCAGCTGGAAGCACTGCTTAGAATCCAGGGACCAAGAGATAGGGAACGAATAGGATGGGGTTCTTTGAAGGTTACCTACCCGAGGCAGTTCCTCCTGTGAAAAGACCTGGGCATCCTGATTCAACTCAGTTCCCCTATTCTCTTTGCTAAAATCAGAGCGTTTGGTAAGGCTAGTGGTTCTTCCTAGAGAAGCTGACAGCTGAATGTCTGCTTCAGCCCAGCTTTGTCTGAAGATGCCTCACTCGACCGACTGCCAGTCCTGGGTGAGCCCCTCCATGATTTTCCTCCCAAAGGGAGACACCAACACTGAGAAACCACACCCCCACTGCAACCCCAGAATACATTCAGCCAGGACAGAGGAGGAACCTTCTTAATATGGTGTCCACTGTTAACAACAAAAATTAGTTAAAAGTGACAAACATAAAGCCATTGATTTCCCCCACCAACGTTTTATCGTGTTTATTACAAACAAAAAGAGGCATTGAAAGAATTATGCAGTGAACACCCATCTAGCTACTGCTTAGATTCTGCAATGAACATTTTGCTGGATTTTCTTTCCTTATGATACATCCTTCAATCTCTCCAAGCTACTGATGTCTGAACCTTTTTAAAAACCTGGCTTAAATATTCAACTCATTTGCTTTTACAACTTCAGAACCGGAAACGTAACGCCTTGTTTAGTGAACACAGAATAATTTAGTTCCATTCCAAATTAGGCTAGTAGGGAGGGAAGAGTGAAAGAAGGTTAGAGGAGAATGGAGAGGGAGAATGCGTCCAGGGAAGGCAAAGAGAGGGTGAGAGATGAGAAGGGGCCGCAGAGGGAGGGTGTGAAGACACAGGGTAAGTGTCTTGGGGTTTGCAAATGAGTGTGGATCAGGTCAAGAGCTGGAGTGTAGAGGTTTTATACCCAGGCAGCAGCTGCTACGTGGTGAGGGTAATGCTGAGGCCCAGAGCAGCTCCCAACACTGAGCATGCCTGTTGACCTCCCCCTGCCATGGTTAGGACAGCCATAGGCAGCTGCCCCAGCACTCCTCGTGGAGTCCTGGCCATGGAGCTCAGCTCTACAGACAGCGGTCAAAAGGAAGAGATCTGGGATTTGAACCCCACCCGTGTTATTTACTCCTGACACACAAGACCTTGTACAGTTACTTAACCTCTCTGAGCAGCTATATTCTCATCCATAAAATGGGCATATTAAGAATATATACCGGGCTTCCCTGGTGGCACAGTGGTTAAGAATCTGCCTGCCAATGCAGGGGACACGGGTTCAAGCCTTGTTCCAAGAAGATCCCACATGCCACGGAGCAAGTAAGCCTGTGCGCCACAACTACTGAGCCTGCGCTCTAGAGCCCGTGAGCCACAACTACTGAGCCCGCGTGCCACAACTACTGAAGCCCGCGTACCTAGAGCCCGTGCTCCGAAATAAGAGAAGCCACCGCAATGAGAAGCCCACGCACCACAACAAAGAGTAGCCCCCGCTCGCCACAACTAGAGGAAGCCTGCGTGCAGCAACGAAGACCCAATGCAGCCAAAAATAAATAAATAAATAAATAAATAAATAAATAAATAAAAAAGAAGGGAAAAAAAAGAATATATACCTCATGGGATATATATGTGTGTGTGTGTGTGTGTGTGTGTGTGTATATATATATATATATATATATATATATATGTTGGGTAGGTAAACAGATGAATGCATATATGTAATAACGGTTAATGTGTTGCATGCCAGCCATCTGCCAGGAATTGGGAGAAATGGCTTACACACTTCATCTCATCCCATCCTTATATGAGCCCTAGGAGGTGGACTTTATTATTGGCCTCATTTTAGAAATGTGGAAACTGAAACTCAGATTGGTGAAGTCACTTCTTCAGGTGGCCTAGCTGGTAATGGTGGAGCCAGTCCAGGCCCCCCTGCCTGCAGAGGCCCCATGCTGTGCTGCCCTCAGCACCATGCCTGGTACAGACCTTATAACGCGTGACTAAACAGGCCTGCCACAGAGCGTTCTTGCAAAGTCAAAGTGAGACAACCCATGTGAAAGTGCGAAAACTACCACATCCTTTAAAATGTTTGTTGAATGACTAAATGAATGTTGGTGAGCTCATCAAATACTTGTCATATTCTTCAGGGGCTTTCTCCAATCATTAACTCTATGGACGCTTCCCTGGGATGGGGATAACCTTGATGAAAAATCTCCCTAATCCCGCACGATACAAACGTCAGGTTTAACAAACAAATTACAAGGGAGTTGATCTTCTTTGTGTTCTGACCTCATTGATACAACAGCAACATCAAACCTATTATATGTTTTGCCTGTTATCAAACGATAGGGCAGCAGATTACAAATGCCAGGGTCTAGGGCAAGCCCTTCCTTCTCTTGCCTGCTCCAACCTGGCATTGGACTTCTCCAGTATGCCAAGAGCAACCCAAAACCCAGGACAGCCCCAGAGAGCAGAGCCGGGAGCCTCTTCACCCTGTGTGACTTTGGTAAGGCCCCTCCATGGACTGGTTGCAGTGGGATGCTTTGCGTAGTAGTTTTCCACGTTTTGTGATTGACTTCCCTTTCAAAACTCATAAAATAATAACCCTATGCATTTATCCCTAACTGTAATAAAGATACATAGAATAAAGCAAGATCATCTATGGAAAAGTACTTTGAAAGTTTCTTTACAATTTTTATTCAAATGCAGGACTTAAAAAATCAGTTCAATAGCCAAAAAATGGAAGCATCCCAATCACCTATCAGTGGCTGAATGGATAATATAGTCTATACATACAATGAAATATTATTCAACCTTAAAAAGGAAGGATAGTTTGACGCATGCTACAACATAGATGGACCTTGAGGACCTTACGTTAAGTGAAACAGTCACAAAAGGACAAATACTATATAATCCCACTTATATGAGGTATCTAGAGTAGTCAAATTCATAAAGTCAGAAAGTAAGATGGTGGTTGCTAGGGGATGGAGGGAAAGGGGAGTTATTATTTAATAGGTATAGAGTTTCATTTTAGGATGATGAAAAAGTTCTGGAGACGGATGGTGGTGATGGTTGCACTGAACTGTACATTTTAAGATGGTTAAGATGGTAAATTTGATGTTATGTGTACTTTACCACAATTAAAAATAATAAGTAATAATCAGTTCATTTGCGTTATGGTGGTGGTTTTGTCTCATTTCTACCTTAGCCAGTTAAGAGGACATTATATTTTTCACTTTTAGTGAGATACAGGGACAGGAGCGAGGAAAGAGGCCGAGACAAGGACGAGGTACAGGACTTAAACCCGGAAGTTAGGGCTCTTAGACGCAGCTGTGGTCCAAAGGTGACGGCAACTGCTTCCCTGACTGTCCTTTCCTGGAGTGGGGACCCGGTAGTTTTCAGGACTGAGTGAATGATGCCTAATTGAGGAGTGTTAGGAGAGAAGAGATTTGGAATGACAGGAGGTTCCTGGGAGGGTTTGGGACCATAGTACTGTCCTCTACAAAAAGAGGGGCCTTGGAGCCTGTCTTCGTTCCTTCTAGCTCTTATGTAGCATCGGCACCAACAAAGAAAGAACTCAACTCATAGACCTCTGCTTTTAGACAAGACCACAGTAAGCCAATTCATCAATTTTAAGGGATATGTGATGTTTGGAGAGAGTCAGAGCAGAAAGTTCCAAGTTAAGTGTTTTCAATTCACCTCTGTAGTTGTAAACACAGCGTGTTACCAGTCCTCCTTTTCGGGGGGAGGGGGGTGATGATTTAAAATATCAGCAAGTCTCTGCAGTCTAATTTTTGTATCACGGAACACTACATCTCTTTCCAGCTTTTAATTTCCAGGACAAACTAATACTTTTTTTTTTTAAAGGCCAAGTCTTTTAGTGTGTCATTGTAACTGGTTGTAATTTCCATTTCTATGTGTTCAGGATTGATATAAAGGAGTAAAATCTTTTCCATGCCCTTCATTACTTCTTTCTCAAAGGTGAAATTTAACTTAATGTTACAGCAACATTTCCGCAAGTTATGTCCCACATGCTGATTTCCCTTTACACATTGACACTGCTTGACCAAACCGAAGCTAACAGATGTCTTCTTTGCTGACTGTTGAACATTTCCGTATGCAGCAGGAAAGAGGTGGATTATTGTAGTCAGGTTCTAGTCCAGCTCCACCCTTTCATAGCTGCATGGCCTCGTGCCTCCATCATTATAAAATGGGGATAAATTAATACTGCTTTGGAATTGTAGAGAGGAAAAAAAATGAGATGATATTTACATATATATTTAATTCAAGTATAGTAGATTTACAATGTTGTCTTAATTTCAAGTGTACGGCAAAGTGATTCAAATATATATATATATATATATATATAAATATATATATTCTTTTTTAGATTCTTTTCCCTTATAGATTATTACAAAATATTGAGTATAGTTCCCTGTGCTACACAGTAGGTCCTTGCTGTTTATCTATTGTGCATATAGTAGTGTGTATGTAATAGGGAAGAATCTTTTGTACTCTATTACAAGTTAATCGCTAAAGGTATGTTGCCTATAAGCTTAATTTATACATAATGGTCCATTTCTGGGAACCCTGCCTCCCAGGTAATGAACATTAAGCTAAAATACCTTTGTTTAGCTCACAGGAAACATCCTGACCAGGCCCACCTGTGAAGGGCTGCAGGGAAGACGAAATTAACAATCCCCTCCGGAGGCAGATGGGAGCCCGGAAGTGTTTGACTTTCCTCCCTCCCCTTTTAGTATAAAAGAAGCCTGAACTCTAACTCAGGCAAGGTGGTTCTTTGGGTGCTCGAGCCCATCTTCTGGGTTTGCTGGCTTTCCAAATAAAGTCACTATTCCTTGCCTCCACAACTCATCTCTCTATTATTGGCCTGTCCTGCGGAGAGCAGTACAAGCTTAGACTCGGTAACATATATGTGTTAATCCCAAACTCCTAATGTATCCCTCCCCCGAGATGACAGCTATAAACGTTAGCTCCTGCCTCTTCCTCTTAGCCGTTTCATTCTTGCTTATTCTCTGTGAAATGAGAATTTCTTCACCTTTTGTTTTTTTCCTTTTTTCTTTTCTTTTCCTCCTTTGTTCCTCCTTCTTTCTCTTTCTCCTTCCTCTTATCAAGGGAAACACTACGGAAGCCACAAGAAATACAGCACACGGTTCCCTCTCCCCTGATGACAAGGCACGCCCTTCAGATTTTACTGGGCTGCCTTCCCGGATTTCTGGCCTCAAGCTAGCGATTAGCAACCGGTGATCTGTCAGTTGGTGCCCTGCGATCTAGATACAGGCCACTGTTACCAGCGTCTCAATCTTTATTTTCTAGTTTAATAAAAATTTCCAATTTCCCACCATCTAGTTTAAGTGCATTCCAGCGCATCTGAGGGTTTCCTTTCATTGAGGAATTGTGAAGCAAAGTCCCCTTCCACTAGCTGGGAGAACTTGGCTCATTTCTTTTTTCTTTCTTTCTTTCTTTTTTTTTTTTTTGTTAATATCTTTATTGGAGTATAATTGCTTTACAACGTTGTGTTAGTTTCTGCTGTACAACTAAGTGAATCAGCTCTTTGTGTATATATATCCCCATATGCCCTCACTCTTGAGCTTCCCTCCCACCCTCCCTATCCCACAAAGCATCTAAGTCATCACAAAGCATCATTTGCTCATTACTTTTCAACGAATTTGGTCCTCCTCACTCTCTTGTTAACAGATCTTATTTGCACCTCTGCCTCCAATTCTGTGTTTTGTACTTCACTCAGCATCAAAGTAATTTCTTCTGTGAATTTCAGAAACAAAAACAGATCCTTTGTTCAAAATTTCCTTCATTCTCTTCCTCAGGCTCCCTCCCCCACCCCCCTCCCGGCTTTGTTTGTACTTTGTATCGAATAGTGGCTGTACCTTCCGGAACAGTCCTGAGCTGTTTTATGCTATACAATGCAGAGAATGCATTTTCTCATAATCTGGAGTTGCTGGCCGAGCAAAAAGAAACAAACAAAAGCTGCATTTCAGGAACTTCATTTAGTGAAATACACTTCCCTTTTGTAGTTTGCCAGTGAATTTCCTCAGCCCGGATGATATTTTGAAAGTAAATGGCTATGGGAAGTGGGGGGCTGTTAGTCAGTGAAAGGAATCAATATACTAAATCAAGTGCCAGTTTCAAATGATGTTATCATTCATTCATGAAACTGTAAAAAAGAGGTAAATTCACAGGTGGATGCAACTTATTACCCTAACTACTCTGTTGCCTGTCTCTCATATAGAGGAGAATAAAGAAAGAAAAAAAAATTGATGATAAAGGGATTGCTGTAGATTACAAACACCTCACAAACTATATTAAAACAAACCTAATCTCTTAGAAATGCTCAAAATGGACCCTATATTATAAGGGATTTTTTTGTAATAAGTAAAACTTTGAGATTATATATTTCCCTGCTTGTTGTTAGGGGGTCTTTAAATTAATTCAGCTATTAAGATTACAGGATATGTAGGCATTAAAGAGGTATTTTGCATTTCTCCATACAGAGTTTCATCAAAGAATTTCATCAATTATCTTGTTTTTCTCATTGGCAGATTAGCAAACTATGGTATAAAAGATATGTGATACATCTTAACACATACAAGTCAGCGTTAAAGTAATACCCAGAGTGATTGATTTTAACTTCTACTCCCAGGGTCTTTGAGCACCAAATTACATTATTTTCTTTCTTTTTTTAAAAAAAATTAATTTATTTATTTATTTTTGGCTGCATTGGGTCTTCATTGCTGCACACGGGCTTTCTCTAGTTGTGGTGAGAGGGCGCTACTCTTTGTTGCAGTGTGCAGGCTTCTCACTGCAGTGGCTTCTTTTGTTGCGGTGCGTGGGCTTCAGTAGTTGTGGCACGTGGGGTCAGTAGTTGTGGCTCACGGGCTCTAGAGCGCAGGCTCAGTAGTTGTGGTGCACAGGCTTAGTTTCTCTGCGGCATGTGGGATCTTCCCGGACTAGGGCTCGAACCCATGTCCCCTGCACTGGCAGGCAGATTCTTAACCACTGTGCCACCAGGGAAGTCCAAATTGCATTATTTTCTGTTCAACAGGTGTTTTTGAGCCCCCATTATGTGCCCCAATTGTGCTACACACTGTAGAAGAATGCAAAGAAATAGAAAACAATCCCTTCCCTTGAAGAGCTTTCCACATTCAGGAAGATGAGACACCCGTGAAATCCCTTGAAAACAACTCAAGACATCTCTATGAAAAATAAGATTAAATTCACACCATGCACTTTCAAAACGTTGGCAAAAATCCATGGACATGTTGAAAAAATTCAAGATGGTACAAAAGAGTACAGTGAAAAGTAATTCTCTCTCCTACCCCTTATCTAACTGATTTTCCAAAGGCAATCTCTATTTTGAGTTCCTTGTACAGCCTTCCAGTGACAGTATAAACATGTTCAAGCATGTATAAATTTATGTATAATCATATACATCTATTTATTTACACAAATTGTACGCACTTTTTAAAAGAAGGCTAATCTAGAGCACCTAGCCATTGTTTAGCAATCTCAGGAAATGATCACATAGTGGGCACCCAAATATTTCAATGACTAAATGAATGAACCATTCCTCTTTGTTAGGACACTTTGATTTCTTGCTATTTTAAATTAATCTGTGTGAAACATTTTTGTGATTCAACCCTTCTTTAGGTAGATATTCCCACAAGAGGAATTTCTAGGTTAAAGCTTTTAGGTATTGCCAGATTGCTTTCCAATAGGCTATTTACTCCCATCAGCACCATCATGGGTAGTTTCATTTTTCCTATATTTGCTAATTTGATTGATGTAAGTGTGATCTCATTGTTGCTTCTGTTTGCACTTCTTTGAATTAGTGGGGTTGGGCATATTTTTGCAAATGTTTGCCAGCCATTTATATAACCTGTTTTTGAGAGTTACCTGGTAGAAGACTCCTTTGCACATACATGTATTGGGGTTTTTCTTACTGAATGTTAAGACCTCTTTAAATACTAAGACTGGGCTTCCCTGGTGGGGCAGTGGTTAAGAATCTGCCTGCCAATGCAGGGGACATGGGTTCAAGCCCTGGTCTGGGAAGATCCCACATGCCGTGGAGCAACTAAGCCCGTGCACCGCAACTACTGAGCCTGTGCTCTAGAGCCCGTGAGCCACAACTACTGAGCCCGCGTGCCACAACTACTGAAGCCCATGTGCCTAGATCCCATGCTCTGCAATAAGAGAAGCCACCACAATGAGAAGCCTGTGCACTGCAACGAAGAGTAGCCCCCGCTTGCCACAACTAGAGAAAGCCCATGCGCAGAAACCAAGACCCAAAGCAGCCAAAAATAAAATAATTTAAAAATATTAACCATAAATACTAAGACTATTAATCCTGTTCCATGTCATTAATAAATAGGTCCCCTGATCTAGTGTTTGCCTTTTGAGTGTTGATTTAGTTAGCTTATTTTTGGCCTAGAAGATGTACATTTTTATTTGTTCAGTTCTTTCCATCGAGTCATCCATAATTCATTTCATTGCCTTTGAGACTAGAATAACCTACTTATTGCATCTTTTCAAGAACTGCGTAGAGGTGGAAGGAAAGTCCATCTTATGCTTATAGCCTGTCAACAGGGGAATTTTCTAAGCATTTATTTGTAGAGGTAAGTTTAGAATTCATACCATCTTTGGATCTCAGGTATGTGGACTTAAGAAAACATCTTAGACATCCTTCTGTTAAGGACTTTGCCTTATTGGTGCAACTTCCAAGTGGGAAGCAGATCATTTGGAGTTCTCAAATGCCATTATCTTTCTCCTCTCTTTCTCTACTACCCAGAGTGGAAAATTACTGAAGATTTGGTTTCTAGCCTCTCAATTAGTTCATCTCAAATACTTCTTTCAAACTTATCCTGTTCTCTAGGCTACAACTAAAAAAGAATCTGATCATGTCAGTCAGGGTTCTTGAGAAATAGAACCAATAGGGTACACACACACACACACACACTCTCTCTCTCTCTCTCTCTCTCTTTCTCTGTCTCTCTCTCACATTAAAGCAATACTGACAGTGAAGCACAGAGAGAGAGATTTATTTTAAGGATTTGGCTCACACGATTGTGGGTGTTGGCAAGTCTGAAGTCCAAAGGGCAAGCTGGAAACTCTGGCAGGATTTCCACATTACAGTCTTGAGGCAGAATTCCTTCTTTTCCGGGAAAACTTAGATTTTGCTTTTAAGAGATTCAACTGATTTGATGAAGCATTATCAAGGGTAACCTTCTTTACCTAAAGTCAACTGATTATTAATGTTAATCACATCTACACAATATCTTCACAGCGACATCTAGACGAGTGTTTGACCGGACAACTGGGTACCATAACCTGGGCAAGTTGACACATGAAATTAAACTTCACACTGATCTTCCCACAGGATTGACTTTCTTTCTTTATATCACACACTTAGTCTTCTTTTCCTTTAAAGGTCCCTCTCAGCCCATGCTTCCATGACCCTGAAAGCTTGTCTGTGAGTATGCAGCCCACCAGCTTTTATTAAATACATTGTAAGAATGTGTTAGTACTCACTTGTGAGCACAATCACTGCCAGAATGTTTCTATGGTTGGTTCACTGGCTATGCAAATGTACTGCTCTGAAAGTAGAATTTCAGTGAATTCCATTCTAGGAATTAGGAATACATCATGTATAGCTTTGACAATACAATTATTGGAGAGTTTCAGATCTAATAGCACATGTGATAAGAGGGATTGTTGAGTGTGCAGTTATGTACCCCTCGTCTGGGATTGGTGTGGAGGCTTGGGCTAAAAACATTAGCTCTGCCCTTTATTAGTCTTGGGAGAACAAGGCAGGGCCTGGGAAAGGGAGACTGGAGTCATTAGTTAGCCAGGGTGCCACTAAATCAGAAGGAGAATATGGAGCTAGATGTGAAAACCTGCAACTGCTCAGGTACTGGGAGGGTGAGGGGTGGGAGCTATGCCATCCTAGCAATGGGGATGGAGCCATGTGGGTAGCTGCTGCTAAGCTGGTAATGAAGCTTAGCTTATGTATTAATACAAGGATCGGAGTTGGGTGAGAAAAAAGGACTTTCCACCACCAGCACTGATGGAGACAGTCCTGAATCCAGGTTCTCATCCAGACAGAAGAAGTAAAGTTGGACCTGCTTCCCTCTCAGCCTATTGAATAGGACAGGTCCCCTCCTTCATCTCCTGGAGACTCAGGAAGTAAGAACAGTAACAATCACCCTTCCTAAGAAATGCAGAATCTGAGGTCCAGAGAGGGTAAATCTCTCACACAAGGCCATTTACCATAACCACATTCACATGTGTTATGAGTTGTGTCCCCCCAAAATTCATATGTTGAAATCCTAACCCCCAGCACCTCAGAACGTGACCATATTTGGAAATAGTTCCTTGCAGGTATAATTAAAGATGACGACATACTGGACTAGGGTGCGCCACTAGTCCAATATGGCTGGTGTCCTTAAAAAAGTGGGAAACTTGGACACAGACATTGCACACAGGGAGAAGTCATGTGAAGATGATAGCAGAGAGCAGGGTGATAAAAAAACACCAGAGAAACACCAAAGATCACCAGCAATCACCAGAAGCTAGAAGAGAGGCTAGAACAGATTCTTCCTCACAGTCCTCAGAAGGAACCAACGCTACTGACATCTTATCTCAAGCTTCTAACCTGCAGAACTGTGAGAATAAATTTCCATTGTTAAGCCACCCAGTTGGTTGTACTTTGTTACAGCAGCTCTAGGAAGTGAACAACTTGGAAGCATATATTACTCCTTTTTTTGTTGTTAATGAAGGGAAAGTTCTAGGCAATTGATTCAATTTCTCATTTTAAGTGAGAATATTTTTTGCTTAGCAAATTGAAACAGAAGCTCTTATAATAGAACAAAGATAATGGCATGAAAACTCAGACACTAAGTGTGTACTTATGCTGTAGAGAAACCAACAGCTTTCTCAATGAGATAATTTGAAGGGGTACCTTCTTTTTTACGTGAAGCTGTTCAGAATGCCCACAGAAACTTTTGAGAATTGCTGACTTCAAATCACAATCTCCGATTGTACAGGAGTTTCAGAGACCTACTATGTAAGGGAAGCAGGAACCAACATTCAAGTTTCTCTACAATCCATCATGAAACTAAACTATATTTTTTGATCTTTACTTTCATGATCATTTGCTCAGTAAGAGCTGTTTTGAAAGTCACATTGCAATTTCATCTGAATGAGCTGGAGAGGTTCATTTTAATTAAGTTTTTAAAAAATTTACTGGAATTTGTAAAGATTGAAAGAATAACCATCTTTCTGTATGTTTAGCAGCAGCAGCAGTTGCTCAGGAAGACCTCTGGCTACACAGACATTTAAAAAATTTGTCACTCCACAGAATAATATGAAAGACAGCTAACTAAAGGGAAGAGTTTCTTGGTGAAATCTAATACGAGAAAGTTTAAAGTATCAAAGTAAAGATTACAGTCCTGTTTGGGAGATTTTTTTGCTTTTGAAACAGCAAATGGTCAATCATAAATAGTCAATCACAAGTATAAAAATGCTTAAACCAAAGGTAATTTGAACCATTCAAGGCTACCTTGGAAATTTTAGCCTACTCTGTGGTCCTTTAATGTCCAAGAATGGAATTCTGTTGACTGGTTTGAACACTGTTTAGGTACCAGAAACAGGAAGTCACTTCAATTTGCTTATTTACTTTTTCATCTTAAAGTTAAGTAACATACCTGATGATCTTACAGGAAGAGAACAAGGAAAAATATTCGTAGAGAATTTCAAGCTAATGCATACCTTTTAAAATTATTATCTAATTAAAGTACATGCTGCTTTAATGCATTTTTCATAAAAATAAATTCCATTACAACTATTTTCTTCATGTAATAATTGCATTTCAAGGTCAAGATAATCTTAATTGTCAATAAAGATGATTGCTAACATTAAAATACTTAGATAATTAAAAAATTCACTGAATTTATTTATATTACATGCCTGAAAAGGAACGACCATAAAATAACATGTTAGGGGCTTCAAAAGCATCCAAATTCCCCAGAAAATTGTGAAGTTGAAAAAATACAGGGAAATTATGGTAGCAGGCAGCATAATCAGAGGACTGACCAGGTTTCTTACCTCTCATCCTAGTACTGCACCCAAACAGCAGTCAGCCTAAGAAGCGACTAAAACAGTGATGTCTTAAGATTTCCCTGTGTTGAGAGTCCCCAAGACCGTCCCCGGGTTCAATAATTTGTTATGAGGACTCATAGACCTCAGCATATGGTTGTATTCATGGCTACAATTTATTACAGCAAAAGGGTACAAAACAAAAGCAAAGGGAAAGGCTCTCAGCTGGGCTCAGGCCCAGCGTCACAAATAGCTCCTCTGTCACTTCTACCCCGGTTTTGATTTGTTTTGTTTTGACTTCACCCTCTCGTATTGACTCTGCTCCATCTCTCTCAAGGCTCAGTTGCAGAAACATCACCCTCTGTTCCACCTTCCACTTCTCATGTTTCCTCCCTTTCCTCCTATAATAATAATAGCCAAGTCTCATAGCACTTAAGACACACCAGGCTGCTCTAAGTGTTTTGTATACTTACTCAATTAATCCTCATAGCAACCCAATAAGGTAGGTATTATTACCTCCGTATTAAACAAGAGAAAACGGAGGCAAAGGAGGTTAAGCAGCTTCTCAAGGTCTTAAAACTAGTAAGTAGCACAACTTCAATTCAAAGCCCTGCAGTCTGGCTCCAGACCCAAGCTCTCAACTCTGTAAGACTGCCTCTCAGACTATCACACTCTGAGCTGCACATAGGCATGCGCCCATGGCCCAACACTGAGCTGGTAACAGACCTTCCAGACACGGTGAAAAACAGGAACACTAACAGGTTTGAATAGCTGCTATATCAACATATTAACTTTAAAATGTACGGCTTTTCAAAAGCATGGTGTAGGGGGACGGACGGCAGCCCTGCTGCTTCCTACAGGTAGGAGCATCTACCTTCTACTTTTGCTTACCCAGGTCCTCACAGCTGAGGGTAAGTCCCCTTCTCTAAGAGGCTCCCCAGGCAATTTCCACCCACTCTGATCTTTCCATCTCTAGACCTCACAGAACCATTCTTATTTAGCCCCCCAATTTATTATTTATTTATTTATTTATTATTATAATAATTATTATTTTTTTGCGGTATGCAGGCCTCTCACTGCTGTGGCCTCTCCCGTTGCGGAGCACAGGCTCTGGACGCGCAGGTTCAGCGGCCATGGCTCACGGGCCCAGCCGCTCCGCGGCATGTGGGATCTTCCCGGACCGGGGCACGAACCCGTGTCCCCTGCATCGGCAGGTGGACTCCCAACCACTGCGCCACCAGGGAAGCCCTAGCCCCCCAGTTTAGATCCTTAAACATATTCTGCTTGGATTAGTCACAATCATTTCATAAATGCCCATCTTGCCACCTGACTTAAATGACAGGTTCTCAAGGGCAAGGTTCTTAGCACTTATTTGTGTTGTATCCTCAATGTTCCTGCCAGATTCCAAAAAGACAAGAGCTAGGAGGCTCTGGGAGTGTGCTGAACCCCCTCCTGAGAACATTATTTCTGGAATGAATCAGTTACAACTCTTCTCAGTCTTTTGATTTTCTGCTCAAGATTCAATTGACAGGGAGTTCCACTTTCACCATATATATGTATGGTATATACATATATACATATATATATATACCATATATATATATATATATATATATATCTCCTATTGGTTCTGTTTCTTTGGAGAGCACTGACTAATACAGTGATTATAGTCAAACAAGAAGAAAGGACTAAAATTAATGACTGAAGTTTCCAGTGTCAGAGCTATGTAAACTTAACGTAACTAGAAAGAAGAAAATAAAAATGAGAGTAGTAATAAATGAAATAGGAGACAACAGAAAAAATTAAGAAAAAGGCAAAGTTGGATCCTTGAAAAGCTCAACACAGTTGATAAACCCCTTGTTAGACTGCTCTAGAAAAAGAGTAAAAATATAAATTAAAGACATGTCATCAGTACAGGCCCTACAGATAATAAAAGCATAATAATATTCAACTGAACAAAGGGGAGAGCAGAGGAGGGGTGAATGCGTGGCTAAGTTTGATTCATGTGCTGGTAGAGGGTGAAGATTTATGATGGTTTCTCTAGACAGTCTCCAATGAGGCAGGAAAGTTTCCCCAAAGCAAAATCAGGTGAAGGGTTGCTTAAATGGTCTAAAGAAAAAAAACTAACGGCCGACATGTCAGCCAACAATGACAATACACTGAAATAAAGTGAGAACAGAGGTATGTACAAAGAGCATATGTCTGAGAACTGTGCTCTCTCACTCTTGAGCTGGAGGGTAGGGAAAAAAGCTGGCCTTGTGCTGGAGCTGGTAGTCTCTGTTTTAAAGGTGAATGTGGAGGAGGAACTGACACAGGTACTTTGGGCCATAATCACAAAGCATATTACTTCACCGATCCTTCCATTTCCCAATGTACAGCACACTTGCTTATAAAGGGAGCAATGACAGAAAACAAACTTCTAAGGTGAAAAAAAATCAACACGAGAGAGTTGCAAAGAATTACATTAATTGATAGAGATACATACAATTTGACCACGTTCTTCCGATAATTAGGGGTATTTTGGAACCCTGGTTCACAAACTTTGAAAAAACCTTGGGCATTTTAAGTAAGGCAGACAAGCAAAAACCAGACCTCCTCCAAAAGTAAACTCTTCACCATCACTGATTTTTTTTTTTTTAAAGAAGATGTTGGGGGTAGGAGTTTATTAATTAATTTATTTTATTTTTGCTACGTTGGGTCTTCGTTTCTGTGCGAGGGCCTTCTCTAGTTGTGGCAAGCGGGGGCCACTCTTCATCGCAGTGCGCGGGCCTCTCACCATCGCGGCCGCTCTTGCTACGGAGCACAGGCTCCAGACGCGCAGGCTCAGTAGTTGTGGCTCACGGGCCTAGTTGCTCTGCGGCATGTGGGATCCTCTCAAACCAGGGCTCAAACCCGTGTCCCCTGCATTAGCAGGCAAATTCTCAACCACTGCACCACCAGGGAAGCCCCCACCACTGATTTTAACTGCTTCTGTAAAAGAAAATAACTAAAATAAGTAGCAAGAAGAACGGCCTTTAGATTCTGAGAAGCTGGGGGCTAACAGGAACCTCAAAATTCACCAAATTCATTCATTAAGCAGACAGGTGTAAAATGTTAATAATAAAAGACTACTGTACCTTCTCCACTTGACTAAGTGGTCACTGAAAAGCCAGGATTATTAGATGTCTAATTAACTGGACAGATCAGAGGAAGATCTCATCCATAACAGTCAAAAGTTCTTCTGCTGGTTTTAGACAACTTCTAATATCCCTTCCTATTTAGGGCACTATATGGAAAGGGAAGCAATCCTATTACATAATTTCTCAGAAAAAGAAGCCATGTTCTCCTTAAGTGGGAAAAGGGTCTACCAAAGAGAAAAACAAAACAAGATGGAATCTCCCTGGATATAAAAGTTTACTTAACAAAAATACAAATACTGTATGATATCACTTATATGTTACTGAAAATAGGCATATTCATAGGGACTGAAAGTAGAATACTGTTTACCGTGGGTTGGGGAGGGAAGAATGGGGAATTATCATTTAATAGGTACAGGGTTTCAATTTGAGATGAAGAAAAAGTTCTGGAGATAAATAGTGGTGATGGTTGTACAACATTGTGAATGTACTTAATGCCACTGAATTGTACATTTAAAATAGTTTAAATGGTGCATTTTATGTTATGTATATTTTATCACAATAAAAAAACTTAGGGCTTCCCTGGTGGCGCAGTGGTTGAGAGTCCGCCTGCCGATGCAGGGGACACGGGTTCGTGCCCCGGTCTGGGAAGATCCCACATGCCGCAGAGCGGCTAGGCCCGTGAGCCATGGCCGCTGAGCCTGTGCGTCCGGAGCCTGTGCTCCGCAAGGGGAGAGGCCACAACAGTGAGAGGCCCGCCTACCGCAAAAAAAAAAAAAAAAAAAAAAAAAAAAAACTTAAAAAAATAAGTAGCAAGAAGAGCAGTTTTTGATGAGACAGTAATGAGATGTCACAAATAAATTACTTAATTATACAGGAAACAAAGAAATTAATGCTACAAAAAAATTTTAGGTAAACCCTTAATTACTATTCCACAATCCATACTTTAAGAACTTAATACATAAAATATATAGTAAGTATAATTATTATACAAAAAATAATGACATTGTAAAAAACAAATGGAGAAGGTGTTAGCCTGTTCAAAGTTATGATTATTCCCTGCGTACAAGCCTACAATCTGGAAACAGATCAGGCCTGAACTACGTCAGCTGAGTTTCACTTTGTAAAGGATATGGATTGAGGATGGGGATTACATCCTATTTCTGGGTCCTGGAGAGGCAAAGCAGTGGTCAGGGTCACTCTGCTAACACAGACATGCTCCAAGGCCAGAACCTAGAAGCGGGATAGATCTCGGTATGTGTTAGCTGCCGTGGGGTTTGTGAAGGTCACCATCCCATCAATGTAGGAGTTTACAGCTCAAGCTGGATTTGCTAATCCCTACTCAAAGAGCAGGCTTGAAGGTAAACGATTGCTAATTATTATCCCATTTTGTGTACGAGCTGTTTAAAAGTGTTTTTTTCCTCCGTGATCTCATCTGACCATCTCACTTAACTGTCCTGCAAAGAAAATGGTGCAGATATAATCATCCTTGTTTTAGGACTGAGGAAGTCATGAAGGTGAGGTCCAGGAAGTCCAAGTCTTGAAGCTTTTAATGGCAGAGTTGAGGTCAGAACCAAAGCCTTTTGGTTACCAGGGTCCCTTTTCTCCAATTCTACCCTAATGGCAGGACTGGGATTAAAGTGAAGGCACTTGCCTCAGGCACAGAATTTAAGAAGCACCAAATCAAGACAAATACTATTTTAATGTAATATTTTAAAAAGTGAAAATTAATGCTAAAATATCCTTGATGAACAAAATATCAAACATTTATTTATTTTTAAAACTAAATTTTATTGGAGTATAGTTGCTTTACAATGTTGTGTTAGTTTCTGCTGTACGGCACAGTGAATTAGCTATATGTATACATATATCCCTTCTTTTTTGGATTTCCTTCCCATTTAGGTCACCACAGAGCACTGAGTAGAGTGCCCTGTGCTATACAGTAGGTCTTTATTAGTTATCTATTTTATGCATAGTAGTGTATATATGTCAATCCCAATCTCCCAATTCATCCCACCACCCCCTCTTCCCACTTGGTATCCATATATTTGTTCTCCACATCTGTGTCAATATCAAACATTTAAATCAAGACCGGGTGTTTGCTTGTTCTCTGACCCTGCATTATTGTGTAATGGGAATAGCTGTTTCCCATCAGCCTGAGGCTTCCAGGTCCCCTAGGCCAGCTCATCCACCTCTCGTGGGTTTATGAGGGTTGACGATGGTGTGCAAACAGATGGGGCAATGTGGGGCTTTCTACAGAGTCATGATTTTTGATTGTAGAGGAGTATCAGAACGTGACTGGCATCAGAGAGCCAGGGAACAGCCAAGTCCAGGTTGGATCTCACAACTGAGGATGCCAAGGTCCCTGTGCTTTGCTTGCTGCTGTACCGCCTCTGTCCACTCTCTCTCTCCCCAGTGCCTATACCTACTAAAGAGAAAACATGTCAAGGAATCTCTACTGCACCCTGAAAATGATAAGAGCCCAGGTAAAGTCCCAAGGAGTTCTCAGGATGGTGATACTTCTGGTTGTCTGGTCAGGGGCTATTGCATAACATGCCCATGCCTCAGGGAGTCTATCAGAGTGCCAGGGGCAAGATCTATTTTTGACCACCGACATATATGGTGTGTCTTACATTTAAGGAGCTCTAATAAGTGGAAAATTCTATTTACATAACAAGTACATTAAATTGTGATGATTTACTTTGGCTAAATCATGCAGAAGCCCATTCAGTATCAAGGTCTCCTAATCTATTCAATGCAATTTGATTTACAGTTGGTGGGTATTTTAATAGAGCAAATCTTCCATCAGCTGTTATTTGAGCATCTACAACTGTGCAGTGGTAAACACAGTCTAAGTCAAGGTCTCTGCCCCTAGTCAAGCCACGTGGAGGCTACTCAGGGAGATATGATCCATATACCCAAGTAGACAAATATTAACTTATGATAAGAGCCCACTGAGTACTGAATAACATAGCCCTTAACTCATAGAAATTCCAGGGAGGGAAAGTAGTCACTTTGGAAGACAGAAAACAGAATAGTTTGCATGAACTGGTTCTGTCCAACGAGCACAGCCCACTGTACTCACTGGAGATGTGGGCTGCACACATTGGATGACTGTGCAAAGGTGAGGGGCAGTCAGATGCAAGACAGGATCACAGGAGCATGACACCATCCGTCTGGCTGAGTAGCTGCTTTATGAAGCTGGCGAAGCACCAATCTGACGCTTGAAAGTGGCTAGGGGAAGATGACTGAGAAAGAAATGGCTGAATCTCTCAGAAGAAAGCAGGGACAGTGCCACGTCAGGAAGGTCCAGGTCTGAAGAGTTCCAAAAGGTGAGGGGTCAGTGTGTGATGCAGGAGGAAAGTCAAGGAGAGAAACACTTGAGATTGACAGCCATCTCTGTAGAGGAGGGAGTGTCGTGATGGCATGACTTCACAGGGGCTCTACCCATCGGTTTGTCTGATACTGAACTTGCCCTTGACCCTGAAGTCTTTGAGCCAACAGATAAAACATAATCACACTCTAATTCATCTCAGTAGTGTGATCCTTAAATAAAATCTGAAGTAACTTTGGATACTTGACCACCGACATAATATTCCATTTTAATACGGGGGAAACTAGTTACATTAATTGCTTTCAGAGAGAAGTGCTGGGTGGAATGGGAACAGAGGTGGTTGACATTTCACTGTATACCTTTTGTACACTTTGAATTTTGAACCAGGTGTTAACTATTTAAAAACTTTTTAAAAATCAAAACATAAAATCCACATGTGTTGAAAAAAATGAATGAAATAGGAAAAAATGTTTCAGGACTACAATCTTCACAGGATCCTCCATCAAAAAACAAATAAGCAAACAAACACATTTTTGAAATTTTTAAAGAAACAGCCTTATTGAGGTATAATTAACATACGATAAGCTGCATATATTTAAAGTGTACAATTCGATACGTTTTTGTTTTTTTTGTTTTTTTTTTGCGGTACGTGGGCCTCTCACTGTTGTGGCCTCTCCCGTTGTGGAGCACAGGCTCTGGACGCGCAGGCTCAGTGGCCATGGCTCACGGGCCCAGCCGCTCCGCGGCATGTGGGATCTTCCCGGACTGGGGCACAAACCTGCGTCCCCTGCATCGGCAGGCGGACTCTCAACCACTGCACCACCAGGGAAGCCCTCGATATGTTTTCATGTGCATTTACATCTGCGAAACTATCAGCTTAGAAAAGATAATGAATATATTCATTACCCATCTCCAGGCAACCAAAGCACTGATCTGCTTTCTATTAGTTTGCATTTTCTAGAATTTTATATAAATGGACTCATATAGTATGTACTCTTTTCTTTTTTTGGCTTCTTTTACTCAAGCAGAAAAATTATTGAGATCAACACTGTTGCCTGTATCACTTCATTAAAAACTGTTGAGTAGTATTCCTTTTTCTTTTTTTGGCCGCACTACGCAGCTTGTGGGATCTTTGTTCCCTGACCATGGATTGAACCCGGGCCCTTGGTAGTGAGAGTGCGGACTCCTAACCACTGGATCGCCAGGGAATTCCCAAGTAATATTCCATTTTATAGACGTGCCACCAGGGTAAATATGCTAAGTATGTTTAACTGTAAAGAAACTGCTAAACTTTTCCAAAGTGGTTGTACCATCTGGCATTTTTCACCAGCAAGGTATGACAGTTTCAGTTGCTCTATCTATATCTTCACCACCTGGCAGAGTGTTTTTATTTTTATTTTTCTTCTTCCAGTTTAATTGAGATATAACTGACATATAGTATTGTATAAGTTTAAGATATATAGCATAATGATTTGACTTTCGTCCATCATAAGTGATTCTCACAATAAGTTTAGTGAATATCCATCATCTAATACAGGTACAAAATTAAAGAAATAGAAAAAAATTTTTTTTCTTGTGATGAGAACTCTTAGGATTTACTCTTTTAACAGCCTTCATATATAACATACAGCAGTGTTCATTATATTTACCATGTTGTACATTACACCCAGCTGGCACAATCTTCTATTTTAACTAATTAATTAATTAATTAATATTTTTATTTTTCCTGCATTGGGTCTTTGTTGCTGCACACGGGCTTTCTCTAGTTGTGGCAAGCAGGGGCTACTCTTCGCTGTGGTGCGCAGGCTTCTCATTGCGGAGGCTTCTCTTGTTGCAGAGCAGGGGCTCTAGGCATGTGGGCTTCAGTAGTTGTGGCTCACGGGCTCTAGAGCGCAGGCTCAGTAGTTATGGTGTACGGGCTTAGATGCTCCCCAGCATGTGGGATCTTCCTGGACTAGGGCTCGAACCCATGTTCCCTGCACTGGCAGGTGGATTCTTAACCACTGCGCCACCAAGGAAGTCCCCAGTCTTTTTTTTTTTCCCGGTACACGGGCCTCTCACTGTTGTGGCCTCTCCTGTTGTGGAGCACAGGCTCTGGACGCACAGGCTCACCGGCCATGGCTCACTGGCCCAGCTGCTCTGCGGCATGTGGGATCTTCCCGGACTGGGGCACGAACCCGCGTCCCCTGCATCGTCAGGCGGACTCTCAACCACTGCGCCACCAGGGAAGCCCTCCCAGTCTTTTATTTATTTATATATTTTAAAACATCTTTATTGGAGTATAATTGCCTTACAATGTTGTGATAGGTTCTGCTGTATAACAAGTGAATCAACTATATGTATACATATATCTCCATATCCCCTCCCTCTTGTGTCTCCCTCCCACCCTCCCTATCCCATCCCTCAAGGTGGTCACAAAGCACCGAGCTGATCTCCCTGCGGCACAGTCTCTTAAGCTTTCAAGTTCCTATTATGCACATAGTGGCGTCTCACTGTGGTTTCAATTTGGATTTCCCCAGGGACTAATGATACTGAGCATCTTTTTTTTTTTTTTTTTTGGCCGAGCCACATGGCTTGCAGGATCTTAGTTCCCCAACCAGGGGTTAAACCCGGGTCCCCAGCAGTGAAAGCGCCCAGTCCTAACCACTAGACCACCAGGGAATTCCCCTGAGCATTTTTTCATGTGCTTATTTACCATCTGTATATCTTCCTTGGTGAACTCTTTATATATTTTGCCCATTTAAAAACTTGCATTGTTTACTATTATTATTATTGAATGTTGAGAGTTCTTTATATATTCTGGAAATAATTCCTATCTCAAATAAGTGATTTGCAAATATTTTGTCCCAACCTGTGGCTTTTCATTTTCTTAACAGTTTCAAAGATGAGATGTTTCTAATTGTTATGAAGTCAGGTTATGAATTGTTTCTTTTATGGCTCATGCTCTCCTTCCCCAGGTACTCTGCCCTGGTAACTCCAGCCACCTTGCTCTCCCTGGATTCCCAGCCCATCTCCTCAGTTCAGGGAGATAGTGGGGCTCTGCCTGGGTTACCCCTTCCAGTACTAAGGCTTGGAGACATAGTTGTAATCCAGGCAGTAAGCTGGGGCAATAGCAGTGCTCATCTCATTTGCTTCCTGCACTCAAGAATCACAGTCCTTTGTTACCTGATGCCTGATGTCTTAAAAACCCTTGCATTGTCTTGCATTTTGTCTCTTTTTTAAAGCTGTTTCAGGTGGGTATGTAAATCTGGTTCCTGATACTCTATCTTGGTTGGGAAGCACAAATTCCCTTACACTCCCTTTTGAAGTTTGATAAAACCAGACTTTCTGAGTAAAAGGGAAAGAGCATTACCAGAAAAGTCTGGCTTCAAGATGGAAATCTGAGTTCAGTTGCTAAGGTCAAAGGAGAGAAAAGACACTCTTACCCTGAAGTGCTTGCATGGACTGCAGGGGGTCCACGAACCTCCAAAATTACATGAAAAACTGTGTATGTGGGATGTCCTCATTTCTGAGAGTGCCTAAAGATTTCATTAGAACTCAAAGGCATGGATAATTTTTAAAATGACTATTCATCAGTACTCGGAGAAAGTCAAATTTTAAAACACACAGAGATTGAAGTTAACATTTTCACACGCTGCCATGGACCCAGGAAAGATGTTAGTGAAACTATCAGATAAAAGTTACTATATGGGAATGTAAATTGGTAAAGCCACTATGGAAAACAATATGGAGGTTCCTTAAAAACCTAAAAATAGAGCTATCATATGATCCAGCAATTCTGCTCCTGGGCATATATCTGGAGAAAACCACAATTTGAAAAGATATATGTACCCCAATGTTCGTTGCAGCACCATATACAATAGCCAGGACATGGAAGCAAGCTAAATGTCCATCAATGGAGGAATGGATAAAGAAGCTGTGGTACATATATACAATGGAATATTACTCAGCCATTAAAAAGAACAAAATAATGCCATTTGCAGCAATATGGATGGACCTAGAGATTGTCATACTGAGTGAAGTAAGTCAGACAAAGACAAATATCTTTCTTTCATATCAAATATGATATTGCTTATATGTGGAATCTTAAAAAAATGATATAAATGAACCTATTTACAAAACAGAAATAGAGTCACAGGTGTAAAAACAAGCTTATTGTTACCAAGGGGGAAAGGTGGGAGGAGGGATAAATTGGGAGATTGGGATTGACATATACACACTACTATATATAAAATAGATAACTAATAAGAACCTACTGTATAGCACAAGGAACTCTACTTAATACTCTGTAATGACCTATGTGGGAATAGAATCTAAAAAGGAGTGGGAAAAATAAAAATAAAAATAAAATAAAAAGGAGTGGATATATGTATACGTATAGCTGATTCACTTTGCTGTACACCTGAAACCAACACAACATTGTAAATCAACTATACTCCAGTAAAATTTTTTTTAAAAAGTAAAAAACAGAACTTGTTATAAATGTGGACAGCTAACCTTGGACAGGTTAGCTGGTATTCAGAGTAATAAAAATACATGAACTCTCCCCTACTGAAAACTCCCCCTGCCAAAAATAAAACATGACCCAGATTCTTACAGTGGGTATCTGTTCCCGATCATTTTGGCCACACAAACCTGGGGAGGAAGGCAGTGTTTGCACAGTATTTTTTTATATTGACAGCTCTTGGTTTGCTGGTTCAGAATCCATTCCTCCTCCTTTTGGTAGTAGCAACTCGATTTTATTTCCCCCTCACAAGTTTGTGGTGCCCATCTCAGAACTCCAGAGCAATGACAGACCTGGCTGGCCAGCCACTGCTTCAGAGATGGGCATGTGACACAGGCTGAGCCAATCATCAAACATGCTAAGAGCTTTTTGTGCAGAGGTCAATGGAAGGTTTAGGAGCAAGGCTTGATTTCCTGGTGGTCATCTTGCCACCACGTGGGAATGGTCTTCCTGAAAGAAGCCAACAGAGTAGAGGGCAGAGCTGAGAGGTGGGGAGAGTCCTGATGACTTACCTGTACCCATTCATGATTGCTCCCTCTCCCTGCCAGAGGTTACCCATTCTCCTGAGTTTTGACTTCATTTGAGTTAATCATTCTCTTTCTTTTTAAAATATAGTTTTGAAAAAACCCACCTAGATAGGTCTCCCCGAACAGTTATCATTTAATTTTGAAAATCTGAGTTGCAAGCACACACCTAGCTATCATGAGATATTGCCAGAGTTAGATAAAGCCTCCCAGGAGAAGACAAAGAAAATGGTCTGCAGGTTGTAGTCTGACTGCGGCTTCCCTGGGAATTTACCAGAACCTCTCCTAGGCAATGTCATGAGTGAACCCTGGAGAAGACATGGTGGCAGCATAGTCGGAGGATTGGTAGGACAAGCATAGGAGGCAGATGTGAGACGTGTGGCAGTTATGTGGTCGGGGAGTACGCTGCTCTCTTTTTATCTGCTTCTCACCTCAGCCTAGGAGTAGATCAAAGCAGACCATGTCTGTGGGGGAAGAAATGAGTCTTCAGCTGGTCTAGGTGGCAAGCCTTACAGAGGAGAGAGGAACTTTATCAATACATGGTCCAAGATAGGTCATGTACAGATTAGAATCTGGGTCAGGTTCACCTGGTTATGAACAATGGCAGGCAGCATCCGGATGAAGCCATCGTCATGTCTGTCTCTTGGATTACATTGCTCCAGTTCTGACTGGTGGCCGTCTGGAGCACAGTAGACAGCCTGGAATCTCCCTGTACCATCCACCCAAGGATTCTGTTTGCCTGCCTTTTGCAATAAATCTCCTCTGTCCTCTATCTTATGACTTCCTCTTTCTTGGTTTGCTCCCTTGTGGAATCCATTTTCCAATAGCTCCTTGAGAAAGCATGCATGGGAGGTAAAATTTTTTGAAATTTTGCATGAAAATTGTCTTCCTCCTATCCTCCTATTTACTAGATGATTTGGCTAAGTATAGAATTTTAAGTTGAAATTCATTTTCCCTCAGCATTTTAAAGATGTTGCTTCACTATCTTCTTGATTCCAGTGATGTTACTGAGAAGCCTGAAGCTGTTGATTCCTGGTCCTTTGTATGTGGCTTTTTTCCCCCTTGAAGCTTGCAGAATCTTTTCTTTGCCTCCTATGTTCTGGAATTTCACAATGATGGGCCTCAGTGTGTGTAATTCATCTGTTGGTCTTGTTTGTTGGTCAGCCTTTCCATCTGGAAATTGTGTCCTTGAAGTCTGGGAAATCTTGAATTATTTAGTCGATAATTCTTTCCAATTCATTATCTTTGTTTTCTTTTTCTGGAGTTTCTATTATTCAAATGTTGAACCTACATGACTTGTCCTCTAATTTTCTCTACTAGTGTCCATCTCTGTCCTTTATGCTTTGTTTTCTGCGAGTTTTCTCCAATTTTATTATTCTTTCTATTGAGTTTTCCATTTCTGTCATAATGTTTTTGATTTCCAAGAGTTCTTTTTGGTCCTTTGAATTATTTCTTTCCTTGTTTCATGGATGCAATGTTATCTCTTTTCTTTTTGAAATACTAATGATGATTAAGAAATTTTATTTTTCGATGTCTTTTCCCTTCACGGTCTGTTTTTCCTTCAGATTATTATTATTTTTTTCCCTGTTGGTTTTGGTCTTTATCTTTCATGTGAGAAGTTTTCTTTAGTTGTTTACCATTAACCATTTATTCCTGATTAAAAGCACAGATTAAAAGGTTGTTTGGAAGCTCTGAGTGTGGTATTGGGCCTTGTTGTGTCTTAGCCAAGGTTTCTCCCAAAGCAGAGCCCAAGAATTACACAGAGGAAGCTCATTTAGGAAGTGATCCAAAGAAGCAGAAATGAGGGATAGTGGGAGGGAAAAAAGCAGAGAGAAAGACAGTATAAGTGTTAGATATGTCACCCAGCTGGCCATTGCTGCAGTGACTGGTGCTGCATTCCATGGGATATCCTGAGTCTTGTGGGATGTGTCTCAGAACTGTCCACTCAGGGGATGAAAGAGGGAAGCCTTTGTCCTCAAAGGTAGCCCCACAGATGTTATCGTCCCTGACTTTCTGGGTTCACAAGACTGAATGCTGATACTGAATGGTTCTGCAGACCCACATAGACGTTAAAGCTGCTTTGGGACAGAAAGCAAGATTCAGGGAGGAGATAGGTGTAGATATAGATATTATAAGGAATTGGCTCATGTGATTATCCTGAGAAGTCCCATGATCTGCCATCTGCAAACTGGAGACCAGAAGAGCCAATTGTGTAGTTCTAGTCCAAGTCCAAAGGCCTAAGAACCAGGAGAGCCAATGGTGTATGTTTCAGTCTGAGTGTAGGAGAAGACCACTGACCCAGCTCAAAAACTATAAGGTGGAGAGACTGAATTCTCTCTTCTTCTGCCTCTTTTTTTTTTTTTTTTTTTTTCTTTCTTTTTGCGGTATGCGGGCCTCTCACTGTCGTGGCCTCTCCCGTTGCGGAGCACAGGCTCCGGACGCGCAGGCCCAGCGGCCATGGCTCACGGGCCCAGCCGCTCCGCGGCATATGGGATCCTCCCAGACCGGGGCACGAACCCGTATCCCCTGCATCCGCAGGCGGACTCTCAACCACTGCGCCACCAGGGAGGCCCTCTTCTGCCTTTTTTGTTCTATTCAGGTTCTCAACAGATTGGATGAAGCCCAATATCTGCTCTGCTCAGTCTACCAATTCAAATGCTAATCTCATCCAGAAATAGCCTCACAGTCACACCTAGAAATAATAGTTAATATCTGAGCATCTTGTGGCCAGTCAAATTGACACATGAAACTAACCATCACACTTGCTCTGGGAAGCTGTACGGAACTTGATGGAACAGTGGCTGCAACTCTGGGTAGAGTAAGAGGTGAGGCCAAGAGGATTAGGAGCAGTGCACAAAAGGTGTCTGATACATTGATCCTGAGCATCACTGAAGGGTGACCTGGTTGGACCATTGTTAGGAGTTAGGAGGTCCCCCCATGTCAGATCCTGTGGGCCTTCCTCATAGACTGAGTAGATTCCTCAAAAAGAGTCTTCCAGGCTTCCCTGGTGGCACAGTGGTTGAGAGTCCGCCTGCCGATGCAGGGGACGCGGGTTCGTGCCCCGGTCCGGGAAGATCCCACATGCTGCGGAGCAGCTGGGCCCATGAGCCATGGCCGCTGAGCCTGCGCGTCCAGAGCCTGTGCTCCGTAACGGGAGAGGCCACAACAGTGAGAGGCCCGCGTACCGCAAAAAAAAAAAAAAAAAAAAAAGAGTCTTCCAATCTCCGACTGAAAGGTGAATGTCACACTGCCAGCATCCTAAGAGCCAAATGGGGCAAGACAATTGGAGTCGCCGAATTTGCTGTGCATCTGGCCTCTGGATCCCCCCATCTCCAGTGTGGTACCTATGCCCTCCGTGTGCCTGGCATCCTTCAGACCAGAGACTCTTCTTGTAGGATAAATCTCCAATCTTCTGCTGGGATCAGGGATGGGATGTGGGATCTAATGTCTTCTCAAACTGCTTTCACTCAGCTCTCCTTATTTTAGCCTTCCCCTCCACCCTCAGTCCCAGTGGTCCCCAGTTCTGGTTTCTGAGCCTTCTGAGTGTAAGTCAGGTTGGATCTCAGCTTTCTCAGGCCTGCTAAATTTTTTTTTTTCCTGAGTTGTACACTTTTTTAAAATTTTATTTTTAACATCTTTATTGGAGTATAATTGCTTTACAATGTTGTGTTAGTTTCTGCCGTATAACAAAGTGAATCAGCTATACATATACATATATCCCCATATCTCTTCTCTCTTGCATCTCCCTCCCACCCTCCCTGTCCCACCCTTCTAGGGTGGTCACAAAGCACTGAGCGGCTCTCCCTGTGCTATGCAGCAGCTTCCCACTAGCTACTGATTTTACATTTGGTAGTGTACATATGTCAGTGCTACTCTCTCACTTCGTCCCAGCTTGCCCTTCCCCCTGCCTATGTCCTCAAGTCCATTTTCTATGTCTGTGTCTTTATTCCTGTCCTGCCCCTAGGTTCATCAGAACCTTTTTTTTTTTAGATTCCATATATATGTGTTAGCATAAGGTATTTGTTTTTCTCTTTCTGACTTACTTCACTCTGTATGACGGACTCTAAGCCCATCCACCTCACTATAAATAACTCAATTTCGTTTCTTTTTATGGCTGAGTAATATTCCATTGTATATATGTGCTATATCTTCTTTATCCATTCCTCTGTCGATGGACACTTAGGTTGCTTCCATGTCCTGGCTATTGTAAATAGTGCTGCAATGAACATTGTGGTATATGTCTCTTCTTGAATTATGGTTTTCTCAGGGTATATGCCCAGTAGTGGGATTGCTGGGTCATATGGTAGTTCTATTTGTAGTTTTTTAAGGAACCTCCATACTGTTCTCCATAGTGGCTGTATCAATTTACATTCCCACCAACAGTGCAAGAGGGTTCCCTTTTCTCCACACCCTCTCCAGCATTTACTGTTTGTAGATTTTTTGATGATGGCCATTCTGACTGGTGTGAGGTGATACCTCATTGTAGTTTTGATTTGCATTTCTCTAATGATTAGTGATGTTGAGTATCCTTTCATGTGTTTGTTGGCAATCTGTGTATCTTCTTTGGAGAAATGTCTATTTAGGTCTTCTGCCCATTTTTGGATTGGGTTGTTTTTTTTTGTTATTGAGCTGCATGAGCTGCTTGTAAATTTTGGAGATTAATCCTTTGTCAGTTGCTTCATTTGTAAATATTTTCTCCCATTCTGAGGGCTGCCTTTGCATCTTGTTTATGGTTTCCTTTGCTGTGCAAAAGCTTTGAAGTTTCATTAGGTCCCATTTGTTTATTTTTGTTTTTATATCCATTTCTCTAGGATGTGGGTCAAAAAGGATCTTGCTGTGCTTTATGTCATAGAGTGTTCTGCCTATGTTTTCCTCTATGGGTTTTATATTGTCTAGGCCTGCTAAATTTTAAGTTACCATTCATCCATCTATTTTCCAGCTTCTGAAACTGTGTTGCTATTTTCTTTTGCTTTCCTTTCCTAATGAGTTTATGAAAAGAAAGAAAGGAAGGAAGGAAGGAAGGAAGGAAGGAAGGGAGAAAGAAAGGGAAAAGAAATCTCTTTAGTGAAGTTTTGGGATGGAGCAAAATTAGTTGCATGCATACCATCTGCCACCTTTACCCTGGAACTGGCGTGCACATATACACATAGCTGCCTCCTTTGTGTCCTTCCTGCTTTAACTTAAATGTCACCTCCTCAGAGAGGCCTTCCCTGACCACTCAACCTGAAATTAGGCCTTCATCATCATAGCACTTATCACTACCTGGTATTTTCTTAGGTATGGTCTTCTGCCCCATTAGAATAGAAGCTCCACAAGAACAGACACCTCAGTCCATGTAGCGTCCCCAGCTTCTAAAATAGTACCTGGAACATGGAAGAAACTCAATAACTCTGTGTGGAAATATTTTGAGTATCCAATGAGTTTCAACCCTGTGTGTGATGTACCCTGGGAAAAAGAAAGAAAGACTGCCCTGTGTAAAGAAGGAGCAGGGTGTATCCAGAAATAAGAGAGAGGCTGCATGTAAGTCATGTGAGCATGAGCAGCAAGAGAAAAGGCAAAGAGCAGGAGCAGAGCTGCTGGAATCTGAAAAGGCCTGTATTTGAAAACTGTGTCTCTGACTTGAGTCAAGGTCATCCTGGGTTTCGGCAGAGCCTCCACGATGAGTTGGGCTGAACCTCTCAGTGAGACACCCTAGGCAAAGGTGGACACGTAGGACAGGAAACAGGGAGGAAAGCATATCCTGCTTGCTCTTCTTTAATTACTGCAGGAGGAGAGGAGGACAGAAATGGGAAACAGACCTGGGGAGCTGCAGGGAAGCAGGGAGCACGGCAGGAAGCTCTGTTCTGCAGTGTGTGAGGCCACAGTACATGGGAAATGGGAGCTGCTGCCCATTTTATGTACCAGGGATCCTTACCATCAACGAGGGACATTTCGGGGGCCGTTCACATCCCTGTAGGTATTGAGTGTTGTGTGACCTTTATTTCAAAAAAAAAAAAACGTTACAGGTGTTTAGTGTAGCAAATGCAGATGACACAATAAAAAAAGTTTTAAGTTACCTTTCTAATTAGTGTCAGCTTTTAGCTTAGGAGGTTTAGTTTATGTTTTTTTCTTTTCTTTCTTTCTTCATTAAAAAGGTAATACATTCACATGGTTCAAAATTCAAAAGTCACAAAGCGGTATAGAGTGAAAAGTGCCCTTCTCACCCGATTCTCCAGCCTCCTCTGAGGTCTCCTCAGAGGTGAGGCGTGTAAACAAATCCTAGTATCCTTCCAGAAATATTCTCTGCCCATCCAGGTTTTCTTTTGGGCACGATTAAATAGGAACCGAAATACTCAGAGTGGGACTTCCCTGGAGGTCCAGTGGTTGAGACTTCACCTTCCAGTGCGGGGGCAGGGGCGGGGGCGGGGGCGGGGCAGCCGGCAGGGGGCGGTTTCGATCCCTCGTCGGAAAGCTGGGATCCCTCGAGCCTCGTGGCCAAAAAGCCAAAACAGAAAAAACAGAAGCAGTATTGTAACAAATTCAATAAAGACTTTAAAAATGATCCACATCAAAAAGATCTTAAAAAAAAAAACTACTCAGAGCACACACACGCAGAGGCCTTTCCTCTAAGTCAAGGCTAAGGGCTGTGCTCTTCATTTTCGCTGGTAAAGAGACAGCAGTAATAGGACCCAGCGGGGACTGGGGGAGGGAGGGATCTCCTCTCGGTTCATTGGCAGATCACTTAGCATGACAAGGAACTGTGGTGGAGATAGAATGTGGTCCGCCAGGTGTCAGGTGCTTTTTATTTATTTTTGTTGAGGATGGAGCTAGTCTAGGTTTAACGAGGATGGCTAAAGACTTGGTGTAGATGTGGCGTAAGAATGACTGTCATGTGTGACGGAAAAAAGTTTCAATGTGGCAGAGAACGGCGTTCTCTGAAGAAGGCGCTGTGTGGGATGTAAGCTTGGGAGAAGAAAGCTGTTTTCTGTAAGACACCCAAAGTGTATCTCTTAAAGGGGAGTCACTCCACAGTTGAACTGTGGGGTCCGCAATCAAACAAGGAGTAAAACAAGAGAACTAGATGGTTCCCAGGTGGCATGCCAGGAGGTTGACAGCAATTGGGTGGAACCCAGGTCTGGGGATTAAGTTAGTATGGGTCTGATATTCCCCAATTGGAGGGAGGCCTGATTCTGAAGGTGAAGCACTTCAGTGAAGTTGGGGAGGGAGCAGCTGGCAAATCAGACAGCTCCCCACAACAGAGATCCAACTGAACCTATCTGGCAAGGGGGCAGTCTTCAAAAAAGAAAAAAAAAAAAAAACTGGGAGAGGCAGAAAGGAAAGGTTCTGGAGTCAGACAACTGGGTTCATTCCTGGTTCTAATAGTTCTTATCAGTGTGAACCTGGGCAAGTTAAACTCCTTGTGCCTCAGCTTCCTAATAGAGATAATACACAGAGATAATAATAGTCTCTCACAGGGGTGTTGTGTGATCACCTGAGTTAACCACCAATGAGGGCTTAGAACAATGCCTGGCACATAGCTAACTCAATGTTTTTCAGCCATACCTATTTTTTTTTTTTTTTAGCCATGCCTATTTTTAATAAAGACCTGTTCAGGCCAGTTTTGCTGGCATAGAGGTACTTGGTGATGAATCTGGACAAGCAGAATCATAGATGGATTTCAGGTAGTGATAGGAGGGGAACAGAGGGGGTGAACAATAGCATAGCAAGAACACATCAGGAAGAATGAGGAAAAAGGGTTCAGGGTGGGGCTGTTTCAGAGAAAACAGCCTGTTGCAGGTCTACAATGTTCAAAGCTACATTGTGTAAGGGAATTCTCTTGGAAGTTAAATGGAGTAAGTTTAATTTCAATTCAAGAAGCATTTTTTTTGTGTGGCCACTTGAAGCTCAAATTATATTGCTAAGGAGGATGGCCAGTCTGCATAGAAGGAACCCAAGATCTATGAGTCAGGAGACTTGGGTTCTAGTTCTAGTTCTGCCCTAAGTAGCTGATGCCGTATTGAATCAAGTTAATTAACAACTGTGTCATCTTGAAAAGAAGGGGCCAGACCTAGTTCCTAGGCCTCATGAGTATTTAACATTCTCTTATTCTAATCCAAGAACAGGGTCTCAAGAGAATTTCCGAGTTGCTCACCTTTCCCCAAGACTCCTTCCCTCAAATAAATCCATTAAGACTAAGAGCATCTAGCGTTCCTTTACTTTTTACCAGGTCCCCAAAGGTGCAAGATTTCTAAAATGCTGGCATTGGGAGAGAGCCACTTTTTCTCTTCCCATCCATTTCAGGAAGGTTTAGGTTTTCACTTATTCCTTGGTCTGCCAAGAGTTGCTTCTAGATTGAAGTAGGAAGAAGTAATGAAAACAACAACAGAAAAAAGGTGAGATTTGCTTAAAAGAAGCGAAGCTTGGAAGCTTGTTTTGCCTGATTCTCTGGCAGAAGGTGGTTGGCAGGTAGACTATGATTGTTCAGCTTCAAACTATCCCTTTAACAAACACTCCCTAAAGGGTGGAATCTGGCCCAACCAGGATTATGAGATACTGATTCATAATGCCGATGGACACCGGACATACTAATAGCCTGCTTCTCATAAACGGGGAACAAGAAGCTTACAATTCCTCAAATAAATGGCATCTCAATTCGGATATTGGGCTAGGGGGATGCGCTGGTTTAAAAAAATTGGCCCTAACTCTGTGACCCTTAGGGAAGGACTGGTTGTTTAGAAGAAAAATCTTGAGTTCTATAGCTCCTCAGATATGGCTGCTTGCCCAAGGGCTATGAACCTGCATCTTGTTTGCTCGTCATCCTGTCAATCATTTTCCTTTTCTTAAAAAAAAGAAGACAAAAATCTGAAGTCGAAAACACCGAATTCCAAGCTTTTTCCAGGGGCGAAGCCCTTATCTCTAGGGCACTGTACTAATAATACTGGCCTGGCCTACCCCGCTCCAGGAACCCCCCCTCTAACCTTCCCCGAGGGGTCCGCACTGCGAGGCGCAAAGCAACAGCCCAGCGCCAAACCCAAAGGTTCCATCACCAGCCAATCGCCAGCTGGGATCCCTCAAGAAAACCAGAAACACCTACGGAAGGTGAATGGCATTAAGACCAACCTATCCGCGGGGACGTAGCTGAAGGGGTGGGGTCAGAATTAGCCAATAGTATTGAAGTGGTTGTTGTTAGGCGGGAGGAAGACGCCTGCGAGCGTGCGTGGGGCCGCTCCCGGGAACGGGTGGAAGGAAGCTCGCAGAACCAATGGCCGCGGCGGGCGGGCGGTAGTGCGCATGCGTACTGCGACCTGGGGCTGCGGGCGGGAGGCGGGGAGGGTGGGGGAGGGGAGCGGGCAGGAACTCGGCGGAGGCTGCTGCCGTCGCAGCAGCCGCCGCCGCAGCAAAGAGGCCATGTTGTGTGGTGTGTGGGGCGGGGGGGGGGAGGGCCGGGGGGGGAGGAGGAGGAGGGAGTAAAGCCGAGAGAGGAGACGGGAGAGAGACACCACACACACACGGCACAAGATGGCCGGAGAGGCAGCAGCACCCCGAGCTGTCAGGCGTTCCGCCGCGGCCGCGGGGCCCGCCGGCTGGCGGGGACTTGCGCCCGGGCGGCCCGCAGGCCCGCGGGAGCGAAGCGGCCGCGGCTGGGGCGAGGCGGGCCGCGCGCCGGGGTCGGAGCCCGCGGCAGAGGCGCCCGGGACGGCCGGGCCCGCGACGCGGAAAGCGCCGCTGCGGCAGCGGCCGCGGAGGCTCCCCGGGGCCCGGGCGGCTCGACCCGGTACGGGCGGGAGGCTCGGGCGGGCGGCCCGGCGCGGGACTCGGGTGCGGGCGACCGGGAGGTGCCGACCGCGGAGCTCGGACCTGGTGAGTGGCTCCCCGGCTCCTTTTATTGTCCTTTGTCCTTGGGAGGAAAAGCAAAATGTCCTTGAGCGTGCGAACAGGAGGGGGCGGCGGGCCGGGCCTCGCCGGCCGGCTCTCCCCTAGCGGCCCCATAGGCGCCGCACTCTGGCTCTCCGGGCGGGAAGCGCCGCGGGGCCCGGGGCTGGGGGCGCGGGGGCCCCGCTGAAGACCGGGCGGGGGGTGGCCTCGTTGCCGAGACCGGCCCCACCGGGAAAGGGGCGGCGGCGGTGACCGCGGGCGGGAGCCTGAAGGGGACTGCGCGAGGAGAGCCCCTTTCTGTCCTGGTGAGTTATTTTGATATTTAGGGTAAAAAAAAAAATCCTTTTCAGGTTCTCCGACGGGGGAGCTTTTTAACCCCTTTCCGGTGAGGTGGGAACTCATCTTCGTTTTCGAATTTAAAAGAACAATGGAACCCTGACTACGTTTCAACAAAAATAAAACTTGTTTTTTTTTTCCTTTTGGGTGTTGGCTTTTAACTCTTTCAAAGCCGATTTTGAGAACGGCTGCAGTGTTGCAGATGAGAAGGTACTTGCTGCTTGTTCAAACCTTTATTGACGTTAAGGTTGTCTTTTAAAAATGCAAGTTGGAGGAGTGCTTCTGGTATTTCAAAAATTACGAAGACAAGTTTACTATGTCGTCAAGGCTGTTTAATGGAAATAGATTTTAATTACGGTGCTAGACGATGACGTTTGATTAAGGTAGTTTATTTCACTGAGTAATTACGCCAAGATTATTTGACATTCTGATGTTTGAACAATGATTAGATCTACTGCTGGTTACTTTTAAAAAGGTCATAAGGAGCCGTTATCTGTAACTTACCACACCTGAATGTTAGACCGTACTTGGGTTAGTTCCTAGACTTTTAAAAGTTTAAGTTCATCATTTGATGATTTTAAAAAATAATGTGTATTATCACAAGCCATGGTTGACAGAACTTTTACAAAGGAATATTCTGACACCATATCTCTTTGTGAAGTTACTTTATCGTAGTGTAAATATTAAAGTAGGACTGCTCGGTAATGGGCGATGAAGAGGAGCCATATTTGTTGCATTTGTTGCATGCATAAAAATCCAGATATGCTCAAAGCGAAACAGTATTTTAATAGTGTATTTTGGTTTTTAAAAAACTTGCAGAGTCCTCTGTATAGTCTAGGAATTTAAAAAATTGTCTGAGAGGGAATTTGAGTTTAGTGATTTGAAGAACAAATCACAAATGCACAAACCTTTGTGTATTTTAGAATATATTTGTCTTCATCCTGCGGTAGCTCTGGTGTTGTAGAGGTGCAGATTTACGTAAAAATAGAGTTGGGCAGATTTACGTAGTGCTTATAAAATCAAAGATACTGGTGTAATGGACTGTGTTTTTGAGGGTATTTTTGTCAGTGACATTGTTTTATTTTCCTAATAGCATTCATATAGTGCTACACGTTACATCAGTTGCGCATATCTTGATTTTAGAGACTCTGTTGTTAAAGTAACAATTTTGGTTTTTCAAATCAACATTTCTGAAATTTTTGAACACTGCAAGTCGTTTGAAATTAATATTCTGAATCTAGTTTTTTTGAATAGCGAAAGGCAGAATAATTGCTAGCAGTTTAACCTCATAACATCTTTTTACATGAGAAATGGGGGAAGGGAGAGACTGAAAATGTTCTAGACCCCAGTTTGAAATTGAATAAAGGTCATAGATACTACATGTTTTAGATTTGCTTTAAAGACAAAGCTAATATCACACTTGGTGAGATCAAATAACTTGTGGTTTAAAAATTTAAAGTAACCAGTGGCCATTTTAACTTCACTAATTTCTCCTGGAGGAGTTAATTTTTAATTGCTCATAATTGTAAAAGGTATTTCTAGACGGTAAAGAAAATTTTAAGTTGATTTCAGTCTTTAAAAATGGTAAACTTTTCCTTTGTTTTCGTGTATTGCTTGCCATCAAAAGAAGAATAAAAATGAAAACAAGGTCATAATCTTAAATCTGTCCAAAAATGTGAATTTTTTGTTGTTAATCTCAATGCCTTAATCTCTAGTGTTTGTCCATACAACCAAAAGATGAGGAAAATAAAGACTGATAGGTATTAAGATAAATAACTGCAACCTTAAAATGTACAGGTAGCGTGTCGAGCCATTTCTTGAATTTGTCCAATGATCGTTGTCTCTGGAATATTTTCTCATTGTTTCATCACACTGAAACTTTGGCCAAGAAGTGTTTAAAAATCAAAACATTGATAATCATCTTCCTTTTTTTTTAAAGGTAACTTACAAGATTAAAATTATATTTGGTTGATGATGGTTCTGAACAAATACAGCTCTTTTATTTGAGGTAAGAGTAAATTTTTATTACTTTGACATAAAAGTAAACTTACTAGGTTTTTATTTTCTTTGATAATATATATTTTTAGTGAATAGTGATTATGAGTATGAGTAAATATCTGAAATAATTTTGCAAGATCTTTAAACCTTTTCATTGTATGAAAAGTGTATCTGCATAGCCATTGTAACTTAATGTGCCTTTTGAATAGTTTAAAATACTGAAGGTCCTTTAAGCCTTTGTTTAGTTTTGGGAACAAGAAAAGACTGATTATACTTTGAGGAAAACCATAAACCAAAGATATGCTTTTTTCTTTTTTGCTGTCTAATATACTGTGCGAACAATTTAAATCTTTTAAATATTTAAAGAAATAAATTTTTTGGGAAATTTAAGCTAGTTACTATTCATACTAATGGATTTTAGGAAAGAATGCTTTAAAAATCGGGTTTTGTGAGTATAGATTTTATTTTTTCTTCTTTGTAATAAAAAGTTTTAAAACACATATTAGTATTTGGCTATTGGTGGTTCCATCAATAAATTGTTTAGAATATTGTTTTTTTTCCCCAAAAAGGTATGCCATTTTGAAGACTGAGACCGTGGAATTTTATCCTTGAGGATAAATGAAATCTTTGCGATAGTCTGTATTTTATATAGCAAGTAAGTAAATGTTTTTATCCAACATCTGAAATCTAATAGCTACCAACAGGAGAATATCACTAAAGTTTGTCAGTGCGACATAAACTGTAGACCTTATCTCGAAAAAGGGATCAGAAAAAGCCCATCAAATTCTTTTCCTTACATCAAAGCAGTTTTGTGTTAATGTTAAAATAGTTGATACATGTAATTTACATCAGCAGTGAGACATTCAGTATTTTTCAATTAAATGGTGCTTTAGAATTATGGTTAAATCAGTAGTTGAGTCATCAGAATTACGTATCTTTACAATCTGAAATGTACATTCTTTAGCCATTTTTTTGGCGATGCAGATTGTTTTAGAAATGGCCTAAAATTTTGTATTTGCAGATCTTATGATTTATCTTAAAAGAACTATATTTCAAAAACTTAATAGACCCTTTCATATTCTAGTTATTATGTAATGGGTTTAAAATACTCATTTTACCTGTTTTTATGAGTCTTTTTTCCAAACAGGTGCAAAAGTAAGTTATCTTTCAGGAAACTAGAATGTGACTAAAGAGATCTCTAATCTATAGCTTAGTCTTTTTAAAGCATAAAAGGAAGAAATAATTTCAACGTGTATGGTATTTTGACATCTTAAAATTAGGTACATGAATGAAAAAAATCTGTACAGAATTTTCAAGAATTACTTCTTACTCTTAAGTTAACACTGAAAAGGGGAAGTTACCGTCAAGTAGTATATATTAGGAAGGGATTTATCAGAGGAAATATATAATGAGATACCTTGGGAAGTTTTAAGAATAGCCAAATAACCAATTAATTAATGTAAGGGCAGGTTTACCTTTGTCCTTGTAATTTTTGTGGAAAATTCATCGTTGGTGTTGGCTTATTCTGTTGATTCAAATAGGTGATAAAGGTAATATTTTTATTGCTTTTGCTTTAGCTTAATTTTTGCTTTTCAGCCGTTTTGCAGTTTGATCAGATTTGTGTTTATTATAGTGTACAAAAGAAAACCAAATGTTAGACCTTTAACAATAATGTTTTAAAGATGTAACATATATAAAAAAGTTAAGACGTCTTTCATCCCAAGGTCGTTTATCATAAATGCCAAGGTTAGGGTTTCCTCTTTGTAAATGATAGGATATTAGGTTGGCATTCAGATGTGGTTGGACACTTATAAAAATTGAGAATTGGGCCTCTTAAGCCACAAATGTATGTGAAGTTTAACCTAAGTTTAAGTATAAATTGGCAGTAATTTATAATGGCCTACCAAAGGCGTAATTTGAACCCATAGAATAAAAAATGAATGGTTAAAGAAGATTAGAAATGTTAAATGAAAATTTTTATCTTTTTTAGTCAAGTATTAATAATTATAAAAATAACTTAAGTCTTGTAGTAACTCCTAAGTTAATGTAATGGAGTATAGTTTTCCCTTTATCACCAACAAGATAAAGGATTATAATAAGTCACATTTTAAAAAGGCCTACATGTACTTCGACCTTCATGATAATATTTAGAGTCAGTGTTTTGAAATCTGCTGAGCCAAGCCTGTAAAATTGGCAATATTTTTGGTGGACAGAAATAATGGACACATGGGGGCAAATATAACTGAAGATACTGTTGTTTTTAATTACTGTATTTCATAAATACATTGTTCAGTTTACTACTATTTTCTGCTTAAGAACTGAAGTGATAAATATTTAAATATTTGTTTTTATTTTAGCATTTTGAATTCTTGAATCATAAAAGTCACCTGATGAAGTTGGTGATTGGCTTGCATTGCGTTTGTTATTATTGGTAATAACTGTTTAAAAAATTCCCTGGAGTTCCACAGAAATGAAAGAAGCCATGCCCCATAGTTAACAAAAGGTTTTCATGAACTACGACATAATAGAGGTTGGATTATGTAGAATAGGTAATTTTGAATAAAAATTTTCTTTCAAGTTTCGTTTACTGTTCACAGTTTCTTGATTATTTAAAAATTTGGACTGCGGACAACCAATTATTTTACCTTTTCTCCTCTGATTTTCTTTGTTGAGAGGCATAAGGGGAGAAAAGTTAATTTGAGGACATCTCCATCTTTTGCATTAATGAGAGGTGTGTGATAGAGTGGAAAATATAACTGTGATTCAGCAGTCAGGAGACCCAGCTTCTAATGTAAATTAGCCCTGTAATCTGGACGTTTTATTCACTGTGGACCTTAGTCTCCTAATTTGTATAAAGTATTTGGAGTTTCCAATCTCTTAAGATACATTTTTGCTCCTGAATTGTGTGGTAAAAATAGAGTGTCTAGTTCTCTTAAACTGGAAAGTAGTTTTTGTAATTTTTGCATTGCAAATCATGGATGTTATTTCTTTGTTAAAGTTATTTGAATAAGATGAAACCTGGGCGATAGTGTACCTGACTTTCCTAATTTTAGGTGTTCTAAAATATTAATAAATAGTATAAATGCAGGCATAATGGAAAGTTGATCTTAAGCAGTTAAGGTGTGAAATTGTCTTTAAAAAATAAAGATTTAGAATGCTGCAATGAAAGCATTGTTTCGAATTTTTTCCTAATAATTATTTTATTAAATAATTTAAAGATTAGTGTATTTAACGTAACATTTGCACCTGACCATTGTGATTATAAATGATGATTTATAGCTTATGTGCTTGACATAAGCTATATAATTTCCCTTAAGAAATCTATATTTCAAAGATAAATATCCTCATCTTACCCACTACCTTTCCCTTCCAGATTGAGTGGGTCAGTACAAACTTTTAATTTTCAAATTGACTTATTTCTGAATATAATTAACATTTACAACTTAAATTCAGGGATATTCTGAACTTTATAAGTAAAAACTATGTGCTTTGATTGTTTACATAACTTTCAAGTAACATGTTTCCTACAACGATTTGATTTATATATTGTGTAAAGCTAGAGATAATCCAGTGTTTTAGAGAACAATCTTTGTTTTTTGAAACTATACCACTTACTTGAAATTGAATATTTCCCAAACAGGCAGTTATATCCTAATGTGTGTATTACATAGTAGTCAAAATCATTTTAATTTAGGTTATCAAGCTAAATTATTTTTGCTTAACTTCAATGGTTTATGAGTTGTGACAGTTTTCTTATGACTTAATGATTTTATCACTAGTACCTTATTTTTGTGGATGGTTTCTTGTATTTCACAGTGCCCTCGGGTTTTATTCTTAATTAAAATGTAAAAATTGTTTTAAGGACTTTAAAAGGTGACAAAACCAAATCTTAAGAAAAGCACAAGTGAGCTAGTAATGATAATATTAAGACTTGACTAAAGCCGTCTTTGCCTTTTATTATAAAATGACCAGCAACCAAAGTTGTTATTTATATTATACCTATAATTTCATACTAAATGAGGATCCTCGATTGCAAAATATTAAAGATAGATTGGAGTATGAGCAAAACTATCAACTTTCGTAATCTGCTTAAGGTGAAATTGGCTTACCCCCCCTTTAAAGGAAGGCAGAGTACTACTTTGTCAATTTTGGGGAAGGAGATTGAGTGGTAGATTACATTGGTGTCAGTAATTTTTGTGGTGGTGCAAAGTGTGATCCAAGTCCTCCTCTGGTTTCGATGCAGTGAGCACCCCGAGCCACATACTTGTACTGGTAGGTAGCCTTTTTATAAGCATGTTGTCAGACTAATGTGTGATGGGTTTCCCTCAGACATTTCTTTCGTGGGTATTCCTTAAGTCATTTCTGCCCTTCTCTTAGGGGTTAAATCAATTTTACTTGATTGATTTAGGTTTTGTCATTGTTCAGTGTAACTGTCTTTATAAGATCAGATTAAATTTGGAAGCTTAATAATAATGCTGTTTCTTGTAAATTGCTTTGTTTTATCAACTTGTTGGGAGGATATTTTAGCACCTTGCTCTTAAAAGAAATCTTGAAGCAGATCTTAACTATTTCTTGGTTATGACTAGTCAAAACAAAGGGATTTAGATTTGGTAAGATAATCAGGAACTTGCTTTATAATTTGAAAAATTGGAAACCTTGGTCATGGAAAAAGCATTTAGGTAGCTTAGTTTTAGCTTAGATCCTAAACTTTTGCTTTTTAAAAATCCTTAAATTGGTACACTTTAATATTGAACTTTTGAACAAAGCTTTTTGGGTAGTTCTACCTATTATTGTGATTATTATAATCATACTTCGGCACAGGAGTGACTGGAAAAAAGTATATGCCTGTATTCTCAATTTATTTGAGATACAGGAAACATCTTCCATGTTTATGAGGTATTTCAGTCTAACCACTGAAAAGTAATGGTTATCAGTAACCAGATAAAAAGTAGTTTTTATCATGCACATATTTTAGAAAGGGTTAGTGTTGTGTAGGTCAATATGATTAGTAGAGAAAATTTGAAATTATGCTTAAGGTTTCTATCCTAGAAGAGAGTTGATTAAAGTACATGATATTATGAAATAATGTAGTAATATTGAAGAGTGAGAAACATGGCCTTGCCAGGTTGGTGATGGAAGCTTTCCTTTAGAAGTCTGGAAAGCAGATTAGTTGAAGGACCAGAAGATAAAATAATTCTGTACTGTTAAGGAAGGAGTGATGTTGGCTCTGGTAAACAGCTATTTTGCAACCATGAGTACTTGTTAGGGAGCCCAGATTTTTACCTAGGAAGTTCTTGGGGCCTGAGACGTAACGTGTTTTTATAGTAACTTTATTCTACAGGTGAGCCCTGTGAATGAACAGCCAAACTTAAGATCCTCTGGATCAGAACTTTTGATTTTCTGCTTGGATTGTATTTATAAATACATGTATGTCTCGGTCTTCTGGCTAGTGATACTGATAAGATGTTGAAGTTTCCAAATAAATCTGTTTTTGTCTTTTTCTGTACATACAATTATATTCTTTTTGATTTCTACAGAAATGTGAATCCTGAGGCTGAATTATCTAAGGGGCCAGCACAACGAAATAGATGTTGGTGGAAGAATTTAGTAAGTTTTTCTCAATTTACATGTTTAATTTGTTTTTTAATTTTAAATATGACTTTGGAAATTTTGAGTAACTGAGTCAGAGTCTGTAAAAATATAGAGGGATTTAGTGAGGCTCAAAGCAGTACAAAAATAAATCAACATGGTTAGATGTATGTGAAGTTTATTATTAAAATCTTGTGCGTTAATTTACTCCAACCTTTTATTATTTTCTACTTTTTTTTTACTTAAGGTCAGGCAAAGTTAAAATGGAAAAAAACCCAGATTTGAACATGCTTTTAATACTGCACCCTAGGACTTCCTGGTGGTCCAGCGGTCAAGACTCCATGCTTCCACTGCAGGGAGCGTGGGTTCGATCCCTGGTAGGGGAAAACTAAGATCGCGCATGCGCTGTGCGGCCAAAAAACCCACAAAACCCTGCATCCTAGATCTGGGTGTTGGTAAACTCCCCCCTATTTTTATAAGTAAAATTTTATTGGAATACAACAGCTGTGCTCTTTCATTTACATATTATCTGTGTTTGCTTTCCAACTACAGCTACAGAGTTGAGAGTAGCTGTAGCTAATGGCCACAAACCCTATGAAATACTTAGTATTTTTTCCTGTTAGGCAACCTTGCCTACTCTTTCCCTGGATCGATCCTTTTTGTCAACTTCACATGTGTAAAACTCAGAAGCCCTTAGGTTCTCTTGGTAATAGAGCGTACTTTTTAATGGATTTCATTGTTAGTAATTCAAATAAATGAAGTAATTATGAGCTTTCCTTAAACTTGAAAGCCCAACAAAAAGTGTTTTTTCACACTGGGGTTTTGCCTTGATATTAGAAGGTTTGGTTACTACTACTACCGTGGAATTTCTAATTCCCCATCTGAAAAATAGTGGGAAAAGAGTTAGTGGTAAGATGTAGAAATGAATTTGGATGAATTCTCAAAAGGATTTATTATTGACAAAACTTTTTAGGTATGATAATTATTTAGTAGTTGTTTCATAAAAATAATTTTTTGAATCACATTCGGGAATCTAGATTCTAGGTGATAATCTTTGCTTCTAATTACTACTTGAACTTCTATTGTATAAATGGCTACCAGGGCCTGTAAAATAGTGAAGTTTTTTTTTTTTTTTTTTTTTTTCCGATGGGGGATGGTGAGAGCAGAGATGAAAACTTTACTAATGTAGTGTAATTTATTGACTTCATGCCTTATATTTTAAAATGATTGCCTGGCACATAGTGGATGCTCAATAAATACTAGTTCATTTATTGTATATACTTGCTATTAAACATTATCAACTAGTGTTTTGGGTCTAATCTAGTAAAAAGTGAAATACATTATTTATAATGCTTTAAATACTAATTTTTAGGTACGCTTGAATGCCAAAACTTGACTCAGTAAAATCTTTAAAGTTACAAGAGACCACAGCTTTCAATCTTTCATGGACATGTAGTCAGGTTTTAAACTAAATGGGATAATGGGGAAGATTGGATTTGATTGTAAAAACCTTAAGTAAGATGACTCTTTCTTAGTCAGCAAAGTTGAACAACATAGTTTAACAATGTTGTGAACAACAGCTGGCTGGGTTTTTTGTAGTTAGTTTTTTATGCCTACTTTATTTAGGACCCAGACTTATTAATAAGTTTTAATCCTGTTGAGGAGTCAAGCTTTTTTGGTAATAAGACAAAATATGTGAATTCACTATTAAATGTTTTCAGATTTAAAGACAATACGAAGAAGATTGAACTTATGTCATAAGTACCAAGAAGCTTAATTACATGATGAGATTGGTCATCATGTAAGCATCAATTTCTGCTTCTTATTGTAATTTTGTACCCATTTGTCCCACTGGTTTTACAGTAACAAATTGTATTTATTAGAGCCACTTGTTTAAAAAATTAAGAATCATTAATCTTTTTCCTTGTACTCTTTCCCTGTCCCAAACATTTTTTGTTGCTGTTAAAATGGGGGTTTGCTGGGAAGTAGAGGTAAGGAAATTGAACCCCTCTTAAACACATCCAGTAATGAATCACTTGCTTGCATTTCAAATAACAACTTATTTTACAATATCCCAGTGTTTTTTTTGAACAAATTTACTGAATTAGAATTTAAGATCTCCTTGCTCAATTGTATGTTTTTAATTTCTGGATGTATAGTATTTGGGGATTTTAAGCAGTAGCAGGTACTTATTACCTTCTTACCATAGAAGTCTTTTCTTCCTGGAAATTATCTTAGAACAACCAATTTGTTCTTAAAAAAAGGAGGTATAAAATAGTGAACATCATAGTGGAAAAATTCTCCTAACTTTTCATAGTATTAGCTTGAAGCTTGTATGTTTGATGATGGAATTCTAGATCAAACCATCATCTCTGCAGTGTTTCCAGTAATTCAGAAATCTGGAAAGATGTGGAGTAGTAGGGCTTAGATACTAAACCCTACTCAGTTTTCTGTACTGATCTTATTTTAATGCAAAATTAAATTCTCTTTAAAGCAGAAACTGTTTTGTCTTTTACAAGTTGACCCCATGATCCTATAGAGTTTTCAGAGATATCATGGCCATTGGAATATAAATTATTTTGATTCATTAAAGTTAGTTTGTAGGTCCTCAGGTACTTTGGTTACTGTGGTATATTGGAGGTCTGTTTATTGAGGTCTTTCTATATGCCAGGTAATGTAAAAGCTATAAATGTACTAACTCATTTAATCCTCACTACTACTGCCACGTAAGGTAGGTACTACTGTTACTTCTATTTTACAGATGAGGAACTGGATTTTGTTACCCAGAAAATTTCCAGGCTCAAAGAGCTCATGCCTGCTTTCTTTTTCACTTTTTAACTTTGCTTATTTGCAAGTTTAATTTTTGCAAGAAATTGGAATTCCATGAAAATAAATGGGTTTATTCCTAAATCCTTTAATGTTGTTTAGGTGCTTTGATATTTGACTGAGCACTTTTGCTTATTAACAGAATTCTCACTTCTGGATTTTCATTGGCTTTATAGGAGTGCAGATTGATCATGGCTTTCTTGTAGCCTTCTTTTTCTTCTCCTCCCCCTGCCTTTTTTTTTTTTTACTATGTTAAATATATGACAGTATATGTGATAGCACGACCAATATGCTAGTATTTTTAAATCTCTATTTTTGCCACACAAGCTGGTGCATTTTATTAATTAGTATTGATATGGTTTTAATACCATTGGGCTTTCTTTTGAAATTTTTTTTAAAAATGTGGTTTTAAAGAGAAATTTCTTATAGTGTCTGCGATGAGGTTTTTACCTCTTACCTTGTGGCAGAAGAATATAAAGCACGGAGTTTATCTCTTAATGTACTAGATTGAATAAATTGCACCTATAGCCGTTGAAATGACTGTAGCTTGATTATGAATGCATTAATATCACCGTTCATCATAGTAGTATTTACATTCCCAACTTCATTGACAACTTGATCCTGCATTGTAACAGTAGAGATTGGGGAGAAATTGGTTTATAATTAACTCTGCAAGAGGAATGATGGTATTTTTATTTTTATACTTTAATATAGAAATATGTCCCTTAATTGTAAGGAATGAACAAGTGGAAGATATTTTACTGATATGGGGAATAAATGAGTTATTTTTAGTTCTCCTTTTAGGCTGGAGAGAAATCGGCAAAAAATGTTTCGGGAGAAATAGCTTTCGTTTGATGTTTATTACTGATGTTGTGATGCTCATTTTCAGTATTTTTTTTAATGAGTGGTGGTGTCTCTTGGTTAATCAAATGGTTTATTAAGTGGATTTTTGCATTGTATATAATAGACAAATCCTCATTGTAGTTTCGGAATCAAGGTACTATCTAATGAGCAAAAAATGCCCTTATATTTAATAATCTCCTAGTCAGTCACTCAGACTTTATTACTATAAATTTAGTTGGAGAGCTGCAAAATTTATAAAGAAGACCAGGGTTAAAACTTATTTTTCTAATTATGTTTTATCATGATGAATCAGGACCATTTATTTAATGGTAAAATATCCTGGCTTCCCTTAATCTCCTTACTTCAAAATTATTTAAGCAATGAATTTTTTTTAAAAAAAATGAGGAACGTTTGATGTTTTTGCAATGAGAATATTTTATTTGTATTGAATTTGAAATCTGATAGCATTTTATGGCAAATATCAAATAAGGCAGGGAGATATTTTGCATTTCTGATCATTTTGTTTTCTAGTGGCTACCTATTTCCTGCATTCTCATATATGTAGCTAAAGATGGTGACATCTATATTGGCCATTTGTGTTATCTATGCAAAATTAATTAAGATCTGTTGGACTGGAAAACTGCTGTGATCCACTGCTTCGGGTTTTTTTTAATCCTTTAAGATTCTTTTCCATATTTAGTTTTATTTGAAGAAGCTTGGAAAGTTTTCTGCATTGAGATTTAGAATCCATAGTGTTGCTGTAATTTAGCTTTCCAGAATTTTTGAATTTGAATTTTTGTTTTCACTTCTCATGTAGACAGTATAACAACATTACATTTAACTATTAAAAATTTGACTCTTCACTGCCACATTTTTATGGTTACTGTGTATCTGTGACAGTAAAAGAACTTCGTTACTGGTGTGCAGTTTTGCCATGATTCTCTTATTGAGAAGTTGTATGTGCCGCACATACAACTTTAATACAGTTTTATAGTTTAAAGCTGTTATAAAATTATTAAAGCTTTGTGTATGGTAAGAGTATCTTCAAGGTGGGTGGATGTTCTCTGAAGGAATAAGATTATTGATATTCCAACAGCATTTTTTTTCTTTTAATGTTTTCATCAAGCACCCAGTCAGCTTGAAGTGTCTCAAATGGACCCTACCACTGAGAAATCAAGATGGCAGTCCACTATGGGGAATTGAGAAAAATGGATTAATACAAGAGTGCTGTGATAATATACAACCAAGACAGGGTTCTTTTAACATGGATTTCATGAAATGAATGAAGATATAGGTTTCTTACCCAGCACAAATGGACAGTGAATTTGACTTTCTAGAGACTTTGTATCATTAAGAACATTTTTGACATTTGGAGAAGAAAGATGGCACATTAACAGATGATAGTGTGTATGCCTGGAATTTTTTGCAGTTTGATTTGTATGAGTATGATCTTGTGGAATGTTAACTTTAATAAAATTTCTAACACTTTAAAATTTCTCAGTTTGGGCTTTTTTTTTTTAAGCTGAAGCTTCATTAAATACTCGGTGTCGCCTTAAATAACACTTTGACCTTTACAGTTGCCCAGCAGTAAAGTGTACTGAATAAAGCTGGTAAAATGGAAATGGTGTACTGGAAAATGTTTTACTTGGTTAATATTTGTCTTTTTACAAAGTTGTGGAAATTTATTTGTGCTTTAAAAGATGGTTGTCCAGTTAAAATGCTATTTTATGCTTTCTTGAAACATCTTACAAAATAGGTTAACCAGTGGGTAATAATAGAATGTTTAATTTGCTGTGAGATTTTAATGAACTTTTAAAACAAAATGCCTTTTGCCTCAAAATTCAGCATGAGTGATACAGTATTATTCTGACTTATTTTGTTTTGATGGAAAAGGTCCCTTTAACCTATGCTTATTAAATATTATAAATAAAACATCTTGCAGAATATCTGAACACTTAAACTGAATCCTCCTATTGTCTTAATAGTTAATATTAGGTGAAGAGGTGTTGGATTTATAAGGGAAGGTAGGGAGGTCCTTAGGGTATTCACAAAAGGACTTGAAATTTTGGTGGCAATAATGTCTGCAATAGATTTTATAAAATAGGATTGATTACTGTATTTTTATTATTCTGTACATTTAGGAATTTAGAATAAATGAACCACACTATGTCATAGATAACTTCTGTTTGAATCCTAGATGAATACTGGTTTCACTCATTGATAACTAAAATCAGTTTCAGTTACTATTATGGGGTGTAGTAGGCTTTATTTTGATAAACCAGATGAGTTGTTGATTATATTTTCCTGTTATACAGAGAACAAGTAATAGTGTAGCTTTAATTTTCTTTTGGTGAGAAAGTGTTAATCATACCATGTTTGTGATTAATGTCAAATACCAAGGTATACACGTCGATGATCAATATATATGCAGTATTCTCATTGGCTGATTTGAGTTGGTTGGTTTGTATAAATCAAAAGTGAGATTTTGGATTTTGATTTTGGTGGAGAATTATCTTGTAGAAAGTATGGAATTGAAGCTGGGTTTTGATTATGGATTATACATTTACCTAGGTGTGACATTGTTGCTTTTGTTGGGTGTAGATCTAAAATGGATTTCTCAGTGAGGGAAGGACATTGTTCTGGCAGATGATAATGTTGAGTAAGGAAAGTTGATTTGATTTGTTTTGGATGTGTGAATGTTTTCTTGGGGTGCTTGTTGGAAAGTGTTGAATAATTTGGTTTTGGCATTAGTAAATTTGTTTCCTTAGATCTCACGGTTTTGATATTTAGGAGAATTTGCCCCGTGACATTACTTTGATAACTTTCCATCAGATATGACAGATTGTTATTAGTTTACCATTGTTGAAATGGGTATATACTTAGAATTTGATTTGAAATACAAGGGAATGGTTGAGATATATGTGTTGTGTTGGTTTTGGAGGTGGAGTTTCTTGGGTTTGTTTTTTCATGATAGTTCCATGCTCTTGAATTTAAGAACATTGTTTTGCCCAAATCAGTGTGGTATGAGAATTTTTTGGGTAAGGTTTTGGCAAGGTTATATAATGGGTTAAAGAATTTTGTGAAAGTACGAAGAAAATTTGAGGTTCTTGAATAAAAACTAGTTGCATTAATTTTTGCCCTAATGCAGCTGAACACTAGGGAGGCGCTCTTGAGTTGTACCCCTTTCTTCCAGTTGGGATGGAAAATTCCCCCTTAAACTTAGTCCTTAGATAATTTTTAGGCTTCCTAAAGAAGGCAAGACTTGAATTTAATTTATTAAGTTGAGGTTTTGCTTTTATTTAGAAACCATTTTACCCATGGTGGGGGGTAGTTTTTAAAAAGATTAATACTTAAGCTGAGCTTTATATACTCTAAGAATTATCCCTCTTTCAAAATGGCTTGATAAAACACCACTTCCTGTCCAGAGAGGAAGTTATTTTAGCTCAAGGACTGAAATATTTAGCAGATCTTTAGACAAAAGGAACAAATTACATTTCTCTCTGGCTTAAAAAGGGTGCTTGAGCCAGAGGGGGTTAAGAAAACCCTCCCCCCTCGCCCTGATGGGGTGGTCTGGAGGGGCAGGGAGGGGTGGGGGTAGGGGTCCTTAGGCTCCCTGGGATGGAGGATCTTTTTTTTTTTTTTTTTTTTTTTTTTTGGTGGAGATGAAGGGGTGGGTCTATGGTACATCACCTGAGTTGTGGGGTAAATGTAGAGAGTGTCAATCAAAGGCAGAGCTCTCAGAGCTGGGAAGGAGGCTCTAGATGGCGGCTGTGCCTTAGAGAGAGCGCGCTCTGCTCCCTGCCTTCGCCTCACTTTACGCAACTTTCCCTAACTTTCAGGCAGCCTCAGGGGGCCCCCACAGCCCCCTGCCTGTCCTAGTGACTTACTGGGGTCGATTCGAACCTTTTTTAGGGAGAAAAGCAGCTTTTGGGAGCTTTCTTTTCGTGCCTTGTTGGAAAGAAGCAGCCGTACTGAGAGCCCAGGTCGTTGTTTTTTCCAGCTTAGAAGCCATGGCGCACCTCCATTTTTGTGCGCTCTCCTAATGAGGTTTTTTTTCTTCCGGACCCGTTTTAGGATTAATTGTTGCTGTATTTTTTTGACCAGTTAACATATTTGAGGATAATTTTATTTATTTTTTGTTTTTTAACGGAGGATTTTGTTTTTATTTTTAATTATTTGGATCTGATATTTTTCTACTACTAGATAGGACTCTTGCTTTGGACCTACTACATGGATCAGGTAAGTTCATGATCATTAGTGATAATTTAAAAGATTTATATGTTTATGTTTGCTTTATTTTCTGTAAATATGAGAAATTCCTGGATGACGCAATAAGATACAGAGATTGTTATTTGTATCCAGTGTGTTACTTTGAGAAACTTTCCTTATTGATAGTGATGATTCTCCCTGTTCGGTTTAGCCTGTTTTTATGTGGTTTTTTTTAAAAGAAAAAATAGAAATATTTTGCTTTTTGGTGCTTACCGCTGTTGTGTTATAACAATATCGTTACATCGTCAGGACTTTGTTCCTGATAATAAAAACCATCGATAGAAGCTGGGACCTTACCTTTCTTTCAACTTTTGACAGTAAATACCTGGGCACAGGACTTCAAAGCAAACACAGATTCCCCCTCCCCCTTAATATTTAAGAATTAAAAGATGATGAGAAATAAGGACAAAAGCCAAGAGGAGGACAGTTCGCTACACAGCAATGCATCGAGGTATGAGCTATCAACTTTCTTCCTTTTTTCCTTTTTTTTGGGGGGGGAAACCTCAGCTTACATTGTTCACCTTGACAGACAAGGATAGCTATCTGTTTTATTTTAAGTATTTTACTAATTTGGATTCGTTTTTTAAAGCGTGACCTTGAGATTGCTAATATGCCACACCCTAATTTTTTGGTAGCAATTTATGAAAGTTAAGTTGTGACTTAAGGCCTCTTATAGCAGTCAAAAGGTAAGGTACCTTTATTCAAGGGGGCCTTTCCTGTAAACTACAGTTTTTTTGTCAATAAATTTCAGTTTTTAGGTTTTCGTGCTGTAGGAAAATGACCTTGTCGGTTTAGCCATTGCTGCATTGCACCATTTTACATACAAGGCAAATTTTTTCTTTGAAGAATCTAGGATACCCAAACTTGTAACTGAAGGCCATAGAGGAGCCTTGTGGTAGTAAATTATAGTAAATAGACATTTGAGAAAGTTATATGAATGAAAAAATGTACATTTTAAAATGAAATTGCAAAAAGGACCCTTTGACTGATGCCTCTCAGTTTATATTTTTATTTGACTCTGTATTTCTTTTGATACACTTGACATTTTAGGAAATTTTGATAAGATTTATCAAAACCTTTACTCTCGATGATTACAGTTCCTGCATTTATGAGATCAGACCTGTGATCACAGAAATCTTGGAATACTATTAATATGCTTGTATTTTGTGTTTGCTACTGATTGTAATTGTATATTTTATATTTAAAATACTTTATGGTTTGCATTTGTATGCTTATATTCAGACAATGCTCTCTGGTTGGTAGATGAAGTATTTTATCCTTGTATTTTAGTTGTAGCTGCTTTAAATTTATTGATTTATTTCGACAGAGTCGCCTGGAATGCTTTATCTCCTGAAGCTTACAAATGTACTGTTTGTTCAAATCATGATTTGTTTCACATTTGTTGGAGTTCACCATATTAGTGACTAAGGAATAAAGCCTCTTAAGATGTTTTTGTTGTATGAAAAGCCTCTAAGATGTTTTGTATGATCTGTATATTAATTTTTAAAGTATATATGGAAACATTTCTTGATGTGTGTTCTATGAATTGTCATGTTATAAATTTTAAATCATGCATTTAACAAGAATTTGATTGGTTATATGATTTTTTTCTCCCCAGCTTTGCTCTTTTATAATTTTATATAAACAATATACTTTATTATTAGGTTAGTGATTTGAAAGTTTTGAAAATGGTTTATTAATAATGTTAAATTTTTATGTTTTATAAGACTTAAAATATTTTGACCCTTGCTTTTCAAAATACCTTTCCAAATTCTTTTGCAAATTGAGTTGTCACATAGTTTGGATTACTGTCTTTGGAATTGAATTGCCCATGTAATTACCTAGGTTAGATTTAGGACAGAAAACTTCTCTACTGATTCTAAACTGATTTTTCTGAAAAGTGATGGTGATTTGAACAAATAGGAATCCCCAGGTATCTTTGACAAATTATTAAAGATTCAATACCTAAAATTGGTACTCCCTTGAGTGTATGATTTGCATATCTCACATGGGTTTTGGCTTTCTCAGGCAAGGTTTGTGTTTAACATCATTGATCAGACTCTGCTTTCTAATTTAAAAAAATTAAGCGGTGTTGTTATTCTTTCTTTTAATGATACTCTGACCTGGAAAACTACATGGAAGTTGCCATGCATTTGTCTCCTGGTAATGAGGTTGCAGCTTAACTAGAGGCATGCACTGTACTTTTGAATGTGTTTCTTTGTCACGTATATTTTGATTCATATACCTGATGAGTGTCAAAAAATATTTGAGAGACTCCTTGAAAAGAAGATGGAGTGTTAAGTTACTGTTACCCTAAATTGCATACCTTAATTAATGCATGCACATAATTATGACATCACTTCCTTTTAAAATTGTAAAGCTATAGAATGTTAGGGGTGTTTTATTGTAGTAGATTAATGTTATTTTTAAGTGAGCTAAAATTAAGGTGACTGTTACGGTAGCTAGAACTTGGTTCCTTAATCCATTAGAATTTCTCCATAAGGACCTAGTTTCTGTGGCATAAAGTCTAGCATTTAGGGAATACTACAGAAATCAACTTTTGCAGCCTGAGCCACAGGAGAGGAAGGGAGGAGTTAGCAGGTAAAGTAAACTTTTTGGTCTGAGATTTACTTTAGGACCTGAAAGAATTGAGTATAAATTTAGGTATGGCTGGTATGCTCCTGTTTTTGGAAATAATGGCAATACTTAATAGTCATTATGTAAGTTTGTTGTTCTTTTGAAGTTAATGCTAAAGTATAATGTTATACTTTGTATATCATGATTTTTGAAGGTTAAAAAGTTCACTTTCAAAAACATGATTTTAAAGATACTTGATATCTTTAAATTTTTAAATATTTGAAACAAAGTTTTTGTGATGGACATATATAGAAATGTATACCACACACTTATCTAAAATAATTTGCGGTTTGGGGTAACTTCAGTAATAATCACAAAATGGAAAGAGAAGGAAATGTGAATGGAACTGCACACAAAGAGCTGTGTGTGTTCTAGGACGCTGCGTTTTCAATTTATCATAAGAACTGAAACAGTTTATTGAATTTATCTCCAAAACTTCTGCCTCTGAACCAGATTTTATTTTGATAACCTGAGGTGCGGGCAAAATCTTTTTAATCAGCCTTTTAGTTGTTACTCTAAAAGGCTGGGGATAGTTAGAAATTGGCATAATGCAGTTGCTTGTGGAGTGGAACAGGGAGTTTTTAAAGTGGCAGCCATTTTATGATGCTGATAATTCTTAGGAATCGGGATTTTTTGAGAAGATTGAAAAAGTGAATTGAAACCTGAAATACCGAAGTATCTGCCCCCTCCCCCTTTTTTGTTCTTTGGTACTGAAATAAAGGGCAGCTTGGTAGTTAGCGCCGGCAGCAGCTCTCTGAGCCCCTGGCATCTTGGTGCAGGTCCAGCTCAGTCACAAAATGGCTGTTCCTTTGTGCCGCAGCGCTGACAGACATACTGCATTGCACTGTGTACTCGCCAAACAGCAGGAAGTTGCCGTGCCGAGTTCAAAGGCCGGCCGGCGCCGGCGCCGACTGCTGATTGGCTGTGCGCGCGCTTGGTAACAGCGGGTCAACAGCGGCGGCCTGTGGGCGGGCTCCGCCCTGCGACGTCAGGCGCCTCGCCGCCGGGAGGAACGAACGCAGTGACGTTAGGCTGCGTGCGCGGCCTACGTCGTTCCTCGTCGCCTAGGCAGCCGCACGCCAAGGGGCACGGGGTGGGAGCGGGGGTTGGTAGGGGGAGGAGAAGGGAATGTTGTCTGGGACTTTCCGGTGGGCGCCCTCTCCTGCGCGATTTCGCCCCTGGCGGCGCCCTTCGCCCAGCCCTGTGGCCGTCTCCACACCGCAGCGTGTATTTTTTGCCCATCCCTAGGAACGGTTTTCGTCTTTTAGAAGCGGCTTCTGCTTTTGGAGAAAGTAAAAGGCACTAATCGGAAACCTTCAAGTCGAAAACCTGCCAGTTTTTATCGTTTTCGCTTTCCTTTCTCATATCCTAGCGGGTCTTTTTTTTCTCTTTTTCTTTTTTGTGTTCACTGTGACGAGATTAGTGAGTTTGTTACCATTGACCAAAAGCGTTTCACTATCAAGAGATATTTTTATTTTAATTGAAACTTATGAACGGTGTTAGAGCTGTTGTTTAATACATGGCTCACAAACAAAGGGAAGATTACTTGAACTTGTCCCCGTGCATTTTTACTTGGTACCAAACATTTTCTCAATTGGCATTTGATGGAGAAAAACTCAGGTCAGTATGTGCAAAGTGATTTATTTTTAAGATTAACAACGGGATAGTTAAGTACAAAATAGCTAGAGATTTTCACCTGATAAGTAACTACTAGGTTACTAATATTAGGTTAACTTAAAACAACAGAATACAGCAATAGGCATTCATAACTGTGCAAACGAGTGTTAGAAAACAACTCTTCTTAAGTGTTAAAGCACTTGCTGAAGAATAGTGACTCCCAAAGCTTGGCCAGTAGTGGGATTACTTGGCAAAATCTTAGGAAGCGTCTCAGATCCCCCATTCTGGAAATTTTAATTCAATCCTGGTAAACTTGTTAAAATGCTGTAATGATGCTCATGGTCTGCCGTGTTTGGAAACCCTTGCAAGGATTTCTGGTTAAAAAAAAAATCATAGCTTACCAACGGGGACTAATTTGGTCACAAGTAATGAATTTAATTAAGAAGGAAAGACTGTATTGGTGTTTTCTTAATCGTACCCTGGTGAAAAGTTTTTTCTAAGCTTTTGGAGTGTTTTTAGCAATAACGAATGATCTGTCATAGTTGGCAATAGTTCAGAAATTTTTTATTGAGTAAAAGTATGGTATTTTGAAAGAGATGTTTACCTGGGTATATCGTGAGTTTCTGAATAAAGTTTATAGAAGATAAAATTCACTACATTATTAATTGGTTTTGTAGGTTCGCCATAGTCTTGGTTCTTTATGAAGAATTATTTGTGGAAACTTTAGGTGAAATTGGGTTTTCAGTTTGTTTTATAGACTCGTTCATCAAAGCTTCTGTCAGTGATTTTTAAAGTATATGCTCAAATATATATGATGAAATTTTTAACAGCCTTAGGGACAAATACTTAAGAATTTGATGATCATTAACATATTAGCAACTTCTGAAGGTGGATATAAAGCAAGAAGAAGAAAGGTTCTTTCTGTGTATTGAGATTGAATTCTGGTTAGTTGTATTAAAATTATATTTGCTAAATACCCTAAATTAAAAGATAGAATTAAGTAACACTGCAGTCGTGTTCCAGGATATAAACTGCTCTGTTGTAGATGTAATAAATATTGTTACTATGTGAGTTAAAATGAATATTACGATATAGCAGTATATCTGTGAACAGTTTGCATGCTACTTGGAGCCAATTAACTTTAAAGAACCAGAGTATTAGGTCTGTTCATTGAGCTTTCTGTGGGTTTTCCTCCTGTGTGCAGAATGTAATGAAATGGTGAGAAAAGTGCTGATTAATCTTTCCTCTTTCTTTTGGATTCTTGTTTTGAAAACCTGCAGTTTCCAATTGATATTTGGCTCTTTGGAGAGTAGCATCTTTTGTAAAGGTTAAGCAGTTGCAGGAAGGTGGGCAAACAGTATTTCATAAGAAGCTTTAGTTATAAAAAGTTTTAGCAAGTTATTGTTTGAGAGATGAATCTGGAAGTTTAGTTGAATTTTACCTGACAGTATGTGAAACTCACAGATTTTATAATTGATTGGTTTAGTTACCCCCTCCCATATACAGCAAACCCCTGACAATTGTGAGAGATACCTCCTAAAACCACCTATTTCCAAACTCCTATCATTCATTACTTGTGACCAAATTACAGTCACCATAAAATGTGGCACAGTCAACTTGCTCCTGACATAAAAATTAAGTGACTGCTTTGTGTGACATTCGGTAAATTTATTCTGGGCATGAGCATCAGTTTTTTAAGGTCTTTTAGCTTTTTTGTTTGTTTGTTTTGAAAACCTTAGAACTCAGTTGACTTTCTTAAGGAGGGTGTTTTAGCGACGAAACAGTGTTCTTTTTAATCACCTGAGAGTTATTTTGTATACATATAAAAACAACTATGTTGGCCTACTTAGCTGGTGTTTGGTACTATAGCTGAATAATTCCCTCCTGCATTTCAGCCTGATTGATTGGGCATTGAATTCAAATTCATACCTCACCAAAATTGCCTATTACTACTTCTTTGGAACTTTAGTGTTATTAGTATAAATCCAAACAACAAAAGTTGACACAATTCACCAAATGCCCAGGGTCTGTTTTATGTTTTCAGTAATTTAGCACAGTGTTGGAACACATATTTTATATGTTACGACCTTGCCCCTAATCAGTCTAAACTAATTGATAAGGGAAGTCTGGGGGCAGAGACCCTTTTATTAAAAGCTCCTATACTGGGTGTATTGGAGGTGGGGGGACAAGGCTTTGCGTGGTGAAATAAATCATGGAGAATGTAGGTGTATGGAAGGCACTCATGCTGCATTTCAAAACAGTTCCAATTTAGCTTCTTACTGTTAACACGTTTGGTTATCTCACCTTTTTTTCTTCCAGTTTTATTGAGATGTAATTGACATACAGCACTGTATAAATTTAAGGTGTACAGCATAATGATTTGACATACATACATCATGAAATGATTACCACAATAAGTTTAGTGAACATACATCATCTGGTAGATACAAAATTTAAGAATTGTTTTCCTTGTGATGAGAACTTTCAGGATTTACTTTTTAAACAACTTTTCTATATAACATACAGCAGTGTTAATTATATTTATCGTGTTTTACCTTACAGCCCTAGTACTTATTTGTCTTATACTGGAGGTTTGTACCTCTTAGCTATCGTCATTCAATTCCCCCTCCCCCCAGACCCCTCACTACCCCCCCCATCCCCCAACCCTGCCTCTGGTCCACAAATCTGATCTCTTTTTCTGTAACTTAGTTTGTTTTTGAAGTATAATTGACCAACAACATTATGTTAATATGTTTGGCTAAGGTCACCATTTTTGTTATTTTAGTGATAGCTTCTGGAAAGTCCCCACAGTTTAGGGGAAAATGTGATTACTCTGATCTTGATGGGGAGAGTTGCAGAAGAGCAGCAGCTAAGGCATCATTCTAAAGATAGTCTTGATTTTATACTTTAGGATCCAGTTCTGATGAGTTATTTTGTAATTTGTGAAGTCTTTAACTGTTCCTTCCGTGCCGGGCAAGAGCTGTGTACAATGATGGGCACTAGTGCAGCATTTACTTTAGTACTGAAAACGTTTCTTCCCAATTTAGGCTCATGAAGTACACTGTTGGAATTTTCTCATTTCTGAAGTGTGGATATGGGACTTCCCTGGTGGTCCAGTGGTTAAGACTCCGAGTTTCCACTGCAGGGGGCTCGGGTTCGATCCCTGGTCCAGAACTAGGATCCCGCATGCCGCGCGGCACAGCCAAAAAAAAAAAAAGTGTGGATAATGATAGTCTTCACTGGGTTATGAAGATTAAATCGTACAATGCCTATAAAGTATTTAGCAAAGAGAGACTGTTACACTGAAAGTACTCAGTAACTGCAAGCTGCTAGTAATATTTTATTCCTAATGCTTCATCCATCTTTCCTTTTCTGTTCTTTCTAATTCCCTCTTTAAAAGCCAGGCTGCCCGTGAGGTTCTGTGGCTGGTGACCTGGCCTCCCACAGGAGTCTGGTCTATTTAGACAAGTTAGGAGAGAGGTTTGTTAAAATGACTTTAGGAGGCAGGTCCTCTTTTAGTTAGTTGAAACCTTGGGTGTATTTTGCAGTTAATCCTTTAATTGTTTTTATTTTTAAAATTTATCCCTCTGAGAAACCCAGCCTTTTGAAGGGAGCATATGATTCTTTCTGGACTAGACCAGCTTGTGTGAGTCATAGCCCTCCTCTTGGCAGTCACTCTGAGTAGATGCCTTATTTCCTCCTTCTGGAGCTGGTGATGATTGCCCTGGTTTACCCTCTGCCTCATTTCCCTCTCAAGCTGTACAAGAGTGAATAATTAATACCAAGGTGCAGTGCTGTTTGGATATAAATGTAACTGCAGTAATATTTACAACAAAATCTAATTGGCCGTAGCTTGCTTTTACTAATCAGTCTTCACCATAGTGGCATTTGATTTAACATAATGCCTAATGTCCAGTTTATTCTGTTAGGCCTATAGTCTCATGATTTGTGTTTTGGGTTTTCTCTGCTTTCTTCATTTCCTTTACTTTTGGTTTATGAGTTTGTTGAATCCTATTTTTTGTTTCTACATCAGGTCTTGGAGAGCTTCTAAAAATACCAATGTCCAGCCCAACCCCTGTGATTAATTTTTAAAAGCTCTCCATGTGTTTCCAATTTGCATGTGTTTCCATATGTTTGCATGTTTCCCCATGTGTTTCAAATCTTCTGATGGAGCACTTGTTATATCTAATCCTTTGTCTCTCCATTCCTTGTCCTATTTTCTCAGTTCCCTTTTTAGGGCAGCTTGAATTTGGAGGTCTGGAAGCAATGGGGTGCTGATAAGGGGGAGTTGTATGCTTGATGGAAGAGGAAAAGTTTCCATTTCAATGTCATGCCAGATCCTGCTGTAGCATACCTTTGAAATGTTTATACTGATGGGATATTTTCACCTCCAGTTGCTTTAAATTCTAGTGCTATATCTTCGTTACTGTGATTGTCTACTTGAACCCATTTGGAGACCCAAAAGTTTGGATTCCAGAATTAACTTTGAATGCAGTTACATTCCATTCAGAATTCCTTTTCCCCCCAGCTGATAAAGGTAACTTAGGGCTAGAGCAGTGGCCCTGGATTGTGCTATGAATCAGTTATTTAGAGTGATATTTGTCACCCACTGATGGGTTGTGAATTGTAACCAGCGTTAAAAACAGAATAAGAGAATAGAATATAAAAATAAACCTCAGGGTATTGCATTTGTATGAGTTATTTCTTAGTCCAGTCGTGGCTGGTAATCTTTCATTTGGATTTTGTCATGAAAGAAAATAACATGTGAATACCAGAGTAGATTTGCATTTTATTGAGTGCTCTCTGTGTCAGGCACTGTTTCAAGGAGTTTTGAATGTATATTTTATTAGGTGTGAGAGTTATTGTAGCAGAAATGATAGTGACCTCCTTCCACTAGCATTCCCAGGTTAACTGTCACAGAGCTTTCTTCTTTTGAACTTCTGTGGGTGGTCCTGTGTCCTGCTGAGCTCTTCTTATACCTATGTCATCCTGTTCCTTCAGTGGGGTTGTATACTTACTGAGGATTTATAGTTGCTTCTCCTATCCGTTTATTCTGGTTCTGCTTACAGTTAAGTATCAAACCAGTAGATGAAATGATCGTTGAGATGTTTCATTGAAAACTGCATTGATTGTTTTGGAGAGATTCAATAATTGCTAACAATAGTGCCTACTATGAGCCTGCACCTTGTTCTAAGTCCTTGATATGTGTTACTCTGAGTTGTCCTCACATCAGGTCTGTGAGGTAGGTGGGATTATCACCCCTCTTTTGTAGATGAGAAAACTGAGGCACAAGGGGGAATAAAGGGTAGATAGAACTGGATTCAGACACGGGCAGTTTGGCTCCAGGATTAGATACATAGGTAAGAGGAAACTATGTAGGTGATTGGGGAAAATAGCAAAACTGTAGACTAATTCTGTACTCTATTTGTCTTAAAAAACTTTACATTTTTAAAGAAACCAAAAGCTGAAAAATCACTGGTGTGATTTATGCCAGAGACAGATTGCTTTTCAAAAGGCAGTGATTTTACATGGAAAGATTCAAGTTAAGTTGTATCCAGTGATTCCCCTGGGGGTAGTTTGAGAAACCGATGGGGAGTAGTGCGAGGAAAGGTGGTGGGTGGAGGGGTGCTGGAGAGGAGAACCTGGCCCTCGTCTGGTTGGACAGACTCCAGCGCCACACATGCACTTTGGATTTGGCCACAGTTTGTAGACTGAGCTTTGCTTCTAATTTTTGTTTTTTGTTGTGGTAAACTTAGTTCCCACATAGGCTTTGCATCAGAATCACTTGTGAATTTAAAAAACCCGGGCCCATACCTGATTGGATTTGGGGGGTCTTGTAGTGGGAGGGGAGGGAGGGAAGAGGAGAGAGAGGAGGGGAAGGGAGGAGAGGGGAGGGGGGAGATAATCAGGATTGTCAGAAGGGCTCCAGGTGTGTCCATTGCAAAGCCAGTGTTGGGAACACTTGTCCTATAGACATGCCCTCTGGGGAAATGGTTCCTGAGTGTGGTGGCTGTCAAAAACTTTAATTAGAGGACGCCTTCAGTTCCGGTTGATAATGCTGGTTGATTTGACATTAAAATGGAGGGCAGTATATGGCTGGTAAGTTGTCATTTTGAGGGGAGGGGGTGATGGGTCAAATTCTTGCAGTGTTCCAGTTCCCTTGCTTGATTAAAAAGTTTGTTTCCTCTGAATTTAGCTTTATATAGGCATTTAAGTCCCCAGATTTACTTGCTAAGAATCACCTGGGGTGCTTGTTAAACATATTTCCAGGTTTCTACCCTGGAAGTTTGAGTTCAGTCATTCTGGGGTGGTGCCCAGGAATCTGTCCGTTGAACAACAGCCTCCCTTGATTCTTGCACTGAGGCAGGTTTGGGAAATAAGGGCTAATGGAACGGGGACTTTGGGTCTCTTTTCTGTTTCTTTTTAGCTGTAGAATCTCGGGCAGGAGCCTCTGAGCTTGTTTCTCTATCTTTAAAATAGGAGTAAGGGTATATAATATGTCTCTCTTGGGGAAGTTAGAATTAAGTAAAATACTGTTTTTATAACACTAGTTTTCAGTTTGGGGACACCACCTCCTTCCCCAGCAAGACTTTTGGCAGTGTCTGGAGGTATTTTTGGTTCAGGTCGGGGTGCTGCTGGCATCTAGTGGGTAGAGGCCAGGGATGTTGCTCAACATCCTACAATACACAGGACAGCCCCCCTATTCTCCCGCAACAAAAAAACATCAGTGATGCTGAGTGTGAGAAACTGGTCTAAAACACTAAAGTGCTTGCCCCAGTGATTGTTGGCTGTTATTAAGAAAGTTGGGAGCCCTCACTTTTCCTTTTCTGTGGCCTGATTCAGGGACTTCACTTACTTCCTATGACAGTGTGGTCATAAGTTCCACATTTACTATTGAGATTAGCAGCCAGGACAATTAAATCTCCTTTGAGCTTTGGAGTTGCTAATTTATAAAAGTCTAAAACTATAGTCTAGAAGTTGTTAATAAGGAAAGAAGACTCGAAGGGCTGAAAGGAACTCCTGGTCAAACAAGTTCATCTAACCTCAGGGTTCTAAATGGATGTAAATACATCAGTTGGTATGGTAGATAATAGGGAGAGTTCTCTCTGTAACTGCCTTTCACCGAATGAAGTGTTAGTCTTCCATGTTGTTAGCCGAGTAGAAAGCTTGCCTTGCCTTTTATGTTAATCCTTAGTGCTCAGCCAGACCCAGATTGGGGTAGGTATTTGTGAAATGAATATTTAATTTGTACCTTATCCAGGCTTCTTGTTATAATTCACTTTTCCCTAATGATGTGTATGCCTGGGTTCCATTTGTTTAATGGTTCCTAAACTATATAGGACTACTCAAATGTTTACTGGTTGTTGGGGAGCAGAAGTAGCATAATAGAGATAAAGGTGACTTCTGCCTGGCACCAGTTGAGAATTTTAGAAATATGGTTATTAAAGGTAGACTTTTTTTTCCCTCCTTTACCATTGGGTTTCTTAATCTTGGGGTGGGGTGGGGTGGTTTACTGATGGGACTGAATTAACCCTTTATCTTCTGAAACTACACAGCATTTTTGTGTGCGTTTTGTCTCTTGCATATATGTACCTTTTTCTGAAAAGAGGATCCTTAGTGTGTCCAGTGTTAAAGTGAGTTCCAAAAGAATTGCCGAATCCTAGGAAGGTCTACTCTGGGATACTGATCAGTTCTTCAATGCTAGAAACAGCTCTTTTTTTTTTTTTTTTTTGCGGTACGCAGGCCTCTCACTGTTGTGGCCTCTCCCGTTGTGGACCACAGGCTCCGGACGCGCAGGCTCAGCGGCCATGGCTCACAGGCCCAGCCGCTCCACGGCATGTGGGATCCTCTCGGACCAGGGCACGAACCCTTGTCCCCTGCATTGGCAGGCAGACTTTCAACCACTGCGCCACCAGGGAAGCACGAAACAGCTCTCTTTAGAAATTAAGAAAAATTCAGAGAAGTTCAAAGAATAAAATTAAAGTTTTCAACAAGTTAGATATAGTTAAAATCCTATTCACCCCTTTTCCCTAGTCACTTTCATGAACTTGGCATATAAAAACCTTGGCATTTTTAAAATGCACATGGTTCATGTAATATATTTTGTGTTTAAAAAATATGATAGTTTTGAAATTGTCATATTGATATTTATAGATCTGATTCATCCCTAGTCTTAACTGTTGTAGTTAATTGCATAGTATGAATGTTTCACATTTTATTTTTGCATTTTCATACATGAACATTTAGGTTATTTCCTTTTTTTAAATCTTATGAGCAGAGCTCTGAACATTTTTATACTTTCCATCTCCTGCACACGTTTGATAATTTGTTTAGGTTATATACCCACTGATTGACTCACACGATTCATGCATATTTCTAGGGTAATATAATGCCAAATAGCTTTCCAAAGCTTCTACTGATTACTTTCTCAATAATGGTATATGAGTACTATTTTCCCTACTTTCTCATCATATGTTAATGTTAACCAGACTTTAATTTCTGCCAAGCAGATGAGTGTAAAATAATATGTTGTAAATAAGCTTCCCAAATTACCAGCGAGGTTTAATTACCTTTTTATATGTTTATGGGCTATTGCAGTTTGGGTTTTGTAATTGTCCATTTCCTTTGCCTAGCTTTTTATTGGATTTTTCTTTGCTATGTAACTCTTCATATGTTGTATGTATAAATCCTTTGTTGTGTATACATTGAACTTTCTTTTCTCAGTCTCTTACTTGTCTTAGAAATTGGTTTATAATGTAGCTTATTTTCAGAATCATAGGACCTGAACCAGAGGTGGAGGAGGTCTTAAAGATACTGTTCAATTTATTTAAGGAGCTACAGCCAGTATTTTTTTCATCAGTAAGAAACTCGTGACTTAATCTTTGCCTTTCTATCCTCTTATGACACATAGAAGTGACTGAGAAGGACTTGTTCTGCACCACCCTTGGAATGATTCTGGTCTTAATCTCTTGTTGGGTGGTTTAATAATCTGTTTAACTGATTATGACAGGGACACCAACACCACTTAGAGGTTAATAGTAGTGTGGATTTCATAATTGAGGCTGTGGGGCTGGGGGATGACATACACACACTTGGGTTAGGCCTCTTATGTAAAATGAAGAGAAGGATTAGAGGGGAATGTTTGCAAATGGCACAGAAGTGCTCCACAAATGTTAGCTATTTTAATATTGATAGAACATAGTCTGGAGATAAACTTTATGGAATTCCAGTGTAGATGGCTTTGCGTTTTTACCAGATTTTGCTTTCACCACCACCAACAAAAAAAATCCAGCTCTGCCAAGCAGTTCAGCCATTTTGTAAGTTTAGGAAAATAAACAGTACCCAGTAAGTGCTGAAATGGCAGCTCTTGGGCTGAGAACCCACAGGCTTGCTCTGTAGCGAAGTGTTGCTGTGCTGCCCTCTTGTGGTTATTTGGGAAGCGGTGATTAAAAATTAAAAATGGAACAATAGCTGTTAATGCTGCTTGCTTCTTCCAGAGTTCAGTTGTAAGAGGCACTTAATCACTCCATTTTTGCCAGCTTCAAAAAGGATTTTGAAGAGATGTCAAATCCTTTTTATCAGTGAGTGAAGTGTTAAGCTTTTTTTTAAATAAGCATTTTTCTATTGGAATTGAAAAACTCCCAATTTTGACTTGTCCCTTTTATTTATTTTTGCATTGTATTTCCCTTGTGATGATTGTTCAGTCAAAAATTATGAAACTTGTTTGCAGCTTAGGTTTTGAGTAATTTTAGGTTTATTTTTCATGAGGATTCTGTATTTATGGTGGTTAATCATTCCTGGAAATTCCATTTTTAATTGCCTTATAACTATTAATGCCATTGGAAATCAAGTAATTTTATTACTTTAGATGAAAGCTTAGCTAAAGGACTACTCACCCACTAACTTGATTTGTCCCTTTTTTCAGTCCTGTGGACGTCCCACATCTCCTATTCTAAATCAACATGACAAGCTACAACTTAATATTGATAGTATTTAGTATTATCATTCGCATTAATAGTGAATCTGCATAATATTTCAGGAAATATCCTGCCCTTTGAATGAATAATTAGACCATCAGTGCCTTAAATGTGAAGGTATTTATAGTTTTTTCCTAAATATTCTTTTTCTATTTCAACATTTAGAAACTTGTCCTCCTAGGAGAAGTATGCAAATTAATTGAGTTATGCCTTTATTAAGGCTTATTTTTAAAAACGTTTTTCCCCCCGAATATTATTTTAGGTCTCTTAAATCTGACTTGTTTCAGAAATGATGGGAAAAAAAAAAAACACTTGGTCTCACCCTCATTCATATCTTTAGCTCATTTTGTATAGGATTGGGGATACTTAACATCCCTTGCCTTGAATTTGACTCTTTTGGTTGGATTTTTTATGAACCATTTGAAACATTAAAAAGATTAATACTTACATAACAAATGACTATGAACTCAACCACTCATCCTCAGTCATAAAACCCACCAATATCATTTTTTTTTTCCTTTGGTCTGTGTCAGCTCTTAGTTGAGGCGTGCAGGATCTTTTTTTGTTGTGGCGCGGGCTCTTCCTCTTGCATGGGCTTCTCTCTAGTTGTGGCGTGCGGATTTTCTCTGTCTAGTTGTGGTGCGTGGGCTCTGTAGTTTGCGGCATGCACTTAGTTGCCCTGTGGCACGTGGGATCTTAGTTCCCCCCGACCCACGTCCCCTGCATTGGAAGGTGGATTCTTTACCACTGGACGACCAGGGAAGTCCCCCACCAATATCATTTTCTGATTACATCTGCCTCCCTCAACCCCCAGAGGTAAATACAATTGTAAACTTGATGTTTATCTTTTCTTGGGTTTGACTTTCAGAGTTACTAATTTTTTTTTTTAATTGCCCCAGTAAGTAGTTCATGGAATCCACTAGGTACTTCAAATAACCCGTCCCACAGAGTAAACCACTGTTAGCAGTTCGGTGATTAAAATGTATTTATGCACATAGACATAGATGTGTTTTTTACCTAAAAGGTGTTATATGTATTTTTATGTTTCCAGAGGTCAATTTCCTACACAAATACAAATACAGAGCTGCACATGAAGGCATATATACAAAGATATTTATAGTTTTATTGGTTATAGTGAACAAATTGGAAATCTAAATGCTCAGAAATATAGAGATATGGAAGTATATCACAGACATTTGTCGCTTGTTAAGAGAACAGTTTAAAAATAACCTAAATGTTCCATTAATAAGGGGGCAGTTTAAATAAATGTAGTGTATCATCCTATGAGGCAGTTCAAAGAGAATGAGATATTCATATACACACATATACCCTGATGTGGGAATTGGCATTGGATGTTTCCATCACATTTGCAATGATTTATGTCACAGGTTAAAAGAGGGCACAGGCCTGAGATGATCTAGGACGGAGACCCAAGCCATGGAGGCCAGAGCCTACACCTTTTAACTGTACTTCCTCTTTTTTCCTCTTGCCTGGTGACCACCTTCTGAGTGGTCACGGTGGAGAATAAGTGACTTGAGATGCCTTAGTCAGCTGGACTAGTCAGCTTTACTGTGCAAAGGACCAAGGAGTCAGTAAGTATAATGAGGCTTTGTAGGCACTCAGTCGCTGTTACAGGGATGCCTGACTGGTTTTGGATGTTGTGTAACAGGGATAAGGTTTATTTTCTGAGTCTCTAAGGCTTTGAACTCTTGCGGTAAAATAGAATATGAGCTTTTTAGAGCCACACTTGAGGTGGAATTCCTGCTCCCCTCCCCGACTCCCCCAGCACTTTCTAGTTTTGTCATTGGCCAGGTTATTTAAAACTTCTCAATTTTTTCATCCTTCACATGGGAATAATAGTGTCTAAAAGTGTTGTTCTGGGAAGTAAGCAAAATGAACATATACGGTACTCAGCATATTGCCTGGCACCTGTTAGATGATCAGGCAATTAGTCAATGGTCTTCCCCTTCTGCTCCCCTTCCCAAGGTAGTCGCCCTCCCCCTCCACTTATTCTCATTGCTTTCTCATCTTAACTAAAGTCCCCTCAACTGCATTGTGCCTGCTGTGGATCACACTGGACATTTGGGTCAATCCCCATCCCCAGTGTACTCTCCTGTTCATTCTGTGGACATGTTTGTCAAGTGATAGGGCCTCATTTCTAGTTTGGAAGGGAGTGGTGGTAAATAACAAAAATACAAAGCCTCTCTCTCTCTGTCTTTCTTTTTTTTTTTGAGCCTTTCTGGCTTCGTGCTGTGTGTCTTTTATCTCCTAGTTGCTAAACTCGGGGGGCCCTTTCTGCTGATGTTACTCTAGGTTGTGGGTTGCTGCTTGCCTCCTCCTCTGCTCTGCCTCTCCTAAATGAAAAGGTAGTTTTTAAGCAGAAGAGTTGAGTGAGCTGTACACTTTTTTCCTGTAGAGTCCATCAACGTTAGGTCTTCTCGCTTTAGAGTATCCTCATTCCTACCAGCATGCCCATTGCTTTTTTTTTTTTTTTTTTTTTTTTTGCGTTATGTGGGCCTCTCACTGTTGTGGCCTCTCCCGCTGCGGAGCACAGGCTCCAGACGCGCAGGCCCAGCAGCCATGGCTCACAAGCCCAGCCGCTCTACGGGATGTGGGATCTTCCCAGACCGGGGCACGAACCCGTGCCCCCTGCATCAGCAGGCAGACTCCCAACCACTGCGCCACCAGGGAAGCCCTGCCCATTGCTTTTTAACTGTTGGAGAACAGGGGGTGGTATATTGCCTTCAATCTTCCCTGGCCGGGGGGGGGGGGGGGGGGGGGGGGGGGGGGGGGGTGTGTGTGTGTGTGTGTGTGTGTGTGTGTGTGTGTGTGTGTGTGTGTGTGTGTGTGTGTGTGTGTGTGTGTGCGTGTGTGTGTGTGCGTGCGTGTGTGTGCGTGTGTGTGTGTGTGTGCGCGCGCGCGCGCGCGCGCGCGCGCGCGCGCTTTCATCTACCTACTTACCATTGCTGGGTTAGGCTCTTCGTTTATTCTTTTCTGTTAAGTCTACCAGGTCTGGGACTCACTGCAGGAGATTGCAAGGCAGGAGTTCTGGTTTGGGGTTCATGTGTATGTTTTAATTTGCACCTATTTTTGAGAACCACTGACTGGATAATTGCAACCAGATTGCATTTTTATTCTTCAGGTGACTCTGCCTTGGTTTTGTTTTGTTCTCCATTGGTTTCTTTTTTGTTTGTTTGTTTGTTTCATTTTGGTTTGTTTTTGTCTTCGTCTTAAGTAGGGAGGGACTGATGATGAACAAATAAGACTTAGTGGATTCAGGCAGATGGTCCTGGTTTCAAATCCTACCTGTGTCATCTTGGGAGAGTTATTTAACTACTCCTGAGCTTCAGTTTTTCCTCATCTGAATGAAGGACAAAATAATATCCCCCTTTTAATTTTTTTTAAAAAAAGCTAATCTATATAAATTAGGTGGCATATGGCATCATGTACATACTCAGGAAATGGTAGCTATTAGGGATGTTGAGAATGGGACTAATGACATTGTTTGCAAATAAGACTATAAAAGTGAATTAGAAAATTCTGATCTTGTATTACCAAATTACTGTCTGCTGTCATATTAACACTAGGATTTTTATTTTAAAACAGATTTATGTGGCAGTTCTTAAATATTTAAATTTTTTTTTTTTTAATTAAGTCATTCAGCATCTGAAGAAGCTTCGGGTTCAGACTCAGGCAGCCAGTCGGAGAGCGAGCAGGGCAGCGATCCAGGAAGTGGACATGGCAGCGAGTCAAACAGTAGTTCTGAATCTTCGGAGAGTCAGTCAGAATCTGAAAGTGAATCAGGAGGTTCCAAATCCCAGCCAGTTCTTCCAGAAGCCAAAGAGAAGCCAGCCTCTAAGAAGGAACGGATAGCTGATGTGAAGAAGGTATCGGCTTTGCTGTACAGTACAAACGTGCCGTGAGCTAGGACCAGCTAGCAGACCTTTGTTTCCCACGGAAAACTCCCTAGTGTATCTTGATAATGAAAACTCATCTACAGCCATCTTTTCTAATATTATACTGTCTGTGGGTCTAACTGGGGAATGCTTTCTGCTCTACTCATTAGACACAGGGCTATAAGGAAAATAATTACATAAACCATCAAATTATAGGGCAGAAAGACCAATTTTTGTTGTTTTGGTTTTTAACATTTAAAAAGGGTGGTTAAAATATATATTTTTTAATACAGCACTGAATTATACCAGAGAAAGTCATTCACAGATGGTTGTGGAATGCAGTTGTAGTGTGATGGATAATCCCAATTCAAGAATAAGGGTAGTTTTTGTTCTACTGAAGAATGGAAGGAGAAATACTCCTCACAGAAAAGAAATTATCTGTACCTAGGCAATGTAGGTATTCTTTGCTTAACGAGAATCTTCCAGCAGAGAATGCAAAAAGGCAAAAATTGAGTTGCATAGCATTTTTTCATTGATGTCCAAACTTTGGGATGCGTCCCTTTTGGGGAAGAATTAATGACTTGATCTAGTTAGTCATGAGAAATGCAGCTGATCTTTTAAAATTCCCTTTTGAGAGAATTAAGTTAGAATCACTGAAAATATAAAAAAGATTGCTTTTAGAAATTTAGAAGTAAAATGTCTTAAAGAAACTAAAAGCTTTATGCTAAATCAGTTTTTCTTCTAAAATACAAACCTACATCTGCACACAAAGATTTTCGTAGAGCTACAAACAATTTAAAATTACCTACAAGCTTTACAAAATAGCTTCAACAGTCCTAAAATTAAAAAACAAAAACTGCTTTTAACTCTTGAAACAGAATTGGGATTAACTGTGTTATTTCATTTCTTCTATTCCCAGCATAGTCATTACTTAATGGTAAGTGACGCTTAAGAGCTGGTGGGAGGTTGGGGAATGCTGATAGTAGTGTTAGGGATAGGAAAATGAAAGCTGTCCTTGCTGATTAACTCATCACCAGGGAAGTGACCTTCTAACACTCAAGTGTTGTGCTTTGTTGTCTGCTCAGTGTGGGGGGACCTTTCACAAGAGACATTTCAGGTGCTGACCTATTTCAGAAAGACCCTGAATGTCGAAGTACCACTTAGAGATCTTCTCTGAGTGTCATTCAACTCAGAAATTTACCTGCAGAAGGTCTTGCTTGGCCATCTTTTAATTTTCTTCTGTACAGGGGAGAGTTCTTTACTTGCAGAGAGTAAAGGAAGCCATAGAAAACACGACTTGGGTCAGGTGTTTAAAACTTTACTGAATTCATGCTCACTGTCTGGAATTCACAGTTTAACTGTAAGACCATATACATATATATATATGAAACTCCCTTTAAAGAGATAAAGGGGAATAAGACTGAATTTTAAGATAGAAGTACAGCTTTAGTTAGGTGATAAGTTCTAAAAAGTTAATAAATACATGGATGAATGTACTAGCCAGTTAGAATGATTGGATTGTGACTTTAATAATTATTCTAAAATGAGCTTCTAAAGAAAGCTCTTTGTTTTCTGTACACACTTCCCTTTCACATGGTAGCTTTTTATCGAATAGTTGAATTGGATATCATTAGCCCTCAAAAGGACAAACCAGGAACACAGGATGATTTTAGGATGTATGCATTACAGTATATACTGTGATAAAGTCCCAACAGGTGAGCCTGAATGCTTGTCTAATATTTTTAAATGGTAAAACTAATTGATGTAGTGCCATTTAAAGCATTGAGCCACCCAGTTAATAAAAGCTCCATAAATACCTGTGCTGAGTCATTTCATAGCTCTAGGAGAGGTCCAAAAAAGGATGGGGGAGGGGTTGGCAGGCAGCGCTAGAGCCAAGCTCTTTGCTGCCTTTCTTTCTCTGCCCCATTTGTTCAGAGTGTATGGCATGTGCTGTCTCTTTTGCCTAGATTTCCTTCTGCTTGGTTATTACTGACTCCTGGTTGGACCTTTTGTCCTCCAACTCATTATTCTAAGGTTGTTAAGGATTTTCTACTTTTATAAACTGAATTTATAAACTGAGGATGCTGGATTACATGATTATAGGCTTCTAGTTCTAAAATGCCTATTCCTAGAACATCATGCTTGTTACCTTTGGAGGCCTTGTTTTTCTTCAGCTTACTTGGCTTTTTTTTTCTTTTTTTAAAGGCACTGTTGATTATGTCCTTCCTTGGCTTAGTGACATTACGTGTTTTTGGATCGTCTTTCATCATTTTTGTCTTTTTGGGGGTCCACTTTCCACACATTTCATGATGAGCCTCAACCTGTGGCTTCTTGCTTCACTCCAAATATTTTCATGACCTTAGCTGTCAACCGTGTTTCGATGACAAACCCACATTTCTAATCTTGGCTTTCAAGCATCTCTTCTACATGTTTAACTCCTGTTGAGCATCTTCACTTCATTGTTCCACAATCCGTTTAAATTCATTTTGCCTATAGGTGATTGATTTCATTGAAAGAACACACAACATACCTATTAATAGTTATCTGTGGGAAGGAGAGTGAGGCCAGGGGTTAGACTAATTGTTAGAAGTGGAAGAAGGGGGGCCTTTTATAATTTTTTATATTTATTGATTTGAGTCTTTTAATAAAATGGTGTCAGTATATTGTGAAAAAAATGTTCTCCTCAACTGATTCCTCTTTAAACTTTGATCACTAGTGAGGGCTGTTACTAAAAATCAGGTCTTAAAGGCAAAGGGTTAACTACTGTTAGAGAATAAAATGAAGTGTGCTAGAGCAAGGGTGCCAGTGGGTCTCATTCTGAGAACGTCTAGCTAAACGTTAGAAATACCGAATTTGCCTGTATCTGGCATGTTACACATCCTGAGGAATTAAAAAAATCTGCAAATGCACTGATTCTTATTTAATGAGAGTTGGTGGTGGGGCCCTGCTGAATTTTTTGAGTTTCTCAGATGAGTCTTGTACAGTCAAAGCTGAAACTGAAAGCATTAGGGACTTAAAATTCATCAGTAGATATTTTGTCTTTAGTGGAAGCAGTTGTTCTCTTATGTTGCCATATTATTCAGCTGTAAGTTTATATTTTAACAATGGGTAAGCAGTGTGACCTCTAGTTTAATGCCATTTAATAATGAAGAGGCATCATTACAACTTTAATGAGTTCCCGGATAATATGCCTTATTCTTTTTAATAAGATGGTCCTTCACTGTCTCATAAACAAAGCTAACAAAACAACCCTTTTGATATATAACCAAATAACTAATTGAATTCTCTTAAATTGAAATACATGTTCCAGTAATGTAAATAGTAAATGGGGGTCAAGAAAAAACGATTCATGCGTGGTCTATTAATTTTACAGATGTGGGAAGAATATCCTGATGTTTATGGGGTTAGGCGGTCAAACCGAAGCAGACAAGAACCATCACGATTTAATATTAAGGAGGAGGTAAGAAAAAAAAATGTTTTAAGGTGTTACATTCAGACTCCTTAATTATCTTATCCTTTTTGACTCTGATATGTATTACCATTGACGAGACTGAACTTCAGGCATGGGAGTTAAGTGACTTGAGAGTGAGCTTTCTCAATCTAATACAGAAGAAAAGCCACATGTGGCTTTTAAAAAAATAAAATTACCAGAAAGATCATGTCATAGTGAATGCTCTAGTAGAGAGTTAGAGTATTATATAGAACTGGCCTCGAATTCTCTTTTTTTTTTTTTTTTTTTTTAATGTTTCTCATAGTGCAGTTGATTTTAGCAAGAAGTTTACTTTTTAAAATATCTAGTATCTAAATCTTCTAGATTTTGTTACCTGGGTAACTAAGCAAATGTAACAATGGAAGTAGTTTCAGATTTACTGCTGAGAAAGGAAGGAGAGTTTGCTTAAGTATTTTATTTTACCTAAATGGTTTAAATTTGGTTTCCTAGTTCATTTTTAATGTGTAGTATAAAATGTTTAACACATATTTACTCTCTGATCAAATTGTCAGAGACTGAATAGATAGATGGTTTTTAAAATTAGTGTTATGTACTGGGTTCTGTTGTTTCTATAGAATCAGACCTTTTCTCAGTTTGTGTGATGTTTTTACGGAAATCCTCTTAAGTTTTACCTCTACGTTAGGTTTATAGACTGCATTCTGAAGACACGTTCTTTGGTCTCTCAGTGAAATGTCCCCTCTCTTCATTCTTAGGAGAACTTTGCTATTCTTAAATATATAATATCTTTCTGATGAAAGTTAAATATTAGTAGGCAAAGGTTAGTGAGTTTGGGGTAGTAAATACACTTAAAAAATTTAATTGACTGTAACACCTGCATTGCATTTATGGTGTTTTATTTTCAGTGACCTCTGAGCCGGTTTACCTTAGCTACCTTTCTTTTTTCCATGTTTGTTATAACCAACCACATCTTTTCTCTTTTGTGTATAAATTAACACATTCTCTGTAGGGCACAAGACTAACAGCAATGGGAGTAGTTTGCCAATTTGCTTAACTTGGGGGAAAAAAGAGTTGTTAAAATGTCTGTGACTGTAAACTTACTTGGCCTAGTGCTTTTAGCAGAGGGCTGCTGGCTCATGACTAAACATGCTCTTTAATGAGTCTGAAATGAAACAGGTCCGTAGTCACCGCCTTTAATGGCACACTAAATGTGTGTGGCATTTTTGTGTGACAGTCTATATCTGCAGCATCCAGTTTGGTCGCCATTAGACATGTGTCTTTCAAAATGTGTATTAATTAAATTTAGGTAAAATGAAAAATCCATTCCTTAGTCACACCAGCCACATTTCAGGGGCTCAGTCACATGTGGCTGCTGGCTGCTCTGTGAGCCACTGCAGATACAGGACATGTCCATCATCACAGAAAATTTTATTGGACTGTGTTCTTTCAGAAGTCAAGCTGAAAAAAATATTTCCTGGCATTTGTGTTCTTTCAGAAGTCAAGGTGAAAGAAATATTTCCTGGCGTTAGAAGTAACTCAGCAGTAACAGACAAATTAATTTTCAAAGCAAAAGAAGAGTGAGCACCACCAATCAGATGCTTAGGTTTCTTTCTGTCTAAAAACTCATGTTGAATATATTGAGTAGATTGTTGAACCAGGGGGTAGTGTTATCCCTAAGAACTGTGAATTAAAGTCTGTAATCATTTTTTCCCCCTCACACACTGAAGGCAAGTAGCGGGTCTGAGAGTGGGAGCCCAAAAAGAAGAGGCCAGAGGCAGCTGAAAAAACAGTAAGTCTTTCATGGGGGAAATTACTTAATTTGGTAGTTTGGAACATGTGAGCATTTCTGGGACTGCCTTCATTGTGTCTGTAGCGCAGCCCAGGGCCCAGAGTCCGCTTTTGTCACTTGCTATCTTGGATTCCTGTTCATCTGAATCTGCTGCAGCAGCAGTGGCATTTGAAGCCCAGGATTCTTAGTTTTTCACGTGTAGGTGTTAGGCTACTTTTTGGGGCAAACCCCAGCTATTCCATCTGATTTGCCCAGTTAGCCCAATTATTTTTTTTCTTAAAAATGTGCACAAATATCAAGCATATAGGCATTTGGTATTCTCTTCTAGATAAACAAGGAACACATTTAGATTGGCTGTTTTTCCTTTTCATTTGTTCTTTGTGTTGGCATGGCAAAGTTATATTGGTTGGACACGCATTTTAGTATGAAATTTCACATTGTTGTTTCCATGTAGTTTTACTATTGCAGTTCATAAGCCAGAAAATTTTAATTCATGGGCTTAATGTGAAATCCGTTTATGATATAGATTATATATTTGTTATTTTAAAACTTAAAAAATTCTACTTATGGTAAAAAAAATTTGACTTTTTTTGTGGGGGAGAAATAATTTAAAAAATCTTTTTTGGGGGAATGTGTGGATCCCTTTGACAAACTGAATTTTACAGCCCGTCTCCTCAGAAAAATGCTCAAAACTCTGCACACAAATTCAGGGGGTTCTCATGGTAAACGATAGTCCTTGGCTCCCACTGAGAGCCCCAGTTATATATTCTCTGCTTTAAAGTATTAGTGATCCTTAATTTAAGTGTTTGGCCTAAAGCAAAGTAATGTGAGTTTTTAAAATCCATTTCTTCCTCTCCAAAATAGAGTAATACTTATTCTGCTGACCTAACGGGGTTATTAGAAACTATGCTAAGAAAAGTCAAGTAGTATTTAATATTGCCCTGCCCAGAGGGCATACGATTTTCATTTGTGTTTTAAATATTTCGTTAGAGTTGGAGAAATGATAACTGAAGGCAAGCCTGTACTTATTGGCAGCTCAGAATTCTCTTGTTCCCCAGTCCCAGGGCCTGCTTGGGAGACTCTGTTCTCAGCTTCCCAGGCTGATGGCCTTTTGGGGGCTTTTGGGAAGTCCATGCATGTGCTTTTTCCTCCACCGTCTGGCTACATTCTGCTGGTCTCTTGGCTGTACTTGAAAACGTGAACTCCTCATTTTTTTTCTTTCTTTTTTTTGGCCGTGCTGCATTAATTCCCCAACCAGGGATCAAACCCGTGTCCCCTGCAGTGGAAGTGTGGAGTCTTACCTACTGGACTGCTGGGAAGTCCCCGAACTCCTCATTTTAATGGCTTTATCTGGGTGTGGAGAAGCCTTCCATTTTTTCAGTCCCTGTGTAACACATCGGACTTACTCTTTTGACTGGCTTCTGGCTTCTTTATTTACTTTCCCTCTCCTATCAATCCTGAGAGCTCTTCAAAGTTGGCAACTCTCAGTGGCCTTCATGGACCTTTCTTTCCCTTGAGTAGAACCTTTTCATTCCTTGTGGGGGGTTTGTGTCTTCTGTGATGCTGCTTTTCTACCCCTGGGTGCTTCCATAAGAACTTAGCATAAGCTGAGGTTCTCCTCATGCTTGTTTATTTGGGCCCTGGGCTGGCCTCACTTCTTGTAATCCTCTGGGCAGCTGGAGAGTACTAGGGCTTATGGGGACCTCTCTCCTTCTAACATTAATTAGAGGAGGTCCTACAACTGCTAAGGCTCAGGTTGCAAGGCATAGCACTACAGGGGCCTCTGTGATCTGAGCAAGGGTAACAACCCAGTGTGTGTGCACATGAATTTCAGAATTGAGAGACTCACTCAAAGGGAGTGGAAATTTGGAAATAATTAGCACAGGGAAGTGTTTTTCTGAAACTCTGCCCTACAGATTGTATCACAGATTTTAAAGTTTTTAAAAGGAGCCATTTTAAAACTTTTTTTTGGAATTAATTTCAAACTGGAAAAATTGTAAGAATAAGAGTAGTACAAAGAATGCCTGTGTACTTTACTGAGATTTACCGTTGGTTACCATTTTTGCCCCATTTGCTTTATCGTTGTGGGTGCTCTCCTTATATATTGCACACATGTTTCAGACTAAGATTGATACATCAAGGTCTTTCACCCCCGAGTACTAAGTGTGTATTTCCTAAGAATAAGGATGTTTTCTTTCATAAGCACAATACAGTTTTAACGTAAATAGATTTAACATTGCTACAACCCCTTTGTCTAATTTATATTCCCATTTTGTCAGTCAACCCAATAATGTCTTTCATAATATTTTTCCACCCCCAGGACAGGATCCAATCTAGGGTTAAATATGTGTTAGTTGTTAGGTTTCATTAATCTAGAGCACTTTCACAGACTTTCTTTGCTTTTATGACATCGTTACTTCTGAAGTACAGTCTTGGAAGGGAGTAACTCTCCTTGAGTCATGTGAATTAGCATTTTAAAAGCTTAGAAGAGGAAAACATTTTTTGAATTAGTTGGCAGTGTTGAAAATTGAGGGATAGTATGTAAGAATCTAGATTTCTAGTTTTTGAGAAAAGCTGTCAATGCTGCCCCATATAACACTGGTCTTTGTAACCTTTGGAGAGGCCGTGAGTTCTCCATTTGACCCCATTTACGGTCCTTACCTGGCCCCGGTGGGTATTTGAGATTATAACCCCTGACTTAAAGTCATACAAACAAAATTTTGAGTTTTGCTTCACCCACTCATGCTGTTTTGATCATTGAACCCTTTTTTTTTTTTTTTTTTTGCGGTATGCGGGCCTCTCACTGTTGTGGCCTCTCCCGTTGCGGAGCACAGGCTCCGGACGCGCAGGCTCAGCGGCCATGGCTCACGGGCCCAGCCGCTCTGCGGCATGTGGGATCTTCCCGGACCGGGGCACGAACCCGTGTCCCCTGCATTGGCAGGCGGACTCCCAGCCACTGCACCACCAGGGAAGCCCCCATTGAACCCTTTTTTATGTAGTCCCTATTCATGTTATCCTAATCTGTGAAATGTTGTACGGAATTTCTCCTGACTCGTTACGGTCCCAGTAGTGCTTACCCCCACTGTACAGTGGTTCCAAAACCCTCTCTTCCAACTGGAATTTTAAAAAGTATTTCAGCTGTAATCATTTGAAGTTATTCTCCTGGGATTATAGTTATTTTTCCCTTTCCACTGCTTTGAATTGAAAGTCTGTCACAGTCCTGTGACAGTGGAAGAGAATCCTCATTAGCCCCAGATTTCCCCTCTTCACTGGGACTTGGTACTGAAAGGCATTCTCTTCGGGAAAATCTACTGAAAATCAGTGAAGTTAAAGTGGCTCTTTCCCTCTTTTCCTTACCTGCCTTCTAAAGTGTAGGAGAAAGGAGTTCCCTTCTTTGAGCTCTTAGAGGCAGTTAATAGGAAGCCTCAGTGGCTCTTGACCAGAGTTTACGCCAAAAATGGCTTTTGTTCCTTCCCTCCTTTACAGTTCAGATTTGATTTGTGTCCTACCAACCACCTTTTCTTAGTAAAGGAAGAAAACTATACCCAGTTCACTTGCATTCTGACTTTTTCCTATCTATTTATATTGCCTTGAGGCCTCAGTGGCCAAATCTTGGTAGTTTTCTCCCCAGTTCCCAAAGTTTTGGCAAAAATTCCATTGATTCCCTTTTAGGGAATCCCACTGATGGCCTCTTAGAGCTGGATCTGGCAATTCAAGTCTCCTCTAGTGTATGAAAAATATTTTAATCACGATCTCATATTTTAGATTTCTCTTCGTTGTAGCCCAGCATATAATACACGGCTTAGTCAGGGAGTCTCCCTCATAAAATTTGCATTATATAAGAAGCTAGCAAACTAGAAGTGGACATTGGTTTCACTTGTTGGAGAGCCAGGGTTGGGCAGTAATCTTTTTGTAATTGATTGCCCTTTTCACCCCTTATACAAAATGACTTAGTATTGCTGGTTGTAACTTACTTTTTCCCCCCTCTATTCTGGAAAATTAAAATGAAATTTGAAGTAATCCAGCCAATTTCAAATACACATACATAAGACTCATTTAGATCTTTTAGGCCTCTGATTGTTCAGATCCTCCCAGAATGTATAAGCCTGGCTTTAATGTTTGCAGATTCTGTGGTCTTCAGTAGGTTATGGTTGAGAGTAGCAGGGTTGGGGATTTGACATGTACCAAACAGCTTTTGTTCTCCCTGGTCTTGAGTTTCCCCCTACCTGGGAAGAGGCCTTGGGACCAGACGATTTGCTAATTTTTTGTACATTCTTATATTGGGAGATTCTAAGTCCTCCTGGTTGTCTGTAAGTCTACAAATCTGCAGTTTAACTGGAAAACTAGACTCAACATCTATTCTCTCAGTGTTTACTGCCAGTTTAGTCTCTTAAAGTTATGGAAGTGGACCTTATTAGCTACCCTGATATAGATTCTCAATTTCTGGCAGAGTTATGTAAATTACAAATAATACTTGACTGTGGATCTTTCTCATCTGATCTGCTCTCCCTTAGGTCTTACGTGCATGTTCTTTCAAGCTTGTTGCCTGTGAAACCACTTCTCTCCAGTTTGACTGTGTGAGTTCCTTCTAAAGGGTAAACTGTTCTGGACTTGGCCCAAGGGAGACTGTAGCCTTAGGTGCCAATCTCCCAATTGCTGGAGACATCTTCCTTTTTTCCTTCCTGGCTGTCACCATCTATTCCTTGCATTCCTTAGCAGACATTTATTGTACGAGGCTCTAGGCAAGGAGAATAATAAAGCAGGTGCCCAGAGTATAGTTTGCTTTAAAGAGAGAGTGAAGGATATTAGGTGACAATAGTAGGCCTTAATATCTTACCAGTCTGCTTCCAAAAGCACCCTACCTGTCTGACAGTCTGATAGGACTCATTCTTTAATTATTTCTTTATTTAACAAAGATGTATCTCCATTTGCCTGCCTTTGTGCTAAGCTCTGGTACAAAGATACCCTGCCCACATATAGTGACCTACTATTAGGTAAATGGATATGAAATGGTAGTGCCAGTAGAACTTGAGTAATGTACGTAGAAGTGCTCCACTGCGTTTTCATGGAAGGCTTGAAAAACATTTTTTCCCGTAATGTTTCCACTAATTCAAGTGCAGGGTGGCTCCTGGACCTGTTAGGAAGGTTCTTCACCTATTACTTTGACTTACTCTCCCATGAAGAATATTGATTTGACTTTGCAACTTGGCAAGGGTTGTCTTTAGCATAACCTCATTTTCTATACACAGACCCAGAGGCACAATGGTAATTGTTTTGTTTAGAGAGAACCCCAGGTTCTTGCCTATTAAGTTTTTTTTTTTTCCTCTAGATATTTCATGCCCAGTAGCTATTATATATGCTCCTTCCTTCTTCCCTGCAGGTGAGAAATGAGCTGAGTTTATGTGATGTCTTGTTTGGTATTCAAGTAAACTTCAAAAACTGTTTGGGGATAGTAGGGCACCTATAGGGTATGGCTCTCCCAAGTCTTCTACGATCTCGAGGAGCAAAAGAACACCTACTATATTTAATAATTATTAAAAACTACTTCATTAGTTGAACAGGTTATTTAGTAGGTAGTAGATTTATCATTGAAAAATAATTTTGGGGATTGTTTTCTCAGTATATTCTAAAGTTGTTAAAATAACTAGTATAGTAGTTCTCAAGTCTCTCACTAGCATCAGCATCATCTGAATTTGTTAACATTCAAATTTTTAGGCCTCACATTACACCTACTGAATCAGAAACTGGCTGTGGCCCAAAAATCTCTCTCTTTTTTTTTTTTTGTGGTACGCGGGCCTCTCACTGTTGAGGCGTCTCCCCCTGCGGTGCACAGGCTCCAGATACGCAGGCTCAGCGGCTATGGCTCACGGGCCCAGCCCTCCGCGGCATGTGGGATCCTCCCGGACCGGGGCATGAACCTGTGTCCCCTGCATCCGCAGGCGGACTCTCAACCACTGCGCCACCAGGGAAGCCCCCAAAAATCTCTTTTAATAAGCCCTTGAGGTGGTTCTGATCCATGCTAAAATTTGAGAACCTCTGATTTAGTATATATTATGGCTTCAATCTGGTCAATGATAGTAGTAAATAAAAACAGAATATTAGAGGTTTAGCAGCATTTTTTTTTCAGAACAAATGGTTTAAAAAATACAGCCTTAGCTTCCATTTTCATTTATTTTTGATACCAGATATAAAATAGGAATAGATATTACACAGCCCAGGAAGGAACACAAGCAAAATTTAAATGGAGCTAGAACAGATCTTTTAGCATAATATCTAGAATATACATGTTCTGCCTTTTTGGCTAATCAGATTGTCAGATTTGTCAGATTCTTCAAGCTAAACAATCTTGAAGAATTCTTTTAGAAAAAAAAATTTTGCTTTGCTTTTGATCACAGAGAAAAATGGAAACGGGAGCCCTCAGAAGATGAACAGGAACAAGGCACCAGTGCAGAGAGTGAACCAGAGCAAAAAAAAGTGAAAGCCAGAAGACCTGTCCCCAGAAGGTGCAGTGTTTGCTTGAACATCTCTGCTTCTGGTCGAGCTTAGTTTGTGTTAGATTGAGAAGGACGATGTAGTGCTAACCCGAGGGCCTTAATTGCTGGGGTACAGTGTGTTGTGATTCCGGATTTTGAATGCCTGGATAACTTCTTGCCAGCCTGCATCATTAGCAAGTAATTCGATTACTGAGCTACTTATATTGATTTTGTGTGTTTGCATGGTACGTAGCTCAAGAGTGGATCTTACTGTTCATACTCCAGGCAGACTAGTTATGAGGAGCGAATGTATCTTCCACTCTTAAAAAAAGCTCCCTGTGTATTTGACTAGTGTACAAGTTCTTTTTGGGAGAACAAATGTTAAGTTTAATTGGCTGGTTCAAAGCATACTTTACTGTTTGTTATCCTGTTCTCATAATCTTTATAACGTTAAGCAGAGAATCTGTGCAGGGAAGGAAGTAGGTGGAGATGAGAGGAAACTGGTAATTTTTGATCAGACATATGGCAATGAAAGGTACTGGTGATGGGGAATGGAAGGCAGGAGGCAGAGAGGCCCCAGGAAAATTTACCTCCTTGCAGTATTGCTTAGGATGTGTTTGGCAAATATTGACTTTGGGCCAGATCCCACTCACCACCTATTTTTGTATGGCCTGCGAACTGAATATAGTTTTTATAGGTGAACATTTGTAGTTTGGTGATGGGGAACACTAAATTTGAACCCTAGCAAAGTGAAATGTTATCCCTTCGAAAAGAATTCTATTCTCGTTAGTAGATGTTGTATCACACAACAATGATTATTGTACTCAATGATTATTATTATTTTGTTTTGACTTTCGTCAATAAAATATTTGTTAAAATTTATCTTCTCTTGTTATATAAGTACCTATGTAGTGGCCTCAACTTTGCCTCTTGTCTGAGAAAGTAAAAAATACTTATCCTCTGGCCATTTACAGCAAACCTGTGTCTATCCCTGGCTTAGGACGTTGTACCTGACCCCTCACCTCACACCCCAGCAGGGAAATTCATCAGTGAGTTTTGTCTCCTTTCTTCTCAGTTTCAGTTCTCAGGACTGGAATCTACTCCAGTTCTGTCTTCTAGATTTTACCCATCATTTATTGAATCTTTGATCATCTGTCTGTGTAGTGTTGGTTATGGCAGGTATGAGAGAAACAGGTGACTATGATTGTGAGTTTCCGTCTCCCTCTTTCTCCTTTCACCTTTTTACCACTGATGGAGAACTTGGGGATTTCCTTTTGAGAGCTCCTAGTCTGTGGCTCTCAGTCCTGGCTGCAGGGAAGTCACTAGAGGGGCCACCTCCTCAGTCCGTTCCATTGGTCTGTGGCAGGGCACAGTCTCTCAGGTAGCCTTCCTAGTATATTTAATGTACATAGGAGAAAAATATATGTGTAGTTATTTCTTGTCCTTTACTTCCTTTATACAGATGATGGCATTCCATGCGTCTTCTTCTGCATTTTTCTTTCATTATCTTGGAAATCTTTCGTTATCAATGCAAAGAAAACTCCCTTTTTTATGGTTGCGTAGTATTCTGTTTATTGAACTAGTTCCCAGTTGATGAATGTTTAGTTTTTCCAATCTTTTGTTACTGCAAATGCCACAGTGAACACCTTACTGTGCCTGTATCAGTCTATATCTGTAAAGTCAATTCCCAGAAATAAAATTGTTATATTTGTAATTTTTTAAAAAAAATAATTTATTTTATTTATTTATTTTTGGCCGCGTTGGGTCTTCGTTGCCGTACACAGGCTTTCTCTAGCTGCGGCGAGCGGGGGCCACTCTTCCTTGCGGTGTGCGTGCCTCTCATTGCGATGGCTTCTCCTGTTGCAGAGCACGGGCTCGGCGCAGGGCTTCAGTAGTTGTGGCTTGCGGGCTCTAGAGCGCACGCTCAGTAGTTGTGGTGCACGGGCTTAATTGCTCTGTGGCATGTGGGATCTTCCTGGACCAGGGCTCGAACCCGTGTCCTCTGCATTGGCAGGCGGTTTCCCAACCACTGCGCCACCAGGGAAGCCCTGTAATTTTGATAGATTATTTCCAAATTGCCCACCAGAGAGCTGCCATCAGCAACGTGCTGCATGTGTATTTTTATGTCAGGTGATCCTGAGGAATAGTTGAGAACCGTTGCCTCAGAACCCACAGTACAGTTGTCCCTTCGTCCCTGCGGGGAATTGGTTCCAGGACCCTTGTAGATACCGGAATCTGCAGATGCTCAAGTCGCTTCCTTATATAAAGTGCTATAGTATTTTCGTATAATCTATGCATCTCCTTCCGTATACTTTAATCATCTGTTGATTACTTATAATACCTAATACAATGTAAATGCTATGTAAATAGCTGCTAATGCTCAGCAAATTCAAATTTTACATTTTGGAACTTTGTGGAATTTTTTTTTGCAAATACATTTTTGATCCATGGTTGGTTGAATATGCAGATGTGGAACCTGCAGATACAGAGGGCTGACTGTATTCCTATAAATGACTGAAGGGTATTAGCAGTAGAATCACTTTCATGTTTCTAGTGAAGCAGATCTCTAGTGAATTAGAATTTCAGGGAATGGGACTTGGGAATATTCATGTCTAACATTCCCCTGGTTAATTCCTATGTATGAACCCTGCTCTGGGAAATAACAATTATATAGATTTGAAGTAGACAACAGATGATAAAGTAAGGACTTTGCCATTTTTTCTTTTCTCATTTTAGAGCAATGCCCAAACCTCGTGTTAAAAAGCAACCTAAGACTCAGCGTGGAAAGAGGAAAAAGCAAGATTCTTCTGATGATGAGGATGAAGATGATGAAGCTCCCAAAAGGCAGACTCGCCGCAGAGCGGCTAAAAATGTTAGGTAGGTGATGCCCCAGAAGGTTTTCATTAGTGTGAAGGGAAGGTGATAGTGTAGTTGGCTAGAGCTTGGTTCTGATAAGTCCAGGATTAGGCATTTGATAGGTAAAAATAATGACCTGTGTCTTGAGGTTGTATTCGGAAATCTGGTCAGGGTTCTTGCAAAAAGAATGGTTCTGGCCAATAGGAATATGGAAAGAATAGTTATATCTCATTTCAAGCCTTCATTCCTATGAAGAGAACTGCTTTATTTCAAGTTCATGTTTCGTTGAGGTGGTAGTGATGTTATCTTCATTTCATAACATCCTGTTTTAGGAAGGACATTAGGATTGTATTTTCACTTTTGAATTGCTCTTTGAATCAAATTCTTCTAAGTTTCAGCTTATGTATTATTTGGATATAATAATCTTATCAAGCTTACGATACGATATGAAGCATTAATAGAAAATGAAATAAAGGAATAGATATATGCAAACATAAATATTTTACTTTATATGAATCAAAGGGTATTTAATTTCCTTTTAGAGGATATGCAGGTTTCTTTTGGTCTACTTAAAGATGGTGAAGCTGAGTCCTGGAGTTATTAATAACCTGTTCAATGTATCCAGTTAATACTTTGAAAGCTAGGACTAGGTTTTGAGTATGTTAATATGTAGCTTAGCACTTTTTCCTCCTACAGCTGTACTGCATCCAGAATTGTGTTTTTCTCTTCTGTAACTCCCAAACCATTTTTTGTTAATATATGGCGGAAGGTTACATTTTAATATTTTATTACCAGGAAGTATGCTCAGTAACTTGAGAATACTTAAATTTCTTATTCTTGTTATTGGGAGACAAAATGCAGGGTCGATACATTCAATCTTAGACCTGTTGCTCCGCTTTTATCTAATGGAATACTAGTAATTTTTTTCATTTGTCATGCATTTTCTTTCTTTGTAGTTGTTTTCTTGTTTATACATAGTAATGATCTCATTAAAAAATGAAAACATAGGAGTGTCTTTGTAGTAGTTTTCTATGTCTTGCTTACAGAAATCACTGTAGTCAGTTTCTGTTTTGAAATATGAGTTAGCCATGAGTTAGCCTTCCTGCAGCTATCTGTGAACATGCATTAATACTTTAAGCAGGAAAAAAAAATGAACTTCGAGCCCACTTTATCATGGCTGATCTGCACAACAGCATGTTGGAGCCAAAAGGGTGTGGTTCCTTGTCCTGATGATACTATGTATGGTGGTGTTTGAATCTGAAAAGATAGCTTCTCATTTATTCATCATTATTCCTCATGCAGTTATAAGGAAGACGATGACTTTGAGACTGACTCAGATGACCTCATTGAAATGACTGGGGAAGGAGTTGATGAACAGCAGGATAATAGTGAAACTATTGAAAAGGTCTTAGATTCAAGGCTGGGCAAGAAAGGAGGTATGTGAAGACAACACTTCATTCTTGCCATAGGTGGCAACAGATGTTATGGCAGGAAATCCAGATGTATAAACAGGAATAGAATTAAGGATCATCATTGCCGCAGGCACAAGGAACAGCTTACTTTTTGCCAGATTTCTTAATTCCACCTGTGGACAGGGACCCTTCCCCTTGGCCTTTGCTTTTAGCTCCTTGAGTTACTTTGCTCCTCTTTCTGTTTCTGCTTGAATGCTTCACCTTCCTCGTCCATCTCCTTAGCCTGATTCTTGGGTTGCTTCAGGGGCTTCTTGCCACCTTTGCAGCCAGACATGACATCTGCTGCCCCTTCCCTGCCATTGGAAGCTAGCAAATTACTTTTTATATCTGCTCGGTAAGGCCCAAATTTTATGTATTCAGCTCTGAAGTGATGAATTTCAGCCCATGCCCGTATTTGTTGTGAAATGTGGAAGTTTTTCTGACCCACAGAAAAACTGACCTGAGACTATAGGGCTGTGTCCCATATGTCTTTGAGATTTTAAAATTTAGCTGGTTAAAGATGTTTTAATATCTTAAAAACCAGTGATGCAGCAGAGATTCTTGATTATTAACATTAAGTAAATCTACCTTTAGTTACTTCTTTTTGAATCTCCTTGTGATAAGTGTCCAACGGGTTAAATACATATTTGGACAGTAGTGAAGAATTTTTTATATCCAAATTGAGATATCTCACAACTCAGTTTTTTAAAGTAACCTTTCCATATCGGAAATATCAAAATAATACCTAATTCATTTTTCTTTGTCTTTTTTTTTTCATCCAGCCTTACTTGAGGTTAAGAGAGTTAACAGGGAGTTTTGGGTGGATGAGTAATTGGGGAGATTTTAAATTCTCTTACCTTGTTCTTAATATTCCTGGAGAGAGAGACAGATTTGTTTTCTGAGTTAGTAGGGGCCAAAACAAAAGGATATTGCTGTTCCATTTTTATTGTGTTTGGATCCAGAGATTTCTTTGATTTCACCAGCAAATTTTGTAATGTTTTAAGTAGTAAAAATTGGGTTTGCATCATGAAAATATTTGAAATTGTTGATCATGTTCATTCTGTATTGTTTATGAATTTCTGCTTATTTCAAGTCAAAGGATTTTGTTGCTTCATCCATAAAGAGACTCTTTAGACATTTGTGTATTTGGGAAGCTTTTCAATGTCTGGTTTAATGTATCTTTTAAAATTTAACTGAATCCTTTTTCAGCCACTGGAGCTTCTACTACTGTATATGCAGTTGAAGCTAACGGAGACCCTAGTGGTGATTTTGACCCTGAAAAGGATGAAGGCGAAGTCCAGTACCTCATCAAGTGGAAGGGCTGGTCGTATATCCATAGCACGTGGGAGAGTGAAGAGTCCTTACAGCAGCAGAAAGTGAAGGGCCTAAAAAAACTGGAGAACTTCAAGAAGAAAGAGGATGAAATCAAGCAATGGTACATTATCCATCCTGGATAAAAGAAATACATTTGCAGCCTGGAGGAAGGGAAGGTTTTTAACTAGTCCATGGAGATCACAGCTATCCAAATTTTGCCTTTAGCATCTGAATGAACGTGGAGGCATCCACGATTATGTTTTATAAAACTGTGAGCTGAAGATAGTATATATTTTTGTGTATAGCCACCAAGTCTGTAGAGTTTAATAATAACTAGGTTGTGGAGCATTTTTCAGACATGATCTCATTAATCCTCACAGTAATCCTATGAGATTTGTACTGTTGAAGAAAATGTTTTTTTGTGGGAAGAGTGAGGTACAGAGCAACTCTGTGAGAGGGCCAGGATTGGAATTCTGGCAGCCTGAGTCCAAGGCTAACATACTTAAGCACCGTGTACTTTCTGTGGTGGTGCTGGGGTAGCTTGAATGTCAGGAGTTAATATTCTAGAACTCTCTGGGTTATGATATACTTAAAACTAATCTTGGTTTTACACAGTTTACAGAAAGGATGTGACAGATATGTTCTGAAACTGAAAGCCTGTTGTTTGTAGTTTACTTACAGCTTTGAACATGCTAGGTTGCATGTGAGACATACGTGGGGTCACAGCATGCACACACCTAAACTGACAAAAAGAAGCATAAGTTCCCCCCGAAGACGTGTGTCAGTGTCATGTGATGAGGTTATTTTGTGTTAGGAATAGGGACAAATGGGTTCCGATTCCTATTTTATTACTATGCAAAATATGCTACCTCAGTAAATCAGAAGTTTTTTTCTTTGAGTCAAAAACAAAAATATGTATCCCTAAGATATGGGTAGTTTGTAAAGCGATTAGAATTTTAAAAATCCTTGAAAGTATAGTAGTATTTAATTTCAAGTTGCTGGTGTTGTCGTTTTATAAGTATGAATAACTGGTTTTCTAAAAAAGCCATATTTAATCACACCTAAAGCCCATACATATTTGAAAAAAGGCAGGTTTTCTTGTAAATCTGCAAGAGTTTTATTGTCCTTGTCTATTAAGATATATGAATTTATCACATGAATTCATCACTCAAAATAGTTATTTTTAGGTTTCTTGATTAATGGGCCACATCAGAGAGAATAACTCGTGTGTCCTATAAGTCTAAGGTTTTTAGTGTTTTCTGTAAGTCTTACATGTTTTTCTTAAAATCTCTGGCCTAATTATTAGTAAACGATTACTAAGGGACATATGAAAGTAAAGACTAAGTTTCCTTTCCTACCTTGACTTTGCATTGATAGATGTATATGGATCCCCCAAATCTAATAAGTATTTATTTTTTCTGTCTGTCTTCTGTCCAGGTTAGGGAAAGTTTCTCCTGAAGATGTGGAATATTTCAACTGCCAACAAGAGCTGGCCTCAGAGCTGAACAAACAGTATCAGATAGTAGAAAGAGTAATAGGTAAGCACATGGAAACTCATCTAAGCAGTGTTTGAGCTCCAGGAATAATAGAACTTTTACTTTTGGGAGTAATGTATATATATTGAAAAAATGCGGGACTTCGCTGGTGGCAGAGTGGTTAAGACTCTGCGCTCCCAGTGCAGGGGGCCCGGGTTCGATCCCTGATCAGGGAACTAGATCCCACCTGCATGCCACAACTAAGGAGCCTGCCTGCTGCAAGTAAGATCCAATGCAACCAACCAACCAACCAACCAACCAAATAAATAAATAAACAAATATTTAAAAAAAATACATTTTTGTAGGTATACTTTTGGAGAATAGACAGATGCCTAGATTTATTTTGAAGGAAAAGCTAACAAGCTTTGCCGGTAGATTTGGAGATGGGGGAAAAAGAAAGAGCTGGCAAGGATGGTGCCAAGATTTTTGACCTGAGCAAATAGGAGACTGGAGGTACCATTTACTGAAATAGAAAGATTAAGGGAAGAGCTGATTTTTGGAATGGAAATCAAGAACTTATTTTGATATTTGTCAGTTTGATATACTTCTCAGTCATCTAAGTGGATAGTATTGTGAAGGCTGTAGCATATATGAGTCTGGACTTTAGAACTCAGTCTGGGCTGGAGATTTAAATTTGAGGATATAATCCGTATGTAGATAGTATTTAAAGCCTAAGGTTTAATGAGATAATCAAGAATGTGTACGTGGTGATAGTAGAAGTCGGAGGGCATTCTAGCTTTTGGAAGTCAGGAAGAGAAACCAGCAGAGGAGAGTGAGAAAGGACAGCCAGTGAGATAGGGGGAGAGCCGGGAGAGGGAGGTGTGCTGGGAGCCAGGTGATTCACGCGGCCCGGGCAGGAGGAGGCGCTGCCAGTCAAAGAGGACTGGGACTTGATCCTTGAGCTTGGCAGCAGGCCTGGCCCTGGGGAGATGGACCCATGAGGTGGTGGGGCTACAGGCCTGATGGGGTGGCTTCAGGGGAGAGTGAGGGGACAGTATGAAGAAAGCTCCCCCGGGGAGCCTTGTTGTAAAGGGGGAACAGAGAGATGGGGTAAGTGCTAGATAGGCTGCTTTTTCTTTTCTTTTTTTAAAGATATGAGGTAGTAGAGTATATTTGTACTCTTATTCAAAGGACCTAAAATGTCACCGTTTTCTTGGTTATGGTGATAACTTACCCAGCTTTCCATTTATTTAGCTGTGAAGACGAGCAAATCTACACTGGGTCAAACAGATTTTCCAGGTAAGCAAGACAACTTGTTTATAAATGCTGTTTAGCATTTAAGAGCAGTTCATGTTTTGCAGAATATTTACAGCTTTGCCACATGGTGTTTCCTTGGTCATACATAAAACAGAATGTCACTCCTCTCCTTTAATTGACAGTTGCTGATCTGTACATTTTTATATGTGAAATAGCTCACAGTCGGAAGCCGGCACCTTCCAACGAACCTGAATATCTATGCAAATGGATGGGACTGCCCTATTCAGAGTGCAGCTGGGAAGATGAAGCCTTGATTGGAAAGAAATTCCAGAGCTGCATCGACAGCTTCCATAGTCGGAACAACTCAAAAACCATCCCAACAAGAGAATGCAAGGTGTGCTGACTGCTGGCTTTTGAATTTTCAGGGGAAAGGTGTATTGCTACAAAGGGTTGGCCACATAGATAGATGTTGGGAAAGGAAAACACTACAAAAGTAAGTGATAATTCGTATTTTGAAGTGAAAGAAAATGACTTAACCTTGACATCAAAGGAAAATAATTAAAACAAAAGGAGAGGATGAGTTGTATAATGGCTTTGCTGACTTCTTTAATCTTCTTATTTACACAATTAGATATATCTAATATAGAGATATTGCAGAGAATACTGGGAAGAATTAAAGCACTTTAAAGAGAAATGACAGGAAAGAGGAGTGTCTGAATTCTAGGTTATAAACCAAATATATAGGCTCTTTTATTTGCTGGATTGGTTGTATAGTTCCTTTTCTTTCGTTGGAATTCATTCCCTGTGTAAATTGGTATGCTTGGGTCCTCAGTAATAAATGTTTATGTAAGACATGGCCTCTCTCTCCAAGAGTTTGACATTCAAATTCATGGCACCAAGCCTCTATCTGTGAAAAGCAGTGTGTAACTGAAGGTCAATGAGTGTGATAAAGACTATTCCAGAAGTAGGAGTCACTGAGCCACAGGGATCATTGAAGGGGTTTTAAAATGAGGAAATTGTGGTGCTTGAAGTGCCCTGTCCTTGAAGAATTGATTGGAGCTGGTTAGACAGACAGAAGGGGGCCCATGTTATTGGCCTCCCGTGAAAGATATTAAGAGAAAGATGTTCTTACAGTCAGTAGGAGGACCACCGGACCTCAGGGTAGGAAGAGAGGTAGGTGATATTGGCGAGTCACAGTGTGTATGTCTTGAATACCTTGGAGGGTATTTGGATTTTATTCTGTAGGTATTCATAAGCCTACCCTCCTGAGTAGAGCAGCAGGCAGGAAATAGTATTTCGTTTAGGAAGTTTCATCTAACGGCCATGTGTTGGAGACCAGAGTAAGCAGTTGTTATAAAGCCAGAAGGTCCCCACCAGGAAGGTGTCGTAGAAGCCCATGGAGGGAGAATTAGCGTGAGGACGGGGGAAGTGGCAGCAGCTGGGGGGTCGGATGGGAGAAGCACTGTGGGGCAGACGTGGCAGAAGTGGACAGCCAGAGGCGTCTGATTCCATTTACTGCCAGCTGCTCACAAAGGAGAGCTGCAGCTAACAATAATTACCTTATCAAATACATTATTAGGACGACACTTCTCATAATGGGGCACTATTCCAGAGAGTGCTAATCTTCAGAGAAATGCTCCCTGAAAAAAACACTATTGTGGCCAAATAACTTTGGGAAGTATTCCTGAATGAGTTTCTCCTGTAAGTTCACAGCATACACAAGAATGTTAGACTTTGAAAAGTCAGGAGCCGTGAAATTTTTATAAGTTTTTAATCCATTGTTTCCCAAACTGATTTGGCCACAGAATCCACATTTTGTGCACACCACAGAGACATGGCTTCACTCGACTGCCAATTCTTCACACCTCTGGAGGTGAGAGCAGCATCCTTCCCTTCAGAAACCAAACTCACACAGTTGGGGGTTCAAAGTAGGTGGGCTGCAATTCAGAATTTACAAAAGCTGTTATGGTAAAAGTTCCGCTGCATTTAGCATATACAGACTTTCCCAGAGTCATTGTTTAGAGTAAGCTGATGCCAAGATGAAAATAGGAGACTCAACTGCTGTACTGTAGAGATGATGTAAAGTAAGTGCTATTTAATGATGTTCACAAACTTACTTCAGGAAAGGAGCAATAACTAAAAAATATTTCGGGATGCAATCTGGCTTTGGGAACGCAGACCACGATGCAAGAGCTCGTGGTGGGTTGGGTGTGGTTGGTGATTCAGATGTGAAATTTAAATCCTTATGCTTTGGTGTAGAGCACAGAAATCATGGCTAGCATTTTAACATAGGAACAGGAGGAAGGTTTTCTTCAAACCTGGGCTTTTAAATTTTGCATTTCAGGCCCTGAAGCAGAGACCACGATTTGTGGCTTTAAAGAAACAGCCGGCGTATTTAGGAGGAGAGAATCTGGAGCTCCGAGATTATCAGCTAGAAGGTCTCAACTGGCTTGCTCATTCTTGGTGCAAGTAGGTAGAAAAATATGTTTGATGTTTTCTCTGCTGTTTCTGGCTTTTTAAAACTGTTAGGTATAAAGAATTACTTCCTTTTCTTGTACATTATAGAAATAAAAAAAATATATGATTGAGAGGCGCCACTTCTGGGAGTTTTTATGTATGTATAATTAGCAGCTTAGTCTGAAGTAAAAAGTACTTTGTTATTTAGTTATTTGGGGGTTAATTTCTCATAGCCAGAGACCTATGTCTTACTATGTTATTTATGAGTATAAATAGCAAGGTAATTGGCCCATATCTTTAGTGGGGAAGGAGTTATTCTTAGAAGAAAGGAGAAAATGTCTTTTCTCCATTCAGTTGTCTTTCTGAGCCAGGGAAACCTTTAATTTTACATAGTGGTGCTGTAGAGTGATGTTAACCCCACCCCCCCGATTGCTGTACAGGCCATCCCTTGTAGAGGAAGTTCTCTGACAGTTGGACTTGTGAAATTATCCTTTACTTTTTTGTAACAAGATCACCATAGTCTTGGAAAAAAGAAAAAAAGAGATGAGACAACGAGGTTTAAAGGTACTTTGAGGCTGTACTCATAAATTTTATTCACCAAATTCAATTGCAAATTCAAGTAGTCCCTAATTACTATGTATTAGGGACCTAGGTAGGCCTGGAGAATTTTTTTTAAAGATTTTATTTATTATTTATTAATTTTTGGTTGGGGCTTAGTTGCGGCACGTGGGGTCTCTGTTGAGGCATGTGGGATCTTTCGTTGCAGTGTGCGGGCTCTTCGTTGTGGTGCGCAGGCTTCTCTCTAGTTGTGGCGCGCAGGCTTCTCTCTAGTTGTGGCGTGTGGGCTCTGTGGTTGTGGTGCACGGGTTCCAGACCACACGGGCTCTATAGTTGGCAGCACGTGGGCTCTAGTTGAGGTGTGGGAGCTCAGTAGTTGTGGCGCGCGGGTTGCTCCAAGGCATGTGGGATCTTAGTTCCCTGACCAGGGATCGAACCCACGTCCCCTGCATTGTAAGGCGGATTCTTTACCACTGGACCACCAGGGAAGTCCCAAGTTCTCAAGACTTAAATTCTCAAGTCCCTTGAGAATTTAATAGTGAACCAAGACAAGACAGGAGTTCCCTGTCTTCATGGAACATACAGTGTGAGAAGTACCTTTAATGTATGTCTCCAGATTCCTCCCCTCACATGTAAACTCTTAATTTCTTCAGTGTTTTATGGCAAAGCAAGAATTCTTATTTCAGAATTAGACTACAGCCTGAAGACAAAAACATGCCAGCTTCTTTTCTCAATGCCGAAAAGATGGTTTTTAAGTTACAGAGGTGCATTTACAATGACTTTCCCAATTGAACCATGTACTACTCTGTCTTGTAAAAATTTATGTAATATTTAACGTTCAATATGAGAATCACAGACCTTGATGAGATTCAATTTCTGTGACTGAGAATGGAAGTCTGATGTTCTAAATTCCTTGAAAATTATTTTTGTTTCAGAGAATAGTGAGACCTGATCTTCCTAAAGGACGGTTATAAGCTAGGTGGAGCCTTAAGGAGTTGTGTAACTAACCCTTTTGTTTTGTAGTTGAGGGCTCTTAGGAGCCCTTGTCCAAAGTCACACCATGTAGAGTCCTGAGCTAGCATGTTCTACTTTAAACTAATTCAGAATCAGCTGAAAAGGGCCTAGGCAGCTACTAGGCCCTGGTCATGGGAACCTTGAGTTAAGTAACATGCTGTTTTGGTCTAGTTCCAGAAAAGCAGGCAAATCAATCCAAACTTCCTTTCATGTGTATAAATGGACAGTGGCAGTTTGCTAGGGAGAGGAAATGTTGGAGAAAATTAACTGTTTCCTCCCCAGTGGTGTGAAAAGGTGAGAGAAATATGAGGAAAATTACTCAAAGGAATCTCTTCTTGGTGAATTAAATGTCTTGTTTTTCTAATTGATTAAGTTGTCTTTAACTTGAATATTGGTTTTAGTTCTCTCCAGTCCACTGATTAAGCATGTATTGGATATGTGTAAACCTCCCATGGCCTGATTTTCAAGAACCTTTTAATATTTTCAAACTTATGGCATACACGCAGTCCTGGTTTCCTGCCAAGTGGGCTCTTTTCTATTTCTGGAACATACTTTCCTAACTCTGGCTATTTCTTTCAGTTTAAATTAACTTAATTTACTTAAAGGTTTTTTCTTAGTATCTTTACAATCCTTTTCTATTAGGATCCTGTTGAAATCCTGCCCTCTGCCTGTCTCCTAGAGCCTTGTTTCTCAAAGTGTGGTCCAAGCCATATACCCATAGCGCAATATCCAGAAGTACTTGTTAAACGATACGGATTCTTGAGCCCTTCCCCAGATAACTCTGATTCAGTAGGTCTGGGGTGGGATTCAGAGATCTGATCTGCAGCCTACCTCTGCTGTAGAGTAGTGTATTTAAAACAAACTCTGTGTACCTGCAGCATTTAGGTCTAGGGAATAGTGTATGTAGCATTAAACAACCCAGTGACCTGCAGTGGAATGGGTGGGCACTTTGAACAAAGGCACATGACTGTCAGCCTGTAGGGTTCATCAGCAGTGGGGATAGCCCATCTGCCCTTGCTTTCTGTACTGATGGAACCCAAGGTCATGTGCTTGCATACACCAGTATAACAAAACCTGCCTTCTCTGTTACAGGGGATAGATGTAAAAGACCAAAATGCAAGATAAAGAACATATAGTCTGAATAGGCTCTTGTAGTAATCCAAACCTTGATTATACTTAGATTACTTGTTACTCGACTGTCTTATGTAGGAGGGTTAATTGCAGAGGAGAGGAAAGACATTAGAGTCTCACAACCCATGTCTTGCTTGGTGACATTGTGAGGCATTGATGCCTTTGCTGTTTGTGCACATACTGTCTTTTTGTGAACTAATGATATTTTTGTTTTTATCTTTTTCTTTTTGCAGAAGTAACAGTGTAATCCTTGCTGATGAAATGGGCCTAGGAAAGACCATCCAGACCATATCATTCCTCTCCTACCTGTTCCACCAACACCAGCTGTATGGCCCCTTTCTTATAGTCGTCCCTTTATCCACCCTCACCTCATGGCAGAGAGAGTTTGAAATCTGGGCACCAGAGATTAACGTAGTGGTTTACATAGGTGACCTGATGAGCAGAAATACGGTGTGTAAACAAAAAGAATTGGGATAGAATCTGTGTTATAAATGTATTTTTGGAAATTGACCTAAAGCCATTATAGTCTTTAGTAAAATTGTGATTCTGACACGGTGCTATGCTCCTGATATTGGGAGATTGATGTATCCCAAAAATACAATTCAGATAGTCTTATAAACATATGCTTACTTTGTAAAGAACAGCAACAGCAGTACATGAATGGGAATCTCTCTTAGTTGGATTGCAGTATTAAGTTTTTCTTCTTTCTTTCCCCTGTACTTTCAAGACCACTTTATTTATAAAGGATTATAAGATAGAGTTAATGCCTTGTGGAATGTTAATATTATTTTTGCTATTTGAGCAGAGAGATATTACTGAAAATAATTGAGTTCTTAGAGTTTGTTTCCTAAACTTTTAAAATAGTGAGGTGGCATAACTTACAAGAAAGGAATAAAAGGACAGTGAGCCATTTTAGAGCTGCAGAAATGAGAATTATCTGTCTGATATCAAAGTGAACTTGAGCATCAGGAACTTAGAACACATGGGCTTAAGTTTGTCTTTGTCTGGCAAATCTTTTCTTGATAACAACTTTTTTAAAGGTACTTACTATGTGCCAGGCTCTGTGCTGGGTGCTTTATATATATTACCTATAATCCTTATGATAGTCTTCAAAGTAGATGATGTTCTTTCCAATCTACTGATGAAGAAATTGACTCAGAGAGTTTAACAATTGTCCCCAGGCCAGCTGGAATGTGGCAGAGCTGGGATTGGGACAAAGACCCGTCTGGTCCCAGACCTTTGCTTTTTCACCACTGTGTGTATGTTGGAATAAACTGTTTCTTGGGGATTGCTTATAATAAGAGCAAGCCATCAGGAGTCCTCAACCTTTGAGAGAGATGTTACAACCATATATTACCATGCTAATGCAAATTCATTTTTATTCAATATTTTCATTAAAATTTTCTAACCTAAACTCTGGCAGACTTCATTGCTCCAATTTTGAGTTTCTAAGTCTATAGTAGTTCTTAAGTTTGTTAATCCATTCGTTAACCATTAAAAAAGGAAAAAGTTCTAGATTGTGCAGCATTGCTTCAAGCACTACTGCATTGAAAGGTGAAGACAAAGAAAGTGAACTCTAAAAAACTGTGGAATCAGGGACATTTTCTTTTCTTTCCAGTACTCCTTTTCTTTGTGGTGAGTCCCTGCAGCTCTCCTTGACTTGTCCTCCAGTTGTTAACTTGACAGCCAAACTGTAGGAGCTCTGTCATGGGCCATTGTGCTTACTGGGTGTCCAGTTAAATACATTATATTATACTTCAGTACGAATGTGTTAGTTTTTGTGTTCCTTTGCGTTGACGTTATTTTCATTCATATTAAATTGTATTTTCATCCTGTAAGCCTCCTTTTCCTTTTTCTTGGGGGCCACATCTTTCTGCTGTATGATTAATGAAATTTCTGATCAAGCCAGAGGTTGGAATTTGTTTTATTTACTAATAAAAGTATGCCCTACCCAAAGAATGATCAAATTGTATTTCCTTAAGAAAGTTCTCATTCTGGGAGATCCCTAGATGAGTTCAAGTTACCAGGGTTTAATTGCTGATGAAATGCATTTTTGTGGTCAAATATGTTGGGGGTGGAGGGGGGCAGAGGGAGATGACAATTTATTTGAATTCTGGCAATAAAGTTTTTGCTGCTCCACGATAGATCTTTTAATTCTAACTCATTGCTCTATACTTTGGTTGCTTAGGTCAGTTTAGAATGTATAAGGTATTCATTAAATTCTAATCAGATTTATTTTTTATTTGGTATATTTATTGCATCTGTCATAAGACTTGTTGGTGATACAGAAAGGTAAAGGTAGAAATTATATCTTAATAATCGTTTTCTCTTATAGATACGAGAATATGAATGGATTCACTGTCAGACCAAAAGGCTGAAGTTCAATGCACTTATAACAACATATGAGATCCTCTTAAAAGATAAGGTGTGTAATTGGTAACCATAAGGCTAAATTTTGGAGTGTGATTTGTCCAAATGATGGGGTCTTTGCCTCCCCCTTGCCATGTTACTTTTCTTATTTTAAAAAAGCAAACAAATGAACAAACAAAAAAATCCATGAAGAATATTAAGGTTATTAAAAAATAAACAGAACCTTACAGTTGAAGGGGACCTTGGGTCACCTAAGCCAATTGAATTAAATAGGTGAAAGGGTATTGAGACCAGTAACTTACTGGAGATTCTAGTCAGTCATTGGAAGCTGGTCTTGAGTGCCCTCTCAGGTACTTCCCATCTTATTATTAAGCATTTCTCCAGAACAGATGTTGTGTAAGGGTCTCTGAGGAGGAGGACAGAAAAATGAAGCTCTTTAGATTATCTCCTTCCCACAGTTACTAAGAAATGTGTATGTGCCAGGTGATCCCACTGGTGATAATAAGCATAAACAAGTTCAATTTGGTGGCTCTTGGTGTTTCCATGCTTCAAGGTTGGGGTGGAGAATAGGCAGAGAAGAATCTTGATTAAGGAGAGACTGCAAAATCATGTATTTTTTGTTTTTGTGTTGTTTTTGCCCAGCATACCAGTTTTTTTGTTTTCACTTTGAGGCATGCAGCAAAACCTGGCATAAAAGACCCCCCCTATAGCTTTTAGAGGATGACCTGCTCCTTTGAGTAGACACCAATCTGTTAACTAACAGAATAAACAGAAGAGTCCTGATATACTTTAAGTCAGTGAAGAATAAATGTTTCTTTGTATACCTTTGTGATGGTATTTGTACAGAGATAATTAACACTTGAAAGTACTTTTGGGTTCCCTTCTGACCTGGTGGCTCGTTCTGTTTTGTTTTTACTTTAGACTGTGCTGGGCAGTATTAACTGGGCCTTTCTGGGAGTGGACGAAGCCCATCGGTTGAAGAATGATGACTCTTTATTGTATAAAACTCTGATTGATTTCAAGTCCAACCATAGGCTCCTGATTACGGGGACCCCTCTTCAGAATTCCCTCAAAGAGCTCTGGTCCTTGCTGCACTTTATTATGCCGGAGAAGTAAGCTCCTTCCTATGTGTTTCAAAAGATGCTAGAATGTCTGAAATGCCAATGCTCTTTAACTTTTTTAGTAAACCTTAGGGAAAACAGATGGCATGGTTTGGGGAAAGCAAAGCATTGAAGCAGCAACAAAAGTAGTAAAATGTTTCATAACAAATGATAGAAAGCTCAGAAATCAGTCTGTTAAGAAAGAAAGCATACTGTCTACCAAACATTTGAATCATTTAATGCTTTGGGGGAAATAATTGATAAATAGGAAACATCAGACCTTCTCCCTATTGTTATAAGGTGATCAATATAATTGAAAAAAGTATACAAGGTACACAATCTGACAAGTATTAAAAAATACCTTAAGTCTAACCTTTTGATAACAATAGCACTGGGTTTAGGTCTTATTAAAATCTAACTTAGTCAAGAATTGTGGAATGTCTTTACTGAAAAGATTTTTGTGGGAAAGATGGTATGCACGTTTCATAAAACTTAAAATTATCCATTGGTGTTCAGTGATACTTAAAATGAAATCTAAATTCTTTACCCTGATTTGGAATACCCTACTTAGTCTGACCCATCTCATACCACTTTCTCCATTACTAATTGTGCTCCAGCCATCCTGGCCATCTTTCTGTTCCTTTAACATGCCAAGCATTGCTATTCTTTTTGTCTGGAATGTTTTTTCTCCTCCTTATCTTCATATGGCCAGTCACTTATTAACATCTTTGCCTCAGCTTATATGACCACCTCCTTTTAGAGGTCTCCTCAGACCACTGAACCTCAAGTTCCTTATCAGACATGCTTATCATCCATACCCCATTTTATTTTCTATATGGCACCTCTCTCTTTTTCATTTATTTCCTCATTCATACCATGTCATTAATTAAATTATGCATTCAGAAGTAGCAGAGATCTTATTTACTTTATTCATCCGTGGTCCACATTGCCTAGAATGGTACCTGGCATGCAGTAAACAGTTAAATTGAGAGTTGTCAAACTGACAGGTAAATGCTCCACAGTTTTTTTTTTTAATTTAGAAAAGACTGAGTGCCTACTGTATGCCATAAACTGAACAAGGCATTTTGGATGGCCTAAGGAACAATAGAGAAATGGTCCCTTTCCCGATGTGTTGTTACCTTTTTTTTTAAACAGCCTATTGGGATATAATTTACATACCATAAAATGTACCATTGCAAATATATAAATTAACATTTTTTAGTAAATTTATAGAATTGTGCAACCATCACCATTAGCTACTTTTAGAATATTTTCCTCACTGAAAAAAGTTCCCTCTCGTCTGTAGTTAATTTCTGCCTCATCTAGCTGTAGGCAATCACGAATCAGCTTTCATCTCTAGAGATGAAATTTCTAGAAATTTCATCTAAATTAAATCCTAATAAGTAGTCTTTTGCTTTTGGCTGCTTTTATTTAGCATAATAATTTTGAGATTCTCCCATGTTATAGAGTTTATTAGGAGTTATTTTCTTATTATGGAGTGATAGTCCATTGTATGCACATCCAGTCACCAGTTGATGGATGTTTGGATTGCTTCAGTTTTGGATTATTTTGTCTTTGTGTGGACGTATGACTAGATCTATAGGAGTGAAATTGCCAGGTTGTTCAGAAAGTGTATATTTAACTTAAATTACCGGCTGTTTTCCAAAGAGACTGTACCATTTTATATTCTCAGCAGAAATGTTTTGAATTTTCTAGTTTGTCTGTATCATCACCAGTACTTGGTGTATTGTCAATCTTTTGGATTCTAGCTCTTCTGGTGGATGTGTAGTGGTATCTCATTGTGTTCTGACTTGCATTTGTATAATGACTAATAATGTTGCACACCTTTTCCTGTGTTCATTAGCCATTTGTATATCTTTGGTGAAATATCTGTTAAATCTTTTACCCATTTTTCAATTGGATTGTTTGCCTTCTGAGTTGAAGAGGTTTTTAATTTTTTTTTTAAATAGTCTGTATTGAAGTGCTTTATATTAGACTCAGATCTTCTCTAAGTAAAGGCTGTAATACTTCATTTCTCCAATGCAGGTGGATGCCTTTTATCTTTTGCCTTATTGTACTGGCTAGAACCTCCACGTTGAGTAGAATTGGTGGGAGTAGGATGTTACAGAATTTTTGTTACGCACCCTTTATAAGGTTGAGGAAGTTTTCTTGTAATTCCTAGTGAGTGATGGATTGAGTGTTGGATTTTGTCATATGCTGTTCTTCTTTATCTTTGAGGTGACCATGTAGTTTTTGCTCTTTATTCTACCAGTATGGTATGTAACATTAGTTCCTTTTTAGCCAACCTTTTAATCCTGGGATACATCTGAGTTGGTCAGAATGTTTAAGATTTATGTTACTTTTTTTTTGTGTGTGGCACACGGGCCTCTCACTGTTGTGGCCTCTCCTGTTGCGGAGCACAGGCTCTGGGTGTGCAGGCTCAGCGGCCATGGCTCACAGATCCAGCCGCTCTGTGACATGTGGTATCTTCCCGGACCGGGGCACGAACCCGTGTCCCCTGCATGGGCAGGCGGACTCTCAACCGCTGCGCCACCAGGGAAGCCCTATGTTACTTCTTTTTAAAATATTTGATAGGATTCACTAGTGTTGCCTTGTGAGCTATAGCTTCTGTTTGTGGGAAAATTTTTTTTTTTTTTTTCTTTTTGCGGTATGCGGGCCTCTCACTGTTGTGGCCTCTCCAGTTGCGGAGCACAGGCTCCGGACGCGCAGGCCCAGAGGCCATGGCTCACGGGCCCAGCCGCTCCGCGGCATATGGGATCCTCCCAGACCGGGGCACGAACCCGTATCCCCTGCATCGGCAGGCGGACTCTCAACCACTGCGCCACCAGGGAGGCCCTGTGGGAAAATTTTTAATGACTATTTCTGTTTCTAGTTATAGGTCCATTCAGGTTTTCTATTGCATTTTGACAGTTTTGTTAATTTGTGTCTTTCTGACAATTTGTTTATTTCATCTAAGTTGTCTAATTTGTTGGCATAAAGCTGTAGTATTTCCTCATAATCCTTTTAATTTTTGAAGGATCAGTACTGATCTAAATAATTATTTGATTATGGCAATTTTGTGTCTCGTCTCTTGGTCTTTTTAGGTAAAGCTTTTAACAATTTTGGGGATGTTTTCAAAGACACCAGCTTTGGATGTTATTTTGTTTTTTCTCTATTTTAGAATTTCATTTATTTCTACTCTCATTTTTATTATTGCCTTCCTTTGTTTTTCATTTAATTTTCTTATTTTCTGTTTTCTTAAGATGGAAGCTTAGATTATTGATTTAAGTCTCTTTCTTCCTTTTCGCAATATAGGTACTTAAAGGTATAGGTTCCCCCATGTCCTGCTTTAGCTGCATCCCATAAATGTTGATATCTTGTGTTTTTGTTTTCATTCAGTTTCACCTATTTTTGAATATCTCTTGATTTTTTTCTTTCATGCATGGTGGTTTTTTTTTTTTTGAGAAGTGTGTTATTTAATTTCCAAATATTTAATTATTTCCCAAATGATCTGTAGTTTACTTTTATCTTAGAGAACATGCTTTAAATGAATTGTTACTTGTTATATGGTCTACTATGTTTTCCATCTTGGAGAATATATTGCATGTGTACTTGAAAAGAATAATGTTTATTCTGCTTTTGTTGGGTAGAATTCTGTAAGTGTCCATTAAGTCAACTTGGTTAATAGTCTTCCTTCTGTATCTTTGCTGACTTCATGTCTAGTTGTTCTATCAGTAATTGAGAGTGAAGTATTTTAATATTTAACTACAGTTGTTGAATGACCTACTTCTTTCAGTTCTGTCAGTTTGGGGGTTCTGTTGTTAGGTATGTGCACATTTGTATTTGTTACATATTCCTGATTTATTGACCTTTTTATCATTGTAAAATGTCCCTCTTTATCTTTAGTAATATTTCTTGTTCCTTAGGTCTATTTTGATTTTCTTATAGCTCCTCAGCTCTCTTCTGGTATCTGTTTGCATGGAATACTATTTTCCATTGTTTTACTTTGAACCTGTTTATTTGGGTCTAAAATGTGTCTCTTGTAGACAGCATATAGTTGGATCTTCCTTTTTTCTCTAGTTAGACAATCTCTGCCTTTTGGTTGGAGTGTTTAGTTCATTCACATTAATGTAATTATTGATATGGTTGGATTTATGTCTGCTATTTTGCTTTTTCCCTTTGTATGTCATATTTCTTTTTTGTTTGTTTCTTTTTTACTGCCTTCTTTTGTTTCAACAAGTAGTTTTTAGTTTGCCATTTGGATTCTTCTGTTAATTGATTTTTTTAAGTTTTATTTTGTAGTGCTTGCTCTAAGGTTTTTAGTATATACATCTTATCACAATTTTCTTAAAATTAATACTGATTTAATTTTGGTAAAATATAGCAACTTTTCTGCATCATAGTTCCATTTTCACCTCCTTCCTTGTGTTGTAAACCTAAGAATACAGTGATATAATTATTGCTTTATTCAGGCTTCTGTTTTAAGGAAATTAAGAAAAGGGAAAAATATGTTTATACAATCTTTTATGTTTACCCATTTTATGTTATCATTTCCAGTGATCTTCATTTCTTCCTGTGGATTCAAGTTGCCATCTGGTGTCACTTACTTTTTAGCCTTAAGGGCTCGCTTTAGTACTTCTTGTAAGGGAGGCCTTCTAACCACAAATTCTGTCTTCATTTGTCTGTGGCTGTTCTTTTTTCACCTTCTTTTTTTTTTTTTCTTTTTTTTGGCTGCATTGGGTCTTCGTTGCTGTGCGCAGGCTTTCTCTAGTTGGGGCGAGTGGGGGCTACTCTTTGTTGCGGTGCACAGGCTTCTCTTGTTGCAGAGCATGGGCTCTAGGGCATCTGAGCTTCAGTAGTTGTGGCTTGCAGGCTCTAGAGTGCAGGCTCAGTAGTTGTGGCACATGGGCTTAGTTGCTCTGAGGCACGTGGGATCTTCCTGGACCAGGGATCGAACTCATGTCCCCTGCCTTGGAAGGCGGATTCTTAACCACTATACCACCAGGGAAGTCCCTTCACCTTTATTTGTAAAAATTTTTTATTTTATTGCGGTATGCGGGCCTCTCACTGTTGTGGCCTCTCCCGTTGCGGAGCACAGGCTCCGGACGCACAGGCTCGGCGGCCATGGCCCACGGGCCTAGCCGCTCCGTGGCATGTGGGATCTTCCCGGACCGGGGCACGAACCCGTGTCCCCTGCATCGGCAGGCGGACTCTCAACCACTGCGCCACCAGGGAAGCCCTCACCTTTATTTTTGAAGAGTAGTTTAAGACTCTTCAGAAGATGGATAGAGAAACTTGACCACTCTGGTTTTGCATACGCTCACTATAGCTGTTAGTAGAACAGGCCTAGACTGTTTCCTTTTTTGCAGGTATCCTCACTATAGTATGCTTCTGAGAGAGGAGGCCCCTCTGCACCCCTGCTTCCTATGCCTTCCCTTAGAACAGGGTTTTCCCAACCTTAGCACTATTGACATTTTGGGCTGGATAATTCTTTTTTACAGTGGGGGCTCTCCTTTGCATTATATGATGTTTAACAGCATCCTTGTCCACTACCCACTACATGCCAGGAATGACTCAGTTGTGACAACCAAAAATGTCTTGTAGCATTGCCAAGTGTGCCCCAGAGGGGCAAAATTACCACCAGTTGAGAAGCACTACGTGAGCGGGTTCCTCAGTTCTCCCCACATTGCTCATTCTGTCATCCTCCACCCTCCCCACCCCGTCTCACTGCTAATCTTTTGCCTGTCCTGCTTCCTGCTCACCTGGATCCTCTGTTCCTTCCATAGAACTCTGTAAGTCAATAGTAGTCACCTTTCTGAGGAGGGAGGCAGTTGCCCCCTTTTCTTTTTGAACATTGTGTCCATTCTGTAGTGAATACCCTGTCCATACCATGTATTAGCAGAAGCCCATGTTTTTATAAAGTGCGCTTTTCAAAGGTTATATGTGCTGTAAAACAGATAATGTATAAAAGTTTAGAGACAGCGAGGGTATCAATTATTAGTTATTAATCTTTGTTTTCTGAAATGGATAAGAGAATTTTCATGTATATTACTTTATAGTTTTTATATTGTTTTCTTATATCTAATTTTTGATACACTCTCTACGTTTAGCCTCAGATTGTAATAAGAATATGCTGTCATAGAGAGATGATGAAAATGTGTCTCATATCACGCGGTTAATAAGTGGGTGGACTGAGTTCAGTTTCTGGTCTTCTGTGACCGAGGCCAATGTCCTTTAAACTTCAAAGTCTAAGAGAAATAGTACATCCTTCATAGCACCATTGAGATGAAGTAAAAGCATTCTACGTAGTAGGGATCTTGAGGCACTGTGGGAACATATGTGCTCGATATTTAGAAAAAGAAATGTGATGCCTAGTTTCCTCCAACGAATGATTAGCTAAGATTTGCCCTTCTGTACTTGGCTACTGAAGTGGATGGTAGGGATTTTGGCTCCTAAATGGCCATAATTCATTTTTTGTTGCTGTTAAGCACCTGTGGCATTCCACCCAGCATGGGCTACGTTTTGGAAAGAGAGGAACTTTGAATTACTTTTTCCATTAGAGATGATCATTCAGATAGTGTCTGCCAAAGTTTTCCATATGGCCAGTTGGATTACTTATTGAAGGATGGATTGGAGTTAGAGATGCACTGTGTGTGTGTGTAAGAGAGCCTTTTCTCTTTGCAAACTTTGTTTTTAAAACATTATTATTTTCAAACATTTAAAAAAAACATTATTTTTCACAAAGATGCGTGTATAAGAAGGAAACCCATTAGTTAAGGAGTGGAGATTTTCCTTTATTTCTGCCTGAGCTTACTGTGTGGGTGACAAATCCTGTGAAGTATTTTCCCCACCCTTAGCGGTAGTTCCTGAGGTTCATTATGGCTCTATACAACCACTTGTTCTTTTTAAGGAAATGATCCACTGAAGAATTGTTATTGTACGGAAGAGAATTAGGTTTGCTCAGGTAACTTCTGGACTCTCCCCTCCTCAACTGTGATAGGCCATTGTTCGCAACATCCAAAAGTTAGTCGTCTTTCTAACCAACTAAAATGCTGTTTCCTTTGTGCAGAGTCAGTCCGAGCACATTTCCTGCATGGCGGCTCTGGCCAGGAGCCTACCCTTACTGTATGTTATTAGTACCCTTATTATAGGTTTATATCAGTGAGCCACTTTGTTTTGTATGTAGTATTTTGCACAGCATGGAGCTTGGTATTAAAGATAGAGCTATGACTACATCAGAGTTCAGCTTATAAAGATAATCGTGTGCAAATATGTACTTCATGCCCACCCTACAAAATAACTCAGTTTGATAGAGTATTTTCAGAGATCTTAATCTCTTAGTGTTGAAATCTTTTTTTTACTTTTGCTTCTGCTGTCTAGGCCAGTCTGTGAATTTTTTTGCACTTTTCCTTTCACATATTTATCTCATGACTTCTAGTATACCATTCTCACTGCTTTGATTTAATTTCTTTTTGTTATTCCTCAGTAGAGTGAGCTTCTGTTTTTCTAAAATCCCAAGATATGGAAAATTTAAATAATCAAAATTGTTTCTACTTTGGTGAGAGACATGTTAAATACAGAAGTTGATTAACAGGGAAATAACCAAAATAATGACTCTCTAGGCTGTGGTGTGGTATCATTATATCATTATAAGTTCACCACGCTGACCATATACCTTTTATATATGTGGTGTTATAAATTGACGGTTGTCTATTGCAGGGAACAGCAAACTTTTTCTTAAAGGACCTGGTAGTAAACATTTTCAGCTTGTAGGCATTATGGTCTCTGTCACAGCTACTCATCTGCTGTATAGACAGAAAGCAGCCACAGGTAGTTCATAAACAATTCAATGTGTATATAAAGAAATAGTATCTCATATTAACTCCTTTAACGTAGTAAGAGTACAGTAGGTGGGTGAAAATATTTGTTCCCTAAAACAGTAGGGGAAGTAAGTCTTGTAAAAAAAAAAAGTTTATTATTTAAGTTTTTAGACTAGTAAAGTTTTAATTAATTATAATATGTGTTACATAAATTAAAACATTCTTTTGAAATTATCTCTCAGTTCTTCAGAAAATGGCCTGATATATAGTGATGGTCCCTCATTTCCAGTTGCCTCATACATTTTGTGTGTGAGATGGTATTGAGATAGCTTAGTTTACATTGTTCCTTTTAATCCTCTTATCAGCTTTAACTCATTTTATTTTATGTTCTTAGAGTACCTTCATAGCAGTGTGGCAAAATACAGTTTACTTTAGTTTTGTTGAGCTAGAAGCATTAATTATGTTTTTAGATCTCTACCCCAAAAGATCGTTTTGTCTGCTTCTCCAAACACGGTTGTTTCAGGCATTTCCAGCTGTCACTAGGGCTGATACTGATGCTCCTAGTGCCTGATGAAATGCTTGGCCATTCATGAGTTCAGAAATGACAATGGCAGCAGACTCTGTTGACATCCTTTTGCCCGGTGACAGTGCTGGCATTTGCTCTCTTTGACTTTCTGTCTTATCAGAGAGTGTATTACATAGCTCTTGATAATGTCGAGTCACTGAGTTTATTATTCTGGGACTTCACTGGCCTCAGCAGAGCTGGGCCTCCTGATGTCAGAAAGCAGACCATGGGGCAGCGCCTCACCCACTGAGCTTCAGTCTGCACACAAAACTAAGCAACTTCTTCCAAGTGCTTTGCTGGCTTTCTAGTAGCAAGTCAGAGCATATTTTCCTAAGCCTCATGAAATAAATTTCTTTCAATTTTTATTTTTGAAAGAAATTTGATGTCCCATACTGGATTTCTGCCACAAATCCTTTAGTGAACCAAAGATGGTTAAATTAAGATTTAAACAGGAGAAACTTTTATCTGTAGAGTTCAGGCAAAATTATTACGGGTGATAACATTTTAAAATTCATTAGTAAATTTTGTGTCCCCAAGTTCTATTAGTATTAATTTTGTATCACTTATATTGCTCTTCTTGTCTGGGGGCTGTCACTTGTTTACTGTCATTATAATCCATTAACTTTTTAATCTATGAGCAGTGAGGATTACTGATGGAAACTGTATAACTTTTACCTCTGACTAGTGATAGCTGTAATATCACCACTAATTATTCTTTGACCTCTGAATTTTGTTTTCCCAGTAAATTGCAGCTTATTAAAAGATACCTTATGATTAATTTTTCTGCCTAACATTTTATCACAGTAACTTATTATGTTACTTACATACTACTTGCATGATACACTGAAATATTTTGTGAACTCTAGATCCAGTCTCAGAATTGGAAACCTGCTGTTATCTAGTGTAGACTGATGGAATTGATTCAGTTGGTTTTCCCTTGCCTTTTTGTTTTCCCCTCTCTTGTATTCAAGAGCTAGCGACTGATAAAATTTATTTTTCCTTATAGGGAAGACTCATTTTTTTTTAACAGATTTTTTTTCCTATTTGGTTCCTTAAAAAAGAAATTTTAGTTGGAAAAATGCTTTTTTTCTTCTTTGTAATTAAGTAACACTATACTGTGTCATCTCTAGGTTTGAGTTCTGGGAAGATTTTGAGGAAGACCATGGGAAAGGGAGAGAGAATGGCTATCAGAGTCTTCATAAGGTGCTAGAGCCTTTCCTTCTCCGGAGAGTGAAAAAAGATGTGGAGAAATCCCTTCCTGCCAAAGTGGAACAGATTCTCAGGGTGGAGATGTCAGCCCTTCAGAAACAGTATTACAAGTAAGTTATTGGCTGGGTTAAGCCTGAGTGGGATTAAGATCAGTACCAGGGGTACTTCCCTGGTGGTACAGTGGTTAAGAATCCGCCTGCCAATGCAGAGGACATGGGTTCGATCCCTTGTCCGGGAAGATCCCACATGCTGTGAAGCAACTAAGCCTGCGAGCTGCAACTACTGAAGCCTGTGCGCCCTAGAGCCCGTGCTCCACAAGAGAAGCCACCGCAATGAGGAACCCATGCACCACAGTGAGGAGTAGCCCCCACTCGCCGCAACTAGAGAAAGACCAAGTGCAGCAATGAAGACCCAGCGCAGCCAAAAATAAATAAATAAAATAAATAAATTATATATTTTTAAAGAAGATCAGTACCGGGGGCTCCCCTGATGGCGCAGTGGTTAAAAATCTGCCTGCCAATGCAGGGAACATGGGTTCAAGCCCTGGTCTGGGAAGATCCCACGTGCCACGGAGCAACTAAGCCCGTGCGCCACAACTACTAAGCCTGTGCTCTAGAGCCGACAAGCCACAACTACTCAGCCCACGTGCCACAACTACTGAAGCCCGCACTCCTAGAGCCTGTGCTCTGCAGCAAGAGAAGCCACTGCAATGAGAAGCCCGCGCACTGCAACGACGAGTAGCCCCCGCTCGCCGCAACTAGAGAAAGCCTGTGTGCAGCAACAAAGACCCAATGCAGCCAAAAATAAATAATAAGAAATAAATAAATTAATTTAAAAAAACCCCAAAAAGATCAGTACCAGGAAGCCATGAGATATATAACTGACAAGTAAACTGCCTTTTCCAGTGAAGCCTCAAGACAGATTTAAGTAGCAATTTATTTATGGTCAGAAAGAGGAAGATTTACTGTTCTTCCTTTTTTAGGTGAGAATTTGCACAGTACTTTTCATTAAGTGGTCTGAAATATATGTTCTTAGGCTTATCCCCCTACTAATAAACAGGCATGTTTTATTCATTCATATATTTCTTCTCTGCCATTCATTCAGTCATTTGCTTCAAGTTCTGCAACATGCCAGGCATTCTGCTAGATACTGGAAATATGAAGGTGAATGGAATGTGTTCCTGCCAGAAACCTGTTGTTTAGTAGAGAAGATAGCCTAGAGACAAATAATACAAAGTGTTGTTTATAACTGAGGCATATGCAGGGTAGTATGGAAGTTCAGAAGGAAAAGCACTCACCTCTGTACCAAAGGTTGAAGACTCTTTTCTTCTAGCACTCCAAGTGGCATGGGCAGGTTATGGACTTGGTTTAGGTTATAATATGTTAAAGGTAAAATGGTGGGTTTGAGGCAGAGGGTGGTATATAAGGTACTTGTCATGGGCTTTCAGTTTTGATGATTTAAAGTTGGATCTGGAATGATTGGAAATAATTGTATTGCCATGAAAATTACAGTCTTTTAAAGTTAGAGGTCTGGTAATCTTCCTAATGATATTCCTTGCTTTTTTTTTTTTTTTAAACATCGTTACTGGAGTATAATTGCTTTATAATGTTGTGTTAGTTGCTGCTGTATAACAAAGTGAATCAGCTGTATGTATACATATATCCCCATATCCCCTCCCTCTTGCGTCTCCTTTCCACCCTCCCTATCCCACCCCTCTAGGTGGACACAAAGCACTGAGCTGATTGCCCTGTGTTATGCGGCTGCTCCCCACTAGCTATCTATTTTACATTTGGTAGTGTATATATGTCCATGCAACTCTCTCACTTCGTCCCAGCTTACCCTTCCCCCTTCCCGTGTCCTCAAGTCCATTCTCTATGTCTGCGTCTTTAGTCCTGTCCTGCTCCTAGGTTCTTCAGACCGCCCCCCACCCCCCGCTTTCTTTTTAGATTCCATATATATGTGTTAGCATACGGTATTTGTTTTTCTCTTTCTGACTTACTTCACTCTGTATGACAGTCTCTAGGTCCATCCCCCTCACTACAAATAACTCAGTTTCATTTCTTTTTATAGCCAAGTAATATTCGATTATATATATGTGCCACATCTTTTTTATCCATTCCTCTGTCGATGGACACTTAGGTTGCTTCCATGTCCTGGCTATTGTAAATAGAGCTGCAGTGAACATTGTGGTACATGACTCTTTTTGAATTATGGTTTTCTCAGGGTATATGCCCAGTAGTGGTATTGCTGGGTCGTATGGTAGTTCTATTTTTAGTTTTTTAAGGAAGCTCCATACTGTTCTCCGTAGTGGCTGTATCAATTTACTTCCTGCTTGTTCTTTTTTTTTTTTTTTTTTTTTACATCTTTATTGGAGTATAATTGCTTTACAATGGTCTGTTAGTTTCTGCTTTATAACAAAGTGAATCAGTTATACATATACATAGGTTCCCATATCTCTTCCCTCTTGCGTCTCCCTCCCTCCCACCCTCCCTATCCCACCCCTCTAGGTGGTCACAAAGCACCGAGCTGATCTCCCTGTGCTATGCGGCTGCTTCCCACTAGCTATCTGTTTTACGTTTGGTAGTGTATATATGTCCATGCCACTCTCTCACTTTGTCACAGCTTACCCTTCCCCCTCCCCATATCCTGAAGTCCATTCTCTAGTAGGTCTGTGTCTTTATTCCTGTCTTACCCCTAGGTCCTTCGTGACATTTTTTTTTCTTAAATTCCATATATATGTGTTAGCATACGGTATTTGTCTTTCTCTTTCTGACTTACTTCACTCTGTATGACAGACTCTAGGTCCATCCACCTCATTACAAATAGCTCAATTTCGTTTCTTTTTATGGCTGAGTAATATTCCATTGTGTATATGTGCCACTTCTTCTTTATCCATTCATCCGATGATGGACACTTAGGTTGTTTCCGTCTCCTGGCTATTGTAAATAGAGCTGCAGTGAACATTTTGGTACATGACTCTTCTTGAATTATGTTTTTCTCAGGGTATAGGCCCAGTAGTGGGATTGCTGGGTCATATGGTAGTTCTATTTGTAGTTTTTTAAGGAACCTCCATACTGTTCTCCATAGTGGCTGTACCAATTCACATTCCCACCAGCAGTGCAAGAGGGTTCCCTTTTCTCCACACCCTCTCCAGCATTTATTGTTTCTAGATTTTTTGATGATGGCCATTCTGACTGGTGTGAGATGATAACTCATGGTAGTTTTGATTTGCATTTCTCTAATGATTAATGATGTTGAGCATTCTTTCATGTGTTTGTTGGCAGTCTGTATATCTTCTTTGGAGAAATGTGTATTTAGGTGTTCTCCCCATTTTTGGATTGGGTTGTTTGTTTTTTCGTTATTGAGGTACATGAGCTGCTTGTAAATTTTGGAGATTAATCCTTTGTCAGTTGCTTCATTTGCAAATATTTTCTCCCTTTCTGAGGGTTGTCTTTTGGTCTTGTTTATGGTTTCCTTTGCTGTGCAAAAGCTTTTAAGTTTCATTAGGTCCCATTTGTTTATTTTTGTTTTTATTTCCATTTCTCTAGGAGGTGGGTCAAAAAGGATCTTGCTGTCCTGCTTGTTCTTAATTAATACAACTGAATAAAAACAAGAATTTAATTTTCAAAAACTACTATCTGACTTTTTTGCCTATCACTGCCTTGATTTTTAAAAATCTTTTTATTATGGGAAATCTCACATACATACAAAAATAGAATGGTGTGTATCCATAATCCAGCTTTTATATTTACTGACTCCTGGACAGTCTTAGTTCATCCATATCTTCTTTTGCATCCCCATTTCCACCCCCAGGTCATACGAAACATATTCCAGGTCCAAATCATAAGTGTTTCTATATATCTCTAAAAGATAAGGACTCTTAAGAGTTAAGTAAAAAACCCCCAAAACCCCCCAAGCTCATGGAACAGATTGGTGGTTGCCAGAGGCAGGGGTTGAGGATGGTGAGAGAAATGGGTGAAGGGAGTCAAAAGGTTACAGAGTTAAGCTATGACATATATGTCACGGGGATGAAATGTACAGCATGGTAACAATAATTAATAATTCTGAATTGCATTTTTTTTTGAAATTTGCAAGAGAGTAGATCATAAAAGTCCTCATCACAAGGGAAAAAAAGTTGTAGCTATTTATGGTGATGGATGGTAACTAGACATTGTGGTAATCATTCTGCAATGTATACAAATACCTCATTATCATGTTTGATGCATCTGAAACGAATATGACGTTATATGTCTGTACCTCAGTTAAAAAAAAGTTAAGCATAATTTCAGTACTATTTTTATTATGCCTAAAAAAAACCCCCCAGTAATTCCTTACTATTTTTGTAATGTACAGTGAGTGTTTACGTTTTCCTGGTTGTCCTAGACACACACACACACACACACACACATTTTGCTTGTTTGCATTGGGATCTAAGTAAGCTCCATACATTATGATTGGTTGACATATCTCTTAAGTTTAAGTCATTTTCCCCTCCGTCCATGTAAATTTTTGAGTGAATAAACTGAGTCTGTGTTCCACAGATTTTTTTCACAGCCTGGATTTTCTGATTCCAGCTCTGTGACATCATTTAATATTTTCCTGAGAACACATTGTTTCCTTTACATTCACAGATAAGAGTAGAAGGTTGGTTAGACCCAGATTCAGTGTGAGTATTTCACAGAATGCAGTCTGTTATAGGAGGTTGTCTTCTTGTGATATTAGCAAATGTTGATGAGCATTGCCTAGATCATTAATTGATTAGGGATTACAAAGTGGTAATATTCAACTTTTATTACTCCTTTGTTTATTAGCTGGAATACTTCTGTAAAAAGAAACTTCCCCACATCAATGAGGAACAGTTCATATAGGAAAGACAGAATAAATGCATGGTTCTTTCTGATTTTTGAATTTAAAATTTTTCATTTATTTACTGTTTTTTTAAATTGAAATACATCCCTTGGTAACTACAGGGGTTTGGTTCCAGGGACCTCCCCTGCCCCCTGCTCGGATACCAAAGTCTATGGATCCTTAAGTTCCTTACATAAAATGGCAAAGTATAGTTGGCTCTCTGTATTTGCAGATGTGGAACCTGTGGATGCGGATGGCTGACTGTACATTTGACGTATAATGTTGTACAGTTTAAGGTGTGTAGCATGTTAATCTGATGCATTTATATATTTTAATCTGATGGCCATTGTAGTGATAATTAGCACCTCTATCACATTACATGTGATCCTTTCTTTTTAGTGGTTGGGATTGTTAAATCTAGTCTCTTAGCAAGGTTGATGATTATAATACATTGTTGTTGTCTGTATTCACTATACTGTGCATTAGATCTCTAGGGATTATTTACTTCCCATTCCAGGTTTGTACCCTTAAACAACATCTGTCCTATCCCCCACTCCCCACCCCCGGTAACCACTATTTTACTTTCTGTTGTTACAAGTTTGGCTTTTTTAGATTCCACATATACATGATATCATACGTTACCTTTTCTATCTCTGTCTGACTTATCTCACTCAACATAATATGTTCAAGGTTCATCCATGTTGAATTTTTGACGTTTTCAAAAGAAAAAATGGATTATCTACCTTCCTTCCAAGGTTTGACCAATGAGGCTTATTGGTATGATTATGAATATTTTTGTATGATTATTGATTCATCAGTAAACATATTTGTGTTTTATTCTGTTGCAGTTATTATCTATACTCATGGTCTAATGGTCCCAGTTTTAGCCAGTGGGAGCTTGTTGAAGTTCTTTTGACAAAAATCCAAGTTGTAGTTGATAGCTTCTTTGCTTTCTGGAATGATAAAATGCTCAGATTCATCTCGTTCATTTCCTGCCCCAGAACTAGAGTCAGCCAAAAAGCTTCACATACTGTTTCATTGGAAAATGGTATTTGGAGGTCACAAACGTCACTGGGGGTGCTCTTTGCGACTGCAGCGGATATTATTCACTGGTCTTTAAAGTGGTCAGAGTTAGGAAACTTGTTTCTTTTTAAAGTTAAAAATACATCATGAGTTTTGTTCAGTTAAATAGTATTACAGAAATTTTATTTGACCTTGATGAATTTGTACCCATGCCAAACATTCGACTTCTCAAGTGCACCAGCCTAATTCACACTACACACACAGTCTTAAAGTAATGGTGCCAGGATTACCACTAGCAAGATGAAGAACAAAAACAGGTTAAGGTTTTTTAAAATAGTATTTTTTTGTTTGTTTTTAAAGGTATATCCCACTAGAAATGGGTAAGAGGCTTAAAGCACTTGAGATGGTTTTTCTTCTCTTTGGTTAGGTACTGACTGGATACAATAGTTTATTTACTTCATTTTAGTGTTTTTTTTTTTATTTTAGGGATTGCTTTGTTTAATTTTGGTCATGATTATTTGTAATATTTATAGAGTTCCAAAGGCAAAGCTGACATGCCTGGCATGTTCAGAGATATCTGGCTTCTATCCTTGTCTCCTCCATTCTAGTCCCTTTTTTCCTTAGGTAATAATTACTTCTGTATTTAAAAATCTTAATGTTTATCTTTCCTTTATTTTTTAATTTTTAAAATATAAGCAGATACATGTTAACTTTTTTTATTGCCTCCTTCTTGTGCAAGTGGTAGCATACTGTATGCATTTTTCTATACCTTACTTTTCTCACTTAGTGATGGGGATCGGCTGTGCTGGAGAGCACTCCATAGTAGTTTATAGAGACAGTCCTTTCTTTTTACAACTGCATAGTGTATCTGTAGCATAGTTTATTCAACTAGTCTCCTAGTGATGGACATTTGGATAGTTTCAAATACTTTTATAAATAGTGCTACGGTGAGAATCCTTGAGAATTCCTCTTTGAGATGGATTCCTAAAAGTGTGATTGCTAAAAGTGTGATTGCTAAAAGTGTAAAGAAATTTCACTACTCAGAAAAAAATCAGTTCTAATATTTTCAAACTGGGATAGAAAACATACTTGTTCTGAACACTGTATTATGTAAAATACCCTTTTACAACAGTTTAAATGGGTATGTAGCTTCTTTTTTTTTTAAACATTTATTTATGTATTTATTTGGCTGTGCTGGGTCTTAGTTGCGGCATGAGGGATCTTTTAGTTGCGGGATGTGGGGTCTTTTAGATGTGGCATGCAGGCTCTTAGTTGAGGCATGCAAGATGTAGTTCCCTCCCCAGGGATGGAACCCAGCCCGCCGGCATTGGGAGTGTGGAGTCTTAACTGCTGGACCACCAGGGAAGTCCCTGTAGCTTCTGTCTTTCGTATATCTAATTTATTTAACTGATTTTCTAATTTGAGACCTCTTAATTTCCACTTTTATACTACAATAAAGACTGCTTCAGTGACAGTCATTGTTTATATAAAATACATATATGTAATATATGTTCTATGAATATATATATTTGTTGCTATTATTTTCTTTTAATATTCCTGTGTTCATCCAGGTTGAAATAGCCAATAGAATGATTAATGGTCTGAATCTGACTGGAGATGTGTGAGGGTTCCTGGTTAGGTGGCAGGAGCTATAAAATAAAGCATCCCTCCCTGCCTTTTTAACTCCCCCCGCCGCCTCCCACCCTCAGTAACACTATTTTCTTTTATAATCTGCTGGTATCCCCAACTCTCTTTCTTTGAATTTAATAATATCATTATTATCTTAATTTGCAGATGGATTCTGACTAGGAATTACAAGGCTCTTGCCAAAGGAACAAGAGGCAGCACATCTGGTTTCCTTAATATTGTGATGGAACTGAAAAAGTGCTGCAACCACTGTTATCTCATTAAACCTCCCGAAGAAAATGAAAGGGAAAATGGACAGGAGATTCTTCTGGTGTGTGCTTACCTTGTTTGTAATTACTTTCTTAAAGACACTTTAGTTTCTATAGATGCTTTTTACCAAAATGCTCCTTTTCCTCCTTGATAATTTCAAGGAGCATCAAAAGAAGCTTTAAAAACAGGTGAGAAAAGTCAAATAGCTAGGAAAAATCTGGAAAGTATATTGTCACAGATACTAGGTAAAGAGCATTTGAGGAATTGCTTGTCAGCTAGGTTGCAGAAGGCTTCCAAAAGCTTAAAGATGATTTTAAAAATATGAACTCTTATTAGAGAGGAAGGGCAGATTGAAGTATGCTTTTGAACATGATGATTAGAATGTCTTTTCAATCTTCAGTCTTTGATCAGGAGCAGTGGGAAGCTGATTCTATTAGATAAACTGTTGACAAGACTTCGAGAAAGAGGGAACAGAGTCCTTATCTTCTCTCAGATGGTGAGAATGTTGGATATCCTGGCTGAGTACCTGACTATTAAGCACTATCCTTTCCAGGTGAGCATGCTTGGTACTTGGGGTCTCTCCCTTCCTCCTTTCCTCCCTCCCTCCCTCTAGGTTGTATGCTTTGCTTGCTAAATTATCCTAAAGGAGAAAACAAGAGTTTTCTTGTTTGAAACAAATTGAGATTAAGGTTCCAGGCGGGTCTTAATTTTTACTTCCATGCCTTTAGGCTACCCTGTAATGAACAAGATCATGGGAAGATTATTCTTGTTTGGTGGGCGAGGGCTGGGGATTAGAGAAAGGAAAATTGGGCAAGAGAAGTGTTGTTAGATGGTATCTCACATCTCTGAGCCTGTGGTAAAAGTAGCGAGGAAGGAAGTGTGAACCTGATGACAGAAGCCCAAATCCTAAGAAAGAAAGAAGAAGAGAGGTGACAGTGTTTTATATTACACCCCAAAGGAAGCTGACCCTGGCTGTGAGGCTGGGGACTCAGGAGAACCGTATACGTGAAACCTTGGTCGTCCCTGAATACACTTTGCAGAATTATAACTTTGGGTTTTTGTCTTCATTCATTAATCTCTTATAAGATGAGAAAAATAAGGGGGAAAAAGAGTTTCTTCAGCATAATATTTTTCTACGTGTTAGACAATGGGAAACTTACCTGATTTATTTATAGACGTGTGCAATTTACCTTGATTTTTGGCCTAATATTTTTATAATGCCTTGATTTTTTTAAAAAATTAATTTTATTTTTGTCTATGTTGGGTCTTTGTTGCTGCACGCGGGCTTTCTCTAGTTGCGGCGAGCGGGGGCTGCTCTTCGTTGCGGTGCGTAGGCCTCTCATTGCAGTGGCTTCTGTTGGTGCCGAGCACAGGCTCTAGGTGCACAGGCTTCAGTAGTTGTGGCACATGGGCTCAGTAGTTGTGGCCTGCGGGCTCTAGAGTGCAGGCTCAGTAGTTGTGGCGCACAGGCTTAGTTGCTCTGCAGCATGTGGGATCTTCCTGGACCAGGGCTCGAACCCGTGTCCCCTGAGTTGGCAGTTGGATTTTTAACCACTGTGCCACCAGGGAAGCCCTGCCTTGCATTAAAGAAATTTTTTCTTTAATTTTGGATGGACTCATGCAGTTATGCTGATACTGAAGATACTTGAAGGCAGTGATTCTCTCTAAGAAGGCCAAGCTTTAAAACTCAGTAACAGGTTTTCTTTCAGCATACCCTGAAAGGCGTTGTTATATCCATAATACCTTGTGTGGTCTTTCAGCAGTTGTCTTAGAATATAGTTAAATACTGTGGTTGTTACCAAAAATAGCACAGTACAGAGAGTCAGTGATCTCTCAGTACATCTGACCCCTGGGAGCTTTCAGGTCTAGCTCATCATTTGGTATCAAGTAAAATAAGAATATGTTATTTTTCTCTCTAGGGAATGAGTAGTCTGGTGTCCACTCAGGTTATCATGCCTAATGTCTTCTCTTAGAATATTGAAAAGAGGGCATTTGGGTTTTCTCATTTCAAATACTGGTTGTGAACATGCCATTTAAACTTATCTTTGGGTCAAGGCTCTCAGTAGAGTTGGTAGTCAGAAAGAAGAAAGGGGGTTCCCATGTGTGATTCTACCTGTGATCGGTGGCTCTGGGTTTGGTGAACAGAGCGCTGAGCTGTAGGTCCTTCCACTGACTCCACCCCTCCCCTGTCACTGATCACCGGTCAGCTGACATCTGCCTGGTCAGTTTTGCCTTCGGTAAAATGAGGTGGTTTATCTCAAGTGGTGATTAAGGGAAAGTAATGAGAAAATGATTTTAAAGAGTGAGAAATGCTTTATATACAGCATACAAGTAGTAATTCTTCAGTATTTACATATTATATGGTTTCTTTATGGTGACATTGTTTTGGACCTAGAATTGACATATAGTCTAATGTAAGAATTGTATATGCTAGTAAATGCCAGAGGCTCTCTTGAAGATACATTTTGGCTGTTTGAACACTTTGCTCTGATTTTAGAGTGTAATTTTCAGAAAAGCTGGGATATATGACTCACTTAATTTTAACATTTTCAATATTATGGGGAAATGTTTTCCAAACAAAATTATGTAAATAATTTTTTGGTTTATGGAGCACTTAATAACAGGGCAACTTTTAGCCATGTAGCTAAGGAGCACCATTTTTCTTCAGGAGCTAATTATGAGGTGACCAGTGGTACTATTTCCTAATCTCTTTGGTACCCACAGATGTAGAAGCAGACAAAGCCTCTAAGCACAGCTGGGGTTGCCACCTTTCTCCTTATGTCCTGGTGGCCATTCTGATCCTTGGATAAACTTAGATGGCCGTTAGAATCAGAAGCTTCTGACCTTGAGTTTGTAACCGGAGAGCTTGGGGCAAGTCGGGTGTGCTGCTGAAGCACAGCCCCTGGACAGCACTTTGCCAGTGTGTTCCAGTTATTTTTACTCAGTGGGTGTTGGAGTGATGAAGGTTACAAGTCTGGTGTTCTATTTTGAGTGTAGCTGATCTTCCTACCTTATGATTTTCTTATGGTTTATTTTTACAGCGTCTGGATGGTTCCATCAAGGGAGAAATCCGAAAACAGGCACTGGACCACTTCAATGCAGATGGGTCTGAGGTATAGCATGCATGGCTTTGTTATTTGGGCAGCTTGGGCTCTGTATCAAGGGGAAAGCCTTTCTAGCTTAATGTATTCTGTTTCAGAAACATTTCACAGTGCAACTCCTCCTACCTGATAAGGGAAGGAGAAATCACTAAAGATGCCTCTTAATTTTGTTGTTTGTCAATCCAGAAAAGCATATGCATGTTTGTTTGTCTCCCCTGGTCTGGATTAATGACTGTAGTTCCGGTATCAATTGAGGGTTCTCTGGTGGCTTTCAGATGCCAAATTTCTGGGCCTAGAAGAACCACAAGGCAAGGGTTGGGGAGGGCTGGCTGGTAGGATTAATTTTGACATGTATGTTACATCAGAAGGTTCTGATCTAAACTTTTTTTGATGACTTGCGTCTTGAAAAGTATGTTTGCTATGTCTCAGATTTGTCGGACCCCCTGGTAGGATGTGGCTTAATTCCCTTGCTTGGGCTAATAGCAACATTGGTTAATCTGTTAAGTATCCAACTTGAATTTGGCATTATAAAGTATTTTGTTTTTAAGGTACATGTGGAAGAGCACTTAGGACAAGTTAGAAACCGTGGTAACCTTGTAATTTGTGCATATCAAACTATTAAATACCGTGGGATGTGAGAGAAGAGGGGAAAAGAAGTTTAGTGTAAGTAAAGCTATAGTGGCGTGAGGAGTTAAGAAAGCCATGGTGAGGTCCAGAGGTAGAACTAGAAGTGTTTTGGAGAGAACGTTAGAGCTTCTGAAGTCTGGGCCACTATTCTGTATAGATAGACCAGGCTTAACTTTCTGCTTTCTCAAGAGCTTTGAACACTCTTAATGTCTGTCTGTCACTCCAGAATGGTATGACTCTTGCCCCTTGAATAGCACATAAGCCTAGTTAGACTATGGTATTCTGGCTGTTTCTCCAGCCTAAAATTTTAGTTCTCCTTGAGGAATTTTGGGCACTAATCTCCTCAGAACCAAGGCTCTCAATGGTCAAGGAGAAGAGGACTGTAATTACTAAAAACATTGATAACCATCTAAGTCCATCCTCCTCTCTCTCCTCCCTATTTTCTCAACTGTAAAAGCACCCTGATGCCCTACTTCATAATCCTGCTGTGATGACTAAGTGCAATACTCCACACATAGCACTGAGCGTAGGGCCTGGTACATAGCAAGCACCCCATCAGTGTTACCTGTTTCTCTTCTTCAGTATTTGTTGAGATTGGTTTTTTGGTCCATACCGTTAGTTTAAAACACAGTGTGAGTTGAATGTTTCATATCGCCCTTTCTCAAAAAAAAGCTAAAGTGGCTTTCTTCGTAGTTCTCTGTTGATTCCCCTGGCTGATGGCTAGATATAGAATAGAGATTCTTTACCATTTTCTGCGACTCTGAGTCTTTTTAAAATTAATTTAAAAAATTACTTTATTACTGGGGGAAAGTATTATAAACACATTTAGAAATTTTAGAAGATGGTGAAGAGTACAAAGAAGAAATACTATACAAAGAAGAAAACTTCCATCCCAGAGAAAGCGTGCTGTTCACATTATTTGGGTGCATTTCCATTCATCCTGGAAGAAACCCTTTGTTTCTTTCTATGTTTGCCCAATTGGGATCATGCTGCATATAGTTTTGTGCTCGCCTTTCATTCAAAATTCTACTCTGAGCATTTTCCCGTGTCATTAAAGATTTAAAAAAACTAATTTCTAATATTTTCTCATGCCTGTTCCATCATTTATTTGACCATTTTATTGTTGTCAGATGTTTAACTAGGATATGAGCATGTAAAAAAGATTTTGATACATTTTGCTAAATCACTCTTCCCAAACCATTTATATTCATAATGTTTATGTGTGAATATTTCCATTTTACTATTTGATAATAGGCACAAATAATGTCAATATAATTCATATTGTCTTTGATAAAGAGTGACATTGAAAATATTTCTTATGATCATTCAGACCCCAGATTTCATTTAAGTTTTAGGTGTCTCATTCTCAAGTGTTTACCTGCAGGCTTCTCTTCAGAGTGTGGTGTTGCTTGGTATCTCTACCAAGGCTCACAGACTATGCTTCAACCCCCCTGTTAATCAGTTCTTTATTGGAATTGTTTAAAGCTCTTGTGAGACAGCTCTCTCCATTTTTATTTCTATGGCATAATGTTGGTGAATGTGACTGTTATTTAGAATGTGGAGACCTTTTCATTGCATCTGTGTATATGTATTAAATACACCCATTTATCAAAACGTAACTCAGAACTACCAGTTTTTGAGTGCTATTTCCATGCCAGAAAGGTGTCAGTCTTTGATACATGACCAAATTCCCTGGAAATAGAAATCTGTTTGGCTTTGGTTTTCTCTGGCTTATAGAGTTTATTCTCTGCCTCCTGCCCATTTCTTTTCTGAGCACTCAGATGCAGGCATGCAGTACTATGCCTGCCCAGTCTCTATTATCATTGTTGTGGAAACTGGAATATGTCAGTGCCTGGGTCTTTCCCACACACTGCTGTTCGGCCACACCTGCTCTGGTTTTCTCTGTGCATGTTCCGTGGTGATTGAGGATCCTGTGCTGTCCAGTGGTTCAGTCATGTGATCTCTTAGTGTATAGTGTTTCTATATTCCTCACCAGCCTAACAAATGAATGGACATTTACCCAATAAAGTCTCCTTGCTCATACTGACTGCCTTACATGGCATAATCCACCTTTACCCAGGAAATAAGTATCTAAGCAACTTGCTGAAACGATCCTCATGATAATTAAGTTTGTCTGGTTTCTGTTAACTGCTTGTATACTAGTTTTAGCCAGGAGAGAACACCAATTCTTTTGCTCCTGTTGCCTTATCAGATTCTACTTTACTCCTTAGTTCATTGCACTGACTCTTACCTCTTAATCAAATGAAAATTCACTCTGCCATCAAGTCCCTAACATTCTTGTAGCCTCCATAAAGTTTGTCCATCATATCTCACTTTTCTTCACACCTGCAGGGGTTTCCAGGTATAAGGGCTTATTGGACTGTGAAACTGTTTCTGAGAAGGCCACTGCATAAAGTAGTATATTGCATTGTGTACAGGACTTCTGTTTCCTGCTCTCGACAAGGGCTGGTGGCCTGGGAATCAATCTGGCTTCAGCGGACACAGTCGTCATCTTTGATTCTGACTGGAACCCCCAGAACGACTTGCAGGCACAAGCCCGAGCCCACAGAATTGGTCAGAAGAAGCAGGTCAGTGGAGAGGGGCCTCTAGATGTGGCTTGGAGGGGAGGGGGGCAGGGGAGGTTATTCAGCCCTTTCAGGATGTTTGTAAAATGCTTTTTTTTTTTTTTTTTTTTTCCTGTTTTGTCTTCATTTCCCCAAGGGTAGATGTCTGTTTGTTAATTAGTACAGAGAAGCTGTCTTTGGGGCTGAGATGAGCTTATAGATACGAAACTATTCTCTTTCTCTGTTTGAAAAGTATATCACCAGTAACTTTCTGGCTTACTCAAAGATATATGATGAATAGACTTAGAATTGAAATTTTCCATCTATTTTATTATGGAAAAGCTGTTAAAATATTCTAACATTGTTCAAGGTGGTCTACTTTTATTACACATGACCAGTATTAGCTCTGTGGTATGTTGGAAACGTACACACTTGTTTCCTTCATAGATGAATTTCAAAGCCTGCCCTAGTACTGGGTACCTCTTAAGTTTCATATGTGGCCAAAGATTCAATTTCAGTGAGACAGATCATTCTTTAGCAGCATTTTTATTGTTAGAACAAGGCTATAATAACAATTCCTTAGAGGCTATTTTATTTAAGAATGTAACGTGCTGCAAATAGTAAAAATATTGCATGTACAATACTTAAGTTGTCTGCTTGGATGGATGGCTTACAAGTGGTATGCCATAGCAGAGGACAAATATTTTTTTATTTTCCCCCTTGGTTTTAGGCAGAGGTAACTTTTTTGTATGTGTGATCAGGCATAAGCATAACATTTCCTTTTCCTACAGGTAAATATTTACCGCTTGGTTACAAAGGGGACCGTGGAGGAAGAGATCATAGAACGGGCCAAAAAGAAGATGGTATTGGACCATCTGGTGATTCAGCGCATGGATACCACTGGCCGGACAGTTCTGGAAAACAACTCTGGAAGGTCCAAGTAAGTGCCAGAAAGATGGGAGAGGTAGCAGAGTCAATTTTATGTCAACATTTGGTATAATTCATTTTTCTAATAGGATGCTTTACAACAGACATTAATCCATTAGTTACCTGGAAAAGGCCAAGCCAAAACTGCAAGAAGATTGCATTTTCATTTTATTTTGCTCTCACTGTTTCTCCTTCTTCTTTGGGTTCTTTTTTTTTTTTTTTTTTTTCCCCATATCAGCCCTTTTCTTATGTGCCCTCTCTCTTTCCTGCCTCTCTTGCCTTTTGCTTTTGGCTCTGCCTGTGACATATGACACAGCAGCAGCAGTGGCAGCTGTGTGCTCCCCATTGGGCTTTCATCCTGGCACAATGTTGCCTTGGACTTTTCAGCAGTGCGAATGCACCAGATTGAATTGGTATCTGTTTCTTACTGTTGGTAAAAATGTTTGTGTGGAGATTATCTTTCCTATTGAAAACAGAAGGCTATAAAAGGAAAGTGGTTAAGTTTTAGTTGGCTTTATTTGGAAACACAACTATTTCTCTTAGAGAGTTTACATTTTGACCAAATTGTTGAGTATCTTCTGAGGCAGTCCTACAACTTGTGTTACAGGTGAGATCAAATGAGCCCTTCCTAATTAGATGATGATAATTTTCCATTAAAGAGGAAACTAGGCAGAAAAAGCTTGTTCTTTTATTTTGGACCAGAGATGAGGAATTTGAAAATTCTTGGTGAATGGTAACTTTCTGAGTCAAAGGACAAAGAGAGAACTCCCTTCTCTCATGTTGCTAATTATCTTTCTTGCTTAACCATGTAACAGATGAATCAACAGGAAAATAACTGATTTCTTAGTCTTTTGTTAGTTTAGGTTTACCACTGCTGAATCGTCCTGTGGATTAAAAAACATGCAATATTTGTGAGATCATTTTTCTTGTGGCAGAATTTATATCTTCACCAGTAATTTGACCTCTATGAAGAATAGATATTTAGAACTCCATAGAGGTTATCTGACATTCCTAAAAGATTACAACTACATTTTATTTCTGCAGTTCAAATCCTTTTAATAAAGAAGAGCTGACAGCGATTTTGAAATTTGGAGCGGAGGATCTCTTCAAAGAACTTGAAGGGGAGGAATCAGAGCCTCAGGTAGTCAACAATAAGGGAAAAAAATTTCTTGATAAGTATCATCTGTGAGAGTCTGACTTTTTCTGGAAGTGATTCTGAGTCTGAGGCTTTTATAAGGAAACGGTAGTTACTTGCAGAACATAGTTTCTCTTTTTTTCTTACAGAGCTAAAAGCTCTTACTAAATTGACTAGGAAAGAATGAGAAAAGCATTTGAGGATTTTGTCTTTGGTCTTTTTTTTTTTTTTTTTTTTTTTTTTTTTTTTGCGGTACGCGGGCCTCTCACTGTTGTGGCCTCTCCCGTTGCGGAGCACAGGCTCCGGGCGCGCAGGCTCAGTGGTCATGGCTCACACAGGCCCAGCCACTCCACGGCATGTGGGCTCTGCCCGGACTGGGGCACGAACCCATGTCCCCTGCATCGGCAGGCGGACTCTCAACCACTGCGCCACCAGGGAAGCCCCTTTGGTCTTTTTTATTCCAATTTTATTTCTCATAATTTCTGAAGTTTCATCTTATCATTTGTATAAATAGTAGCTTGAAACATTAGATATCAAGGACATGAAACTGAGAGTATAAAAGAAAATGGAATATCAGAGAAGAGAGTTGGTTTATTTGGACCAGTCATTTTCAGTAAATGCTTAACGCTGCTTGCCTTTTTACCATGTTTGTGTTGCTCTTGTTCTTTTAGGAAATGGATATAGATGAAATTTTGCGCTTGGCTGAAACCAGAGAGAATGAAGTCTCAACAAGTGCAACAGATGAGCTTCTGTCACAATTTAAGGTATGAAAATCATTGTCTGAGAAAGTCTTTGGCATTGATTCATGAACCAATAATAAGTAATGCCTGTCAGTACTTTCTGGGTGCAGGGGACTCTGCTTTTCTCTTTACCTAAGTTGACTCATACCCCTCAAAATTATTCTCTAGAGTTCCAAGTATGATGTGGGTATAGACTGTATAGTCCTCCCCATGAGGGTCACCACTGAAGTGGTCCATCCTGCCCAGATTCAGTGGGTAGAGGAAAAGAAGTCGGTGTGACAAGGGCTGAGAAGAAGCTGTCAGTGGGATAGGTGAAGAACTTGATAGTGTGGAGCTCTGGTAGGGGTGGAGAGGTCGTGGGAGAGACATTAATAGAATCATAAGAAAGAGAGGTCAAAGGTGTGAAAATAGAAGGTGACAGTTGGGAAGCTCTTGACTTGGTGGGATTTTTTTTTTTTAAGGATAGTTATGGGGTAGTTAGTGGTAGTTGATAGAAAATTAAATGAGATTAGGACTAAATGCAGAAGCTGGGCACCTGATGAGTAGGAGATGACAGCACTGGGTCTAGACATTATTAAAAAGCTTAGTGAAGAGAACAGTGAAAGTAAAGTATGAGGATAGAAGGGTCAAGCAAGGCAAAGCGTTTGAAAGGTGTTACCACGTTTCTAGGTTGAGGAAAGAAATTGAGAATAGGGAAATACTGAAGGTTCTAAGGAAAGAAGGAAAATTTGATTGCATATTGCCCAGGAGGAGACTGGAACAGATATAGTCAAAAGCACAGATGGAGGAACCGGCCTTTGAAAGAAAAAGGGAAGTATACACTTCAGGGAATAGAGGGGAGAGAAGATGTACGAGTTCCAACTGGTGACCTTAATTACCAGTAAATTAAGTGAGGTGTTTGCTGAGAAGTGGAAAAGATTTGGAATAGTCCCATCCAGGGGCCAGGAGTTGCCAGGAGGAACTTGGTTTAGGGTGTAGAGCTGAATTTAGAAGATGGGGCTTCACATTAGAGCCAGTCAGCAGGATCATATGACTTGCTCCAGAAATACTTGAGGTCAGAGGAGTTGAATCAGTTGGCCATCCCAAGGTGGGAGATTGGCTTGGGAGGCATCGAAGAGTCATCAAAGTGGCACAAGTTTCCCAGATTCCAGTGAGAACGTGGTTGAATGGATTCATCATGGTTTGATTCCATGCATGTTAGAGAAGCAGGGAAGACCTGGAGGTTACATTGATGGTTATGTGTGGTAGACCCATAAGGGTTGAGGAAGAAGTGTTTGAAAGGAGGCATTATTTTGTGATGAAGTCCAGGGTTGGCCACAGGTAGAAGTTGTCCTGGTGGAAGAAAAAGGAAGGAGTTGAGTGGATCACGGAGCTCTAGGATCAGAGTTAATGTGTCTGTGGATGCAGAGGATGGAGGTGAATTGCTAGTGTTTCAACTGGATTTCACTTCTATGGCTACTGCTCCCTTCTTAAATAGAAGTAATCTTCATGATGGTGTCCTGGTCTAAATATCTTAAATATTTGATATGAAATAAATGGAATATTCTTCCAGGTTTGTTTCAATTTTTGCATTTTGTGTTCTTGTTTTTATTCCTAAGACTAACGTGTAGTTTTGAGCATATGAAATTCTTACATACCTTTAGCTTCTATACTTTTGATAAAAATGAATAAGGTAACCAATAGCTACTGCTTTGAGTTACGGGTTGTTTCAAATGAGCTCTATTCAGTAGCGATTTATAATGTATAGGACTGTAAGTTTGTAATGGATTAGTATTAGGTTTTCAAATGTTATAATCTAAATAAATCTAAAATTTCTAGTTAGTACATAAGAACGTGTATGATTTAACAGCAAATCTTTCAATAAAACTTACAATAAGACAGTTTGTAGCTTTATATCTTTCCCTGTTTTTCAGTAAAATTTCTGATGAACTTCAGGATTTGGCAAGTAGATTTTGTTGGGGGGGCGATAAGGGAGAGATGAGTAGAAAATTGATTATTTGATTATGTAATATCACAGGAGTCCTATTATCATTCATAGCATGTTAGATTAAAAACAGTGCTTGAGTTGGTGTGTTAGTAGATGGTGTTTGGGAAATAGGGAAATGTCAGACAATGGGTTGTCCATTTGTTTTAAGGTTGCCAACTTCGCAACAATGGAGGATGAAGAAGAACTAGAAGAGCGTCCTCACAAGGACTGGGATGAGATCATTCCAGAGGAGCAAAGGAAGAAAGTAGAGGAGGAAGAGCGGCAGAAAGAGCTGGAAGAAATTTATATGTTACCTCGAATTCGGAGTTCCACTAAAAAGGTGATCAAGTAACGTGAAAGATACGGAAGTATTGATACTTCTTATTTTGTTCACCTTATGTTGTTGTCCGGATGTGGAGGGTTCCAGGGCAGAGTTACAGGAAACCTAGCAGAGGGAAATGGAAAAATACACAAGGCTCATGTGCATACCTATGAGCCATTTGATCTTTGCAGATTGGCTCTTTGTGAGATGGCTGGACAGGATTTGAGTTTGACAGAAGTTTACATTTTGCCCTTGAGATTAGAACCAGTAAGTCTAAGAGTTTGGTTCTAATTGGCAAGGCCTTTGACTCTGAGTCAAACCTCTTTTCACCTTTAAGTGTTTGTTTATAGCACTTGGCATACATACTTAGTAAGAGATTATATAAAGGTGCTTCAGTTTACAAAGCTCTATCATAGGCACTATCTAATTTGATTTTTGCAACAACATTTAAGTAGATAGACTGTTTTATTACCCAGTTGTTGGAGATAACAGACTCAGGTTTGTCTGAGAACCTAGTAAATCAGTACTAGCTAATAGTAGCTATCATTGAGTATTCACTGTATGTCAGGCATAAGTTAGTGCTTTTCCACTTACTGACTCATTTAATACGTATGAAAACCCTGTATTATAGGTGCTATTGTCCCCATTTTACAAATGGAAAACAAAGGCATGAAGAAGTAAAGTAATTTGCCCAAGGAAGTAAACATGAAGCCACAATCCAAATATTTTTATTCCAGTTTACTTAATGACATTACAGTATGTCTCTGGCAGAGCGACTATCCCAAGCAGATCTTTCATCACATGCCATCTGCCTCCTTCTTTCTTAAAGGGAAATTGACTTGCCTGATACGATGGGAAGTTCTGAGTATTAAGGAGTTAAGATGGACTGGTCTTAGTCCTTAGATCTCTTGGACCTGGCACTTGCTACAATGTGACTTTGCCTTTTCAGGCTCAGACAAATGACAGTGACTCTGATACTGAGTCTAAGAGGCAGGCCCAGAGATCCTCTGCCTCTGAGAGTGAGACAGATGACTCTGATGACGACAAGAAGCCCAAGCGCAGAGGGCGCCCCCGAAGTGTGCGGAAGGACCTCGTGGAGGGATTCACTGATGCCGAGATCCGGAGGTTAGTGGGGGCTCTGCTCTCCTTCCCCCTCACATTTGGAAGGACATGCTGTAAGCCTCAGGTTGATGGATCCCTGACACTGATGACAGGGAGGTCAGAGGAAGGCAAGGGGGACTGAGTCATGCTCCAAGGCCCCAGGATGATTCTCCCTTCTCCAAGGTTCTCCTCAGTTGAGCTCTTTCTTTTTGTTTACTTCTTGTTCTGGGTTCTGAACATTTCACAAAGTAAGTCCAGCCAAGAGGAAAGAGGCTGTTGGAGGTAAACTTGGATTGAAACTTTCTTTTTTGTTTTTATTGAAGAATATGAATAAATACATACATACATATGTATCAATGTGTATAAAAGAAATGGTATAAATATAAAAAATTAAAGTAGTACAGATAACCCCAGTTTACTTTCCATCAGTGTTAGTGCTGATATCAGTTTGGTTTATTGGTATATACAACATACTGTTCTGCAGCTTCTTGTCACTTATAACCAATTTTAGGCATCTTTCTATGTCAGTACTTATTACACATTTGTTGGTGTCTGATTCACACCCCTTTTCCCTCCAGAAAAATCTAAAATTATTGCTTCCAAACCACTTTTCCCCTAGCTGCCATGTTATTTTTTTTTTAAAGCTGAAGAAAGTAGAAAATATGAAAATGATTAACTTTATGGTCTAACCCAAATTTTAACTATTATCAGATAGTCCTTTTAGGTCAGTATTTGAAATCACAAGGTCTTTGTTTCCCACTAAATGTTAATACCTGTTCTTTTATTCTTTCTTTGTTTAATATATTATGGAAAAATGTAAATGTATACAAACATTGATAGAATATTAGCGCACCCCCTCCCCGGGTAATATTTTAACCATTATGAGTTTGTAGTCAGTCTTGTGTGTGTGCCATATTTCTGTTTTCCCCAACCCTCAGTGTTATTTTGAGAATAATGTATATTCTGCTGCAGTTGAGTGGAGTGTCCTATAGATGTTTTTTAAGTCTATTTGGTTTACTGTTGTTCAGATCTTCCATTTCCTTATTGATCTTCTGCCTGATCTATCCATTATTGGAAATGGTGTATTGAAGGCTCTATTATTGCTGTATTGTTTATTTCTCCCTTCTGTTCTGTCAGTTTTTGCTTCATATGTTTTGGGCCTCTGCTGTTAGGTGTGTATGCTTTATAATATGTTGTTTTGATGAATTGACCATTTTCTCATTATAAAGTGTCCTTCTTTGTCTCTAGTAACAATTTATGTCTTAAAGTTTATAACTTGGTTAGATATTAGTGTAGACACTCCAACTCTCTTTTGGTATTGTATGTGCAGTATCTTTTTCCTTTTTTATTTCAATCTATTTGTGTCTTTGGATCTAGCTTGCAACTCTTGTAGGTAGTATATAGTTAGATTTTTTTTTAAAATCCATTCTATTGATCTCTTCCTTTTGATTGAAGTCTTTAAACCATTTACATTTAATGCAGTTACTTATAAGATAGAATTTATGTCTGCATTTTTGCTGTTCGTTTTTTATGTCTTGGGTCTTTTTTGTTCCTTTATTCCCCCATTACTGCCTTCTTTTGTATTACATATTTTTTAGTATACTATTTTAATTCTCTTGTTTCTTTTATATTTTAAAAGTTATTTTCTTAGTGGTTTCCCTGGAGATTATAATTTAATGTTTTAACTTAGAACAGTTTAGTTTGGACTAATACCACCTTAATTTCAGTGGTATTCTAAAACTTTACTCCAGTTTACATACATTTCTTCCCCCTCTTTTGTGCTTTTATTGTCACACAGATTATATCTTTATACTTCTTAAGCCCACCAACACAGTTTTATAATTATCACCTTATGCAGTGATAGTTAAAATCATTTAGGAGAAGAAAAGAGTTACTGACAAAAATACATATCCACTGTCTTTTTATCTACTTACTCAGGTATCCTCCTGAGGCTCTTATTTATTCATGTGGATTTGAGTTATTGTTTCATGTCTTTTCATTTCTGCCCAGAGTACTCTCTTTAGTATTTCTTTTAGGGCAGGTCTGCTAGGAACAAATTCTGTCTTTTTACTTATCTAGGAATGTCTTAATTTCTCCTTTGTTTTTGAAGGCTAGTCTTTATTCTTTTTCTGTCTTTCACATTGGATAATCTCAGTTGACCTATCTTTTTTTTTTTTTTTTTTTTTTTGTAAACGCATCTCGTTGTTTTAATTTATTTTTGGCTGCATTGTGTCTTCGTTGCAGCAAGCGAGGGCTACTCTTTTTTCTTAAATTAATTAATTAATTAATTAATCTTTGGCTGTGTTGGGTCTTCATTTCTGTGCGAGGGCTTTCTCTAGTTGTGGCGAGCGGGGGCCACTCTTCATCGTGGTGTGCGGGCCTCTCACTGTCGCGGCCTCTCTTGTTTTGGAGCATGGGCTCCAGACGCACAGGCTCAGTAGTTGTGGCTCACGGGCCCAGTTGCTCCACGGCATGAGGGATCTTCCCAGACCAGGGCTCAAACCCGTGTCCCCTGCATTAGCAGGCAGATTCTCAACGACTGCGCCACCAGGGAAGGAGGGTTACTCTTCATTGTGGTGGGTGGGCTTCTCATTGCAGTGGCTTGTTGCAGAGCATGGGCTCTAGGTGCGTGGGCTTCAGTAGTTGCAGCGTGTGGGCTCAGTGGTTGTGGCACGCGGACCCTAGAGCACATGGGCTTCAGTAGTTGCAGCACACGAGCTTAGTTGTTCCTCGGCATGTGAGATCTTCCCAGACCAGGGATCAAACCTGTGTCCCCTCTAATGGCAGGTGGATTCTTAACCACTGTGCCACCAGAGAAGTAAGTCCCTCAGTTGACCTATCTTTTAACTGATTGTTTTTCTTCTGTCAATTCATATCTAATCCTGAGCCTCTCTAGTGATTTTTTTCATCTTAGTTATTGTACTTTTCAACTCCAGAATTTATATTTGACTCCTTTATATAATTTCTGTCTCTGTTGATATTCTCCATTTGGTGATATATTATTCTCAAATTTTCTTTTAATTCGTCAGACATGGATTCCTTTAGTTCTTGTATATATTTATAATAGTTGATTAAAACCTTTGTCTAATAAGTTCAACTTCTGGACTTCCTCAGGGTCTATTTCCATTGAAAACCATCTTCCTTCCCTGTATAGGGACCATACTTTCTTGTTTTCTGTAATTTTTTGTTGAAAACTAGACATTTTAAGTAATACAATGTGGCAAGTCTGGAAATCAGATTCCCCCTGCCAGCAAGAGTTTTTTGTGTTTGCTGTTTGTTGTTGTTGTTGTTTGTTTAGTAACTTTTCTGGACTAATTCTGTGAAGTCTGTCTTCTTTGTCTTTTGAAGTCTCTGCTCGTTTAGCTTAGTGGTCAGCTAATGATTGGACAGAGACTTCCTTAAACACCTTAAGTCTACCAACCAGTAAATCTACCAGCCTTTGCTGAAGGGCTACTTGTGTATTTTGGGGACGTCTTCAATGTTCTGGTAGGCAGTTTACAGCTCTGCCTTAGCCTGCAGTTCCTGTTTGTGCAGAGCCTCAATGCTAGCCAGAGGTGAGAGATTCACAGCTCCTCAGGTCTTCTCTGTGCCTGCACATAGCCCTGCATATATGCAGCCTTCTAGATACCCAGGAATATGCCTGAGCTTTTCAAAGACCCCTGTGGACATCCTTTCCTCCAAGTTTTTCCATTGCAGTTTTTGGTCAGCCTGTTCGTATTGCCAACTTATAATGCTGCCTCAGGCAGCTGTGGTGTTAAACCTTTGCCTCTAATTGTTTTTTGACTAATGAACTACAGACAGTGTTCTTCATACAGAGTCAGGTCAAATGAAGACAAGTCTGAGAATAGAGCTTCTCAGGGTGCTGTCAGTCAGGTCAAATAGCACTGTTCTCTGGGGAAAGAGCTTTTGGGGAGCTCTAGGCCTGTTCTGCTCCCTCTAGTGGCTGCTGTTTTGCTTCTTTGCACAGCTGCAGTAGTGGGAAGGTGTAGTTTTCAAGGCAGTCGTGGAGCTGGGGAGAGGGCATGGGAAATAGAGCAAGTCAAAATGCCAGAGAGCTCACTGTTCATACTGAGATTCAGCCATTTTCTTGAATAAATGCTCATAAGATGGCTGCAAGCCTTTGGTTAATTTCCAGCATTCTAACAAAGTTGATTTTGACAATTTTGCCAGTGTTCTTGTTGCTTTTACGGAGGAGCAGATTTTCAGAGGTCCTTACTCCACCATTCCCGGAATGCTTCTCTGTCTCAATATTATTTTGAAGTAATCACAAATGGCATATTATTTCAGATGTAAAATATTTCAGTATATATCAAGAAGAAGAAATGTAGAGTGGAGGAATAATCCTCAGGTTTGCTTTCACATATAGTACTTTCCTAATCCATGCTATTCCTTTAATATTGTTTCTTAGCTATTGTTATATTCATCCCCATTTTCTTTAATTGCTGTGCCCTCTCTTTTCATTTTTTTTCTCCATAGTACCTCTCCCTTCATTTTTATCTAACCAGGTAGTTTGGCATGTTACAGTGATGCCCTTGATATATCATGGCATCTCGCTTTTTTAGTGAAAGTCTAGTGGTTGGCTCTAGGGAGGGGAGTGGATTACACATGGATTGGCATATAGCATGGTTTAGGCTAGAGACTTGTGGAAGGATAGATTAGATTTTTGGCTGGAGACAGTGTTTGGCAGAAGGAGTCAGAGTTTCCAAAATAGTTTTGCCTAAAAAGTTTAAAATCATATGTTTATTTTACTTTGCCTCATTACAAAAAGTATTTGAGGCAGTCCTAAAAACCTTATATTTGTATTGTTGACAAGAAAGTAATGGAAAATATTGTAATGTGGAATTGAAAGTAACAGTAGTGGACTGAATAGACCACTTAACTGTACTGGATTTTATTATAAGAGGTTGTGGTTTTTAAATCATTTATTATGTATTGAACTCCATAAACTTGTACCTTCTAAAAATGATAGTACTAGAGTTAAGTCACCATTCTCAGTTATGTCCCTAAGCAGTTTCATGACCAGTCACTGAGAATAAAGTTAATCTTTGGTTTGAATAGATTTTTAGCACTCATTATTTTAAGCTGGCCATTTTCAAAGGCCACCTTTAGTTCATTTAGTGGCAGTCGCAAGGATTGGGCCCAGTCTCTTTTTGACAGTTTTTATGGCTCATATTTCATCACAGGATGTGTTTGCATTAATATAGCTGAAGTCTGTTTTTTTAATGTGATTTATTGATTATTTTCTTAGGTTCATCAAGGCGTATAAGAAGTTTGGTCTCCCTCTTGAACGGTAAGCTTAGTAATATAATAGTTCCTTATCCGCCTCTTTTTCACTTCTGTATTGTAGAGGTTTCTTTTTTTGGTTCTACTTTCCATTTTTAAGGTCTGGCACCTTTTGACAGCCTGGTTTTTAGACATTAATTTACTCACCTGCTCCAGATGACTTGGAATGGAGATCAACGAAACATATTGTACATGTAACTGTACTTCGCTTCTAGGAACATTGCAGTGAATGGAAGTAGGCTAGAGAAAGGAAAGTGAGCACAAAGAAACAAACTAGTGCAAATAGCTTTGGGGCACTTCACCTGCTACTGTTATCAGACAGCACATTTAGTTAATAAAGAAAGCTGAACCCTTTCCCCTCTGTTTTTTGAAATTAGTCTGTTTTTGTGGACTATTCCAAGTCAAATTCTTATGAGGAAAGTAAGTCATCAGTCACTGTCCGAGGGTTCTTGTTGGAAGGATCAATTAAGGCATGTAGAGAAAGGTCTTTGCAGGAGCAAGCTTATGTGAAACCAAGTGGTAGCTCACGTGACATTAGAAACGTGGGCACAGGGCCTTGAGGTATCCCCGTATTTGTCTTTCCTCAGGCTGGAGTGCATAGCACGTGATGCTGAGTTGGTAGATAAGTCTGTAGCAGATCTGAAGCGCCTAGGGGAATTGATTCACAACAGCTGTGTGTCAGCAATGCAAGAATACGAAGAGCAGCTGAAAGAAAATGCCAGCGAGGGTAAGTCAGCATGTCTCCCTCAGTGATTCTCAAAGACCTGGCACTTGTGGATTGGGATCTCTGCTGCTAAGGATCTTTTTTTTTTTTTTTTTTTTAAGATGAACACACTTATATCCCATGCATCCCTAATTTTTTGAGGTGTGTATTCTCACCTGCCTTTACGTGAGCTCAGTTTTAAGATTCCAAAGATTTACTCACAAATGAAGTTGATTTGCAGAAGGTGCAAAGTAATGAACAAGATGAATGATTTCTTTTAATGTTACTGTAGAAAGTTTAGATTGGTTTGTATGATGTAAAGACCTGAGTGGATAAAGCTGAGTGGACACATTTGCATTTTGGCTGTAAGTGAGGACATTACAGACCACAAACATCAGTAATTATTTTGGATATACATACATGTATTGTTTTGTTGTGATCAACTTAAAGGATTTAGAGAATTAGAATAAAAATAGTAGATGAATATTGTAAACCTTTTAGTGCAATGAGACTCTCTTGGCACTAGAATTTGCTGTAATTTGATTCGACCTGTAGTGTGTTTTGTCTTATACACCAAGAGTGCTTTTGCCTGTCTTTTAAAAGCAGGAGGTGTCAGGAGAGAGCTGAGGTCCTTGTTGTTAAAGGACACCCTTATAGTTGAACCTCAAACAAAAAGATGAGGGTGTGGTCATTCTACAGTTCACTGGACTGTGGTTTATCTGTGCCATTGCCCCCATTCTTTTGTCACCCTTCACTGATGTTACAGGAGGCTCTGTCATCTGTGGTTAAGTATTCATGCCCTGGAGGCAGCCAGTTTACCTGGAATCTTGGTCCTGCCATTTCTTAGCTGCAAGACCTGAGACAAGTGATAGCCTCTTAACAGTCTCGTGTGCAAAATAGAGTAGTAGTCCGTGCCTCAGAGGGTTTGGATGGTCACTTGAATAATTCCATACATGTGAAGTGCTTGTCATCACATCTGGCTTGCAGTGTTAGCTATTTCATTAAATAAAGAAGTATTTGTGCTTTGAAATTTTCTTCTTAAGGCTGTTACTAAAAGTAATAAAATTTTAAAATATCTTGAATATAGTCAAAAACATTTTTAGATTCTTTTTTTCCATGAAAGAAACTTAAATAACTTGAGTGGTTTGGACAGTGATCCAAATATGTGCTTTTATAGCGCCAAGAATACATCCAAAAGTAAATCTTAACTTTACAGTTTTTTTTTCTGTGTAATTGTTTTGAATAAGTATTACATTCACATGGCTCAAAAATGAAAAACAGGTATCCCTATTTCTTGTCTCCTTCTAGAAATATAAAAATACATATGTTCAAAAAATGAATAGATACTGTTTTAACACAATTGGTGCTGTAGCATGTACACTGTTCTGTACCTTGCTTTGTCCATCTCACAGCATATTTGGAGATATTTCCTTGTAACAGTCCCTTCCTTTCCACATGTTTCTTTTCTCTGCATGTTCACATTCTGCATCTGGTTGATCGCTTCCTTCTGGCATTGCTTAACTTGTTTCCATATACCTGTATTTTCTATAAATTGGCATTTAGCATATTCCTGAGTCCAGGTTAACATTTCCAATTCTAATGTAAGATTATTGATATCTCTTTGCTTAAGTTGAAAATTTTGTTCCTAAAAATGTTAACATAATCATGTATTTGTCTTATACATGTTTCCAAATATTAATACCAATTTTACTGTTTTTGTTTGTTTTTTTTCTTCTTTCTTTGGCTGTGCTGTGCGGCTTGTGTGATCTTAGTTCCCTGCCCAGGGATTGAACCTGAGCCATGGCAGTGAAAGCGCTAAGTCCTAACCACTGGCCTGCCAGGGAATCCCCCTAATTTTACTGTTAACTATAAGACTTCTTAATGCAGAGTTTGATTTCTTTGTGTTTCTTTTTGTCCTTAAAATACACCTCATTAGCAGTACACAAAGTACTATGTTTTAAAATTATTTGAAATTGTTCTTTTATCTGTGTGGTTATACCACCAACTTAATATATAGTTTAGTATCTTTTGTTTTCTTTTCCTTTCAGTTTCTAGGGACTACTTTTCTCCTTTTGATGAAACTTTGTTTCTTTAATTATGTAAAACATTTGCATGGCCCAAAGTCAGAACAAAACCAGGAACACGATGAGAGAATCTTGCCTTCATTCCTGTTCCCCCAGTACTGTTCTCTTCCTCCCCTGTAGGTAATCATTTCTGTTAGTTTGGGGCTTATCTTTCCATTGTTTCTTTTTAAAATTTTAAGTCTGTGTGTGTGTATTTCCTCTATTACAGGAGATATCATACATTATATTCTGTTCTGCATCTACTTACTTTTACATATGGCGTTCACTCCATCTTACTGTGTAGAGTTCATACCTTCTTCCTTTTACAATTGCACAGTATTCCACTGTGCAGATAGATGTTAATTCAAACTTTATTGTCCCCTAGTAATAAATATTTGGGTTGTTTTCAGTCTTCTGCCACTATAAATAAAGCCACAATGAATAAATAGTCTAATGAATATGCTGTTTCATATCTCTGCCAGCATATCTTTGGGATAAATTTCGGGAAGTGGGATTGTTGAGTCCTGGGGAAAATGCATATGTAATTTGGTTAGATACTGCCAAATTCTTCATAAATCTGATACCATTTACATTGCCACCTACAATGTATATTCATACACAACAGAATGTATTGTCAAATGTTTGGATTTTTGCCAAACTTACAGTTGGGAAATGGCATCTCACTTTTCTTTTAATGGGCAAGGTTGTGCATCTTTTCTGAGGGCCACTTGTGAACTGTCTGTACGTATATTATGCCCATTTTCTATTGAGCTGTTGGTCTTAATTTTTAGGATCTCTTTTTCTTGTCTTTTTTTAAGAAGATTTAATACAGGGAATTTTAAAAAAATTTAATTTATTTTATTTTTGGCTGTGTTGGGTCTTTGTTGCTGCGCGCGGGCTTTCCCTAGTTGCGGCGAGCGGGAGCTACTCTCCTTTGCAGTGCGTGGGCTTCTCACTGTGGTGGCTTCTCTTGTTGCGGAGCAGGGGCTCTAGGCATGAGGGCTTCAGTAGTTGTGGCACACGGGCTCAGTAGTTGTGACTCACGGGCTCTAGAGCGCAGGCTCAGTAGTTGTGGCTCACAGGCTTAGTTGGTCCGCGGCATGTGGGATCTTCCTGGACCAGGGATTGAACCCATGTCCCCTGCATTGGCAGGTGGATTCCTAACCGCTGCACCACCAGGGAAGTCCCAGGATCTCTTTTTCTGATAAAAGTTGCCAGTGTTCTCCTCCAGTTTGTGATTTGTCCTCTCACTTTGCTATGGTATTTTGTACAGAAAACTTAAAAAATTTTTATATAGTCAAATTTATCAGTCTTTTACCCTATTGTTGTTTTGGATTTTGATTAGTTAAAAACATTTTCTCTACAAAACAGAAACAGACTCACAGACATAGAAAGCAAATTTATGGTTACCAAAGGGGAAAGGGATAAATTGGGAGTATGAGATTAGCAGATGCACACTACTATATATAAAAGAGGTAAACAACAGGGATTTAATATAGCTATAGCACAAGGAACTATTATATTCAATATATTGTAACAAACTAAAAAAAAATTTTTTTTCTACTCTGAGGATATAAAGGAAGTCATTAAGATCACCCCACCACCACCACCACCAATACCTATGTGATTTCATTTACTTTTATATCTCTGATTCACTTGGAGTTTTTCCTGGTATTGCATTCAGGTTTTTTGGATTTTGGATTTTTTCTATATGGCTACTATATGTCTCAACACCATTCATTAAAGATGGTTGATCTTTTCTCCACTGCCTGATTTTTTTTTTTGTTTTTGTTTTTTGAAGAGCTACATAATCTGTTATGGATTTACAATATTAGTATCCTGTTAATGGGCGTTTAGCTTTCCAGTCTTTTGCTTTACAGTGTTGTGGTAAATAATCTTGTGTGTATGCCATTTGCGCCATATCCTCCCACCAGCATTGACTAGAATGGCAGTGTCTGTTTCCTCTTAGTCTCACCGACATATTTTCAAATCTTTGAATTTTCCCAACCTGAGGTTAAAAAGGCTATGTCTGTATATTTAATTTGCATTTCTCTTACCATGAATGAGGTTGAGTATTTTTCACATGGAACCATTTGTATTTCCTTTTCTGTGAATTGTCTCTTTATCCTTTGCCCATTTTTCTGTTGCAGTCTTTTTATTTTACAGATGAGGAAACACAGACCCAGAGAGGTTAATAACTAGAAGTGAGAGGAGAAAGGGGACAGGGGGTAGTTTGTACAGATCTGGGAATAAATCCCAGATTTCTGATCTTCAGAGGAGGTGCCTTTCCCATTTTGCCACATTCTGTTCCAGAACTCATCAGTATTGTTGGGAATAGCATTTGCAAGTGAAATTCTAGTGGATTATGTGAGAATCCCTAAATAATTGTTTATAATTGTAGTGCCATTTCATCGACTTGAATGTTAAAAAAAGAAATCTTTTCTCAGGCTCTGAGCCATCTTTTCCCTCACAGACAAGTGTCATTATCATGCATTTTGATTTGGACTCTTTGGTTAGAATTGACTGCTTTGTTTTTACTTCTAGGATTACTTTAATTGGAAACTTGGGCTAGGGTAACCTTTCCATGACTTCTTTTGTTCATCATTTCAAATGTGTTAGGTATTAACTTGATCTCATACTTTTTTAGTAGAAAAGATCATCTTAAAGCACTTAAAAATCTGTTGATGGGTTAGAAAAACAAAAAAAAAACTTCAGCATTAATATTACTCCTTTAAAATCTTCCATAAATTTTATTAATTTTAGAGCCAAAGTATAAAACAAATAGGAAGATTAAAATATAATTATAAACACTACTGGATTAAAAAATTCTAAATCTTAAAAAACTGAATTGTTTAGAGATTATTTTACAAACATTAATTGAGAAAATTTTTTGCCTTACTTGATTATATCTTTGAATTAATGATAAACCAGAGATATACGCTGAGGGGATAAGAGTTCAGGATTTGTTGACCTATGTTTTCTGTGAAACTTCAACGAATTCTCACTTAATGAATATGAAATTGGTGTTCTTTAGGGAAAGGACCAGGGAAAAAGAGAGGCCCAACTATCAAGATATCTGGGGTTCAGGTTAATGTGAAATCTATTATCCAACATGAAGAAGAGTTTGAGATGCTGCATAAATCTATCCCTGTAGACCCTGAAGAAAAAAAAAAGTGAGTATAATACATGCCCATGCATGGGTGGTTGTGCCATTAGAAAACAGATTTGAAGTTACAGTTATGTGTAGTTATGTAGTATTTTCATTGTCTTTTGTCTAACATACCAGAATGCTTTGCTCATTGGTGTTTATTCCCAAATCAGAAAGACCCCTCCTCTAATGTCCTCCTGCTTTGGAAATCTTTTCAGATACTGCTTAACCTGTCGGGTCAAAGCTGCACATTTTGATGTCGAGTGGGGAGTAGAGGATGATTCTCGCCTATTGCTGGGAATTTATGAACATGGCTATGGAAACTGGGAGCTCATTAAAACGGATCCAGAGCTTAAGTTAACTGACAAAGTAAGTGTTTCTGTGATGCTGGAGATGTCTAGAAGATTTGTTGTATAATATTTTTATATTGATTACTTACTTTTAACTATTTTCTGGGGGGTGGGGATCAAATTGGAAATTAGAAGAATAGTAAATTCCTGGGATTTCTTTATCCTTGGAAACATTACCATCTTTAGTGGACTGTGGCACTATTTCAGAGATGACGATAATAGCCAGGTGAAATTTTGGGGAAATTATAGGAGAAGTCTTCAAATTCTGATTTTTATTGTAGGTCAAATCTCATTGCAACAAATACCAGGGTAAGATTATTAATAATAAGAGCATTCCTCGGCCTTAGTTGTTGGCACTTTCTTTAACAATATTTGAAACAGCCATATTTCAGTTCTACACATGAAGAAAGAATGAGCCATACCTTGGTATTTTTTGTAATGGAATTAAACTCTGGCTGTACTTCTCCCACAAAATCGAGCCTCCCACCCTATCCGTTGCACATCAGGCTACCAAGTATAGTAAGGCCGTGCTCAGAGCTGTAAGCAGGGAAAGCTGGCTCAAATTTTAGTAGGATGCGCTCCATGTTGTGCTCCTGGCAGGGCTTTTCCTGGCACGTCAAACAATGCTCATCCCAGGTGCAATGTTCTCAGAGGGTGACAGCACCCTGCCATCAGCACTGAGACCAAATCCAGTCTGGCCTGAGAGGTCCAGCTGTGTCCTGGCATAGCTCAGTGCTTTCCAGCAATGCTCTAAGAAGCATTTTCAATCTAAAACGAAGCTTTAACCTAGCTCCAGGGATTCCCTGCTCCTGGAAGGAGGAAATCCACGACGGCTGGGATGCTCTAGCAGATGAAGCCAACAAGCCCCTCCTACCTGAGTTGTTCTACCCTGTTAACAGCACAGGTAGGAGCCAGTGGGAGAGCTGGATTTCTCCATCCCATTTTGTAAAACGAGAACGGCTCATAAGGGATTTTCAGTGACTGGGAGCCATGGACATGAGATAGGATCTGAGGCTTTATCTGTATTTTGGGTGGTGGGGAGGGAAAGGACTGCTCAGTTGTTTGTCATCTCTGTTCATCCTGATCCACTAACCGGGCCATGGGCCGTGGCGGGTACTTCTCTTCCTTTCCTGTTGAAGATCCTGCCAGTGGAGACAGATAAAAAGCCCCAGGGAAAGCAGCTGCAGACCCGAGCGGACTACTTGCTGAAGCTGCTCAGGAAGAGTCTGGAGAAGGAGGGGGCCGTGACGGGCGGGGAAGAGGTGAGTGCAGCTGCCAGCCGGGCACCGTCCACGGGTCTGAGGCTCCAGCCCTGCAGGGTTAGGTAGGGGAAGAGATGCCCTCTCCAGGTGTCTCCACAGAACGCTAACCCTCTCCTTGTCAGGTGTTGGTATTGAGGTTCCAGTAATGATGGTTTGGTTGGGTAATGATAGGAATGTTCATTTAGTAATTGACCTAAACATCTTGGCATTCTCCTCAAATATTGCCTCAAAATAGTCCTCATTTCTCCCAGTGCCACTGGTCTAGACATACTGCTGCTGTGTCTTTATGCTCCTTCCTCAATTTTGGAATATAGTTCTCAGTACTGTGTGAATATCACTGGGTTTGCCTGTTGTTACAGCTAACACTCGGCTACTTGTAATCATGGGTCCCAGGGATAAAATGGGGAATTAGGATACACAGTTAATTCAGAAACCGGACTTCAGTTACAGTTGCCTTACTTGCTGAGTGAAAAATTTCAACCGAGTTACTAATGGACTCATCTGAGCTTTAGCTTTTATTTCCCCAACTTTTCATTTCAATTCAGGCCTAAAAAGATGAGAATCACAGTTAGGAGATACTATAAGTTACAGCCAGTAGTAGTAGCCTTTGTGTGTGCATGTTCCTTAAGTGCTCTTAGAGCTATGCCATTTGTATTAATTTCCCTATATTATAAAGAAAGCAAATTTTAGAAAAAAAAACAATCCCATACCTTGTCCTTTTTTGTGGAGTAGTGTCATAATTAATGTCATTCTTCACATAATATGTTGAGGATATTCTATAAGTTAGGTTCTGGGGAGGTAGATGGCATCATGTTTGTTTTTTTTATTTTTTGCGGTACGCGGGCCTCTCACTGCTGTGGCCTCTCCCGTTGCGGAGCACAGGCTCCGGACGTGCAGGCCCAGCGGCCATGGCTCACGGGCCCAGCTGCTCCACGGCACGTGGGATCTTCCCGGACCGGGGCACGAACCCGTGCCCCCTGCATCAGCAGGCGGACTCCCAACCACTGTGCCACCAGGGAAGCCCCTGCATCATTTTTTTTTTTTGCGGTACGCGGGCCTCTCACCGTTGTGGCCTCTCCCGCTGCGGAGCACAGGCTCCGGACGCGCAGGCCCAGCGGCCATGGCCCACAGGCCCAGCCGCTCCGTGGCACGTGGGATCCCCCCGGACCGGGGCACGAACCCGCGTCCCCTGCATCGGCAGGCAGACTCCCAACCACTGCGCCACCAGGGAAGCCCACGCATCATGTTTTTACTTGCTTAAATTACTGTATCTGTTTGAGTAGATGAACACCTTTTCATTATTTTTAGATATAACATGCTTCTTCTAGTTTTTTTAATGTTACTCTGATTTTACATATTATCTTTATTTATATCTTTGTACATAAGGTTTTTTTTTCTTCTTTTGAATTTTATCTTTAGATTGAATTCCAAAAAATGGAATCAGTAAGTTCAAGGGTATGGATGTTTTTGTGTGGCATAGGAGATTTATAAGGCCTATAGTTTCTTTTTTTCTACTTCAGGTAAAATTGGTTGCACTCCTTTTAATTTTCTCTGAGTTTCCTTGTTTGAATTATATGGCTGCTGCTGTTCCAAAGAATCATGATGTTATTTGGTCATGCTCTTGAGGGACTTGATTTATCATCATTTTCTTACCCTTTCCAGGCCAAATTAAAGAAGCGGAAGCCTCGAGTAAAGAAGGAAAACAAAGCACCGAGGCTGAAAGATGAGCATGGAATTGAGTTTTCATCTCCTAGACACTCAGATAATCCATCAGAAGAGGGAGAAGTAAAGGTATGAGGCTGCATTTCAGTTGAGATTATTTTTAAGTTACATTTATTGTGCCAACTCGTATAAAATCATTTGAAATGTGTTTAGTTTACATGCCAGAGTAGATGAAATAAAAATAGAAACTATGTTATGTCTTTGCTTAACCTGTGAGAGAGGAATATAGTTGTTCATTTAAAATCAGCAATTGAAAATTCATAATAGAAGTAAATTTGTAGTGGAAGGAAATGAAGGGAACCATGCAAATTTCAGTGATAAATGGCAATTGACACTCACCCTCATTGCTGGGAGCGATAGGGAGTGGTGGAGACTCTGGTTAACCAGGGAGCTCATGCCTAATGTATAGGGGCAGCTGTTATCACTGTTGGGCCAAACAAAACTCATCTGTGGATCAGGTTTGGCCCAAGGCCTGTCAACTTGTAACCTCTGGTCTAAGCAATATGAAAAGTAACTTGCTAGCATTCAGTCTGTTGTTTCAGTGACTGAAAACTTTATGGGATTTCATTTTGTTACTCTTCAAGTGTAATTGCCCTTTGAGGTTATTTCCAGGATCAGCAGTGGGTATGTGAACTAGCATGGATTTGAGTCAAGCATGCATGAATTCAAATACTAGCAACCTTACCAGTTACTACCTGGCAGGTATATAATCTCTTTGTTCCTCAGTTTTTTCCACCTGTGAAATGGGAATGATAGTGCCTGTGTTGAAGGGTTGCTATGAGAAATAAAGAGAAGATGTAAGTGAAGAGCATCTGCCTCTACAGGCTTCACTTTAAGCAGATAGCTTTAAGGCTTTATGCTTGAGAACATGCTTCTGTGGACACAGTGATGAACCATTGGGGGCAGTGCTTTTTTTTCTAGAAAGTAAATGAGGAAATGTAAAGTTTGTGGCAAAAGCTCATAACCTTGTTTGTTTTCTAGGATGATGGCTTAGAAAAAAGTCCAATGAAAAAGAAACAGAAGAAGAAAGAGAACAAGGAGAACAAGGAGAAACAAATGAGTTCTAGGAAAGACAAGGAAGGAGACAAGGAAAGGAAGAAATCAAAAGATAAGAAAGAGAAGGTATTGATGTCATTCTACTTACTGAGATGCCCGCAGCCTTTGAAATTCCCTTCTAGGATTTAGAAGTAGAATGGGTTTGAGGGCCTTGAAATAATTGTCATTTTATGAGTATATCCCAGAAGGAAGGATGGGGCTGTCAGGGGGATGCCTGCACCTCTTCCTGCAGAGAGGGGAGTGTGTGAGTTGTGGTGTTCTTTAATATAGAATCCTTTATTTGCTCCTTTATTACACATTTCAGAGGGGCTGTTGGAATGATACAGGACAGGTAACTACTTGATACATGGTCTCAGACTCATGGTAGAAAAGCACAGTCCACAGATGAATCTGAATACATGAAATACTGTCAAATACTATCAAGAGTTAAGCTTTTGGAGTAGAAATGGGTAAAAGCCCTACTATTATTGTATAATCTTCATGTTGGGGTTTTATGAAGTTCATTCCAAACCACAGAATTCTGGTACAGTGTTGCATCTTGCTGACTTCTGATGAAATTATTTTGCAGTTAATCTTTAATCATTGTTAAAACATACAAACAAATAACTGCCTTAATTCCACCATCCAGTTATAGCTCTAACAGATTTCTTGATGAGCACCTTTGGAACTTCTTTATTATGCATAAAAGAACAAATATAAAATAAAAATCAGACCAGACTGTTTGGATAACCTTTTCTCCCCACTTAGCAATATATCACAAACAGCTTTCCAAGTGAATAAATAAAAGTTAAAATCATTTTTAATAGATAAGGAAGATTTGTTTGATTATAACATTTGGGAAACAATTTAAGTTTCCCATATTGAAATTGCTTTCAAATTTCTAATGTTATAAACTGTACTGTAACAGATACCTTTCTTTGCATCTGTGCTTCTGCAGAAAGGTATTCTTCTTTTAAGGTGAAATATTTAAAAAATAAAAGCACAAAGAATGATTTAGCCAGCATCCATCTGTCCACTACCCAGATATTGCAGCTGTTGTTAACATTTTTCATGTTTACTTCAACTGGTTTTTTTTGGGCTACTGTATTTGGTATCCATGCACTCATTACTGGGACTCCCCTCTGTTTCTTCTCCCAATTTCATTGCTCTCCTCCCTCTTCTCTCCTCTGTAACACTGCCCTGAAGTTCGTGTGAAACCTTCCTGCCCACGTTTTTATACTTTTACTACATATTACATAATCGTAATCAAAGCATAGTATTGTTTTATGTTTTTAAATGTTCATACATAAAGTTATTTTTTATATGTATCTCTATGTCTCCATCCTTCTGCACCCTTTCATGGATAAATGAACTTTACCCATGTGGATTTATGTAAATTTCAGTCACTTGAAATATTTTAGTTAATACAGTTTCCAAGATCAAAGTGTACTTTCATTTTTAAGTTGCTACAAGCTACTCTGTGAGGGCTCTGCCAATTCACAATCTTAACCTCTTGATGACATTTTTATGCATTTTATGGATAAGGGAATAGAAGCCAGAATAGCATTGATGAAGCTAAAATTATAATTGGCTGTGTTTAGAGACAGAAGTGGGAATGACATATGACTAAACTGTTAATCAAATAGGTTTGGCTTCATGATGTCTCAAAACTGAGGCCATCCTCTGTACCCACTTGTAGTGATGTGACATAGCTGAGAAGTCCAAATTGCAAGACAGGAGTACACAAATGACAATGATTCCTTGTAACTCTTTTTTAAAAGCCTAAAGGTGGTGATGCCAAATCTTCAAGTAAATCAAAGCGATCTCAGGGTCCTGTCCATATTACAGCAGGAAGCGAACCTGTCCCCATTGGAGAGGATGAGGATGATGATCTGGACCAGGAGACATTCAGCATAGTAAGTCCTGAAGTTGAGGAATTCTGGTGTCTGCAGCCACAGTGCTTGCTGCGGCTTTGCCTTTCATAGTTCCCGCCACACAGCCTCAGTCGGTCTAAGCAGCATGACCTGAGACGAGGCTGGGGTCCTGGCTGCGTGAGCTGGAGCGGTGGCGAGCACGGCCTATCTTACGTGTTCCCGTGTTGCGGGGCTAGGAGCCAAGATGTGGCCTAGGATGTGGTCCATCTCCTCATAGGAGACAGGGCAGGTGAGGGGAGGAGTCATGGACCAAGCCTTGTATGGGATGGAAACAGGCCAGTGCGTCCTCAGGGACTTAGGCCCTTACCGGAGCTGCACGTGTATATTTCATCGTGTTCCACTAGCTTCCCTTCCCCTCCTCTCTTGAGGTCTTTTCCTTTACCCAAATTTTCACACATCACTGTTCACTTGAATAGTTAATTTAGTTTCAGAGAGAAAGTGATCTTCCAAATCTCAAAATATTCCTGCTCTGGGGAAGCAAAGCATAGAATTTTGACCTCATCCTGTAAGGCAGTCTTCTCTCTTTTTACCCATTTTTTCCCGTGTTCCCAGAAACCTGTATGCATACGTGTATTTTTTTTCTCTTCGCACTTATCTCATTTTTCTTAAATCCCTTTACTCTTCTTCCTGTGAGCTCTCTGAGGGCAAGTACTGTGTCTTATATAAAGTATGTGTAGATGCTAGAAGTAGCTCAATAAATGAGTAAATGAATAAATTCATTACACAACCAGCTCTCTGGTCTGTTTCCTGCTTCTTCCTTAGCCCCGTGTTTATAAGAGAAAATCATAACTAACGCGTCTGTGGTACCATACTATTTAAAAAATTGCTGTTATACGACATTGTAAATCAACTATACTTGAATTAAAAAAAAAAGAAAAAAAATTGCATTTACATACTGGCTCATTTACTCTCGTTTTTATATTATGATATCTTCTAAAAATACAGAAAAATTTCAGGAATGTAATAGGCATTGATAGAGGTACCATCAAGTTTTGTCAGGTCTGAATTTTTTAAGGCTCAGGCTGTAGAGTTGAAGCTTCTGGTCATGGTTTGTTACCTCCCTAGAAGTGACCACAATTCTAATTTCAGTGTAGATCAAATCGTAATTCTCATGCGTGGTTCTAGAGTTTTACTACTTAATGTCTCTAAAGACAGTAAGTAATAGCTCATATAAACAGCCAGGCATTATTAGTGTGCTTTTTGTGTATTTTCTCCACAACAACCTATGAGGTAGGTAATTATCTCTATTTTACCCCTTAAAAAATAAGGTGAGGAGAGTTAAGGAACTTGTCCAAGATGTAGAGCAAAGATTTGAACCTATCAATAAATGCCACACTGTGTGTATCCTGTAACTTATGTTTCCTCCCTCGGCATGTACACTTTTGAGATTTATCCATGTTGATAATTATGTCTCTGATTTCAGTGTTTCATATTATTCTGTTTTATGACTTGCACAATTCATTCTTTCTCCTATTGATGGACATTGGGGTTTTCCAAATGTTTGCTACTACAAATTGGCTGCAGTGAAATTGTAAATATTTTCTTATACACATGTGTAAGAGCTTCGCTCGTGTGTAGCTTGAGCTTTTCTGCTGGGTGTTTCTTTGGGTCTGCACATCTACTGCTTTTAGATGTTGTGGAATTAGTCTTCAAAGTGATTGTAGAGATTTGTACTCTTTCCGGCAACGAATGTGAGTTCCAGCTGCTTCCAGTTCCAGTCTTGGAAATACTTGGTAATTTCTAACTTCTTAATTTTTGCCAATCTAAGTGGTATGAACTATTGACCAGTGGTGCTGTTGACCATTTACTTTCATATTTATTGGGCATTCATGTTTCTGGTGAATTGCCTTTCCATATCCTTTGCCTGTTCCAGGTAATTTTTCTCTTCTTACCTTTTCTATAGGAATCCTGTATCCATTCGCAATACTAATCTTCTTTCTGTTACAGTCATGTATCTTCCAGTTTATTTTGTGTGCTTTTAAAAAAATTTAAGTACAATACTGAAAAATAAATTGTAAGTATATAGCTATGGAAATTATCACAAAGTGATGGAAGTTTGTCAGATTTTCACTCTTCTGAAGTTACATGGACATGTGCCTTAATAGTTCCTTATATTAGATACTTAGTGGCTGACAACCATGCCCTACAGGTCAGAGAAATTTTCTTAAATTATTTTGTGATAATTTCCTCCTCAGTTCTTAATTTTATCCTGCTTTTTGGATATTGGACTTTGGGAGTGGTCCCTAATATTATCTTAAACTTTCTTCCATTTCTTCTTTTCTAACTCTACTTTCTTGGAGATCTCCTTAGCTTTATCTGCCATTATTTCTTTTGAGGTTTTCATTTCTCTTGTCATGTGTTATTTCCAAGATCTTTTTTCCCCATATGGTTCTCTGGATGTTTTTATATTTCTCTTAGATTTGTTTTCCGTCACTCATGTTAGATATTTTTCAAATGGCTTGGTAATCCTTGGTTGTCTGCTCGTATTTAAGAGTAGGGACTAAACATCGGATTGGAAGCCCTGAACATGTGGGTGGGGCTTGATCGACTTTGAGAGTGTTCTCTGTGGGGTGATCTGGCTGGGCTGCTTCCTTGGAAAACTTCCGAAAGTTGGGGGGGCAGCATCATTTGATTCTTCCTCTTGGGTGGTCGGATTTTGGGAACCAGAGTCCTCCAGTCTCCTGACTGGAGGGTTAAGGCCTGGCTTTCTTCGTTCTAGAATCTGAGAGGCAAAAAATAAACAAATAAATAAAAAGACTGGGCGGTGGCTTATCTAATATGCATATATTCATACAGTGCTATTCTTAGTGTCGTAGCCTTGCCTCTCAGCTATGCCTGTGTAGCCCAGTTCAGAGACTTTTCTTTTATCCTCTCCAGAGAATAAACCTCCGTATCTTTTGTCGGGCAGAGTTGGAAGTCTGGGCGTCTATTATAAATCTGTTCCTCTTAGGCAGTCTTAAAAAAACAAAACAAAACAAAACAAAATCCTTATTTTTAGCCCTCATCCCTACTTCCAGAGTTACTTAGCTATCCTCTACAAGAATTGCAGTATAAATCAGGTTGGTTCTCAGCTCTCTCCACTGCTGGGTTAGGATTTCATTGTCTCAGGTCTATTGAGGCATTTCACTTGCTGCCAATATTTTGTTGCTCTTGCTTCCTCTCATTTTCCATGTCTTTGTGGGCTTATCTCTTCTTATGGTGATTCCTTTACTGTTGTTTTAGTGGATGGGGAGGGGGAGAAAAAGATTCTTGTGTTCAGTCTACTATCTTTATCTGGAAACCGTTCTCTCAGTTTCTTACAAGTCTAAAGGACTTGTAAATATTTTATCCTGTAGTTTTAGATAGTTTGTGATGGGAGGTTTTCAGGTTAGGTCTATAATTTTGCTTCTCATTTGTCTTCATAATGGCCTTGGGAGATTATTATGCCCCTCTTGCAGATGAGGAAACAGAGCAGCGTTTTGAGAGGCCAAGTAAGCTGTAAAAGTCATCGCTCTAAGCGATGGAGCTGGGACTTGAACCTCAGGTTTTTCCGACTCTAACATTTATACTTGTTCCCCTGCCATTACCTGCTTCTCCTCTAGTAATTATGTGGCCTGGGGGGCGCTGTGTGTTCTCTGGGAATTTAGGGCACAGTAAGCACAGCTGAAGCTGTCTTTGCTGCAGGTGTTTTATGTCTCTACTCTTGGTCTGTTCCAGTGTAAGGAGAGGATGAGGCCTGTGAAAAAGGCACTGAAACAGTTGGATAAACCTGACAAGGGGCTCAGTGTACAGGAACAGCTGGAGCACACCCGGAACTGCCTGCTGAAAATCGGGGACCGGATAGCCGAGTGCCTTAAAGCTTACTCAGACCAGGAGCACATCAAACTGTGGAGGAGGTAAGCAGCCACAGCCTCAAATTGCTTGGTGTGATTTGATGACAAAGTGTGTGTTAGGGGTTCTGTTTTGTTTTATGCAACATGACACAGCCACCTAATAAAAAATTTTTTTCCCAGCAAAAGCAGTCTATTAGCAACATACCTGCAGGCTTCAGTTTTCTTTTCCTGAAATAGGCCATTCCTCTGAGACCAATCTTTTGAATGGGTAGGATGATGTCATTGTTTTATGAGAGAAATACCGTGATACTGGATTTGCTGGCCTGTCCTCAGAAATAAAGACTCAGTCTTTAGGCCTGGAAGGGATAGAAACCATCTATAATTTCACTACTTTACCCATCTCAGGTTAATATTCAGAGATAATATAATAACTAATTGGTTAGTTCTCTGCTAACCTCATGAGAGGAAGCAAAGGCTAAAACCACCAGAGCTATGAGTTCTCTTCTCTTTAATAATTGAAGAGCTCTAGTAGTAATTTGGATTAATGCAGTTAATCCAGAACTTCAGTTTGTAAGGCATTATGACTTACATATATTCATTTATATATTCACTTTTGATGTTTTAAGAAAACATGACTGGAATTTCTCAAAGACAATTGTAACATTAAGTCTCTTTCCATACTCCACAGTTACATTGAACTCATATATTGATACTTCATGGTTAATGTAATTATCTTTGTATAATATACCTAATATCAGTGGATTGGCTTTTGAGTGAAAAAGAGATTTAAGAAAATCTTCTGTCATGATGCTATCCATAGCATGCTTGACACTCATTAAAAAAAGAAGATCTAAGTTTTGAAATGTGACTTGACTTTCCTTTTACACTGTTAACCAAACCAGATCCCTGTATCTAGCCATCTGGTTTTCTGTGTACTGAGCTTAATCCCTATTGGAAGATAACGAAAATGCATCATCCTAACGTATAGATCCACGTATAGAAGCTGGGCTGGATACTGTGCACTGGGGCCAGTCTGTGTTTAGATGTGCCAGGTACTATGGTCCTGGACTGCTGTGGTTCATAAGCAGTTCCTTGCCCACTTGTGAGGAACTGTCCATGATGAAGTGGTGATTAGAAGATCAAGTATAGTAGGAATTCCAAGAAGGAATAAGCACATGCAGAGGCGTAGTGAGGGAGGGAAGTCTTCTGAGGGCTGGGCAGGTGCACTCGAGCCGCCCTGGAAGAGCAGAGTGGACCTGCTTAGATGAGGAGAGGTCTCAGGCTTCAGCAAAACCTTGAAAGTGGGACAGTGAAGGGACTGGGAGGGTCTTAGGGTTTAAAGGCAGTTCGGTAAGATGACTGAAGCCCTATTACAGAAGGCTTTAGAAAGGCAGGCAATGGTTTTCCACAGTCTGCAGCAGGTTTACTTGTCCGGAGCCAGGGCAGCGTCTTCTGAGTGGCATGGCACGGTGTGGTGTGACTGCTCTCCGGGAAGTGTGGGAGGATGTGAGCCTTCCGTTCCAGCTCACGGAGGTTACCTATGCCTCCTTGTCCTACACACCCATTTTACCAGTCACTCCCCTGTTGACAGTAATGCCATGCTAGAGTGAGTGCAGTGGAATTGGAGGAGAAGAATCCCTTGGAGTTTTAAGGTAGAAACGACAGGCCTTGGTGGTGACAACTGGGAGGAAAGAAGGGGCAGCAAAGCAGAGATGCCCAACCGTACATAGATCCCCACCTGGGATATGGTGGTAATGACAGATTGCCCGGCAGAGTCCAGGGAGTGCAGAAGGTGGAGGAAGACGTTAGGTCCAGAGTCCTAGGTGCCAGTGAAATAAATTAGAGGGGTTTTAGCTGTGAGACAGACCCTCGTCTCCAGACCCCTAGGTCAAATTCTAGACAGTAGCATTTAAAGGTGTATTTATTATTGATGCCAAGACCTGAAAGATTATTTCTGTAACTTATTTTCTATACTTGGAGAGTATTCCACAGCAAAATTCAATAACTTGCCATCTATAAAGAGAATAGTTATTTTTAAAATCCTGTAATTTACCAGAACAAAATTTTTTTTTTAAGGAACCTATGGATTTTTGTTTCCAAGTTTACAGAATTTGATGCTCGAAAATTGCATAAGTTATACAAGATGGCTCACAAGAAAAGGTCTCAAGAAGAAGAGGTAAAATACAAATTTAATCCTATTTCATACAAACAGATAAAAAACATTTCCACAGAAAAATTCCTTAATTACTGTTTTTTTCCTGAGGAGATGATCATAGACTCATAGGTTGTTGGTGCTAGAAAGGGCATGGGTCCTCTGCCCTTAGTTTGCAGATGGAGGTCTAGGTCCAAGAGGGGGTGCAGGAGCCCACCACAGCCCAGCCTGTCTTGGATGGTGGGCTCTTTCACTGTGTTAGCTGTGCAGTTTCTCCACATGTTCCACGAGTAGTCAAACTAACACTTAAGACCTGATGGGTAAAATAGCCAATGTATTGGAACCAGACAGTGTGGAAATTCTGACAAGGAGTTGTGTTCTTACATCTCTGTGTTCTTACATCCTGGAATCATTTATTCACCAGGGCTTTTCTTCCATATGCACATGTCTTATGGTAGCTTATAAATGTGGCTCCTGAAAGATAACAGTTATGGGCAGCACATAATTTTTCTGTTCTTTTCTGGGCCACATGTACTTGGTGTCCTTCCAGCTTTTGTACGTAGGGTCCCAACCGCTCCTGTAAAGGAGCAAACATGAGAAGGTGCCCAGAAGCTGCCTCCCATTCTTTGGTGGAGAGGCATGGGCATGAAGTGATTTGGCCGATGCTGCAGGGGCAGCGTTCCTTGTTCAGGCATGTCCCTTTGCACATCTGGTGACTTGCCACGTGGGCCCTACCCCAATTAGTGCCAGTCTAGGAACATTTAATACCTCCTTCACTACCATGTCAAGGCTGAGGTCTTATGTCTCTCATCCCCTCCCGTATCCTCAGCACCTGGAATGGTGCCAGGCGCAGGGCAGGTGCTCAGAAGTATTTGTTGCATGAGCATATCCTGTGCCCAGCACTGTGCTGAGCTGTGGAGTAGCACCCTCAAGTGGTTTATAATTTAATCTTACGTGGAAGAATATGGTAGAACAGTAATATACAGGAATAATATAGTAATACTGCTGAATGTTACTGTGAATTTTATACATTGTAAAAAGTCTCTGAAAGAATAGTCAGGAAAAGCCCCAGGAGGGAATGAAATGGTTGGGGAAAGGCCCTCTAGGAAATAGTGAAGGTTAGGATGAGTGAAGTTGGACAAATGATGTAAAGGGTAAAGGGCTTCATTAGTCTAGGTATCAGAAGTTAGGATAAGATGAATAATCAAAGTAGTGGTCCCACTAGTTGGGGTTATAGTATACATTCACAACCTTTCTGGAGGACAGTTCAGTAAGATTTACCAAAAGACTAAAACATGCAATTCTCCTTCTAAGAATTTAGTCGAAGGAGATAATTAAGGGTTTAAACATGATTATATGGAAATGACTCGATATATCCATATCAGGGAATATTCAACTATAAATATAATATTGTGGAAGTAAGTATTCACATAAGATTTTTACAATACATTAAGTAAAAAAAGAATATCAAATAATATTTTTGTTTAAAAAAATACGCACGCATGCACACATACACACGCACGCATGCACACATACACACGCACGCATGCGCGCACACACAGACAGCAGTTCCCCCCACTGTGGTTTGCTTTCCACAGTTTCAGTTACCTGCAGTCAGTCATGGTCTGAAAATATTAAATGGAAAATTCCGGAAATAAACAATTCATAAGTTTTCAATTGCGCACTGGTCTGAGTAGCGTGATGAAATCTCGTGCCGTCCTGCTCTCTCCCACGTGGGACGTGAATCATCCCTTTGTCCAGCGTATCCACACTACACGCTACCTGCCCACTAGTAACTTGGTAGCTCTCCTGGCTATCAGATCGACTGTTGTGGTATTGCAGTGCTTGAGCTCAGGTAATCCTTATTTTACTAAATAGTAGCCCCAAAGCACAAGTGTAGTCATGCTGGCAATTCGGATATTCTCTTACTGTGCCTGATTCATAAATTAAACTCTCATAGGCATGTATGTATTAGAAAAAATGTAGTATGTATAGGGTTCAGTACTCTCTGCAGTTTCAGGCGTCCACTGGAGGTCTTGAAGTGTATCTCCCGTGGATTAGGGGGGTCTACTGCATTATGTATAAACACGCAAAATGGCTCAGAAAGACGTAGACCAAATTATTAACAGTAATTCCCTTGGTGGTAAGATTTTAGGTCACTTCACAGTTCTTATTTTTTCCTTATTGTATTTTCTGATGTTTTTATGTCAAATATCTCACTTTTGTGGTAAAGGTATGGTGTTACTTAAACATTTAGATGTTTAGCTTGGTGACTTTGGCATGGGAACTAGTTCCCACTGGGCCAGTCAGGGGTTGTTCGTTTGAGTTAGCCTGAAGAAGTTGGTGGTCCCAGTTTTACATGGCCTGAGAGCAATTTCCAAGAGTGCTGACAGCCTGACCCCTGTTCCTCGCCCCGTGCACTGACATCCAGCGGCCTGGGCCCTTGTTCTGACAGCTGCAGGTCACTGGAGATTGGCTTCTTTGTAGTGGCCTGGCAGGTTGAGCAGCAGATGGAGCTCTGTGAGGCTTTCCATGCCCTGGGAGCTCAGTGGAATTTATGAGCATTTTTTTCCTAAGAAGGTAGTAAACAGCAGGGAAGCCGAGAGGGATTTGTCAAAAGTCAAGAGGGAAATATTTAAAGGTGATGATCTTTATACTGTTCTTGGGAATTCCACCTGGGATCCTAAGGGTCTTTGGTTTCCTTTTACTCTACAGGAGCAGAAGAAGAAAGATGATGTGATTGGTGGTAAGAAACCATTTCGACCAGAGGCCTCGGGTTCAAGCCGGGATTCCCTGATGTCTCAGTCCCACACCCCGCACAACCCTCACCCTCAGAAGCCTCATTTGCCTGCGTCTCATGGCCCACAGATGCATGGACACCCAAGAGATAACTATAGTCACCCCAACAAGAGACACTTCAGTAATGCAGGTGAGTCATTAAGTGAAGTTTTAAAAACAGGTGCCCAGGGGACTTCCCTGGTGGTCCAGTGGTAAAGAATCTGCCTTCCAGTGCAGGAGATGTGGGTTTGATCCCTGGTCGGGGAACTAAGATCCCACATGCTGCGGGGCAGCTAAGCCCAGGTGCCTCAACTAGAGAGCCTACGTGCCGCAAACTGCAGAGCCCACACATTCTGGAGCCCGTGCGCCACAACTAGAGAGAGAAAACCTGCACGCCACAGCTAGAGAGAAACCTGCACGCTACAACTATAGAGAGTGTGCGACTCAGCGATAGGCCCACACACCGCAACTAAGACCCGACGCAGCCAAAAATAAATAAGTAAAAATAAATAAACAAATAAATAGATACACCAAAAAACAAAACAAAACAGAACTCAGTTGTTAAAAAAAAAAACAAAAAAAACGGTGCCGAAAGAAGAATCTTTTTTTTTTCCAAAGACCATGGCTGGACCTTTGTGCTTTATTCTCTTCCATCACTTTATTGTCCTCTTTTTTCTCAGTGAGATGAAGCATGAGATCCAAAAGGCTGTTAATTCAACTCTAAGAAGAACATAACCAACATAAATAAGCAAAAGACAAATGAACAACTCAGGGAAACAATTTACATTATATATGACAGTTAAATGATTAAAACTTCTAATATTGAAAAACTCCTTATGAATTGATAACAGAAGGATAACCAAATAGAAAAATGGACAACGGTTAGGAATAGGGAATTCATTTGGAAGAGGAGATTCAAATGGCCAGTAGGGCAAGATGAACAATTGCTGCTAGGGAAATGTACATTAAAGTAACAACAAATTAACCAATTTCTTACCCATTCAGATCTGCAAAAATTAAAGGGTGAAATGCACACAAGTTGCTAAGAGTGTGAATTGCTACAGTCTTTCCAGAAAATAATCTGAAATATCTAAATATGTAGGCCCTTTTTCTGGGAGTCTGTCCTGTAGTAATGCAAACACATACATGTATGAGGATGCTGTTACAGCCTTACAATGGCAAAAAGCTGGAAATAAATTGCCCATTAATAGAAAAATGGTTAGATGAATAATAGGACATTTGTACTCTATATTATTAGCCGTTGTTAAAAAAATGAGTTGGCTTTATAGGTAAAAAAAAAATTGGAGGGAAAAAAAAGCAACAGCAACAACAACAGAATCTCTGTTTGTGTGTTTAACTTTATTGGAGTGAAAATCACATAACATGAATAAACGTAACCATTTTAAATGAACAGTTCAGTGGCATTTAGTACATTCACAATGTTGTGCAACCACCACCTAAATCAACTGCCAAAACACTGTGCTCACCCCAAAGAAAAAACAGTTTTCATTCTCCCCTCTCCCCAGCTTCTGGCTGCCACCAGTCTGTCTTGTGTCTCTATAGATTTACTTATTCTGGATTCTCTGTATTAAAGGAATCACATGGAATCGTACAATATGTGTCTGACTTCTTTCACTTGGCATCCGGTTTTCAGCGTCCATCCATGTTGTAGCATGTATCAGTATTTCATTCCTTTTTGTGGCTGAATAATATCCCATTGTATGGTTAGACTAGAATTTGTCTTTTCATTAGTTGACGGATATTTGGGTTGTTTCTGCTTTTTGGCTATTGTGAATCGTACTGTTGTGTACATTTGTATGCAACTATTTGAGTACCTATTTTCAGTTCTTGTAGATTTATACCTAGGAGTGTGGAATTGCTTGGTCATGTGATAATTCTATGTTTAACTTCTTGAGGAACCACCAAGCTGTTTTCTGTTGTATATATTTGAATAATATATTTGTATAAGCACAGAGAAGGATGTGAAAACATACACATACCAGTTACCTAAGGCTGGTAAAAATATGGACGGATTGTAGGAAATTAATAATTTCTCCACTGTCTGTTACTTCACTGGTTACAATGAGCATGAATTACTTTTAAAGATAAAAGTAATAAAAAGAAAACATAGTACAAAACCTTAAAAGAATATAGTATATATAGAAGCATAGTATAAAATTTTACAGAGAGTCAAGTGTTCCATAATCAAAATGAAGTATACATTTTTGTTAAACTTCAATGTTAGGATTTCCTTTTTTTTTTTTTTTTTTTAAGTACATTCTAATCTTCCAGTAAAATTCTCAAGCTTCTAGGAAAATTGATTTTCTCCATCTTTTCCTCTTTTTTGGAACACATTAATTATAGGTATTTAAAAATTCTTGACTGTTATTTCTAATATCTGAATTATTGTGAACCATTTGTATTGTATGTTTTTTTTTTTTTCTTGGTTTTCAGCCATACAGCCCTATCTTTTAGCATGGCTGGTTATTTTTTATTGTAGACACTGTGTTTTAAAAATTGTAAAAGCCGGGCTTCCCTGGTGGCGCAGTGGTTGAGAGTCCGCCTGCCAATGCAGGGGACACGGGTTCGTGCCCCGGGCCGGTAAGATCCCACGTGACGCAGAGAGGCTAGCCCGTGAGCCATGGCTGCTGAGCCTGTGCATCCGGAGCCTGTGCTCCGCAACGGGGGAGGCCACAACAGTGAGAGGCCCTCATACCGCAAAAAACAAAACAACAACAAAAATTGTAAAAGCCCCAGATGATGTCACTCTGCCCCAGAGAGGATTTACTCTTTCCTCCCCAGGCACATAGAGTGGGAGACTATCATCTTAATCTAGTTCTCGTCTGGTCCCCCTGTTCCTGGGGTTTGGCTCTCCAGGGCACTGGACGGAGGGCCTGCTGCACTCTCTGCCCCACCACACTGGCAGGTCTTAAACTAGGACCTTGGTTTCCTCAGCACCGTTAGACTATGGTGCTGAGCACCATTCAGAGCACCCTGAATGGCTCTGCTTTTCAGAAGGTAGCTTAGCTTAGCTTTTAGCCTCCTGCTCCCTGCAGATTCAGCAAATGTTCTAAGGGAAAACTGGCTGTGTGTTTGCAGTCCCTCAAGTGTCCAGTGTCCCTCTAGCTTAGAAGGACCACCAAAAGCTCTGCCGGTGTCTCTCTTTCTCCAGCAGTGGTTCTCGGCTGGGAAAAGCCCAGATATTCAGCTTCTTGCCCAGGCTCAGAGTCACAGATCTCCCCAGTGGCTGCAGAAGTCAAGTCAACTATTATTACCTCTGAGTGTTTTTTTTGCTCTTCAGAATCTTAGTGCTTCTAGTCTTCATTGCTTTGGCTGCTCTTTGATGTCTTTAAGCAGATTATTTTCTGTTTATCTGGTGTTTTCTTATTGTTCTTGGCAGAGTGTAATTCTGTGGCAGCTACTCTGAATTACCTGGAAGCAGAGGTTCCATATCTTTTAATCTTAAAAATTTTAGTTCAATTAATTGAACACCATTTTATTAGTGTGGGGAGGTAATGACTGTACAGAAAGATGGTTGGGAAATGTTTCCATGTTCTTAGATGTAGTTGTATCAGTTGTATTGATTTTTCTCCTGGGATTAGACTGGTTTTATGTCATTCATATGATGTCACTGATTTTATATTCTGATCCTTTGAAAGGACTCTTCTTATTAAGCTAACTGTAGTCTTTTATTTAAACTTTGGATTTCTCATTCCTCTCCTTAATAGTCAGTACTTCCTAACCAGTTATCTACCCCATGAGGGTTCAAGAAGAAAGAAAAGCACCGTTTACTTTCTCTGGAAATAAATGACTTGGCCATCTCCATAGTACCACAGACCTTGATACCCTGTTTGAAACCTACCTTTCTATTTAGTTTGAAGCCATCTTCAGATGATCCTTTCATGTTGTGAAGGTGTCTCTTTTTGTTGTTTGTTAATTTTTACGTTGAATAGTCAAAAGTGTTTTACTTCTTGGTTCCCTGGCCTGCTCCACCCTGGGTCAGCAATGAATTTAAGCCACTGGTTGACTATATATTGTTTTGATGGTATAAATTTCTAAGCTACACAGGTTCCTTTATGGTATTATTCTTTGGCTCTGTAAAAAATGCTAGAAGGCCAACAAAATGAGTAGAGATATATTTGGTGGCATGTCTTTGATCTTAACAAATTGTAGCTGGAAGATGGATTTCCCATGAGGCCACATAGTTCCTACTAGTTAAGCCTCTGTATTAGTTTTCTAAGACTATTGTAACAAAGTGTACTACAAACTGGGTGGCTTAAAAGAACAGAAATGTATCCTGTCGTAGTTTTGGAGGCAGAACTCAGAAATCAAGGTGTCACCAGAGTTGGTTCCCTTTTGCAGGATCTGAGGGTGAATCTGTTGCATGCCTCTATCCTGGCTTATACTGCTTACCAGCAAGCCTTGGCGTTGTGGCTGCACTGCTCCAATCTTTTTTTTTTTTTTTGAATTTTATTTTATTTATTTTTTTATACAGCAGGTTCTTATTAGTTATCCATTATATACATATTAGTGTATATATGTCAATCCCAATCTCCCAATGCATCCCCCCCACCCCGCCGCTTTCCTCCCTTGGTGTCCATACATTTGTTCTCTTCATCTGTGTCTCAATTTCTGCCCTGTAAACCGGTTCATTTGTACCATTTCTCCAGGTTCCACATATATGCGCTAATATACGATATTTTTCTCTTTCTGACTTACTTCACTCTGTATGACAGTCTCTAGATCCATCCGTGTCTCTACAAATGACCCATTTTCGTTCCTTCTTAAGTATGAGTAATACTCCATTGTATATATGTACCACATCATCTTTATCCATTCGTCTGTCAATGGGCATTTAGGTTGCTTCCATGTCTGGGTTATTGTAAATAGTGCTGCAGTGAACATTGGGGTGCATGTGTCTTTTTGAATTATGGTTTTCTCAGGGTATATGCCCAGATTGCTGGGTCATATGGTAATTCTATTATTAGTTTTTTAAGGAACCTCCATACTGTTCTCCATAGTGGCTGTATCAATTTACATTCCCACCAACAGTGCAAGAGGGTTTCCTTTTCTCCACACCCTCTCCAGCAGTTGTTGTTTGTAGATTTTCTGATGATGCCCATTCTAACTGGTGTGAGGTGATATCTCATTGTAGTTTTGATTTGCATTTCTCTAATAATCAGTGATGTTGAGCAGCTTTTCGTGTGCTTCTTGGCCATCTGTGTGTCTTCTTTGGAGAAATGTCTATTTAGGTCTTCTGCCCATTTTTAGATTGGGTTGTTTGTTCTTTTAATATTGAGCTGCATGAGCTGTTTATATATTTTGGAGATTAATCCTTTGTCCCTTGATTCGTTTGCAAATATTTCCTCCTATTCTGAGGGTGTCTTTTCATCTTGTTTGTAGTTTCCTTTGCTTTGCAAAAGCTTTTAAGTTTCATTAGGTCCCATTTGTTTATTTTGTTTTTATTTCCATTACTCTAGGAGGTGGATCAAAAAATATCTTGCTGTGATTTATGTCAAAGAGTATTCTTCCTGTCGTTTTCTCTAAGAGTTTTATAGTGTCCGGTCTTACATAGGTCTGTAATCCATTTTGAGTTTGTTTTTGTGTATGGTGTTAGGGAGTGTTCTAATTTCATTCTTTTACATGTAGCTGTCCAGTTTTCCCAGGACCACTTATTGAAGAGACTGTCTTTTCTCCATTGTATATCCTTGCCTCCTTTGTCATAGATTAGTTGACCATAGGTGTGTGGGTTTAACTCTGGGCTTTCTATCCTGTTCCATTGATCTATATTTCTGTTTCTGTGCCAGTACCATATTGTCTTGATTACTATAACTTTGTAGTATAGTCTGAAGTCAGGGAGTCTCATTCCTCCAGCTCCATTTTTTTCCCTCAAGACTGCTTTGGCTATTTGGGGTCTTTTGTGTCTCCATACAGATTTTAAGATTTTTGGTTCTAGTTCTGTAAAAAATGCCACTGGTAATTTGACAGGGGTTGCATTGAATCTGTAGATTGCTTTGGGTAGTATAGTCATTTCCACGATATTGATTCTTCCAATCCAAGAACATAGTATATCTCTCCATCTGTTCATGTTATCCTTAATTTCTTTCATCAGTGTATTATAGTTTTTGGCATACAGGTCTTTTACCTCCTTATGTAGGTTTATTCCTAGGTATTTTATTCTTTTTGTTGCAGTGGTGAATGGGATTGTTTCCTTAATTTTTCTTTCTGATCTTTCATTGTTAGTGTATAGGAATGCCAGAGATTTCTGTGCATTAATTTTGTATCCTGCAGCTTTACCAAATTCATTGATCAGCTCTAGTAGTTTTCTGGTGGCATTTTTAGGATTCTCTCTATATAGTATCATGTCATCTGCAAACAGTGACAGTTTTACTTCTTCTTTTCCGATTTGTATTCCTTTTATTTCTTTTTCTTCTCTGATTGCCGTGGCCAGGACTTCCAAAACTGTGTTGACTAATAGTGTTGAGAGTGGACATCCTTGTCTTGTTCCTGATCTTAGAGGAGATGCCTCCAGTTTTTCACCATTGAGAATGATGTTTGCTGTGGGTTTGTCATATATGGCCTTTATTATGTTGAGGTAGGTTCCCTCTATGCCCAGTTTCTAGAGAGTTTTTATCATAAATGGGTGTTGAATTTTGTCAAAAGCTTTTTCTGCATCTATTGAGATGATTATATGGTTTTTATTCTTCAATTTGTTAATATGGTGTATCACATTGATTTGCGTATATTGAAGAATCCTTGCATCCCTGGGATAAATCCCACTTGATCATGGTGTATGATCCTTTTAATGTGTTGTTGGATTCGTTTGCTAGTATTTTGTTGAGGATTTTTACATCTATATTCATCAGTGATATTGGTCTGTAGTTTTCTTTTTTTGTAGTATCTTTGTCTGGTTTTGGTATCAGGGTGATGGTGGCCTCATAGAATGAGTTTGGGAATGTTCCTTCCTCTGCAATTTTTTGGAAGAGTTTGAGAAGGATGGGTGTTAGTTCTTCTCTAAATGTTTGATAGAATTCACCTCTGTAGCCATCTGGTCCTGGACTTTTGTTGGTTGGAAGATTTTTAATCACTGTTTCAATTTCAGTACTTGTGATTGGACTGTTTATATTTTCTGTTTTTCCTGGTTCAGTCTCGGAAGTTTATACCTTTCTAAGAATTTGTCCATTTCTTCCAGGATGTCCATTTTATTGGCATAGAGTTGCTTGTCTCTTAGGATGCTTTGTATTTCTGTGGTGTCTGTTATAACTTCTCCTTTTTCATTTCTAATTTTATTGATGAGTCCTCTCCCTCTTTTTCTTGATGAGTTTGGCTAATGGTTTATCAATTTTATCTTCTCAAAGAACCAGCTTTTAGTTTTATTGATCTTTGCTATTTTCTTTGTTTTTATTTCACTTATTTCTGCTCTGATCTTTATGATTTCTTTCCTTGTACTAACTTTGGGTTTTGTTTGTTCTTCTTTCTCTAGTTCCTTTAGGTGTAAGGTTAGATTGTTTATTTGAGATTTTTCTTGTTTCTTGAGGTAGGCTTGTATTGCTATAAACTTCCCTCTTAGAAATGCTTTTGCTGCATCCCATAGGTTTTGGATCGTCGTGTTTTGTTGTCATTTGTCTCTAGGTATTTTTTGATTTCTTCAGTGATCTCTTGGTTATTTAGTAACGTATTGTTTAGCCTTCATGTGTTTGTGTTTTTTACGTTTTTTTCCCTGTAATTGATTACTAATCTCATAGCGTTGTGGTCAGAAAAGATGCTTGATATGATTTTAGTTTTCTTAAATTTACTGAGGCTTGATTTGTGACCCAAGATGTGATCTATCCTGGAGACTGCTCTGTGCGCACTTGAGAAGAAAGTGCAGTCTGCTGTTTTTGGATGGAATGTCCTATAAGTATCAATTAAATCTATCTGGTCTGTTGTGTCATTTAAAGCTTGTGTTTCCTTATTAATTTTCTGTTTGGATGATTTGACCATTGGTGTAAGTGAGGTGTTAAAGTCCCCCACTATTCTTGTGTTACTGTCCATTTCCTCTTTTATAGCTGTTAGCAGTTGCCTTATGTATTGAGGTGCTCCTATGTTGGGTGCATATATATTTATAATTGTTATATCTTCTTCTTGGATTGATCCCTTGATCATTATGTAGTGTCCTTCCTTGTCTCTTGTAACATTCTTTATTTTAAAGTCTATTTTATCTGATATGAGTATTGCTACTCCAGCTTTCTTTTGATTTCCATTTGCATGGAATATCTTTTTCCATCCCCTCACTTTCAGTCTGTATGTGTCCCTAGGTCTGAAGTGGGTCTCTTATAGACAGCATATATATAGGTCTTGTTTTTGTATTCATTCAGCGAGCCTGTGTCTTTTGGTTGGAGCATTTAATCCACTCCCGTTTAAGGTAATTATCGATATGTATGTTCCTATTATCATTTTCTTAATTGTTTTGGGTTTGTTTTTGTAGGTCCTTTTCTTCTCTTGTGTTTCCCACTTAGAGAAGTTCCTTTATCATTTGTTGTACAGCTGGTCTCGTGGTGCTGAATTCTCTTAGCTTTTGCTTGTAGGTAAAGCTTCTGATTTCTCCATTGAATCTGAATGAGATCCTTGCTGGGTAATCTTGGTTGTAGGTTCTTCCCTTTCATCACTTTAAATCTGTCATGCCACTCCCTTCTGGCTTGTAGAGTTTCTGCTGAGAAATCAGCTGTTAACCTTATGGGAGTTCCCTTATATGTTGTCATTTTTCCCTTGCTGCTTTCAATAATTTTTCTTTGTCTTTAGTTTTTGCCAATTTGATTACTGTGTGTCTTGGCATGTTCCTCCTCGGGTTTATCCTGTATGGGACTCTGTGCTTCCTGGACTTGGGTGGCTATTTCCTTTCCCATGTTAGGGAATTTTTCGACTATAATCTCTTCAAATATTTTCTCGGGTCCTTTCTCTCTCTCTTTTCCTTCTGGGACCCCTATAATGCGAATGTTGTTGCATTTAATGTTGTCTCAGTGGTCTCTTAGGCTGTCTTCATTTCTTTTCATTCTTTTTTCTTTATTCTGTTCCGCAGCAGTGAATTCCACCATTCTGTCTTCCAGCCCACTTATCCGTTCTTCTGCCTCAGTTATTCTGCTATTGATTCCTTCTAGTGTATTTTCATTTCAGTTATTGTATTGTTCGTCTCTGTTTGTTCTTTAATTCTTCTAGGTCTTTTTAAAACATTTCTTGCATCTTCTCGATCTTTGCCTCCATTCTTTTTCCGAGGTCCTGGATCATCTTCACTATCATTATTCTGAATTCTTTTTCTGGAAGGTTGCCTATCTCCACTTCATTTAGTTGTTTTTCTGGGGTTTTATCCTGTTTCTTCATCTGGTACATAACCCTCTGCCTTTTCATATTATCTATCTTTCTGTGACTGTCTCTCCATTCTCTGTCTTCATCTCTCCATGGCCTTCCTCTCTGTGTCTCTTTGTCCCAAATCTCCATATGCCTTTCTCTTAACAGAATATCTGTCATTGGATTTAGGGCCCACTGTAAATCCAAGATGATCTCAACTCGAGATCCATCATTACAACTTCAAAGACCCTATTTTCAAGTAAAGTCAAGTCAGAGGTTCTAAGTGGACATACATTTTGGAGACCACATTTCAACCCAGTATAGCCTCCTTTCCTCTACTTCTGTGTCTTCACTGCCTTTTTGGATTCAGATAAGTGTGATTCTTCTCCTCAGGGGAAAAGGGAGGCTTACTGAAGCTAATACAAATTTCAGTTTGGCTCTGTCCTTGAGAGTTACAGAATCCAGAGTTAGAGCAATCACTTTTTACAGGAGGAGTGCCATTCTTTTGGTGTGGGCTAAGGAAGAAGAGTAGAATCAGTAGGTATAGTCTGAAAAGATTTTCAGGGACCAGGCACAGCTGATGGTACCAGCAGGTAAATAAACCTTAGATGTGTAAATGGAGTGTATTACCTTGTGGCTGTGAAACTCAGCAGTGCCTTTTTCCAAATTAATGTTTGTTGTGGGTTTTTTGTTTGTTGTTGTTGTTTGTTTGTTTTAGTGAAATCTCATTTTAAGGGTAAGCCCCAGGTTGGAAGGTAAGCAGGTGTAGAAAATGAAAAGCAGTAAAAAAAAAAAAAAAAAAAGAAAGAAAGACAATGAAAAACAGTGGTTCTTAAATTTCAGAAGGAGAAAGGTGAATTTTTTTTTTTGCCTTAAAATTTTGGGGAAAGAATTTTGGACTCATTACTTGTATGATAACCAGCAGCAAAAAGGCCAAGAAGGAAGAAATGTAGTGTTAGTAACATATGTCAGGCCTTTTCAGTTTAAACTTTAGTGGAAGTGAAATGCAGCCAGTTCTTGGAATCATGAGATCATTATTTCTTTTTCTGCAGATCGAGGCGACTGGCAGAGGGAAAGAAAGTTCAACTATGGTGGTGGCAATAACAATCCACCCTGGGGTGGTGACAGGCACCATCAGTATGAGCAGCACTGGTACAAGGACCACCATTATGGGGACCGGCGACACATGGACGCCCACCGTTCAGGGAGCTACCGACCCAACAACCTCTCCAGAAAGAGACCTTATGACCAGTACAGCAGTGACCGAGACCACCGGGGACACAGGGATTATTATGACCGGTATGCAGAGGGCCCTCAGACACCAGGCACTGACCTCTCTGCCAGGGGCTTACTATTTATAGGTGGAGAGACAAGCAACAGAAACTTAATGTGTTTATCCATCAGATGCTCATTCTTACCATGTGCCAGGCATGATCCCAAGTCTGGTGCTGTGTTTCTGCCATCAAGGCATTTTCAGAGTGTTGGGGAGAAATCGTGATGTAGGCAGCTGACATTGTGTGCTGAGTGGACAGTTGAAAGAATGGATTTTTGAGTTTTTCCTGAGGGCTGAGGAAGAGGGGAGGCTGGTGATTGTTGGTTTGGGCCCTGGAGAATCAGCTAAGCAGAGAGAGATGGACTAGGCATCACAGGCCCAGGCCAAGGATAGGCCCCCAGGAAGGGATGCCCAGAAGATGAACAGGTTGGATGTGGGGGTGGGGCTTGAATGCCAAGTTACAGGTTTGAAGTTTTATTCTCTGGGCCAAGGAGCCATTTATGGTTTCATCATCACACTTGTGCAGGGGGAGTTTTCTGCCATCGTCTGAGGAAATCTAGAGAAGTGGTAGCCATAAAATATTAGAGTCTGCAACCAAAATGATTAAGCTCTGTGCTATGCTGTCAGCCACACTAGGTGGGTACCAGCCTGTGGTCCTTTCATGCTAGGAGCCCACAGTTTAGCGGTCAAAGTCTTTTGAAGTTGTCCCTTCTCTACAGCTATATAATATCATGATATAGATGGGCCAAGGTTTTGTGGGAGTAGTTGTGAGAGTTAGCAAGTACAGGAAGGGCTGAAGAGGTTTTATCTATTCTTCTTAATTTCAGGACTTAGCTGTATTTTAGCTTCCTAGCAACTTTGGTTTCCCCTAGGCTAAAGATATGCTTTGACTGCACCTTGAAATTAATATAGGAAAATTTCATATAAACATCTCCATGTCCTGCCTTCTTTTGGAGGATCTGGTAACACCAGGCTGCTTTAGCACAGCAGCTGTGGCCGAGTAGCAGCAGCCTCTGTTAGGAGGGGTCTGTACCCCTCACCCCCCACCCTTCTGTACCATCTTATCTGACTCCAGTGGGCATTTGCCCTACCTACATTCTTTTGTGTAGATCTGTATTTCCATTTTGTATCATTTCTCTTCTGCCCGGAGGACTTTTGTTTTAGTGTGAGTCTGCTGGCGATAAATTCTTTTAGCATTTGTATGTCTGAGGAAATCTTTATTTTGTCTTCACTTATGAAAGGTATTTTCTTTTGGGTATAAATTTATAGATTGACACTTCCTTTCAGTACTTTAAAGATGTTCCTCTATTCTCTACTTGTATTGTTTCTGATGAAACATCTGTCATCTTTATCTTTACTCCTCTTTACATAGTATGTCTTTTTCTGCATCACTGTTTTTTAGCAATTTGATGATACTGTGCCATGGTATATTTTTCCTTATGTTTCTTGTGCTTGGGAATTCTTGGGTCTGCACCTTTATCATTTTATCAGATTTGGAAAATGTTTTACCATTATTTCTTCAAATACTTTTTTCTGTTCCCCCACTCTGCTTTGAAGATTTCAGTTACACCTGTGGTAAGCTGCTTGAATTTGTCTCACAGCTCACTGATGCTAGGTTTATTTTTTTAAATTATGTTTTCTCTGTTTCATTTGGAAAGTTTCTATTGCTTTGTCTTCAGGTTCACTAATATTGTCGTTTTCAATGTCTAATCTGCCTCGAGGCCCATTTATTGATAGTATATTTTGTATTTCTTACATTGTAGTTTTATCTCTAGAAGTTGCATTTGGGTCCCTTTTTTTTTTTTTAATCTTCCATGTCTCTCTTTGACCTTTTGAAATCTGGTATACAGTTTCAACATGGTATTTCTATCCTTGTCTGCTAATTCTATGATTTGGGTCAGTTTCAATTGATTGATTATTGCCTCATTATGGGTCTTATTTTCCTGGTTCTCTTCTTTTTCATGTTCTTTTCCATTACGGTTTATTACAGGATGTTGAATATAGTTCCTTGTGCTATAATAAGTAGGACCTTCTTGTGTATCTATTTTATATATGGTAGTTTGTATCTGCTAATCCCAAACTCCTAATTTATTCCTCCCCCACATATTTTCCCCTTTGGTAACCATAAGTTTGTTTTCTGTGTCTGTGAGTCTCTGTCTGCTTTGTAAATGAGTTCCTTTGAATCATTTTTTTTAGATTCCACATACGAATGATATATGGTATTTGTTTTTCTCTTTCTGACTTACTTTCACCTAGTATGATCTCTAGGTCCATCCATGTTGCAGCAAAATGACATTATTTCATTCTTTTTTTTGGCTGAGTAGTATTTCATTGTGTGTATGTACCACATCTTCTTTGTCCATTCATCTGTCAGTGGACATTTAGGTTGTTTCCATGTCCTGGCTATTGTAAATAGTCCTGCTATGAACATAGAGGTGCATGTTTCTTTCTGAATTATAGTTTTGTCCAGATATATGGGCAGGAGTGAGATTGCTGGATCACATGGCAACTCTTATATTTAGTTTTTTAAGGAACCTCCTCCGTACTGTTTTCCATAGTGGCTGCACCGACTTAAATTCCCACCAACAGTTGCAGGAGGATTCCTTTTTCTCCACCCCTTTCCAGCATTTGTTACTTGTAGACTTTTTATTGATGGCCATTCTGACCAGTGTAAGGTGATAACTTATTATAGTTTTGATTTGCATTTCTCTGATAATTAGTGATGTTGAGCATCTTTTCGTGTGCCTATTGGCCATCTGTATGTCTTCTTTGGAGAAATGTCTGTTTGGTTCTTCTGCCCATTTTTTGATTGGGTTGTTTGGTTTTTTTTTGTTACTGAGTTGTATGAGCTGTTTGTATATTTTGGAAATTAACTCCTTGTCAGTTGCATTGTTTGCTAATATTTTCTCCCATTCCATAGGTTGTCTTTTCATTTTGTTTATGGTTTCCTTTTCTATGCAAAAGCTTGTAAGTTTGATTAGGTCCCATTTGTTTATTTTTGCTATTATTTCTCTATGCTGGGTAGTTTTTGATTAGATACCTAGTTAAGTGCTGGACATTTTTGTATTCCTATAAACGTTCTGGAGCTTTGTTATGAAACACAGTTAGGTTACTTGGAAACAGTTTGATTCTTTCAGATCTTGTTGTTAGGATTTGTTAGGCAGAACTGGAGCAGTGCTCAGGCAAAGGCTCATGATTTCCCACCACCGAGGCAAGGACTCTCATGGTACTCTACCAGTGCCCCTTGGATCTTGAGGTTTTCCCATCTGGCTGGTGAGAAGAGAACAGGCACTGTTCCAACTCTGTGTGAGCACAGAGCACTGGCATCTCATCCTTCTCAGTGTTTTTTTCTCCTGGCCTTTGGGTAGTTTCCTCACATATACACCCTGAGCAGTATCCAGCTGAACACTCGAGGGGGAACCTTTGCTGGTCTTTGAACTTCTTTCTCTTTGTAGTACTTGCTTCTCTTGCACTCTACACTTTGAACACCTCCACCCCAACTCAGGAAGTCTGGGCTTCTCCTGAGCCGGTGCTTGTAAGGCTTATCTCATTAGTTTCTCATCGCATAGGGATCGCGGTTCTTTGTTACGTGACACCTGGTGTCTTGAAAACCATTGTTCCATACATTTTGTCCCTTTCTGATTGTTTCAGCAGGAGAGTGAGTGTAGCCCCTGTTACTCCATCTTGGCTGGAACATGGGCAGTCTCTCTCTTTACCTCTCTCCCTTCCTCCCTTCCCCTCTCCCTCTCCCTCCCTCTCTTTTATTCAGGTGAAATTCACATAGCATAAATTAATTATTTTAAAGTGAACAATTCAGAGGCATTTAGTACATTCACTATGTTATGCAAGCACCACCTCTGTCAAGTTCCAAAACACTTTCATCACCCCAGAGAAAACTCTGTAACCACTAAGTAGTCACTCTCCATTCTTCTCTCTCCCTAGCTCCTGGCAACCACCAATCTTCTGCATTCTGTTTCTGTGGACTTACTTAGTCTTGATAGTTTGCATAAATGGAATCATACAGTATGTGGCCTTTTGTGACTGGCATTTTTGACATTTACCATAATGTTTTAGAGGTGCATCCACATTGTAGCATGTATCAGTACTTCATTTCTTTTCATGGGTGAATAATGTTCCAGTGTATGTACATGCTCCATTTTGTCTATCCATTCATCCATTGATAGGCATTAGAGTTTTTCCACCTTTTGGCTCTTGTGAATAGTGCTACTGTGAACATGGTATATAAGTGTTTGTTTGAATATCTGTTTTCAGTGCTTTTGGGGTATATACCTAGGATTGGAATTGTTAGTCAGTGGCAGTCCTATGTTTAACTTTTAAGGAACCACCAGAATGTTTTCTACTGCAGCTGACCTATTTTACATTCCAACCAGCTATGTGTTAGAACTGCAATTTTCCCACATTTTCGCCAACATTTATTTTTAGTGTTTTGAATGTAGCCATCCTAATGGGTATGACATGGTATCTCATGGTAGTTTTGATTTGCATTTCCCTGGTGATTAATGCCCATTAAAGATGTCGAACATCTCTTCATGTGCTTAGTAGCCATTTGTGTATCTCCTTTGGAGAGATGTCTTTTTAGCTCCTTTGCCCATTTTTGAATTGTATTGTTTGTCTTTTTGTTGTTGACTTATACAGATTCTCTGTTAATAGTATAACAAGCAGTTTGCCATGGTCCTGACTAAAAATTTTAATATTCTTCACATTGAGTACATTTTAAAATAATTTAATTAACCCTGCACTTGCTGTCGCATATTTAGGTTATAATTTTTTCTGTTACTAATAACTTACAAAATAATTTCTGTGGCTCTTTTTCTCCTGGGCTGGGTTGAGGAACATGAAGATGTTTGTAGATCTTGCCAGTCTTCCTGAAGGGAATGTGAGTTTACAAAGCCATCAGTGATTCAAGTGTGTACTTGTTTCACTGCAGACTTGATGAGGCTTATGTCATTTCATAGGCTGTGTTTTGCCAATAAGTATAAAATAGCCCTTTGTTACTACTTTAGTTTTGTTTTTTTCGATTTCTAGTAATGTAAGTATTTGCCTCTAAGTTTCTGGAAGCGGCCTTAAATATGAGTGCATGAGGAAGAGCCAGTGGGTGACGGAGGAGGGGTGGGAATCTGGCTTTGGTCTCCAGCTGATCCTTGTATCTCTGTTTCAGGCACCATCACGACTCCAAACGGAGGCGATCCGATGAATTCAGGCCTCAAAATTACCACCAGCAGGATTTCCGACGAATGTCTGATCACCGCCCTCCTATGGGCTACCACGGCCAGGGACCCTCGGACCATCACCGCTCTTTCCACACAGACAAATTGGGGGAGTATAAGCAGCCCCTCCCCCCGCTGCACCCCGCAGTCTCAGATCCTCGCTCGCCCCCTTCTCAGAAATCTCCTCACGATTCCAAGTCACCCCTGGATCATCGGTCTCCTTTGGAGAGATCACTAGAACAGAAGAACAACCCAGATTATAACTGGAATGTTAGGAAAACATAAAGATAGTTTGGAGAGAAGGGGCGTGTGCAAGAGTCTTTCAGCACCTGGAAGTGTTTGGTCTGATGCACAGGAGCCAGTTGTCTAGACCAGGACGGCGTTCCTGGACACGCCGCTGCTCTCAGCTCGCCACCGAGGGAGCACCTCAGGGAGTGGGGGGCCTTTCGCTCGGTCCAGCTTTGATTTGGGTCACCACTCCCGCACTTGGGCACCCCATCCCATTCCAGCCTTGTCCTGGCCTCCCACTTTGATGGGTGCTAGGAGGAAGAGATGACGTTTTGTCTACCAGCTTCACGGCCTGTTCCCCAGTGAGGGAAGAAAGGATCTTAGAGTCATGAATGTTTTATCACCAGGGCTGGCGCGCCCTGGACCTTGGCGCGTGCTCGGGGAAGGCGCGTGCGCATGAAGGCTGCCGGGACCTGCTGGACAGCACGGGGTTCGGTTCACCATGACGTGACGGATGCTGCTGATGGGGAGCGGGGCGTGGGGACGAGCGGGTGGGGTCTCGCATCATAGGACTTGAAGGGGATCAGCTACCCCCCTCAAATGTGTTCTTGGGAGAAGTGACACTCGGCCTCATCGTGTGACACCTGTGGTGCTGGGGGCCTGGGGGACAGAGGGGGAAACATTTCCACAGCAGCCGCTTCCCCACCAACACTAAGTTTTCCCACACTGTACATTTCAAAGGTTTGATCTCCCGGGTGGGCCTCGTTTGCCCCCTGTGCCAGGGAAAGTAGGGCCTGTGCAGCTGACTTCTGAGGACTGTGAGTTGGGCAGCATTGACGTGGGCGTGGGTCCTGTTTGGTTGGGAGTGGGCTGCACGCAGAGCAGGCGGGGCGAGGGCTGGGTGTGTGTGGCCAGGGCACTGGAATCCCTGGTGGATTCCGATTCCTGGGATGAGCAGTAACGGTCCTGGGCCTGGCGAGGAGGGGGCCGAGGGAGCAGGCCTTCTGACGAGCTGGTTGCTGGCAGCACCAGGGCGGGCCGCTGGGGAGGGGCGGACGGGTTTCCCAGCCTGGGGGTTGGTAGTGTGGCAAGTGGGGGAGGGCCAGTGTGGCAGCTGGTCACCATCCGCAGCTGTGTCGGAGTTCCCTTCGCCCAGCTTGAAGAGGTAAGATTCCACAGAGTCACACATCTGCCGCTCACGTGGTGGGTGGACAGACACAAGTTGCCTGTGGTGAACACGTTTCCACTGCTAGTTGGAGATCATTAGAATTGAACTCAGTATCTTTTAGAATGAAGTCAAGTTAAGTGTAAACCTCAGTTCATTTTTTTTTTTTTTTTTTTTTTTCCAAAACAGGAAACATCCAAGGACAGGGTAACTGAGCTGTAGATAGAGTCAGACTAGAGTTGAATTGAGTCAGGAAGGGAGGCAAGTTGGTTACATACGTTAAGGAGGCTCCTTTCATTTTACTGGTTCTGGGGCCTTCCGTTCTGTTCACTTTAAATATAACTTGCCAGTAATTGTTAGAGTATCCAAAGGCCTTTCTAGATGGAGACAGAATAACTGACTTGAACATACAGTGTGCCTATATGTGTCCAGGCTCAGAGCTGCTGGAAACCCTTCCACTGGGCATATACAGGGTTAAGCTCCCCGCACTGACCTGAGGGGACTTCATAAACTCATGATCACTTACGTGCTGGTGTCCTGGGCAGCACCATTGATGCCTTTACTGTTGCCTCACCAGGGAAGCAGAGGTGGCTTTGGGGGGCCGTCACACTGCTTCCCAGAGCATCCTTGGGCTCGCCTGTGCTGAGGTCCACGTGAGAGTCTGGGTCCGCACAGCTCGTGTGGGGAGCTCAGTGGGCCCACCACCTCCTGATCTATTTCTCCTCCTGGTACTTGGCGTTGTTCACCCTGGGCTTGTACGACACGTGCCCGGAGCACAGCCCCAAGGGACCACAGAGGAGCCCCCGGCCACCGTCACCCCAGTGAGGACGTGTGAGACTGCTCCGTGGGGTTAGATAGGAAATCATGCCTCTGCTTTGGCCACAGGTTGGGTTTCTTGCCAACAGTACTGACACTACTTGTGTTTGTCTTGCTCAGGCCCAAGGGGACGGGCAGCCTGGCTTGCAGATCCTTGACCCATCCACAGGCCCTGGAGGTGGGCAGGGTGGGCCCCAGCACGGCTTCCCCTGTGGGAAGTTGGGTCGTGTCCTTTCAGTTAGAGGAGGCCAGGAGGAGGAATTGGAGGGCCTGCATTTCAATGCTCATCAAGGTTTTTTTTTTTTTTTTTTTTTCCCATGAAGTTGTTGATAGGAGATGTGAGTTATTCCCAAAGATGTCTCATCATGAGGAAAAAGGAACTTCCTTTTGTTCACATTCAGGATTTTTCGTGCCATATGATGTAGCAAAAGGCAATGTCAGCCAAGTCAGTGTTAAATTCATTATGAAAAGTACGGTATCCCCATAAAAGCATCTATTTTAGGTGTCGGAGTATGTTTGAAGGGTGGGTTGGGAGAAAGGAGGCATTTCCTCATTGTCCTGAGTCAGTATGAATACTGTATGCTTATATCAAAACCAGAAATTTGCACAGGTAGGAATTCTCTCACTTGTGGATGGGAGAAGCTGCCCCTGGAATCTGTGAGGATGGTGTTCCATGGAGCCTAGCTTTGAAAGATTTAGTTACTAGGTAGAAAGAGCAGGGGCTGAGGAAGAGGGAAGTTGAACAGAACCCGGAACCTGAACAGAAACCCGGATTTACATGTATGTCCTAGACCTGGCAAAGGACACGGTAATTCCAGACTCGTCCCCGCCATCCATCGCTGGCCCCGGTCTCCCCTTCCTTTTAGGCATTCCGTAACGCTCTTTGATGGGAACCCAGAACACTTCTCACGTCCTGCTGCAGACACTGTAGCCTGAAGTCTGAGAGCCGCATCAGGGTGCACGGTGCAAACACGATTCAGTTATGAATTCACACAGTGACACTGAAGTCCTACAGACCAAAACCAGTGCGTCAGCAGGAGCGGTGGCCCGGGGCCCAGCGCCAGCGCTCGCTCCTCTGGCTCATCCGAGGGCTGCTGTGTCGGGCGAGGAGAGCCAGGCCAAGGGTCCAGGCTGCTTTAGTCCATCTGTGTCCCACTCGGTTGGGGACAGATGGTTTTTCTTTATTGTAAAATTGTGGACTTTTAAAACCTGTTGACTAAACATTAATTTATATTTGTGAAAAATGCCACTGTCCTAGTGATTTCTGATGTAAATAATGTTGTTTATATAGTATGTATTAAATTTTCCTACATTGTAAAACTGCTGTACTTTTGATTCTTGTATATTAAAAAGTGTTACTAAGGATTTTTAGAATTGGGCGAACACGTTGCATTGCATTGGCGTGACCCGCGACTGTGCCTGCCTCGTCTCCCTCCCTTTGGTTGCTGGGTCATCAAGATTGACAACTTGTGAAAGGGAGCCTTTTAAAGTTGCGTCTCTTCCCCCTACCCAGGCCCAGTTGTGTTGTCGGGTCCGGGTCCTTTCACCACACGTTGTAGATTTTCTCTGAGTAGCTGAGGCTGACAGTCCCCCGGCCCAGCAGCAGTCGTCTTAGCCCGAGTCCCTGCACGTGATGAGTTGCCGCCAGTGGCTGAGCAGAGCCGCCCTCAATTTCCATGTTGGTCGTGCCGGGCGGGGAGGATCCCGGGGAGACCCGTACCCATCAGGTGCCCATCAGCAGGGGTCCCGCAGCCCCCATGTCAAGAGGAAATCAGAACACCGGGTCTGCCAGCCTGCAGCCTTGAGAGTAATTTTACGGTTGGGTTGTATATTCTTGAAGGGGGAAAAGAGCACTTTATAATGGAAACACTGACACAAATGTTAACCTGAGCATTTGGCACCGGGACTGGCCCAGCTCCTGCGAGCCCCAGACAGAGGAAGGGTGGCACAGCCGCGGCTGGAGAGCCGTCTGAAGAGGAGGCGGAGAAGTTTGCCAGACCCAAGGGGTTTTGCTAATACTTAGGTGACTCTGAAACCAAACTTCAGTCTTTGTGAAGGTCTTAATTGCTGATAACCAAATAAACCCGTGTGTGTGCTCAGGGCTGAGGGCTTAACTCCTGTAACTGTCAGCCCAGGACACGTGGCTGCAGGGAGCCTTGCCCGCCTGGTGGTGCCGGGGTTTTAGTGCATGCAGTGGGAGTCAGAGACTCAAGAGCTGAGGGGTCTTCCTGCCTATAAACTTAACTCACAATCGTGTTGCAACTCACAGCTCGGCTGGAACAACTTTGGGAAATTTTAAGAACAAGTGCAATAATCAGCTTACGATTTACAATAGCAACCAGGCTTCTAAACTGACCGCTGCCAAAAAACGCCTGCCTTTTACTGGAAGGAGCAGGCCCAGGCCCCTCCGCGCTCCCTGGCAGGGCCTCACACATCTGGCATCAAGGCAAGTCCTTCTCAATTAGCGCCAACAGAAAGGTCACTTATTGAAACACAAGGCCCCGCAGTTTGCCAGATCTGTGGCTCTGGGTTCCAACCTGTGGCTCTTAAAGGAGTAGGACCAGGTTTGTCTTGGAGGCAGCCTTTCCATCACGTTTTGAGTCTGGAAAACTACTGGGCTTATGTCACCTCCCAACCTGCATTTGTTCTGCTTTGTGAAGTGGGGAAGAGACATGGCTCATCGGAATAAGTGCTCCTTATCCTGTAGAAACGGGGGCCCTGGTGGGTCTGCCCCTGCTGCTGCTGGTGGGGTCCTAACCTGGGCTGAGTCTTGGGGATTCCTGGTCAGTTCTGTGCCGTGTGACCGGGCTTCATGTGGAACACAGGCAAATCTCTGACCTACGGACTTCCGACCTCGAAGATGGGCAGAATGACAGCCATTTCCTGGGGCCAGAGCTGCCCCGCAGAGGGTTCATACGTGCTGTCTTTTTCTTAATGTCTTTCGTGATCCAAGAGGGAATTGTCGTCACTAAAGCATGGTCCCCACTGACCCCGTGCACTGGGTTGGCCTTGGGGGGCAGGGATGGTCTAGGAGGTGGGCAGGGAAGTCGGTGCCTTGTCTCCTTTGGTCCTTCCCTGTGTGCAGTAGGGCAGGTGGATTTTTCACCTTCAGTTTCACACGAAGCAGGCAGCTCCTAGGGTTAATGTGGTTTGTAAGTGAGAGCTCCAGCTGTGGGAAAGGAAGAGGTTTGCGAGCCCCGGGGACCACCCGGAAGGAGACAGCGTCCATCAGTTCTCAGCGGGGGAGGGTGCAGGTAGAGGAGGGGAGGTCAGGGGTACCTAGGATGTAGCAGCCCTCGCCCTGGAGGCGGCCAAAGAATTGGAGCTGCCTGTCCTGGGAGCCCTGGAAAGGGGCTTCTGCAAAACCTGCTCTGGGCGATTAAACCCAAGGAGGAAGGCCCAGCAGGGACTGGAACCATCTAAACACAGAGACAAGGCTCCCAGTCTGGTGGGGGAGACACAGCTGGGACTAGACAGTCATGAGAGAGAGTTTCTCCCTGTGGGCTGGGCCCTGTTCTAGGTGGTGTGGACACGCACAGAAAGGACGGGGCCCTGCCCTCTTTGAGTTGATTTCCTAGATGGGGGGATTGGGGAGGCAGACCCTAGGCAAGCGAACAATAAGAGGACAGACACAAGGTCTGACAAATACCAGGGAGAAAAGAGCCAGGAGATGAGTAGAGGGCGGGGGTCCAGGGAAGGTGTGAGGACCAGTGGGAGGCGTGGGTCTGTGAGCTGCACAGACTTGGCTTTGAACCAGCTGGCGTTCTTGGGCGACCTTGCCGCCTCTCCAAGCCTCAGACTCCAAGTCCGCATGAGAGCCCTTGGTCAGGCTCTGGTGGCCTGAGTGAGGTCCCTGAGGGGTCCCTGATATTATCAAAGGGGGATGTTGAGACATCCTGAGGCGCTGGGGAACTGCACCTGGGAGACCACTGTTGCCACCCATCTGGGGTCTGCGTTGTGTGTTTTGGGATCAGCTCCCGTTCTCCGATGGAGGGCCCTGAGCGAGTATGGTTCTAGAACCGTCCTGCAGGGGGCAGCAGATTCCCACTACAAACGGCCTGTCTCGGCCACCACCTGAACCCAACCCTGGGAGGGCTCAGCCGTCACTCCCCTGCCCCCTGGGGACCGTTCTCCTTGGTTGGGAGCCCACACTGGAGCCAGAGACCTGGAGGCACCTTGTCCCTGCCGGAAGTGTGACGGGGCGGGGACCCAGGAGAGGGCTAGAGGCTGCAGGGAGAGGCTGGCCTCACCTGCTTCCACCAGCAGGAGGCCCAGGGGCCGTGCTAACCACCACCACCCAGCCTCAAGAGGGGCCTCAGGCAGCCGGGTGGGCTCTCTGCCCTGCAGGGTGGACGGGGCAGCCCTGCTTCACGGTCACCTCTAGCCATCCTTCAGGGATACACAGGCTCCTCCCAGCTCCAGCCTCTCCTCCCTCCCACCTCCATGTGGCAGGAAGAGGGTCCGCCCTGAGCCACAAGGCCCAGGCATCACTCTGCTGCGCTCCCCTGTGACTTTCCCCTTAGCTCTAAGCTCGTTGGTTTGGGTCCGAGGCCGTGGGCAACAACCTGCCCTGCTGGCCACGCTCATCTTTGTCTCCCTGAGCCCCTGGCTGCAGCCAGCCCAAACTGCTCCTGCAGCTTCAGATATCTGAGGGTCTGCTTCTAGGCCACTGTCCCCCTTTCCCCACCTCCTTCACCTCCGTGTGCCTTTGAATCCTGTTCAACCTCAAGATGCAATTCAAGCTTGGTTTCTTCTGAGCAGCCTTCTCTGACCCTGCTGTCCCTGTCCCGTTCCTGTCTGTCCCTTCCCGGTGCCCACAGATGCCATCAGAGCCCCTGGCATACTCTGTTGCCCCCATGTTGTCATAGCCACCATGCCCCCCTGGAAAAGTGGGGCTCCCAGCGGGGACCAGGTTTCCTTCACTTCCAGCTCTGAGTCCTGACTCCGCATGGGCCCCGTGGGTGCTGGGCTTGAAGCCTTCTCTTGTGAGGTGCCCAGAGAAGGGATCCGGGGAGAGGAGGACCGGGGTGCTCCCTTCCCTGGAGGATGAGCGGGCTGGGGGCTCAGGCCAGAGTTCAGGTCCCAGTCGGCAGGCCTCCTGGACCAGGAGGACATTTAAAGCAGTTAGAAGCCAGTTCTGGGCAGTAGAAAAACTTCCCCAAGGCTTCCTGGCCTGCCGGGCATTAACCCTTCATTTGCTGGATTTTTAGAATCTCCAGGGAACGGACTGGAAGGATGATGAGGCTTTAGAAGCCTGGGGCAAATATTAAGTAGAGGCAATTTACTAGCCATGATGGTATTATTTCAGCATCGTAGCTCCTGGAAGGGTGGCTATGCTGCGGCAGGCATGCGGGTTCCTGGTCCCCGGCTGCCTCACCCGGGGAGGGAGGTACCCAGGCCCGGCCTGGGGCTCGCTGTACCAGGCAGGAGGGTGAAGAGGCAGCAAGGTCTGGGGTGGCAGCGGCAGGGTGGAGAGCCTAGTGGACTCACACAGGAGGGCCCCAAGGCCGGGGGAGGAGATCCAGGGCCCTCATAGCAGCCTGGCTGACAGCATGGGTACCAGAGAGAACGTCTCACTTCAGATCAGGCTGCACCCCGACTGCTGTGACCTGGGTCAGGTGTTAACCTCTTGGTTGGGGGGGGGAAGCATCACCCACTTGATGGTAGAGCAGTGCCCAGCCATGCTAAGCACCATGCAAGGGAAACCTTAACTGCTGTGGCCAACTCCTCGGGGCTGCTGGTCCTCAGCATGGACCAGCCTGGCCTGGGCCTGGTGATCTGTCCTGAGGCCCAGCCCACTCCCTGCCCTCCCTGCCCTGCAGAGGCTGGAGATAAAGGCTCTGCGGGCCTCCCTGCCTCCTTCCCACGTTGCTCTGGGCTCCTGTGGTCCCCAACCCCCCACCGGGGCCTCTCTGCCTCCTCCTCTGAACCCCATGTCACGTCACTCTGTCCCCTGCACAGAGCCTCGTGGTCCCCTTCACCTCCTGAGTTCTGCTCTGACAGTGGGTGTGGATGGGAATCAGATTAGCTAACTGTCGCCCGACTAGGTCCTAGTTCAGTGTTTCCTGAACTTGGGGCCAACAGATGTATGGTGGGGAGGGTAGTCCTTTGAGATCTCCAGAAGAATTGAAATTTTTATATGTTTTCATATTGATGGACATCTTTTTCAATCAACTGAAGCGAATCCTGGGTCATTGGGAAGGGCAGGAGGGAGAAAGGAAGCCGGGACTGGAGGGGGTATTGGAGCCGAGGAATCAGTGCTACTTCCCCGGGGGGACGAGGGAACTCACAACCGAGACGGGCTTCCCAGGGTCAGAAGACTGAAAGGCAGGGGGACAGATGACAGGCAGCTGAGCTGGGGAGAGCCTGGCCCGGACACTCCCACCTCCGCCCCCCTCCATCGCACGGAGAGGGCCCACTTAGTGTCTGCAAAACATCACGCATTTCTTAAATTAATGCTGTCCCTTTGCGTTTTATTGGTTTTGTAGTTTTGTATGGGCTTAATTAATAAATGTCTTGATTTTATAGTTGAAAGGAGCTATAATTACAAAGATTCTCTCCCTACTCTCATAAATTATACAATGAACTCCAGCCCTGGAGGGCCTGGGGAAATATTGACCCCTAGAAAGCATCTGTATGTTATGTATCTTTGGGAACCCCGAGCTGGTCACGGCCTTTTTCTTTTCGGCGGTAAGCGGGCCTCTCACTGCTGTGGCCTCTCCCGTTGCGGAGCACAGGCTCTGGACGCGCAGGCTCAGCGGCCATGACTCACGGGCCCAGCTGCTCCAGGGCATGTGGGATCTTCCTGGACTGGGGCATGAACCTGTGTCCGCTGCATCAGCAGGCGGACTCTCAACCACTGCGCCACCAAGGAAGCCCCTGGTCACAGCCTTGACTTGGGTGTGAGTGAATAAAGCAGCTTGAGTGATAGGCCCGTGAGCAGAAGCCACCATCTACAGAGGGTTGGTTACTGGGTGCCAGGCTCTGGGCCTGTTGTTTATTGTGTTTTCTCGTTGAGTCCTCACAAAATTGCCATGAGGTCGGATTTATCCCCATTTTCCAAGTGGGGATCCTGAAGCCCAGAGACTTGAAGTAACTTGTCCAAGATCACACAGCTAAATGGTGGAGCGGATTCCAACGCGGTTCCTCCCACCTCTAAAGGCCGAGCTTGTCCCCTACCTTGTTCAATGGCTTCTCTGTCACCCAAGTGCCGTTGACTGGTGTTATCTTATTCTCCCGACGACCCTGTGACCCAGTCCTAGTCCTTCCCCAGGACTAGAAAGAGAGGCTCAGGGGCAGCGTGTGACTGCCTCAAGGCCAGAGAACAAGGTGAGCAATGTGAGGACCAGCGCAGGGCCATTTCCCGCCGCCGCCGTTCTCATCCCCTCCCTACTCTGTTACACCCTGTGTAAGTCATCTGGGGAAGGCGGCCACACTCGTCTCCTGGGAGCACTGCTGTGTCCCCAACACCACTCACAGCCCCAGACACGGCATAGGGCCTCACTGAATGTGTGTGGACTAAATGAATGTGTCCCCAAACCCACATCATGACCGGACACACAGGGGAAGCACCAGCGGGTGTCTGTGCAAGGACCAAAGAGAGAGAGAAGGGAAGGTTAGACCCAGTCAGCACCCAGAGGGAGGGGCCTGGGCACTTCCTGGAGGGATTCTCCGCCCCCTTCCACCGTGACCATTAGCAAAGGGCAGGATGTGTCAACTCACCAAGGCAGATGCTGGAGTTGCCCTGCCCGGCTCACCTTGGCATTGGTCCCTGGTGGTCCAGGCCCCCAGCCTTGACTTGAGGGCCACCTGGGAGCCCTGCTGACCAAGCCCCTCTGATGGAGCCCAGGATTCCAGTCCCCTGAGCTTCGGGAAGGAGGCGACGGGAAGGGGGCTCCGCTGTGACAAATCAGTCCTTGGATCAAACACTTGGCAGGGCGCCTGGCACATGGCAGGTGTCCAGAACACGTAGCTGTCATGGCACTGGCTGGAGACTCCAGTCCCCATGCATTTGGGAGTGGGGTCCACACCAGCAGCTGGATCATGTCTGGGATTGCAAACAAGGCCGACCCCAACCTGGGAAAGCTGATGGCCTCCCCTGGACTGGGGTGACCCAGCCGAGACCCTACAGGCAGCCAGGGCCGTCTCCTCCTTCGACTCCAAGCCTCTCAGGCTTCAGGTCTGGCGTACCTTCTTTCCCATCCTCTTTCTCTTCAGGGTCTGTTGAGGTCCCCCTACCTGCCCAGCCTCCAGGTGGGGGTCTAGCCCCCTGCTTCCCCCAGGACCAGAGCCTTGGCTTGATGCCACCCCTGTTTTGGGGCTCCTCAAGGGAGGAGCAGGTGGGTGGCATGAAGTTCACCTGGAAACCAGGTCGATGGCATCCGCCTGGTAGGGCTGTTGTGAAAAGGGTCAAAGGAACTGCAAGTTCAGGGCAGGTGCGGGCGTACGCATTTTGTCTGCAGGAAGACCACGTGAGGACACGCGGTCATCATCCCTCGTGGCTGAGAGAGCTGAGGCTGAGAATGATCACACGTCACACCCAACCATGAAGATGAGGCAGGTACGTGATTCCCCCAACACAGGACTACTCCATTTAAATTATCTGACTGTTTCATTTAAAGTTCTCAAAATTCCTTGGAAGAATGTTTGAAGAATTTAAAATCCTCACTCCCGCATTTCCTTACGTCACACAGTCAGTAGGTGGGTGACAGGGCTGGGATCCTGGGCCAGGTCTGGTCCTGGAGCCTGGGCTCTTCCCTCTGCCCAGGTGTCCCCCTGCCCACACCACTGTCCATCCCTGGTCATCCAGGCCCACCCAACCCAAGGCACACACCCCCTGCCCCCAGGTGAGGGCTTGGCCTTGGGCAGGGTGGGGCTGTTCCAATGGACCAAGCACTTGCACTGCTTCCTTGAGGGCGTGCTTTGGGGATGGCCTCTCCACCCATTTCCAGCCCTCTTAAACCCTTTAGAGGCCTGCTTTCAGGGGTGTCCCCCTCAGCCCCAGCCAGTTCACCCACGTTAATAAAGTGCCCAGCCCCGGAGACAGCGGATACTGTTGCTGGACTTGTGCACAAAAGGAGCTTGGAGTGAACTTGAGACCCAGACCCCAGACCATTTCCAGCAGACCTTTCCGAGCATGTCTTTGTTCTCCCCCGGCAGATGTGCTTGGCCAGACAGTTTGCTCTGGCTAAAGGGGCTGGCCTGGGGAGGGCTCTGCTTCCTGCGGGAGGGAGGGTCGAAGCGGGCAGGAGGAGTTCAAATGCGGAAGAATCTGTGAGCCTTCCCAGCACTGCTCTGGGCAAGGATGGAGTGATGCCCGGCGACATGCCTGCCTCGGCCTCGGGGATCCAGGCTGCCTGGGATTGCGTCCCCCGGTTCCAGAGACACCCTTGCCCCCAGCACATCATGCCTTGCACACCTGCTGCCCGTTGCAGTTTCTTAATTAAGTCCATCCTTCTGGGACCTTCTGAGTGTGTTCATTTCTGTTCCTCTCCTTCAGGGCTCTTGCACCAAACCCACGGCAGAGGCAGGAAAGGATTAAATGGTCAAAGGTACTGAAAAGCCTGGAAAGGTGGGCAAGGTAGCTAAGAGGGAGCTGTTGAATCAGGTGGTAGAGTCTTTGGTCCCACTGATTCAGGAGGTGTCCCAGGGACAAGGGGCACCTCCCTGGGATTAGGGGTCCTTAGACTCCTGATTGGTGCCAGGGGTTCCCACTGACCACTGGCCAGAACACCAAGCTTCTTCAGCCCATGTGGGAGCTGGATAAAGAACTCTTGAATAGTTTTTTTTTGTGTGTGTGTGGTACGCGGGCCTCTCACTGTTGTGGCCTCTCCCGTTGTGGAGCACAGGCTGTGGACGCGCAGACTCAGTGGCCATGGCTCATGGGCCCAGCTGCTCCACGGCATGCGGGATCTTCCCGGACCGGGACACGAACCCGTGTCCCCTGCGTCGGCAGGCGGACTCTCAACCACTGCGCCACCAGGGAAGCGCCCTTGAATTGTTTTAAGAGTCTAAGTAAGGCCAATCAGACCAAAGAGATGTGATTCCTGGGCCATATTCAAGAGATGAGCACATGGTAAAGGACCGTGAACCAAGCAGCGTCCCCACCCTGAGTGTCTGGTGGGAGACAGGTATGTGAGGCTAAGGGTGGGCCTTTCCATCAAGGCACCCTCTCTCCGGATCTCATCGGTCAGCTGGGGAGTGGGCGGGTGCAGGGGCCATCCTGGTGTGGGAGCTGCCGCAAGCAGGCTTGCTGGAGGAGGGAGTCCGTGAAGGTGGTGTGAGCTGGGGGGATGAGATGGGGAGGGGCTGACACTAGTTGGGGTCTGTGGTTTCCTTGGTGCTTCCTTCTGTGTTCTCTCTCATTTTTGCCTGTCTTCCCAAGAACATCTGCAGCAGGACCACCAGCTTCATTTGGCAGATGAGGAAACAGGCCACAGGTCCTGCAGCCAGCAAGTGGCAGGGCCACCACTTGAAGGGGACTTGTTCCAGCCCACAGGGGCTCCAGCACATCATCTGGTAGCTGTGGGGAGTAAGTATGCCCCTCCGAGGCTTCCCTCCTATTCTTTTAACTTCCTTTTTTCAAATTTTAGCATCGTTGTCCTCATCAGGATCAGAACTTTGGTCCATGCGTAATTGGGTATTTGCCGTAAAGCCCAGTCTTAGTGAAGCCAGCTGTCCTGGGCCACCCAACCCACCAGGCTCCCAAGATTCTGCTGGGTCGTGGCCTTCAGATGTCTTTATCCCCTGAGTGACAGCTGGGAGACCCCTGCCAGTCCTCTTACCAACCACGGCTTTGCAATTGGCTCGTTCAAATGTAACACATTTCCCTTTGGGAGGTTTATTCTGTGAGCGTTGCACTTCTTAAGAAGTTTTTCTTGGAAGTTTTGTCATTTAAATTTAAAAATGAAGAACAATCCAGCTGCATGTGCTTTCTAACGTGTTCTAAAGTAAGATTTGGAGGTCGGGGTCCCGGACCTGCTCCTCCTGTGGTCCTCCCGGGCTCGGTAAATGACACCACAGCTTCCCCGGGTGCTGAGCCCACACACCTGGAGGCAACACCTTGGTCCGCTCTCAAGTTCTCTCGCGCCCGAAAGCTCCACCTTCACACTGAGCCCCAAAGCCCGGCATTCGTGCCACCTCTGGCTCTGCCACTGCCCTCCCACTTCTGGCTGGCTTTGTGCCGGAGCCCCTGACGGCCTTTCTTCCCCGCAGTGATCCCGCTCTTTGCCGGAATGATTCCTTTAAAACCAGAGTCCAGCCTGTCTCCCCATGCTCAGAGCCTGCTAGCAGCTTCCTATGGCAACTAGAGTAACAAGGCCTGTCCTGCTCCAGCTGCCTGTGGCCTCACCCTGCACCCTGATCCATGCACCTGGCTTCCTGCGGCCCACACTCTCTGGGCTGCTGCTGTGCCAGGGCCTCTGCACTCACCGTTCCCTGTGGAGAACGCTCTCCCCACATCTTTGCACGGCCCGTTCTCCGGATTCACGCAGGTGAACTAGTCCAAGGTCCCCGCTGACCCCACCGGAGAGGAAAGCCTCTCCCCACCATCCCCCAATCCAGGGTGCATCTCTCTCGGGTCCTTTGACCCGTGAACCCTTTCTTCATGTTGCTGTCACATGGGGCATTCGCTGATGTAACTGCTTGGTTAGGGACCCATCTCGCCAACAAGAATGCAAGGGAGTGTGTACAGATCTCTGTCGCATCCCCCCAGCACCCGCGATCACGAAAGAGCTATCCAATGAATCAAGGAACACGGGCAGTTGCAAAGGGAGGAGATGGCCATTTCTGGTGGCCTCTCCATGCTGCCAGGGCGCCAGGGCTCCGTGTGCAAGGCAATTTATGAGCGTTAGCTCATTGGATTTCTGTAATGGCCTTGGGAGGTAGGTACTCATAATTCCATTTTACAAAGAAGGAATCCAAGGTTCAAAAAATCCAAGGGAGACCACACAGCGACAGGCAGAGCCAGTTTGGATGCCAAGTCAGCCTGCTGTCTGAGACCAAGTGCCCCCCCCCTCCCCCCAGTCCGTGCAAACTCCGGCTCCACCCTGTGCGCTGGCATTGCTCTGATGAGCCCCACTCTGGCCTGGCTCAGATGGGTTCTCGGTAAGCGGGGGTGGTGGAGCACGGAGAGGGGTCCACAGCTCCATCTGCTAATGCGTTTACCTCCAGGCTGACTGGCCTCGGCTGAGCTGGCACAGAAGCGTCTCTGCTCCAAACCCAGCCTGCGGAGTAAGATGAAGCTGCTTCTTGGGAATCATTTAGCTCACGACTCTGTGTTCCATATTCATGAAGAAATGCAAATTTCCACGTTCACTGAGGGCAACTAGTAGCATGGTACTTGGAAAAGAATTCCAGCTGGTTAATTTTAGGGTCCTGAACAAATTCCAAACCAAGACTCTTTTCTGGCCAGTGCCACAGCTTTTTCATCTGATGGTGAATGAAATTTTTTTTTCTCTCCCGTGTGCCCTGGCCCTGGCTTCTCAATAATCTGTTCTTCTGTGCTGGCCAAGTGCCGACAGCCCTCGTTGGTTCCCACCCCCTGCATGAGTATGCATTTCATCCTACTTTCTAGTGAGGCTGAGAGGCCTATCAATTTGGGTGACTGGGTAAGATGCGTGGCAATGTCCCAGCCTTGTTTTGTCCCTTCCAGGATGGTTCTTCCTTCCAAAGCCCGGACTCCTGTGTTCTCTCTGGGAGCCTGCTTAAGAACAGGACTCTAGAAAGTTCTCCCTTCCTATTTTTAGCTTCCTCCTCAGCTTGGGATTGGTGTACATGCTCACTCTCTGGTTTTCTCAGTTCACCTCCCTCCCGAGCTTCCAGGGTCCACGTGGCCCTCTCCCCTCTCCTTTCACCCACCGTCTCACTCAACCCTTCTTGCTTTGGGATAACAGTGACACCAACACTGGACACTCACTGTGCGCCAGGCCCTGTCCTTAGTACTTCACAGGAATTAACTCACTGAATCTTCAAACAACCCTATGGGATGGACACTCCCCACTTTACAAGGGAGGGGATGCAGGCTCAGAGAGGTTGACTTGCCCAAGGTCACAGAGCTAGGAAAGTGGAGAAGCTGGGACGTGGCCTGGCTTAACTGGGCTGCTATTCTGCTGCTTGGCATTTAGTATTAACAGCAGGGACTTTGGGGGCAAAACAGGCCTAGGTGTACATGTTGGCCCTGCCCTTGCTAAGGAACCCTAGGCCAGTCAGTCCATCTCCCCGAGTCTTTTTCCATCCGTAAAATGGGCATGCATTTGTTCCTGACTCACTGGATAACTTTAATAAGATGAAATGTGAAGACCTGGCCTCAAGCAAGCTTCAGTCCTGTGCACGCTGATGGACCCTCTGCAGTGCCACCACCCTTTCCCTGGGCTGCGGGCAACGAGGGGGACCTTTGGGGAGGGAGGCAGCCACAGTCCCAGCTCTGGGTCCTGGACTGATGGACTCCTCCTGGATCTCAGGCCAGCCCACCCAACCTCATCCCAGAAGGCCCTCATGTCCCTCCTCCATGTGATCATCTGTCTCCAAGACGGTTCCAGCTTCGCGAGAGAACCTGGATCCCTCAAGCCCCAAAGGCAGCTCGTCGCAAGGAGAAAAAGTAGTTTTAGAGAAGCAGGGGGCTTTGGTTGTTTAATTGCTTCTCCTTCTGCAGGCACTCACAACCCTCAACGCACACACACACACACAAGCGCGCGCGCACGCTGCCCTCTCCCCTTTCCCTGGTACATACACTGTAAGGGGGCAGCCACCACCAAAGTCAACCCTCCACCCCGAAAGGAACCAAAGTCCGTTCAGAAAACAAACTCCAACACGTAGTCCAAAAGAAAGTAACAAAACAAAACAAAAATCCCAAACTTTACTTGCATTTAGCCATTAATAAATAATTTACAGTATGTACACGCGGTGACACTCCACACAGGTCGCAGACACGGGACACAGTGAGGGGCCCCCACTTCCAAGCAGAACGTGATCAAACACAACCAAAATAAAGTGCTTCACTTTTTACTTCCAACATAGGGACCATCTAAAAACCAGCAGGGAGGGGCCGGGGCTGCGCCTCCCACCCACCTGCCCGCCTAGCCCACGGCTTGGCAGAGAGAGGGAACCTCTCGGGGGGGGGGGAGGCAGGGACCAGTCCGCAGCCTCCCGGGCCAGTGTATGAGAGGTCCCTGGGCAACAGCAGAGGGGCGGTCGGGGACAGTGGGGCCTGCGGGGCTTCTGGGAGGATCGCCCTCCAGGGCACGGCCGCACCTTTAGGAGTGGAGCCCAGCTCTGTGCTGGTCCCCGGGGTTCTCTGAAACAGCAGCAGAGGTGGGACTGGTTCGGGGCTCCTCAGATGGGCAGCTTGGCTGACGTGAGGTGGGAAAGTCTCCTGGCTGTGTGGCCACGGGGCTTAAGAGAAAGGCCTAGAAGGAGGAGATCCTGCCAGGGATGCTAAGGGCTGAGACACCTTCCAGGCCCTGCTCCTTTCCCCAGAATGCAGACCTGGGTGGACAGGGCAGGGAGCAGGGCTCTGGGGGGCAGGTGAGGAGAAAGCAGAGGATCAGGGCAGGCCAGCTGGCCCCATCCGCTGAGTCTCCAGCCCGCACCCTGCGCCCACAGTTCCCCTGCTCACCTCCTCTTGCCACCTGCTGGGGAGGAAGGAACAGAAATCAAGGGGGTAGTTCTCTGTTTAGACATTTAGAAGCAAAGACTCAACTTCCAAAGAACAGTGGGGACCAGGGGACAGGAGGATGGGCAGTGGGGGAAGGCGCCAGAGCAGGCATTGCTCAGAGCACGTGCCGACGACACGTGTCGTCCCCCACCTGTGGGGCCTGGTAACTGGGGCCTGAACCCGTGCCCAGCCAGGGTGGTCTCTCCTTGGCTCGCAGGGAGGCCACAGGTGGGAAGGCACCAGGAGGGCACAACTTTTTGGCCAAAGGGTTACATTAGTTTTCTAAAGATGCCAAGCAGCACCCCGGGGGTGTCCTAAAGCCCAAGAGGAAAGGATGCCCTGCCCAGGGGTCCATCCTCGAGCCTGCCTCCGCCCGCCCCGGCCTTGTGTGTGCGAGTGTGTACGAGTGTGTGTGCGTGGGGTGGGCGCAGGTGGCCCGGGATGCGCGTGCAGCAGTCAGCCGGGCCTGTTTCAGTGCATTGCAGGGGTGAGGACAGGTCGACCCTGCCCACACCCAGTGTCTCTGTTGGGGTGAGGGCTTAGGCCTGAGGAGCTCTGATTTGCACATTCACACGGCGGGGCGGGCGGAGAGGGGCAGCTCTCCCTCTGCACAGCTCTATGTCACAAACGTCACAGCACCGGTCACCACAACCTTGTCCCGGGCCCCGGGGGAGGGGAGGGAACGTCCCATGCCCCCAGCCCTTGCCAGCAGGCAGCCCAAGGCAGCGCGGAGGTACGTGGCCGCTGGGGCTCCTGACCCCTGCAGGGACTGCGGGGCCACCGGGAGGCCACCACTGGCCCTCGTGCAGTCGCCAACCAGTTCGGGGACGCCTCGCTCTCGGTCCTAGGCGGCCTCCAGCAGCACAGGAAGCAGGGGCAGGAGTAGAAGGCTGCCGAGGAGGGGCCAGGGGGCCGGGGGCAGCCCTGCGGCAGCCGCCTGGCCCGGCGGCTCCCGAGTCCTCTCGTACAGGTGCAGCTTGTCCTTGTTGGAGTGGAGCATCTTGACGTCCTCCAGGGCGTAGTAGGCGGCCAGCGTGAAGTTCACGTCTCCTGTGGTGAGCAGGTCGAAGACGCAGGCCTGGTAGTAGAGGTCCTCCACGGGCAGCTTCTCCTTGCACTTGGCCACGGCCGTCTCGTACGGGAAGGTGTCGGGGGCTGAGGGGGCGGGGCTGGCGGCTGGTAGCCTGTGGGCACCGGGGCCCTCGGCGCCGGCTCGGAAGGCCTGGAAGTCGATCTGCTGGTTGAGGGGGCAGCCCCTCAGGCAGAGGTAGAGGCCCTGGCTGTCCCGGTCTTCCACGGCGTTGACTACCTCCTCGGGCATGCGCACCGCGAAAGTCAGGTAGCCACCCACCTGGCGCACCACGATGGTGGTGCCGATGTACTTGGCCTGGATCTCCACGTGCTGGCCCGACACCTTCTCGGTAATCTTCAGGCTGTTGGCCCCGTGCTTGTCACCGCCGTTCTTGGAGCCGTCGGCGAAGGCGGCAGGGAGCTCGTCCATCTCGGCCTGGTACACCTTCTGGTCTACGCACTCCTGGAAGTTCTTGAAGATGATGGTGAGCTGCGGGGCAAGGGGGCAAAGAGAGGGGGTGAGGCAGTGCCAGGAACTGTGGAGGGGACAAGGTCCAGCCCCATACTTACAATGCTCTGGACTGAGCGGAGGGATGGCAAGAGCCTCCAGGATGTCCCAGACCGCCCCTTCCCCACTGTGGTCACTGTGCAGTGCCACCTGCCCTATTACGCATTTAATACTTTTCTTTAAAACAATTTGCATTTTTGCTTAAAATTTTTTTTTGACGTAGAAAGGGAACTTTATACTCCTCTCCTAAATAGAAAACCAGCTCATTTACTATATACAGAGAGGAACCATAAAAAGAAAAGCATGGCTAATTAAAAATGAAAGGTCGTTATCCACTGTAGTAGGCTGAAGAATGGCCTCCGAGATATCAGGTGCTAATCCCTGGAACCTGTAAATGTTACCTTATATGACAAATGGGCTCTTGCAGTTGGGATTAAGTTAAGGATACTGAGGTGGAGAAATTATCCTGGTGGGCTCTAAATCTAATCACATGAGTCCCCATAAGACGGAGGCAGAGGGAGACCTGACGGCAGAAGAGAAGGCGGGGTTTCCACAGAGGCAGAGACCAGAGGGATGTGGCCACAAGTTGAAGGATGCTGGCCACCAGCAGAGGCCTGGAAGAAGCAATGAACAGACTCTCCCCTGAAGCCTCCAGGATTGGTCCTGCTGACACCTTGATGCTAGCCCCTTAAGACTCATTTCAGACTTTGCGCCTTCAGAGGTATGAGAATAAATTTCTGTTTGTTTGAATCACTTAGTTTGTGGTACTTGTTACAGCAGCAATAGGAAACGAATATGGACCACAACCAAAGGACCATAAGCCACAGGTTGAACATAACAGCAGGTAGAAGAGACTGATGTTCAAAGAAAGAACGAGCAGGCAAAATCCATGCAGGCAGGCAGGCAGAGGTCAGCAGAGGCCACCGCAGCAGGGCTGCGCTGAGGGGTCTCCCAGCCAGGCCTTGGCAGTAGCAGGAGTAAGAGGGAGGGGAGGGAGGTGCCGGTCAGCAAAAGGGAGATGGGGGCTCCAGGTTAACGGGCAGCCCTGGCCAGGGGAGCAGCGAGGTGCATTTCTGCTGGAGCCTGCAGCCGGGGTGAGGGGCTGCGCTGAGCTACTGGAGAAGCAGAGGGCTAAGCAGCTCCATCACTAACCGTCCTTCTGAGAACCACAGACACAGGCACACTCGCTGCATTTATTACTTCTGGGCCTGTGCGGCGCTGCAGGGAAGGTGACATTACCTCGGATTTATAGACGAGGAAATTCGGGTACAGAAAGTAAAGTGACTTGCCCAAGGTCACACAGCCAGCAAGAGGCAGAGCTGGGATTAGGCTCTTGGTCTCCAGTCCCCGGGCATTTTTGGCCAAAAGGTCATAGGGTGGGAGGCCTGGGAGAAGGCCAAGAGACCAACAGTCCGGGGGGTGATGTGTTTCCCCTGTCACCCTGGGTGAGACGTCTGGCTGTTCTTTCCTCCGTAACCCTAACCAGGAAGATGGGGTGGAGACATGAGGGAAACTGGGAAACTCGCCCCCGCCCCGTTCCTGCTGGACTCTCAGCCTGAAGCCAGGGAGGGAGGCGGGGCGATGGGGGCAAGATGGTGCCCAGGCCTCTTGGGACCTCCCGCTAAAAGCACCCCCCTCCGTCCCGTCCCGGCCCCAACCTCTTCACGGCCCCCCAGCCACCATTCCCAGGCCCTGTCCCCTTATCCCCGCCACCAAGCCTGGAGAAGAGGGGCCTCACCAGCTGGGGTACCACACTTCCTCATAACGTCTGGAGGCCGAAGGGGCTCTAGCAAAGAGCGGGGGGCTGCTGACGACATGTATGGTCGGCCGTGGCTAAATCCTCTGCCTGGGCACCCCGGGGGGACATGGCAATTGAGGGGCATGAAGATGGCCTGGACAGCTCTCGGGGTTGAGGGCAATGCGGCAAAGCACTAGGGGAATTTCTGGCCAAACAGTGGGTGTATGACAAAGGCGAGGCCCCAGACTTGCTAGAAACCAAAGAGGAAACCCAAAGCAGCTCTGATGGGGAAGGGAAGGCGGGGAGAGCTGCCACAGGACCTCAGCTCAGGCAGGAGGGTCAGGGAGAGGCCGGCCAAGACAGGCGGAGGGAGGGGAGGGGCCGGTGGGGCACAGGCCAGGGAGTGTATCTGGCTGCAGTTCCGGGGTGGCTGGGGACACAGCCAGGAGGGGGAAGCCGGCAGGGAGTGGCCTTGGCTGGGGGCCCCAGGAGCAGGTGCTGAGACTCCTGAGGACTGGAGAGGGGCAGCCTAGGGGCTGCAGAAAGCTCTAGGCTGAGCAAACCCACAAAGTAGCAAGAGCTGGGCTGGAGGTGTCGCTGGCTCTGTTTCACGGCTGCTCTGTGCGTCCCCTCAAGCCAGTGTAAAGCTCAGGGGTGACCAGGCAGGGAGTGTACGAGGGGCCCTCAGAGGGAACGCAGAGAAGATCCCAGCCCTTCTCACCCCGTTCCTGAGAGATGTAAGGATGAGAGGAAGTCCGAGAGGGGCAGGCCACAGTATGACTTTTGGGAACTCCAGGGCACCTGGGCCTTGCTGGGTCCCTTCCTCTGTCAGAAACATTAAAAACTACATTTGTGGCTGAGATTGGGATTGACATATACACGCTACTATATATAAAACAGATGACTGATAAGGACCTACTGTGTAGCACAGGGAACTCAATACTCTGTAATGACCTATATGGAAAAAGAATCTAAAAAAGAGTGGATATATGTATAACTGACTCACTTTGCTGTACACCTGAACCTAACACAACATTGTAAATCAACTATATGCCAGCAAAAATTCTTTAAAAAAAAAGATGCTACATTTTGGGACTGCATTGGTGTAAAGACTAATATAGTCTAGGTTGGATCATGTTGGTTTTTTCCTTCTGACTTTAAAAGGAAGGAAAACCTTCTTGTGGCCCTAGAAGTCTTGGGGCCAAGGCACTGCGCCTGTGGGGCCTGACGGGTGTGCAGGGGGCACTCTGTGCGGTCTTCATGGGACACGAGGAGGGGCTGGTGCTCTGAGGTCGAGAGCCAGAGGCCCTGCCAGAGGCCCTGCCAGAGGCCACAGCGGGCCCGCGTGCACAGCTCCCTGAGCCCGGGGCTTTGCTTCCCCGTCTCCTCCCTGGAGGTCACAGGCTGGTCCCGGGACGTGGCTCTTCTGCTTCGCTCTGGGATGTCCAAGGTGGCTGCAGCCCCTCCATCCTGCCCCCAGCCCCACGCATCATCGAACCCCATGAAACTGCCGCTCCTTCACTGCCCAGACCTATGAACGCGGCGACTTCACAGGGATCCACCTCCTGCTGCTTCCTCTCTCCATCCTAGGCTCCTGCCCTGATGAGAAGGCCGCCTGCCTGCCTGCCTGCCTGTGGGGGACCGGGAGGTGGGCCAGCCGGGGTGGTCTGGGCAGTGGGTGGTCCTGCCATGGGTGGAGGGGCGTGCAATGAGGGGCTCTGGTGTCCCTGCCTGGTGTGCAGGGCCACACAGACACTGGGGGCGGGGGAGTAGGGGGGTGGCTTTCCCAGTGCCATCAGCCTCCCTGGAACAGGAAAGGCTGGTTTCGCTCTAACTGCCATCTCTTGAGGAGACAGTCTCCTGGAAGGCTGACAGGCTGCTTGACTCTTCCTGGCACCGGTGCCAGGGACTCAACCACAAGGAACAGCATGAAGGGGGCCTGTGGAAAGCCAGGCGGCTCACTGCCCACACAGCCGCAGGCGTGGCTGCCGCCTTTCCCCCAGGGGCTCGCACCCTCTCCACCACTGGGCATAGGGCAGAGCCCGACTGTCATCAGAACTATTCATGGAGCGCCAACTGTGTGCCAGGCCTGGGGCTGGGAGCTGTGTCCACGTGAGGGGAGGAAACAGCCCAAGACCCCTGTCCTCACGGTGCTCACACTGGGAGGGTGGAAGGTGATGTCACAGACTAAGCGCATGAAGGATGCCGTGTGATGGAATGGAAGTGCAAGGGGGAACATGCAAGGGAGCCGCCGTGGGGGGAGGCACCGAGATCCGAGTTCCCCTCCTCCCTGAGGCTCAAAAGGGTGAGTTCCCCTCACCCCCTGCGCGGGGGTGCCACCCGCGCAGCCAGAAAGAGGAAGACAGAGCAGGGGGTGGGCATGGGAGGCAGTCCCATGGGAACAGGAAGTTGAAATGTCAGCTTGGGCTGGAAAACACTAGATCTCGACCCTCCACAAGAACAGAGGGCTAGGCAGGGTTGGACAATGAGAATACCGTGCTCTTGGGCAAGGCACCACGGCTGAGGGGAGTGGGAAATCACAAAAGCCCAGGCTCCACCACCTCGGGGATAAAAGCCCACACTCTGCCTGGCTCTGCTGCTGCCCTCTCCCGTCCTGTCCTTCGCGGGCAAGCTCAGGGCAAGGGCAGGCAGGAGGCCTTCCCCAGTGCTCTGTGTGCGTGGGCCAGCCCCCCGCCCCAAGACCCTCAGCATCCGGCTGCCCCAGCACCCATCACCAGCATCCCGTGGCTGATCTTTGTGCTCCACTATTAGCCTGGGAGCTGCTGAGACGGAGGCGTCGCCGAGCACAGAGGCTGGCACAGAAGAGCTGTTTGGTCAATGTTTTCTGAATCAGCGAAGGAACACACACACCTGAGTAATGGAGGCCCAAGAGAACAGGCAGAGGCAGGCCGAGGGCACTGGGGAACCAGCCACCCGTGCCTCTCACCCGGGTACCATGAGACCCCAGTCGGCCCTGAGGCCTGAGACTGGCTTGGCCACGGACACGGAGCCTGTCACTGCCCGGCCTCCAGCAGAGCCTTGTGCTGCCTCCTGGCTGATGGGGAGATAAGAGAAGGCTGCTAAAACTCTTCACCTGCTGGGAAGATCAAGGTGGCCCTAGGTCACCGCAGAAATGGGCTGGCTTGATCAAGGGGCTCTGCTGCAGAGCCCCAGACCCTTCTGGAAGCTTCATGCTGGGACAGGAAGGGAGGCACTCCCATGCCTACTTGGGCAGTTCTGCTGGCCACAGTGCCCAGCAGTGAGCCTGAAACAGAGTGAGCATTTGAAAAATGTGGGCTAAGTGAATGAATGGAATACAAGAACAAATGAATGAATGAATGAATGAATGAATGAATAAGCCATTTGGTTTGTGGACGGCCTCGCTGAGCTCAGGGTCCCACTGTGTGCCAATAGAGAGCCGAGGGTGGTATCCAGGGGTTCTAAGCCCAGGCACCTCACTCCGGCCTGCAGGACCCACTAGTATGTGACCCAAAGGCTCCTTCTCTAGCTTTCACCTCCAGTCAAAGGGGCCAGCAAGCCCCCCTTGCTGGTCACTAACCACAATTCCTCCCAGGTCTGTTATCCCACCTGATGCTTACACCACCCTTGTCAGGAGGGGTAGGCCTCCTGAGGTCCACAGCCCCCTGACACCCTCAGACCTCCTGTACGCCCCCTGCCAGCTTGGGACAGGGAGGCGGGGTCCCCTTCCACAGTGTGTTTGCTGCTGAATTTAGAAGCCACAGCCTCAGGCTCCAGGCATTCATTTATCTTGGCTCTAGGGAGGGAGGCGGGTAGGTGAAGGCGGCCGCTGCAGAGAAGGCAGCCGGCACCTTGATTCAGGGCCCCTTTAGTCTGTGGAGGGCTGAGAGGGGGGAGGGGGAGGAGGGAGCCCTGGCCGCAATTTGCTGCCCACTAGGCTTCACGGCCTGGTGCCAAAGGCCTGTAAGAGCATCCATGGGGCTAAGGCCTGCTTGTCTCCTACCCAGCAGCTGGTCCCAGGAAGAGACCCCCGTGGGCATGCAAGGGCCACCGGAGCAGAGGGAGGTGGCAGGAATTTTCCTGGCTGCCAGGTCACCTCAGTGTCCTCCTCTGGGGCATGGAGGGACGAGAAGGAACAGAAACGCCCTTGTGGACCAGCCTGGCACTGCCCCACACACTGCCTTGCAACGTGCTCTTCCTGGGAAAACAGACCCGCTGCCAAACCGGAAACCCCAGGGGTTCTGGTGGCCCAGACCCCGGGGAAGTAGAGTTGTCCCCATGGCCTGGACTCTGATCATCCACCAGCACCCTGGACCTGAGACCACGTTCTCCGGCTGAGTCTGAATGTGAGGTCACGGGAGACCCTCCTGGAAAAATGGGAGGGAGAATCTGGAGTGGACAGGAATGTCCCATTGCCTGGGCCACGGGCCACATCATGGCTGCCTCTGGCTGTGGCTCTGTGAGCAGGACTTGAGTCCTGCCACCCAGACACTGAAGCCTCCTTGGGTCAGAAGATGATTGGCTCTCGGTGGCCTCTGGGGCTCCAGATGGGAACCTCCTCTCCTGGCAGTGAGAACATGCTGGGCTCTGGAGTCCCCTGGCTCCGGTGAAATCCCAGCTTGGTTCCCAGCCGAATGCACTTTGGGTGGGGAGGCCACTTTCCCTCTTAGAGCCTCAGGTTTTGGATGCATTAAATGGAGCTGCCCTGGACAGACGGGCTGCATGGGTGGCCCTGGGGGTGCTCAGTGGGCTGATGCCCTGTCCTCACTTGTTCCATCTTCCCTGTGCCCAGACACCATGGCCCTCTCTGCTCTGAGGCTGCAGCCTTACTGTGTTGGTGTGGGACAGAGACAAAGGGCAGGATGGTACCCTGCAGCCCCGACTGGCCCCAGCAGCACCCAGCAGCTGTGGCCTCCAACCAGCGTCCTCAACGCCCTCCATGCCCCAGAATCACTGGGGGCTTTAAAAAAAGAACACATCTGACCTCCACCCAGAGATGTGGTGTTAGAGCGGCCTGGGGGGCCCAGAACCACCATCTTCTAAAATCCGCTCGGTTCGTAAATGTGCAGCCACAATGAGAACCCCTGGGCAGGACCGTCACCTCCAGGAGGCTGTTGGGTCCGCTTGTCTGGGGCAGGGTTTGATCCCACTGGACAGTAAGCTCCGTGATGATAACGACAGAAACATACCTGCATATCGGCTCCTCTTTATTGGGATTTGACACCGGAGTTCTACGAAAATATAGTTTGGGGCAAGAGAAGACTATCCCAGAAGTTTGAAACTGAATGCTCTGGGAGTGTTTTTAAACTTTCTGGACAATTAACCCTAGTAAGAAATCCATCTTATTTACAGCTAGACCCAATGTGCACGCACATGAACAAACGCACACAACAGAAACTAAGTTTCCTAAATGTTTACTCTTGCACTTGGAAAGCATTCACCACAAGCTGCCTTAATATAGGCTAGGTTTGGCTATCCTGTTCCACCCTGCGCCCCCCAACCCAGACCCACCCCCAAACTATGCCTGTGTGTTAGCTTCTGACGCCAGAATGCTGATTTCAAAGACCCCTAGTGGACGGTGTACAGCAGCAGTTTGAGAAACACTGCACTCTGGGCAAAGGGCAGAGGTGGCTCCAGGGTAGTTCACCTGATGACAAAGAACGTCCAGAACATTCCTTCCTAAATAATTTGCTCAGTTACCGACGAGAGGAACATGGCGGGCCAGGGGGCGTCTGGGTCTGGGGGATGAAAGTCCGGGCCCTCCTGACGGCAGGGCCTGTTGCCCTGACCCGCCTCACCACCCCCAGCCCCCCTCCCCCGTACCTTGCTGGTGGCGGTGGCGGCTGAGCCAGGCAGCACCGGTGTGTTGGTGACCTGCACGTTTAGGTAATTATTGTCGATGAGCGGCCAGGCGCCCTGCACCTTGCAGGTCTGGAAACGGTCTGTGAAAGTCCGGAGGTGCGGGTCCCCAAAGAGGCCGCAGTGCGTGTAGTTGGGGGCGGCCGCGCGATTGTGGAAGCTCTTCTCGTAGTGGCAAATCTCGGGGCTGTCGGAGCGCTCCTGGCTGTCCCCCAGTGGCGGCGGCAGCGTGCGCAGGTGCGGCTGCGACGTGGGGCCATCCTTGGAGCAGTTGTGCTGGCTCATGAGGTCCTCGATGCCATGGACGGCAGAGTGGTAGGCCAGGTCCCCCCGGCAGGTGCGGGCCGTGCGCCGCGTGCACAGGGCGTAGGTGCGCAGCGCTGCGCAGAACTCGGGGGCGTCGTCCGGGGCCGGCGCGTGGCTGCCCGCTGTGGCGCTCCAGAACTCAGAGTTGCACTTGAGGATCTTGCACGAGGAGGTGGCTGCGGATACAGGAAGGGAGGCGCTGTCACGTTGGGAGTGGTGAGCCCAGGCCTCCTCCACCCCCCTGGGCCAGGGCTGCGGGGCACGTGCAAGGGACAAAGGACGCCTCATCTCAGACGTTGGAAGAGTTCCTGCAGGGGCCGAACCTGCCTTTCCCACTTTCCTGATTCTTCTGCGCAACGGTAATAACCCTGAGTGGCTAGGCCTGTGGACCTGCAGGCTGAAAGGCCTGGCGTTGGACTACTGGCGCCCGCCCCCAGCCCCCCACCGCAAGCTCTCCGCCCACCCTTGGGCCTTTGGCGTCTGTTGACACTTTCACAACTACTGCCAAGAATTTTGGCACAACAAAAGAAATCTGGCAGGGAATTAAGCCCCGCTATTCAGTATGTGTTCTGATCTCTGCCACTGTGTGACCTTGTACAAATCATTTAACTTCTCTGTGTCTCATTTTACTTATCTAGAAAATGGGGTAATATAGTATCCACCCTATGAGGTTGCTGAAAGTGTTAAAGGGCTTATCCCGGCACCGGGCACAGAGCAGAAGCTCAATGGATGTTGGCTGGTGTGATCATTATATTAGCCCTGGTCACAGAGGGCCCGGTTCTGTCACTTCGTCTGCAGATGGAGGGCAGCTTCCCTCTTGGTCTCCGTAGCTCCACCCCCCATGATCCTGCTCAGGACAGCAAGCTGGGAGGCAACTGAGTGGCAACCTTGGATCTGCTGTAATTCATGCTTTTTTTTTAAGGTCACTTACAAGCGTTGAGACCTTAGTGATAATTAGCTACAGATAATTATCATGCCTGAGAACTGTGACTTCAACACACCTGCATCTTGTACCTAGACACATGGAACCTGCCCTTTCCCGGCCTCCTGGATTCCTCTGCACGGCCCGTAGTGACCAGAAGTGGCAGCAGGAGGGACGTTTCTACACAGGCTTCCAGGTGCAAAGGGGCCAGCAGACCAGCTGCGAGGTGCAGCCTTTGGTGTCTCAGCCCAATCAACAGAGGGGAAGGAGGCGCTTGCTCCAGCCACTCCTGGCTCGACCACTAATCTGGCTCTTAACCTTGGAAAAGTCAGTTTACTTCTCTGTTACTGGCTTTTTACCTATAAAATCAAGTTGTGCCTAAAAGCAGGGACAGAAGTATATGAGGGCAGGCTAGCAAAAGAACCATCCGGGCAGCTGCCTTGTGTGGCCCTGGTCTGTGCTGCCAGGCCCTGTACCTGGATGCCTGGGCCACCTAGCTCACGGAGCTCTCCCACCTCTGCAGGTGCGGGCACCGTTCTCCTGGAGCTGATGTGACTTGCCCCAAGTCACACATCTGGTAAACACGGTGCTTATCCTAAAATTCAGGCTTTTCCACTAACTTGACCTGTATTTGTCACACCTCTGGTAAACAAGGTCATTTCAGGAGGTATCTGGGTGAGCATTCTTCTTTTCACTTGAGAAGTCAACATATTTAAATATGTATTAGGAAAAGTAAAACAGATTTGATAGAAGAGCTACAGATTTCCCATTTTAAGCTGAAGAAGCATGCTGACCTAAAGAAGCAGATCCGGTAAATGATAGGTGGTGAACTCTGTGAAGAGGTGCCCGTCCAGGGAGAGCCCCTGTGTGGTCGCCCTCCGACAGAGCCATGTTCCTGGCCCAGGTCTCCTTTGAAAGGCGGCTAGAAGATTCTCTGGCCCTGCCATCTTCATGATTTCCCAACCTGTAGAAGATGCCCAAGGGCCCAACATCCCTGTGGGCTGCAAATGCTACTGTGGCCCGAGTGGGAGACGGTAAAGGGGGCCTCGAGGTGGGGGTGTGTGTGGAAAGGATGCCGTGGAGAACAAGCAGTGTGGAGGAACACAGGTCAGGGGAGCTGGCCGCTGCAGCTGCCAACCCTCCACCTCTAGTCTGTGGCCTCCCTGTAATGCCCACTCCAGTAGCCTCGGTGATTACAGGTGAGCTGACCTGCCATTCTGCTTTCTCAGAATTCTGGAGGTAGGCATCTCAGAGGAAACCACCCCAAAGGGACTCAGGCCTCGTGCTGAGTGGCAGCTACCTTGGCTCTGCCCACTGGCCCACCAGCCCTGGGTCCCCCTCTGGTCCTCACCACGCCCAAAGGACAGAAAAGACAGTGCCCGTCCCTTTACAGCCAGACCACTGCAGCACACGCAGGGCTGTGCTGGCCTCAGCTCTCCACCAGAGCCAAGCTGGGGTGGCAGAGACTGAAGTCCCAGCTAACTGACTCTGTTCCAGGCTCAGTGGCCTGGGCCCTGCAGGCCTCACCTCATTCGGGGCCCCAGGCAGCCTCACGGGTGGGCACTACAGCATCCCCGCTTCCCAGAGAGCAGAGCCAGGCTCAGCGAGGCTGACTTTCTTGCCTGAGGTTCCACTGTGAGGAGGAAGCTAGATGTGAATTCAGCCCCTCAGACCTGAGAGTCCAGGCCCTTGGCAGTGCCAAGACCTCGGACAACCTTGGCGCATTCATGATTCCCTCCACCGGCTCCTGGGTGGTTCAAGGGCACACTCCGCCACAGGTGGGCTTCAGCCTCTCCCTGAGGACCCCTCCTGCGACGCTGAGAGACTGCCACCCGCCAGGAGGCCCATGGTCCACACGCTCCGCGGCGTTGCCTCCACAGACTAGTTTCCAGGGCCTGTTTCTCAGGATGCAGCCAGCGGGTGGGCAGGGGCTCGAAGGCTGGGGTCGGGATGCTGCCCAGGGCAGGGCCAACCTGCACACAGACAGCGTGGGACGCGTTGGGGGCGTCCCATTCCCGACCCCCGTCATGCGTGGCTCTATTCCCCCCAAACGGGCGACGGTGGCGGGGGGGCTGCTGTCTGCACAGCCTTGACACCTGGGCTCAGAGCAGTGTCTCAGCTAAAGAGCTCTCTGGTGTGTCTGGAATGCATGACCGAAATCCCACTCCGGTGCCCCCAGAAGGAGTCCCTGAAGTGCTCTGGGGTCATCGAGTGGATCTGTTCAGAGCCGCGCTCCTCGAATGTGCCCACCAGCCACCGGGCTGTGCCTCCGCCGGGCCCAGTGGGCCTGAGGTCTGCATCGCTGTCGGGTGCTCTGGGGGTCATTTTCTCTTCAACAGCCAGTCACAGAGGGGCCAAGTTGCCCGCCCCCCCCAGCACCCCCCGCAGGTCTGGAATGTGTGAACGGGGCATCTTCTCGGGGGTGGGGGGCGGGGGGCGGGGGGCTGCAGGCAGAGGGGGCAGTGAGGAGACCGGCCTCCCGAGGAGCAAGCCCAGCTGCGACCCAGCTGCCAACACTGAGCGGCCCGGGGCACTCAGGCTGTCAGCGCTCGGAGACAAGGCCTTTCATCTCTCCGTTCACCGTGGCTCCGCCCCTTGCTCCCCTCCCCCTCCTGAGCCACAGGTAGCAACCGGCCACCCCCAGAGGGCGCATGGCAGCCCCGCCCATCACCTGCAGGCGGCGACAGGGGGTGCTCTCCCGCTGCCCTTGCACCCAGGGCCTCCCTCCGGCCTCCATCCCGGCGGGGCGGTGGCGGTAGAGGGGCTGAGCTTGGAGTCCTGCCAATCCCATTTCTCAACCCTCTGGAGAACATTTTCGATGCGATCGCCCACGTCTGGGCCACAAGTGGGGAAGTCTGAAGGCGACGCTGGTCGCGTGGGATGGCGGGCAGAGTGTGCGCTGGAGGGAGGGTGTCTGGTCCAGTGTCCCACTCTGTCCCCTACGAGTCGTTGTGGGAATTGGACTTGACCTCAGTTTCCTTATCTGTGAAGTGGAGGTAACACCCACCTCAGAAGCTGCTGAGGATTGAGGAGATGTACTTGGTGTGCCTGGGACCCAGTGGGCACTCAACAAATAAGGTCCCCGACAAAGGTCTCAGAGGGGGACAGATACAACCCCCCTGTGCGGTCAGAGGTTAAAAGTCACCAGGCAGGGGATGGAAGGGCATTGGATGGGAGCCGGCCCCTCCCACTGCCTCTTCCCTAGTGAATCCCAGGGACTGTTCTCAGCCCTCCACCCTCCTCCTCAGGTTAGGGCCCTGGCTGGCGCTCCCATCTGCCCTTTTGCCTTGACTCAGATCAGCTGGGTCAGGGCAGCTCTTCCTGTCCACTGCCCACTCACACCCAAAGGCCCAGCCCCGCAGCCCACCTGGATCAGTCCAGGACCATGATGCCTGGGGCCACATTTCCCCGATGTCCTGGGTTTCCCCAGCTGTCCCGAACCCTTGGGCCTTGCACATCTTCCTAAGGGTCTAAGAGGAACCCCAGGCGCTCCCATCATAAGGGAGAAGCTACAGATCAGGGTGGGGGAATGGTGTAATAAGAGGCCACTGAGAGTAACGAGAGCTGGGACCAGAACTGGGGGGAGATCCCCTCTGCCCTCTCTCCAGGTGGTAACGCAGCTCTCCCAGGCCCGTCTGCCATCATTTCCTGGGGGCCTCAGGGAAGGGTGCTGGGGATGCCAGGGCTGGACGGTCCCCACGGGTGGCGAGCCGAGGGGCCCTGACCCCCGTGGAGTCATCCTGCCGCCCTGTGTTCCACTCCAGTAAATCATAGGCTGAAGGCTCCCCAACCCAGGTCAGGGACCTGAATGTAACCTGGCCCAACATCAAAAGGAAAAGCTCTGGACCGTGGCGTCACCTGCCAAAGAGACCCCAGAGGGGCTGATTTTTATGTGCCGTATCTTAAAAAAGAAAAGAAAAGAAAGACCTGAATTCCAGGCAGTAAACCTTGGGCTTTTCTGATGTGAGTGTTCAAGGAAGAAGGAAGGAGAGGAAAGTCCGAGAGTTTGAAACATCTTTTACTGCAACTCGTGTGAGTGGGAAGAGGAAGCGAGCTTTTCTGAGCGCGGCTTCCTTGGTGCTTTCAGTGCGACAGAAGGCGACCGGTTGCCCTGTTCCTGCCTGGCTCCTGCAGACAGCCACCTCGCCATGGTGCCACGGCAGCCCATGTGTGCACAGCCAGGTGATTAAAGTTCTCCTGAGCTCCTATTTCCATCTCAGACGCTGTGTCCTCGGGCAGGGGGGGGGCTCTCAAGGGGCCCCTTCTGACCCTTGGTACCTGGAGCTCCACCTCAGACACCCAGGAAAATGCAAAGACCCCTGCACAGACTTTATGCTCCTCGGAAGCCTATTAGGCATGTTTTGATTTGACTCAAGCCTCTTGAGACGTAGAACTTTTGGGATTAGCTACTAGGGAACAAACAGAAGAGAATCCGGAGGCTGCAAAGACAGTGGCCAGCCAGACTCACCACCAGGAAACCCGATTCCCTCTGGCGCCCCATGATGCCGGACGCTTGGCTCAAAAGGTGAGGTACAGGCTGGGACCCTGGGCAACCACCGGACCCACTCGCTTCCAATTTGTGCAGTTAAGGCCAGGGCTCCCACTTCTCTGTGCAATTGACTTTGTTAAGATCACTTTATCTAATGATCACTTGGCGACCAAACTCCATGTGGGCTCCCCAAGGCGCACCATGGAATTTTAGAACCTGGGGCCTGAGGGATGCCACAGGTCACCAGTTTGTACCTCCAGCCAGCCCCCATGGCAGGAAATCTGCCTGCAGCATCCCTGCCCGGTGGGCGTCCGGCTTCCGCTGCCAATGGGACTCTGCTGGGCAGGGCTGGCCCCTCCTGCTCTGGACAGCTCCAGCTGTGGACCCACATCTGCCCCCCAGGGAGATCCGTGGGGCTTTGGCCCTTCTCCAGAGCCACACAGAAAAGGCTCAAATGTAACCCTGCAAATACTGGAGATGGCCCCTTGGCTTCCCTGTGTCACCTTCTTTGGTCTCACCCTCTGGCCACTCCTCTCTCTGGGCCTCACTGAACTGTCAACCATCGACGCCCCAGCTAGGGTGCCACCTCCTGCCTGCAAATTCCCTGAGAATCCTGACTCCCACACTCTACACTCAAAGCATCTGTACTCCGGCACCCCACATTTGTAACCTTTCACTTCTGCAGGAGGTAGGCTCCAGATTGCCTTCCTCATGGTCTGAGATGCAGCAGAGAGAAATCACAGCCACACAGGGCTTGCCTGACTTAATTCTCTTCCTTTAAATAGCAACCCAGCTACTCTTGGAGCAGAAAGTCGGGGGAGGGGGTGGGCGGCGGCAGCCAGGAGCTGGAAGCTGCAGCTGTACCAACCCAGGCAGGATGAAAGTATTTATGCACCAGCGCGGCATTAGCCGCTTTCAGAGACCTCCTTTGAACTGTTAATCAAGCCCAATCTTTCAGAATAATAGCCTGATTATTACCGCCTTGTTTGCATAACAAAGAAGCCCAATAAAACTTATTTTGCTGAGCGCCACGGGGTGTGAAGGCTCGGCCCAGAGAAAGGAGTCTTAGGAATGCAGGAGCCGTTCCTCAGCCTGAACCCAGGAATAAAGACAATGCAATTTGCCACCAAGAAAAGCCCAATAGACCAATAAATTACCCTCGTGCAAAGGGATTAGATCAGGTTTCAGTTGCCCTGCAGGCGGGGTGGAGTGAGCCGGGAAAGAGAAAAACCTGCCTCTTCTTAAAGGAGTATAAGGCTCGTTCGAATGCAAGCCCCACCGTCACGTTGGTTTTGCGCGACTCTGTGGTTCGCAGGGTAACTGCCTGGATTCATGGACTTGCTGAAGGTTCTGGACCCCACTAGGTGCCAGGCACGGTGCTTCCTGCCATTCCTGGAACAAGCCCCAGTTGGTTTCTGTGCTCAGGTGGAGTCAGCTACACAGACCACCGGGATGCAGGGAAGAAGACACGGTTCATTTGAACACAGACTTAAGGATGGAGGCATAGAGGGTATCAGGGAAGCAGCCTTTCCACCAGGTCCTGAAGGGCAGTGGGACTTGACAGGTGATGCAGGGCAGAGGTCCAGAAGCCCAAGTGGCTCCAGAACTGCTGGGACTGGCCGGAGGTGAAATGGCGGATGGTTGAGAGTGTGGCCGCAAGTTTGGGGCCAGGCACGATGAAGCAAATGTCGTTCAGCTTCAAACTGCTTTTCTCTGCTCTGTGTGGGGCTGGGATGCAGCAAACCCCATTTCCCCGTTCACCCAGCTCCCTGTTAGATTCCACCACCAGGGAGCACTAGACGAGGCCCAGCCAGGTTCTGCTCCGAAGTAGCCAGACCAGCCAGGCAGCAGCCCTCCTCAGGGCCTGGGCCCCCAAGGTCCTCTTCCCTTTGTCCCTCCAGCCCCAGGAGTGGAAGTCGCTTCCTGCAACTCTGTGTGTGCCTCCGCGGTCCCTTGTGGCCTCTTCCGTCCTCCCACGCCCATCTACACACTGTCCCCTATATTAGGTTCCCTCTGTGGCAACACCCCATGTGGTTTCTGTTTTCCTGACTGGACCCTATACGCCAGCCTAAGGATTTCAGACCAGAATTCCGCTGACCGTGGGGAGCCCGCTGGATCATCTTCAGTAAGTACCTGGCATGATGAGAACACTATTTTAGGAAGTGGCATAACCTTAAGAGGCGATGGCTTTAATTAGGATAGAAGCAGGCAGAGCAGAGGGAGAGCAGCTTCAAAGAGAATTCACTGCACAGCCTCTGGAAGGAGCAGCATAGAGGCCTGAGACCCGCCCCCCCACCCCACCCCCATCCTCACTGCCCACCTGTCCCAGGCAGCGCCGACGCTGGGGCTCGCCTCTTAGCAACGAGTTGGGATGTGGGTCCCAAAAGAGGTGGGAAACGTGCTTGCGCCCAGTGGGAGACCCAGGCTGAGCACCAGCAGCAGAAGCAGCGGGCCACTCTCCACCCTCTCCTGTCCCTTAGCACCGAAGCTGGGAGGGGACAGTGGATGGATCTAGCGCCAGAATTTGGCAAGCTCTTGCCCGGGCAGTGTTCTGGACTCTCTTTGCTTGAGCGATGCCTGTGGCTGCCGGGTTTGTGTCGCTCCATCCAGGTGTCTGGCGTCAGATACCGAGAGGAACACACCCAGGTGAGGGACTGGATTTTTCACCAGGTGCAGCAGACCCTACATTACTTAACCCACAAGCAGCCAGAATCGATCAGCTTTCCTCAAAGGCATTCCTCCCTGTTCAGCCTAAGAATGTTCCAAGGAACTGACCTAGCCCGTGACTCCAAAGTGTCTCTCGCCCCTTGAGAGCACTGGGAGTTTTCTCAGGGGCTTCCTCCAGGGACCTGCCTACCCGAGAAGAAAGCCCCGGGGCAGGAGGAAGCTTCTCAGAGAATCTGCATTGGCTTAGGGAGTGGAGGAGGGGAGATGGGGGAGCAGTGGTTAACTCACTAAGTGTGGGCGCAGGTGGCTGAGTGCCACTCACCAAGCTGAGGCAGGAGGCGCTGCCCCCTCGTCACACCCAGCCAGGCTGCTCTGTCCCAGCCTCCACACATGCCAAGTCGCTGCAAGAAACCAGGCCGAGTGCCAAGGAAAAGGGCACACCCACTGGGGCCACACGGAGCCAGATCAACAGCCGAGAGAACGTTAAAAAGCACGTGTGCTCACCCTCGGGCCCAAGGCCACAAGCAGCCCTGTCAGTCAGGCAGCTGAGGGCTCCTCTGGGTTAGAGGGGCCCATGGCGGGAAGGGGCCGGGCACAGGATTCCATGCCAAGACCACCCTGCCTTAGGGCAGAGAACTAAGCGACTCTGGGTTCCACGAGAAGGATGGTATGGGCAAAGACATCACTTTTCAGGTATAAATGAAGCTTGTAGGCGAGCAGTTGGGCTTCCTACTTTGAGGCATAACCCCTTTTCCTGAGTCTAGGACTGGCTCTAGAGGTGATAATTTTCCATTCTGGTTCTGCCTCTAGTAACCCTGGGCTCATCTGCTTGGCTGCTCCGGGTCAAAATTCATCTGAAGTGGCTTTTCTCCCCCACTTCCATCTGCAGGCAGGCCTTCCTCCACCTTCCTCATGCACTGGGAGGGCACACGCCTGGCTGGTGCACACCCGAGTGTGAGCCTGTGTTCATGGGACATTCCTTAGCATGGGGAGCAATAATGGGCTCCTTTCTGCAGGGACTTGGGTGCAGAGGGATCACTTTAATGACTGCCCAGGTGAAGTGCTAAGTGAAATGAATAAATAAGCAAAACCCAAAAGACACAAATCTGACTTGGGAAAATTTGGCCCATGATAGCGCTGCCAAAGTTGTTTTCCCAACCTACGGCTGGGTGGCATGTGCTTTGGAATGCTAAGACAGGGATAGACAGGGAGCAGAGAGGGCCTTTGGGAAGAGGCAACAATGTGAGATCCATGGAAGAGTGTGGTCACTCTTCATTCTGCTGTCTAATCATATCTCCAAAGTTTCTTATTCTTTTTCCCCCACCTTAAAGCCTTATATGCTACATAGCTCAAAGTGTAAAATGCTACGGAGCACGTTTAATGAGTGTGTTTACCCAAAATCTGGTACATGGAAAAGCACAGGGGTCTGGGTCTACTCCTGGCTCTGCCACTAAGTTGTGTGATGTCAGGCAACCTCTCTGACCCTCTGGTTCCTCATCGATACAGTGGGAATGATGCTCACAGGGGAGGGGTGACCATCTCATGAGGTGACACGTTTCAAGTATTTAGCAGAGTGCCTGGTATATGTGGCCACTCAATAAACGGAAGAGCTTTAAAAATTGTTGTTCTTCTTCAAATGATCATATTTTGGAGAGAACAATATGAAGGTATTATGTCTTGAAGGTTATTCATGAATGTCAATTAGTGATGGTAGTCTGTGGGAGATTGGAATTTGGGTTATTTTCATTTTCTTATTTATCCTTTTCGGTCTTTAGATTTAAAAATGACTATTGTCTTTATAAGCAGAAACAAATGTTTTGAAAAAAAGACTGGGGAATCTGGACATCCCCCCCAACCCCCCCCCCCCAAACCCTGTGGTCTCTGCCTGTTGAGCAAAAAACAAACAGACACACAAAAAACCTAAGGGTCCTGTAGTTTCCAGGATTGTGCCGGGTGTGTTTGGGGTGCAGAGCAAGGAGAAGGGTAGAAAGAAACAGGAAATGGGGTTCCTGCCCTTATGAACAGCTCCAGTGATTTAGAAGAGGATTAAAAACCCAAGACCCAGGAAGCAAAAAGGCCAAGAGGAAGCACAGGCGTCAGCAGCCAAGGTGACAGGTACCCAGGTCACTGGAGGGACGGCACTGGACCCCAACAGATGGCACTGGCCTTGGGCTTTAATCTAGTGGGCATTCCCATTCCAAACTGGGCAGGGGCATCAGCAAGGCCTGGGGGCTGCCCACCGTTAAGATGTGGTGGGTGGTGACAGAGTATGGGGAGACCAGGAAGGACCCGGAGCCTGGGGACATGCCAGGGAATGAGGCCAGGGATGAGTGTGGGACCAGATGCCAGAGGGTCCTCCCTTCTGGATGCTCCAAAGAGGGCCACAGGGAGCTGTGAGTGCCTGAGCAGGAGTTTTAGAGCGATTCATTTGGCAACTTGGAGCGTGACGGTGGGGCACCTGGGAGGCAGGTCCAAGCTCAGCTGCTTGCAGGTGACAACGGGAACAGGCAGGAAAGGGTGGAGGAAGGAGGCCCAGCGCCAGGTGAACGGACAGGAGGGAGAGGCCACTTCACAGCCAGGACTTAACGGTTCTGGGCAGTGGGGTCTAACAGACACAGGCCAGGCACTAATGCAGGCGACAGGAGGAGAGTCTAGGGAGACCCACCATCCTGGTGTGCCCAGGACTCAGAGGGCTTCTAAAAACACGGGACTCTCAATTTTAGAACAGTGGCAAGTCCTGGGTCCACTGAGATGAGTTGGTTACCCTAGAAGAAACAGTGCCTTCCATTTTAGGCAGGTTGAGTGTAGCCAAGCATTACAACGGCATGGCACCCCCAATCACTCAACCAAACATAAACTGGGGTTTTCTGCCCACTTCTGCTGAGGGTCTTGCACATTGCACCCGAGAGGGAAATTTTAGCAGGAACCATATGACCTCCGACATGTAAAGTGGTCCCCACGCGATCCTCTCACCTGCACAGAGACCCGGGACCCCAGTTCCCCATCTCATGGAGCAACCTTATCTGAGCCCATGGATCACCTCTCCCCAGTTCTCCTTTGGGCACTGGGGTGACTGCTAGCAATTTCTCCAACCTTGCAGAGGTTTCCCTTCTTAAACCAGAAGACCACAGATCCTATCCTTACTCTCCAACTCATCCTCAGGGCCAAAGGGGCCAACCATCTGCAGGCCCTCCCTGGGAGCCAGGGCTCTGTCCTGCAGGCCCCTTGGTGTGGCACACACCAGCCTACTGGCTGACGCTGCTGCCATCTGGCTCTTGCAATGGGACTCATTTCAGTCTTTCCCTCTGGGACACAAAGTCCTACTGGGAGGACGATAACATGGTAAGTAGGTTGACTTGCTTGTACAATTTTGAATAGCAGCTCCGAGATAAATATTCTCATCTCTGCAATGACACAGATGTACTTTGGTACTGCAGAGGACTTGGGTCTCTGCAAGCCTTAGTTTCCCCGCTGAGGACTAATCTTTCTAAAACAGCTGTTGTTTAAAAGGAAGGGCAAAGAGGAAAAAGGAAAGGCCCAGGGCCATAATTTTTAGAACAGTGGTCCTCACACTTGAGGTGCATCAGAACCCTCTGGAAGGCCTGTTACAGTACAGACTGTGCATCCCACCCCCAGAACATCAGCTTCAGTAGGTTTCTAACAAGTTCCTGGGGCAGGGGGAGGGAGGGGGTTGATGCTGCTGGTCCAAGGACCACATTTTGAGAACCACCAAGCTGGAGTATAGCACTCATATGTAGCCAATGGGAAGCATGCCAGAGTGTCTACAACATATGACTTTGACGGGTTCCTCTTGGAAATCTGTTTTATTAAGCCAGGGTGGTTTCAAAGTTTAAAAAAGTATCTATTAATTGTGTTTTGAAGCAGATGCTATTAGTGAAAGACTCTCCTAAGAAGTCCTTCTTGGCCTCCTGCCACCCACTCCCCTCCCAGCTAGACCACAGCAGTGGCCACTCTGTCCATCTGCTGAAGGCACAGCATGCTCCATGCAGACACCCTGATAGCCCAAGGGACACCGAAGGGCCCCTGTCCTTCCACCAGGACTGAAGGCGGACGCCAGCCTTGCTCAGATGAGGGCCCCGAATGCTGTCCCTGTGTCAGGACCACAGGAGGTGTGCCACGCACGCTGAGTACATGTAAACACTCTCAAAAGACACAAACCCTCTCAGTCTAGCAGAGGTTAAGGCATCTTTCTCCACATAACTATGTCCAATTTAATTTGCACTCCTATGGGTTTACTCCTGGAAGCCATTCAAGTCGACTAGCACTGAACAAGCCTATGCTTTCACGAGGCTGCTCCAGCCAGATTCCACCTGTCTTTAGAGGGAGGGGCTGGCACACAGGGCCCCTGACTCTCTGCAGTGCTTTCTTTTTTTTTTTTCTCTAACGCCCACCCAGCTCCCCACCAGACCTGCAGGTTCTCTGACTTTATCCCCAAGCAGCCCCTCTGCCAACAGTCCACCTCTTTGTGGTGGAAATGACCCATTTCATCTCTTAAGAAACTGTCTTCTTGACCCAGGTTTCTGGAGCACACACGTTTTCAGAGCCCCCAGTGTATTATTTCATGCGGGCATACTGGAAGCTCAGTTTTCAGCAAGGTGGGCAATTTTGACTAAATGCGGCTGTCAAGGCCTCGAATTAGAAGAAACATTAGCCAGTTGGCATGACAATGCAACAGCTATCTGCTCTATCTGCCAGGTTTTAGTTACCAGCCTTGAAGCCAAAAAGAAATGGGCTTCTTGGAAACAAGTGATGGAATCCGGGTTATGAATTATATAACCCACCAGCTTTCCTCAGACTATGGGGGAGACTTTTAAAATAAAGTTTTTAAGATGGAGAGATGAAAACAGCAAAACTCCACCACCCAGCCCTGACAGCTCCCTCCTACCTCTGAGGACCTCCTGCCAGCCCTTCCCTTCCTCTCCCTCCAGCCCAAGAAGTTAACAAGTGCTGCCGCTTTAAGAGTGGGAAGGTGTTGTTTTAAGGGCTTCTAAGCCCCCCTTCTCAATTTCAGCTCCAAGCTGAGATCACATCCCCCATGGCAGCTAAGGGACAAAAGCCATTTATCAACCCATCTGATAAAACTTCCAATGGGCTGGATCTTTATCTGGACCAAACCGAGATGCACACACATTGCAAACTTCTGCATCTCTAAAAGGGGGATTTCTTTTTTTTAGAAGAGGATCATTTCAAATTTTATTTTCTTAGTTCTTGGGAGGCACCCAAATCAGCCTTTCAGCCAAAACCTTCTATAGGTGGGGAAACTGCCTTTTTTTTTTAAAAAAAAAAGGGGGGGGAGGGAAAGTAGGACTCCCTGCTGCTTGACCCTCTATGGAGGTTGTAATATTCTGGGGCGAGGGTGCACGGGGTCTAAAGGCTCTTTAAGGCATTGACACCCCCCATTTTGTCTTTGGCCGGGGCCTCCCCAATGGAATCCAGAGCTGCGAGCAGGTTGCGACTCTCCGGGGACGCCCTTGGGGCGCGCGGGGGCGGGTGGGTTTTGGGGGGCCCCGGAGCAGGGCTGGGGCGGGAAGGTAAACGGATTCCTCCTCCCTTACCGCTGCCTGCATGTCCTCCCACCGGGAGCCCCAACTTACAGCCAGGCTGAGTCCGGACTGCCCAGTTCTGCCAGTTCCTGAAACCCAGTTGGCTGAGGAGCAAAACAAAACAACCCAATCCCGGTCTAACTCAAGTCCTTTCTTGCAGAGCTCGGTAGAGCGCTGCGGCTGCGGATCCGTTCCGCCTGCGGAGCGAAACAGGCTCTCATTTTTGCAAAAAAGACACCTCGGCATCCCGCAGCACAATGGAAACAGCCGGGAAATCCCGCCTTGCATCGGGGACCATTTGACCCGTGACGCTGGGTTTATTTGTATTTTTAGCAAGGGGAAAATGGGTACAAAGGGTTTAACTGGCATTTCCAGGCTGTGAGTAGCATATGGCAAAAATGGAATAAACTTTTTGAAACATTATAAAGAAAACAGACCCGGGATTTAAGTTTCGTGCCTTCCCCCTCCCCCTCCCCCTCCGAAAGGGGGGAAAAAAAAAAGTAAAGAAACTGGAGCGTTTGGGAAGGAACAAATGCTTCTCTGTGGAGTTGGTCTCCCTTCCCCCAACAAAAACAAGAGGTCCGGGCTCGGAGGAATTTGAAAGCAGCGATCTGCCAAAAACATTGTGAAAAACTATGGGGGATTCATTGGAAACAGATGGGCTTTTTCAGCTTTAATTCTGAAATTCTCTCCCTTTCTGACACAATAAAAACAAACAGGGGGCGACGCGGAATGTTATCAAACAGGAATAAGGGCCCTTCGTAGCCCAGTCCGTGGGCTTCCCCGCGTGGGCGAGCGCGCGGGGGAGGGACAGGGCCCCGTGGGAGGGGGCGGTCCGGGTCAGGCCTGGGACCACAGGGGCGCCCCCAGCTCCACCCCTGGGCACCCGGCAGGTTTGCAAACTGCTGGGCGAGGAGCTGGAGAAAGTGCCCCCTGCTCCGAGTCCGTGCCTCCTCCTCTCCCCCTTCTCGGGGGCCCCTAAGGGGCGCATCCCGGTACCCCCTTTTTCTCGGAAGCTGGGAGACGTCCCCGGCGCCTGCGACCTCCCCGCCTGGCTCTTTTTCATTATAGCCTGGGAGGGGTCCCCCCAGGTCCCCACGGCCGCATCCACTGCGCCTTCGGCGGGACGCGGGAGAAACAAAGACGCGTGGAGATGGGAGGTGGGGGGCCGGCGAACTTGAGCTCCGACTCGCCGACCTGTGGCCCGGCGCTGCGAGGAGACCCGGGGAGCGGGCCCCGCGCGCCCGGCTGGCTGTCCCCGGGCCGGGGGCAGTGCCTTACCTGCGGGGAAGCTGCAGAGAAGGAAGGCGAAGGTCGGCCAGAATCCCAGGGCTGAAGGTCCTGCCCCTCTCCCCATACCCATCCATCCAGCTCGGCCTGTTACCACTAGCCTCTCCCTGGAAGAAGAGTTCAGAAGAAAAGAACAAAATAAATCACGCTGCGGAGAAAGGGCAGCCTCGCTCCGCCGGCGGGAGCAGCGAGCCGGGAGGCTCGGTCCACCTCGGCCGCGGGCGCCCGGCGCGCCCCGCCTCCCCGCGCGCCCCTCCCTCGCCATCCATCACCCAGTTCGCCTCCAATGTCGGCGCGGCCCCGCTGCCCCAGCCGTCTCGCGTTCCGCCCCCTCGCGCTCGGGTTTCAGCGCGGCCCGCTGGGGGCTGGGGGAGAAGAGCTGGGCGGGGACCGAGGCAGCGGGGCTGCGGCGCTGGCCGCGGGGACCTGGGGAACCCAGGGCTGGAGGACGGTGGGCGCGCCCCGGCTCCCCGAACCCCGCGGCTTTCCACGCAGAAAAGGCCCAAATCCCCCGGGACAGCCAAGGCCGGCAGAGTGCAAGGACGGCCGCGCCCCTCCCCCCATCTTCCCTATACGTATCCAACCCAAGTAGAAACTGAGCTTGGAGAAAAGCCCCAGGACCCCTTTACAACTAGACTGCTGTCCCGAAGACGCCACCGACACCCCGACTCATTGCTCTCACTCAGATGTGTCCCCAGTGCAGGAGGCTGAAAAATCCGCTTCCGAGTTGTCCGGGGTTGGGCGGGATGGCCCAATGGATGTCGGCCACTAAAGCACCTCGAGGCTCCCTCCCTACCATCCCCCCCTCCCTTGGCCCCGGACCACCCACCCCGCCTGGGCTCTCCCACCTCCAGCATCCCCTCCAGGCACCTCGCTGCTGCCCCAGGACTCGTACTGGCCGCGCTCCGGAGTCGGGGGGCCTGCGAGCCTGACAGAGGCGGCAGGACAGCTGCCACCCCAGGAGGTGTGGATGCAGCGGGGCCCCGCGGTGCGCAGGGCCTGGACGCTCGGCGCTGCCAGGGCAAGGCCACCAAGGCCGCTCTTGGGAGAGCATCAGGGTGGTGACTTCCTTTAACTTGGTCACTTATTTTTCCAGGGGCAAAATGACTCCTCCCCAAGATTCCCTAGGCTCCGCAGCTCTCCTGCCGCTGTTGGGATATTTAAGACTGGTCACTTCTCCTGAGAAGCATCTTTTGGATGGAACACAAATACGCCAGGGCAAGTGTTTTTAGTCAAACCAATTGCTCCTTTGGCCCCCCTCACCTCACTTCCAAGCCAACTCATCTGGTTCTTTGGAAAAAATTCTGCGTTTTTATCCAATTTAGATGTTTCTCTTAAGCACCATGGCAGTCCTCACTTGCTGAAGGCCACAGAAGCTGCAGGGCTGCGTCTGCAGTTAGGACTCTGCCTGCTGGGAGGGGAGTGCAGCTCTGAAGGAGAAAGCTTTGGGCTAGGGGAAGAGGATCCTAGGTCTGTAGATGGAACCCAAAGCAGTAACACTTCTGAATCTGGCTTCTACAAAACAAGTACGAAAGGGGACTAATGCCTCAAGCACCATACCATGGGGCAAAAACAAGCTGTTTTTTCCTTAGGGCAAAATGCCGTGATGGCTACTGCTGGCTTTACAGTTTGGGGTGCCACCGTATTTCCCTCAAAAATGTGGGTCTCAGTCCAACAGGCCCCGTCTAATTATCATTCCCCCAAACCGGGATTCATTTTAAGCCCCCGTTGGCAAAATGCTACAGGTTTGTCCAGTGAAAGGCCACCACCTCAAAATCCAGGTTGCGATTCGCATTCCTCTCAGGCTTGGCCCATCCGGGAGCCAGAACCACAATTTATTCTCTAGAATCACAGGACAGCCCTGGCACACTGAGGCAGGCACAGAGCCAGACTGCACACAGGCACCTTTGAGGTCCACCAATTAACACCCTTTGCTAGATCCTGCCTTACACAAGTTAGTTCTAAAGCTTCTCACTAATGAGAGAGAAAGGATCCATTAGCATTCCCAGCAGCCCCGACTGTAAATTCACCACCACCACAGCTGCAGCATCTCTGGGTCGTCGAACGTGGCTTAGGATCCAGCAGAGAGGCTGTGCAGGCTTCAGAAGGCCTGGAAGCAGGCCCTCCTGGCGCTGTCCTTGCCCAAGAGTGTGGACCTTTGGCTGCAGCCTCTACACCTCAGTTTCTTCATCTGTAAGGGGCAGGCTGATAATACTGTCACCCCAAGACTGCAACTGAATACAAGCAACCCTTGGAGATATTGAGGGTTCCGTTCCAGGCTACAGCAATAAAGCAACTAATGCAATAAGCAAGTCCTACAAATTTTTTTTGTTTCCCAGTGCATATCAAAGTTATGTTTACACTATACTGTAGTCTGTTAAGTGTGCAATAACATTACGTCTAAAAAACAGTATACATACCTTAATTTAAAAAACTTTATTGCTAAAAAATGCTAACCATCATCTGAGCTTTCAGCGAGTCGGAATCATTTTGCAAGAGTAACATCAAAGATCACTGATCACATAACAGACAGAACAATAAAGAAAAAGTTTGAAATATTGAGAGAATTACCCAAATGTGACACAGAGACACAAAGTGAGCAAATGCTGTTGGGCAAATGGCAGGGATAAACTTACTGGATACAGGGTTGCCACAGGCCTTCAATTAAAAAAAAAAAAAAAAGAGCAGTATCTACGAAGCACAATAAAACGAGGTGTGCCTGCACAATCTGGGAGGGGCACTGGGCCATGGGAGCTCCCCAGCCTTCCGGCCAGGGGACTGGCTGTCATTTTGGGAGGAGATCCAATTCCTACGGCATAAGCAAAGCATTTGGGAAAGGGACGAAAAGGGCTTCCTTCTCAGAGGAGAAATGTGTGAGGCTGAATCTGGACATCACAGAAGTAGAGATTTGGCTTTTACACAGTTTAGACTATGAAGAGAAATCCAGCCACAAATAGAGCAATATGAGGTTGTGTTGACCTTGAGGAATCTGTCTATACCGGCCAAACCAACCAGCTTATTGACAACTCCCCAAATCTTTGCAAAAATAAGAAATTCTTGAGATGTTGGGTTTTGGAACTCAGCACTCTATTTGCCATAGAAACTCACTTAACTCAAAGTGTAGTTGACTTCAGGGCTTCCCTGGTGGCGCAGTGGTTGCGAGTCTGCCTGCAGATGCAGGGGACATGGGTTCGTGCCCGGGTCTGGGAATGATCCCACATGCCGCTGAGCCTGCACGTCCGGAGCCATGGCCGCTGAGCCTGCACGTCCGGAGCCTGCACGTCCGGAGCCTGCACGTCCGGAGCCTGTGCTCCGCAACGGGAGAGGCCCCAACAGTGAGAGGCCCGCGCGTACCGCAAAAAAAAAAAAAAAAAAAAAAAAAAAAAAAGGTGTAGTTCACTTCAGACTGACAGCTCTCATTATAGAGTCTCACCACGTATGCGTTTTCCCCTGGGTGCAGCCTGGGCGGAGGGGCAGAGACCTTTTCATGCTCCTGTTCCCTTTCCGCCAGTCCTGGCTGTGGAGGCCCCACCACTGAACCCTCGCCCCCCATCTCTCCCTCTCCATTTTCGGGGCGTGGGGTTGTGTGATGAAAGGGCAGGGAGCATCTGAAAGGCGAGGTCTACATAAGGTTGAAGCCCTCCCAGGGGCAGGGGTGGGGAAGGAGTCTGGTTTCCCCTGCCTCTGGGTATGAACAGGGTGTTCTCAAATCCAGGGCCTGAGTCATCAGTCAATAAATACATATTTAGGGCTAGTGCATGCTAGTCCCTGGGGTATAAAGAAATCAATAAGACAACTCCTATCTTTGAACTGCTAGTAGAAACAGATATTAGAGGAAGGTGAGGGGTAAAACAGAGGTGAGGAGTGAACAACTAACTACCTGGGGAGGGCTTTACCGAAAGGGTGGTGTATCTTGCGAGGTATCTTCAAGGATTCATTTTCACTAAGAATGATAGTAATAATGGCTCATGTTTCAGTGTGCTCTTACATTATGTCAGGTGCTGGCTAAGTGCTTTACATTTCTAGACACTTTAAGCTAAGGTGGGTTCTATTACTATCCCCATTTTGCAGATGAAGAAACTGAGGCTGAGTGAGTTTAAGTACTCACCCAATTACCAGCTAATAAACGGCAGAGCCAAGCACACCGATCCCACCCCTGACGTGCTGTATGTGCCTTTCATTCCAATGGTGCAAGTCCACACTGGGCTTAAAGTCAAGACAGATAACTTAACAATCACTTTCAATAAGGCATAACACAGACGCTGACGGGGAGGCACAGAACACGGGTGCCAGGGGCCTCCAGCCCAGCCTGGGGTGCAGCATGGGAAGGGAAGTTAAGTTTTCCCAGTTGGGAATGTGCCAGGGGAAGGTGGTGGGCAAGGGAGGAGGAGGAGGGCAGGGCTTCCAGGTAGAAGGAACACTGAAGAAACCATGTACCAAGGTGTGGCTTGCCTGAGGAGCTGGAAAAGCTTGAGGACTGCTATAGGAGAAAGAGGTGAGGCTTCAGAAAGAGAAAGCAGGAGCCTGGGAAAGCCTGGGAACGGCCAGCACATGCTCTGCTAGGGTGTGCATTTTTAGCACTTGGGAGCCCCACCCAAAGCCTCACAAAGGAGAGGGGTTTATTCTTTTGGGAGATCATCATGGGGGATTGAACAATAATACAAATGCCCAGGCCCCACTCGGAGCAGCTGAATCTGAATCTCGGGAGGTAGAGCCTTGGGTATCACCATTTTTGGTCAGCTCTCCTGGGTGACTAATGTGTAGGGACTTGTAGGTTCTAAGTTCCATCACCTTCCATCAACTGTGGGTGCACATAAGACCCAGGATGAGTCAATCAGTTTATCCTCTTGGACTTAAAGTCCAGGCAAGACAGAGAACCTAATAATTGATTTCATTAAAGCAGTGACTGGCACATGACCCAAGCTGACCAATCAGAATCTGTCCTGAGACTGTCGCCATGAGGGAGCTCCCAGTTCTGATCTCTGATTCCTCCATAGGATGGGTCTGGGGATAGTAATCTGACGGGAAGGTGAGTATTGATGAGTGCTGTGGGTTGAAGCTGTGTTTGCAGAGTTGGCATACTGTTTTTACTAAAATTGCATTGTGTCTGGTGAGCTTTTCAGGGACTGATGGCGATTTCACGGCTAACCACGCCCATGCCACTCTTCAGCACATGATTCTCCCTGAAGCTCCTTCTAAGCTCCTCGGAGCTACACGAGGACCTGCTCCAGCTATGGGAGCCAACAAAGTCCTTGTTTTGCTGAAACTGGTTTGATTTTGGTTCCACTCACGTCTATGCACAGATTCTTGACCAATCAGGAGGAAGCTAAGGTCCAACACTGGTCCCAAGAAGTATTTTAGCCATCCTCAGAAGTGCAGGGATGTGTTTTTGGTGGCTCTTAATCCATCATCCGTTTACTGGCAAAATTTCTTGAGCCTACTCCCATCCCCTCCACTCCCCACCTTTGAAAAACTTTTGCCCTATACCACATTTTGAGGAACTCCATTGCTTCACTTTACAACTCAGAGTGGGACCCAATCCTTCTTTGTAATTTGTCCCTCAAAATCCTCTTTCAAGCTTCAAGGGCTACACTGGGCCTGTCCATCTCAGATTTGATGAACCAGAGCTGCTCAATCTCTGCATAACCTTTACGGTTTTATAGACTTTGATCATATCACCTTTCTGGCTTCATCTTTCCACACTGACGTCCTTAAAGAACAAAGCAGCCCAGCTTCTCAGGAAAGCCTTCTGCCTGGGTGATTACTCACCTTTCTACAGTTTTGAGATATTTTTCTCTAGGAGAAGGTCATAAAACTGCCAGGTTTGGGTAGAGCCCAGGGAGAAGACTATTTTTGGCTTAGTTTCCAATACCATTTCTGAACTCTTGGTCCTGCACAGTCTTGGACAAACAAACATTTTGCAAAGACCCCCAAGATCCCCTGGGGGCTATAAACAGACTGGACACAGTCCGTTATTTTTGTAATTTGGATTGTTTCCCTAAATGTATTAACTGAGGCTTGCCCCTGCAAAAGCTTAATATGCATCTTCTTGCAAACTCATAAACTGGTCCTGCAGTTAATCACCATTTGTTTGCCATCTCTCTGGAGAGCCTGGAACCATTTCATCTGCAGGCCTGGAACCAGTCATTCCTCCAGATGATCTATGGACATTTAAACAAAGTCTGGGAGCACCAGTGATCCTTGGGGATCCCCACTGTTTATAATTCTTCATCTAGAAAAGTACCTGTTTATCCTCTTTTTGTTTCCTGTCTCTAAGGACAATTCCGATCCATGGAGATTTCCCCTTATGTTCTGGAGGAATTTACTATTGGAAATGACCTCTGGGGTGGAACTTTGTCAGAAGGAATTTTGAACGTTTAAACATAATTCATCCCTGGGTTTCTCCAGACCTGTTTCTACCTCCTCAAGGAATGCTAATAGATTGGTCCAGTTTCATGTTCTCTTTTCAGAAAGCGTGTTGTGCTTTGGCCAGTTAATTAGGACTTTACAAAATGCTTGCTGATACTACTTTTTTAGTATCTATTCCACAAAGTGGTTATTAAAAGTGACCCTTCCTGGATAGGTGGGCTTCCTTTGTGGGCAGGGGGCCCAGCATGTATGCCCTTGGGTGCAGGCCAGGTGTGGAAGGAAAGTTGCATATTTTGGCCACCAGGATATGACTGTCATTTTTAATTGCCATTGCTCCCTTCTCTCCAGACGTTCCTGGGGTAGAGGGCCACAGGCTGTCCTTGACCCATTTGTTTCCATGACAATTTAGGAATCTCCCTGCTTCTCTTCTTCCAAAGCATTTTTGGGTCTCACTGTCCTTACCCTGGCATCAAGGAACCTCTTTACTGTTGATTTCGGAAAGCCTTCCAATGTGTTCCCACTTTGGCTTATCTTGGTTTTGTTTGTTTGTTTGTTTGTTTGCTGTCGGTTTACTTTCCCTGTGTGTGCACACTACTTCCTTGGCTTATGAGCTCTGTCCCTCACCCTGAGGGACGCTTATTCTTAGTAATTAAAACATACAGATTTTATTCCAATATTTTAATGGTTTTTTGAAACACACATTTTCCTGACATTCCAACAGCTCTCTTCAGAAACTGAAGAAATATGTCACTTTCTCTTTGAACTCTCTCAATGGATTTAAAACATTAGCAGATTTTATTTGCTCTTGGACATGTCTTTTAATGTCTGTGATCAGGTTACTAAGATCCACACCCCCACCGATCTCCCCCCACCCCGCCCCCGCCCCACTCGCACATGCAAGGCAGATTCTTTTAATTTATTTGTTTTTATGTTTCATTCATTCAACAAGCATTCACTGAGTATTAGGCTCTGAGTGGGTTTTGGGGGTTTTCGGATGAGCAGCAGACAGTTCACCCCCCAACCCCAGGAAGCCCAGGGGCGCAGGCAGATGTGGAGACAAATAATTCTAGTTCTGAGGACTCTGAGAGGGGTGATTGTGTGTTGTCTCAGGAGCCCCACGTTTATTCCCCATCCCTGTTGCCGCAAATTAACTCGGGACTTTACCAGGCTGAAGAATCTTTTAGAATGGGGGGTCTCTGTCAGTAGCTTCTTTAACGAACTGGACCACTGACTGCAAAGCAAGACTTCATTAGTACCAGATCTGGTGACAACTGCGTCACCATTGGCCTCATACTGTCTGGTACACATCTGTCAAAATTCCACCTTGTGGACAAACCACATCAGACTGCTCCGTGGGGTAGCAATATCCCTGCTTAGGAGTCCACTTTGGAGGACCAGGTTGGCATGGGACATCAGCGTGGAGTGTCCACCTCAGAAGCTTCCAGAAGCACACCCCTGCTTGGTAGGCATGGGCATATTCATGGTGCTGGAAAGATATAAAAGGGATTTTTTTTAAAAGAAAATGCTAGGAGAACAAATTTTCTGGACTTTCCGTTTCCTTCAATCTAACATCACATTTATTTCAAGAAACTGAAACAGTAATATACCCACATGTTCAAAAATCAATTTCCTGTTAAATGAAATCAGGTCACTATCCCTGGAGGCCCTAACTATCAACAGTTTCATGTGCATCTTTCTACATATTTCCATATGCACATAAGCACACATAAAAATCAATCAATCGGGCTTCCCTGGTGGCGCAGTGGTTGAGAGTCCGCCTGCCGAGGCAGGGGACACGGGTTTGTGCCCCGGTCGGGGAAGATCCCACATGCCGCAGAGAGGCTGGGCCCGTGAGCCATGGCCGCTGAGCCTGCGCGTCCGGAGCCTGTGCTCTGCAACGGGAGAGGCCACAACAGTGAGAGGCCCGCGTACCGCAAAAAAAAAAAAAGAAAAAAAAAAAAGAAAATCAATCAATCAACCTATTTATCTATGTAGCTAGGTATCATTTTACCAAAAAGTATTAGCAAGCCCTCAACTGCTCCCTCCCCAGTGGGTATTTCCTTTTTTATTCTGACTCTCAGTGAAATAGCCCTATGAGTCCCTCCATTATGTCAGGAGCTGAGGACTCCCAGAAGAACTGAGTTCCCCAGCCAAAGGGGATGTACGTATGTAGAGATAGACTTAAATATAAAACAGTCCATGTGAAAAAAGCAGCAGACTCAAAGGTACAGAGAACTCGAGGTCACCAGTGAGGAGAGGGAAGCGGGGAGAGGAAATATAGGGGTAGGGGATTAAGAAGTGCAAACTATTAAGTACAAAATAAGCTACAAGGATATACTGTACAACATGGGGGATATAGTCAATATTTTGTAATAACAATAAATGGAGTATAACTTGTAAAAATTATGAATCCCTATATTGTACACCTGTAACATATAATATCATACATCCACTATACTTCACTTATTTAAAAAATAATAAATAAAAATAAATAAATAAAATAAAATAGTCCATATAAGGAATGCCAAATGCCTTTAAAAACTACATCTTCTTCTCTTCCTGGACTTCAATTCCCATTCAAAAACACATCTTCTCTCTTCTGTCATCCAGAAGTCAGACAACCCTCATTTACCCCAACTTACACTGCAGAAGGCAAGTAACCTGCCTGAGGTCACCCAGCTGGCTTGGTGGCAGAGTAGGGTTTGGGCAGGTCTGGGTGACTCCCAGCTGTCATACCACCTCTGATGAGCTCACTAACTCCTTCCCAGGCATGGAGACGTTTGGTCTTCTCTCTGCCTCCACTGACCCTCGTGCATCTCTGTACTCATCCTCTTACTCAGAACAGAAGGAAGGACTCCCTTTGAGGTCCCCCAGCCTCAGCCCAAGCTGGGTTGGAGCCCTCCTGAGGACATGCTAACAGTTTCTGAGGTCACATTTCCATAATTTAAGCCCCTCCTTCCGTCCTTCGCACCTCTCCTTCTTGACCTCTGAGATTCTCAGTAAGCTCCTGGGGCAGACTCATTTATTCTTTTGATACCTCTCCCCTTTTTTGCTAACTGGGATTATAAGCTAGTACATAGCTGGAGTTTCATGTATGAAAGTCTTCCTCACTTTCCTCTTGAGCTCTTGTCTGAGACTCCAGTGCACACCTACTAGCTGGTCTACAGTTGCAAATTCTTCTGCCTACAAAGCCAAGTACGAAAGTGATAGTATTTGTGAATTGCTTCATTGTCCGTGTTGAGATTGAGAGTTTTTAGACACTGCAGTGGATGTGGGGAAAGAGAGAGACCTGGGATTTGGAGCAGTTCTACCTCTAGCTGTGTGGTCCCTGTCCTTTCCTACCTCTGGACCCGCAGCTTCTCAATCTGCAGAATCGTGGCCTGGCTGCCCACCACATCCCACCGCCCCCACAAGGGCGGGGGCGGCCTCCCAGCTTCACGGTCTGGTATCTCTAGGAATTCAGTGAACTAGTGTTGGCTTTGTAACTAACTGGCCTTGCCCATACCTGACTCTGAGGACCCATCCTGGGGCCTCATCTGGAACATTTCTGGGTTCTCCCAAGCGAAATGTTGCTGAGCAAGTAGGAAATGTTATTTGAAAAGTGACACTTCTATGTTTTAGGGTCAGCATGAAATTCTGCAGCAGTCATACCCAGCAATACTACTGTATACCTGAAACCACACCCTATAAACATTTAGTAACCTCTTTTTTTTTTCTTTGCGGTACGCGGGCCTCTCACTGTTGTGGCCTCTCCCGTTGCGGAGCACAGGCTCCGGACGCGCAGGCTCAGCGGCCATGGCTCACGGGCCCCGCCGCTCCACGGCATGTGGGATCCTCCCGGACCGGGGCACGAACCCATGTCCCCTGCATCGGCAGGAGGACTCTCAACCACTGTGCCACCAGGGAAGCCCCTAACCTCTTGTTTTAAAGCAACTTCCGGGTACCCATACTGAGATGCACCAGGTTCCTGTAAGGGAGGACAGACCACCCAGTGTCTACTTCTTCCCATTCCAGTAAGTTCTTGGGAGAAGAACCAGCTTGGACCCATTTATCCACCAAATGGCAACTATTTGAATTGATCAGCGAGTCTGCGTCTCTCTCCCAACCAGCAGAAGGCCGCAGTATTTGGATTAATGAACAAGTCGGTGCCGAGCACAAATACCACAGACATTTAGCAATAGGAAAAGAGGACCAAGTTATTCATCAAATTCGAAATTGTTTAGAAAGGCTAATGCAAAGCTGAAATAAAGAAGATCCCCAGCTGATGGGCGGTGGGGAAGGGTGCCAATCGAGAAAGAACAAATGTGCTGCTTATGTGACATTATCCTCTACCACCATGGTATTCTTTTTTTCAATTTGTTGGAGGCTGAGGAAATGTCTTCACTTTTACGTTACAGAGGCAATATGGCATGCTGGCCAAGAACATGCAGTCTGAACAGACTGTCTAAACCTCAGTTATCTCATCTGAAAAATGGGGATATACTCTGGCTCCCTCAGAGGATTATTGTGAGGATTAAATGAGTTAACTCAATAATAGAAAACTTAGAGCAGATGCCTGGCATAGAGTAAGTGTTGATAAGTAGTTGCCAATGTTAGTTTTATATCATGGATAAGAACCATTGTTTTGATTGTAACAAAGTATCTACTATGTACCTGATTCTGCTAGAGCCTTTGTATGTGTGGGGACTGGGGGGAAATCTGTAGAGTTCCCCCAAGGACTTGTATTTTATTTTTTAAATTAAAAAAATTTAAAAATTATTAATACAATTTTTAAAGGTTACACTGCATTTACAATTACTACAAAATATTGGCTATATTCCCCATGTTGTACAATACATCCTTGTAGCCTATCTTACACCCGATAGTTTTTATCTCCCACTCCACCAGCTCTGTATTGCCAGCCCCTCCCCACTGGTAACCACAGGTTTGTTCTCTATACCTGTGAGTCTGCTTCTTTTTATTTTGTTATATTCACTAGTTCGTTGTATTTTTTTAAATTCCACATATAAGTGATATCATACAGTATTTGTCTTTCTCTGTCTGACGTATTTCACTTAGCACAATGCCCTCCAAGTCCATCCATGTTGCTGTAAATGACAAAATTCCATTCTTTGTTTATGGCTGACTAATATTCCATTGTGTGTATGTATATGTGAGTGTGTGTGTGTATATATATCTATATATCTCTATCTCTATCTATCTATCTATCTATATGACATGTCTTCTCTATGCATTCATCTGTTGATGGACACTTAGGTTGCTTCCACATCTTGCCAATTTTAAGTAGCGCTGCTATGAATACTGGGGTGCACGTATCTTTTCAAATTAGTGCCCAAGAACTTTTAGATAACCTTGAATTCTGGGTGGGTTCTAAGTGCATGATCAGTAATACTCAAGTTTTGTTGATCAACCACTGTAAGACAAAGTCTCCCACGTAACTGTAGGGTGGTCTCAACTATGGGATGGGCACAGCTGTCTCCACTTCAAAATGAGGAGACTGAGACTCAGGGAGATTATGTGACTTGTCCAGGGTCACCAAGAATATAAATGGCAGGGAGAGGCTCAAAACCAGGCCTTGTGATGCCAAGTCCAGTGTATTTCCCACCAAATCACAGCTACTTCTCATCTTCACTGGGGTTTACTTTTTCCTGTTATGCTCCATATGTATAATGATGGGTCATTCATTAGAGATGTGAGCATGTTTAGAGATACACTGTTTTCCATAAACAAACAAAAATATTAAAATGCTTTAAGGAAAGAAAAATTTTCCTGAACCATCTCCCCTACCCCCCTAAAAACTTATGAAGTTGAAATACTTATAGAATTCTTCTTCTTTCTTTTGGATGTTAAATGGTGTCTTTAGGTCAAGGTTTCATAGAGTGTTTACCTGACTTAATAGCCTCTGAGTGACAGGTAAATATTACACAACAAGATGTTTAGGTAAATCTATCTACAGTATCAATTCATTGCAGTCCGTTCAGACCTCAAGCTATTCAGAGCATGTCTTAATTAAATTCAAAGCCAGATGGCTTCCACCCCTAGAGACTGGTCATCGACCCAGAAAGGGAGGACTTGGGTGCCATCTTGGTTTGGGTGCCGTTTTGGCTTGGGTTTGCTTTGCCCTCATTGACTCTTGGCCCAGGTGTGTGTATGTAGGGAGCAGTATGCTCCCTAGCAATGAACCCCTGAAGTCAGTAGACTCTGCCAATAGCATCCATTTGCTCGTGAAGAAATCAGATGCTTGGAGTTTAGGGGTCTCCTTTCTCAAAATGCTCTTAGCGGAGAAAAATAAAAGTAATGTAAAACCCTCACAGCACTGAAGAGGGTGGCATCTGGCTTTTCCTTACCATATGATCTTGAGATACCCAAGGATACAAAACCAAGTATGCCTCAGAATAGTAAGGGAAGCACTTTGAAATCAATATTCTGAAATTTGAATTTCAAACTATTTTCGCTGCACTGACTGATGTAAAACAACACAAATTAAACTCCCACGAATCCCTTGTTCTGGGGCAGAATGACCTACCAACCTTAGGAGTGAGGGGTTATTAGCGGGTCTGGACCTGTGAGGGGAAGCCCTCATGAACCTCGTCACGTCTACAGGTGAGCCTGCACTCAGAGCTCTCTCTCTCTCTATTTTTTATTTTGGCCATACCACACAGCTTGCGGGATCTCAGTTCCCCGACCAGGGACTGAACCCAGACCATGGCAGTGAAAGCCCCGAATCCTAACCACAAGACCACCAGGGAACACCCATAAGCTCTACATTTCTTTTTGCTTGCATAAATGGAAGCCCATCTGAGAAAGCGCAATTGTATTAAAAATCTATTTATTATTTATATTCTACCTCTTTCCATAAAGGATATTAAATGTAAATGTAAATGAAAGTTATATACCAAAACTTCCAAACAAACATTAATTCTTATTCTTTCCAATTAATTCTTATCCTTTTCAAGGTACCAATTGTTTTGAAGAAAGCTGGTAGTTTTTATGATTCTGTGAATGAAATATGCATTTCCACGTGCTCTTCTGTTATGAATCTGTCACATTCACACTTGTCAAGTGGAGCACAAGGTGCTGGATGGTGAGCCAGGGTTCAACTACAGATAACGAGAGAAACTGAAATAGGGAAGCTCATTACTCACAGGTCCTGGAGGAAGCACCTGGTGCACTTCTAGGGGCCACATGGGGAAGTCAAGGCCCAGTGCAAACAGAAAACAGGACCTGGGGCACATGTCCTTTTTTTTTTTTTTTTTTGCGGTACGCGGGCCTCTCACTGTTGTGGCCTCTCCCGTTGCGGAGCACAGGCTCCGGACGCGCAGGCTCAGCGGCCATGGCTCACGGGCCCAGCCGCTCCGCGGCATGTGGGATCCTCCCGGACCGGGTCATGAACCCGTATCCCCTGCATCGGCAGGCGGACTCCCAACCACTGCACCACCAGGGAAGCCCTGGGGCGCATGTCTTGATTAGGGTCTGTGGGCAGACTGCTTTGGGGTTCCTGAGCTAAGGCCAGATAAGTCAATTCAAACCAAAAGAGTGAGCTTTCGGTGAGCCTGATGGGGGCCTTAGCTGAGGGGTGCACAAGGGGCAGGCCCTGGGGAGGAGGGGAGACTGTGGATCATGAGGGCTGGCTGCTACCTAGCGCATGCACTTGCATGAGGGGGCTGGTGTCAATTTAAGGTCCTCACAGGCCACTTGGCCAAACAAAATGGATGCAGAGGCAGCAATACCATGGGGTAGCTTAGCTGCACCCTCAGCAGTCCAAGGGACTTGTTCTTGTAAGAGTCATCTATTCTATTTTATTCTATTCTATTCTGGGGCCGAAAATGCACACTGGCAGCAAATTTCCAAGTCACTGCGATGGCCCAGCAGATGTTTCCTGAGCTAGCCTCTTTGACAGCCAGGTAAATGCATCCCTGCAAGGGGTAACCAGGAAGGTGTGGTAGTCTCACAAGTGGATTGGACTTTGATGAAGAGGATAAAACTGTGAAAGCACCTTGAACAACTTGATATCATGGATTTTAAATAGCGAACCTGGAGGAAAATACACACTGTGGTCCAGATCAATTGGGAAATGTATTAAAAAGTCTGTCAGGAGACTGAATTCTCAGGTGGAATGTCCACGTTGTAACCGACAAGGTTTATACCATGACGGATGTTTAGGAAGCCATCATGGGTCAGTCTTTGTGTGTTCCTATGTTTCTACCTGGTCTCGTTTAAAGAAGTCATCAAGGAGAAAACTCCTAAAGAGGATGAAAAATTGTTTGCATCCACCTTCAAGAAGAATAATGTGCTAAGAAGAAGTAATGGGAGATTTCTCAGAAAACTAAAAATACAACTACCATATGACCCAGCAATTCCACTCCTGGGCATGTACTTGAAAAAAAACAAAAACACTGATTCTAAAAGATACATGCATCCCCATGTTCATAGCAGCATTATTTACAATTTACAACTGCCAAGATATGGAAGCAACCATAGATGTGATATATATACATGCTGGAATACTACTCAGTCATAAAAAAAGAATGGAATTTTGCCATTTGCAGCAACATGGATGGACTTGGAGGGCATTGTGCTAAGTGAAATAAGTCAGACAGCAAATAACAAATACTGTATGTAATCACCTATATGTGGAATCTAAGAAACACAACAAACTAGTGAATATAACAAAAAAGAAGTAGACTCCCAGATATAGAGAACAAACTAGTGGTTACCAGAGGGGAGAGGGAAGTGGGGAGGGGCAATACAGGGGTAGGGGATTAAGACATGTCAACTATTATGTATAAAATAAGCTACAAGAATATATTGTACAACATGGGGAATATAGCCAATATTTTATAGTAACTATACATGGAGTAAAACCATTAAAAATTGTGAATCACTATATTGTACACCTGTAACTTATATAATGGGGTATATCAACTACACTTCAATAAAAAAAAGAATAAGTAATGGTACCGAGCCTCTTGCTAAGGACTGAGGGAGAATATCTCTGTTCACAAGGGCAGATGTAGCGTGGGTATCATCAGGAACGAGGACAGATTGTTGTTGTCAGCCAGGGCAAGCTGCTGCAGAGACCTTGAGCTCTGAGCATCTCCAAAGACAAAGAAATAAAACAGAAGTGGAAACCACATCGGATGGTAACTACTAACTGATACCCTAGTGAGATATCAAGCAACAAGCTTTAGGGCACTGGTACTCATATCCACTCATCTCTGTTATGTCCTGTGGAGGACACAGAATCTGTAAGAATTGGTCTTGTTTTACCAGATTGTTGACAGAATCTTTTGTTTTCAAGTTTCTGCCAGATTTTCAGACTCTGGCAAATCCAGGGTCCTGATTCCTGAAAGTCCTCCATCTTGGAATGTTGCTTTAAACAAACAGTTGAAAAATGAGAAGTAAACTCAACCGGCAATTTTGTCATTATTTTCCGCAAAAACAGTGCCTGCTACACTTCAATTTTTTACAGTAGTAATCTGGACATAATAATTTTATAAGGTACACAATGCGCATTTATGTTTGTCAAGTAGCAGTGACTTTAAATCTTTCAAACGGGGCTATAAAAGATACTTGCATTTAGCATTTTTTCCGATTTCTGCCCAAATCTCAAAACTTCTTCTTCCTGTTGCCCACAGATTATGAAGTTTCACACCTCAGTGGGTATTCTTGACTCCTGACCCAGAGGCTCTAGTGTGATACAGCATTTTCTGCTCATAGGTCAGACCTGGCTAAGAAACTGGCATCGTTTTAAAAGATGTTCATTTGTCACCAAGGAAACTGACTTCTGCCTGACCTTGTCTGCACACTTGGGCAAGACAATTCTTCATTTTTTCCATTGCCCTGTTCATTGGTCTTCAGAACTCTGTTGCTAAGGGAAGGGAAGCTGAAATTGTGGTGTCATTCAGTCAAAATAAGAAAAAGAGAAGCCTGTCATCTGAATGGGGCTGGATACCACAGGTGAGAAAGCCTGGGTCTCCTTCAAGTTAAGTCTATGTTATGTTTGCTGAATGAATAAACAATGAATGGTGTTTGAAAAGCAAAGCCATTCTCCAGAGAGCCACAGGAACACTGCAGACACGTAAACGTGGTTTGAACTTACACTTGGGATGTTATAAGTCAAGTTCTAGAACAGTGATCTTTAAGTAGGAGTGCCTCCTTGTTTCACAGAAATAACAGATTCCAATAAGCCTGAACTTTGTTTATGATCAGTTTCATTTGGGTATATCCTGTCTCTTTTTCTGGATGGCAGGCTTCTGGAAAGATGGGTGAACCTATCTCCTATGGCATGCCCTATTTGGAGACCATACTTGGTAAAACCAAGTGTTTGAGTTTAATTCATTTGGCAGCAAGGCTGTAGGGAAAAAAGCACTTTAAACTCACAGAACCTTGGCTATTCCTCTTCACCTCTCTGGGCATCAGTTTCCTCTTCTGAGAAGTGGAAGTGCCAGTACCTCTTCCTGCCTGCTTCCTAGAAGCAGCGAGCATCACTGTGAGAGTGACTTGAAAAACTCCTTGTCCCAATGTTAGGAATGCTCAGTACCTATTCATTTTATTTTGCGTCTCCTCAACTAAGAATTCCTATATTGGGCTCCCACAGGGCGGTTGAAGAGCCAAGTCAAGGGTCATATTAACCAGGAGCTTTTCATCCTCCATTCTGTATTATTACACCCACTGCGGGGAGGGAGCGAGTCACGCCTTGGAGAGGCTTGTAAGGAAAGAAAGCAGACAGAGGTTTCTTAGCAAAGGTCAGAGAAGCCCTCTTTGAATAAGATGCCAGGTTACTGCAAGACCCTCTTTGTCATAAATCTAGTTATTAAATAAACACCTGCAAACGGCCAGGCAGTTTGAGATAGTGTGGGGAGTAAGCAGATAAGCCACGCACCACTCCATATGTCTATTCAGAGCATAAGCACCTGTCACCTGGGAGGGAAATGATGGGAGCAGGGCTATTGAAAAAAGGAGGCTGGGACCTCCCTCACCACCACCACAGCTCAGAGGATCTTAAGGGGGCAAGGGTCCTCCCCCCAAGGAGAACACCACACTGCTCTACAAGGAAGCAGACTACACTTCAGAACAGGGAGAGTCAAGCTCAGAGCTAATATCATCTGGCCTGGAAGGTGGCAGCAAAAACCAGGCACCAAGGACAGGGAGCCCCACCCACAGTCTTTGTCCGCTCCGCTTGCTGTCCAGCAAAGTCTGCCCCAGTTGCTAACTGGAGATCATGTCTCTCTCATAAAGGAGGCCTGCTTGTCACTCGCTGTGGTAGTGGAACAGCACGAAGCCTCTTCTTTGTGTAAAAAAAAAAAAAAAATGCCATTTTGGTATATTATACCTTTCTTGTACAGATCTGCACCAGACTCTTTCTCAATGCTCTCCTTCAGCTGCCCTTTAGAGCACAGCCAATCTCTTTTCTAGGGGTTATGGCTCAAGATTCTCCTGAAAAATCACTCATCTGTGATACACGGGAGAAGACCACGGTCCGTGCATAGGTTTTTCCGATTTCTGGGATAGATGCCCAGAGAACAGGCACAGACTCACCGGCAGGCAACATTTTACGTTATGCTCTTGCTAGAGGACCCTCAAGCCAGAAGGAGAAGGTGACGATCTCCTCGTGGTGACAACCTGCCACTCAGTACGAGCTGCAATTCTGGCCGTTGAGCTCGGCGTGCGGAGCTGGGGGCGTCGCTGAGCTCCCGCTCAGCCGGACTGTAAATACATCTAGAAATACTCATCCCAGGACCCGCCTGCTGGTTCCTGCCTCCATGCCTCGCGCCGGAATCTCCTACTTTGAAAACACCCAACTTCTCGGCCTAAAAGAAACGCGCAGCGTACCATTTCCGCTAGATGGCGCGATTTCCCCTAATCCGATCGCAAGACATCCGATTTATGAAATAAATACAATCCAACGCCTTCCGAAACCACACCACATAATAGCAGCTCGCAGGCTCCCATTAAAAAACTCAATTTGGGGGAAAGGATTCTACCTCCGAGCAAATCTTATGCAATTACATTAAGAGGATGCAATCAAGAATTGCATCCGAGCGTCCCCCACATCGGCCCTCCCCCTAAATTACACCTGTTCCGCTGTCCCACTCGTTCCCTGGGATGAGCCACGGCTCGGGCCACGCGCGCAGCCGTCGCTGTGCCCGGCCCGCCGGGCCCACCTGTCCACTTAGGAACGTCAGGGCCACTCGGGGATCCTATCCCTTAAACACTCATCCCAAGTCCCAGACCTTCCTGCGCACCTGCGCTCCCAGGCGAAGGACCGCTCGGACCCGAGCTCAGACAGTGCGCCGCGTCGACGCCCCCCGGGGCAGGCGCTCCAGCCGCAGCTCTGCAGCTGGCTAGGCAGCCGGGCGCAGAGCAGGAGGAGGGGGCCGGGCGAGTCGTGCCAATGAGGTTCACGGCTGGACAGCCGGGTGGCCCGCTCAGTCCCAGGCTCCGTGGGCCGATTGCAACGGCCGCGCGGGAGAAAGGGAGCTCCCAGCACGCGCACAGTGGTACAGACGTTCGCCGGGTCTGCCCAACCACGCGCGCTGCCGGCTGCCCGGGGAGAGCACTTTAGGAAAAAAGAGCAAATACCAAACCACAAAAACTTTACTGCTGCCAAGAGCTAAAGGGATCGAGGCGCAGCAAAGCTCCAAATCTGGGCAAGATGGGAGCAAGATGAGACGCAGGGTTGGGGAGGACCACAGCGGTGTCGTGCCCCGAGCAAGTGGCGGCGGCGCCTCCGGGATGTCAAGAGCCGGGTCCGTCTCGCTCCCGGCCCGCGCTTACCTTGGCGGCTGCATGAGCCCCTGCAGCCCGCGGGGGGTGGCGCTGGCAGGGCTGCGGGCGAAGACGGGGTGCCGGGGCGCCACTCGTCGGCCCCGGGGCAAGGTGGGAGGGGTTCGGCAGGCGATGGTCCCCGCCGCCCGGGCCGGCTCAGCAGCGGCCCGGGGCGCGCCGCCTGCTCCCGGGCTGCATGCCTGCAAGCGCCTGGAGGAGCCGGCCCGTGAGCGAACGGCTAGTGCTTCCCCAGCCTAGCGGCTCGGGCGGCGCAGCCCGCGCTCGGGAGACTACTGCAGAGTCGGGCTGTTCGGGCTAGCCCCCTCCCTCGCCCGGCCCCAGCCGGCAGCCGCGGAGCGCGGCGTCGAGAGGTTCGTTTGCGCGCGGAGGGGAAGGGGCGGGCCGGCCGCCTGGGGCGCAGGCTGGGGGCGAGGCGGGCGGGGCCGGCGGGGAGGGGGCGGGATAGGAGGTGGGGGTGCGGGCTCGGATTGCCCCGCCCGCCGCGGCCGCACCTTCACGCATCAGCACCAGTGCGGCGGTGGGGTACGGACGCTGCGAAGTCAAGACTTGCCTAAACGCAGGGCTAGGGGGGCGCGGGCGGCAAGTGCGGCGACCCGCGAGGCGCCTCCAACTTTCCTAATCTCCCGCTGGGATGTCCTGGATAGTACGTTTCCATCATCAGTTCCATGATGGTCCAAGGGTGGGCGGGCGCGGGGTGTTACTCTGAGGTTTCTGGAATAGACAGTCACATCCACGAGCAACGCTGCTGCTCTCTGCAGCGATGCACCTTTGTTGTACTGAGATGTTTGTTGGTTTAAGAATCTTCTTTTAAAAAATTAACACAAATGGGGCTTCCCTGGTGGCGCAGTGGTTGAGAGTCCGTCTGCCGATGCAGGGGACACGGGTTCGTGCCCCGGTCCGGGAAAATCCCACGTTGCCACGGAGCGGCTAGGACCGTGAGCCATGGCCGCTGAGCTTGCGCGTCCGGAGCCTGTGCTCCGCAACGGGAGAGGCCACAACAGTGAGAGGCCCCGCGTACCGCAAAAAAAAAAAAAAAAAAAAAAAAAAAATAACACAAATGTATTAAATGTGTAATACGCGAATACGTTCTTGTGTACAATTTTACAAAGCTCAGGCATATCTAGAGTAAAAAGAAGACCATATCACATCCTCTCCCCATGACTGCGACTCCCCAGAAGTAACCTCGGGTCAGAGTGTGCTCCGCTGCGGGTCTTTCCGGTCCTTGCTCTAAGATTTTACATGCACACGCACGGATTGCGAGTGGATTTTCACGGGCTTTTCAAAAGAATGTTTCACCATGCAACGCATGCACACACTGGCGAGAACACGGCCACTTCGGCCGCGGTAAATTCCCCAGAGGCTTCCGGAGTCCAGCGAAAGATCCTTGCAGTGAAACAGCAAAGAGCCACCCAATCGCCCTTTGCAAATCTGAAACTCTAGCCGGGGCGTGAAGTCAGCCTGAACACACAGCTCACGCCTAAATTAGCATTGCACGGTTAGAGAAATTTGCTAGTGCGTTTCAAACAGGGTTATGGCCTTTGCGTTCTTACAGAAAACAAGCTGTCTTGGATTTTGATACGATGAGAACTCTTTGGATTTGCAAAATAAAAAGGTATCATCTACATTAAAACACGATCATTATTCACGCTTGTGGTCTTGAGAGGTGTGGTTTTAACTCAATAGTTTGTGTTTTATTGGCATTGAGGTAATCTATAGCTGGGATATAAATAAAATCCAGGTGATTTAGCAGAAAGAGATTGGGTATTGGGATCGTTGGTTTCTATAATTAGCTCTGACCTTGGGCAACAGTTTTAGCTCTGTTGGGCCTCAGTTTCCTCAGCTATAAATAGAGGAGTTGTACTGGATGTTGGGGGTGGAGAGAGAGAGAGAGAGAGGGAGAGAAATCCAGCCCTAATAGTTGGTGAACAACAGATTTCTTCCTTTATCCATCTTTCAACTCAGCTCTAACCTCGCCTCCTTAGGGATGGCTCTCCCAGCACTGCATGCTTTCCTTCCTAACACTGATCTCACTTTGCAGTTATGCACTGGTTAGCATGACCCTTACCTAGTTGGGCCTCTCCCATCAGACTCTATGTGCCTTGAGGGCAGTAACCAGGACTGCCTGGGGCCATCATTACATCCCTAGCACTTATTTTAGTGCCTGGCATGTAATAGGCACCCTACAAGAATCTCTGAATGACTATCACCCAGATAGTAGATTTCTTACTGCTCTTCCAAATCCCTTGGCATTTTGAAAAGATCTGTAAGTGGAAACATTTTAAAATGAAACCTTTGGAAAGTACCCAGCAGGGTTTTTCCATCTTGGGGGGACAAACAGTCCACTGTCTAGATGAGGACAGGCGATTCTTAGCTTAACCACAGGCTGTGGAGACAGCCAGCAGCTATTTACCTTGATGAGCATCAGCTCCAGGAGAAGACAACGAATATTAATGTTACTCATTAAGTGCTTGATTAAGTTGGAACCAGGCATAGGCAGTTGCAATGCACACAGGAGCACTCAGAGTTAGATGAGGCCGTGGGGTGTGTTTAGGTTGCAAATTAACAAACGTACATGCTCTGAACCAGCAATCTAGGAACATTCCTAATATCAAGCTCCAGGGAATGCTTGCCTTTCTTTACTGCAAAGGGTTTGAATTCCTTAAAAAGTTGCACAGGAAGTGGGCTAACCTGGGTTCAAGAGTTAAAAAAAAGATTAAGGCCATTATGAAATAAGGGGTGCGGGGTGGAATGAATGTCTAATGCAGCATAAGACTAATATCTCTTAGTCTCTCTCTTGTCCCATGCAGAGTTGCCAAGGGAGAGGTTAAAATCTGGCTTCACATTTAAAGAGGAAAACAGGAGTGCTAGGGTGTCCATTTCTCAGCCACTCTTTTCTCTTGTTTGGAAGGGGTAGTAGGTACAGTCCCGGATGCCCCTCCAACCCCCTTGCGGAAACCTTTGGTTTCCGCGGAGAGCTTTAGTCTTCCAGGAAGGGTGCTGTGTCAGTGAGGCTGATGAGGCTCCGGCTGGTGGGAGGAGGTGCCACCCCAGTGCAGGGAGTGCCTGTGCTACTGGCGGGTGGAGCAATGTGCTGTCTGTTTCCAGTGAGAGATGGCACCTGCTGCTGAGAGGGCAGGCACCCTCAGAGAGTGGATTCCTGGTGAAATTAAGGATTTCTCCCCAGCTGGCAAAACGAAGTGAAGTGATTGGCCTGACTCTCCACTGAGGGCTGGCACCAGGAGCTGTCCCTTTGGATTGGGTGTCACCCCATTATGTTTTTCTGGGTAAATTCAGGTTCAAAAGTAAAAGTGCAGCTTAAAGGAGAAGCAGGTCAGGAGCTGTCGTCGGAGCCTTTTAAAGAGAGAGGGGCCGACTGTCACATCCTTGGCTTCAGTCAGACGCAGTGAGGCAATAGGTGCTGAGGGCTTACTTGTTTTGCACAGACGAGAAGACATTGTGCTAACTGGACGCATCCCAGAGGCATCACCTGCTCTAATAAATCCAGTGTGTTTTGTGTCAAGCAGCTATTCTACGGCTGGCACTGTGCTTGACCCTGCAGTAGGCATTTGCTTGAGGAACACAGCCTCTGTCTGTAAGACACTTGCAGTCCAGTGGAAGACAGAAAAGAAGAGCAAAGAGGTCTCAGTAGTTGGGGTTTGGAGGGTGCCTGAGCAGCTCCATTTTTCATCTCATCAGCCCCTCTCCTCATATATTGTAATTATAGTGAAACATGGTGCTTGTGCAAACGCAGCTTTTTTTTTTTGTCCTGACTTTTAAAAAAATTTTAATTTTATTTATTTTTTTATACAGCAGGTTCTTATTGGTCATCAATTTTATATACATCAGTGTATACATGTCAATCCCAATCACCCAGTTCATCACACCACCATCCCCCCACCCCCGCGGCTCTCCCCGCTTGGTGTCCGTACATTTGTTCTCTACATCTGTGTCTCAATTTCTGCCCTGCAAACCGGTTCATGTGTACCATTTCTCTAGGTTTCACATACATGCGCTAATATACGATATTTGTTTTTCTCTTTCTGACTTACTTCACTCTGTATGACAGTCTCTAGATCCATCCACGTCTCAACAAATGACCCAATTTCGTTCCTTTTTATGGCTGAGTAATATTCCATTGTGTATATGTACCACATCTTCTTTATCCATTTGTCTGTCGATGGGCATTTAGGTTGTTTCCATGTCCTGGCTATTGTAAATAGTGCTGCAATGAACATTGGGGTGCATGTGTCTTTTTGAATGATGGTTTTCTCTGGGTATATGCCCAGGAGTGGGATTGCTGGGTCATATGGTAATTCTATTATTAGTTTTTTAAGGAACTTCCATACTGTTCTCCATAGTGGCTGTATCAATTTACATTCCCAGCAACAGTGCAAGAGGGTTCCCTTTTCTCCACACCCTCTCCAGCGGTTGTTGTTTGTAGGTTTTCTGATGATGCCCATTCTAACTGGTATGAGGTGATACCTCGCTGCAGCTTTGATTTGCATTTCTCTGATAATCAGTGATGTGGAACAGCTTTTCATGTGCTTCTTGGCCATCTGTGTGTCTTCTTTGGAGAAATGTCTATTTAGGTCTTCTGCCCATTTTTGGATGGGGTTGTTTGTTTTTTTAATATTGAGCTGCATGAGCTGTTTGTATATTTTGGAGATTAATCCTTTGTCTGTTGATTCGTTTGCAAATATTTTCTCCCATTCTGAGGGTTGTCTTTTTGTCTTGTTTATGGTTTCCTTTGCTGTGCAAAAGCTTTTAAGTTTCATTAGGTCCCATTTGTTTATTTTTGTTTTTATTTCCATTTCTCTAGGAGGTGGATCAAAAAAGATCTTGCTGTGATTTATGTCAAAGAGTGCTCTTCCTATGTTTTCCTCTAAGAGTTTTACAGTGTCTGGTCTTACATTTAGGTCTGTAATCCATTTTGAGTTTATTTTTGTATATGGTGTTAGGGAGTGTTCTAATTTCATTCTTTTACATGTAGCTGTCCAGTTTTCCCAGGACCATTTATTGAAGAGACTGTCTTTTCTCCATTATATATCCTTGCCTGCCTTGTCATAGATTAGTTGACCATAGGTGCATGGGTTTATCTCTGGGCTTTCTATCTTGTTCCATTGATCTATGTTTCTGATTTTGTGCCAGTACCATATTGTCTTGATTACTGTAGCTTTGTAGTATAGTCTGAAGTCAGGGAGTCTGATTCCTCCAGCAATGTTTTTTTCCCTCAAGACTGCTTTGGCTATTCAGGGTCTTTTGTGTCTCCATACAGATTTTAAGATTTTTTGTTCTAGTTCTGTAAAAAATGCCATTGGTAGTTTGATAGGGATTGCATTGAGTCTGTAGATTGCTTTGGGTAGTATAGTCATTTTCACAATATTTATTCTTCCAATCCAAGAACATGGTATATCTCTCCATCTGTCGGTATCATCCTTAATTTCTTTCATCAGTGTCTCATAACTTTCTGCATACAGGTCTTTTGTCTCCCTAGGCAGGTTTGTTCCTAGGTATTTTATTCTTTATGTTGCAATGGTAAATGGGAGTGTTTCCTTAATTTCTCTTTTAGATTTTTCATCATTAGTGTAAAGGAATGCAAGAGATTTCTGTGCATTAATTTTGTATCCTGCAACTTTACCAAATTCATTGATTAGCTCTAGTAGTTTTCTGGTTGTATCTTTAGGATTCTCTATGTATAGTATCGTGTCATCTGCAAACAGTGATTGCTTTACTTCTTCTTTTCCAATTTGTATTCCTTTTATTTCTTTTTCTTCTCTGATTGCCGTGGCTAGGACTTCCAAAACTATGTTGAATAATAGTGGTGAGAGTGGACATCCTTGTCATGCTCCCGATCTTAGAGGAAATGCTTTCAGTTTTTCACCATTGAGAATGATGTTTGCTGTGTGTTTGTCATATATGGCCTTTATTATGTTGAGGTAAGTTCCCTCTATGCCTACTTTCTGGAGGCTTTTTATCATAAATGGGTGTTGAATTTTGTCGAAAGCTTTTTCTGCATCTATTGAGATGATCAAATGGGTTTTCTCCTTCAACTGTTAATATGGTTTATCACATTGATTGATTTGCATATATTGAAGAATCCTTGCATCCCTGGGATAAACCCACTTGATCATCGTGTATGATCCTTTTAATGTGCTGTTATATTCTGTTTGCTAGTATTTTGTTGAGGATCTTTGCATCTATATTCATCAGTGATATTGGTCTGTAATTTTCTTTTTTTGTAGTATCTTTGTCTGGTTTTGCTATCAGGGTGATGGTGGCCTTGTAGAATGAGTTTGGGAGTGTTCCTTCCTCTGCAATTTTTTGGAAGAGTTTGAGAAGGATTGGTGTTAGCTCTTCTCTAAATGTTTGATAGAATTCACCTGTGAAGCCATCTGGTCCTGGATTTTTGTTTGTTGGAGCAAATGCAGCTTTAAGGCCAGTCTCTGGCCTTCCCTTCCAATGAGACTGCTGCTCAGAAGCCCCTACAGACTCTTTGGAGTTGACACTGCAAGGTAGAGGGGCAGAAGAGACAGAAGGAAAGTGTGCAATGTCACGGGATTTAGAAGGCAGGTTCATTACTAGTTGGAAGGATTGGGAAAGTCTTTAGAGAAGTGTTGCTTGAGATGGTCTCTGATGGATGGACTTGATTTTAGTGTACAGTTGATAGGGAAGGAGGCAGAGAATTCCAAGCAGGGGCATGCCATGAAAAAGGCCTGGAGATAGCAAAAGGTGGGCAAGTTCATTCAAGAGTGGTTAAATCTAGTTGGAATTCATGTGCTGGAACAGAGATGTCATGGAGACAGCAGGTTAGGGTGATAACGTGGGAAAGCTTGGTTGCAGAATGACTAATAGGGAGCCATTGAAGGTTACTGAGCAGAGGAATAATGTAAGTGAAGCTGCACTTTAGGTAGGTCAATGGAAGATGGTTTGGAGAAATAAGAGTTGGAAGACCAGCCAGAAGTTTCTATTAATCTTGGCACATTTTTGTCAGGAGCATGATCCAGGGTCCTAAGAGTGTACTGAGAGGTATGAGGCTGGTAAAAGACCCACAAGCTTTGCAGAAGTGGGAGACAGGAGTATCAAAGTGTCAGAAGGTGTAAGTGCTCATTATAGAGACTGGTAAGGTATGAGGACAATCTTGGAAGGGGTGGATGGCTATTGGACCAATCAGCGTTGTCCCCACGTGAGAGGGAGCCCTAAAACCATACTGAGAAAATCATCCAATGTTCCACATTTGATAGTATGTACATTTGTTTAAGCTAAAACCCAGTGCCTGTGCTCATGATAAGAAAAGAAGACCTAATTCATTCATTGTTTCTTTGCAGCTTTCTTTCCTATAGGCCGGTCATTTGCTGTGTAGTGGTAAGGACCAAAATAAGGCAAAATAAAGGTTTTAGATAAGCAAACTGTCAGCCTCAGGAATAGAAAGCAAACAACACATTTCTTCATTGCTGTTTCATGCATTTGGACAATAGAATAAGGTGGTGGGAAAGCAGGCTGTTCTGTGAGGCTTTGCTGGCTGACTTAGCCAGGAGGAGAGCTGAAAGGTTTGGGCAGCCACAGCTGCAGGAGAACAGCTGGGATGTGGTTGGTGAGCACATCCACCCACCCCTCAACAGCATCCACAGAAGCCTGTCCTTGACAATTCAGAAACCTTGGGGCCAGCTGGCATGCTGCGTTCCCTCATGGTGACGTGGCCAGGAGGGCAAGGCTTGTTGACTTCTTTATCTCAAGGCAGGATCAGTTTGGGTTTTGTTTTGCTATTGTTTACTGAACGCTGACGGTGCCAGCACATTCTATCTATGTTATAGATGCTTCCTTACTCCTCATAACACTATCTGGGGTGGGTGCAATTCTCATTTTATAAAGCACTGAGATTCAGAGAAGTTAATGAGTTGATGAACACGTGGCAGAGTCAGGATTCAAATCCATATCCACCTGAGTCCCCAAACAGTGCATTTCCTGCTAAGCATGTAGCCCATTTTCCTTACTGTCCTTCTCCACCTCTCCTGCTTAGGTTTAAGCCAGAAACATCTACACCCACAGCTCTGGGGAGCAAGCTCGTGCCTTATTTTCTGCAGCGCTGGCAAGGCTGGTGGAGTATATAAGTAGTTCTATCACCTCCAGCCAAATGCACCTGATGTCCACAGAGCAAGTTCTCCTGGTGGGATGTTTTTCTGGTGGACTTTGGAAAGCTTTGTCAGTCTGTGAACCACAGGGAAGGTCAGGAGACATTGGGTTCCTTTCAATATTCAGATGCGCTTCCCCCAAAAAGACTGAGTCACACCCATCTCTGGGGCTCTTAGGATGGTATTCAAATTTGGACCCTTTGGGAGGGAGGTCAATGGCTGATATAAATAAATTCTCATTGATCAACTAGGGTTTTCACCTTGCTCCTTGACTAAGGTACCAACGTCTTTAGTAAAATGATTCTTTAACATATGAAAGCCAAATCTCATGACCCCCAGAGTCTGGCCCTTCTGGAATAAGCTTAATTAAAAAATCTATTTCTTTTCCAGTGGAATTAATATTAGATTGCATAATTTAAAATTTTGCTTTATCAATTGTTTAGCATTTATTAAGAACAAGGAATACATAATTAACTCAAATATTTTTTATAAATAAGTAATAGTATGTTCAAAAATTCTCATACCTCAGGCATGGAGGTCTTGTTGATTTTGTTTTCCAACCCAAACTGGGTTTTTTGTTTGTTTTGTTTTTTAAAAATATTTATTTATTTATTTGGCTGCGTTAGGTCTTAGTTGTGGCACGCGGGATCTTTGTTGTGGTGCATGGGCTCTTCATTGCAGCACGCGGGCTTCTCTCTAGTTGTGGCTCGGGAGCTCTAGAGCGCGCAGACTTAGTTGCCTCAGGGCATGTGGGATCTTAGTTCCCCGGGATCGAACCTGCGTCCCCTGCATTGGAAGGTGGATTCTTAACCACTGGACGACCAGGGAAGTCCCCCAAACTGAGTTTTAAATGTACTCCTGGGAGAGCACCAGGCATTGAATCTAGTCCACAAATTAGACAAATTCAGCCAAGGATTGGAGTAGGGAGACTCAAGGATCTACCCATTGTCTGCAGGTATTGTTTATGGGGTTCAATTATTTTTTAACAAAAAAAGTGACTTGTATTTAGAAATAGATAGATCATTTAGGGTAAGACTGGACTGAACAATAGGGTAATCAGGAGACCAAACAATAATATGAACTAAAGAATAAAGTTTATATTCTTTTTCTCTCACATAACAGTCCAGGGTAGGCCCTCCAGGCTGGTGATCCATGTGGTCATTCTGTGATTCAGGTTCTTTCCAAGTCATTGTTCCATTATCCCCCAGAGCCTTATTGTGATCTGCATAATTGAAGCCATAAATAAATGGCTTCTGCTTGCATCATCATTTCTCTTAATATTCCACTGGAGGGAGACATAGGTCCACTCCTAGCTGCAAGGGAGGCTGGGAAATTAATGTAGTTCAGCAGCCATTGTTCTGTTTCCATGAAACAAGGGGGCTGGGCTTTGATTTTTGTGGACGACTAGCAGTATTCGGCAGACAACTAGCAGCTGGGTGTTTTGTGTCAATCTAGCACATGGCATAGAGGAGGAAGCGCTAGCTCTGGACCCTGAAGATTTGGGTTTGAATCCTTGCTCTGCTGCTCTGAACTAAACAAGCTGCCTTACCTCTCTGAGCTTTGCTTGCTTTAACTGCTGTGCCCTTCTTAGAGGGCTATTGCTGCATGGCCTCTGTCAAGGTTGCAAGAAATGAAAACCAGCTTGAGTTAGCTTTGAGGAAAGGGAGGTTTAGTTTAGGTCCAAGTCATCCCACAGAACCTAAGGCAGGAAGTATAGATGAACCTTGGTGGGGAAGGACCAGAATTAGAGCTGGAGGCATTTGGTGGGAATAGGAGGAAAGACGGGAAATCTTAGGAGTCATCCATCCATTAGCAAGTACTGTTGGTTCTAACTCCAAAGTCAATTCTGACTGCACCTACTTCTTTCCCTCTCCACCTCCTATCCTAATCCAAGCCACCCCCAAGCCTTGGCTAGACCAGCGCAGCAGTCCCGGTGACTGGCCTCTCTGCCTCTATTGTTATGCTCTCAAATCCATTCTTTCACACAGCAGTCAGAGTGAAGTTTAGTAACATTAATGAGATTGTCTCCTGTTTGAGATCTGCAATGTCTTCCCACAGCACATAGAATAAAATCCCAGCTCCTTACCCTGGTTTACCAAACCCATATGACCCAACTCCTGCCCAGTCTCTGACCTCATCTACCACTCTGCCCCTCTTACACTTTGCTTTAGCTGCATGACCCAGCTGTATCTAATCATGTCATCTAAAGCGCGCTCCTGCCTCAGGGCCTTTGCACTAGCTGTTTTCTATGCCTGGGATGCTCTCATTACTTTCTCTTCTTTGTTATTCAGATCTCAGTATAAAATGTCAGAAAGATCTATTAATTAAGTCACTAACTTTATAGTTTTCTCACTAATTTATTCATTGTTATCCAATCCCCAGACTCCATCACTCCAGTAAATGCAATTTTTATAAGAGCAAGGAACTACCTTGATCTTTCATGTATTCCTCTTTTTTTAGTAATATTTGTTGAATGAAACAATCAGTAAACAAATAAAAGTATGTTTACTGTCTGTAGCCCTTTTAGAACAACAGTAAATTTTGAATCCCTGTCTATTTCAACACAACTACCATATCATTTAAGCTGCTCACTCTTCCACTACTTAGAGATACCATAACTGACTTAAACAACTTCCTACTGTTAGATATTTAGTGAACATTCTCATAGAGGGACATCTTTGCACATTCTCCACTATTTCCTGGAACACATTTGTGAAATAATGGAATCAAAGGATACACATGTTTTTGACAATTGATATGTAAAGCAAAACTGACTTCTGGAAAAATTGCAATTTTTTTCTACTCTCTCCTATGGGGGGTCAGTTTTCCTGGAGCCTGGGAAACAAGACTATCAAAACTTGATCTTGCCAATCAGATGCCCTAAAAATGGTATCTCATTGTATGGATTCACAAGTTACCAGAGGCACTGGACATTTAAATTCTATTTGTTGGCCATTTGTATTTACATTTTTGATCCTTTTCTAATGGCCTGTTCATCCCTTTGGCCCCTTTTCAAAATGAGCGCCTCATCTCCTGGTGTTATTTCTTGGTGGTCAGCTTCCTCTTTCATCCTCAGAAGCCCACATTCAGGTGGGAGAACATTTGCAAGAATGAATGAAATTGATTCTTGCTGTGCACGCCAAGCTCCCAAGAGGCCCACCCCTTCCTCGCCGTTAGAATACAAATTGGACAGTGCTATGCTTGGGAATGTGCATTGGTGAAGGCCAGTCAACTGTGACTAAGAGTCCAGAATTATACAACCCTGGTCACGGGTGCATCCCCCCTTCAAATAATTCTAATCCCTTACAAATTGCGTTGGAATGACAATGCGGATCTCTCGCCTGGCACAAAGCTGGGGCATCAGTATCTTTATCAGAACGAAGGAGTCCATTTCTCCATTCTGCAGGCCTGCTCAGAGCCAATCAAACTGCAATTAGATAGGTGTCCATCAAGCACCAAAGCATCCCAGTCTAATTTGGGTCTAGAGATGGCTTCCTGGGTCTTTGCAAGTTATTTGGAGTGATTTAGGTCTAATAGTGGGGTATCAGCAGATAGCACTTCCTTCTGCGGCTGACGTGGGAGCAGGCCACACCACAGCTCCAACCAAGCTTTGGGCCAGGCCTCTGTCACCACTGAGATGGAATCAGAAGTTTCAGACTTAAATTGACTTTGGAAACGCACATTGGAGTGGTGGTGAACAATGGATGAATAATAGGCACAAGATTTTTGTCGTTAGTCTTTTATCTTTCTGCTCCTTGTCCAGGGAGGGGATGGCTTTCAGAGAAGTTGATTTATTCTCATGTACTGGAGAAGTTCACTGCAGAAAATTGGGGCTCTCAAATTCACTAATCTTTGCTGAGAGGTGATGTAGATGAAGCCTAGGTCCCCATGCACAGCCAAAGGATGAGACAGATACCCCACACCAGGCTTTCTCAGTGGTTGGCTTTCCAGAAAGTTCGACATTATCAACTGAAGGGCAGTTCTTTACTCTGAAGGTTTATCTTTCCGAGTGTGTGTGCATGCATTTATGTGCATGCGTTAAAGCACTCTTTATTAAAAGAAATAATGGTGATAATAGGAAGTAATTGTTTTAACAACATCCATTCTTAAGGGAACCCTCCTACACTGTGGATGAGAACATAAATTGGTGCAACCACTATGTAAAGCAGTATGGAGTTCCCTTAAAAAACTAAAAATGAAGCTACTATATGATCCAGCAATCCCACTCCTGGGCATGCATTTGGAAAAGATGAAAATTCTAATTGGAAAAGATAGATGCACCCCAATGTTCACAGCAGCACTGTTTACAATAGCCAAGACATGGAAGCAAGTTAAGTGTCCATCAACAGATGAATGGATAAAGAAGTTGTGGTATTATACATGGTAATATTATAGTAATATTCCATCACATATATATATGTATATATGTGATGGAATATTACTCAGCCATAAAAAAGAATGAAATCATGCCATATGCATCAACATTGATGGACCTAGTGATTACCATACAGAATGAAGTAAGAGAGAGAAAGACAAATATTATATGATATCACTTATATATGGAACCTAAAAAATAATACAAATGAATCTATTTACAAAACAGAAACAGACTCACAGACACAGAAAACAAATTTATGGTTATCAAAGGGGAAAGAGAGGCAGGGGAGGAATAAATTAGGAGGAGGGGATTAACAGATACACACACTATTATATATAGAATAGATAACAAGGATTTACTATATAGCATAGGGAACAAAATTGAATATCTTGTAATATAATATCTTGTATATAATATCTTGGAAAATAATCTGAAAAAATATATAACTGAATCACTTTGCTGTATACCTGAAACTAACGCAATATTGTAAATCAACTGTACTTCAATTAAAAAAAATCCTTTCTTGGTAAAATAAAAAGTTAGCAAATGCATATTTGTTTCTCCATTTTTTTCATTATCTGTGAACTCCCCAAATCATTGGATCCACTGTTTTTGGTGACAGGCTCTCCATGTACCTGTGGCTGTGTATTCTGTCTTAAGGGGAAGCTTGCTGCACTTTATGCAGTGAACCCCAAAAGAATGACACCAACTTACTTCAAATGCTGGGAAGGCCTTTTCTTTACTAATAGTGGGAACAGGGGCTCCTCTGGCTTCACCCTAAGGAGGCAGCAGTGCTGCCAAGTTCAGGTGGGGTTCACCTAGGCCGCAGGGCTGGTGCAGCTGTGGTGGGGTGGGCACGGCTCTGCCCATGGGAGAAGCTGCCTTGGCACAGAGGAGGGTCCTCTGATCACAGGCCTGAGAAGATTCTGGAAGGAAAACTGAGGCAAAGTGAGGGCAACATCTCCTCAGTTACTAGTTCTCTCCTCTTCTTCCCTACCTTGTGTCTTCCTCACATGGATTCATTTTAGGAATCTCGGGGCCTCCAGAGAAATTATTTAGGAGGCCAGTTTATGCAGCGGAAGTTAACTATTGTAGCTTGTTTTTAAATAACCAGGGTCTGGACATTGAATTTTTCATTTTAGAAAACTCCAAAAATAAATCAAAAAGATAAACATAAGTAAAAAGAAAGCTTCACTATTTTCCCTATTGTTAGGGAAAAGAAATGCGTGGTGGAGCTTTTGGAGTCCAGAGCTGCATAATCAATTAAATGGATGCAGAGCAATGGCAGGAGGCCAATCCCCTTATCGCTTTCTGTGTCATCATCCTTGCTAATTCTCAGGGCAGGAGACTTTGGAGGTGTTATTAGAAAATAAGAAGACAGTCTCATATTCCTGGGAGAACAATCCCCCTCTCCCCTGCTCCCCCGTCCCCCCACCCTGCCGCGCGATTTGCAGTAAAATCTTGAATTTGACCTATGACTTCTGTGTCACAAAGGATCAGTGATTGCAGTTCGCTAATAGGACAGGACAAGTTCGCCTTTCTCTCTCTCCATCCTTCCCTCCCTCCCAAGGATAACCTCAATTTCTTTGGAATTATGTTTAAACAGCAACCTTATGAAATACCAGAGGCAAGCTGGAATCTACAGTCAATGTGTTTCGGGGCCCTGACTGCTCCCGCTCCCCGCCCTCCAGAGCTGTCTTACAGATGAATAGGCGAAGTTTCTAGAGCTGAGTCCTCACCGAGACCCCTTGGTTTGCATTTCTATCCATCCCGGGGAGGGGGGGCGGTGCTTAGCTTTCGATCATACTGCGTACCTGGGGGTGGGGCTGGGGTGTGTGTGGGTGTTGTACACTTGGAGATCAGAAGGGCTTGGGAAATGTAATTTAAAAATCTTAAAGGTTGCAAAGGAGAACCCGCAGCTGGGCTGGAAGCGCGGGGGACGAGAGGTGCCTGGCAGCTCTAGGGCCGCTGGTGCGGTCTCCCGGGAGGGCCAGGGCCCAGCTGTGAACTCCCCAGAGGTGATCCAGGCACAACTCACTTTCTGATCGGCCCTAGGGCCTGAGGGTTTCCGCGAGGGGGTGGGCTAGGGAGAGGGATTCTCCAGTTCAAAGAGAAGGCTTGCAGCCACCTGTTACCCGCAGAGGAGGCCTGGGGGCGGGAGGCCTGGGGGCGGGCAGGAAGGCCAGGGAGTCCCCCGGAAAGAGAGCAGGTGGGAGATCGCCTTCAGCAAAAGAATACCTAGGGGACACGAAAGCCGGCAGTTCGGAGCCGAGAACCCTTGTCCCTGGGAAGACCAACTGGCCAGAAGTCACAGCCACTTCTCAATGATTAAACATTTTGCACGCTTTCACACCGTTTAACACTTTTATTATCTGGTTGAAAAATACACATAATGGGAAAAAAACTATAATTAAAAATTCCTTAATGAATTTGTGAAATCAAAACCGAACCTACATACAGGTTAAAAAAAGCACTTAGGTGTGTTAGGCGTGCCCTGTGCTACGGAAAATGCTAGTCTGCAGGGGACTGGTGGGCCCCTGCAGCAGTGCCCAGACACCGGGGGGCGTGGTCTACAAGGGAACCAATAGACGAGCCTAAAAAATCAGGCCCCCTCCCCTTACTAATTTTAGTGATGGGAATTGCCGAGTTTCCAATTCCATATCTCCAGCCCAGATTTGACCCTGATTTTGAATGCTCGTATCCAAATGCTTTGGGCTATATGGATGTCTTGCAGCCCAAACTCAACATTTCCAGACCAATTTTTTTCTCTATCTGAGTTAGAAACCTGGAAGTTATACCGGGTTCCTCCCTCTCTTTCAGTGGTGCCTCTCCCTGTCTCACTGGTCGCCATATTTGGCCAACTTTACTTCCTAAAGCATTACTGGAATCCCCCAGTCCACCCCTCTCTATCCCTTCACTCTCATGGCCTGGCTCAGGCCCCCACTGGTCCTTATCAGGTTTCAATAGAAACCACTTCCACATAGTGACCTGTCAGATGTGCCCATTTGCCACACCAATCTGGGGCTTAACACTCCACTACATGAAAAGATGCTCCACATCAGTAGTCATCAGGGAAATACAAATCACCACGAGATACCACTACACACCAATTAAAATGGCTAAAATAAAAAATAGTGACAACACCAAACGCCGGCGAGGATGTGGGCAAGCTGAATCATTCATCCGTTGCTGGTGGGAATGTAAAATGGTCCAACTCTGGAAAAAAGTTTGACAGTTTCTTAAAAAAATCTAACATGCAACTACCATGGAACCAGCAAGTGCGCTCCTGAGCATTTACCCTGGAGGAATAAAAACTTATGTTCACACAAAAACCTATACACAAGTGTTCATAGCAGCTTTATCGTAATACCCCAAAACTGTCCTTTGATACTCCAGACATGTGATACATTTATACCATGAAATACTATCCAACAACAACGAGGGGCAAACTATTGATAAATGGAACAAATTAGATGAATCTCCGAGAAATGATGCTGAGGGTAAAAAATCAAACCAAGAAGGTATATTTGAGTGATATGAATGTACAATTCCATTTATATAACGTTCTTCAAGTGATAATATTTTGTTTCATTTTGTGTCATTGTCCATGGAGGTCAGGGATTTGGGATGGGGGGGAGGGTAGGAGGGAGGTGGGTGTGATTATAAAAAGGGCAGCATGAGGGATCCTTTTGGTGTTGAAACTGTTGAGTAATTTGACTGCGGTGGTGGACACTGAAAACTATAGAGGGGACAAAATTGTTTATACTTAATACACGCACACACACACACACACAAACACAAGTACGAGTAAAACTGAGAAATCTGAATAAGATGGGGGTAGATTGTATTAGTGCTAGTATCCTGGTTGTACTAGAGTTTTGCAAAATATTACCATGGGAGAAATTAGGTAAAGTGTACGTGATTTTTCTGTATTATTTCTTACAACTGCCTGTGAACCTACAATTATCTCAATTAAAATTTTTTTGTTAAAATTTTAAATTGATTTCTATTAAATTTTTTTGTGGTAAAATATACATAACATGAAATTTACCATCTTACCATTTATAAGTGTACAGTTCTGTGACATTACATTCACATGGTTGTGCAACCATCACCATTGTCCATCTCCAGAACTTTTCATCTTCATCAACTCAAACTCTGTACCCATTACACAGTAACTTCCCATTCTCCCTTCCTCCCACCATTTTTTTAAAATCTGGAAATAAAGAACCCCAAACAACCTTCCTGAGCATCTCATCAACCCCAGGGAAAGCTCTCTCAGTGTCCTTGAGCTGCCCTTGCTCTGCTGTTGCCCGTGTACTGGCGCTCCTGTGACCCCTGTCTTGCCTTATCAAGCCCCCTGGGGATTTTGTTGATGTTATCTCCTTGTTGGGACACTCAACTTCTCTCTGCCTTGTAGATTCAGTTTCAGGGTCCTTCCGAAGTCCTGGGAGGGGTACTAGCAATATGTTTACATGGCCATAAGTTTTTTTTTTTATTTGAAGTATAGTTGATTTACAATGTTTCAGGTGTGTATACAGATATATGTATATTTATATGTATTCTTTTTCAGATTCTTTTCCATTACAGGTTATTACAAGATATTGGATATAGTTCCCTGTGCTATGCAGTAGGTCCTTGTTGTTTATCTATTTTATACCCAGTAGTGTGTATCTGTTAATCCCCAACTCCTAATTTATCCCTCCCCCTCCCCCTCACCCATAAGTTTTTGTAAATTTGCAAAAATAAGATATTTTATCTGCAATGAGGTATGACCTTAGGCATTTCTTTCCTGGTCCTCCTGCTGCCTCTACTATGCTTAAAGTTGTTGACTATTTTGAGATGTTGCATCTGTTCCATGTTTTCTTTCCAGGTTGGCCAAGCTTGGATTTTTCTTTCAAGCGTTTAAGTGTCATGAGAAGATCTGCCCATTATGAAGCAATGCGAGATGTGTTTTGCAATGTGGGATGTGTCTAGGACTCTAAAATATATTTCTGAAGACTTGGGAGAGGGGCCTACACATAAACGAGAGGAAAAAGCTTATTCAAAAAGTCGATAAACCTTGAATATGCATTTTTCTTGGAATTTGGAAAGATGTTTTGGAACATTTCAATAGAAGAAGTGAGAAATTACAGACTCCTAATTTGGATGTAGATGAAACTGAATCTATTTTGTCATCTTTAAATTAGTTTATTTGTTTATTTGAGAGCCAACAGATAAACTTAATGGACTATGGAAAAAACATAATCAAAATAAACAATGAAATCAATAGAAATCATTCAGACATTAAAAAATCGTAAGAGGCCTTCCCTGGTGGCGCAGTGGTTGAGAGTCCGCCTGCCGATGCAGGCGACACGGGTTCGTGCCCCGGTCCAGGAAGATCCCACATGCCGCGGAGTGGCTGGGCCCGTGAGCCATGGTCGCTGAGCCTGTGCGTCCGGAGCCTGTGCTCCGCAATGGGAGAGGCCACAACAGTGAGAGGCCTGCGTACCGCAAAACAAAACAAAACAAACAAAAAAAAAATTGTAAGAAAATTTTTTTAGATATTTCAAAGGCAGAAATTCATTAAGAGAAAGATATTCTATTTCTAATAGAAGGGATGGCTAACTCCTTGGATTTTTTGATAATCCAGTTAATTAAGAGGAGTGAATCATATGAACACATTGGGAAAAGGTTTAAGTTTCTTGCTGATTTGCTCCGGAATACTGACATCGATAACATAGTTTAAACTTATAATACCCACTATAATAAGGAAATCAACACCAAACTGGTTAATGACTTTCATCAATTCAAAGAATTTGAAGACTACGAGAGTTGTCTTGAAATACCCTGACATTTCACAGCTCATACATAAACGGAGAGGTTTTCTCAGTTTTGACAACAATCTTACAATTTACATGACCAAACCAGAAATTAGTTGGGAACTGGAAAGAATTCTTTCTAAACTGTTGAGAATAAAAATAAAATTTCTATTAACCATGTCAGAAGGAGAACTGAAGGATCTATTTTCTCTGTAGAAAATATTTCATTGTCAGAGGAAGAGGCAATCAAAGAACATGCAGGACGGGGCCTCCCTGGTGGCGCAGTGGTTGAGAGTCCGCCTGCCGATGCAGGGGATACGGGTTCGTGCCCCGGTCTGGGAGGATCCCATATGCCGCGGAGCGGCTGGGCCCGTGGGCCGTGGCTGCTGAGCCTGCGCGTCCGGAGCCTGTGCTCCGCAACGGGAGAGGCCACAACAGTGAGAGGCCCGCATACCGCAAAAAGAAAAAAAAAAAAAAAAAGAACATGCAGGACAAATGCATAGGGATAAAAGTATTGTTGAGGTGGGTTAGGCAGTTGATAAAAATACTGGGTTTTTGGATAGTGTAATATTTGTGATAGTTGATCAATTTTACAAATTTGCAATTTGTAGAGCTTCTTTTTATTCTAAGTAAGTATTCATTTTGCACCTAATATTGTATTTATAACTTTAGAGTTAAAGGAGAGCCCCCAAATTACATTAGCCCCACAAAATACGGATCTATCCCTACCCCACTTCTCCTCTTACCTCTTAGTTGCATGATTCCCAGGCTCATTCTAAGACCCCTGTCTAATATCACCCCTACCAACACATTAAAAAAACAAACCCAAAAAACCTTTGTTTATTCTTTTCATCTTCTTGACCATAAACAGTACCATGTAATGGACACAAACACATACTTGGGAGCAAGGCTGCCTGGGTTTGAATTCCATCAATCTGGCCTGGTAGCCTTGTGACCTCAGGCAAATTTCTTATGCTCTCTCTGCCTCCATGTTTTCTTCTATAAACCAGGGATGATAATAGTATACACCTTAAAGTATCATTGTGAGGATTAAATGACTTCATACATATGAAGTGCTTTAAAAAATCCTGGCATGTGTTCTCAGGACCTAGCAAGGTGTCTGGCAGAAATCCTGGCATGTGGTAGGTACTCAGAGGTGTGGCCTGGTTGCAGAGAGGGGCTGAGACACGTGGCTTAACAGGGTACAACCTTCATTGATCAGGGTACAACCTTCATTGATCAGGGTACATTGATTTTTTGGTCCTGGATTTTTTTCCCCCCATAAAACAGTGGTCTCACATTGAAGTCCTTCATAGTTCTAAAATTCTGTGACTTAATGGAGATACAATAATATGTGATTTTATTACTCACTAGAGTGAACATTAAGGGAAGCTCAATAATCTTAGTTCTCTTGACAATTTCTAGATTTTTGCTCTTGACTCTGATTCTTCAAATATTTTCTGTAAGCAAACAGAATATAAATAATAACAATATCCCAACTCTAGACTTTGTGATTGCAAGTTCATAGTCATATTATTATTAACAGTTGTCAATCTTGAACGTCCTTATTTTCCTTCTCTTTAGTAGTATCCATAGTAACTTCCATTTTTATAAATCTCTAGATTTAGGAGGTATGTGCTTGTGGTGGTGAATTCTATGTGTCAGCTTGGCTAGGTTATGGTGCCTGTTTGGTCAAACACTCGTCTAGATGTTGCTGTGAAGGTACTTTTCAGATATGATTAACATTTACAATCAGTTGACTCTAAGTAAAGCATTTTATTTTCCATAATGTGGGTGGGCCTCACCCAACCAGTTGAAGTCGTTAAGAGCAAAGACTGAGGTATATGAAGAGGAAGGAATTCTGCCTCAACCCTGGAAAATAAAACCCTCCCTGAGTTTCCAGCCTGCTGGAGTGCCCCACAAATTTTTTGCCAGCCCCAAAATCATGTGAGCCAATAGAGAGAGGGATAGAGAGAGAGAGAGAGAGAGAGAGAGAGAGAGAGAGAGAGAGATTGATTTTAAGATCTCTATCTATCATATATTTATAAATATACCTTAAATAAACATTCTGTTTCTCTGGAGAACCTTGACTAACACAGCACTCAAATAGGTTAACTCAAGACATATGAGAAGCATGCATACATTCCTTCCTTCCTTCCTCTAGTCAGTAAGAATTTATTGAGATGAACGTGTACATGGCACTGTAAAGGGCATTGGACATGATCTGTAAAATATCACAGGAAGTCTGATGGACTCACACTGTAGCTTCCTGAAAATACCCAGTAGAATCGTATTAAGCAACAGGGTAGTAATTGTTATAGGGGCTCAGAGACACACCGAAGGTTTGGTTGGACAAAGGCCCCTTTTCTGGGACCTCCAGAGTCTAAACCCCAATGGCTGAAAGATAAGAAGTTTAGCAGAATGTTTGCCGAAACGAGAACCTTCTTTTTCTCTGGGATCCTTGATGGCATCAATCTTCAAATCCTGTGATTTTTAACCCTTTTAATCTGTGAAATGCTTTGAGGAGGCCAAAAGGCCTTGGGACTGCTTTGGAGCTGGGAGGTGGGAAGGCGGAGTGAGAGGGACAGGACCTCACAACAAGGACAGGGGGATCTGGTTGCCAGTCTTGGCTCTGGCATCAGCTGCGCGACCGTGGGCAAATCACACAGCTTCCCTATCGCACATGTTCATATTTACAAAGTGGAGAGAATCTTTCCTTGAAAGGCTGGTGTGAGGACTCTTTAAGATCACGCGTGTTTGATGCCAAGAACAGGATTTTTTTTTTTTTTTTCCCAGCCTGCGCCTCACCGCTGGTCCGCCTCCAGTGGCTCGCCTCCTGAGTGTATGCGCTGCGGCCAACAGGGTCTTGAATCACGTTCCTGGAGTGTGGCAAAAGGCAGCGAGCCTTTTCTTGTCCTTTCGTCTTCTTTTTGTTAAAGACAGTGAGAAGCTGACCTACAGTTTTAAAACCCAAACATATGCCATACTCACTGTTTCCAAGCTGTGGATGACACCTTTCCAGAAATGAAGAAGCAGTTCTCTGACAGATGCTGCTCTCACACTTTGAGAGGCCACTCCTACAGCAGTGCCTGTGGGGTGCAGCCCTTTTCTCTCCTGTTACTCTTATCCTGTGGTGTTGGATGATACCCCGCGTGACCCAGGAGAGCTGCCACCGGCATAGAGGAGTCAGAGGGGTGTAGTCCATGAGCCTAATAGCATGGTTTTTGGATGAGAGAGATGAGCTTGAATCCTGATCCTCGAGCTGCAGTCTCCGAATTGTAATCAGGAAGATCAGATGTCCCCTGTTCAGACTCTTGGATCTGACGTTTACAAAATGGAACTGTCTTTACTTTCATTGGGGTGGGATTGCAAGGGAACCCACCTGACTGCAAAGGGGACTCTGAGCTGGGATTAGCACAAGTTGTTCAGGGATTCAGTTCCTTGTTCCCCAAACCTGGTCTGGCATCAGAATCAGCTGGAGGGGTGGGTCTTGTTAGAAACACAGTTTCCCAGGACTCACTCCAGAGCTAGTGAAATAAAATCTCATGAGTTAAGAGTTGGGGATATGTGTTTTTTAAAAAGCTACACAGTTTGAATAGATATTTGTACACCCATATTTATGGCAGCATTATTCACAGTAGCCAAAAGGTGGAAACAACCCACGGAAGCATTCATGGATGGATATAAGGATAAACAAAATGTGGTCTATACATACAATGGAATATTGTTCAGCTTTAACAAGGAAGGACATTCTGACACATGCTATAACATAGATGGACCTTGAGGGCATTACACTAAGTGAAATAAGCCAGTTACAAAAAGACAAATATTGTATAATTCTAGTTAAATGCGGTACCTAGAATAGTCAAATTCACACAGACAGAAAGTGGAATGGTGGTAGCCGGGGCGGGGCTGGCGGTGGGTGGGGAATAACTGTTAAATGGGTACAGAGCTTCAGTTTAGGATGATTAAAAGGTTCTGGAGATGGATGGTGGTGATGGTTGCACAAAAGTATGAATGCACTTAATGCCACTGAACTGTATACTTTAAAATGGTAAATTTAATGTCATGTGTATTTTAACACACACACACACAAAAGCAGCACAGGCTTCTCTATCGCAGTGAGTCTGGGAACATAAAATTAAGAATACTTCGCCATTCCAAATGCCTATTTTCTGTTCTTTTACCCCCGGTTTATCCTGCACCCTTCTTCCCGGCATCACCATCTCAAGGCATCTGTTTAGACAGGGATGTGGCTAGAACTGGGAGGGCCCCTGTGAGTCCTGAAGGAAATACGGTAGCAACACTGGGAGACAGAAAGGATCAGCTAGAAGAGCTGCTGGAGGGATGTCTTACCCAGCCATAATCAGTCTCCCCTCCTGCCGTCCCATCCTCTCCACCATCAGGGTCACTTTGGAGTGTGAGGACAGTAGTGCTTGGGGGAGGGGAACGCCAGACCCACCTAGGTTTCGGAGACCACTGTTGGCTCAGTCTCCTCCCCCATCACTGAGCTGTCATTTCTGACATCAAACAGCCAGAATGGCTTACCCGGGCCATCTCATTCTCACCTCCTTGGAGGGTTAGGGGAAACAGGAGCCTGCAGCCTTCCTGCTGGGAGAGAAAGTCCCGTGGCTGTGGGAGTTGAAAAGTCCAGAAGGAAGAGAAGGGCAGATTCCCAGGGACCTGCTGCTTCCCCAGCAGCCATCTGCTGCTGCCTGGGGTCAGAGCCACATTTTCCTACAAGCTTCTCACTTCTCCCAGCTCAAATGTTGCCCTTGAATCAAGATTGTGGTTAAATAGCTCAAAGTAATTAATCAACCTCTTGAATTGCTGTTCTCGGCCTGCTTATGCTTTTCTGGTTGCTTTTGCTGTTCTTTTTCTCTTTTTAATTCAAAAGTGGTATTAAAAATTTATAAGCATGTCTGTGGTCACATATACCCAGGCCCCTCCGTCACTCTGCGAGTCAAAATCAATACGGGGAAGTTATAGCCTCCAACCTCAGGCTGTCTCTTTCCTGCTCTTTTTGGACCAGAAATGAGGACCAAGTCTATGTATAGCGAATTGGCCTGCATCAAGCTCAAGAGCTTTTTATTCTGTTCAAACAACTTTGACAGGCACTGGGTCCTGACAGACTTTAAATAGAACAATATACATTCTGTGACAAAGAGCACCGGGGGAGAGAAATTAGAAAACGGAAAATGGAACACTGCTTTTCATTCAGCAAGGACTTCAAAAAAGGGGAAGCGGGACTCTGGAAGGTTTGGATTCATTGTCACAGGAGTAGGCGGTCCTGGAAAAGTGGGAAACAAAGCAGGGCTGGACCTGGTGCAATAGATCTCTGGGGAACATTTTAGGCTGGCAGATAAAGGATGTCCTCAAGAAATCAGGAGGGAAATAGAGCATATAGAAGGTCCCCAATTACAAAATGGCTGTGGAGGACAAAAGAAAGCACGCTAAATGGGATTGCTCTACAAGGGCAACAGGATGGGGGAGGGCGTAAGTGGGAGATTCATGTTTTTACTGAGTATGTTTCAGAACCTTAAAATCTGTGTCATTTGCAAGCATTACTTCTCCAGAAAAATCAAGAAACAAATACATGAGTATGCTAATTGGGGGCAGATTAAAAGAGGTTTATTTGTGATGAACAAAAAGAAATCAGAAAGGCATAGACTGAGAGAGGGCTTTTTTCCTGGTTTGTAAATGTTTTTGTTACGTCCTTTAAAGATGTTAAACATAGTTAAATGAGGTTGCCCTATGCAAAGTGACTTTATTTTTAGGTCAGACATGGTAGAATATTGGCAATTTTACATGGTTTAACCCAGGGCTTTTCAACCTTGGCATTATCGACATTTTGATAACTGTTTGTTGTGTGGTGGGGAGTGTCTTGTGCCTTGTGGGATGTTTAGCAGAATCTGTGGCCTCTACTCACCAGATGCCAGCAGCACCTCCCCAGTCGTGACAATCTTTGATGTTTTCTACGTCTCCAGAAGGAGTGGCAACATAATCTGTGGGCTCCAGTGCAAAATAAAATTGCGGAGCCCCTTATGTAAAAATTATTAAGAATTTTAAGACTGTGACAGCAGAAGATTAAGTCAAGTGTGGGACTGGGGCCATTCTAAGTGTGGTACCCCATTCAACTATGCAACTTACAAGCCCACAAAACTGATCCTGGTCTCCAGACATTGCCAAACGTGAGAACCACTGGTTTAATCTAATATATTTGGGTCTGCATATACACATGCTCAGAGTCACAGAGAGAGTTCATCTTTTTTTTTTTTTTTTAATAAAATTACGTGAAGTCTTAAGAAATGTTATAGCAGGACATCAAGTACCAGGAGGTTTGGATGGCAGCCAAATCTGGCCCTCCACCTGTTTTGGTAAATAAAGTTTTATTGGCACACAGCCATGGTCGTTTGTTTACACATTGTTTGTGGCTGCTTTCCCGTGCGGCAGCGGAGTTGAAAAGTTGCAGCAGAGACCATATGGCCAGCAAAGCCTGAAATATTTATTATTTGGTCTTTTACAGGAAAAGTTTGTTGACCCTGTTCTAGATGATTGAGTTTGCAACCAGTGCTGGTGGTGGTAGTCGTGGAACAGATGGAATTAGCTAGAAGCCCTTGGGTACGTGGTCCTCTAGCTCTTGTTATCCACACAAGATAGTACATTTAGGGTTCTTGTAGGGAGGAGATCGAAAACTACCCGGAGCTTATTTAAGCAGAGGTGAATTTATAGGAATGATATTGGGGGTACTCAGAATTGGTGGGTGGCTTAATTAATGCATGAAGAGCTGTGTGGAGTGCACAAGAAGTAATACCTTGGTTTCTTTTGGTTCAACTTCCTAACTCAGGTGGTAACCTTAGTGCATGTCAGAGAAAATGAACAGGATAGAAGCTATTTGAGTGTTAAAAAGAGTTGTATGCTGAGCAAAGTTAGTGTCTAGGTTAGTTTTTATTTTATCCAAACAGGTTTGTTTTATTCCTAATATTCTTTTGCATTGCAGTTACTTTCTTTTTCTTCCATTAAAAAAAAAATTACATTTCTCAGGAGACATGTTTGGCAAAAGTAGTTGAAAGGAAGGACGTCTGATGGAAACTTGAGTAGTTTTGCATGAGCAATGGTAATTATTATGATGATAGGTTTCCTGTCTAAGCCTTCTCGGTGGGTAGTATTTGCAAATTAAACACACCATGAAACATTCAGCCCCTTGCCACACATCTTGGTTGATTTGCATAATCCTCTTGCACGGGCTCTGGGGTGAGCTATTCCCTTAGTAATTATTAAATTCCCATCTGTACAGTGTGAACAGGATAATGAAATTCCAGCAGGTCCCAAGAAAAGCGGAGCACTGCCTTCTGGAGAAGGCTCCTGGCTTTCCCGGGCTTGGGTCCTTCTTCCGGCCAAGGGTCCCTTCCCGTGCATTTCCCCCCAAGGGCTAATTGTAGATATGGCCTCTGACCAAAGTGGTTCCGACCTTTTTATAATCCAGGATTCTACAGTTCTGGTATCAGCCCCTTACCACCCACAGCTCGGCCACCGAGGAATCACCATGTGACTTTATAAGGACATTCTCAAACTCATCATCCTAGGCTTGCTTTGTGGACGGCCCCTAAGGTTCATTGCTATTCCCCTATTACTTCATTTTTGGTTGCGTTTTTCCATGTGGCAAAAGCTCAGTTTTCCTCTAGTTGTTCAGCAAGGAGTTTGAAAGCCATGACACACTCCCTGCTGCTCTGTGAAAAAACAGACCCAGAGCACTTGGAGAGGGGTGGGTGGGCATCTTGGGTGTAGAGGCAGAGTTGCCGTGGCAGACGATACTGATGGCTGGGGGGCATGAGTATTCGGGTGTAACTCGGGGTCCCCCAAAGCAGGCTCACTCACCTGGAAACTGAGATTCCTGAGACATTTCCTTGTGGTCCCCTCAGGCTGGTCTTGTTTGGGAGCTGTGTCTCTAGGTAGAGTTTTTTTATTTAAAAACCAGCACTCACTAGTCAAGGTTGTCTTTGGATACACCGAAGAGAATTGTCCATAAAGTGGCCGATATTTGAGATCTCTTGGGGTCCAGTGCTTCTCGAACTTTCCTGTGCATGCACATTACCTGGAGAGTCTGTCAACATGCAGATTCCGATTCAGGGAGTCTTGGGGTGGGGCCTGAGATTCCACATTCCTGGGAAACTCCCAGATGATGCTGATGCTGCTGGCCCATGGACCACACATCAAGTAGTGAAAGGCTGGGAGACAAGATCATACTTGTAAATAGGGAAGAAATCAGACTTACAAATGAAAGGGAAGAGCCAACATGCTAAGCTCATGTGTGCTTTTCTTTTTTAGCTTTTTAATTAAAGGCACGATTAGCAGGGATTATAGCAAAGCCAGCATTAAACATTTTTCTTATGCTTATTATAATTATTTTTTCATTTCCACTAAGCTTGTGTTAAAATTTAGAAGGGGATCTAGAACTGTTCCTGGTGTAATTGCGAATCTTCTTTTTTACCAGCTGGACTTTTAGGAAATTTTGTAATCTCTCTGAGCCTCTTCTTCCATCTGGAAAACAGGGAAAATAATAGGACCCATGAAGTTTGTACAGCTGGCATCATGGGGTGTAGACTCTGGAATTGCTTTGACTTGGGTTTAAATCCTACGTTTGCTACTTGAGTGTTTTTTTCCTTCTCTGGCCTTGTTCTCCTCACCAGTAGTATAGGACCAAGCTAAGACTGGTCTTAGAGGATTGTTTCAAAGATTTGATGAAGAATAGGACCTGGTGCCTGGTAGGTACTCAGTAATGATGGGAGCAGTGGAGGTATATCAAGCTTCTGGAAACCCAGCCTTTCAGCTGGTCTCAGGCAGAAATGCCTGCACAGGGACAGAGAAGAGAGAGTAGGCTGAAGGTTTGGGAGGCCTTTTGTTCTCCTATTTCACATTTTTGAAATGTTCACTATTGCACAAATACTGTGTGAAGCTTTGTGGGATTTTCGAGGAAGAATCTTAAAGGGATCCTATAAGACAGCAGTCAAAAGGCTGATGGAAGCAAAAGAAATGCCAAATCTGACACAAGTGAAAAAATAGTCTCCTTCTGGGAGGCTGACTGATCTGAATGGACCATTGCTTGAGCAAAATCAGGAGGTTTTTCTACTGTGAGTTGAGGAGAAAGATTCTATGGAAAAGCAAGAAGTTAGGTTGAAGCAGCCAACCTTGTTGCTGAGGGTGCCACTTCTGGGATCGAATGCTCAGAAATGCCAGTCCTCCAAGAGAGGTAGCAACCAAAGTGATGCAAGAAGCATGCTAGGAAGTCGGATATTTCACCCAGTCTCTGCCTGGCAAGATGGCGCCATGTGGAGTGAGCAGGGGTGCTGGAGCTGAGTTAGATTAATTTACATTGGTTCATCCCAGGCCTAGGCAGTGAGTCTTCACCAGAGCTTACAATCTGCCACGTTTGGCTTGCAGATGTGCTTGTTTGTCCTCAGTGTTTTTTTTTTTTTTTTTTTTTAACATATGGATTAGGTGCCAACGAAAAAAATATTGGAGATTTTATATCAAAGTCCAGATTTCCAACTACCAAAAAAAAAATTAGTAACTCTGCTCTGAATAAACCCTGGGACCTTTAGGTGGACACACCTTCTCAGGTAGGTCACAGTCCCTACCTGGCTTGCTTCAGCCATTCACAGCCCCTGCCTGGCCTCTGTAGGCATTTTAATTTGTGACATTATTGTATTTTTTGCACCTCTGCCCATGATTTATCATCCAATCTTCTGTCTGAAGGCAGGCAAGCAATGTTCTGAATTTTTGCCCTCCTAATACCTTCATTTTCTCAAAGCCTTGTTACCTGCAGCCACTGAGCTGTGAAAGGGACAGTAGACTTGGAATCAGAAGATCTGGGTGTATGTCTACATGCTGATACTTACCAGTGTTGGGACTTTGGGCAAACACAGTCTTTCCAAGTCTTAGCTCCTTTATTTGTAAAATGGTAGCTCATAATCACAAAGGTTAAATGGGCAGTAAGTGAAAGATCTCTGTGACCCCTAAAGGGTGGTAGAGGTATAGTGAACCACGGGAGGGGAGGGTGGGGATGTGATACCTCCAGTCTAGCGAGGGAGATAGAATTGATATAGACAGTTGTATAAAATCATAAATGCTATTATACGGAAATGTTGGGAGCAGGGCAAGTGCTTGGTTCAGCCTCAAGGTAGGAGGGAGTCCGACCAGGGCTTCTTGAAGAATGTGATTTGCTGAGTCTTGAAGGACTATTTGGTGGGGCCAAGAGGACCAGATAAGGCAATGCTTCTAATAATTAAAGTGCACAGGCTTCTAAGAGGGTCTGTTAGGGAGTGACTCTAGAGCCATAGATCGCTCACTGGAAGTGGGGGAAAGAGGGCTCTGGGTAGACTTCTGGACACCCCTCAAATGTCCTGGGTAGAAGCTGCCCAGTTTGACGCAAGTTCAAACTGACAAACTGAGGTTTTCCCCACCAAACCTCATTTGTTGGTGGTGAAGAAGGAAAATGAGCATTTGGGAAGGAGGACCTTTTTGAGAAACTTTGGGTGATGGCTTAGTGTGAGAGTCAAGACAGAGTTAAAAATAGGAGTTTGGCCCTTTCAATCTGGAACCATCACCAACCATTGATGACTGGAGAAAATAAGGTAATTTGATTGTTCCACTGGGTCATTTCTGGGAATACAAAGACATTTCCCCAAAACTGGAAGTCTGCATGCATTGGGAGAATATCTCAATGCTGGGTCTTGGGTCCTCCTTGGCATCTCCCTCCCTGGCCCCCTGCTCCATCCACAGCAGGCTTAAGTTCCCCCTGAAACTCGACTGAATTAGAGGTGTGACAGTTTTTTGCACATGGAACTCTGTTAGGGTTGAAGATGCATTTGGCTGTGCAAGAAATCCCCAGCCTGCTTCTCCTCACTGCATTGCATTTGGCAGATGTCTTCTGCAGAAGGAATGTGGAGAATTTCCCTTTTCATCACGTCAGATCATCTGGCCTGGGCCTGGCCCTTCCCCAAGAGCCCAGTGGACACAGCTGGAGCCGGGCGGGGTCCAGGCGGATTGCTGAGCTGGGAGCTGTGGCCTTCCCTTGGTTTGAAGGCCATAGTGGAGCAGGACTGACCAAGGCCAATGCGTCCCACGGGGTGGGGGAAGGTGCCCCGCCTGACGCACAAGTGAAAGGAGGTGGGGCACAGAGAGGCCTCTGCCTGCTCCTCTGATCTAAGCTTTAATCTTGAGATTGTGGCCTGTGAACTCTCCCACAGCACCTTTCCCACAGCACTCCACTAGGAGATCTCCAAGAGAAAGAAATCATTTCGCCAGGGGTGGATCCAGGTTTGGGGTGGCCTGAAGTTCACATGATTTTTGAATCCTCTTTGAGAAGATAAAATTATGAATACAGAATTAAGTGCAGGACCTTATGGGGGGTCTTGCAAGGGAAGAGGCCTGATGTCTAAGCTACCTTAGTGTCACGGTGTATCTGCCTTTTCAGTTTCTGTTCTATCAGGCAGAAAATGTAATCAGGAAGCCTGGGAAGACATTCTGGATTGGGCTTTGGTTGTTCACTTAGGAACCTGCCATTGCTTGGTCATCTGATGGTCAGGGTACCCCTGACAGGTGGGAGAGGGTGGGTGTGAGGCCCAGAGGACCTGGGCATGTTGGGACATCCATGGGGATAAGCCACACTGGGGAAAGTCGGGGAGACAGACAAGGTCAACCAAAGTGCCAAGTGCAGAGTAGCAGGATGTAATTCAGAGAGGCCAGATTTTTGTTTGCTAGATTTTGCACAAAAGGTTAGAGGTTGAGAGTTATCATTTCAGAGACTCACGGATCTGGACTTCTTTTCTTATTTTTTTAAATTTTAGAATTTTATTAATTTTTTTTATACAGCAAGTTCTTATTAGTTATCCATTTTATACATATTAGTATATATATGTCAATCCCAATCTCCCAATTCATCACCCGCCCCGGCCATTTTCCCCCCTTGGTGTCCATACATTTGTTCTCTACATCTGGGTCACTATTTCTGCCCTGCAAACCGGCTCACCTGTACCATTTTTCTAGGTTCCACATATATGCATTAATATACGATATTTGCTTCTCTATTTCTGACTTACTTCACTCTGTATGACAGTCTCTAGATCCATCCACATCTCTACAAATGACCCGTTTTTGTTCCTTCTTAAGACTGAGTAATATTCCATTGTATATATGTACCACATCTTCTTTATCCATTCGTCTGTCGATGGGCATTTAGGTTGCTTCCGTGTCTGGGTTATTGTAAACACTGCTGCAATGAACATTGGGGGTGCATGTGTCTTTTTGAATTAGGGTTTGCTCTGGGTGTATGCCCAATAGTGGGATTGCTGGGTCAAATGGTAATTCTATTTTTAGTTTTTTAAGGAAGCTCCATACTGTTCTCCATAGTGGCTGTATCAATTTACATTCCCAGCAACAGTGCAGGAGGGTTCCCTTTTCTCCACACCCTCTCCAGCATTTGTTGTTTGTAGATTTTCTGATGATGCCCATTCTAACGGGTGTGAGGTGATACCTCATTGTAGTTTTGATTTGCATTTCTCTAATAATTAGTGATGTTGAGCAGCTTTTCATGTGCTTCTTGGCCATAAGTATATCTTCTTTGGAGAAATGTCTATTTAGGTCTTCTGCCCATTTCTTGATTGGGATGGTTTGCTTTTTTAATATTGAGCTGCATGAGCTGTTTATATATTTTGGAGATTAATCCTTTGTCCGTTGATTCATTTGCAAATATTTTCTCCCATTCTGAAGGTTGTCTTTTCATCTTGTTTGTCATTTCCTTTGTTTTGCAAAAGCTTTTAAGTTTCATTAGGTTCCATTTGTTTATTTTTGTTTTTATTTCCATTACTCTAGGAGGTGGATCAAAAAAGACCTTGCTGTGATTTATGTCAAAGAGTGCTCTTCCTATGTTTTCGCCTAGAACTTTTTTTTTTTTTTTTTTTTTTTTTTTTGCTGTACGCGGGCCTCTCACTGCTGTGGCCTCTCCCGTTGCGGAGCACAGGCTCCGGACACACAGGCTCCGCGGCCATGGCTCGCGGGCCCAGCCGCTCCGCGGCATGTGGGATCTTCCGGGATCGGGGCACGAACCCGTGTCCCCTGCATCGGCAGGCGGACTCTCAACCACTGCGCCACCAGGGAAGCCCTCGCCTAGAACTTTTACAGTGTCCGGTCTTATATTTAGATCTCTAATCCATTTTGAGTTTATTTTTGTGTATGGTGTTAGGGAGTGTTTTAATTTCATTCTTTTACACATAGCTGTCCAATTTTCCCAGCACCACTTATTGAAGAGACTGTCTTTTCTCCATTGTATATCCTTGCCTCCTTTGCCATAGATTAGTTGACCATAGGTGCGTGGGTTTATCTCTGGGCTTTCTATCTTGTTCCATTGATCTATGTTTCTGATTTTGTGCCAGTACCATATTGTCTTGATTACTGTAGCTTTGTAGTATAGTCTGAAGTCAGGGAGTCTGATTCCTACATCTCCGTTTTTTTCCCTCAAGACAGCTTTTGTTATTCAGGGTCTTTTGTGTCTCCATACAAATTTTAAGACTTTTTTTTGTTCTAGTGCCATAAAAAATGCCATTGGTAATTTAATAGGGATTGCATGGAATCTGTAGATTGCTTTGGGTAGTATAGTCATTTTCATGATACTGATTCTTCTAATCCAAGAACATGGTATATCTCTCCATCTATTTGTATCATCTTTAATTTCTTTCAACAGTGTCTTATAGTTTTCTACATACAGGTCTTTTGCCTCCTTAGGTAGGTTTATTCCTAGGTATTTTATTCTTTTTGTTGCAATGGTAAATGGGAGTGTTTCCTTAATTTCTCTTTCAGAGTTTTCCTCATTAGTGTATAGGAATGAAAGAGATTTCTGTGTATTAATTTTGTATCATGCAATTTTACCAAATTCATTGATTAGCTCTAGTAGTTTTCTGGTTGTATCTTTAGGATTCTCTATGTATAGTATCGTGTCATCTGCAAACAGTGATTGCTTTACTTCTTCTTTTCCAATTTGTATTCCTTTTATTTCTTTTTCTTCTCTGATTGCCGTGGCTAGGATTTCCAAAACTATGTTGAATAATAATGATGAGAGTGGACATCCTTGTCTTGTTCCTGATCTTAGAGGAAATGCTTTCAGTTTTTCACCATTGAGAATGATGTTTGCTGTGGGTTTGTCATATACGGCCTTTATTATGTTGAGGTAGCTTCCCTCTATGCCCAGTTTCTGGAGTTTTTATCATAAATTGGTGTTGAATTTTGTCGAAAGCTTTTTCTGCATCTATTGAGATGATCATATGGTTTTTATTCTTCAATCTGTTAACATGGTGTATCACACTGATGGATTTGCGTATATTGAAGAATCCTTGCATCCCTGGGATAAATCCCACTTGATCATGGTGTATGATCCTTTTTTTTTTTTTTTTTTTTTTTTGCTGTATGCGAGCCTCTCACTGCTGTGGCCTCTACCGTTGTGGAGCACAGGCTCCGGACGCACAGGCTCAGCGGCCATAGCTCACGGGCCCAGCCGCTCCGCGGCATGTGGGATCTTCCTGGACTGGGGCACGAACCCGCGTCCCCTGCATCGGCAGGCGGACTCTCAACCACTGCGCCACCAGAGAAGTCCTGTATGATCCTTTTAATGTGTTGTTGGATTTTGTTTGCTAGTATTTTGTTGAGGATTTTTGCATGTATATTCATCAGTGATATTGGTCTGCAATTTTCTTTTTTTGTAGTATCTTTGTCTGGTTTTGGTATCAGGGTGATGGTGGCCTCATAGAATGAGTTTGGGAGTGTTCCTTCCTCTGCAATTTTTTGGAAGAGTTTGAAAAGGATGGGTGTTATCTCTTCTCTAAATGTTTGATAGAATTCACCTTTGAAGCCACCTGCTCATGGACTTTTGTTTGTTGGAAGATTTTTAATCACAGTTTCAATTTCATTACTTGTGATGGGTCTGTTCATATTTTGTATTTCTTCTTGGTTCAGTCTTGGAAGGTTATACCTTTCTAAGAATTTGTCTATTTCTTCCAGGTTGTCCATTTTATTGGCATAGAGTTGCTTGTAGTAGTCCTTTATGATGCTGTGTATTTCTGAGGTGTCCGCTGTAACTTCTTCTCATTTCTTATTTTAGTGATTTGAGTCCTCTCCCTCTTTTTCCTGATGAGTCTGGCTAATGGCTATCAATTTTGTTTATCTTCTCAAAGAACCAGCTTTTAGTTTTATTGATCTTTGCTATTGTTTTCTTTGTTTCTATTTTATTTATATCTGCTCTGATCTTTATGATTTCTTTCCTTGTACTAACTTTGGGTTTTGTTTGTTCTTCTTTCTCTAGTTCCTTTAGGTGTAAGGTTAGATTGTTTATTTGAGATTTTTCTTGTTTTTGAATGTGGGTTATCTTTTTTGGTGAGTTCCAGTGTCTTCCTGTCGGTGATTGTTCAGCAGTTAGTTGTGATTCTGGTGCTCTTGGAAAAGGGAGTGAGCGCACATCCTTCTACTCGGTCATCTTGAACCAATCATCTTGTGTCCTCACCAATCTGGATTTAAACACAGGCTGAATTGCCTCTACTTGTCCTGGCATCTAAATCATTTTCTTCAGTTGCAGATACTGACTTCTGGAAGTCTGATTCCTTTTTTATTATTTATTTATTTATTTATTTTTTTGTGGTACGTGGGCCTCTCACTGTTGTGGCCTCTCCCGTTGCGGAGCACAGGGTCTGGACGTGCAGGCTCAGTGGCCATGGCTCATGGGCTTAGCTGCTCCGTGGCATGAGGGATCTTCCCGGACTGGGGCACGAACCCGTGTCCCTTGAATCGGCAGGCGGACTCTCAACCACTGCGCCACCAGGGAAGCCCTGATTCCTTTTTTTTTTTTTTTTTTTTTTGTGGTACACGGGCCCCCCACCGCTATGGCCTCTCTCGTTGCGGAGCACAGGCTCCGGACGCGCAGGCCCAGCGGCCATGGCTCACGGGCCCAGCCGCTCCACGGCATGTGGGATCTTCCTGGACTGGGGCACAAACCCGCGTCCCCTGCATCAGCAGGTGGACTCCCAACCACTGCGCCACCAGGGAAGCCCCCTGATTCCTTTTTAAAAAAAATATTTATTTATTTGGCTGCATAGGGTGTTAGTTGCGGCACATGGGATCTTTTTGGCATGTGAGATCTTTCATTGTGGCACGTGAGCTCTTCGTTGCAGCGTGTGGGCTTCTCTCTAGTTGTGGCATGCGGATTTTCTTTTCTCTTGTTGTGGTGCCGGGCTACAGGGCACATGGGCTCTGTAGTTTGTGGCACTCAGGCTCTCTATTTGAGGCGTGCGGGCTCAGTAGTTGTGCTGTGTAGGCTTAGTTGCCCTGCGGCATGTGGGATCTCAGTTCCCCAACCAGGGATCGAACCTGCGTCCCCTGCATTGGAAGGCGGATTCTTTACCACTGGACCACCAGGGAAGTCCCTGGATGACTGATTCCTTTTTTTTTTTTTTTTTTTTTTTAAATACTTGGTGAACAGACACTTTATTTATTTATTTATTTATTTAATTATTATTATTATTTTTCTGTACGCGGGCCTCTCACTGTTGTGGCCTCTCCCATTGCGGAGCACAGGCTCCGGACGCGCAGGCTCAGCGGCCATGGCCCACGGGCCCAACCGCCCCACAGCATGTGGGATCTTCCCGGGCCGGGGCACGAACCCGTGTCCCCTGCATCGGCAGGCAGACTCTCAACCACTGCGCCACCAGGGAAGCCCTCGCCTAGAACTTTTACAGTGTCCGGTCTTATATTTAGATCTCTAATCCATTTTGAGTTTATTTTTGTGTATGGTGTTAGGGAGTGTTTTAATTTCATTCTTTTACACATAGCTGTCCAATTTTCCCAGCACCACTTATTGAAGAGACTGTCTTTTCTCCATTGTATATCCTTGCCTCCTTTGCCATAGATTAGTTGACCATAGGTGCGTGGGTTTATCTCTGGGCTTTCTATCTTGTTCCATTGATCTATGTTTCTGATTTTGTGCCAGTACCATATTGTCTTGATTACTGTAGCTTTGTAGTATAGTCTGAAGTCAGGGAGTCTGATTCCTACATCTCCGTTTTTTTCCCTCAAGACAGCTTTTGTTATTCAGGGTCTTTTGTGTCTCCATACAAATTTTAAGACTTTTTTTTGTTCTAGTGCCATAAAAAATGCCATTGGTAATTTAATAGGGATTGCATGGAATCTGTAGATTGCTTTGGGTAGTATAGTCATTTTCATGATACTGATTCTTCTAATCCAAGAACATGGTATATCTCTCCATCTATTTGTATCATCTTTAATTTCTTTCAACAGTGTCTTATAGTTTTCTACATACAGGTCTTTTGCCTCCTTAGGTAGGTTTATTCCTAGGTATTTTATTCTTTTTGTTGCAATGGTAAATGGGAGTGTTTCCTTAATTTCTCTTTCAGAGTTTTCCTCATTAGTGTATAGGAATGAAAGAGATTTCTGTGTATTAATTTTGTATCATGCAATTTTACCAAATTCATTGATTAGCTCTAGTAGTTTTCTGGTTGTATCTTTAGGATTCTCTATGTATAGTATCGTGTCATCTGCAAACAGTGATTGCTTTACTTCTTCTTTTCCAATTTGTATTCCTTTTATTTCTTTTTCTTCTCTGATTGCCGTGGCTAGGATTTCCAAAACTATGTTGAATAATAATGATGAGAGTGGACATCCTTGTCTTGTTCCTGATCTTAGAGGAAATGCTTTCAGTTTTTCACCATTGAGAATGATGTTTGCTGTGGGTTTGTCATATACGGCCTTTATTATGTTGAGGTAGCTTCCCTCTATGCCCAGTTTCTGGAGTTTTTATCATAAATTGGTGTTGAATTTTGTCGAAAGCTTTTTCTGCATCTATTGAGATGATCATATGGTTTTTATTCTTCAATCTGTTAACATGGTGTATCACACTGATGGATTTGCGTATATTGAAGAATCCTTGCATCCCTGGGATAAATCCCACTTGATCATGGTGTATGATCCTTTTTTTTTTTTTTTTTTTTTTTTGCTGTATGCGAGCCTCTCACTGCTGTGGCCTCTACCGTTGTGGAGCACAGGCTCCGGACGCACAGGCTCAGCGGCCATAGCTCACGGGCCCAGCCGCTCCGCGGCATGTGGGATCTTCCTGGACTGGGGCACGAACCCGCGTCCCCTGCATCGGCAGGCGGACTCTCAACCACTGCGCCACCAGAGAAGTCCTGTATGATCCTTTTAATGTGTTGTTGGATTTTGTTTGCTAGTATTTTGTTGAGGATTTTTGCATGTATATTCATCAGTGATATTGGTCTGCAATTTTCTTTTTTTGTAGTATCTTTGTCTGGTTTTGGTATCAGGGTGATGGTGGCCTCATAGAATGAGTTTGGGAGTGTTCCTTCCTCTGCAATTTTTTGGAAGAGTTTGAAAAGGATGGGTGTTATCTCTTCTCTAAATGTTTGATAGAATTCACCTTTGAAGCCACCTGCTCATGGACTTTTGTTTGTTGGAAGATTTTTAATCACAGTTTCAATTTCATTACTTGTGATGGGTCTGTTCATATTTTGTATTTCTTCTTGGTTCAGTCTTGGAAGGTTATACCTTTCTAAGAATTTGTCTATTTCTTCCAGGTTGTCCATTTTATTGGCATAGAGTTGCTTGTAGTAGTCCTTTATGATGCTGTGTATTTCTGAGGTGTCCGCTGTAACTTCTTCTCATTTCTTATTTTAGTGATTTGAGTCCTCTCCCTCTTTTTCCTGATGAGTCTGGCTAATGGCTATCAATTTTGTTTATCTTCTCAAAGAACCAGCTTTTAGTTTTATTGATCTTTGCTATTGTTTTCTTTGTTTCTATTTTATTTATATCTGCTCTGATCTTTATGATTTCTTTCCTTGTACTAACTTTGGGTTTTGTTTGTTCTTCTTTCTCTAGTTCCTTTAGGTGTAAGGTTAGATTGTTTATTTGAGATTTTTCTTGTTTTTGAATGTGGGTTATCTTTTTTGGTGAGTTCCAGTGTCTTCCTGTCGGTGATTGTTCAGCAGTTAGTTGTGATTCTGGTGCTCTTGGAAAAGGGAGTGAGCGCACATCCTTCTACTCGGTCATCTTGAACCAATCATCTTGTGTCCTCACCAATCTGGATTTAAACACAGGCTGAATTGCCTCTACTTGTCCTGGCATCTAAATCATTTTCTTCAGTTGCAGATACTGACTTCTGGAAGTCTGATTCCTTTTTTATTATTTATTTATTTATTTATTTTTTTGTGGTACGTGGGCCTCTCACTGTTGTGGCCTCTCCCGTTGCGGAGCACAGGGTCTGGACGTGCAGGCTCAGTGGCCATGGCTCATGGGCTTAGCTGCTCCGTGGCATGAGGGATCTTCCCGGACTGGGGCACGAACCCGTGTCCCTTGAATCGGCAGGCGGACTCTCAACCACTGCGCCACCAGGGAAGCCCTGATTCCTTTTTTTTTTTTTTTTTTTTTTGTGGTACACGGGCCCCCCACCGCTATGGCCTCTCTCGTTGCGGAGCACAGGCTCCGGACGCGCAGGCCCAGCGGCCATGGCTCACGGGCCCAGCCGCTCCACGGCATGTGGGATCTTCCTGGACTGGGGCACAAACCCGCGTCCCCTGCATCAGCAGGTGGACTCCCAACCACTGCGCCACCAGGGAAGCCCCCTGATTCCTTTTTAAAAAAAATATTTATTTATTTGGCTGCATAGGGTGTTAGTTGCGGCACATGGGATCTTTTTGGCATGTGAGATCTTTCATTGTGGCACGTGAGCTCTTCGTTGCAGCGTGTGGGCTTCTCTCTAGTTGTGGCATGCGGATTTTCTTTTCTCTTGTTGTGGTGCCGGGCTACAGGGCACATGGGCTCTGTAGTTTGTGGCACTCAGGCTCTCTATTTGAGGCGTGCGGGCTCAGTAGTTGTGCTGTGTAGGCTTAGTTGCCCTGCGGCATGTGGGATCTCAGTTCCCCAACCAGGGATCGAACCTGCGTCCCCTGCATTGGAAGGCGGATTCTTTACCACTGGACCACCAGGGAAGTCCCTGGATGACTGATTCCTTTTAAAAGCAGACAGGTGCAATCCTGAATCTGTCACTTCCCAGCTTTGAGATTCTCATTTCTTCATCTGTAAGACTCATATCATACATATTTTTGAAAAGTTGTGATGATCAAAATCACTGATACAGGTAAAGGCCTATACTATAATTCTAAACATAATTATTTAGAAACCAGAGTAAGTGGTCACATTTAGTAAGCATATGCCACTTACACGCTTGATCTAACAGACATATGTGGAACCCCAGAAACAAAGACGAGGCATACTTCTCAGACCCACATGGAACATTTCCATAAACTGACTGCATTCCAGGCCTTAAAGTCTCAAGTCCTAGGATATGTATCATGCAGACTCCATTCCCTGCAACTGCCCTTGCATTCATGGCATAAACCCAGCAACGTTGCTGAACTCACTTATTGATCTACACTGTCAACACCCACAGTTCTTGAAAACTCAGTGTCAAGTGAAAACATGAAGCTGCAGAATGTAAATAAAATGTGATACCAATTCCTTAAAATTTAAAACACACAATGCTATTTGCTTTCTATGGGTAAATACTTAGATTAGTAAAAGCATAGAGACATGGCAGGAAGGATTTACACAACTGTAGTGACTGTTTCAGAAGTTGCTTAAATTATATCAGAAAGGTTTTGCTAAAAAATAAAAAGATGTAAAATAAATGTGACAAACCTATATATGTGAAATCTAGTCTGTGTTGACCTAGAGGTTTGTCATATCCCTTACCTCATGTCCTTTATGCTCGAGATTGTCGGAATTAAAAAGAAAAGGCTTGGGGCTTCCCTGGTGGCGCAGTGGTTGAGAATCTACCTGCCAATACAGGGGACACGGGTTTGAGCCCTGGCTTGGGAGTATCCCACATGCCATGGAGCAACTAGGCCCGTGAGCCACAACTACTGAGCCTGCACGTCTGGAGCCTGTGCTCTGCAATAAGAGAGGCCGCAACAGTGAGAGGCCCGTGCACCGCGATGAAGAGTGGCCCCTGTTCGCTGCAACCAGAGAAAGTCCTCGCACAGAAACGAAGACCCAACACACCCAAAAGTAAGTAAGTAAATAAATAAATATATTAAAAAAAAAGAAAAGAAAAGCCTCAGTGTTGGGCACGTATTGGTATTCGGCAAATGTTAAGTTTTGTCCAGACCACGTCTTAAGAGAGCATTCAATGAGCCAGCATGGGTGAAACTTCCTAGGGCAGGTGTGCAGGATGGGTTTGCAGCCTCCTTCCCCGTCTTCCTGTTCTCTTCCAGCCTCTCATCTGTAGGGTGTATCCCACAGTGCCAGGCTGGCTGCTCCCACTTGTTTCCCCCAAATCTGTGCAGCTCCATGGGTACTGCCAGAAACATCAGAGAGGCAGCAGCAAGCCTCAGAAGCTGGGGAGACTGGGCATTAGTCCATGTCCAGCTCTCACATCCCTGCATCTAATAGGGCAGCAAAACACTCTCCTGCCCAGTCGTGCCTGGCAGGTCAGGGAGAAATGTGTGCTCCAAGCTGCCCCGTTCCTCCATTATCTTGCTGTATTACTCCTTAATACCCACCTCGATCTCCATTTAGGCAGTGGGCTTTCTTACCTTTTTAGGATAATGAGCAAACCTATTACACAATAAAACATGGCTTGGTTTCCATGGTGATTTGCATGCTCTGTCTCATGATGCTTTCCAAGGAGCCTATCTTAATCTTCATCAGCCCTACCACAGCTAGTCTCTGCCATATCTCATTACAGGGAAAGTTTCTTTAAGAAAACATTGTATTTCTTAATGCTCCTTTTGCCAGGGCAAAAATTCCAATGTACGGCATGATGATTATAGTTAACACTATTGTATTGCATACTTGAAATTTGCTATGAGAGCGGGTCTTCAGTGTTCTCGACATACACAGAGGCACACACACAGAATGGTAACTATGTGAGGTGATGGATGTGTTAACTGAATACAGAGTATCAGTGTATCAAATCATCACATTGTACACCTTAAATCTATACAATTTTCTTTGTTAACTGAATCTCCATAAAGTTGGGAAAAAAGAAAATTTGCATTTTGAAAGCAAAGGCTTCTTGGGTTCAAGTTCATGGATTTGTCTCTAATGCAGCCTGTAATTGAGAGCAACTTGTTTCTCATCATGAGTTTCTTTATCATCAGGATGGATTAAACACTTAGCATACATGCTGTTAAGCATCTTAAAGACACTTAGGACATGTGTCTGTGTGGCCACTCCACGAATATGTGTGGTGAAACCCTGAAGGCTACATTCGGAGACCTGTACGATATGCATGAGGGATTTCAATCCGCTCAAATGGAGATTCTGTAGAGTCGACAAGCACCGTGAAATATCAGGCAGGTGGGAACAAATCATTTTGAGTCAGATCCAGTGGGAGACATGCAGTGTGGGCAGCTTCTTAATGAATATAGACCCGCACCATCCGTGCATTATTTACCCAGCTGTGCCTATTACTATTTCAATAATTTAAGTCAATTTGTTACAGGGTAACTTGACTGATTGCAATCAATAATTAAGAAGCCCAGAATCCAATGTAAACTGCTCACACCAGCTGGTTTTCCTGGGGCAGAACAATGCCCCTCCCTTAACCCTGTCTGCCCTTGGAGCATCTCAAGAAGGGTATTAACAAATGGCTCTTGAAGCATGCTCACTGTGCCCTCATCCAGCTCCAGGATGCACTTGGCACATTCCCTTCGCTGTTGCTACTCAAAGTATGGTCCATGCATTGGTTGCTTCAGTTTCAGCATCAGCATCAGCATCGTCTGGACCTTGTTAGAAATATAAATTCTCAGGCGCCAAGCCCCCAGACCTACAGAATCAGAAACTCTGGGGTGGGACCCCATAAGCTGTGTTCTAACAAGCCCTCCAGATGATTCTGGTGCACACTCAAGTTTGAGAGGTTTGCCCACTGGACTAAAGCAAGACAAAGTGTTAAGATAATAATAGAAAGTGTAAGTAGAGTTCAGTTTTAATATCCACCATGTCTGCTGTACTGTGGTCCCCAAGATTATGAGCTGCAAAGCATGTGACTTCTCCATCCCCGTCCCCTGTACTCCCCCCTCCCACCTTCCCATGTGTCCCTCCAGCATCCTCTCCACCATAGCATCCTGCATCCTTCTGGCTTTGCTCCACAGCTCCTGCAAGCGGAGCTCTCACTTTCACACCCCACGGGTAGAGTTCTGGTTTTGCACATATTGCAACTGCCAGAATTGACAGAAGTGACATTTATTATAAAATATGTATTTCACTTTATCACATCTCCCCGACGACTAGCTATGATATTCCTTCCAACCCCCAAACAACTCTAGGAATAAAATGAGTTCAGCAAGTAGTTTTTGAGAGCAACATTTCTTGATTAGTCTCTGCTCTCCTGACAGAGGAGTGGCTCTTACTTCAGTAATTGAGTTAATAGCATTACATTAATCACCATTTAGAACTGATCAGTATCTAGAGCCAAACCCCTCTGTATAACAAATATAAGAGAGAGCCTCAGTACACTTAAAAAAATATATATATATATAAAACAGCTTTAGTGAGATATTCACATACCATACAATGTACCCATTTAAAGTATACAGTTCAGAATTCCCTGGCAGTCCAGTGGTTAGGACTTCATGCTCTCACTGCCGAGGGCCTGGGTTCAATCCCTGGTCGGGGAACTAAAATCCCACAAGCTGCACGCTGCGGCCAAAGAAAAAGAAATACAGTTCAAGCCACTCAGCTAGCTCAGTTGGTATAGCATGAGACTCAAAGTACACAGTTCAATGGTTTTTAGTATATGCCAAGAGTTGTGCAACCATCACTACACTCAATTTTAGAATATTTTCATCACTCCCAAAACAAACTCTGGATCCTTTAGTCATCACCCCCCCACCCCCCACCAATTCCCTCTTCCCCTGTAGCCCTAGGTAACCATGAATCCACTTTCTGTCTCTGTGGATTTATCTATTCTAGACATTTCAATTATTTCATGTAAATGCACTTCTGCAATATGTGGTCTTCTGTAGGTGGCTGATTTCCCTTAGCATGATGTTCATCCATGTTGTAGCATGAGTCAGTAGTTTATTCCTTTTATGGCCGAATCTCAGCACCGTTTTACATCCCAACTCCCTTTTCACCCTGTCACTTTTTTTTTTTTTTTTTTTTGCGGTACGCGGGCCTCTCACTGCCGTGGCCTCTCCGGTTGCGGAGCACAGGCTCCGGACGCGCAGGCTCAGCGGCCATGGCTCACGGGCCCAGCCGCTCCGCAGCATGCGGTATCCTCCCGGACCGGGGCACGAACCTGTGTCCCCTGCATCGGCAGGCAGACTCTCAACCACTGCGCCACCAGGGAAGCTCACCCTGTCACTTCTTAAGTTGGATTTTAGTTCCAGACTGTGTGTGTGTGTGTATGTTTATTTTATTTTTAGGAATCAATAGTTATTTACAATTAGTTTCAACATCAGCACCTTTCCCCTTTTCCCCTCCTCTGCTTCTCCTTCTCCTCCCTGGAGTTTCCCCCATGGTCGAACCAGATTCTTTCATTGGGTGATTGTCAAGGCAGTTTAAAAATTTTTTTAATAGCGTTATTTAACTCAATATATCTAAAATATTATTTTAACATATAATCAATATTCAAAATTATTAATATTTTACATTCTTTTATTCATACAAAATCTTTGAAATCCAGTGTGTATTTTACACTTACAGCACATCTCAATTCAGATGTGAAATCTGCACTAGAAATACTTGGCCTGCATTTGAATTTCATTGTTTACTGTGAAAATATTTTTCATTGAATGGTATCTCCCATATTGCACTATTTATCTCAAGTTAAAAATAAGTACTTGCAATTTTTCAAAATTTGAATCAACACATCTTTGATATTATTTGAAAGGTCTTATATTCTACAGGCAATGGTTTGGGTCTTCATTGAAGGTCTTTCACTTCTGGGGAATACATTTTTAATTTTTCTCTTCATAATTTTAAACAAAACTTCCATAGCTGAAATAACAATTTATTTTACCATCTCTCCATCTAAAAATGTTTTTCTTTTTGTGCAGAAACCCAAACAATTTTATAGCTGGCCAAAGTTATAAGCTCAGATCTGTTCAAAATTGTTTAAAAATGTTTGTTTACACAATTCTGATTTCACACAACTAATTTTCTTGTTTTCTGATTGTTGAGAATAAACTTCTTATAAAATTCGCTGTGTATTTGTTGAACATGTATTATCCACTTAATTGTCCTAAATTATTTTTTACAGGACAGATATTCATTTTACTCTGCTGCAATAAGTTGCATTTACTATTCATTGTGAAATTTGCAACATACTTTCTTTTAGTCTCTTATTCTCTTTCTGCAAAAAATATTCATAAGCAAATTACAATGTTATATAAGTGTGTAAAAAAAATTAGAACTGAGTTAGTTCATTGATGCCGAGAATATTGGTGACGAGTTGTAATACTAGAAACAACACAAGAAGTTTGAATCTTATTGCTGGGCTTACGTAACCAAGACTTATCAAGTGACTTTGTTAAACGCTCTCCACCCGCTCCCCCCTTAGATGCCGTGGTGGCCTTGCCTACAACACAGATTGTAGCACACAAGACAGTGCCCAGTGGCTCTCAGCTGCCTCCATCACAAAGAGACATTTTCCTTTTCTCCCAAAGAGAGGAGTTTGCGCATCACCAGAACAACATGGGTCTATGGCTCTCTTAGGCAGGGATTGAGAAGGGGACAGTGCCCTGACATCATGTACCTTCAGAGACACCTACTGCCATTCCTCACTTATGGTGGCTTCTCCAACTTTATGGCTGAGTTTCCTCATTCAGGAACCTTTTCAATACTCCTGAGCATGGCCCCAGACCCAGCACTGTGCTGGCCCAAGGGTGTAAGCACAGGAGTGATTTGGGCTCCGAGGTGAGGCGTTAAAGGGACTACAGTTACACCATTGAGATGAACTCTCATTTCACAGATGGGGATCCTGAGGCTTAAACAGGGGCAGTGACTTGTCTGAGGCCACAGGGAATATTGGCAGGACCAGGGTTGGGGGGCAGATTCTACTGATGGATGGTTTGCCCACATTCCCACTTATAGGAAATCTGGAATTTATTGCAGAGGGTGATTCCTTCCCTTCAATACCCTTTCTTATTTTTACTCCAAAACAAGCCTGCCTAAATGGAAACTCTGGGGGCTATTTCATCTTTTGTGTTCCCTTCTGGGATAGAAGATGTCATCACATTTCTGCTGTGCTGTCTGTAAGTTTCTTTCTGGTTCCAGTTCAGACTGGAACCCTCCCACCTCCACAACCCTGAAACTCCAATCCCAGCCCTCGAGCTGCAGACTCATGTTTGCCTGCTCCCTTAACATCACTACACAGATGTCTCAAACTTAAAATATCCAACACAAGACTCTGATTGCCCCCTCCCCACCAATGGTTCCTCCCTATACTCAGTCTTTTCCATCACATAAATGGTATCACAGTTCCCTCACTGCCTAAGTGAAGAATCACTCTCCACTCTTCTTTATGTTATCTCCCACGCTGGTAGACCTCAGAGGTACACCTGAAGTCCATTCCCAAATCGCCACCTCCAGGAGCCACCCCCGTCTAATGCTCTCCCTCAGTTGCTGGATCTACGACAATAACTCTTAATTGATTCTACAATGCATTGATTGTATCCCAACAATCCATCCTTTCCTTAACTGCTAGACGGCCCATTCAAAGTATGAACCAGAGAATGTCACTTTCTAGCCTAAAAGCCCTTGACGACTTCTGGCTGTCCCTAGAATGAAATCCAAACTCCTCTTGGCTGTAAGGCACTTCCCAGTCTTTTCCACTGTCTACCACCTCTCAGGAAAATAAGAGGTCTCTGAGCAGGGACTATTCTGTCCTGTCTACCACTAACCCCATGTGCCAGGTGCATAGTGGGAGCTTAGTACCTATTGATTGACTGACTGACTGACTGGTTCTATTCCTGCCTCGGCCTCCCCGCTGCCTTGTCTGACAACTCGACCCAAGGTCTGTTGCTGGCCTTGGGATTCCAAGTGCTTTGAGCAAAGGCTGATGGCAGTGCGGTGATTTTTGTGATGAGTGCACTCATTTGAAAATACTAATTCAAGGTATGTGTGTTATGATAGCTTATGAGGAACTATCACATGGTAGGGTTTGGAATTTGTTGAGAAGGGTGGATTCTTCCCCTTCGCTCCATCTCTCATTTTCATCTGATAGCTCAGCTGTCCTCTGATTTGGGGCCTCTGAGGTTTGAGGACCACATCCTGTGTTTTGTCCAGAGGTCAGGCTGAGGCTCTTGAACACGCCCCCGTGTAGATTACTTCCAGGTGAAACGACCCTGGGAATTAAGAATGCTCTTCACGGTAAGAAGCCACTAACATTTCTGCATGGGAGAAGAAGAGTAAGCATCAAACCATAAAAATTTCCTGGCTAATGAAACGGAAGGAAAAAGCCTGTGAGAGCAGCATTCCCTACACTCGTAAATACCAAGCAGTTTTCCTAGGTGACCAGAGAAAATGCATGGGGGATCCAGAGAAGTTTTCAGAGCATAATGGGCTCTCCAGGGAGGGAAGGGGCTTGTACCATTTTCTCTTTCCTGTAAAGGGCAGGTTGCTGGTTTGCAAACTTTTGGGGCACAGTCCTTTAGCCCAGCAATCTGATCTGCCCCATGGGTTCTTGTCCACAGGGGTCTGTACACCGAGACTGGCGCTGCCTTCTGAGGTCAGTCTGGGGACCATCCTGGGAAGAAGGGAAACGTTATTGATGAGGCCGAAGCTCTCTTTCTGATCCTTAATCAGGAGGGATTTTCTGAAAGTTGCTTAGATGCTGGGGATTCAGCCGGGGGTAAAATGTGGAGCTCACATTCTTTAATAAACTGACCCAAAAGTGAAGGACTACAGGCATCTGATGAGTGCAACGTCAGAGCCAAGCTCGGATGACGGGGGACACAGAAGATGGGGAAATCAACATTGAGGGAAAGGAGTCAGGCAAGGCAGCCCAGATGAGCAGACAGCCTGAATGAGGGCCTGGGGGTATGAAACCTCTTGGGGAGCTGTAGGCAGATCTGTTTGGTTGGAGCATCAGGTTTGGAAGCAGAGTTTACCCTGGAAGGTCAGTGCTGGGCAGGTCTGTGTTGGGTCTGCATTTTAGAGATGATCACTCTGGCTACAGGGTGAAAAGCAGATTGGAGAGGAAATGAGGGATCAAAAGACACATGCACACCAATGTTCACTGCAGCACTATTTACAATAGCCAAGACATGGAAGCAATCTAAGTGTCCATCAATAGAGGAGTGGATAAAGAAGATGTGGTACATATATACAATGGAATATTACTCAGCCATTAAAAAGAATGAAATAATGCCATTTGCAGCAACATGGATGGACCTAGAGATTATCTTACTAAGTGAAGTAAGTCAGAGAAAGACAAATATCGTATGATATCACTCATATGTGGAATCTAAAAAGATGATACAAATGAACTTATTTACAAAACAGAAACTGACTCACAGACTTGTAAAACAAACTTATGGTTACCAAAGGGAAAAGGTGGTGGGGAGGGATAAAGTAGGAGTTTGGTATTAACAGATACACACTACTATATATAAAATAGATAATCAACAAGGACCTACTGTTGCTGAGTCCAAGTTCACTCTGCTCGCCGCACGACAGGCCAATAAATTGGAGAGGAGGTATTGAGGCAAGGAACACCACTTTATTCCAAGAGCTGGGCATCTGAGAAGATGGCAGACTAAAGTCTCAAAATAACCATTGTATCGGGGTTTGGATGCCAGTTTCTTTTATAGTGCAGAGAAGGGGAGGAGATGAGGAAGTACAGTAAAAAGGCCATAAGTTTTGCAAATATCCCCTGGAATGGCCATCCTCAGGGAGGGGATGTGTTAATTTCTTCTTTCTTGTAGCCATCCACAGGTGGACAGGGCCCGGATGTTCCCCTGAACAAAGGCACTTTGGTTTAACATTCAGGCAGAGGGGCGGGGTTCCCCGAGGCAGGCCATTATGTACAGACAGTATCCTTTTAGTGAACAAAAGCAGCGGAAAGCTAAGGTTAAAGTAAAAGAAACAGATCCAACATGTAGTCAGATTTGGCTCTTCCCTGTTACACTACTGTATAGCACAGGCAACTCTATTCAATATTCTGTAATAAGCTACGTGGGAAAGGAATCTGAAAAAGAATAGATACATGTGTATGTATAACTGAACCACTTTGCTGTACACTTGAAATGAACACGACAGTGTAAATCAACTATACTCCAATATAAAATAAAAATTAAATTAAAAATAAAAAGAAGGCTGTTGTTCTAGCCCAGCCACGGCTGCAGTGGGGATGGAGAGGAGTGGGTGACAGAGATATCAAGCATTTAGGATCAGCAGGTGGTGGCAGTTGGTTATAGGAGGAGTTGAGAATAATTTTCATGAATATGGCACATAGCTTGTTCCATATAGATGGGGACAGGAAATGTGGTTAGATAATCAGGTTTTGGGGGAAGATACAGAGTTCTGTTTTGGACATACTGAGTTTGAGGTGTCTGCAGGTCACCTGAGGACACTCTGAAGGTAGGGAGTTCCAGTTTGGGGCTCCAAGACGTTGTCCCATCAGACATAGGTTCAGACCCAGGGAACATCATCAGCTTCAGAGCCGAAATGGATGCCAATAATGGATGAGAGTCCCCGGGGAGATTACAGGTAAATGGACACTGGGCTTGTTTAGTCAACAGCATTTGCATTTGAAATTTCTCACATCCAGTGCCCTGATGGTACTGAGAGGCAGCGGAACCCCTTGTAACCAGGTGAGAAACTGTGTCACTCTGAGGGTCAGCTGTGGACCTGCATGCAAGCCTTGCTGTGATGCTTTAGGACACCTAAGTAAGCAGGGTTTCAGTTTCTTGGTAGAGGGACAGGGGTTTGAATTCAGCATATTTAGTATCGGAGTGGGTGTGAGGGGAATGAATGTCTAAATGAGGAGATCCTGGTGGCTAAACTTGGGCCCGTGGGACCCAGATCATTTGAAACAAATCACTGGAAACCAAGAAAATCTGTTTCTTGGGCCACATAGCTGAGCTTTTGTTTCTTTCCTGGGGTCGGAGCTGAGCTGGTACTATCTGGAGTGGAGAAGGAGGCAAGCTGTTACATACTCAGAAGGAGGCATTGATGAGCTATTGCTATTCTAAACCCAAGGAGCCAGCAGCGTATCAACAATCAGTAGCTTTCCCCACCAGGTGAATCGTCCCCATTAGCTCTGCCTCAGATGCCCTTACTCTAGTGATAGGTGTGGCCCACAGTCCGGGCTGTGTGTCAGGCCCTGAAAAGAGACACATGGAAAGAATGTTGCTCTTTTCTTCTGAGTGGATTGTTTCATTATCCATTCAGTCATCAAAGACAAATCATACTGAGTTCAGGGCTAGAAGAGGTGCCATCCTTGATTGCAAGATGAGTGTGGGCAGAGGAAGCCCTGAGCTTCCTTGTGACAATGGCCCCTGGAGGAGAAAAGGGCAGAGGATGTCCCAATAGGCAGTGGCCAGGAGGCAAGGTGCTGGGACTCCAAGTCAGAAAGCTGCCTGGGCAAGTAAGGAGCAAAGCAAGGTCAGGGACTGTTCAGCTGCTAAGAGGATTGTACTCAACTCCAGCTCCAACTGGTAAGTAAAGGAAAATAATGCCATCAGTTCATATGGCTGAGATGCCTGGCCAGCATCATGCATGATTGGGTACAATGCTCTGATGTACCAGACTTTGTCTCTCCATCTCTTTCCCCTTTCTTTTGTGTGACTCCATTGTTGGACAGGTTTTTCTCACACAGTGGCTACTAGCAGCTGTGGCTTCATTCCTATAGCTTAGCAATATCAGTTGAAAGAAAGTTCTGGCTGAAGTTCCAGAACTGAATCTCATTTGTGTTGGTTGGACCACTTGTTCATGCCTGAACCAATCACCATGGCCACAAGGATGGATGTTTGGATTGATCTGGCTTGGGTTGGGTGTTTCCTTGTTGAGATGGGGGGGGGAGATGGAGTCAGCCCCATCCCAATGATATGGAAGGGGGATGAGAATGGGGGAGGTGTTCCCCCAAGGAACACTGGGACCCTGGATGAGTTGAATCAGTAAAAGCAAAACAATGGGGGGCTTCCGTGGTGGCACAGTGGTTAAGAATCTGCCTGCCAATGCAGGGGACACGGGTTCGAGCCCTGGTCCAGGAAGATCCCACATGCCGTGGAGCAGCTAAGCCCACATGCCACAACTACTGAAGCCCACATGCCTAGAGCCCATGCTCCACAACAAGAGAAGCCACCACAATGAGAAGCTTGTGCACCGCAACGAAGAGTAGCCCCCGCTCTCCACAACTAGAGAAAGCCTGTGCACAAAGAACAAGCAACACACAATAAGCAATAAGCAACACACAAGCAACAAAGAATCAACTCAGCCAAAAAGAAAAAAAAATGGAAATCTTGCAATGAGACATGGAAGGGCCCAGCAGCAGAGAGGACTTTGAGTTTCATTCGGGGCCATCACTCCATTCACAATAGGGCCCTAGTGTCAGGAGGCAAGGAGACTGCTGGGGGCAGGTGGGGTCTCTGGAGCCCAGCTAAGTTACTGGGGTTCAGTTAGGACAATGGTTTTAGATGGGTCTGGGACAGCAGGAAGGATGCCTGAACATTTCCAGTGGGTGGGGGGAGGTCAAGCCCCAAGCCCAGACTCGGGAGGGAGGCAGTGGATTTTAGATCCTATGCCACAGAACCGTGTGGCCTGGTGGAGATGCCTTGTGGCAGGGGTGTGGCCCCTGAACAAGGGTGGATCTGGGCAACCCAATCCAGCTTCAACCAGAGTCTGCCTTGTGTCTATTATGCTAATAGGCTCCCATTTGAAGAAAGTATTTAATTGTCAAAAAAACTTCAAAAAATCCACCGGACAAGGGTGATGGGAATTCTGCATCTCAGAAGCCAGACCTGGGTCTGCTCAGGTGGCAGCATGATTCACCTCCAGAGGGGATGGTGGCACCTAGGAATCCCCTGTGGGTCCTATTGCTGTTGTCATGACAAGTTCAGGCCCTGGGGTAACCTGCACGGTGACCATCTGAGAAGAAGGATCAGGAGACAGGCAGAGACTGCCAGGTTCCAGGGAATGCTCCTAGCGGCCGGAAGGGACGGTGAGGGAGCAGTGTGCATAGGTTGGTGACCGCTGTGCTGCCAGGGACAAACACTGGAGAGCAGATTCTTGTAGGTGACCTCTGCCAGGTGCAGAGGATCTGATAAGAGTCATGATTTCCTGCCGGACGGGTGGGGGAGGCTAGGAAATGAGACACCCCCATCCCCACTGCATGGAAGGCGTTTGTCCAATAGCTGGTTTATTATCATCATTGTTGTTATACTGTTATCATCTTTTCCTTACTCCTGTCTTCTAAAAGGATTGGAGGTGACTATGAGAAAAGCTCCATCTATTGGTACATCTTTTTTTTTTTTTTTTCCTGGTGCCATTTTATTTTTTTATTATTTATTTATTTATTTATTTAGTTTAGGCCGTGCCTAGTGGCATGCAGGATCTTCCCTGACTAGGGATCGAACCCGTGTCCCCTGCATTGGGAGTGCAGAGTCTTAACCATTGGACTGCCACGGAAGTCCTGGTACCTCTGTTTAAAATGCCTTTACCACCGGGCACTGGGCGAGGTCTTGGGCGTGTAGAGAGGACACAGCCCTGGCCCCTCCACAGTTGAGAGGGGGAGATGGGCATGTTGACAAACTGTCGCATGGTGAGATAGTGATGATGACAGAGGGATGTAAGAATTGTCCTGGGAGGCGCCAAGGGAGCCTGCCTCACAACTGGAAGATTTGCAAAGAGCTTGACATTCGAGGTGGGGCAAGCTGGAAGGAAAAGGGGTCGGGAAGGGCATCCGGGCTTGGGGAAGAACAGTACAGAGTCACAGAGGTCCCAGGAAGCAGACTCCAGGTAGAGAGGTGAGTTCCTGTGCCTGGGACCTAAAGGGCTGTGTAGGGAAGGGGCCAAGGCCAGTCTGTGAAGCACTTAGAAGTCTGGACTTTATTTCTTAGACACTTTATTTCTTAGACAGTCGGCGGGGTGGGCACTGAAGGTCTTGAAGCCAAGGAGTAAGATTGGCTGGTAGAGGATGGATCGGCTGGTGGCTGGAGGAGAAACCCGAGGTGGGGAATGAGATCTGGAAGCAGAGACAAGTCACAGGTTGAGAGGTAATGGAGCCTGACCTTCAATAGCTAGGAAGGAAGGGTCTCCTGGAGCTCAGAGATGGTCAGGAAGGAGGAGCCACATAAATTAAAGTCATCAAACAGAAAGAGTAAAGGAGCAAAGGGAGGGGGCATTGTTACTAAAGTCACCAAGAGTCCTGGATGGGGTGTGGTCAACAGGAGGTTACGGTGGACGTTTCTGCAGAGACTTTGGCTGCCACGGATGCTCCACAATTAAGAGAGCTGCTCAGTCAGGCATCTGGGAATGATCCCAGAGCCCCGAGCCCCTCAGGACCTCCCTGAGGAGGTAGGAAGGTGAGAGAGTCCGTGGGCAAGGGCTGTGAAGTGGGTGTCCTTGGAGAGGGCTGTGGAGATGGGCTGGGAAGGGGTATGGGAGGGTGGAGCTCCCCTTCCTAAAGCCTCATCAGAAGAGGGCGGGCCTTACAGGGACCTTTGGAGAGTCCACTGTCTCCTGGGTTTGAGGACACAGAGCAGTGAGGTCTGGATCCGGACCCAGGGGGTGAAGAGTGCAGGACTGACGGCAGTTGGACAACGACAGGGATGAACAGGTCTGGGTCCTTTTCCCCTAACGGGCCTTGCCCTGACGGGTCACTCAGGAGGTATGACCTGGAGGAAGGACAGAAACACTGGACAAGAGAAAGAGAAAAGTAGTGTCACATCCTCCCTTCCCCACCCACGAGCAGCCAGCCCGGTGGGGGAGGGGAGAAAGGTAGCCATTAAAAGTTCGGAGTTCTTATCATTCTTGGGGACTGGACATTCACATTTCTAAAACAAGGCTATGATTGTGATTTTATATGTGAGGACAATCCTCTATTAAAAATCAGCAGAGGGCTTCCCTGATGGCGCAGTGGTTGAGAGTCCGCCTGCCGATGCAGGGGACACGGGTTCGTGTCCCGGTCCGGGAAGATCCCACATGCCGTGGAGCGGCTGGGCCCGTGAGCCATGGCCGCTGAGCCTGCGCGTCCGGAGCCTGTGCAACGCAACGGGAGAGGCCACAACAGTGAGAGGCCCGCGTACCGCAGGGAAAAAAAAAATTCAGCAGAAATGTCAAGGGGTTTGCCCAAACTTTCATTCTGAGGCAACCTCTCTCGTGGGAGAGAACACTATAGTTGATAACACTGTATTGTGTAATTGAAATTTGCTGAGAGAGTAGAACTTACATGTTCTTACCAAAAAAAGAAAAAAAAAACCCATCTTTTTGTGTGCCCTTTGGCCATCTTTTTGTCTTCTTTGGAGAAATGTTTATTTAGATCTTCTGCCCATTTTTTATTGGGTGGTTTGTTTTTTTCATATTGAGCTGTATGAGCTGTTTGTATATTTTGGAGATTAATCCCATGGTGGTCACATCATTTGCAAATATTTTCTCCCATTCTGTAGGTTGTCTTTTTGTTTTGTTTATGGTTTCCTTTGGAAAGGGAGGGGAGGGATAAATTAGGAGTTTTGGATTAGCAGATACACACTACTATGTATAAAATAGATAACCAACAAGAACCTACTGTATAGCACAGGGAAATACACTCAGTATTTTGTAATAACCTACAAAGGAAAAGAGTCTGAAAAAAAATTTTATATCATTGAATCACTTTGCTGAATACCTGAAACTAACACAACATTGTAAATCAACTATACTTCAATTTAAAAAAAGAGAAAAAAAGGTAAATATGTGAGGCGATAGATGTGTTAATTTAATGGGAGAATCCTCTCACAATATATTTGTATATCAAATCATCATTCTGTATTCTCTAAATATCTCCCAATATTCTTTGTCAATTATACCTCAATAAAGCTGAAAAAGCAGTCCTCTCTTTCCCTCTCTCCCACTCTTCTGCTCTTCAGCAATTCCTAGAAAGAATAATCTACCCCCTATAGCTCCTTTTTACTCTTCTTATTATACATGAAATATGTGGCTACATTCTTATAAAACTTTAAAAATAAAACTGGAGCATATAAGTAAACAGGGTAAACCCCTTTCCTATCTCAGTCCCCTCCCCAGTGGTGTGTATGTGTTTGTATATGCATTTGTGTACACACATGCCTACTTATTGAGGTGGCACTTGAATTCACGTTTTCCCTCAGTAACTGGCCAAAAATCTGCTACTGGTTCTGCCTTGGCTTTAGTCTCATGCCTCTCTCAATATAAGTTCCGGCATTCTTGAACTTGTCTGTGATTAATGAGTGTGTGCTCATAAAAATCCATCATCACATCTAATCAGAGGAATAATGTCCACATTATGAAAAAAGTATGGCACTGAGATTTGTGGCTGATACCAAAATAGTCACTTCAAACATAGGTAGGGATTTGAGTGGGATCTGAAATGAAAATCCCTTACGTGTTTCATGTAATGAACTGTTACTAAATATGTCAATGTGTATTTATTATTGCAGGACAAATTGTTGCAGTTGTTGAGGATTATCAATGCTATTCACTTTATGTGCAACACAATTATTAGGAACTTTCAAATAATTGAATAGGAAAATAGATCAACAGTTAATTCAAATATTAAAAGAAAGTCTAGGATATAAATATATTATCTTTGAGCCTACAAAAGTTAATAACCATTTAAATAATAATATAAGGAAAGAAAATAGAAATTAACTCATATTGTAATTCTAGTCTTTCTCAAATTGTTTAGTATATTGCTGTATTATTAGTTGACTGCAGGCTTGGCTGGGCCCTGCTAGACCCTAGATTTCAGATTGGGCTCAGGTCTGCTCCATGTCTCCATGATTCTGGGACCAGTGGCTATGCAGGGCAAGTTCTCACACAAGTAGTAGCAGCCTCCAGGCCAACCCAAAGCACACAAGCACATATAGAGCCTCTGTGGCTGTTAAGTCTGCTGACATGCCATTGACCAAAGCAGGTCACATGGGTGGGCTCAGTCAGCTGGGGTGGGGCTCTAGAAGGAGGGTCTGCAAAGTCACATGGCAAAAGGTGGGCAAGGAAGGAATAACAACCCAGTCCCCTCAATGGCAGATGAGAAGATGCAAGTTCTCTGTGGATGGTTACCATATATTAGAAAGAAGAGACTGCCACACTGTGTCAACTTCGCCATCAACAGTACTCCATTCTGGTAGAACTAGACAAAAATTAACTGGCCTCCTAATAGCTTTAGTGTGTGTGTGTGTATGAATAATTATTTACCTATAATGTACACTGCCTATCTCTTACAATTTGGTTACTAAATTAATAGTAAAAAGGTAGTTACAGGGCTTCCCTGGTGGCGCAGTGGTTGAGAGTCCGCCTGCCGATGCAGGGGACACGGGTTCGTGCCCCGGTCTGGGAAGATCCCACATGCCGCAGAGCGGCTAGGCCCGTGAGCCATGGCTGCTGAGCCTGCGCATCCGGAGCCTGTGCTCTGCAAGGGGAGAGGCCACAACAGTGAGAGGCCCGCCTACCGCAAAAAAAAAAAAAAAAAAAAAAAAGGTAGTTACAGACTTCCATGGTGGCGCAGTGGTTGAGAGTCCGCCTGCCGATGCAGGGGACACGGGTTTGTGCCCCGGTCCGGGAAGGTCCCACATGCCGCGGAGCGGCTGGGCCCGTGAGCCATGGCCACTGGACCTGTGCATCGGAGCCTGTGCTCCGCAACGGGAGAGGCCACAACAGTGAGAGGTCCACGTACCGCAAAAAAAAAAAAAAAAAAAGGTAGTTACAATTAATTTTTATAGACTTTGAGATTTATTTTTGGATCCCAGAAGTTCATTCTACATGGTGATACTTGGATTTGACCTCTTTTAGCTGAATGTATATATATATTTTTCACTCTTGACCTTTCAGCGTGTGGCTAAATGTATACTGGTGCACCTCTCCTATTTCTCTTTCTCCCTCTCTCTCTAGATATATATATCAGACACATTTGGATCATATCTATATATTATATATATTTGTCCTGCAATTTGTTTTTTTCACTTAATACATCTTTGAGCTCTTTCTATACCAGCACATACAGACCTAAGTCACTATTTTTAACTTCTACAAGTTGTTCCATTGATGTACAAATCCCTCCACAGTGTAATTTATTTATTTATTTAAAAAATTTTTATTTATTATTTTAAATTTTTTTTGCGGTACGCGGGCCTCTCACTGTTGGGGCCTCTCCTGTTGCAGAGTACAGGCTCTGGACGCGCAGGCTCAGCGGCCATGGCTCACGGGACCAGCCGCTCCTCGGCATGTGGGATCTTCCCGGACCGGGGCATGAACCCGTGTCCCCTGCATTGGCAGGCGGACCCTCAACCACTGCGCCACCAAGGAAGCCCCACAGTGTAATTTATTAACACATCCCCTATGGATGTGCACCTGGGTCCCCACTTTACCCCATCCCAGCACTGCTATTATGGCCAGTCCTACTTTAACTCACTGCCGTCAGGCCCGCTGGAGCCAACAGTCTTCCGAGAGTTGTGGGGAATATCCACTCTGCTCTGACCTTCCTTATGTAACTTGTCCTTTCAGGAGCATGTGACAGTGTTGGTCTGTCCATCCTTTGTTTTTATTTTGTGCTCCCTCTGGTCATTCTGCTTAGTACCATATGGCAACTCCTTTCCTTCCTACCTATACGTACTTTCTCTGGATGGTGCCCTCCGCTTCCTGGTCACCCACATGCATGCCCTGATGCCTCCACGATCAGGTCCCAGCTCAGACCTCTGCCCAGCCTCCGCCTCCAGACACACCACTTGCGCTCCCACCCCAGCCTTCATCCTCCCTTGTGCTTGCTGCCTTGGTAATTGGTGCTGCCATCCACCAAGCCATCACGGCAGGCCACTGCCTCACTCCCACGTCTGGCTGACACATCCACGTGTGGCGCTTCTGCCTTCCGCCCCTCGCGTTCTCTGCTCCTCGAATCATCACAGGCGTTGCTCTGCTTCACTTCACTTGTGGTCGCTCTGCCCGCTCCGTGGCCACAGCACATCCGAGCCGTCACGTGGTGTCCAGCACCCTGGACGTACTAACAAGTCCAGTGGTGTCAGACCCTGCTCTAGCCCTGAGATGCCTCCTCCTGCCCTGTCACAGTGTAATCAACGTGACCACCTGCCTCCCAGGGCTCTTATTTAAAATGCACATTATGGGGTCCTGCCGCACATGCACGGAATCAGAATTCCTGTCCTGAGGCCCAGGAATCTGCATGTTCAATGCACTCTTCAGGTGATTTTTAAAAAAATTTATTTATTTAATTCATTTATTTTTGGCTGTGTTGGGTCTTTGTTGCTGTGCGTGGGCTTTCTCTAGTTGCGGCGAGCGTGGGCTACTCTTCGTTGTGGTGAGTGGGCTTCTCATTGCGGTGGCTTCTCTTGTTGTGGAGCACGGGCTCTAGGTGCGTGGGCTTCAGTAGTTGTGGCTCGTGGGCTCTAGAGTGCAGGCTCAGTAGTTGTGGCCCACGGACTTGCTCCGCGACATGTGGGATCTTCCCGGACCAGGACTTGAACCTGTGTCTGCTGAGTTGGCAGGCGGATTCTTAACCACGGCGCCACCAGGAAGCCCTCAGGTGATTTTTAGCTTCACTAGTTTGGGATCCAGTGCTATAGAACATAGTCAAGATTCCCTCCTGGCACTTACAAGAAAGGCCCTATCTGGACCTTCAGTCTCTTTACCTGCAAATTAGAACTCAGTATTTGTTTAGAAATCTTGGGATCATGAAATCTTGGGATAAGTTCATGAGATCACACATGTGAAATGCAGTGCACAGTCTGGCCCTCGGAACATAAAGAGGATGTCAGCGCCTCCGTCCTGGTTATGTGCAGTCTGCACGGAACCAGATCCAGGGCCCGTGGACCAGATCCGCTGTGCCTGCTGGCGCTCTAGGCGTGGAGGGTAAACCAGCCTGCCTGTTGCGCCTTGGAGCTTGTGGGGCACTGTAACCTGTGTTCCCTTCTCCCTGGGCTCTCACAGCTCTGGGCCTCCCTTCTCCCCGAGGGAACCACCTGACTCTTGGGCGGGGGGAAAGTCATTTTACTCTGACTCAGCTCCAACTTTCCAGGCTCATGTTGAGTTCTGAGCACAGAACTCAACTCCTCTCAGCTGTGCACTCAACACTGAGTATGAACTGATGATTCATGTAGATTATTCTTCCTTTGACCCCTGCCCAGGCTCCCTTCATGCCCTGCCCTTCTCTGCTCTGCTCTGGGCTCCAGGAGGGTGACCCCTAAGGACCACATGGCCATGTTGCTTTGCACGCTGACTTCCAGCTTTGTGGCTGTATTAGCTTGTTCAGGTACCAGGAACACATACCACCATCTGGTTTAGATGACAGAAATTCTTTTCTCACAGTTCTGGAGGCAGGAGAGTCTGAGATCAAGGTGTTGGCCAGGTTGGTTTCTCCTGAGACCTCTCCTTGACCAGCTGAGACCATCTTCTCCTTCTTGTGTCTTCACATGATCCACCCCCAAGCCCCCATCTGTGTGTCTGTGTTCGAATCGCCTCTTCTTATAAACACACCAGTCATATTGGATGAGAGCCCATCCTAACGACCCCATTTTACCTTAATTACCTCTTTAAAGGCCCTATCTTCAAATACACTTATATTGTGATGTGCTGGGTGTTTGGACTTCAGCATATGAATTTTGGAAGGCACAGCTCAGCCCTTAATAGCAGCCAGTAGGAGGCGTGGGCTAGGGATGAGAGGGTGAGGGAGAGGCAAGGACCATTTTCTCCACCCTCCTCCTGCCCTAGCATCTCTCCCCAACCTGCTCTTTTCTGCTAACATCACTGTCCCCCTCTCCCCCCAGGGGGCGGCAACTGCTTCCCTGGCATTGGCCTCTGAGTGCTTCAGCCTCCTTTGTTGGTTCTTTCACCCCTGCCACCCCTCTGAAACTCTGCCTTCAGTAGAGCCTCTCCATTCGAACCACCTGAGATAGATTCTGTTTCCTGCCAGGGGGCTGATGGGTACGGTTTGTTCATTCACGGTGTGTTCGGCCCCATCTGTCTTCTGCCTGCTTGTCCCAGACACCCAGACATACCACCCCTACCCAATGGAGAGGGATCAGAATCCATGCTGATGGAACGCTGAGAACCAACACAACGCTAAAGGAGAGAGTGTTCCTTCCGCCTTTGAGGGTAAGGAAGGCTTCCTGGAGGAGGAAACACTGCGACTGTAAGGGGGACAGACTTTGGTGAATGAGGAAGGACTTGAGATGGGGCAGAGGTTATAGCCAAAGCCAGAGCAGAGAGCTGTCAAAGCAAGGATGGCCCTCCCCCGGCTGGGGTCCCTGGCGTCACCATCCACACGGTCACCCGGCTAAAGCCTTGGCACCAGCATCAACCCTTCTCTTTCCCCCACTTCCCATGCTTGGCATGTCACTGAGGCCAGTTGATTCTCCTCTGACACACTTCTCCCCTGTCTATCTTCTTTTCTCCATCTCTCTGCCACTTCAGTGTGGTAGCCTGACATGCAGGGAGAGTGAGGTCTTATCTGGCCATTGCGTGGCCAGAAGAAAGGCAAAGAGAAGAGCCTTTTTTGGGCATCTACTTGATGCCTTGCACTAAGCTAGGTAGTTTATCTTTGACTTTCATAACATTCCTCGGAGGTAAGTCGGTACTACCCCATTAGCAGATGAAGAAACTGACCCTCCAAGGTGCTCATGAACTGTGTTTTTCCCCTGCTTTGAAGGTGCCTTTGAATTTGGACCAACGACAGATCAGGACTGGGGGCAGTCTATCTCTGGGAGGCGACCAGGCAAGTTCCCAGGGTTGAGGGATTGCAGCGTGCCCCAAAGCTCAGCTGCTTAGAGACAGAGCTTGTGCGCAGAATTTAATGGGCAGGTTCTCCAGAGCCAGCTGGACACAACTTTTCAGGAGATCTGGACGGTCCTTGAAGGGAGGTTTTGTTTCTCTGGGCAGCTCTAGGTGTATTTTCACCCAGTGGGCCCCAGAGAGGAGACTAGAGCAAACTATTTTTTGTCCTGACTGCTTGTGAAATGGAGAATATTTTTAGCAGATTTGAAAGCTCTGGAGACAAATCCCATTACTCAGGGCCCAGCTCATAGCAGGCATTCAATAAACCTTTGTTGAATGTTGCTGAATGTCACTCATTGGCACAAATGATCCACGGTGAATGTGCACGTTAGGGGATTTGATGAAGATGTCAGCCAGCCTGACAGTAAAAAGTAATCTTTATGATATCATAAAAAGCAACATGGACAATAGCTAGAATGTCATCGGTGAGCACAATAAATATTTCCCTGAAGTTCCTTTGCCCATCAGGAAACCGCATTACATGCACTTTCAAAACCAGTGGCTCGTTTCAACGTTATGTAAAATGCCATTCTTTTAATGGGAAATGATGGGGTTTGCAATTAACCAAAGTGCACAATAATCATGTCCACCTTGATTGATTTATGGGGTGTGGAGTTTGCTTTAGAGAGTTACAGGAGGGATAGTGAGTGAGCAGGGTTTTCAGCGCCACCAAACACAGTCACTCTGGCTTCAGGATACTGTTCCCTCCGTGGATTAAAAAACAAATGCATCTATGATGGATGACGAGGTTGCTTTATTCAGCCAGCCAGCCAGCACTTGCTGAGCACTTGCTGTGTGCCAGGCATGGTCCTAGGGATGCAGAGTTGAGAGGTCAGAGTTTCTACTCCCACGGGACTCACAGCCTAGTGGCGGCCAATGGCGAGAAAATGTCATATGGGCAGTGAGGGAGTCACTAGGGAGTTGTGCCCAGGTCACTAGGAGAGGACAGGGAGGGAACAGCAAAATGTGACTTGGATGGGTAGGGAGACATTCAGGAAAACTGAAGGGATTCTTGAGGGGTGATGCAGGGAGCAAGGTGAGGGGGCCCTGGGCCCAAGCAAGGGCGTGGACTTGAAGGAGGACTGGGGATGTGGGTGGCAGCTGGAGGAATGATGGGGGTGCTGAGGCTGGGCAGGTTGCCACGGGCTGGTGCAGGGTGTCTCTGCCTGTCAAGGAGCCTGCACATTACCCTACCCCCTGCCTGATGGGGAAATCAAGTTGTAACTCTCTAACTTGGAGCCTGATCCTTGCTGGGCTGCCCTAGTGCATAGAAAGTGTTTCCTCACTTGGAACTGAGATCTGTCTCCCTGAGGTTGGAACTCAATGACCTTTGCTCTGGCACTTGCAAGATCCCAGAGTAAGCCTATCTTTTCGTCAGGTATTATTATTATTATTTATAGTTTATATTTTTATGAAGTTGACTGTTACAAAGGCTACATCTTTAGATATGTGACGATAGCATCCTCTAAATCTTCTCAAGGTCCCATATCACAGTCTCCTTGAAACTTTCCCTAAATGGCAAACTTCTCCTTTCCACACAATCCACAGTGTCATTTTCAATCTTAAAAATGTTTTCCGTTTATAAAAGTGATATATGCTTGCTGTAGAAAATTAGGAAAACACAGACGATGAAAAGAAGATAAATATAACCAGTTTGTTGGGCACTTCTGTCAGCCAGACTCTCTCTGGATTGCCGCCCCTGCTGGTTCTGGGGCACTCAGGTTCCTCTGAGTGATTAAATGCAGCCCAGTTTAACTCTTGGATCTCAGATTCGGTAAAAATCTTGTCTCCTTGCCTCCCTCTGCACAGGCTTAAGCCGGGACCTCTGGGTCTTGTGTTTCTCCTCCCCTCCCTTTCAAGTGCCCTGGGATGGAGAGCAGGGAGAGCAAAGTGACTTTCCTTTATTTACCTGGACTGCCCTGGCCTCCCATTCTACCTGGCTGTTGGTGCTCCCTCTGTGGCAGGCACGAGAATGTTGGTGACCTTGTGGAGAACGTAGAGGAGTTATTTGGGGGAAACTGTGGAGCTCCCCCTGGCACTGTTCCCAGATGCAGGAGACAAGGTTCTTTGTATCGCCTGTCAAGTCACCCGCAAACTCAGCTCTCTCCTCTTGCTGGGCGGTGGGGTGGGTGATCCTGGCTCAGTGGGCTGCCTTTCTGGGTAAGGCACCCCCCCCCGGCCCCCGTGCAGGTATCATTTGGCCCCCAGGAAGCATAGGCATCCTTACTGAGGCACATGGCAAGAGTGTGTGTCTCAAACTGCGTGTCTCTCCTGAAACTGTCATTGTCTTTTGTTGTGCTGTTGAATTCAGTGTGCTAATATCGAATTAGGATTTCATTAGAAGCTTTGTATCTTTATTTATTATTGAAATGAATTTATTCACTTTTCTGCTATATCCTTTTTTAGGTTTTATTCTTAATGCTATGCTAGATTTGTAAAATAAATTAGAGAGCATTCCTTCTTTTTCTGTACTTTGGAACAGCTTACATAATGTGAGAATTATCTGTTCCATGAACATTTGAAAGAACATGCTGCGACAACAGTCTGACCCTAAAGCCTTTTTTGGGGAGGGAGTTTTTTGAAACTTGTTTGCTTCCTTCCATGCTTGCTGGTCATTGCAAAATTTTTTTCACTTCTCTTTGAGACAAATTTAGTAATTTGTGTTTTCCCAGAAAATGATCCATTTCACTGAGACTTTGAAATATACTAGCATGAAGTTGTACCACCTTATTCTCTTATAGTCAAAAAAACCCCTGCATATCTGTTCTTATGTCTTGTTTTTCATTCCTATATATTTTCTGTGATCTCTCTCTCTTTTTTTGGTATTAGGATTTTCAGAGGTTTTTCTACGCAAATGTAAGTTTGTAGAACCTGGTCTTGGAATTACTGAGCATTTCTACTAGTGGTTAATTTCTTTGTGTTCTGTTTTATCTTTAACATGCCTTCTCATTTACTATCCTTGGGCTTAAAAATTCTCAAGTTGAATGTTTATTTAGTATTTTTAAAAATAATACAAATGTTTAAATCTATGACTTTATTCTCAGACTACAACCTGGTCCCTTTCTTTTAGTCCCCCAGCTTTCAGCCACAAAGTGTACGCCACCTTGCAAATTTTTCCCAGACTCAGAAGAGCCCACTTTCCTCTTCCCTATTAGCAGCCCCTCCTTCGTGATTTCTGCTGCAGCAAATCCACCTCTCGTGAATGACCTGCTTGCTTTGGAGTGGCTGCTACTGCACTTGGTCGGTGACCTTGGGCACACTTGAGGTGTGTTTGCTTCCTTTACACCTCCTGTAGGCTCCTCCTGCAACGAGCATCCCTTTAACTATCCTGATTTCTCCTGGAACTCTTGCCATAAAGTCGCACAAATTTTAGAACATTCCACCGTGAGATGGAAATGGCACCCAATTAAAGGCCAAGATTGGCCTAGAGACTTTAACCATCCTGAAGAGGTGTCTGTCTACACATTAGCCTGAAACACAGCCTCACCTACTGCTTGACCCAAACTGATGCTCTGCGGAGGGTCTTCTTATAACACTTGCTTCTTATAACACTGACAAGAGAGCACGGGTGAAACAGCCAGCCCAGAGATGGGAAAATCCCCTGGAATGTCCCACCCACTCAACTGTAATGGTGCTAAGTAGCTGATGACCCGCGGCAGAGGGAATTCTGCCCAATGCGCTGACTTCGGGTCAGGACCCTGGCCACAAGATACACTGACCCCAAATTTACTGAGATAATCTACATGCTCAGGCCCCCAGACACCCAGTACTGGAACACTAAGATCATATTCACAGGAGGTACTTTCCTATGGAATTGAATCCAAGGAGCTGATCATGAACTTGATCTTTGTTACCCATGTACACGTCCACATGAAGCAACCATACCTAAAGGGAAGCAACCCATCAGCAAGCGAGGCTATCATCTCTACTCCAGGCCTGGATCTGTGTTTGAATCCACTGCAGGCACAGGGCTGGGATGCTGAAGGGGAAGGCCACCGTTCCCTACAAAGTGGCTATATGCCACTGTGCCAGTGTCTCCAGAGACAACTTCCACAGGGCCTGCTGGTCTGACGGGCTTCAGCCAATTATTGATACATTGTGCACAGCCTTGCCCTGCTGCCTGGCTGGGCTCCTGGACACCGGCGAGGCAGGGCTGGGGCACAGGGAGAACACGGGGAGTGACCGTATATTCTTCTCCTTTCTTTCGAGCAGGACACATTTAAAGAGGAGCCATACTCTCCTCTCGCTTTGTACCTTCTTTGATCTCAGCAGGTGGATGGAAATTTACGTGATGTCATCTGATGGTTCATACTGCTCAGTTGGAGGACACCTGAACAGACATGAACTTGGACCCTGATTTTCCCTTGGGTAGTTCTACAGCCCTCACCTCTGCTTTAAAATCACTTATGATGACCAATGGTGGCATCTGCATACCTCTTGAAGTCATCTCTTGGGAGAAAGGAGGGACCATCTGGTTCATCCCCAAAGGGTGGTGGAGAGAGACCTTAGCTGGAAAGGTGTGAACATATCTGTCCTGGGCCAGCAGGATATGGGAATGACTCTCCTTTATTCAAGCATAGATATGCACCATCTGAAATGGCTTTCCATGACTGTCCCAGGCAGGGACTCAGTGCCAACTGCTCATGGTGGTGGGTATGTCCACTTTCTATCTGATGTACCTGAAGGGAACCTGTGGACACCTTGCCCCAGCAATGCTAAGAAAACCACTCATCCGGGTGTCAGCCAAAGCCTGTGGAGTAACTTGCAGTTAACAAGCCTCCAAGAACAGTATGGAGTTTCCTTAAAAACCTAAAAATAGAACTACCATGCGACCCAGCAATCCTGCTACTGAGCATATACCCTGAGAAAACCATAATTCAAAAAGAGTCATGTACCACAATGTTCATTGCAGCTCTATTTACAATAGCCAGGACATGGAAGCAACCTAAGTGTCCATCAACAGATGAATGGATAAAGAAGATGTGGCACATATATACAATGGACTATTACTCAGCCATAAAAAGAAACGAAATTGAGTTATTTGTAGTGAGGTGGATGGGCCTAGAGACTGTCATACAGAGTGAGGTAAGTCCGAAAGAGAAAAACAAATACCGTATGCTAACACATATATATGGAATCTAAAAAACCAAAAATGGTTCTGAAGAACCTAGAGGCAGGACAGGAATAAAGATGCAGACTTAGAGAATGGACATGAAGCCATGGGGAGGGGGAAGGGTAAGCTGGGACAAAGTGAGAGAGTGGCGTGGACATATATATACTACCAAATGTAAAGTAGATAGCTAGTGGGAAGAGGCTGCATAGAACAGGGAGATCAGCTCGGTGCTTTGTGTCCACCTAGAGGGGTGGGATAGGGAGGGTGGGAGGGAGGGAGACGCAAGAGGGAGGAGATATGGGGAGATATGTGTACGTATAGCTGATTCACTTTGTTATACAGCAGAAACTAACACAACATTGTAAAGCAATTATTCTTCAATAAAGATGTTAAAAAAAAAAAAAGCCTCGAAGAACCCGGGAGTGCACTGAGGGGGGACAAATCTGTGTGCCTGGAGGCTCCTTTCCTCCTCCCTTCTGGCAGTGTTTCATCGAGCTGTCTTAGCGGATCTGAGTTAGATCAGTGGCAGAACCGCCGGTGTCAGCCTCTGAATTTTGGGCGCTGCCTTCTTTCTCCTGGTGAAGGAGCTTCTCTTGTTACAGAGTTGCGTGTCTATAGCTGCCCCATGGCCCTATAAATAGGTGGAGCTTAGTGGGGTCTGGTTTCTCTCTCCTGGAGCTTTGGCATGCAGTCCATCCATGCCTGACCTAAGCTGGGGACAAGAGTGTGTGTGATCCCACGGACACTGCCACGTGCTCCTGTTTTCCCCAAAGGACCTCAATTTTCTATCTGCAGGACATGGCGCTCGTGTGCGTGTCCTTTGCATGACAGTGCTAAAATTGTTGCGGCCACCTTCTCAGACCAATCCTATTCTAGGTCCTGCCCTTTCGTGACTGTGAGTGGGTATAATATAGCTGGAGGGGGTATATAACCTATCATAGCAACAGCTAATAATTACTGATTGTTACTACAGGCTGGTCACTCTGCTAAGAGCTTTATATCTATTAACTCACTTAGGGAGAGAAATACAGTGATTTCTTCTTTTCTATTCATTTCTCTTTTTTCCCCCAGAAAAGGAAACAGAGGCACAGAGAGGTTAAGAATTTGTCCAAAGTCACACAGCTATAAGTGGTGAGCCCAGGATTCAAGTTTGGGCCATCTGCCTCCAGAGCCTGGGCCATTAAAATCATCTGGGTTGATGACTTGCAAGTGGGCTGGAGGGGATATTTGGGGGGTGAGAATAAAAAGTATTCTGGTCGTCTCTGAAAACAGCACCCCTCTGTCCAGGATAGTTGCATTATTTTCTGACCCCCAAGAAGGATCTCCTTACTTCCTTTTAATCCACATATTCGCTTCTCACGCAGAACAAAGCCTTTTGCCCACCACTGACTGTGCCCCAAAATACACTGTATAGGTCTTGTATCTGATATCATTTCTTCCAAGATTTTAGCAGCAGGTCAGCTATGAGGTCCAAACTTTCAGGGGTGCTAGAGTTTCTGGGATTTTGTTTGTAGGCTTACTTTGCTGTGTGTTCCTAGATTCCTAAGCGGGAAGTGGGGTGGGAGCAGCTGTGGTCCATCCCCGAGGCTGCCCAGCTGTGGGCTCCATCACCCACAGTCCTTGCAGCTTGGTCCTGGATGCCCCCAAACACTGCAGCCCCTGAGATTTGGAAGGGGAAGGTGACTATGTGAGGTGTGGGCTGTGACAGCTGCACTAGAGGTCCCGGGAGCCCGAGCAGGGTGGGAGGTGACCCTGGCACTGACAGCTGAGACGGGGGTATCCTCATTACCTGGTCATGACCAAGGCAGCAGCTGGTTGTCTGGAGTCTTTTCTGGAAGCTCAGCTCTGGGTCTGCTCCTCCAGCCCTGCCATCAGTTTCATAAGGACCTAATTCCCTTTCTGTGTAAACTAGGTAGAGTGTTCCACGTTATCTGCAACTTGTTGCTGTTACTTTGTGAGGTTTTTTTTTTTTTTTTAACACAATTGATTCAGATTGAGCCCACGATAAACTAAAACCCTCAGATTTCTTTTCCCATTAATGTTCTTGGGCATCCTCCATCTGGGTGCGTGGGAGCAACTAAACTTATCTGCATTGGGCCTAGCAACCCAGCCAGTGAGGTCCTTTGAATGCTTGTCTCTATGGGAAGCCTGCCACTGAGAACCGCACTGTTCCCACTGCCAAAACCTTGTACTGTGGCTGCAGGATGCTGTCTCCAACTGGGTTTCTGCCAAGGATTCTCTTGGCCTGTTCTCTGCTCCTGGGAAGGAACGGCCTGGGGAGCTCTTAAGTGCATCTACCTTTCTCTCTGTCTCTTGGGTGACCCTGGGGTTACTGACTCTGGCCTCCCTCCCCTCCCCTGGGGGTAGGCATCTCCATTTTTCCAGAGGCTGCCCTGCAGAGTCTTGCACATGCTTTGTGGGTGGGACCATAGGTATAGTCTGGGTACATTTTCCCTCAAGAATTCCTTTTGGGAAGGTGTCTTTTCTAATACCCAGACCTCCCAGTGGAGTGTGTGAAGTTTTACCGTTGTTGTATAGTTCTTCAAAAGGCAACTTATGACTCTTTAATAGGATGCAAAATTAATTTTGAGGTCTGGACGAACATCAAATATATAGAATCGAAGTTCATTATAAACAGGAAGGATAAGTAGTGTCTTGAGCATCTATTGTTAGTTGTAGGTGTGTTCATATGGGTAGCAATCAGGGGTCCACAAGAGAAACAAAACCAGTAGAAGTTATGTATATCTATCTCTCTGTGTATAGGCATTCATATCTGTGTCTGTATATAAATACATATCTGTATATATATCTATATATTTATATCTCTATATAGAGAGAGATTGATTTTGAGGAATTGGATTAGGTAATTGTGGGGTCTGCCTAGGCAGTTCTTTTTTTAAATAAATTTATTTATTTATTTTTGGCTGCGTTGGGTCTTTGTTGCTGCGCGCGGGCTTCCTCTAGTTGAGGTGAGCGGGGGCTACTCTTCATTGTTGTGCGCAGGCTTCTCACTGCGGTGGCTTCTCTTGTTGTGGAGCACGGGCTCTAGGCATGCGGGCTTCAGTAGTTGTGGCACATGGGCTCAGTAGTTGTGTCTCATGGGCTCTAGAGCACAGGCTCAGTAGTTGTGGCTCGCGGGCTTCATTGCTCCACGGCATGTGGGATCTTCCCAGACCAAGGCTTGAACCCGTTTCCCCTGAACTGGCAGGCGGATTCTTAACCACTGCGCCACCAGGGAAGTCCCCTTGGCAGTTCTTAAATCCATAGGACAGGCCAGCAGGAGGAGCAGTCTGGACCTCTCCGTCACAAGTTGAAGTTTCTGTACACAGGTGGGATTTCTTCTACTTTAGGGAAGCCTCAGCTTTGCCCTTAAGGCCTTTCAATTGATGGAACCAGACCACTCAGATTATCTATGATAATCTTCCTTATTTAAAGACAAATATCATATGATATCACTTATATGTGGAATCTGAAAAAAAATGATGCAAATGAGCTTATATACGAAACAGAAATAGGCCCACAGACATAGCAAAAAAACCTTATGGTTACCAAAGGGGAAAGTGGGGGAGGGATGTATTAGGAGTTTGGGATTAACATATACACACGACTATATATAAAATAGATAACCAACAAGGACCTGCTGTATAGCACAGGGAAATATACTCAATATTTTGTAATAACCTATAAGGGAAAAGAATCTGAAAAAGAATATATACATACATACATATATATATTATATAAAAATATATAATATATATTTATTATATAAGTATATAATATATATTTATTATATAAATATATAATATATATTTATTATATAAATATATATTTATACAAATATATAATATATTTATTATATAAATATATAATGTATATTATTTATATGAATATATAATTTATATATATAAAACTGAATTACTTTGCTGTACACCTGAAACTAACACAACATTGTAAATCAACTATACCTCAATTAAAAAATAAAATGAAAAAAGGAAAAAAATAAAGTAAACTGATGACAGAGTTTAATCCCATCTCCAGGAACCCCTCATAAGGACACCTAGCTTGTGTTTGAATCCCTGAGGACTGTAGCCTGGCCAAGCTGATGCATGAAAGTATCAGAATAAGTGTGTGTGTATACTGGATGGTGATTAAAGATGAATTTCCTACTGTAAAATATAATTTGAAAAACTCAGGGGAAATAAATTAGCCCTCCTGCCCTCTGTTTTGTGGGCAGAAGCATTCAGACCCGTCCCCTTTCTTCAGTCACACCCTCTAGGCTTTTCAGGCCTGGGGGGTGAAGTGGGCAGGCAGGTGTTTACTTTAGTTGTGTCTGATGTTTCACCTTCCTCCAATGGCATGGGGTCAGCCATGTGGAGCAAAGGTAACTGACACCCCAGGGCACTGGCTCCCTGGACCGCGGGCAAACCCGGAACTAGGGACCGCTCACAGCCGGGCTCTGGGAATGAGCCTCACTATTGTCGGAGGACAGAGGAAGAATCCGCTTCCTGTGCCTTCAGGGTGAGTCCTAAGAGCCCAAGATTCACCTCCTTGTAAGAGGAAGTGGTGGGTAGTCCCAGAGTGGAGAAGCTTGCAGGCACGCAAAACTCCCCAACCCTGGTATATCAGAAAACGTCTAAGGAGGCGATTCGAGAAGGATATGAGAGTGTTGCTTCTCCTTTATACAGTTTCTCATCCCTCCTGCAGTTCAGCTCTCCCGGTTGTTTTATAAAGGAACAGCTGACTCATATTTCCCAAGCAGAAGATACTGGTGAGGAAGGAATATATGACATCATGGATAAACAGAGAAGTCCTTAATTTTTAATGTATATAATAGTGTTGCAGGAAGGGGGACCCCTTCTAGGGCCCAAGAATGGGCTCTTGTCTAACACTTGGAAATGAATTGTCCCAGGAGACACACCTGCTGACAAAGAAAGAGACTTTATTAGGAAGGGGCACCCGGGTGGAGAGCAGGAGGGTAAGGGAACCCAGGAGAACTCCTCTGGCACATGGCTCACAGTCTCAGGTTTTATGGTGATGGGGTTACTTTCCAGGTTGTCTCTGGCCAATCATTCTGACTCAGGGTGCTTCCTGGTGGCACGTGCATCGCTCAGCCAAGATGGATTCCAGCGAGAAGGATTCTGGGATGTTGGTAGGACATATAGACTGGCATATCCTTTCTCCTTTTGACCTTTCCCTAATTCTTCTGGTTGATGGTAGCTTGTTAGTTCTGCGCTCCTTACCAGGAGCTCCTGTTGTAAGATAACTCATACAAGTCTTGCCTGGCCAGGGCAAGCAGTTTCGGTCAGTGGTTCCCCTTACAATAGTAGAGCATCATAAGTTGGATCTTATTTAAATTGTGTGTGTCTTCCTTAGGGAGCAATTCAGTCGTTCAACGAGTAAGCCAGGTGGCCTGCAGGGAGCTGGGCTATGAAGCTAAGATGAATGCCTACGAGGAGACAGAAGGGGACATGGGATCTCAACACAGTGAGAGTTCTGAGTGGAGATCACACATGGTGGGGCAGGGAGGGCATGAAATGGTGAGTGCCAATGATGCGCCAGGCATTGTAGTTGGCACTGGGGATTAGGTAGCAAGCAGGACAGAGATTGAACTGGGATCTAGGTGAGGAGATTAGCATCATAACAGATGTTAACCCCAATGCCAATCCCTGGCCCTGCCATGGGCACACTGCCATGAGGTCCTGCTTCAAGTTTAGTTTCAGGTTTCCTGTAGAATTTCTGTTCTGGAGGGGCTTACTGGTACCGTCCCCACACCAGCCACTAGCCCGAATAGGATCTTACTTGAGAAAGTGACATTCTCCAAGTAACGTCATTGCATTAGAGAGATTCCTCTCTTTGACAGTCAATTCCCTGTGACCAACAGATTAGATGGATGAAGTTTGCATGAACCATTCTGTTTGGTTTTAGAAGCACACACGATAGTTTCCTTCTTTGTCCCTCCAAAGAGCTTTCTTGGCCCCTTGCATCTGAATACGTATTAGATCTTGCTCCTCCATCCCCCACCCTCCCTAACCGTCCTATTTATAACTTTCAGCTGTTGGCAGGTCTGCAGTGCTGGGCCTTCGGGGAGACATACGCAGAGCAAGATGCCTGTGGGTTGTCTGGGAACATGGGTTGGGGTGATGTAGACACCCAGGCCAGTCTTTTCTTGCAGAATTTATAGAGAAGACTTGGCTTTCGAGAGCCAGGGGTTTTGTGATGGAACAGTCCTGTGCCTGGAGCACAGCGAGGTGGGGTGGGGGGCGCATCCCACTTAGGCCGGAACTGGCTAAAACCAGCTTTTGGACTCACAAATTAGTCAATAACTCTAGCAAAAATTAGAAATAGCGGTTTCAGTTACAAGTTGTCTTAGTTACAATAACTTTTTTTTTTTTTTTTAAACAGAAAGTGAGATGTTTGGGATAAAATATAAATAAGGGTTTTAGGCAGAGAGTGTTTTCTGGACCAAAGATGCAAATTTTGGTTTTGACCCAACCAAAGAAGTTGGGTCACTTTGTGGCGTGTAAATGGGTCTGGTGAGAAATGTGCCAGGAGGAGGTTAGTGGAGGTGGAGACTGATGGATGCTTGGGCTGCCTTTAGGTAGAAATCATCCATGCTAGGCCGGCCCCGATAAGTGTAAGTGTAAATAATTCCAGATTGACCTCTGATTTCTTTGCTGGGGTTCGGAAAGCTACACTTCCCCAAGGCTTTACCTACTCATTGTCAAGGAAATAAACACCATTTGAGAACTTGCTTCCCCAAATCTGATTTTCCTCCTTCCGAGAAGTTGCTGGTGAAGTTCTTGTTTTTTTTTTTTTGTTTTTTTGTTTTTTTGTTTTTTTTTGTAGTACGCGGGCCTCTCACTGTTGTGGCCTCTCCCGTTGCGGAGCACAGGCTCCGGATGCGCAGGCCCAGCGGCCATGGCTCACGGGCCCAGCCGCTCCGCGGCATATGGGATCCTCCCAGACCGGGGCACGAACCCGTATCCCCTGCATCGGCAGGCGGACTCCCAACCACTGCGCCACCAGGGAGGCCCGAAGTTCTTGTTTTTAACTCTTTTTTTTTTTTTTTTTTTTTGCATTACGTGGGCTTCTCACTGCTGTGGCCTCTCCCTTTGTGGAGCACAGGCTCTGGACGCAAAGGCCCAGCAGCCATGGCTCACGGGCCTAGCCACTCCGTGGCATGTGGGATCTTCCCGGACCAGGGCACGAACCCGTGTCCCCTGCATCGGCAGGCAGACTCTCAACCACTGCGCCACCAGGGAAGCCCTCTTTTTTTTTTTTTAATTAATGTATTTATTTATGGCTGTGTTGGGTCTTCGTTTCTGTGTGAGGGCTTTCTCTAGTTGTGGCAAGCGGGGGCCACTCTTCATGGTGGTACCGGGCCTCTCACTATCGCGGCCTCTCTTGTTGCGGAGCACAGGCTCCAGACGCGCAGGCTCAGTAATTGTGGCTCACAGGCCCAGTTGCTCCGCGGCATGTGGGATCTTCCCAGACCAGGGCTCGAACCTGTGTCCCCTGCATTGGCAGGCAGATTCTCAACTACTGCGCCACCAGGGAAGCTCTGTTTTTAACTCTTTCATCCACAATTCTATCCATCAATTCAGTTTGGATCATGAGTCCTTTTTCTGTGAATGGAAAGATCCTGCTGGAGCATCATCATCATAATTTCTCCAGAGTTTTTTTTATTTTTATTTTTTAAGTTGCGCTTTCTGGGATTTATGCCCCTTTAGTTTTTTCACTTCACGAAGCCTCAGATTAAAAGATGTGTTTCTGATGCTCAGTATCTTGGCCTGAGATGGGCCCGCAGGGAGGACTTCTTCACCTAAATTTGTCTCGGGCTTTAATGCCTCAAACCCATTGTAGTCCAAGTCAGCAGAGCTCCAAAGCTCCAGGCTGGGGCAGTGGGGTTTGGAGTGTTGCTAACTGATCAGATGAGCCCAGGCACTCAGAGCAGCCCTGGCTCATGGATGGACTCAGACAAAGTGACTGAGGTCAAAATATTGTATCCCCAAAGCCATGTCGAGATGCATCTGTGTAAACTGGAAGGGGAGAAGTGGTCCATCTTTGTCTCAGATCATGTAGAGTCCTTGCTGTGAACAAAACAAGCATTTATTGCTGCCTCTTCAGTGTTCTTTGTTCATATGGCTGGTTAAGCTTTCAACCTGGAGAGTCACTTATTTGTTTGTTTGTTTTATTGAAGTATAATTGACTTTTACAATTTCAGTTAGTTTTAGGTGTACAGCAAAGTGATTCAGTTTTATATATATATTCTTTTTCAGATTTTTGCCCCCTTATAGGTTATTACAAAATATCAAATATAGTTCCCTGTGCTATACAGTAGGTCCTTGTTGGTTGTCTGTTTTGTTCATGTATTTCTCTCTTTTGCTGGTACATATTGACCCCATAGGGCAGGGTCTGTGTTTTAGGCCAATCCTTAGTCTCCAGGCTGGTGAGGGAGGAATAGTCAGAATTGAGAGATGGTTGTTGAATGACTGAGTGAGTGTATGATGGTTGACTTTATTGTCAACTTGACTGGGCTAAGGGATGCCCAGATAGCTGGGAAAACAGTATTTCTGGGTGTGTCTATGAGGGTTTTTCCAGAAGAGAAACATTAGAATCAGTAGACTGAGTAAAGAAGATCATCCTCACTAGTGCCGGTTGGGCATCTTCCAGTCTGTTGAGGGCTTGAATAGAACAAAAAGGTGGAAGAAGGGCAAATCTGCTCTCTGCTGGAGCTGAAACATCAAACTTCTCCTGCCCATAGACATTGGTAGTCTTGGTTCTTCTGCCTTTGGACTCTGACTGGAACTTACACCATCAGCTCCCTGATTCTCAGTCCTTTGAACTTGAGCTGGATTATACCATGGGCTTTCCTGGTTCTTCAGCTTGCACATAGGCAGATTGTGTGAGTTCTCAGCCTCTGTAATTGCATGAGCCAATCCCTATTATCTACCTATCTATCTCTCCATCGATCGGTTCTGTTTCTCTGAAGAACTCTGACTAGTAGAGAATCAATGATCTGTCCCTGGTCTGTGGCGCCAAGGCTGTTGTTATGCTGTTTATCTCAGTGGGGACTTATCCCAAACAGGGAGGTCTTGGGTGGACCATAAGAGGCTGGGCCAGGCTGCAGGGGGCAAGGAGAACAGAGATGGGTGCTACCAGGTATGCACTAGGTGATGCCTGCCCTGACTTCTCAGGGCCTCTGTTTCTTCATTTGTAAAAAGAGCTAATAGAAGATGGTTTCACCAAATGCCTGTAAAGTGAGTCCTCTAAAGAACTCTCTGGCCATCCAGTTTCTTTTTATATTCCTGTAATGCAGAGAGAGAGATGGAAATTATCCACTTGTGCCCTGCAGTGGTGTATATGAGGTGGTGGTAATCCAGGCCAGTGACAGCCAGCCCTGCCAGCCCTGCCTGCCCTTTCCAGGGCAAGTATGTAGTCATGCCCTGTCTACTCTGCTGAAATGAAACTTGTAGTTTATATAACCTACCCACCCAGATAACTAAAAAGAATAAGGCTTTCACTGTTATATAAAGGAGAAATAGCAAGAAATATTTATAAGAAAATATTTTGTATTTAATAATGAAGTAGAAGTGTTTCAGTGAATGAATTCTGGTTTTTGAGATGTAAGATAATATTCAACTGAATAATTTTGAAACTTTAACAATATTTGACCTTTTAAAATCAGGGCTAATATATTTATACACATCTGTAGGATTACCATGAACACAATTTCTTTAGATGTGCACCTATTCAGGTGTGTTTATTGGCAATCAGGATACTGTGATACAGTAGGTAATAGGATTTTCCAAAATGGTGAACAACTTTTGGCATTTGTTCATAAATGAGGAAAAGAATCATTTTTTTTCATAGTAGTTGCATTCCTGGAAAACTCTCTATGTAAAAAAATTCCCTTGTTTTTGTATCTAAAATGGAGTTAGCTTTCAAGCTCAATTATTATAAGCAGATTTTTTACCTATGTGACTGTCTCTAAGTACATTAGAATGTTGTACAGGACACAGGACACAGGACAATTCTTTATTGTGCAGAACAGTCCCTGCATTGAGACATCTGACATCCCTGTTTCCTGGCCGCTGAATGCCAGTAGCCCTTGGGCCCTGCCATCATTATGGCAATGAAAACCTCCCCACATTTCTAGCAAGTTCCCTATGATGAGTTTCTTCCCTGTTGGAAACATTTGCTCTGGATGGGCATGCAAAGTTTCTAGACAGGATCGATTACAAACTCAGGATCATCTAGAAAAGAAAACAGTAAAATCTTTCAGTGAGGGACAGTAGCTAAAAGGGATAAAAAGTGATAATAGGGAACGAGAGGGTATATTACAATTTTTTTTGTTGTTGAAGTGTATTTCACTTACAATATTATATTAGTTTCAGGTGTACCACATAGTGATTTGGTATTTTTATACATTATAAAATGATAACCATGATAAGTCTCATTACTATCTGTCACCATACTAAGTTATTACAATATTATTGATCATATTCCCTATGTGGTACATTTACATCCCTGTGATTCATTTATTTTGCAACTGGAGAGCTGTACCTCTTAATCTCTCCCACCCATTTCACTGCCCGCCCCGCAACCAGCAACCACCTGTTTGTTCTCTGTATCTCTGAGTCTGTTTCTGTTTTGTTATGTTTTTTGTTTTTTAGATTCCACAGGTTAAGTGAAATCGTATGGTATTTGTCTTTCAAATAATGAATACTTTTCTTGATAGCACTTGTACCAATTAAAATGTGTTGGGCTGCAAGTAAAGAAAATTCACCTAGAGCCAGCTTAATCAATAAGGAAATACACCCTCACATATGGGGGAAATTGAGAGGTATGGAATATTGCCAACTGTGAAATGGTGCAGTGAGTATATATTCTGGAGCCAGACTAGCTGGGTTTGTATTCTAGACTCACAATTTATTAGCTAGTTGTATTGTCTTTGGCAAGTGACCTAACTTTTCTGTGTCTCAGTTCTATCATCTGTAAAATGGGGTAGATTGTACCCACCTCATAGGATAAAATGAGTTAATAGAGGTAAAAGTGCAGAACAGGCTTGGTACTTAGTGTTAGCTGTTATTATTGTCATTGGCATCACAAAAACAACTTGGCTATTTAGAATCATCTTGATTTTCCTATGGTAAGACCCTGAGCAGAGAATCCAACCACACTGTAACCAGACTATAGAAACCAAGAGATAATGCAAGTGTTGTTTTAAACTGTAAGTTTGTTGTATTTTGTTACACAGCAACAGAAAACTAATGCAGCTGGCTTCCTCCTAAGGCTGTTTCCTTGGGCGTTTGTAAGAGGGCTACCAGGAGTAATTGGTGCCAAATACACCTCCAGTGGGAGAAAAAGGGACCACTTCATTATCTGGTTTTCCTTGAGGACAAAGAAAACTTCTCCAAAAGTCCCCAGAAAATTTTCTCTCATATCTCATTAGTTGATGGAATTGGGTCAATATACTTGCTTCTTAATGAATTGCTGACGGAGGGACTGGCATTACCACAGTTTGTTACACAGTGTCAAGTTTTAAAATGAGACAATTAAAAATACACTTAAATGGAAAAAAATTGGCAGTGAAGAGATAAGATAAAAAATTATCAAATACTTAAATCTTTTTGTACATTCCATATTCCCATCCGTGGCCCACTTTCCAAGCACATACGATGAAATCCGGATCCTTGGATTGAATAGAATTTAAGATGTTTAGGGAAGCCTGATCACTGATTGCCTTTGGGAGATGAAGGAAGGAAGGGTAGGGGTGAGCATCCAGGTTCTGGCCTCAGTCTTGTGTATGTGGAGTTCTGAGGCACCTAGGGGCTCTCCAGCGTTCAGTGGGCAGTTTGGAAATAGGAATCGTGAGGTTAGCAGTGAATGTCAGTGATGGACTTGGGGGTCCCTTTGGGACTCTCTTCTAAGTGATATTCTCTTTTTCTGTAGAGCTACCAGCAGGTAAGTGTCTGGCTCAATGTCTTTGTGGCTCTTGGGTAAGAGTATGTCCTTCATTTGTAAGGTTGCATGATAGCAGATTTAAAACATCTATCAGAAGTTATGCATTTACCCAGGATAAAGCCATGCAATAATTCTACAACAGGTAACATTTTCATCTATTTCATACTTGCTCTGATTTTTTTATGAACCATCATTTTATGTCTCATGAAGAGCAGGTTTTATTTCTAATAGAATAGGACAAAAGTAGGTGTGACTTGGAGAAGATTCATGAGGTTGGTGTGAATTGTGTATCTGTCAGGGAGCTGGCAGGGGGTAGATGGCACAAGCCAAAAGGTTATTTGGAAAGCTTTAGTGGAAGGACTATTTAAATGCGAGCAGTGATAAGGGAAAACCCACTGGGGAAGGTGAAGCACCCTGGCGCTAGCAGCAGCCGGGAGCTGTCACCACCCAGAGGGCATGGTTACTGGAACTAGAGTTGTAGCTATAGGAGATAACACAGCCACTACCAACCTGCGGCCCAGCAGGGAGGGTGCTGGAGAGTAAATGCCCTGACCTCTTTTTTTGACCTCTAATCTTCAGAAGGCATCCATCAGAGTGATGCAGTGGGGAAGTGGATCTGGAGGTGCTAATGGGGATTATCCAGCATAGGTTATGTTAAACACACTGTATGTAATCATTTCCTTTTTGATTTTGTTTTGACACAGAAAGACATTTATGGTGTGTCCATCCATCCACCCATCCATCCATCCATCCATCCATCCATCCATCCATCCTTCTATCTATTCTGTTTATCCACCTATCTATTTTTTTTAAAATAGCAGCTTTATTGAGATATAATTCACATAAAATTACTATGAAATGATCCTTTTGTACCATAAACTTTTCCCTTTTAAAGTGTACAATCCAGTGATTTTTACTATATTTACAGTCTTTATTGATTTTTTAAATGTACACAAGGAAGGTTTTAAAAGACCTGCTATTTGCCCCAAAGTGTGCAGGCAGTTTGGAGAAACGAATAAGCTGAGAGATATAGCACCAAAACGGTGGTCTTCAGAGATTCTGAGCTGAAAGACCAGTTTTCACATTTCCAGTCCTTGGTGGACCGATATGTGGTCACAGAGCACAAGACTTGTTGTAGCCTGGGCCATGTACACCTCCGCACGTGAGTCCATTGATGCCCAAACTGGTCTACATGCTGATCGACCATCCAGATTCCTTGATCTCATGCTTGGATATCATGGCGATTTCAAATTGCTACACAAGTTCCTAGGTGCTCAATCTCAATTTGTGGACTAGTAAGAACAGGTCTCAGATGGGCACTGTGACGGGTCTGTGAATCACATTTTAAGTAACACTACACTAGAGGAAACTTCTAGAAAATTAGTACCCTTATAGTTTTCTTCCCGGTTCTCTTTTTTTTTTATACCCAGATTCTTTTCTCCTAGGTCTTAGTCACCTCCTGGGCTCAGCCGAGGCCTCTGAGCTTCCCCACAAAGCCACATTGCCATCGGGAGGCAAGTCCCAAATGCTGCTGACAGGCGGTTTAGAACTGGAGCTGGCGCTCAGCCATGATCTCATGCCCTGCACAACCGCACGTGATCTCAGCTCCAGTTTCCTGATCTCTGTGGATACTCCTGGATTCTCAGGCACTCAGCCGTTTGGGGACCAGGAGAAGAAGCAGAGCTGGGAGCTTCCAGGCCCTCAGGCAATATTTAAAGAGAGGTCAGTGGCTAGGTGTGGATAGTTACCCGATGCAAACTGTAATAATAGCCGAGTACTGGGAAACCTTTATTGAGATGTAGCAGTCAAACCACACAGTTGTTAAGCAACCATAACGATGTCTTAAATAATCAGTTCAGCCGGTCTCTATTTAACATAATAGCTGCCTATTAAACATAAATTAAGTACAGAGTTAAATGTCTCCAGGACACAAAAACCCCAAAACGACTGCCAAACCTAGAATGGAGCCTCTGGCTGGAATGAGCTAGGAGAGCGGCCGCCTCGTCTGGGTGTGCTCTGGGCTGGATAGAGCAGGAGTCCCGTCCCACTGCCCAGCTGTCTGTGCTTGAAGAAGATTTCCCAGGGTTGGGGTGGGGCGGAGGACTGGCTTTGCAGTACACTTCAGTCCTGATTATGTTTCATAAGTCTTTTACTTTCATAGACATTCCCGAATATGCCAGAAATACAGAAATGCCTCCGAGAAGTCTTGTGAGGCCTCTGTGGCCTCGAAAATGCCAGATGATTGTGAGTTCTGCCCCTTCTCCCCACTCCTACTCCTCTGCCACAGACAGGTCTTTACCCTGTGCTCAGACCACAGTAAGAGATTTCCAGCCCTCAACCTCCTTCCAAACCATTCTCTACCCTGCCATTATTCACCCTCCCTCCCTCCCTCCCTTCCCTCCTTCCTTCCTTCCTTCCTTCCTTTCTTCCTTCCTTTCCACCTCCCCCTCTTCTGGAAATACTTACTTTGCCCCTACTATGTGCTAAACACTCTGGTAGCAATACAGTAGCAGCAAAAACAGACCCCTGGGGCTTCTATTTTGGTGGGAGAGTCAGCCGTTGATCAGCGTGCTCTTTCTAAGACCCAGTCTGACCTCAGACTCTTTGGATCTTCTCTCCCCTGATCTCTAAGTCCCCAGGAATAAAGACCCTGTTTATTTCCATGCTCATTTCCTGTATCTTCCACCTTCCTCCCTACAGGCCAGCCACAAAGTACACCCATTTAGTTATGTTGCTTAGGGCTCCTTCTGGGGACCACCTGCATAGAATTTACCTAGGATTATATTGTTAGCTTAGAATGCATATTCCCAGGATCCTCTCCAGATCTACAGAACTGGAATTTTTTTGTTGGTTGGGCTGGAGAATCAGCCTTTAAGTTTTTTAACTTATTTATTTGTTTAAAAAATTTTTATGGAATATAGTTGATTTACAATGTTGTGTTAGTTTCTGCTGCACAGCAAAGTGAATCAGTTATACATATACATATAGCAACTCTTTTTTAAGCTTCTTTCCCCATATAGGTCATTACAGAGTATTGAGTAGAGTTCCCTGTGCTATACAGTAGGTCTTTATTAGTTATCTATTTTATATATAGTAGTGTGTATATGTCATTTCCAATCTCCCAATTTATCCCTCCCCCCTTTACCCTCTGGTAACCATAAGTTTGTTTTCTACATCGGTGACTCTATTTCTGCTTTGTAGATAAGTTCATTGGTACCCTTTTTTTAGATTCCGCATATAATGGATTGAAGACCTTTAATTTTTTATCAGGTTCCCCAGGCAACTTTGCTGCATGCCAAGATCAGTAAATCACCACTGGTCAGCCTTTCCCCAGTTTTTCCTGCATCCAGGCCTTTGCTGCCAGCCTCCCTTGTCCTGGATAGGCCCTCAATCCTGTAGATCTGCCTGGGGACTCCCATCTGTCAAGGCTCAACTTAGTGTCTCAACCTCTATGTCTTTTTCTGACCCTCCCCCATAGCTGAGTTGGTGGCTCCCTCCTAGGGTCCCGCCTCTCTTTGCCAATGCACATACCCACAGAGATGGCTGGCAAAGGCCTAATCAGTTCAGAGCTCTGTTGATATAGCTGTGCCCTCTGGAAGAGTCCCCGCAGGCCAACTCCTCTGCATAGCTCAGTCCCTGGATGGCTCACTGCTAACTGGCCCCAGCTTCCAGGGGAGTAATGCAAGAACTGCAGCGTATAGTGATCAAGAGAAAAGGTTCAAGTCCTGACCCCTTCACCCTCTGGCTCTGTGGCATTGTGCACGTAACCTCTCGGAACCTGTTTGCCCAAGTATAAATGGGGATGTCGACTGAAAAAAAATGACAACCTAAAAGTTGAGTTACATTTTATTTGGTGAACAAAACTGAGGACTTAAGCCCAGGGCACGGCATCTCAGATAGCTCTGAGAGACTTCTCCGAAGAGGTAAGGAGGGGGGGGAAGCAGGACATATAGGAGTTTTTGCAACAAAGACCAGGTAGTTGGAACATCAAAGGATTCTAATTAAAGAAACCCAGACATCTCAAGTTAAAGGATTTAGCGCTTTTCTATGTATGGGAAGATGCAAGAGTCTGGGCTCACTGAAGTCATTCCTTTGATAGCACCAGAGCTCTCTGGGGCCAGTATCCTGTGCTTTCTCATCCTGAGTCTCCTCAGGGTGCACTGCTGGGGTGGTGGTGGCTGCAGCGGGCAGGATTTCTGTTTCCATCCCAAGTTCCCTCAGGGCTCATCACTGTGGGCTGCTGTAGTGGCTGATGGCTGCAATATCCTTTGTTTACTAATATGGCAGGCAGCATTCTTAGTCCACAGGGATAATCCACCTGACTTGTGGGGTTGTCTCAAGGAATAAAGAATAAAAGCATGTAATAATTCTCCAAACCAGTGCTTTCACACTTGAATGTGCCCAGGAACCACCTGGCTGTCTTGTTGAAATGCAGGTTCTGATAACCAACCTTGGCTCCAAAGGTTGGTTATGAGTAGTGTTATTGACATTAAAACCAGTGCGCATATGAAAAATCCCAGGGAAGCTTTTCATTAAAGCACAAGGAACTTCAGTTTGGAAAGGGAAATCCTAGGGGTGTCTGCTACCAGTCAGTGGGGCTCAGTGTACAGGCCAGAAAGTGGCTCCCACAACCTGTCAGTTATGCACCCCCAGATGTGATACTGTCTTGTTCTTCCCTCTACCCCGGGGGAAGTGGATGGACAGCTGTGAACACCGGGACGGGCACTGGCTTTTCCCTGGGCGGTGGTGCAGGGGTACCGGGCGCAGAGCCTGACCTTGCCCCGCCTCTGCCGGGAGCGCGCATGCGCAGAAACTTTGTCATGTATTCAATGCGTCTAAACGCTATGGGAGATATATTTGGGGTGCTTTGCATCACCTACATCTTCATTTTCTTACTGCCACTCTTCATCCTACCCGCCCCCCCACCACCACAGAAACAGCTCTTGCTAAGAGCATTAATTACCTTCTGTTACTGCAAATACCGGATATTTCTCTGCCCTCTTTCTTGCCCTCTCATCAGTGTTGAACAATGACGATCACTCCCTCCTTCTTGAAGCACTCTCTTCCTCTGACTATCCCGAGTGGCACTCTCCTGATTTTGCAGGATTGCAGGATTGCCCTTTTCTATTGGCGTTAAATGTCAGAACTCCTTAAGAACTGAATCCTAGGCTCTCTCTCCTCTCCTTCTGTCTTTATCCTTGGAAAGTCTCATTCACCCCAACTGTAAGTCTTAAGTCGGTAAGTCATGTAAGTCTGGTACTACTCAGATGAGAATGGCACAGTCATTTATTTGTATGTCAACTCCACTGAGCAATTGCCAACCCCCTCTTAGAGCTCTCAAAGGCACCTCAAGATCAGAACGTCCAAAACCACACTTGTGATCTCTCTTGCTTCCATCTGTCAATTTCCAGGTTTCCCAAATCAGTGACTGACCCCAGTTTATAGGGGGAACACCTAAATATCATCCTCAACACTCCCCTTTCTCTAACTTCCCACATTTTATGCATGCACAAGTCTTTTTGATTTGACGTCTTAGAGTTTCTCTCAAAATCTGTCCACTTTGCTTAATCCCCATCACCACCACATCTGTAGGGCTGTGATTGTTATTTTGGTTTTGAGCATCACCTATCTTTTCCTCTACTGGAGGAGACTGGGAAAGCCAAGTATCCCACAAAGTCGAGGACAAGCAATGGATTTCATCTCTTTTCTCTAAGGATAGTTTCATTCAATATGGTGGGAAACAATTCTTGTGGGATGGCTTGGACCACTGATGCAGGATGGCTTGGACCAAATTAGTCCAGTCTTGGTTTTCTTTTGTGAGGTGGGATTGGAGTTCATCTCTTGCCGCCTACCAGAAAACTCTTCCTAAGGGTGTAGGCACTGCTGTTTCACATGGATGACCTGACCGATAAGGATAGGATTGAGAAATTGTATCAGTGTCTGTTGTACGATCAATTTTGCTTTCCACATTTAAAAAGTGAATTCATTTGCTCTACATAATAGTCTGGACAGGTTTTCTTTGTTCATCCATTTACTCATTTGTCTGGGAAGATCCGTTTTGGGGAGTAATTTTTGCTTTATTGAGGAGACAGTGTAATCCATAATGAGAAATTTTCCATCTTCATGCTTCTGCTGAGGACTGTGTGAGTGTAAGAAGCGTGGTGATGAAGAATGGCAGAACCTGTCCTGGTCCTCGACTTTGCTCCTTGCCTGAAGGGCTCCCTGGGACCAGGTGTCAGAGCTCCCAACTCAACTTTGTGAGCTGAAACCTTGGTTTTTAGATTTGTTTATTTGTTTGTTTATTTATTTATAGAATTTTGTTATAAATCTAGATCCAATGCGCAAGTTTTAATCCTTAGTTTTCTTTTATTTAGCTGGAGGTCAATGTACAGTGTTTGCACTCAGACTACATGGTTTCAAATTCTAGTTAAGCCTCTTACTAGCTGTGCATTAAGGGGCACATGACTTACCTTTTCTTTGCTGTAGTCTCCTCAAGTGTAAATTGGGGATCATAATAATACCTCAGCGTTAGTGTAGTGAGACTTAAGCAGGATGGTGTGTGCTGTAGAGCACTTAGCCCAAGACCTTGTTTTTGGTGGCTATCTTTTTCTTTTCTTTTTTTTTTTTTTTTTTGACATCACTATCTTTGTTTTTTTCCAGCTTGTTCTTTCTCATCATCTTTTCTTGGCATACTGTTTTTATCTATGCCTCAAACATGGGCTTTCCTGAAGGTTCTATCCTTAATCTGTGTCTTTTTTTTCTTACTCAACACATATTTTGGAGGGTGATTTAATTTAATCTTGTGGTGTCAACTCTCCTTTCTTTGGTTATGACCCCAAGATCTGGGCCCCCAGCCCAGCCTCTTTACTGCAAAGCTCAGACCACATTGCTAGAGACCTGCTCAGTGTTTCCACGTGGATGTCTCTTGGGCACTTTTGAGTCTGAGCCCACCTTTCTGTCCCACCTCCTCTCCTTGACAACAACAACTCAGCCTTCTCTTCCCCCCTTGGTGTCTAGATTCTAGCTCCTTAACATCCTGGACATTGCCTTTGAACATGTGTCAGGCTTTCTTAATAATAATGATAATATTACTATATGACCTCAATAACTTTAAGAAAAGTAAATCAGATAATAAAACTCTTATTCTTAAAACATGGTAATGCCTTTTAAATGCAAAAACGACTATTTCCTTTTGTCCAACTTGGCTACAAGTTAGAAGTTCCCAAAATCCCCTCCTCAGGTTCTATAAGTTGTTCATAGAACTCAGGAAAGCAGTTTACTTACTAGATTCCCAGTTTATTATGAAAGGCTACAACTCAGGAACAGCTAGATGGAAGAGATGCACAGGGCGAGGTATAGGGAAAGAGTACAGGCTTCCATGCCCTCTCCAGGTGTACCACTCTCTCAGCACCTCCATGTGTTCAGCAGTCTAGACTCCAAAATCCTTAGGTTAGGGTTTTTTTTTAAATATTTTTTTAATTTTTATTTTTTATGGAGGATTCATTATATAGGCATGATTGATTGAATCATTGGCCATTAGTGATTAACTCAACCTCCAGCCCCTCTCCTCTCCTAGGAGGTCAGGGGTGGGGCTGAAAGTTCTAACCCTCTAATCTGGTGGTTGGTTCCCCTGGCAACCAGGCCCCATCCTCCAGGGGTCACCCCATTAGCATGAACTCAGGTGTGGTTGAGAGGGGTTTATTATGAGTAACAAAAGACGCCTCTCTTTCCCCTATCACTCAGAAATTCTAAGGGTTTTAGGAGCTCTGTCCAGGAATTGGGGATGAAAGCCAAATATATATAATATGCACCATATCACGGTATCACATCTTTTCTTTACATGTAAAATGAAATAAAACCCTTCACTGTGGCCAACTGTGTGGTCTTTATTCTATCATCTTCCATTGGCTGAGTGTTGATAGACTCTACTGTTGATCCAGCCCAAGTGAAATAAGCACCACGTGGAGAAATGACTTTTCTCCAAAGAATAATGCTTTTCTGCCAAAAACAGAGCTTCAAAATTGCTTACAACTTAGTACAGGACAAGAAATTACCGGCAATCAGAAATCAAGGTTAATTTGGAAATGGACAGAAGAGGAGATAAACAGAACCATGAATAATGCCAGCATGTCTCATAGCTTGTTGTTTACACATCTGAAGAGTGAGGGAGATTCCCACAATTTCAGCTAATTGTCCTAATCCCTGACCTGAGAGTTAGCAGCGTCTGAATTTCATCTTGGCTTTCCCTTGAACAAGTCACTTTTCTTCTCCGAACCTCAGTTTATCCCCCTTTATAATGAGGGGGATTGGACTACATCACTGGTGCTTCTAGGGAACATTCTGAAAATTTGTGGGAACATTTCTGATTGTCACAAGGATGGAGCTGGGTTCTACTGGCATCTGGTGGGTGGAGACCAGAGAGTGACGGTATCCTGCACTGAACAAGGCATCCTGAGTCATGTCCCACCAACTTCTCTCTTCTTCACCTAGGTAAAAAACTTGCTTGTAACCACCTGGGCCTTGAACTCAGCTCTTTTACATATACACTCAAGCTATTGTTTCATGGTTATGCTGAATTTTCTAGAAAGGCAAGTAACATGTTAATGGAAGAAATCATGTACTTTCTCTTGTTTGTAACTCTGCAAAGAGTTGTTCACCATTGTGAAGAATCATGCCACTGATGACAGCAGCATTCCTAGTGTCTGCGGTGCCAGTACTGCTCTAACTCTGCGCTCGTAGGCACTGAGTTCTTGGTGATTCTATACCGATTGTTAATGTATTTATTTAGCTCTTATTTCAAAATGTCAGCTAGAAAGAATAAATGTGGATAATATATCAAAACTAGACATAAGCTTCTGATTTATTCATTATGTCTTCTATCTGTTCACAAATACTTGAATGTTGAAATTCATCTTATTTTATTATAAATTGCTTTATTTCTCATTGTTTATGGTATAGGGCATTATATTTATTTTTAAAGTTAAGTACTTAGGTAGGCTATACATCTGTAATTCCATTAAGACTAGCGAAGGGGATATTGCAAAATATGTGCTGTAAAAATAGGATCTTGGGTTTAATAGGATTAGGACTCTTTGGACTGGGTACTTTTCAGTTCTAATAATTTAGGAAAATGAAATGACATCAAATAAAACAAAAAGGTCAGCCAGAACGCCTAACAAAAAGAATGAACAGCACAGTAATCAAAGAGACTGAATATGTCCTTCACAGGGGCAAGTCTCCCCCACCTGCCCCATTCAAACAAATGCCAATTATATAACCCTCCATGTCTTCATCTCCACTGGGAGTTGAGTCCACCCTCATAATCTTCCCTGGCAACTGTTGCTAGGAAGATGCTGCCTCTCAAGCTGACCTTCCAAAGATTTGAGATCACAGCTGGTTGTTTCCCAGCTGCTGATGAGATCAGATTTGCCCAGCCAGAGTGATGGAGAAACATGCAAACAGCACAAATAGCAACAACACATATAGGATGCCAGGGACGATATATAAGACTTGGTGATCAGGAGATGTTTGATTATTGCTTTCCATTCCTGGAGGTTTGGGAGGAAAAAAAACACCATTACTAATCTCTGCATTGCATTTTCTTGTTATAACAGTGATGGAGACACTGCCAGGGAACTTGCTATTTTGACCCCTTTCATTAAACCTGTTGGCAGAGCTCATGGCTTTGAGGCAGGCAGTGTCCACGTTTCACTGCTTCAGCTTTGGCTGTTCTGTTCTTTTGATATCACTGAATAGCGATAATGATTATGATAATGATAATGATAGCTACCATTCGTTGATACTTGCTTTGTTCCTGGCATTGTCCTAAGTGTTTTTCATGAATTGCCTCATTTAATCCCCACGGCAACCCTATGAGGGAGATATCACAAACTCCCCTATTGTACTAATGAAGAAACTGAGCAGAAAGAGATTAAATCTCTTGTCTAGTCCCACTTAGCCAGTGTGCACCAGAGTAGGATTTGATCTTGAGTCTGAGTGGCCCCTAAGCCCTCCACTCGTACCTCCTTTGTGTGCTATGTTTTATCGACTGATTTTGATCATTTGCTTTTGTCCTGGCAGTGGCAGTGCATGCAGTAAGATCCACCCATCCATCCATCCATGCATTCTTCACCACATGTGACCCAAACATGTGCTTGCTGCCAAGCTCACTGGGAACTTGGGTGAGTGAGACCCATGCCCTTTCCCAGGGAGCTGAGGGTCCGGTTCTGTGCAGAATTGAGCTTTCACTCTTTGAACCTGTTGGGTCTATGAAGGTGGGGCTATCACGGGTGGAGAGTGCCTGGGTGCACTCCACAGACTGTGGCGAGATGTTTGGCCACACAGGTGCTCATGAGACACTGGTTGATTTTTTTATCTTCCATCCTCACCTAGGGCTCCCAACCTAGGATGCTGACAGGCTTAAGGAAAGGGGCCAAAATAGCAAGTTCCCTGGTAGTGCCTCCATCACTATTAAAGCAAGAAAGTGCAATGCAGAGATTTGCAATGTTTTTTTTTTTTTCCTCCCAAACCTCCAGGAATGGAAGGCAATAATCAAACCTCTCCTGATCACAATGTCTTGTATATCATCCCTGGCATTCTATGTCAAGGGGCAGAACAAAAGTCACGCTGACAAAAGTCAGCAGCCAACACTGGGGTCAAGCACTGCATTTTGTCTCATTTAATCTGCAGAACGATGTGGACTTGGCAGAACAGGCTCTGGAGGAAGATCACTGTTCCAAAGGGTCAGACTGGAAGAAGCGCCTACCTCTGCAGTACCTGCTCTCCCCTCTTTACATTCTGCTTGGGTTCAGCTAGGCCTTCAACCCAGGCTCCCGATTCTTCTTCCCTTCCTCCCTCCCTTCCTTCCTTCTTCTCTCTCTCTCTCTCTCTCTCTTTCTTTCTTGTTAATTGAGATAGAATTCATATACCATAAAATTGCCCTTTTAATGGCTACAATTCATTGGTTTTAGTGTATTCCCAAGACGGTGTAAACATCATTACCATCTAATTCCAGAATATTTTCATCACCCCAAAAAGTAACCCCATCCCCATTAGCAATCACTCTCCATTCCCCCACCTCCAGCTCCTGCCAACCACAATCCTTCTGTTCCTACTGGTTTTTCTACTCTGGACATTTCATATAAATGAATTACACAGGATGTGACCTTTTGTGTCTGGCATCTTTCAGTTAGAATATTTTTAAGGTTCATCCATGTTGTATCATGTGTCAGTACTTCATTCTCTTTTCATTGCCAAATAATATTCCTTCAGATGGAGATATATATATATATATATATATATATATATATATATATATACACCACATTTTGTTTATCTGTTCATCAGTTGATGGACATTTGGGTTGTTTTCTCTTTTTGGCTATTGTGAAGAATGCTGCTATGAACATTTGTGAACAAATTCTTGTGTGAACATATGGTTTCATTTCTCTTGGTTATATACCTAAGAATGGGATTGCTGTGTCATATGGTAACTCTATGTTTAAGTTTTTGAGGTACTGCCAAACTTTTTTCCAAAGTGGCCATACCATTTTATATTCCCAACAGCAGTGAATGAGGGTACCAAAGTTCCCACATTCTCTTTAATACTTGTTATTGTCCATCTTTTTGATTATTGTCATCCTAATGGGTATGAAGTGGTATCTCATTGTGGTTTTGTTTTCCATTTACCTAATGCCGAGTGATGTTGAGCATCTTTTCATGTGATCACTTAGGCTGCTGCCTCTGACTTCCACTTGTTTCTGTTCAAGAGACTTTGGGTCTAATAGAAGAGAAGTCGAAAACTCAAGTGGTTGTGGTAGAACATCTGCCTGCAGACAGGAAACTACTTGATTAGACTGAGCAGAGGGCAATGAGTCAGCTTCTGGGAGATGCCTTTCTAGGTCTTCACTGAAGGTGCCCATGGGACAGCTCCAGTGACTTCAGGGCTCCCTTTGCCCACAGGTCCAGCACTAGAGGGTAATGTTCCATCAACTTCCCCATTGGGGTCTCTGTCTCCACTTATACCCACACTGGACCCAGAGAAGGGCCAGAAGCCAGGCTGCCTCTTTGGATTGAGCAGGGCTTAGCTGCCCATCCTTGTGGTCCAGGCAGTGGTGCTTGTGTTCTTTCTTTCTTTTTTCCTTTGTATGGATATTAATAACTTAAATTTTTTTTTATTTTAAAGTTTATATATAGTACAATTCACTTTTTTGGTGTATAGCTTTATGAATTTTAACCAATACCACAATGAAGATCAAGAATAGTTCTATCAACACCCCCAAATACCTTTCATGCTGCCTCTTTGTAGCCAGTGCCTGCTGCCTACACCCAGCACCTGGCAACCATTTCTCTGTCCCTATAATTTTGCCTTTTCCACCGTATAATGTAAATGGTGTTCTACAATATGTAAACTTTTGGATCTATTTTTACTTAGAAAATACATTTGAAATTCATCCATGTTGTTGTATTTTTCAAGAGTTCCATTCTTTGTTATTGCTGAGAAGTAGTTTATTGTATGGATGTACCACACTTTGCTGGTCCATTCTCCAGGGAAAGGACATTTGGGTTGTTTCTAGTTTTTGGTGAGTACAAATAAAGCTGCTATAAGCATTCAGGTATAGGTTTTTCTGTGACCATAGGTTTTTACTTCACTTGGGTAAATATCTGGGTGCAAGATTGTTGGGTCATATGGTAAATATGTTTAAATTTATAAGAAACCTTTCCAAAATGACTGTACCGTTTTGCATTCCCACCAACAGTGTATGAGAATTCCAGTGGCTTCTTTTACTTCCCAATACTTGCTATTGTCAGTTTTGAATTTTAAAAAATTTAATTTAAGCCAGCCTAATAGGTAAGAGATGGTATCTGTGGTTTTAATTTGTATTTCCCTAATGGCTAATGACGTTGGCTATCTTTTCATATGCTTATTTGCTATCCATAAGTCTTCTTCAGCAAAGTGTCGGTTTAAATTTTTTGCTCATTAAAAAAGTTGCACTGTTTATTTTCTTATTATCAAGCTTTGAGAGTGTTAAAAGTATATATATTCTGGATAGGAGTCAGATATGTGATCTGCAAATATTTTCTCCCAGTCTGTGGCTTTGGAGTGACATGTGTTATTTCCACTTGAGACCCATTGGCTAGAATTAGTCATGTGGTCCCATGCAATCCCCAGGGGGCCAAGAAATGCAATTCTACCCAGTGGGTGGAAAGACAGAGAGCTGGAGATATCTGGTGAACAGAAGGGATGACCATCCCACACACTGCTCTTACTGTTTCAGAGTCTGCTTAACAATAGTTCATGAACATTCTTCCATGTTAGCCAGCATTCCTTTATAGTATAGGGGCCAGCAAATGCAGACAATGGCCAGTTTTGTCCACTTGTCTGTTTATCTTCAGCCTGAAAACTAAGTGTGCTTGTTACAGATGAATATTTGAAATCAATTTGAAGATAAGGAAAACTGTCTTTGAACCCCAATTCAGCAAATGTTATTAGTTCAAAAAGAATTAGATTATTCTCACTCATTGGCCTGTACTACAAAAAAAAAAAAAATTCAATCATTAATGCATTTTGAATTTGTCAATAAAAATTTTGTGAAAATTTGTTTTCTCTCATTATTATGAATACTATGCAATATCCTTGATTTTTGCCCCTTGGCCCACAAAGCCTAAAATATTTACCCTCTGGCACTTGATAGAAAATGTTTGCTGAGTCTTATTAGAATGGTTTTTCAGAGCTGCATGGAATTCCATAATGTTCTATATATGTGCCTATTGTAACATTCATACATTCATATTGTTCAAATGCATTGTTTCTAGATTCTTCCTAGTTAAACAATGCAGCAATATGGATCCTTGTATACATGTCACAAAGATAAGCACTGATTATTTCCTTAAAATAGATTCTTAGAAGTGGAACTGCTGAGTGAAAGGATGGGGACATTTTGCAGGGTTTGACGCAACATTTGTGAGTAATCTGCCAGAAAGCTGCCATTTCACATTCTCTCATCCAGTGGAAATATGTGCTTATTTCCTTGACTGTCCTTTTTCCAAGACTGTTTGTTTAACTCTATAACATCAGTAGTGATTTGATTGGGGATAAAATGGTTCCTTATTGTCATTTTAATTTGCTTTTTAAAAATTATGGATGAAGCAACACATACTTTTGTATGTTTTTAAGCCATTTGCACCTCTTCTTTTGTAATTGGCTTCTTCAAGTCCTTTATCTAGTGTTGTGTGGGATAATTTTTAATTCTTTTTTCAGCACCCTGCAGTGCCCTGGACATGTAGCTGAAAAGTTATTTGCAAGGCTGAATTAAACCCAGTACAGCCATTCTTCAGGGGAGCCATCCAGCTACATTCTCAGACTCAAGGCAGGTTGAGTCACTTTCCTTCACTGTGTTAATCTGTACTGTGATTTTAAAAGAGACTCTCCTCTTCAGTCGGTGGATGGACACCTCCTGCTTTGGAGGAAGACACAGTCCCATTGGCCTCATCGGCCAAGGCTTGGGATTCAAGGTACGAACATACAGCTAAGAACGTTCGTACTTACAGATGTGTTGCAAAAAAGTCTTCTGGTTCGGGATTCATGAGAATTTCTTGGCTCCCAACCAGACCCAACTTCTAACAGTGGCAGATGCATGGTGGAATGCGGGGAGGATTTTGAGAGCACCACGTGGTTATGAGAAGCTTAGGGTTTTTTCCCATGTGTTAGAAATGCAATCAAACCAATGTTTTCAGAAGTGGTGAGATACAGATGGGGGTTAGGGCAGGTGTCCCCTTGCTTCGCTGAGGATCCTGCAGTTCTCTCAGGAGTCAGAGATCATTAGTGGGGTGAAGGAGAAAGCCAAGTGTCTAGAGCTAGCCTGGCCCAGCCGTAGCCAGACCACCCTGTTAGTGGGAAAGCCAGGATCACTGAAGCCTCTCCTTTGCAGGTTCCACTCCTTGGGAGACCCCAGATTCATTTCCTTTGACGCCCATGGTGTTTAAGGCCATGCGTGGGTAGAAGAAGACTTTTTCTAACCTGTATCCTTGACACCACTGATTTCTGGACTTCAGTTTAAAAAATTTCCAGGCAAAACGTCCACCTTTGTTTTGGGTTATCTCTCCATCGATAGAGTTGTCACCTGCAATGCTGGAACGCTGAGAGAATGGATTCCAAATGAGCCCTTGACACCAATTAGCAGCTTCATTTCAATTTACTCGGGTTCGGAGTTGTGGAAATATAAGGAAAGAAAGCACAGTCTTTGCTTTTAAGGATCTCACTGTGAGGTAGAGGGAACACAGCTTAACCAATGATTCTAGTAGAGTGGGAGAGGAGTCTAGAGATGTATGTCCAAGTTTGGACCATTTGGAGGGAATGGAGTGGAGGATGGTGGTCGGAGAAGGCTTCCCAGGAAAGGAAAACTTGAGTTGAGTTTTGAAAAGAAAAAAAAAAAAAAGGTGACCAACCAAGACAGTGGAAATTACAGGTAGAGGGAAGAGTGGGTGGGTGAATGTAGGTGTTCCGTTACCCAGCTATCAGTTAACCCAGATATTTCTCAAATTAGGACATACCAGGCATTGCTCTTCATGCTATGTTACAGTAATGTTCTCTAAGTGAGTTTCAGTTGAAAGTTTTAGTGTTACTCAACTTAACTCTCTCCACCTTACCCCTTACAAATTTCTAGGCTGGTGGGAATGGAACTGTCAGAAAGGGGCTTAGTAGATTAAAAAAAAAAAATCACTCCATTCCTTGTTTTCCTGGAAAGTTCCCCAGGAATACACTGCCAAGTCCAGGAAGATACACATGTATGCAAAATATTTGCTGACCTCCATCCTCAATGCACCAGAGGCTTCTGTTAATAACACTTATCCCAGATCACAGTTCAGTGCAATTCAGCCCTGACCCCCATGCAAGAGAGTTGACCACTGACCTCATTACAATTTAGATTTTCGGGAAGGGGCTTGAAAACAGAATGAGATAATGCCCTGGGACAGTTGGTAGCCACAGTCCTGCACTGAGGGATGAAAGTTGGGTTGTTCTAGAAAGACGTTTAAATGATTAGAAGGATAAAAAAGACTCATCTTTGCAGAGCTCTTCACAGTTTAAAAACCAATCCCTTCACCCTGATAGAGACCAGCTTCACGTTTATCTCCAATTTGCAATGGGGAAACTGAGGCCTGGGGGAGACTGAATGATTAGTTACTAAAGGGCCAGGACCTGAACCTAGGCCTCTGGTTCTGGGTCTGATGTTTCCCCCCTTTTATTAACCGTATTGAAATCACCACAGACAACATGTTTTCTGTAAACCTTGCTGGGGCAGCGACTCTTCCATTTCTCAAGAATCTTCATCTCACTTTACGGTAAAATGTCTTCTGAGTCAATAGTGTCTTAAAATTTGTTACTTATTTCTTGATCCTTCTCTTCTAAATCCAATTTGGTATTGCAATTCTGAGGCTCATCTGGGTTTTTAGAGCTTGTTCTCTGAATGTTGAGGAATTTCCTCATGGTAACTTTGGGGCAAGGCAGGAGGAAGTTCTTACTTGTATTGAGGGGAAAAAAATCTGTATTTTGGGGGTTCACTTTGTGTTTCCCTAGTGCAAGATCTCAAGCACAGCAAACACCAAGAAATAGGTCTTCAGAGTGGATAGGGAGATGGGGAGAAAAGTAGGGGGAGCTGGTAAAAAAGCCACACTGTGCTTGGAAGGATAAGCACTTAGGAAGCAGGAAATGGCAAGCACAGGGATGAGAGAGAAAGAGAGAGAGAGAGAGAGAGAGAGAGAGAGAGAGAGAGAGCGTCTTTATTCACGATGGCCCTCCCAGGGCCCCAGCCCCAAGCATGGCTCAGCACTCACCAAGGTGAGTGACTCGTGCTCAGTGACTGTGGGAACTGGGCTGAAGGGACAGGCATGCTGACTAGTGATTCTGGAAGCCCCTTAGGGAGAAACGAGTCTGAAAGCAGGAAGGCTCAGTCATGGACATGCCTGGTAGTCCTAAAATGCAAGTGGGTTGTAAAAACTAGAGGGACGACCAGGCAGATTCCACCACAATGACCTCCCCCAGTGCCACCTTCACCACCTCTCCCATGCTCCCCTGCGCTACCAATGCATTACCACCATCACCACTGATGGGGCCCTTGTGACGTGCCTAGCACCATGCTAAAGGCTTTACGTGGGTTTAATCCTCACAACACTCCTCCACAGTAGGAATTATTGGTCCTGTTTTCAGTGGAGGGGACTGAGGCTCAGGGCAGTGAAGTCATTTGCCCAAGATCACACCCTAGAAAGCCGTAGAGTCAGGATTTCACCCCAGGCTCTGTGTGTTTCTGATGGGCAAGGTGGAGTGGTCCGGAAGCCTGCCCCACTGGGCACGAGGCGTGTGCTGGGGGCTGGTTTTATGCACAACTGGGTCTGAGAGGCTTCTGTGAGCTGTGACCAGGCCTACCAACCTGTTCTTCCTTCCTTTTTCTAGTTTCCTTTCACACATCCTGGATCCTATGGTCTTTCAGGTCAGAGCAAATAAAAATGCTTTATGTCCCTTCTTTTCTAAGCTTTGGATGTTACTGTTTGCACACTGTTGTGGAAACAGACGGAGGCTGATAGAAATCCCAGATGATAACTCAGACATGAAAGCTCTGTGAAAACACCCACGTAACATAAATACCTCTGAGCATATGAGAGACAGAGAGGAGAAAGAGACAGAGACAGAGACAGTGAGAGAGAAAGACAGAGAGAGAGAGACAGAAAGAGAGAGGCACAGAGACAGAGAGAGAAACAGAGACACATAGAGAGACAGAGAGAAACTCAAAGAGAGTGATATATAGAGAGACACACAGAAAGAGACAGAGAGAGAGGGACAGAGACACAGAGAAAGACAGACTGAGAGAAAGAGGGAGAAACAGAGACAGAGAGACACAAAGAGAGACAGAGAGAGAATGAGAGAGAACGCCTCATGACACCATTCACTCTTCATGCTTTTGGGCCTAGTTGTGCCGGGACCACCCCTGGGCCTTCGGGTCACCTGAGCCAATGACTTCTCAATAGTTTCTGTTCCTTGCAGTTGAAACAATATGATGAACAAATGTAAAGCGCTTAGCTGAGTGTTGGGTCCCGAGTAAGTGCTTGAAGGATAGTTATTCTCTTCGTGAACAAGAGCACCTCTTTGCCAGTCGTGACTCTGCCCAATGTCCCTGCAGTTCCCCAGCCCGTTTCACGCTCAGGAGTGAGCGGGGGAGGATGCTGTGCTCTTCCTGGAGGAGCTGGGTGCTGCCAGACTGCTCCCTCCCGCTGGGCCTTCTCCGTGCCTGGATCGGATGTGTCTCCTTCCCAAAGAGTCCCTGGCTGGAGGTCAGAGTCAGGTGCGAACACAACACGTTGAAGTTTGCTGCCAGGTACACAATGTGAATCAGGGACATTACGGCGTGGGTGGAAAGCACCCTGGAAACCGCTATTTCAAAAGTAAAGCCCCCCTGCGTTTAAAAGGAGGCTCAGAGCACGGTGTTCCAGCGAAATGGGAGCTTGATTAGGGTTCTGACCCATGATCAGTCATCTGGAAAAAGGCTTTACGGGGCATATTTGGCCTGAGAGGGAGGAGTTGAGCTCCCTTCTATTCTGGAGGCATAGAATCTGTTGAGATTGTTGTGTGGAGACCTCGCTGTGGACTCTGCAGTGGAGGAGGAACTGGAGGCAGAGATGCGTTGTCTGTGGTCCTCACTCTGCCTTTTCTTTCAGGACACTTACCTCCTGTTTTTTTTTTTTTTTTTTTTTTTGCTGTACGTGGGCCTCTCACTGTTGTGGCCTCTCCCGTTGCGGAGCACAGGCTCCGGACGCACAGGCTCAGCGGCCATGGCTCACGGGCCCAGCCGCTCTGCGGCATGTGGGATCTTCCAGGACCGGGCACAAACCCGTGTCCCCTGCATCGGCAGGCGGACTCCCAACCACTGCGCCACCAGGGAAGCCCTTCCCTCCTGTTTCGCTCCCTCCTTCACTCCACCTAAGCTCCCTGGGGTAGCCTAGGGCCGCCGGAATTTCAAGGGGACAACCTGAGTCTGCTCTCATCCCCGCCTCCATCTATGTGACCTCAGCAGAGTCACTAATTTCTTAGAGCCTCAGCTATGAAGTGGGAATAATAGTAGCCCCTCCTGCATACCTCGCAGGGGTGTTGGAAGGACGGGAAGAAACAACAGTCATGAAAGTCCTTCAGAAAGAGTAAAGCCCTGTTCCAAAGCCAAGGGTTGATTGTTAATTCTACTGTTTTTATTTAGGGTTATTTTCCAGAGGTGGAGACGATCACCAGCAGCTGGTGGATATAACGCAAGTGGCTCTTTTCTACGATCTTGACCTCTGTGACCTTGGCCAAGTTCTCTGGAGCCTGAATACCTTTATCAATAAAATTGGGAAATAGTAATATCATTTTGTCCTGCTTATGACCATTGACTATCCGAGCTCGAGGTCAGGCTGCAAAGCTGGGTTACAAACAGGATGTCACTGAGTAGTGAACAAGCTGTAGGAAAGGATCCAATCCCCTACAGGGCTGCTCTCAGTGTGGGGACATCATAAGCTTTTTTTGTTTTTAAGACTATTTTAGTTTATTTTTTTTATACAGCAGGTTCTTATTAGTTCTCTATTTTATACATATTAGTATATATATGTCAATCCCAATCTCCTAATTCATCCCTCTCCCTTTTCCCCCACCTTGGTGTCCATACGTTTGTTCTCTACATCTGTGTCTCTATTTCTGGGGGGCGTCATAAGCTTTTAAACATTTATTTTACTTCATTTGTACTTTGTAGATTTTCCATAATAGCAACCTAAATTTCCCATAAAGTGGTACCTTTATAATTGGGAAGATTTAATGAAAATTCAAATTTGGGTCTGCAGTTTATTTCCCAGTCTCCTTCTGCTGCCCACCAGCCTCCTTCCCAGGCAACCTTCCCCGGCCCCTCCCAGTCTGGCTAGTTCTGCCTCGGGCTCACTTGAGGGAGGCCCTGCTGGGGTGGACAGACAGCATCTAGAGAGGATCCAGAAGGTCCTGCTGCCTGGGGCACTGCCTTGCTGGAGCACCTGGGCTGGGCAGTGTCTATCGGTTTGGGGTGGTGGTAGAAGACAGTGTGTGATGATGGAGGCTACCCTCTGCTCAGCTCCAATCCTGCACCACAATCTTTGTGAGCAGCGTCCTGTCCAATCTTCCCATCAGCCCCAAGAGGAGTATGTTGCCACCAGCCCTCTTGATTTTGCAGATGAGGATGCTGAGGTTCAGAGAGGTTAAGCAGCTTCCCTAAGTCACACAGCTCATAAGGAACTGAGCTGGGATTTGAACCTGAGAGACTTCAACTCAAAAAGTGGGGTTCTTTCCACCAACAGGAGCCCCTCAGGGAGTACTGGGGGGAGATGCCTAGTGAAATGCACTGGGTGGGGAAGGGGGAAAGGAGGGAATGTTTAAGGTGGGGATACTTATGCAACCCCACCTGGATCACGTGTCAGCAACAAAATATGGCCCCTCCTGGCTACACAGAGGACGTTAGTCTAGTTTTCCTTGCAAACAGGAGCAGGTAGGGGCTTTGTGGATCCTGTTGACTCTGAGCCTTTCAAATCCCAAAGTAGAAAGTACCCAGTCTGGGTAGAAATTTGACTTTTATTTACAAATTGATTTATCTCTATCTCTTGTTAAAAAGAGGACCTTATTATTCAACACACAAGGTGACAATGTGATTTTGTTAAGAAACAGAAGTCCAGGCCGTGAGAGGTTGATGTGGAATGATGTGGGGCCTCTTTTCTGGGGCAGCTCCCCAAGGATGGGGCTCCACACTGAGAGGGGCAGGTCACGTGGGAGCATGATGAATGGGGTCCCTGGTGCTTTTTTTTCCCATGGTGGTCTGGGCCCTGTGGGGTGGGGTGGGAAGGCTGTTGGCACTATAGTGTGCCCCCGAGGCATGGCGCCTTTCCGCAGACTCCGCCACCACATCCTGACCAGATCCTCGCTGGGGTGGCTGTGTATCCCCGCCATCCACATGCAGCCTCCCCTCCTTCTGGAGGAGGGAAGTTACAGGCAGCTAAGAAAGGACGTGCAGGATTCGAACCCACAGCTCTTGGGGTCCAGATCACTTGCTGGCTCTGCACTAACTTGTTCCCCCAGGCAGAGTGGGAGCCCCCAGACAGGGGAGGTAGTCTTTTTGAACTAACAGTAGTGAAGGGGGAGGAGAGAGCAGCCCCCCAAGCACAAAGTTTCCTTTGACTGCACTGCTAGGACAGGACGCAGTCCTCTCTCCTCACCAGGACAGGTCACCGCAGGCGTCTGCATTTGATTGGAAAGGGCTTCGGCCCAGCAAAGACAGGACTCATACCTGTGGTCTGGGGCCTCTCTCACACCCCCAGAAATGCCATTTGCAGATGGGGAAGATGGGGAAAATGTGAGAAGACAGGAAGGAGAAAAATCAACAGACGTAGGGCAGGCATCCTGGGAGGTCAGGTCACAGCCCGGGAGAGAAAATAGGCCTCAGCCATGGGTCAGGGCATAAACACAGAGGCCCCAGGGCCTGATGTGCTGGAGGGAACCACGCTGGGCTGGCTCGGGGAGAAGAGGTTTGCCATGTGTGTGGTGACTTCAGAGGGAGCCCAGGCTTCTGAACTGAGAGGAAAGAAGAGTACCTTTCAGGAGGCCGGGCCGCAGCCTGCATCTGCCCCCAGAGGCTCCTGTCAGGCCGTTTCTGGCTCAGCCACACCCCTCCCGCAGGCCAACCCAGGCCTCAGTGTGGGGCAGGGGAGACCTGTGACACTGTCAGAGCGGAACATTCTGGCCAGGAGGAATCCAAGGAGGAGACTCACAGGTCCTGGCACACGCAGGGGAGTGAGGGCCTCAGATCGTCTCTTTCCTTTCTGCCTTTTATAGGTAAAAACAATACTGTTGACCTGCTGAGGCTATGAGTGCTTGTCTGGGTGTGGAGATGGCCCCTAGTGGCTTCTTCCACTTCTAGTCTGGGGACTGGCTAACTGTGCACTGGGCAGTGCAGGCCTGCTCTGTTCCAGGGCAGCACTGTATGCTTTGGGGGAATGGGAGCCCCTACTGGGGGTAGGCTTGTCCCCGGCACTTTGCTGGGTCAGCTTACTTAGCCCTCAGGTGACTCTTTCCTCAGCAGGAGTGAACTGTGCTTTCCAGGTAAAAACACTGTGAAGAGTTGTTTGCTGAAGTGGTCTGTGCTGGGTCACAGAATGACCCTGTGACACTGTGACTGGAGAGACCCTGCCCGGCTCCCACCCTGAGACTTGGTGTTACAGCCCAGAGGTAAAGACACACTTGAGACCCGCCTGTGCTAGCTTGTAAAACCAAGTGGAGGCACCAGCAATGCCATTCTGTCCCCATGCCATGCAGATAAGAGAGGACATGGTGTCAGGAGGCCTAAGCTGCAGCCCCAACTCTGCCTATTATTCCCTGGGTGAAGCTGTAACTTTTATATCGGGAGGTGGGGGTCAGGGACGGGAAGATGGTGATGATTATGATGATAACAGCAACAGTAATAATCATGCTTATTCTCCTTACTGCCTGGGTTTACTGTACAGCCAGAAGAGGTAACAAATGTGATTCTTTTCTGTGGACTACAAATCATGATTCACATATGTTATGGGCTGAATTGTGTCCCCTCCAAATTTCTGTGTTGAAGTCCTAACTCCCAGCACCTCAGAATGTGTCTGTATTTAGAGATAAGTTCTTTAAAAAGGTAATTAAGGTAAAATGAGGTCATTAGGGTGGGCCCTCATCCAATATGACTGGTGTCCTTATAAGGAGAGGAGATTAGGACACAGACACATACAGACAGAAGAAAGACCATGTGAAGACACATCTACAAGCCAAGGAGAGAGGCCTCAGAAGAAACCAACCCTGCTGATGTCTTGACCTCGGATTTCCAGCCTCCAGAACTGTGAGAAAATAACTTTCTGTTGTTTAAGCTGCTCAGTCTGTGGTATTAGTTACAGCAGCCCTAATGCAATGTGTTAGTCATTACTGTCACTAGGGCTCCGCAGATATACTCAGACAGAGATGAAGAATGACACATTGGGGCCTGGGGGTGTGGCTACGACAGGCTCCAGAGAAGGGTGGGAAATGAGAGGAAGGTGAAAAACTGTCAGCTGGGGGCAGTCAGGACAGGCTTCATGGAGGAGACAGGCTCAACTTTGGTTTTCTAATCTATAAAATGGGGTTGACAGTAGTTCCTCTCTCAGAGCCATAGGGAGGATGAAATGAGGGAATCCATGGAAAGTGGGGTATGGTACCCGCACAGAAGATGCATTTGGTGAATTTTACTCTAATTTTTACTATGATCATTATTCAAGGATGCTGAGATCTAGGAATGGAAAATGAAGTAGCATGGGAAAAGCAAAAATTAGGGGGTGGACAGTTAGAAGCCCAGTTGGCCTGGGGAGAGCAGACCTCATATGGTTGGCATGGAGAGTGGAGGTGAAAGGATGGGGTTGTTATGGATACTGGGAGGGTGGTGATTATTTACATACATCTTGTCCTCTGAGCAGAACTCCCCAAATCAGTCTTAAATGCTCCTCTCTGATCCAATTCCCTAGTGATAAAATCATCCATTAAAAACCGTAAGGTCTTGGGACTTCCCTGGTGGTCCAATGGTTAAGATGCCGTGCTTCCGCTGCAGGGGACGTGGGTGTGATCCCTATTTGGGGAACTAAGATCCCACATGCTGCATGGAGTGGCAAAAACAAACAAACAAACAAAACAACAAAAAACCAAACCAAACAAAAACCAATTATCTAGAAAACAAAACAAAACAACTACAAGATCTCAAAAAAGCAGAGAAACAGTAAAGCCAGGCCCCTCAATTAGCACAGGGTTGTGTAGGGGTAGACCTGCAACGTCTCCCTAGATCCTCTGCTGTGGGAGAAAACCCTTATTTGGGACTCATCAGCCATTTTATATGAGGGTCAGTGGGCCAGGCTCATTGGAGCCTCTGTTTTTCACTTGTCACTTGGTTGGTCTAATACCAATTTTCTCCTTCCTCCCTCCCTCTCTCCCTCCCTCCCTCCCTCCCTCCTTCCTTCCTTTGTTCCTTCCTTCCTTCCTTCATCCCATAGCTATTTATCAGTGTCTTTTGTGTGCCGAGCCTTTCAGCTGTGCACTGGATACTGGGCAGACAGCTGTGTACAAGGTGGATACGGCTCCTCACTTCCTGTGGCATTTATCTTACTTCAGTCTGTCTAGGTCCTCTGGCTGGGCTAATTCCTGCAGAGGAGGAAGAGGAGCAGAAAGTCTGTCTCACTAGCACTGCATCCCAGGCCCCAGTGCTGAGTTGCTGAATGTGCGTTCAGTAGGAAAGTGAGGTTTGCTGTGGACATCAGTGAGGGAGCTGTAAGAAGAGGCTGTGAAAAACACAAAGGCAGGTCTGGGATGTTTGCCATCAATAACACCTGGGCTTTTAATCCTACTCCAATCTTAATGACTGCTGTAAGGAAAGTTCTGTGATGCATGCTAATAATAGTCAGTGTCTAATGGAAGGAGTGTAGCTTATTTTGGTAAGATCTCTTGCCAGAAGTTGCAGAAGACTGATATCTTGCAGTATGGAACAGCTGTGAAGCTCATCTTGGCCCTTGATCAGGGTCGGCAGATACACATCAAGCAGACCCTTATTCCTATTCCTGCACCCGTGGGAGGCAGCACTAATCAATCTGCTGATCTTGTGATCACTCTCAGGAAAGCCACTACCCACTGAAATTAGCACAGGGATCAAACTTATTTATTATCTCACCTGGGCCCTAGGGGCTTGTGTTAGTCCATTTGGGCTGCTGCATTTGGGCTGCTACAACAAAATACCACAGACTGGGTAGCTTATAAACAACAGAAATTTATTTCTTACTGTTCTGGAGGCTGAGAAATTCAAGATCAAGGTGTCCTGGTGAAGTCCCTTTTCCTGGTTCATAGATGGTATCTTCTCTCTGTGTCCTCATATGGTGGAAGAAGCTAGGGAGCTCTGTGGGATATTTTTCTTATAAGATCACTAATCCCGTTCATAAGGGCTTCCCCACCTCATGAATTAAGCATCTCCCAAAGGTACCACCTCCTAATACCGTCACCTTTGGGAGTTAGGATTTCAACATATCAGTTTTGCGGGGACACAAACATGGAAACCATAGAAGGGCTTTTATGTTGACCTAGACCCAAGGTCCCAAGGTCTCATTTCCCAGCTGGTGGTCCTTGAGCCAAATTTATCAGAACCATTAGAACCCTGACAGCTTGTTTAACATGTAGATCCCTAGGCTCCACCCCAAACTATGGAATTAAAATATTTGGGGTTGGTGCCTCATTTCAAAGAAGCTGCTCAGGTGATTCTTCTACAGATATTGCTGATCAGTGTTCTAGGGACCGAGACTGAGACTAGTTATTTTCTTTCTTTTTTTCTTTATCTTTCTTTTTTTTATTTGATTGTGCTGGGTCTTAGTTGTGGCAGGCTGGCTCCTTAGCTGTGACATGTGAACTCTTGGAATCCACAGTGTGGAGCCCTGAGGCCTGGCTCCCTCACATGAAGCAGCAGGAGAGGACAGTCATCAGAGCCTGGGCTCTGGAATCAGATGAGCCTTGATTTCATCCTGGCTTCATGACTTACTGCATCGAACAACCAAGGGCAAATGGTTTCCCTCTTCAAGACTGCAATTTTGACAAGGAGGTATCACCTCACACCAGTCAGAATGACCATCATCAAAAAATCTACAAACAATAAAATCTGGAGAGGGTGTGGAGAAAAGGGAACCCTCTTGCACTGTGGGTGGGAATGTAAATGGATACAGCCACTATGGAGAACAGTATGGAGGTTAATTAAAAAACTAAAAATAGAACTACCATATGACCCAGCAATCCCACTACTGGGTCTGTACCCTGAGAAAACCATAATTCAAGAAGAGTCATATACCACAATGTTCATTGCAGCTCTATTTACAATAGCCAGGACACGGAAGCAACCTAAGTGTCCACTGACAGATGGATGGATAAAGAATATATGGCACATATATACAATGGAATATTACTCAGCCATAAAAAGAAACGAAATTTAGTTATTTGTAGTGAGGTGGATGGACCTAGAGTCTGTCGTACAGAGTAAAGTAAGTCCGAAAGAGAAAAACAAATACCGTATGCTAACACATATGTATATGGAATCTAAAAAAAAAAAAAAAAAGGTTCTGAAGAACCTAAGGGCAGGACAGGAATAGAGACGCAGACGTAGAGAGTGGACTTGAGGACACGGGGAGGGGAAAGTGTAAGCTGGGACGAAGTGAGAGAGTGGCGTGGACATATATATATACTACCAAATGTAAAATAGATAGCTAGTGGGAAGCAGCCACATAGCACGGGGAGATCAGCTCGGTGCTTTGTGACCACCTAGAGGGGTGGGAGGGAGACGCAAGAGGGAGGAGATATGGTGATATATGTATATGTATAGATGATTCACTTTGTTATAAAGCAGAAACTAACACTCCATGGTAAAGCAATTATACTTCAATAAAGATGTTAAAAAAAAACCCTGCCATGATGCAAGGGTAAAATTGTAAAAGTGGCAGTAGTAGTGATAACTCATTCTAGAATGTGCTGTAAAGCCATGCATAGAAAACATTGGATGCAGGGCTGGACATATTAAAAATGCTCAGTAAATGTTACTGATGAAGAAGATGATGATGACATGGCCGCCTACTCATAAATATCTGCTCTGGTTGTCTAGTCTGGTTGTATATACATACATACAGGACTACATGTATATGAAAAGCTGAAATCTATACATATATGTGTATATACACACATGTATATGACACACACATATATGTATGCACACATATATGTGTGTGTTAGCTTTTTATGCACATGCAGTCATGTCCTGGAGTTGGCTTATGTCCATCTATCTCTTCCCACCTCTGGGCTCCGTAACATCATGTTGGTAGCTTGGCCATGGTAGGAATATTTTATAGCATGGAAATTGGCAAACCTACACATCAAGGTTCCCCAACCACCCGCTTCCCCCCCACCAGAGAGCCAATTTACTGGGATACCACTGTGTCTGTGTACCTTGCATCTCTAATTAGACTCTGACCTCCTTTAGGGCTCGGGATGTGCTGTATTCACCCTTTGATCTCCACAGGGTTTTGCATGTAGCTTTTGTACAGTAGTCTTCAAAGTGTAGTCTGAGCCAAAAGGACAAATGGTGAGTGGATGAAAGCAAAGGAGAGAATATGCAGAAATGGAGTTAATAAAAAAGGAAAAGTTGTTTCAGAAAAACCGGTAGATGAGTAGCCAGGAAGGGAGTGAAGGATCACGAGTGGCATGTTTGCATGGCTAAAATGGTTTGGTGGTAGGAAAGAAGGACTCTAAAAATAAAAAATCTAGAGAGAAAATGAAATTCAGGGTAAGAGTAGACTCCATACTATTGCAGACCACTGCTGGTAGTGTAGTTTGGGGGTTCCATTCTTTCAGATGAGTGCATTTGTTTAGAATGTTGGGACAATTAAGGAATTGTTTATAAGAGCAAAAAACTGGAATCAATCTAATGTCCAAGAGGAGGGGATTGGTAAAGTAAATAGGATACATTCATTTTATAGAATACTTTGAGGTCATAAAAAGTGATGGGAAGGTCCAATAAAGTACAGTCAGAGCAATGAGAAAAAGCATGGAAAACTTGAACAATGTTATTCACAATGTTAAGGGGAAAAAGCAGCTTAAAAGCAGCATGTATAATCACACTTTTGTATAAATATGCATGTATAGAGAAATATCTGGAAGAGTATATATTAAAACACTAAAGGCAGTTACTTCTGGCAGAGGATATTTTTCCTTCTCTTTTTTGCTTATTGCATTTTCTGTTTTTTTTCCTATTTATAGGAAATTAATTAATTAATTCTAATTTAATTCTGTAATCAAAAAAATGAAAACATTTAAAATGTGTTTTCCACCCCTCCCCCTCCTCTGTCTGTCTGCCCCGCTCTCTCTCCAGACGTGTGTGTGTGTGTGTGTGTGTGTGCGTGTGTGTGTATATATAACTACTTTTAAGGTCATGGCTTCCTGAATATTGTTAGCAAAGTGGCTAAGAAAAGATCTGTGGACTAACAAAGGATTTTCTCTTACTTGCGAATTTATCTACATAAAAAGTCTTATATTGACATAACAAATCACAGTTATAACTCTTAAACACTTAGTAAATTGCTTTGATTGAGAAAAAGTCAGCTTTATGAAATTAGGATTGTCCTAAGGAATTACAAAGTCTGCACCAGTATTGGGGGCAGACGTGTTGCATTGTTGAATGGTGACTCCCCAAGAGCAGCTGGAAAAGCTACAGGGTTCCAGCAGAATGACAAGACAATTCCAAACATACCAGCCTCCCAGAAATGTGCTGGCGATCTAAAGAGCTCCAGACCCCACAACAGCTCCACTGGATTCAGTGTCTAATGAATGGCAGGTGTTATGATGCAGGCAAGAGTTTCCTGTGGCAATACTGATTCACAGATGGAAGATGCATTTCTGCCTGCAGAGAAGTAGTTTAGTGGGAAGTGGACCAGTGAGCTGAGATTTCCAATAAAGTACCATCAGAGCCGTGAATGAGCAGGCACAAGAGAGAGAGCTTTGTTGGGGACTCAGTTCATCTTCCAGTAGAACAATGGATGAATTGGACGTTTTCTCCATATTCCATTTTCCCAAGAGGCAGAGTGGTGTAGTTGCAAAGAGCCTGGACTCTGGTGCTAGAGGGAAGGGGTTTAAGTTCTGGCTTAGTGTGCATCTGGGGTAGGTGACTTAACTACTCTGTACCTCAATTTATCAATCTGTGAAATGGACATAGTATGAGTCCCTGACTCATGGGGTTATTGTGGGGATTAAATAAGGTAATATTCGTGAGGCACTTAGAGCAGTGCCTGGCACTCAGGAGGTGCTGTGGAAATGTTTCGTGTGTTATTATTTCTTGGTCTCCTTCTTCCTTTTCTCTCCTCCCCTTCCCCCCACCATTCTGTCCTCTTTTTCCTCCTCCTCTTTCCACTCTTCTCTGCCTCTCTCATCCTCCCCAAAATTTAGATTTCCATAATCGATGGATTAATCCCTGCCTTCTGAAAGAAAATTGAATTTTTCTTAGAGTTTTTTTTCCTCCAGGATAAGACCTTTTGATACTGGTGCTAACAGCAACAGTTTGATTCTTCACACAATGTCCTAAGGGAATTTACTGAGTAGATCACTTATTTGTTTACTAAGCAAATACCTATTTATTTTCCTCAGCACCTTCTCTACACTAGGCATGAGGTTGTTTAACCTACATCATTTCATTTCATTGCATTATCATCCCAACCTCAGAAAAGAAGTGACCCATTCAAGGTCCAACAGGTAATGGTTCCTGCCATTTGTAGCCAGGTGAGAACTGGCATCACACAGTTCTCTACAGTGCAGATGACCCTGACCTTGCATTACGGTGTGGATCAATCCCAAGGCCCCTGGATGATGTCACAGATATGAGCATCCTATCTTCCGGAGCCAGCCAATGTTGATTTACTATAGCTCTTAACAATTCACCAGCACAGAAAGTAAAGAAAGAATTCTCCTGTACCAGAAGAGGGATCTTTCATTATTTTTATGGCCGTCTCTATATGATAGGAACGACCTTGCCACTGGAAAACTCCATGTTGACTGTAAGATTATTAACTAAGAGAGAAAGAATATTATGTGTGCTGGGTGGGTGGGTGAGTCATGGGGCAGTGTGTGTGTGTGTGTGTGTGTGTTTGTGTGTGTGCATGTGAGATGGGCTTACACCCTAGGAATACATATGGACTTGGGTAGGACACAGGAATTACATGTGGTGTATCCATAGTTTCAGATGAGTTTAGTCATGTTGCTGATGATTTTTTAGGGGAAGAGGAGGTGAAGAGTCTTGGAAAAGGGACACATCATAAAGTATGCCCTCCTTTATTTTGCCCTTCCTATCTTCCTCCTTCTTCTCTGTAACATTTTCTCCTGTAGGCAGATGTCTGTCCACATTCAGGTTTGAGAAGCTCAGATCCTACCCTTAAATGTTTTATTTTGCAGTACGTGGGCCTCTCACTGTTGGGGCCTCTCCCGTTGCGGAGTACAGGCTCCGGACACGCAGGCTCAGCGACCATGGCTCATGGGCCCAGCCGCTCCGCGGCATGTGGGATCCTCCCGGACCGGGGCACAACCTGTGTCCCCTGCATAGGCAGGCGGACTCTCAACCACTGCGCCACCAGGGAAGCCCCCTTTAATGGTTTTAAGCAAAAAATTTTCACTTTTTCTCAGAGAAGGTGAGTCTCTCCCCACAAGGATTCTTTTCCTGGCTGCCATGACACAAAGACAAAAAAGGCACATTGTTATTTTTGTTGTTTATAAAGGTTAGGAATTTATAAAGTATTTTTACATTTATCATTTTACTCAACTATCAGAACAAATATTTTAAGACATTCAGAGATATGTCTTGTTCAAGGTCATGTTCTCACTGGGTCGAAGAACATATGCATTTAAAATTTTTATGTAGTCAGTCAAAACACCTTCTGCAAAGGCTGCACTGACTTCTATTCCCATATCCATGGTGCAAGGATCCTCATTTTCTTATACTTTGTCAATATGGTCTTTAAGTTATGCTAATTTGATGAATTTAAAATATGTCACCATTTTAAACATTTTCCAATTTACTAGTGAGGTTGGTCATTTTTCATGTATTTCTCATCCACTTATAGTTATTTTTATTTTTTGAATATTACTTGTTCATATTCTTTTGTCATTTTCCTATTGGTGTATTAAATTACATATTCTAGTGTACCATTTTAATTCCCTTGTTGCTTCTTTTCTGTATATTTTTTTGAGTTATTTTCCTAGTTGTCGCCCTGGACTTACCATTAATATCTTAATTTACAACAACCTAATTCAGATTAATGCCAACTTAATTATAGTAGTGTATACAAAATTTTCCTCAGCAATATCTCCATCCTCCTTCCTCCTTTATGCTATTACCACAAATTAGATACACCCTGTGATCATCAGAGTAGTACATTTATAATCATTTTAAAATAAACTTTTAATATACTTTCATAATTTATAGAAACATTTATAAATTATTTTATTCAGTTGTCTTTTAAATCATATACAAGAAAAAAGGACTTATGAAAACTAAATTTATACTGTCTTTTATATTTATATCTGTAGTTAGCTTTATCAATGCTCTGTATTTCTTTGTGTGTATTTGAATTACAGTTTAGTGACATTTTATTTCTGCCTGAAGGACTCTCTTTATTATTTCCTCTAGAGAATTTCTGCTAGTAAAGAATTCTCTCACTTTTTGTTTATCTGGGAATGTCTTAATTTGTTTTTCATTTTTGAAGAACAGTTTTGCCAGATGGGGAATTCTTGGTTGAGGTTTTTTTTTTTTTTTACCCCTTTAGCTCCTTGGATATGTCATTCCATTGTATTCTGGCCTCCCTACTTCCTGATAAGAAATCAGTTGTTAATCTTACTGAAGATCACTTGTACATGAGTCAGTTTTCTCTGGAAGCTTTCAAGATTCTCTTTTGTCTTTTGACTGTTTTATTATGATATGTCTGGGTGTGGCTCTCATTGAATTTATCCTATGTAGATTTCATTAAGCTTCTTAGATATACAGATTAAAGTTTTGGATCAAATTTGGAAAGCTTTTGGCCATTACTTCTTCAAATAGTCTTTCTACCCCTTTCCTCTGCCCTTCTGTCCCATTATTCTTATGTTAGTACACTTGATGGCGTCCCATAGGTCTCTGAGGCTCTGTTCGTTTTTCTTCATTTTTTCCTGCTTCTTATATTAGATGTTATCAATTGCCCTATCTTCATGTTTTCTGATTCTTTCTTTTACCTGCTCAAATCTATTGTTGAGCTCCTCTAGTGAATCTCCCATTTCAGTTATTATACTTTTCAACTCCATAATTTCTATTTGGCTCCTTTTTATACTTTCTATCTCTTTATTGATCTTCTCTACTTGGTGGGACATCATTCTCATACTTTCCTTTAGTTCTTCAGATATGGTTTCCTTTAGTTCTTTGAACATATTTTTAAAAGATTATTTAAAATCTTTCTCTAGGCTGAGCTTCCTTAGAGAAAATTTCTATTATTTTTTTTCCAGTGAATGGGCCATAATTTCTTATTTGTTTATAGTTTTGTATTTTTTGGGTTAAAAACTGGACATTTAAAGTCATATAATGTGGCAACCTTGGAAATCAGATTTCCCCACTCCACAACGTTTTTTTTTTTTTTTCTATTTGTAATAATTGTTGTTTTTTTGTTTAGAAACTTTTCTGATCTAAATCTGTAAAGTCTGGTTTCTTTGTTATGTGTAGTCATTGAAGTCTCTACTTAGTTAGCTTAGCGGTCATCTAATGGTTGGATAGAGATCTTCTTAAATGTCTGGAACCAATAAATCTCCCAGTATTTGCCAAAGTGCTCTGTGTGTGTGTTGGGAGCATGCTTCAATACTCAGGCAGGCAGTTTATGACTCTGCCTTAGCCTTCACCTCTTGTTGGTGCAGAGCACCAGAGTCAGCCAGAAGTGAGAACTTGCAGCCTTCTCAGGTCTTTTATGGATGTGTGAATAATCACAGATACATGCACAGCCCTATGCATGCATGTGGCCTTTGAGATTCCCAGGAATATTTTGGACATTTTCAAAGCCCCTATGGACATCTCACTCCCCACCTTTTTCTTTTAATTAAAAATTTTTTTTGATCAGATTGTTCTTTGTCCCAACTGTTATTACTACCTCAGGCAGCTATAATGTTAAACAATTGCTGCTGTTTTTTGTTTTTTTCCTAAATAAAAGCTCAGGGGAATCCTATTTGTACTGAGCAAGCTCTGAGTCAGGTCAAATAAAGAAAAGCTCTGTGAGTGGAATTTTCCAGGGGAGGACCAGAAAGGACAAATTATGACAATTCTCTGGGAATGGGGCTTTGGGGGAGTTCCAATTTCATTCTGTCTTTTCCAGTGGCTGCTAGGGTTCTGTTTCTCACTGTGATTGCAAGGGTGTTGATTGTCAAGGCTACTGCAAGTAGGCTGGGGAGAAGGAGTTGGGAATAGGGCAAGTTAAAATGTCACAAAACTCACTGTTCTTACTGAGATTCAGCCATTTTCCTGAAATAACTGCTTCATGGACTGCTACAAGACTTTGGTTAATTTCCAGAATTCTGGAAAAGTTAATTTTAACAATTCTTGCCAGATTTTAATTTCTTTAGTGGAGGGGAGGAACTTCAGAGGTCCTTATTTCACAGTTTTCACTGATGTCACTCTTTATTAATTTTAAATTGTGTGCATAGGTATGAATGAATTTTATGCAAACACACACACACTCACACACACACAGAGCTGTATATTTTCCTCTATCAACTGCCTTAGTTATACCTCGTGAGTTTTGGTATGTGTCTTCATTGTCATTTATTTATTAATATTTTAAAATTTTCTTATTTTTCTTCCTAATCACTCTCCTCCCATGTTTTTAGTACCAAGGGAGTTTACTATTTCTTCTCCTTCTTCTTCCTCTTCTTTCTGTTCTTCCATTATGCTTCAGTATTTTTTTAGGTTAAATTAAAACCTTTATTCATTTATTTGTTAAACATTATTCTTAAATTGCACATCTTTCTGTTTCTTAATTAATTTTTAATTTTTCTGTCTAGTATTTCAGTGGGAGTCTTTTTTTTTTTTTCCCCCAGTGGGAGTCAATGCAAATATTCTGAGGGTTTTTTTGGTTTGCTTTTTTTCCTTTTTTTCTTCAGTTAAGTTTCTATTTGTTTTTAAAGTATTGAATATAGTAAAATTCCATTTTGGTTCAACAAAAGGTTTTGACAGTTTCTTAGATTTGATTGGAATTAGGCTTGAAAATGTTTGCCTTTGGGACCAAAAAACAATTACCCTTGCATAGCAACTATTCATCTGAGTCTTTAATGGCTAAAAATGTCTTTATTTTATGGTTATTTGTTTTGCTGCATATAGACTTCAAGATTCAAAATAATTTTCTCTGTGCATTTGGTTTTTTTGTCTTCCAAAATCCAATGTTGTTGAAGAAGAGTTTTATGTCAGTCTGTTTCTTGTTTCTTTATCTTATTGAGATAATTTTCTTTATGAACGTTTTAAGGAATTTTTTTTTGGATCTTAGGTATACTAAAATTTCATCAAGCACATAGTTCCATTAATGCTAATTGTATGAAATTGGGCAAAGGTTTTTAGTATTTCTCTAATCAGTTGCCTCATCTATAACATGGGGAAAATGATGGCTCCAAACTCAGGTTTACTATGAGGATTAACATATATATTGCATGTAAATCACTTAGTCCAGTGCCTCACTTTGAATGAGATTAATATATATTTTTTGGTATTATATTATTTACTCTGTTTTACTCAGTGGGCTATTTTAATCTAAATGCTCACACCTTTGTTCCACTGAGAATGTTTTCTATAACTTGTCTGATTTTTTCCTTTTCTCATTTTCTCTTTTCTCTTCACAGTGAAGTTAGGCCTCTTTGATAGATTCTTCAAATGTCTTAATTTTTCCCTTGTATTAAAAAAAATCTACCTTTTTTTCTATATAGTAAGAGATTTTAATCCTTATACTTCACATGGTTACTTTTCCTTAAGTCTCTAGGGATCTCATTTGCTTTCTATATTTCAGGAATTTCTTACTGTATCTAGTCTATAGATGAAGAGCCTTCTTGTTTTTCAGCACTTTTATGAATTTATTCTAAAAACAACAACAAAACTCACAAAACTATTCTTTATTATTTTTAGAGATATGGGAACAGTGTAAGTAGTGAATGTCTTAAATCATCATTTTGATCCCATCTATTGCTTTTCTGTCCCTCCCAAAGATCATTTTAAGGTAACTTTTGGTTTTTTGTAGATTCCAAAATTCAGGTTCTCTATAGAAATTTTGGAAGATTAAAAGTAAGAAATGTTGCCATTAATTCCACCACCATTATAGAGATAATATTAACATTTTCTTGTTTATAACTTCCAGTTTTTTATGCATATGAAAAATGGAATCCTACTGTACATTTGTTCTTGTAACATGCTGTGTTTATGCACATATATTGTAAACATATTTATGTTATTAATCTTCTAAACATTATTTCTCTGTAAATGTATTTTATATATATATATATATATATATATATATATATATATATATATATATATATATATATATATACCGACATTGACTCAATCACCTCATAGTTGAACATTTCTGCTTTATTAGTGCAGCCACTTGCATCCTCACAGATAAATATTTGCACAAGTCTATGGTTATATTTTCAGAATACTGGAGTGAAAGGACTTGTAGAGATTTTTCTCTCCCATTATTTGAAAAGGATGTCCAGGAAAAGTCATATGAAATCATATCCTACCAGCAACGAGGGGCTGGCTGAGATTTCATGTAAGAATTCCTAAACTTTGATGGTGGATATGAAGAAGGAACACAACTTCATGAAATACAGTGTTCTCCAAAGCTAGCCAGTCATCAAAATCACCTGGGGTGCTTACTTAAATCACAGATTCTTGGACCCATCCTTGGAAATTCTGATTCACTAGGTCTAGTGCTGGGCCCAGGAATCCATAGTTTTAACAAGCTCCCAGGTGATTCTAATGATTAACTGAGTTTAGGAAACAGGATCTTGAAACTGAAGAGCCAGGGGGATGGGGGTAGGCAGGGCGGATGGTGCAGGGGTGTCCCAGGTGTTTCCCAGTAGGGGAGGTAGATATGGGAACAGAAAAAGGGAGTTTTGAAAGTAGGACTGACCACTTTGGGGACTTTTTCAACATGCAGAACAAAGGCACAAGCTCTCAGTGAGGACAAAGATGTGAGACGTGAGACTGCAGCAGCTCCCTTTCCATCTCTGGTCCTCAGCATTTGTGTAAACTGAAGGGGTTGGGCCCATCAGGGACTATTCCAACTGTGGGAGCCCAAAGCCACAATGGTGGAGGGGTGGCTGAGTGGGTGGAAGTCCAGGCTTTCCCCAACCCACCCTCCCCAGGGCCCCCAACTCTGCTTTATATTGAGGTCTCTCAAGATTTTGTTTGGAGAACCGTTTTCTGCTGCCAAGAAGTTTGAAAATCTCCAGACTAGATGACCTTTCAGTTCTAAAAAGTCACATAAGTTTGTGAACAAAAGCTAGGGGGAGGAGGAACAGTCCAGAACGTGGGGTTGAATGGATTAGAAGGGGAATCCAGAATGGACATTTTAGACCTCATTTTAATTTGAGGGCTGACCCTTTGGGTTGTGGCAGTAGCTCCCAATTTTCATCTCAGAATCAGTGTACTGCCTGAGTCAACTCAGAGTGACCTCCAAGGAAAATTCTGGCTGCCTTCCCATCAGATTCTTATATTAAATTTGCAGGGGAAGTCCCTCCCTTCACAGGACCTGGAAGCCCAGAGAAATCACGGAGGTTCCTCTGCTAATACTTTGGTCGTGTCTTGCTTTTTGAAAGTGTTTCAACAATGGGGTATGTTTGACCTTCTTTCAGCCTTCTTTCAAGCCGGGAATTTAAGGTGTTCTCTGAATGCAGAGCAAACAAAGCTTTGGCTAACTTGCTGCTTTGATGTCTGAGAATTCATAGGAGCACGAAGGGAGGAGATGGGCCAGGGGCCCTGGAGGAATTAACTGTGAAAACCTGGCCAGTCTTTGTTGGATGGGGAAGCTGGGGTGGGGTGTCGGGTGTCTGGGGAACAGATGTGAGCCTGACTTGATCTTCTGCAGCTGCAGACAGAGTTTTGCCAGAGGTGAACGTGAGTTCCCACAGAGGCCATAAGTGCTCCAGTGTAGCCCACCAGCGAGTGGTCTCTTTTTCCCCCCAGAGCTGGAGTTAGTGCAGGGCTTTTGCAATTTGATTCCAGCGACTATGTAACAGGTTGGATGGAGAAAAGACTTATTTTGAGAAACCAGGGATTTGATGGGTTTTACCTCTGTGTTATTATATTCATTTCTAAACATTCCAGAGAGGTGATGGAGGGATAAAACCAGCCTTCCTCAGTAACCTTTTACTGCTTTGTGATCTCAGCTGAAATGATGGGCAGGGCAAGGTGGGGCTGAGTCAGAAAATGAGCGACTTCCTCCAGAACAGCATGCCTCTGAGTCTGTTCCGTGGAATACTAGTCCCAAGAGATACTCCAAAAGGTTAATGATCAAATAGGTTTGGGAAATTCTGCCTGTCGTGTTTTCTTCTGGAGATTCACAACACACATTTGAATACTTGAGGCTCTGAAATATCCTATAGTCAAGAGTAAGTCGTCTTTGACTTTGTTGAACTGAAACCTTCTTCAACTTAATTGAACCAGGGAACCATCATCTTTTTTGGTGGGGCAGAGGCACCAATTAATATCAAGTGAATTGCACTTCAGGAAAGCCTGGTCTACAGGCTGGGGAAATAGAGGGTTTTGCTTAGCATCCGCAGAGAGGGGGTTCCTGAAGCTTCTCCTTTTGTCCTTGGTGGGAACCACCAAGGTGGCTTCAACCACCTGGGAGTTCTTCCTAGGGAACCCACTCCTCTACATTATTCTAGTTAGAGTAGCTCTGCTTTTTATTTCATTTGGAGAAAAAAATCTATAAGCTGAAACATGGTTGAGTCAAATTCCCATATAGAGAAAAAAAATTCAGAACTTAGAATGAGTCTGTTTGTAATCCCCAGCTCCATATTTTCTTCCTACAGAAAGAGCCAGAAGTGGTGACAAAGTGGCATCCTCTTGGCCATAGTAAATGATTCAGGAATGGGTAGTTGACCCATTAACCAATCAAGTCCCAATAAAGCTTATCTTGGGACTTTTGGTTGAGCAACTTATAGGCAAGTATTGTCTTTTCCACTGCACTTGTGAGGATGTGAACCTGTTGACATCCATCTTGTCATGAGGGAGAACCTGATAAAGGAATCATCCAAGAGACAGGGAGAGATTGGATCCCCATGAGTCATTTGTATGCCTGGATCCAACGAAGCCTGAAGTCAGTGCTATTTGTTTATGCCAATATTAGTGGCGTTTTCTGTTATTTGAAACTTGAATTGCCTTTACTCATACAGTCCTCATCAGAGATCTCTTGGAACTAAACATCTCAGATGACAAGAATTCATTTCTCTCTCTTCTTTTTAAATCGAAATATAATTGTTTTACAATGTTTCAGGTGTATAGCAAAGTGATTCAGTTACATATACATGTTATATATATTATATATCATATATACATAAATATATATAAATTCTTTTTTGTATTCTTTTCCTTTATAGGTTATTATAAGATATTAAATATAGTTCCCTGTGCTATACAGTAGGTCTTATTGTTTATCTATTTTATATATAGTAGTATATATCTGTTAGAATCAAATTCCTAATTTATCCCTCTCCTCTCCCTTTTCCCTTTGGTAACCATAAGTTTATTTTGTCTGTCAGTCTATTTCTGTTTTGTAAATAAGTTTATTTGTATCATTTTTTTAGATTCCACATATAAGTGATATCACATTATATTTGTCTTTCTCTGTCTGACTTACTTCACTTAGTATGATAATCTTTAGGTCCATCCATGTTGCTGCAAATGCTTTATTCTTTTTAAAGGCTGAGTAATATCCCATTGTATATATATACCACATCTTCTTTATCCATTCTTCTGTTAATGGACATTTAGGTTGCTTCCATGTCTTGCCACAGTGAACACTGGGGTGCATGTATCTTTTCAAATTAGAGTTTTCTCCGGATATATGCCCAGGAGTGGGATTGCAGGATCACTCTATTTTTAGTTTTTTAAGGAACCTCCATACTGTTCTCCATAGTGGCTGCACCAATTTACATTCCTACCAACAGTGTAGGAGGGTTCCAACAAGAATTCATTTCACCACATCTTCCTAGCTTACTCCATCCTTAAAACCAGAGCAAGCAATATTAAAGAAATGAAGTTATAATAATCATCATTAATTAATAATAATTAACTTTTTTTCCTAGAAGATACATGAAAGTTTATCTAGTCCAAAGCCCCATCTGATTCTTCAGATTTGAATTCTGCCTGCCTCTCATTTTACTTTCTGTTCCTGGACTGACTGCAGACCAAATCTAATCCCTCCTCCATAGAAGAGTTTCCAAATTTTTGAAAATAGCTAAGACGTCTCTCTTACATACCAAAACACATCCCCTGCCTTTCCTAGTAGAGCCAGTTTGGGTTTTCCTCACTGTTGCACTATGAACATACCCTAGATGGCTCATGAATTTCTTTCGTCTCGGGTTGCTTTCATGTATGAAGCCTAAGGCAATGTATGCCCATTGTAGAATATTTAGAAAAGCAAGAAGAAGAAAATGAAAACTCACCAGCGATCGAGCTGCCAAGAGATGGCTGTTGTTGACATTTTGGGTGATCATTCCTTCATTTTTCTTTTCAAGTATGTAGATGAGCACATGTATGGCTGTGCTGGACCTTTGCCTCCTTTCCCTTCTCTTCTCTGTGGCCTTCAGTGGACCACACCTGCAGCAGATCTTCTGTGCCCGTCAATTCCAGGTGGGTTTGGACAGTGGGGTTCTCTGGGCATAGATCTTGCAGAGGAGAGAGGTCAAGGTGCTTATGTCTCTGTTTCCTCCTGGGAAGTTGTCTGGGGCTTGTGTGTCCTTCAGCAGTTCACTGCCCCTTCCAGGGCAGCTTCCAGAGTTGCTTCTGCTCTTGACCTTCTGCTACTAGCTCTGGTTATCCTCATGGTTACATTCTCCCACCCCTTCATCCATAAATTCTCCTGTAGGTGTCCTATTTGAATGTGCCGTCTTTTTCCAGTAGGGATCTTGACTGATAACAATTGTATTTTACAAATATGAAACATACTGTCCAGAGTGATTTATAATCTGTGGTGTCATTTCTTGAAAATCTCTCTTTATAGTGTTTAACATTCCTCTACAACATTATTATAAGTGGCTGAGTAGGTTTTATTTTTTTAACAAATGTACCATAGTTTATTTAAATCTTGAGAATTAGAGAATTAATTTTTTCTCCAATTAATTTTTTTCCTATTACTTTGGAAGTACTTTGATGAATATCCTTGTAGGTAAATATTTACATGTATTCATCATTACTTCCTTAGGATAAATTTGTAGAAATAAAATTTCTGGATCAATAGGCATGAACATTTGGAAAATGTTCTCTGTAAGTTACCAGATTGCCCTCCAAAAAGTTTTATAGCAATTTATACTGTTTCCAACTGTGCATAGGAAGACTGTTTCTCATACTCTTTCCACTGTTTAATATTACAGTGAAATAATACTGTTTCCAGTATAATAGGTGGTCTCTGTCCCTTTTAATATGTAGTGCTTATGAGTGAGCACAGACTCTAGGATGGAGAGGAGTGGAGTTATCACCTTCTTCCTCCTGAGCATAATACCTTTATTGATATATCCTAAGATGATAGTCACTGTGGTGGACAGAATAATGGCCCTCTAAAGATGCCTATGTCCTAATACGTGGAACCTGTGAATATATTACCTCACATGGTAAAAGGGACTTTGCGGATGTGATTAAATTAAGAATCTTGAAATGGGGAGATTATCCCGGATTATCCAAGTGGGCCCAATGTCATCATAAGAGTCCCTATCACAGAGAAAAAGGTGATGTGATGATGGAAGCAGAACGAGGCTGGAAGACGTTATGCTACTGGCTTTGAAAAGCTGGAGGAAGGGGTCACAGGCCAAGGAATGCACGTGGCCTCTAGATGCTGGAAAATGCAAGAGAGTGGACTCAGCCCTGAAGCCTCTGAAGGGTATGCAGCCCTGCTACCACCTTGATTTTAGACTTCTGACCTCTGCATTTGCATTGTTTTAATTCACTGAATTTGTGGTAATTTGTAGAAGCAGCAGTAGGAAACTAGTATGGTCACTTTCTTGTTTGCTCTTGGCTCATGTTGAGAAGAATATCTGCTAAATCCCATGACCAAATGTGTATATACAAATTTATTTATTTTTTTGATATGTTCTACTGTGAAGCCATATCAGTCCTCTCTTCCATCATGCCCTTGGTTCCAGGACCTCGGTGTGAACTCCCTTTGTCTCTGTGTTTGAAGTAGGGGCATGAGAGCAATCACATAGACATGATGTTGGAACCCAGCCACAGGGAGCCGGGTGGAGAGTGTTTAGGGAAATGGCGCCCCACTCTCTCCATGGCAGGAAGAAGCCCTTTGTAGATCCTCTCAATTTTATGCCTAAAGCATTCTTTTCAAATTCTATAATCTGAATTCCTTTCCCACACTTTCATTTTTCTTTTCCATACTTTACCACTTTTTCAAATTGATCATCAGAATATAGTAACATAATACAGCTTCTCATACTTGCGGAAGGATTTTCCCTTACCAAGTGCTTTCACGTAAATGATCTCACTGGATATTCCCAGCACTGTGCTTGGCAAGTAGTAGGTGTTCAATTAACGACAATGCCCACCCTGCCCTTCCCCACAAAGAAGTGTATTTTTACCCTCAGGGTTTCCATGAATATGAGCACCCACATGCACAGTCACACCCACAGATATGGGTGTACACCCACGGGTCTTCTCACTTATACTTGCACATTGTGTGTTACTCCTGTGGGCTCAGTTAGTACAGTATTTTATTTTATTTATTAAAAAATTGTATGTATGTATTTATTTATTTTTGGCTGTGTTGGGTCTTCGTTGCTGGGCGTGGGCTTTCTCTAGTTGTGGCAAGCAGGGGCTACTCTTCTTCATGGTGTGCAGGCTTCTCATTGCGGTGGCTTCTCTTGTTGTGGAGCACAGGCTCTAGGTGCATGGGCTTCAGTAGTTGTGGCACACGGTCTCAGTAGTTGTGGCTTGCGGGGTCTAGAGTGCAGGCTCCATAGTTGTGGCCCATGGGATTTGTTGCTCCGTGGCATGTGGGATCTTCCCGGACCAGGGCTCGAACCCGTGTCCCTTGCACTGGCAGGCGGATTCTTAACCACTGCGCCACCAGGGAAGTCCTGTCAATTAGTACAGTAGTTTAGAAGTGACATCTTTATTCATGCTACCAAGAGAGCCATCACCCTTTTGTAAACCCCTGGACAGAAAGAGATCCAGGAAGTCCCAAGTCCATTGGTGTCCTGAAAAAGGAAATCACAAACTCTGTCACCAGGACATGTGCAGCTGGTGCATCCCCTGCCAGGGCTCAGGTTTAGTCTGAGTTCACCTTGAGGATGGAGGAAGCAGGAGAGGGTCTAGTGGAACAATCCAGAACTTGCTCCCTCTGCCGGCTGCCCCACAGCTGATGCTGAACATTCTCCAAGGCTCCTTCTTGCTCCTGTGGCTTCTGACTTGAACTTAGAAGTGACACCCATAGCACCTGAGTTCCCACGGTCTGTACCAAAAGGAATGATTGGAAGCTGCATTTTACCATCTCAGCTTGCCTGGGAAGTCTCCTAGAAAACTGAATGTTTTGAGTTTGGAACATTGGACCTTTCATTACTGATGGCTCCAGAGGGCTTAATCCAGACCTGGCTTCCCCATGGACTCTCAGTAAGGACCTACTGATGGATCGGTTACAACACCCCATCACTTTCAATGTTCTGTTTTGAAACAGCTTTGTTAGTGATGTCCAGAATGCTGTTCTCTGGTTTTATTTTTATTGGAGTTTAGGAATCAGACGATGACGCTCTCTGGTCCCCAGGGGCCTAGAAAGGCAACTCCTTAAGCATTTCTCACAGGCTCTGCTCCATGTGAGACCCAGGCAAACACACAGTGTGGAGACCCACCCCCACGTGATACAGGTTTCCCTGGGGCCCAGTCACCCCGCAGGCTCTCGGCCAAGGTGTGAGCTTTCAGAGGTGTAGAGGGAAGCTGATTGCAGAGTCTTCTGATGCTCTTAACTGCTGAATTGGGCTGAGTTGTTTAGGGAAGAGGCTTGTAGTTAAGTAAGAGCCACGTACAATGTATTCCTAACTCATACGATTTATGCTGGAGAAGCTGTGTGGTGAAGTGGGAAGAGTTCTGATTTTGGGTTTGGAAGACCTGGGTCTAAGTGCTGTTGCCTCTCTGTACTAGCTGTGTGATCCTGAACAGGATACTTTGTGTTCTCACCAGTAATTATAAAATCTCACAGGGTTTTTGGGAGCCTGGAATGAAATATGCATCTGAAACCATGTTGTATGTGAGTTTTGGTTCCTACTAAGTTTTGGTTTTTGCTGGTGAGCATATCCTGCTTTACGTAGTTCCAATATGGAGCACCTAGTTGAGTGCTAGCATACGATGACACAGTGAGCACTGACTGACCCAAGAAAATTCCAGATTAGTGAAAAATTGAAACTAGGGTGGGTTGTTTGCTTTTAAAATAAATTACTTCTGTGTTCTTTTTGATACCCAAATCTTTTAGAGAACAGTGACTGACCAATAGAAATATATGTAATTTTTAAGGTAAGAAATTCATTGTTTTTTGGAAATCACAACATAATACAAACTTTAAAAAACTGAAAAAATACCATGTATAATATGATAACTTAATATTGGTATTAGTCAGCTATCTGATAAGTCTCTACAATAATTTCTCCTACATTTTTGGCCGCCTAGTCTTTGATCACCTGTTCCTGTGACAATGATTTTGCAGTATTAGTTTTTATAGAGGGAATGGAAAATATAATTCAGTTATTCTTCTAGCATCATTGCATCATTGATAGTTTAGAAAAATTTCTGTTACTTTGCTGTTAATTACTGGAAATGTCTTCTCATATATGTGTTAAATGCTATAAATTTCCCTGTAAACGCTGCTTTTGCTGTATTCCACAAATTTTGATAAGTTGTATTTTCATTTTGTGGCTGCTTTTACCAGGTCTTCTCTTTCTTTTGTTTTTTGGCCATCCCTTTATGTTTTATAAAGGTTATCCTGCTTGAGATTTGTTGCAATTCCTGTGTCTGAAGTTTAATGTCTTTAAACAAGTGTGGAAAATTCCGACCCATTATTTTGTTGTGAAATATTGCTTTTACCCCATTTTCTCTGATGTAAATATTTGTTAAACTTCTTGCTCTATCTGCCATGGTCTCTTAATGTTAGCTTCACAATTTCCAAACATGTTTCTCAGTGTTGCATTTTAGATAATTTATTTGTATCTATCTTTCCATTCTCTAATTTTCCATTTGGCTGTTTTTCCTTTTCTGTTGAGGTTTTAATTTCAATTGCCATGGTTTTCATTTCTAAAAGTTCTTCTTTTCAATTTTGCTTGGTCTTTTAAAAAGTCTTTTACTTCTTGTTTGTGTTTCAAATTTCTCTTTTATTCCTTTAAATATAAAATTTATACTCTGTCTGAAATTCTAATGTCTGAAATATTTGTGAGTCTGATTCAGCTATTATTGTGTCTGCTGATATTCACATAATGCTTTGTTTCTACGTGTCTTTTGTTATGTTTGGCTGTGAGTTGTTAATTTTCCCTGGAACACAGATAGGTAACCTAAAATCTCTAGTAGCTATATTAAAAAAGTAAAAAGAAACAAGTGAAATTAATTTTGCTAATATATTTTATTTAATCCAATATGTCAAAAATATTTTCACTTTAATATGTAGTCAATATAAAAATTATTGAGATATTTATATTCTTTTTTTGTCTGAAAAATCCAGTGTGTATTTTATACTTCCAGCACATCTCAATTCAGACATTAACTTTACCAGAAACACTTGATCTATATTTAGAGTTCACAAAATTTACAGTTGAAAAAGTAGATTCACATACCCGGGATGTTTCAGAAGCGTTTTCTGATAATTAAATTGAGTATCAGTCTTTAAATTTAGATTTAGTAAAACAGAGTAAAAAAATTTAACTCCTCAATAGCATTGGCCATATTTCAAGGGCTTAACTGCTACATATGGCTAGTGGCTATAGTATTGGACCGTGTAGTCTTAGAACAATTAAATTTTGCTCTTGACGTTCCAGTTCAGACATGCTTTCTAGGGTCCAGTCTTTGGCAAATACTGAGGAATAGTTGTACAGTTTAGACTTGTGGTTCTTAGGTCTGGGGATCTATTAAAAATATCATGTATGGGTCCTCTTGGGCTAAAGGAAATGAATTTCTGCAGGTGGGATCTGGGCATGAGTATTTTTTTTTTTTTAACTTTCCACATGATTCTAATGTACAGCCCCAGCTGAATGCTCTGGAAGATGAATTTGGGGCTAATATTGCAATATGATGCTTCTTATTGTCTGAGCAACCTATGGAAACATGGAAAGGAATAAATTGGCATAGAAGGCTCTGGTACTTTTTTTTTTTAGTGCCTCTGTCAGAACTAAAATCTTTTTAAATTTAGATTTTGTTAGTATTCTTACCAAGTGGGAGAACTCTATCAATAAGTTTTCAGTTGCTTTATTACGTTAGAAATAAAAAATATTTAGCCTTTTAGTCAACATTAAGTTGATATGTTCTTGGGGCTTTTCCCAAGAACGTGCTGTTGCTACTTTATTTAAGAGTGTTTAGAGAAGCTTTCCATTCTGTATAAATGCATCTACCTGTACTTATTTGTGAACTGTAAGATCCTAGTGAGATCTTACATGCCAAAATTATAGCACAGCTGCTATACACAACCTATATTGGCATAATAACTATCACTCCATCATGATTCACCACTGTTGATGAGTCAAATTGGTTTTAGCAACATGTCTGACCTAACTTCAGTGGCATCATTGTGGCTGAGCCAGTTTGGGTGAATTCCATGAAGATCTTCCTGTTCCATGTCTGAATTTGCCAATTAGTTGTTTAGATACCTGTTCTAGTTTTCATAGTTGGGCATTTGTATTACTTAATTAATTTACTATTCTTATTTCCAGAAACCTAATGATATTTTTTCATTTCACTAATGAAATTTTTTCATTTCACTTATTCAATCAACAAAATTTTATGGTGCAGCTACCCGGCTCCAGGCACTATGTTAAGTCTGATTGGCAATTAGGCTTCATCTCGTGTGCCAACCCTAATCGTTGATTGCCTGGTGTTGAACAGCATTCTGAATTTCTGCCTAGGCTTAGTGGGAAAGAAAGCCATGGATAATTAGTCATGTCTGCCATAGACATAGGAGGAGAGAGTGGGGTCCCATATGCAAGATTTTTAGCACCCTGTGCTAGAAACTGGGGATGTAAAATAATTAGCATTTGTTCCAGTAGGGAAGACAGACAAAAAAATAAGAAAATCATATGGTAAGTTGTATGATATTGGTTTCTAGAAAGTTCTATTGAAACATAGAGGAGGTAGCAATTAATATAGCCTGGGAGGGTGCAGTGATGGTGGTGGGGAAATCAGGGGAATGTGAAGAAATTGTCACAAAGGTAGTATTTCAAGGGAATAAGGAAGGATTTGTAGGGATTCAGCAGAAAATAAGGAAGGGCATTCTTTCTGTGTGTGCATTTTCATCCTTTGATAGGTTACTATCAAAGTAAATGGGATTGACTAATGTTATCAGTGAAGTTTGGATACATTAAAAAGTATCATACCTAATATAAACAATGAAATCTGATAAACTGAGAACACTGACCAGTTGGGAACAGTTAGGCACATAGTAGGTGATAAATATTTGCTGAATTAATGAATGAACGTATTTTATAGTCATATTCATATATTTAGCATAAGTAACCGAGATCCTACCTTATGCACACTTTTACATGCAACTTATAAACATATCATATATATTTTCTACATCATAAATATTCTTTAACGTAGTTTTGAAATACTTACCATATCACTGTAGCTAGTGCATATGCAAAAATTTGCTACACGACTCCCCTGTTCCTAGGTGGTTTCAATCCTTTGCTGTTTGGAAGACTGTCTTGAATCTTTTCTTCATGTTCTCTTTTCCTGTGTTCCCAGAAACAGTCTTGTTGGATTAAAAGGTGTGAATAGTTGAGTTCTTGATCCACGTGTCAAACCGTGGAGCTTCATTTTGAGGTGGGATTGCTTCTTCTTGTCACCTGGTCTGGTAAGGGGCATGCTCTTAGTTTTTGGGAGGCACAGACCACACAGGAATAGCTAAAGGGTCTATGGTGAGCCCCTAGGTGTACTAGGGCTAGTGACTGGGGGTCTGGCCTTGGGGCCATGAGATGAGTGACGGGCAAGTAGGGGGCAGGGTAGAATGTGGCATTGGGTGGGAATGATTTAGTAGTGAGCTGCTGTGCTCATCCAGAAGTGGCTTTGTGATTGTGATAGATCCCAGTCATCTTAGAGTATTGAAAAGAGCATGGACGTGGATCAGAACACCTTGGTTCAATCCTGCCCTTTCACTGACCAGCTCTGTGACTCTGAGCAGGTGACAATCTCTGTGAACCCCAGTGCCCTCCCTATAAAGTAGAGGTAATAACACCTGTGTGGGTGAAGATTACTTCATAACAATTGACCTTGACCATCTGAATAAAATCCCCAGTCACCCTCCTGTTTTGGTCCATTCCAGCTGCTATAAAAAATATCATAGACCAGGTAGCTTATAAATAATAGAAATTTATTTTTCAGAGTTCTGCAGGCTGGAAGTTCGAGGTCAGGGTGCCAGCATGGTAACATTCTGGTGAAGGACTTGTTCTGGTGAAGGACATTTTCTGGGTTGCAGACTGCCAACTTCATGCTATGTCCTCATGTGGTGGAAGGGAGCTAGGGAGTTCTGTTGGGTCTCTTTTATAAGGGCACCAATCTTATTTGTGAGGGCTCCACCCTCATTATCTAATCACCACCTAAAGGTCCCACCACCTAATACCATCATATTGGGCTTCAGAGTTTCAACATGTAAATTTGGGAGGACACAAACATTCAGACCATAGCTCTTCTTAAGGAAGACCTACCTCCAATTCCTGAGTTTGAAGATGAGTTTTGAGCCTGAATTTTCTATGTAGTACAATCCTTTTAGTTGCAGATTCAAGCATCTCAGAAGAGATGCCAAAGATTCTGGGTCCAAACTTCTCCCTTTTTCTCTGTCTCAAGGGAGAAGAGATGTTTCTACATCTCCTTTGCATGTCCTGACAGGCCCTTGGGGAGCAGGGTGTAGGGAGGGCAGCAGGTCTGGCGAGTGTTTGCATGGGCAGCTCAGGATCTACAAGTGAACGTGGCCAGTTGATCTCCCATGAGTGCCAGCACAGTTATGAAGCCAGGAGACTTGTTGATTAAACTGGAGAACTGCTATTCTTAGTGGCAAGCTGTCATCCAGCCCTTTTGAAAAAGGAGAGAAACCACTCAGCCAGGATCTAAAAATACTTAGGGACTGACAACCAGCTTTGGCCAGAACTTGGGTCTGGAACCTGGTTGGGATATACTGAGTAGGCGAAGGCATAGTACATCAGCAGGACCTTGCAAGATCACAGAGCCCAAGGCTCAAACAAACAAACAAACACTTTTTTTTTTGTATCTATGGCACTTTAATTATTATTTATTATAATTAAAATAAAATTTGTAAATATTTTATATTAAGAATAATAATGATAAAAGCTGCGTATAGAATATTTCCAACATGGTGTATGCTGTTCTAAGCCATTGTGCACATTATTTGATTGAGCCCCGCAATATCCCTGTGGAGTGGGTAATGTTAGCATTGCCATTTACAGAGGAGAAAACTGGACCTTAGACGTGAGGAATCTGGGTCAGTCTAGTTAGCCTGAAGATAGTCTAGTATGTGGAATGGCCTGGCTTGGCCTTTGATTTCCATCCCTCCTCTTTGACTGCTGTGGGTTGCTTGATATTGTTTTTCTGGTTGTTCACAAGCTGCTCTCTTTCAACATCTCCAGGGAAAATCTTGGTCGTTGGACCTCTTAGGAAAAATTCTCAGTGGTGACTTGACTTTGGGTCTACTTGTGGAATTTATGCGTCATGTTCGGTTGAGCACAGTGGTCTGGTTAAATGATGCCTGTTTCAATTTGCATAGAGATGACACTCCCCTTCCACTGACACAAATGTTAGCTGAGTTACTTGAAGTATTGCTTGTGGATTGACTCAGTGCCAACAGGCACCATTCCCTGTTGATATGTTTATAGGCTTTATCTTTTTTGAGCCAATTAATTTTCTCCTCCTGTACATTGGGCCCTAGGCATGGTGGACGCCTCAAAGGCTTTAGGACAATACCAACATGGGTTCAAGTCTAGCTCGTTAGAGTCCCCATGTGACATAGCTACTATGTAGGCATGTCCATTTCTATCCTTCTACATTTGTATTTCAGAGATTCTTGGGAGGGACAGAAGATGTTGGGTGGATGAATTTCAGGCTGCCATCTTGAACCGGAAGCCGGTACCTCCTAATCCAATTTATATTTCTGTGGTTCTGATACTTTTCACTTAACAGTTTCTGTTTTATGGTTTTCTTGTAGCCACCTCAAATTCTATGTGGCAGGGCTTGGGCACAAGTTAATAAATAAATACCACAAACAAACAAACAAACACAAAAATGGTGACAATGCTTCCTTAGTCTGAAAAGACTGCCTGCCGCATCCATGCTACTTTTCTAGCAGGGGAAGAGAGGGAGGAAGGAAGAAAGGGAGAAACACTTCACTAATGCTTGTGACAGCAGTAAGTCAAAGCCCCCTTCTCAGTGTCTCCATGTGAGTAAGAGCTGAGGAGGTGAGACATAAAACAAGATGGAGCAATTGAGGTGGCAGATGGCATGCCAAATGGACTGCCTCTTGCCCTGTTGTTTTTTGCCTTTTTCTAGTGTATGGCTAGAGCCCTTGTTGACAGTGGCTTCAGCTGGTTCATCTTGTAATCTTTTGGATTACATTTTTTCTAGGGGATACTGACTTAACAAGCCCAGAGGAATCAATGGTCATTCTCTGCATATCAGCCCAGATGAATTCTTTGTTAGCTGCTTCCCTCATTGTGGACCCATTGGCAGATCCTGAACAATGGGGGCCCAGTTAGAGACAACCCCCATCAGGGAGGGGCTGGAGCTGAGAGGAGCAGGTGTATTTTCCTTGGGTCCAGCTGCAAAACACATCACAGGGCTGCCCTCTTTGGAATGTATATTGCTGTCTGAATTTTGCCATCTATAAATGCCTCCTTGGACCAGCCCTCGCCCACTCTGAATCCTTGCTTCTCAGAACTGTTTATAAACTAAGTGCCTCAGAGGTGGGCCCTGGGTGATAGCTCAGCAGAACAGGACAGAAGCTAGTCTGGCCTGTTCTTCTAGAAAGGAGAGAGGGGCACAGCACAGAAGTCCAACACCAAGCTCTCTGAAGTGCTGGCCAAGAAAAGGGAAAGAATGCAGACATCTTTCATAACCCCCAGATGTGTCAGCAGTCATAAAAATTACTGTTTTTGGGTGACTTTTAAGGTTTTTTTCCCCACGGAGGAGAAATCTCCAAAAAAAAAAATTAATCTTAAATAGGTGATGTATCAACTGACCTCTTCCTTATAGCAACCTATGGGGCCAAAACCTAAAAAACACTGATTAATTCAGGACATTTAGGCAGCTTATGAATATTAGAGTAGTTGGAAATATCCACAAAGCAATAGTCTAGCACTTGGAATATCTGTTCTTTGAGCATCTTCAAGGGCCTTCTGTAAGATAAGGCCAATGGGTAGCAACGTGGCAAGTCAGTGATGACTCTGGTACTGCTGATTACTTCTCTGGCTCCTGTATTCCTTTTTTAAAAAGTCCTTTTGTTTCATTCAAATGCTCAAACTGTGTTTAGGAGTGACAGTGTGCCAAGGAGAGGGAGCCTGCATTCCTAGCTCTAAGGCAGATGTAGCTTCCAAGTGTCTAGCCTGCTGTCATCAAGGAGTTGAGGGATACAGCCAGTCACCATCGCTGTTATTCTAGGATCTCAGAGAATTCCTCTGGTGGCCACACCATCTGTGCAGAGCCCAAGCCAGTAGCCTCGCAGTTGGCCTCTGTGCCTCCCTCCCCGCATCCTCTCCCATCCCAGCAGCTGTGTCCAGTTGATGCTACTTATCCAAGGTCCCAGGATTCATCCTGGTCCCTGTCTTCCTCATTGCAGCTCCTTGAGCTCAGGCTCCCATCATATCTCACCAGATGGTGGGTCTCCCACCATCAAGCTCGCTTGCCTCCCATACATTTTGCACAAGGCATGTGGTATGGATTTTCTGGGGCTCACAGCAGCTCCTAGCATCACCGACTCTAACCCCTTCAGGGGTTGCTTAGATGCTTGCAAATTCCGAACCTGATGTATGTGGACCTTAATGATCTGGACTCTTTTGGCTTTTTTATCTCTGGATAGCCCAGGCCTCCAATCACCTCTCCCTCCCCCACCCCTCTAGTCATTTTGAACTACATTCAGCCACTCACTAGCTGGGGGATCTTGGGGAAGTCAGTTAACCTTTCCATCCCTCAGCTTCCTTATTTGTAAGCTGGAGATAATAGGGGTTGCCAGGGGTTGTTGAGGATAAAATAAATGAATACAGGCACCGTGCTATGGTCAGAGCCTGGCACTGGCTGTGCCACCTTCTCTTGCTTCTTTGTTGCAGAAACATCGTTGGATGGACATAGAGATTATCACCCTAAGTGAAATAAGTCAGACAGAGAAAGACAAATTTCATATGGTATCACTTATGTGTGCAATATAAAAACATGATACAAATGAACTTATTTACAAAACAGAAACAGACTCGCAGACATAGAAAACAAAATTATGGTTACCAAAGGGGAAAGGGAGGGGAGGGATAAATTGGGATTAACAGATACATACTATTATATATAAAATAGATGAACAGCAAGGGCTTACTGTATAGCACAGGGAACTATATTCAATATCTTGTACCTATAATAGAAAAGAATTTGAGAAAGAATATATATGTATATACATATTCATATATACATATATATGTGTAACTGAGTCATATTTTTGTACACCTGAAACACTGAAAATCAACTATACTTCAGAAAAAATAAAACAATAAAACTGTTTTAAAAAAGTGTAAAATCTAGGCACATTAGAATGCAAGCATACTGTTTTTCTGTAACCTGAGTAATAAGAATAAATATCTCTATTAAAAAAAGTGTTCTACCTTAAACTACTTCTCACTTTCTTTAGCTCCCTCCCACTCACCCTGGAGGTCTCAGCTAAATAGTCAATGCCATGATAGCTAATTATCACCCAGAAACACCCATCCCCAACTGGGCAGGGTCCCCTGCAAGGTGCTTTTGTAGTGTAGTGATCAGCACTTCTGGAGAATGGGCCCCATATACATTGTGTCATAATCATCTGCATCCCAGTCTGTCCCTACAGCAGACTGAAAACCTTTTGAGGGCAGGGACTTTCTCAAGTACCTGTGGCCTCTTGGTAAATAAATATTTGCTAATATATATATATATAAAAGAGCAAAATTGGCTCAGTAGGAGAGACCAGGCCAGCCTCCAGGTGGATGCTTGTAAACCCTGGGAGGGTCGTATTTCTCTTCATTAATGGATAAATGGTTAATTCTCTACTAATGAGCCAAAGGAAAAACAAATTTACCAAGTTGACATTTAGCAAAAGTCATTTTGACATCTAGAGATGTTCCTGGTTCTGGAACTCAGAATGACTTTACACTTTAAAATGTCAGTGCAAGTTTGCTGGGCTGATTAGATTTGCCTTTTTGCTCTTGCCTCTAACCCCCTTCCCTGCCTGTTTCTTGCCTCAGCTGGGCTTTCCTCCAACACAGTCCAACTTTGGCTAGAATGCCATGCTCCCTGCTCTCTCCTCAGCCTGAGTTTCTCCTGGGCGCTGAGAACAGATGGGGAAATAGACTCTGTATTTAGGTCTCATGTGGTTGTGACTGGACACAGGGTGGTGCCCTGGGGAGGAGGCATCTTTTGCCTCCCTGGACCAGCTGTGGCAGCATTGACGTGGCTGAAGGATTCCGTCATTCCAGTTGGCCATGACTCATTAAAATGTGTGGGCTTGCTGGGGGCTAATGTTTCCAAATCTGTGCAACTCACAGGGGCATGGAAACAGATTATGATGGGTCTTTTCAAATGTGTCTGATTTGTCCATTGTCCCATGCATTGGAGAGGGAAGAAAGGTGTATGATGCACAGAGCTGGTTCCCCAAATCTTGCACCGAGAACCTCCTTCTGGGAATGTGTAATCTCTTACCTCTCCTCATCCTATAGGAATTAAAAGAAAAAACCCAGTTTGTCACTTTTGCATGTTACAAAAATTGAATTTAAGAATTTTTAGACATGTTTTTCCCATCTAATAAGGGATGCATGCTGTTCTATTTACTTTAATTAGGTAAGAAAAGCATGATTTGTCAACAAAGATATTCATGAATTACATAGTTTATCATACTTGGTCAAGAAACACAATTTTAAAATGCAAATGGAAATTTAATTATGTATTGGCATTGAAAATAGGCAAGACCTGATTTTGCAACCTCACGTTTGGAATTTCTGCATTTCAACTTAAAAAATTCAGCTGCGTAATTTTGAGTTTTATTTTTAAATATTGACATAAAAGAGGAGAATAGGCCACTTGCCATTATTTCTTTAAAGTATCCCATTGGTGCAGTGGATAGCTTCATTCCCAGTAAAGGAAGAAGCATGGATTTAATTCTCATTATAGTTTTCTCATTTTAACATTGGCTTCTGGAATGTTGGAGATAGCCTGAAGGGCTACTAAGGCTTTTGACTAGATAAATGAAATTTAGAGATTAGGCTCAGAAAATGTAGGAGTGATTTGGCAGAATTATCATTTTTAAGCTTCTTGTGTAGGAGGCAGCTTCTGAGATGGTCCCTTCTTCTTGAGTGTGGGCTGAATCTAGTGACTTGCTTCTAATGAAGAAAGTGATGGGATATTTCTTCCAAGATTAGGTTGTAAAGGACTATGACTTATCTTTTGCTCTCCCTCTCCCTCTCTCTTCTCACTTGCTCACTCTGATGAAGCTGGCTGCCATGTTGTAAGGAAGTCTCCACACACACCCTCCAGGGCAACTTCCAGCCAACAGCTAGTAATGATCTGAAGCTCTCAGTCCAATGTCCCATGAGGAGCAGAATCCTGCTGCAACCACGGAGTGAGCTTGGAAATGGATTTCTTCCCAGTCGAGCCTTCAGATGACTGCAGCCCCCTCAGCACCTTGATTGCACCTGTGAGACATCTTGAGCCAGAGGACTCAGGTAAGCTGTTTCCAGAGTCACAGACATAATGTGAGATAATACGTGTTTTTATTTTAATCCACTAAGGTTTAGAATAATTTGTTATGATGCAATAGATAATTAATACACTTTGTTATTTTCTTGTTGATTTCAACATCACTGTTCCTTACGTTTCTGGTCTTTAACCAGTGGCTACACATTAAGGGAAATCTGGTATACATGGCGTAGTATCAGAAATACAACAAGGTCATTCAGAATCAGCCTGTGCAGCTGAGCCCCAAACCACCCGAAGGTCTGAATCATGAATGTGCCCATCTGCCCTCTCAAACAGTCTCACTAAAAATACACAAAGAGGCTCTCACATAGCTTTGTTTGTTTTAAAGAGAAAGCATATTTATTTCCTTGGTTGATTTAAAAAAGATGCCATTGCCACCTTTTGTGATGTGAATCCAGGTGATGGCTAAGGGGAAAAAAGAAAATCCATCTGGCAGCCAGGAAAAGAAAACGTGTGGGGGACCCTATGGGACGTTTTGATAGGTCAGGACTGGAGGTGGAAAATAGCCCCTCTGCTCACATTTGATTGGCCAAAATTAAGTCATATGACCATGTCACACTGCAAAGGAAGCTGGGAAATATAATCTAGAACTGTGCCCAGAAGGTGGAGGAGACAGATTTTGGCAACACATAGCAGTGTCTGCCAAAATGATTAACTCTTATGAAGTTGAATTGAGCCTCTAGGACAGCGGTCCCCAACCTTTTTGGCACTAGGGACTGGTTTCGTGGAAGACAATTTTTCTATGGCCCAGTGACGGAGGCAGTGGGGGAAGGTTCAGGTGGTAATGTGAGCGATGGGGAGCGGCAGATGAAGCTTTGCTTGCTCGCTGCTCACCTCCTGCTGTGCGGCCTGGTTCCTAATAAGCCACAGACCAGTACCAGTCTGCGGCCTGGGGTTTGGGGACCACTGCTCTAGGATGTACAGACACCATACTAAGCATTACAGACACAAACAAGGTAGAAAAGTGTGGTCCTTGTTCTCAAAGACATCACAGTCTAGCTGGAGGAGTCTGTTGATGAAAAGTGGTTTGGAAATCAAGTCTTATGCCAGCTTTCACCATCCCCATGTGAAAAACAGTAGCAGCTACAGAGTGTTCTGTTCATGGGCTGAACAGTACATGTTCATCCTGCGGAGGGTTTATCCCTAACGCCAGGGGGCCACAAAACCACTCACCTTAAGACTCTCTTTGTTAGAAACTACGTACATGACAAAACCTCTCCCTCCCCTGGTGGAATGTTTATGACTGTGAACTTGCAAGTGGCATGTGTGGGAACCAATTTGGCCAATGGTCTGAAACTCCAACAACACCTACTTGCAGGAATGATGTTTTCCAGGGTAGTTTTCAATGTTTTTGCCAAGAATTGGGGAATCAGGTGTAAACTGGAGCAAGCTCTTTGGAAACATAATTTTGAACTATAGACTGAAGTTGAAAATATGCATAACCTGTGACCCAGCAGTGTTCTCCCACCTTGGGGAATATTTTGATCGTGTACACCAGCATAAGAACATTCATCGCAGTGATGTCTGTAATAGTAAAAAACTGGCAACTGCACAAATGTTCATAAACAATAGAATAACTAATGGTATAGCCACATAATGGAATATTATACAGCAGTGAACATGAATAATTTATAGCTTCATGCATCAACATGAATGAATCTCAAAAACATAATCTTGAGTGCAAAACACAAGTCACATAGGAATAGATAAAGATGATTTCATTTATATAAAGTTCAAAAACATTCCAAACTAAACAATATGTTGCTTAAGGATATGTATATAGTGCTGGTGATTCATGCTAGCACTTTGTTATGCTCTGGGGGGCTAGGGAGAGATCAAGCATGGAGGGATCAAGCTTCTATTATTCAGTCTCTCTGCTTGTTTCTGCTCCCATCAGAAAAATTAATGACCTTGGCCCTACTTGCCCAGCTTTTCATGCCAACCCTGGCATTATAGTGAAGTCCCACCCAGCCAAAGCTGAGAGGGAGGATGGAGGAAGGGACAGAGAAAGAGAGAGGAGAAGAAGAAGAAAAAGAAGAAGAAGAAGAAGGAGAAGGAGAAGGAGGGGGGAGAAAGGATGAATATATGTGTGTGGAGGGTAATATGGTTTGAGAATGGGAGAGAGATCCAGGTTTTCTGACCCCACTTACATGTTCAAAAAATGCATATGTGAACTGGACATCTATTGAACAATTTTATATCCCTTTCACTGTGCAAAGCAATTCCATATATTTCATGTCATTTCATCCTCACAGCAGCCCTGCAAGGGCATGTAGTTGTTCCCATTTTCCCTATTAGGAGTGTAAAACTCAAGGAGGTTAAGGGATTTACCCTAGGTCATCATGGTGGGGATGGGAACTTTGGTGTTCAGTCTCAAAATGTATAGATGCAGAAGTTCAGGGAATACGCTTGGAAAAATCTAGTGGGAAATAACTTCATCTAAACCACTGTCCCTTTGAATACTGCCATCTCAGCCTGGAAACCCCCCTTCCCCATTTTAATTTATTATTTTTGCTCCAGGGTACATCATTTGGAGAGCAAATAAAGTGCTAGCAGCATTCTCCCTGCATTGGCTCTGGAGGCCCACTCCTTTGAGCAGGTGGCTTGGTCCTTGCAGATGTGGTTGAGCTTACACATCTGGCAAGCATTAGTTAGTGGGCAGCACATGCTATTTCACAGCCCTAATGAAATTTGGGTCTGCTGCATTTTAATAAACCATCCAAGGAAGCAAGATCCCTGGCATTTCCTTGGCAGTAAGGTTCTGGAAGAAACAGAAAAATTTCTATCATCATGATGGATTTGGTTATTTTCATCTTGTACAAAGTTACTCACAGTTGAAAGGTTGGACAAGATAGCTCTTGATTAAATGGAAACTGTGTCTGACTAGTACATAAGTTATGTAGTGGAGGAGCAGAAAAATCAGAGTGTGCTTTTATTAGCTCAGTCCCCATAATGGTTTAACTCAGACTGAAGAAGCTCTTCTACCTTGCAAGTATGTCAATAGGTACATGGTTGAAACATGTCCTTGAAGAAATAAAGACTCTGGTTGGAGACTGAGTTTTGGTAATGGGCACTAGCTGTTCTGGGTATTGTCATTTTCATCTTTGCAGTTGTACTGCTGTGTTTTGTGCTTATTAATCCATTAGTCCTGCCCCTACCACATCCACACCCAAGGGTCCTATTTCTATATCTTATGGTTTATTTGCTTGGCCTGTGAGCCCTTGAATTGCCTTCCTCATCCTCACCCATCCATCCCATGTTCCTAGACATATATTAAATGTACAGTTTTGTCTTTCCCCAGGAGTCACTAAGCTAGCTAATTGAAATGGGGAGGACAATACAGTCAGATGGAGTCAACTGCATTTTTTTTTCCTCCTGGGAACTTGAATTTAGAAGGGAATGGTTAAAAAAAAAAAAGAAGAAGAGAATGGTAGTAAATAATGCTGTTCAATAAATATTCCTGATTCTCCTTCTGAGCACATGGTAGGACTGCATTTCTTGGCTCCACTGTGGTTGGACAGAGCCTTTGAATAGTTCTGACCAAAGAGTTGTGAGCAGAACTGACATGGGTTACTTCAAGGATACACAAGACCCCTAGAATTCGTTACCCCCTTGTCATGGCAACCCGCTGGAGCTCCATAGCAGCTCTGATGAGCAGAGCCCCTACCAATACACCGTGGACTATAAAATAAGTGAGAAACAAAACTTTGTTTCTTAGAGAACAAACTTATGGTTACCAAAGGGGAACAGGGTAGGGGAGGATAAATTAGTAGTTTGGGGTTAACACATACACACTACTATATACAAAATAGATAACTAAAAAGGGCCTACTGTATACTACAGGGAACTCTGCTCAATATTTTGTAATAACCTAAGTGAGAAAAGAATAGATATATGCATATGTATAACTGAATCACTTTTCTGTACACCTGAAACTAACACAACATTGTTAATCAACTATACTCCAATATAAAATAAAAATTTAAAAAAAAACTCTAAAAAAAGAAAAAATAAATAAAATAAAAGACACTGAGATGGAATTGTTTATTACTGCAGCATAATCTAGTTTATACTGACTGATACAGAGGGAAAGAAAGAAAAATATGGGTAAGCAAGAAAAGGAAGAGTGATCAAAGAGAGAGTTTTTATGTCTGTATGCTGGGATTGTAATATATGATCTTGGGAGTGGTGGTTGTCCATTCATACAGTATGTAACCTTTTGATTCTGGCTTCTTTCATTGGGCATAATGCATCTGAAATTAATATATGCTGTTGCATGTATCAGTAGTTTGTTTCATTTTATTGCTAATTCAGAATAAGTAGCTGAGAAAGCTACCCCACAGGAAGCTCACCATCATTGCCTTGTCAAATTTTCTACCCTAACCACTTGCAACCCCAATATAACATGTACACCTTATTTTGCTATTGGCAGAAAAGAGATGTAAAATTTTTAATTTGTTTTTTAAAAAAAAAACTAGGGGGACTTCCCTGGTGGCGCAGTGATTGAGTCCGCCTGCCGATGCAGGGGACTCGGGTTTGTGCCCTGGTCCAGGAAGATCCCACATGCCGCGGAGCGGCTGGGCCCGTGAGCCATGGCCGCTGAGTCTGCGCGTCCGGAGACTGTGCTCCGCAACGGGAGAGGCCACAGCAGTGAGAGGCCCGCATACCACACACACACAAAAAAATAAAACCAAAAAAAACCCCTAGGAATCCAGAGGTTTCGGGGTAATCCATGAAGCACTGGAAAGAACCTGTCATTTCCCAGAAGATCATGAAGATTAGTTAACATTACTACAGTATGTCTCGAACTGCAACACATGTGCTCATGTGTGTCAGAGGTTATTTGAAGCTCCCAGGGTATTTTTCTGGAGCACTTGACTCAATTCTTTGGAATAAATGCTTAATAACGTTTTTACTTAAAAAATCAACTGAAAAGTACTTATAGAAAAGTACACAGATCAAAAATGTACGTATCACTGAGTTTTCAAGAACTGAACACACCCTTGTAACAGAGAACTCAGATCGAGAAATAGTGCCTACTCCCTCTAAGGTCACCATTACGTTGCCTCCTAACACTGGAGGTTAGTCTTGCCTGTGTTTGTGCTTTAAATGAGTGAAAGCTTATGCGATGTACTCTTTTGTGTCTAGGTCTTTCACTCAACATTGATTGTGGGATTCATCCATGTTTTGAATGTAGTTGTAGTTTGCTCATCCTTAATGTACAGTATTCCATTGTGTGACTGTCACACACATCATTTACCTGCTCTAGAGTGGATACACATATGGGTATTCTCTAGGTTTTGGCTCTGACATAGTGCTGCTAAGAACATTACAGACCATATTCTTTGGTGAATATATGTATGCATTTCTACTGGGTATCTACATCTAGGAGTAAAAATGCTGAGTGATAGGGTACACATATGTCTGCCTTTAGTAACTATGACCAAATAGTTTTTCAAAGTTACTTAATTTATTATTTAAAAATTTACATAGAGTACATTTGTATGGATGTGCCACAGTTTGTTTATCCATTTACATGATGAAGGACATTTGGGTTGCTAACTTTTGGTGATTATGAATAATACTGTTATATATTAATTAAATTAAGATGGTTGCTGGTGTTCAGGTCTTCTATATTTTTCTGATTTTACGCTTCTTGTTGTTTTTTACATTTGGTTTTTTATTTTTATTAAGTATAGTTGATTTATAATGTTTCAGGTGTACAGAAAAGTGATTAATTTATATATATATATACATACTTAGATTCTTTTTATTATAGGTTATTATAAAATATTGAATATAGTTCCCTGTGTTATACAGTAGGTTGGGCCTAGTGTTCTATTGATTTTTGAGAGAAGAGTATTAAAATATCCAAATCTGTGGATTTATCTGTTTCTCCTTCCAGTTTTATCACTGTTGCTTCATGTATTTTGAGGCCTGGTAGTTAGGTGCATGCTCATTTGGGGTTGCTTTCTCTTATTGAATAGACCCTTTCATTGTCATATACTGTAATGTCCCTTCTCATCTCTGGTATTTTCCTTGTTATGAAGTCTACTTCCTCTGAAATTAAAATAGTCACTTCCAAATTTCTTCTGATTAGTGTTTGCATCATATATCTTTTTCCCTCTGTTTATTGTTAACTCATCTATATCATTATCTTTAAAGTTGGTTTCTTATAGACAGCACATAGTTGAGTCTTTAAAAATCTTTCCTAAGTGCTAGCTGATAATTTCTGACTTTTAATTGGTGTGTTAGGCCACTTACATTGATTATTGATATGGTTGAATTTAGGCTGCCCTTTTATTATTGTTTTCATTCCTCTGTTTCCTCTCTTGCTTTCTTTTGGGTCGAGTATTTTTTAGTCTTTCATTAAATTTTTTCTGTTAACTTTTTGGGTTTCTCTCTTTGTGTAGATTTCTTTAGTGTTGATCTAGGGATGATAATTACATATTAATTTTTACAGTCGAATTAGAGTTAATATTTTATCACTTCAAGTAGAGTGTGGAACCCTGACAACCATTTAAATCCCTTTAGCCTCTGTCACTTGAAGTTTAGTTGTTATATGCATTATATTTACATACATTGAAAATCTCACCAGGCAATATTATAATTTTTACTTTTAATAGTCATAAATATTTTTAAAAACTTAAGAGAAAAAATAGTTCAATACATTACTCAGATACTTATCATTTCTGTTGTTCTTCCTTCCTTACAAAATTCCACATTTTCCTTGGTATCACTTCTCTGAATAAATAACTTCCTTTATCATTTCTTTTTGAGTAAGTCTGCTAACAATGATTATCTCACTTTTCCTTCATCTAAGAGTATCTTTATTTTATACTTCTTTCTGAAGCATATCTTCACAATAGAGAATTATGCATCAACAGTTCTTTTCTTTCAGCATGTTTTCATTCCTTCCGATACACATTGTTTTGAAAAATAATCTTCAGTAACTTGAATTGTTGAATTGTTGCTCCTTTATGTGTAATGTGTCGTTTATCTTTGATTTTCATCAGGTTGATTATGATGTACCTAGGCACAGTTTTCCTTGAGTTTCTCTGGTCTGGTGTTCATTGAGATTCTTAAATCTTAATTTATGCCTCATAATATTTGGGAAGTTTTTAGCTATGCTTTTTCAAATATTTTCTTTCTGCACCAATTTATTTCTTCTCTCTTCTGGAAATCTAATGACACATATGTTAAACATTATTGAATTGTTCTACAGGTTCTTGAGACTTTTCATTTTTTTTTTTTTTTTTTTTTTTTGCGGTATGCGGGCCTCTCACTGTTGTGGCCTCTCCCGTTGCGGAGCACAGGCTCCGGATGCGCAGGCCCAGCGGCCATGGCTCACGGGCCCAGCCGCTCCGCGGCATATGGGATCCTCCCAGACCGGGGCACGAACCCGTATCCCCTGCATCGGCAGGCGGACTGTCAACCACTGCGCCACCAGGGAGGCCCTGAGACTTTTCATTTTTTAACACCATTTTTGTTGTTGTTCAGTTGGACAACTTTTGTTGATGCATCTTCATGTTCACTGACTCTGTCATTTCCATTCTTCTATTTAACTCAAATAGTGAATTTTCTATTTTGGTTATTATATTTTATGGTTTAAAATTTTTCTTTTGATTCTTTTGTATACTTTATACCCTTTCTGCCCAGAATTTCTATCTTTCCATTTGTTTCAAGAGAGTCCTAACTTACTTTCTAGAGCATGGTTGTCATACCTGTTTTAAAATCTTTGTCTGATAATTCCAACATTGGGTAACCTCAGTACTAGCATCTGTGATTACTTTATTATGGTTTTTGTATGTCGTGTAATTTTGGGTTGTATCCTGGACATTTCAAATATAATGTTATGAGATTCTGTGTCCTGTTGAAATTCTCTGGAGAATGTTGATTTTTCTCTTTTTTTTCTTTTTTGGCAGGCGTCTTCTTAGTTTTAGGCTTCAAGTCTTGAGTTGTCTCTCATGGCTTATGGTTCCAGTGTTAGCTCAGTTTTTTTCTTTGATTGTCTGTCATTTTTTATTTTTAACTAGACTTTATTTTTTAGAGGAGTTTTAGGTTCACAGAAAAATTGAGTGAAAAGTACAGAGAATTGCTAAGTAGCTCTTGCCTTCATACACACACAGCCTTCCCCATCACCAACATCCAGCACCAGAGCAGTAATTTATTATAATCAATGAACCTACACTGACACATCATTATCACCAAAAGTCCATCGTTTACATTAGGGTTCAGTTTTGGTGTTGTACATCCTATGGGTTTTGACAAATGTATAATGAAATGTACCAACCATTGTAGTATCATACAGAATAGTTTTGCTACCCTGTACAGTCTTCTGGGTATGAGTCCAGTTTTCAAATGTTTGCTGCACCCTTTTGACCTGCTGCACGTATGTTCATTTTGGGGACAAGTTTGGGACCTGAGCGATAATCTGGACCTAAGTTCATTTCTCAAAACCTTTGGTATGCTGTTTGAGGTCAATTCCATATATGCACAGTTCAGAAATGGATGTAGAACTTGATCCACATCTTTTTGCCATCCATTTCTCAAAACTCCATTCTCTTCATGACTCCTCCAACGCTCCCCAGATATTTGGGTTCCCTTTTTCTGGTTCTTAGGCTAGAATGGTGAGAGTTTAACCTCTCAGTGCTGTTGTGCATTTCCCATGACTGGGTCTGGCTCCAAGGTGAAGCAGCAAGAGGGAAGAGAGCGAGAAAAAAGCAGCCATGATTCCCACCTGCTTTTTCATTCGTATGATCAGAAAGGAGGATTTTCAGGTGACTTCATGGCTGCTGCTGCAACTGTCACGGGAGCACGGTTCTGGGACATTTCCCAGGGACAAGACATAGAGAGAAAGAAAAAACAGTGGGTTTTCCTCACTCATTCTGTTCCACAGGGCCCTCTTTGCTGGTCCTCTGACCATAAAAAGATGACTTCTTGTCATCCTTTTCCCTCCGTGACTGTTAATCAGTCTGGGATTTGACCTTCCCCAAGTCTGAGATGGGAGATACAGGAGGAAAGAAACAACCAGAGACTCCTGGCCGTGTCCATCTGCCCTTGAGTGTTAATCCTCCCTCCATCTGCCCGTTATCATTTCCTTTTCAGACTTCTCTGATGATTGCTTTATGTATCCTACCCAGGGTTTTAGTTGCAATCACTGGGAGAGGCAGAGTGGAGTGAGGTTGCTCCATCATACCCAGCTCTAGAAGTCTGCTTAATAGTTTAACTGGTAAGGAATTCTAAATTTTATTTTTATACGAAAACATGCAGAGTAAGACTGCAAGATTGGCATGAACTTTTCAGATAAAGCTTAAGTGTTTGAGTACATTTAAGATTGTAGGGGACTTCATCTCTCTGCTTAGAGAGAAGACAAGCTGGAGAAGGGGTGCCCCCATTGGGAGAGATAATAGGGTTAACAAAGACCCCTGTTCATTGTGTGACTGACCAGCCCTGTGAGAGTCTGCAGTCCCTCATTCCTCATTAAGACTTAAAAAAAAATTTTTTTATACAGCAGGTTATTATTAGTTATCTATTTTATACATATCAGTGTATATATGTCAATCCCAATCTCCCAATTCATCACACTGCCACAACCACCCTTGCCACTTTCCCCACTTGGTGTCCATACATTTGTTCTCTACATCTGTATTTCAATCTCTGCCCTGCAAAGTGGTTCATCTGTACCATTTTTCTAGGTTCCACATTTATACGTTAATATACGATATTTGTTTTTCTCTTTCTGACTTACTTCACTCTGTATGACAGTCTCTAGATCAATCCACATCTCTACAAATGACCCAATTTTGTTCCTTTTTATGGCTGAGTAATATTCCATTGTATATATGTACCGCAACTACTTTATCCATTCATCTGTCGATGGGCATTTAGGTTGCTTCCATGACCTGGCTATTGTAAATAGTGCCAAAATGAACATTGGGGTGCATGCGTCTTTTTGAATTATGGTTTTCTCAGGGTATATGCCCAGTAGTGGGATTGCTGGGTCATATGGTAATTCTATTATTAGTTTTTTAAGGAACCTCCATACTGTTCTCCATAGTGGCTGTATCAATTTACATTCCCACCAACAGTGCAAGAGGGTTCCCTTTTCTCCACACACTCTCCAGCATTTGTTGTTTGTAGATTTTCTGATGATGCCCATTCTAACTGGTGTGAGGTGATACCTCATTGTAGTTTTGATTTGCATTTCTCTTATAATCAGTGATGTTGAGCAGCTTTTCATGTGCTTCTTGGCCATCTGTAAGTCTTCTTTGGAGAAATGTCTATTTAGGTCTTCTGCCCATTTTTGGATTGGGTTGTTTGTTTTTTTGTTATTGAGCTGCATGAACTGTTTATATATTTTGGAGATTAATCCTTTGTCTGTTGATTCATTTGCAAATATTTTCTCCCATTCTGAGGGTTGCCTTTTCATCTTGTTTGTAGTTTCCTTTGCTTTGCAGAAGCTTTTAAGTTTCACTAGGTCCCATTTGTTTATTTTGTTTTTGTTTCCATTACTCTGGGAGGTGGATCAAAAAATATCTTGCTGTGATTTATGTCAAAGAGTATTCTTCTTATGTTTTTCTCTAAGAGTTTTATAGTGTCCAGTCTTACATTTAGGTCTGTAATCCATTTTGAGTTTATTTTTGTGTATGGTGTTAGGGAGTGTTCTAATTTCATTCTTTTACATGTAGCTGTCCAGTTTTCCCAGGACCACTTACTGAAGAGACTGTCTTTTCTCCATTGTATATCCTTGCCTCCTTTGTCATAGATTAGTTGACCACAGGTGTGTGGGTTTATCTCTGGGCATTCTATCCTGTTCCATTTGTCTATATTTCTGTTTTTGTGCCAGTACCATATTGTCTTGATTACTATAACTTTGTAGTATAGTCTGAAGTCAGGGAGTCTCATTCCTCCAGCTCTGTTTTTTTCCCTCAAGACTGCTTTGGCTATTTGGAGTTTTTTGTGTCTCCATATAAATTTTAAGATTTTTGGTTCTAGTTCTGTAAAAAATGCCACTGGTAATTTGATAGGGATTGCATTGAATCTGTAGATTGCTTTGGTTAGTATAGTCATTTTCACAATATTGATTCTTTCAATCCAAGAACATGGTATATCTCTCCATCTGTTTGTGTTATCTTTGATTTCTTTCATCAGTGTCTTATAGTTTTCTGCATACAGGTCTTTTGTCTCCCTAGGTAGGTTTATTCCTAGGTATTTTATTCTTTTTCTTGCAGTGGTGAATGGGATTGTTTCCTTAATTTCTCTTTCTGATCTTTTGTTGTTAGTGTATAGGAATGCAAGAGATTTCTGTGTATTAATTTTGTATCCTGCAACTTTACCAAATTCATTGATTAGCTCTAGTAGTTTTCTGGTTGGCATCTTTAGGATTCTCTATGTATAGTATCATGTCATCTGCAAACAGTGACAGTTTTACTTCTTCTTTTCCAATTTGTATTCCTTTTATTTCTTTTTCTTCTCTGATTGCCTTGGCCAGGACTTCCAAAACTATGTTGACTAATAGTGGCAAGAGTGGACATCCTTGTCTTGTTCCTGATCTTAGAGGAGATGCCTTCAGTTTTTCACCATTGAGAATGATGTTTGCTGTGGGTTTGTCATACATGGCCTTTAGTATGTTGAGGTAGTTTCCCTCTGTGCCCAGTTTCTGGAGAGTTTTCATCATAATTGAATAAATTATGATAAAAATTTGAATTTTGTCAAAAGCTTTTTCTTTTTTTTTCCATTTTTTTAATTAGTTTCTGCTTTATAACAAAGTGAATCAGTCATACATATACATCTGTTCCCACATCCCTTCCCTCATGCATCTCCCTCCCTCCCACCCTCCCCATCCCACCCCTCCAGGCGGTCACAAAGCACCGAGCTGATCTCCCTGTGCTCTGCGGCTGCTTCCCACTATCTATCTACCTTACGTTTGGTAGTGTATATATGTCCATGCCTCTCTTTCGTCAAAAGCTTTTTCTGCATCTATTGAGATGATCATATGGTTTTTATTCTTCAGTTTGTTAATATGGTGTATCACATTGATTGATATGCATATATTGAAGAATCCTTGCATCCCTGGGATAAATCTCACTTGATCATGGTGTATGATCCTTTTAATGTGTTGTTGGATTCTGTTTGCTAGTATTTTGTTGAGGATTTTTGCATCTATATTCATCAGTGATATTGATCAGTAATTTTCTTTTTTTGTAGTATCTTTGTCTGGTTTTGGTATCAGGGTGATGGTGGCCTCATAGAATGAGTTTGGGAGTGTTCCTTCCTCTGCAATATTTTGGAAGAGTTTGAGAAGAATGGGTGTTAGCTCTTCTCTAAATGTTTGATAGAATTCACCTCTGTAGTCATCTGGTCCTGGACTTTTGTTTTTTTGGAAGATTTTTAATCACAGTTTCAATTTCATTACTTGTGATTGGTCTGTTCATATTTTCTATTTCTTCCTGGTTCAGTCTTGGAAGGTTATACCTTTCTATGAATTTGTCCATTTCTTCCAGGTTGTCCATTTTATTGGCATAGAGTTGCTGGTAGTAGTCTCTTATTATGCTTTGTATTTCTGCAGTGTCTGTTGTAACTTCTCCTTTTTCATTTCTAATTATATTGATTTGAATCCTCTCCCTCTTTTTCTTGATGAGTCTGGCTAATGGTTTATCAATTTTGTTTATCTTCTCAAAGAACCAGCTTTTAGTTTTATTGATCTTTGCTATTGTTTTCTTTGTTTCTATTTCATTTATTTCTGCCCTGATCTTTATGATTTCTTTCCTTCTACTAACTTTGGGTTTTGTTTGTTCTTCTTTCTCTAGTTCCTTTAGGTGAAAAGTTAGATTGTTTATTTGACATTTTTCTTATTTCTTGATGTAGGCTTGTATTGCTATGCACTTCCCTCTTAGAACTGCTTTTCCTGAATCCCATATGTTTTGGATCGTCGTGTTTTTGTTGTAATTTTTCTCTAGGTATTTTTAAATTTCCTCTTTGATTTCTTCAGTGATCTGTTGGTTATTTAGTAACATATTGTTTAGCCTCCATGTGTTTGTATTTTTTACATTTTTTTCCCTGTAATTGATTTCTAATCTCATCACTTTTTAAGAATTTTCTTTAGAGTTTCTCTGCTTCTATCTTTTTTTGCTGATAATGTGTCCTGTCAGAAATTCTACCCAGACTTACTGATTCTGGAAAACAGTTGAAAATACCCCTGGCTGCATGGAGCACTGACATCTATTGGGAGTGTTCCTGTATCCCAGCACAGTAGTCCTGGGTGATGGCATCCCTGGGAACTCCATTTCTCTGACATCCTTGCCTGAAGGGGAAGGGGATGAAGGGGATCTCTTGCCATAATGATGCATTGAAATTATGCTTTGAGATGCCATTTTTGGGGAAAAATGTCATTTTATTTTACAGATGCTTCTTGTTGAAGAACAGGGTGGAGATGGAAGGTACTATGGGCTGAGAGGTGCCCTCCCAAAGTTGAAGCAGGAATCAAAGTCTTCTCAGCCCTGGGCCCTTGGGAATGAGTGAGATGGCTCTGGGACCTGGTAAGGGTAGAAGGAGTGGGCTGGAGAGAGCAAAGGAGACAGAGAAGGTGAGGTCTGCAGATGCCTGAGAGAGGCTGACTCTCTAGGGACCAAATGAAAACCAAAAGAAATCAGCGAAGCTTTTTTCATTGTCTACTGGCTTCCAGGTGTTTTTGTGGCTGGCCACCAGTGAGAGTGTACTAACTAGTGACCTTCGTAACCAACCCAGAGTACCTTGAAGCAGAGTGGATTTGTCAGGAGTATAGAATTTCCTCATTTTCATTCTAATCTTATTGGATGATTTGAGGGGATGGGGTGAGGTGAAAAGCTATTTGGACCTCTTCTCAGGCTACTCTTAGCTTCAGAATATAGAGGACAATCTCAATCTACTTTTTAAAATAATTTTTTTGAACTATAGTTGATTTACAATTTTGTGTTTAATTTCTGCTGTGCATCAAAGTGACTCAGTTATACATATATACATTCTTTTTTTATATTCTTTTCCATTATGGTTTAATCACAGGATATTGAATATAGTTCCCTGTGCTATACAGTAAGACCTTGTTGTTTATCCATCCTATATAGAATAGTTTGCATCTGCTAATCTCAAACTCTTAATCCATCCCTCCCCCACTCCCCTGCCCCCTTGGCAACCACAAGTCTGTTTTCTGTATTTGTGAGTCTGTTTTTGTCTCATAGATATGTTCATTTGCATCATATTTTAAACTCCAATCTATCTTTTTTTAATGCCCAGTATTCCAGGATCAAAAAGACCCTGCCATCCCTGCAGCCTGGCTACTGCTCCTGTAACCTGCCATGAAAGGTGATCAGAGCTTTGTGAACCTCAGTTGCCTCAGTCATTTTTGTAAGATGGCTATTTTCTCTCACTGGGCCTGTGATTTGAAATTGGATAATCTTAGGTGTTGGACCCTTGATTGTATTTAATATTTTGAGTCATTTTGTGGAATCTCCTAATGTTAGAATGCAACCTTTGTCCCAAGATTCTGTCTCCTACTTGCCCTCGCATCAGCTTATTGTTATTGTTAAAAACAATAACTGTTATTTAACAGTTACTGCTGCTCTTATCTTTAGATGTCAAATAATGCCTCCCTCACAGCATCCCATTTGCTATGTCCTCCTGGTTTTCTCTTCTTCCTCTTTTATACCATTCATTACTTACCCATGGGTCATGTAGAAAGCCATGTGCAGGTGAGGAGATGGTGCTGTCAAGACAAGAAAAAGAAAAGCCTACCCTCCTTTCATTTAATGCTTCTTATTGTGGAAACACTTGTACTGAAAACTGCTAAGAAACGAAAATGACGGAGAGAGGCCTGGAGCTGGGGATGAGCCCAATCCCCAGACAAGACAGGGAAATGTCAACTACAGGATAAGGAAAGAAATAAGAAATTCCTGGGGTGGGGGGAGACCAACCTACACGTGGTTGGCTGGGATAAACCTCAGGGAAGCAGGAGTGGGATGAGGGAATTTTCCACAGTTAACAGTAGACCCTCTTGTGAGGGATGAAGTAGGGATTGGCTGGTTTGGTGCCTAGGACTCGGCTTAGCAGTGGCTGACAAGAAGAAGGAAAGACCAATGATAGAACTTAAGTGGGGTGGGGGCTCTTAGTCTTGGTCTAACATTTGGGGAAATTAAAAAAAAAAAAATCCTGGGCTTTACCCTAGACCAACGTTTCTTGAGCCCTACTCTGCATTAGAATTACTTGGGAATCTTAGTGAAATACAGATTTTTATTAATGAGGTCTCCAGTGGGGTCTGAAATTCTGTATGTCCACTGAGCTCCCTGGTGATGCTGCTGCTGCTGCTGGCTTGAGGACCATACTTTGAGTAGTAAGGGTCTAGAACAATTAAATCATAATCTCTTGGGGGTGGATCCTAGTCATGGATTTTTAAAAAGACTCCCAGATTTATAGGGTTGAGACCCATCACCTTAGAGCCTAATAAAGCAAGGGAGTTCAGGAACTTGCTGGCCACCATGATGAACGTTCACACCACTGTGAAGATGTGACAGATGGTCTGAGAGGGATCACCGCCCCTGTGTGGAATTAGAAGGATCTCCAAGTTTGCTTGGGGGAGCCAGAGATAATTCATCATAGCAGGTGGCATTGGCCTCTCTTGGAGAAGAGGTTCACTGTGTGGGGTCTGGGTGCTCTCAGCAAATCCATGTCAAGGATTTCTGTGGTCAACATGTCCCTTAGTGGTGGGAGACTGTTACAAATCTCCCCTCACTCTGGATCCTCCTAGTTACTTTTTTTTTTTTTTTTTTTTGGCGGTACGTGGGCCTCTCACTGTTGTGGCCTCTCCCATTGTGGAGCACAGGCTCCAGACATGCAGGCTCAGCGGCCATGGCTCATGGGCCCAGCTGCTCTGCAGCATGTGGGATCTTCCCGGACCGGGGCACGAACCCGTGTCCCCTGCATCGTCAGGCAGACTCTCAACCACTGCACCACCAGGGAAGCTCCCTCCTAGTTACTATTATTCTCCTTTTAGAGGGATACTTTTTGGACTTCAGAGACTTCTCTTTTACCCTCAAAATGGCCCAATCAGGTCTGGGTCAAATATATTTTTTACCTGATGGAAGATGGGACCATATCCAGAACTGTCAACCTAGAACTCAGTCTCAGATGAAGCAAAATTAAAATAAAAACACTTCAAGAGAAGAAGGAAGTAAACACAATACAAAAAATGAAACTGTCGTGGCTGGTTGGGGTCAGTTTGTAGCCCATCAAATGTCCCCCTAAATTACATGGTGCATCATCCATTTCTGGGCTAGTGTTTGCCTTATAAACGTATCGTTATTATTCTTTGAGCAATTTAAACTACTGGCTTGGAGATTATTCCTTTGATTTCCTGCATGAGCCTTAATGCTGCTCCTGCAGAAGCCAGAATCTACCCACCCTTCCTCCACCTCCTCGGGCCCTATCATTCATTCTGATTTTGATTGCCCTGTCATTCTGTGACTTTGGATAATAGGCCATTATTCTATGAATTACCATTATATTTTATTAATAAGAGCCAAGAGAATTTATAGCAGTGAAGTGCTGAAAGATTTGCAAGTGCAGCCCTCATATCTGTTGTCAAGTGTAACTCCATTGGCCAGTGATGGATGAGGACAGTGCATGCTCATTCCCTGCCACCCGCCCTTAGCAGCCAGGTGAGTACCAGCCAAACCCTGGATCTGGGGACTGTTGGCTGAGCCTGGCTCAGGGCCTCCCTGAAGGGACAAGAGTAGGAAGGGAGGGTGACACGGAGGACTTACTGTGAGTGGAGTGGCCAGTCACACCTGCAGATGGGCTCATGGTCAAAACTCCAAGCATGGGCTGATGAAGGAGAAAGCTATGCATATCTCACATGTAATATTTTTCATGATGTTTCCCCTGATTATCAAAGAAATATCTGCTTATCATAATAGACACATTTGGAAAGTACTGAAAAGTGAAGAGTTAAAGAAATGTACAATTTAGAGGCATCCACAAAGCTCACATTTTGGCATATTTCCATCTCATTATATATTCTTGTGCAGACTTTCTATAGTTAAGCTCATTCTATCTACATAATTCTGTATACTCTTGCTTCCTATGGCATTGCACTTACCCAAATTGTTCAAGAAAACTCTTCTTAAATATCATTTGACAGCTGCTTTAATGTACTACCATAGAGTTAAATCATGGCTTACTAACCCCTAGGCATATTTACCACCGATCAGGAGGGATCCTTTCTCCACTGATGGATTCCCCTATAAAGCACGGTGCTTGGGGAAATTCTATCAGTCACCTCGGTCATCCAAAATTTTCTAGATCTGTGGCCAAACTTCCCATGTAATTGTGAATAAAATGGGAGTCATAATAATTAGTGGCGCAGAGTTGCTGTATCTCTGAAAGAAGATCATTGCTGTAAAGCATCTAGCATAACAGCAAGGGCTCTTGAAATCAGTCTAAATCAGTTGCACCAGAATTTCGAGTGTCTTTGCACTTGGTGTCCCTTCCATCTGGAATGCTTTCCCCCTAGAAATCTGTATAGGAATCTGCTTGGTTTCCTACTCAGTAGGAATTTCCTACCCAGATAATTTGCTCAAACATGACAATGACAAGAAAGCCATTTTTTTTTTAGTGGAGAAAGGGACTCACGTGGGTTCCTTCCAGGGCCGTTATTCTGCATGGGCACAGTACTTTGACTACACAAAGGAGAGCAAAATAAGGCCATCCTTTTTTTAAACTGAGGTGTAGTTGATTTGCAATATTATATTATTTTCAGGTGTACAACATAGTGATTCTATATATTTACAGATTATATTCCATTTAAAATTATTATAAAATATTGGCTATATTCCCTGTGCTGTACAATGTATCCTTGTAGCTTATTTGTTTTATACATGGTAGTTTGTACTTCTTAATTCCCTACCCCTATCTTGCCCCTCTTCTCTTCCCTCTCCCCTCTGGTAGCAACTAGTTTGTTCTTTATATCTGTGAGTTTGTTTCTATTTTGTTATATTCATTCATTTTTTATGTGTTTCAATTCCACATATAAGTGATAACAAATGGTATTTGTCTTTCTCTGTCTGACTTATTTCACTAAGCATGATACCCTCTTTTTTCATCCATGTTGTTGCAAATGGCAGAATTTCATTCTTTTTAATGGCTGAGTAATATTCCATGGTGTGTGTGTGTGTGTGTGTGTGTGTGTATATATACACACACACACACACACACACCACATCTTCTTTATCCAGTCATCTCTTGATGGACACATAGGTTGCGCCCATATCTTGGCAATTGTAATAGTGCTGCTATGAACGTTGGGGTATGTGTGTCTTTTCAAATTATTGTTTTTGTTTTCTTCATGTATATACCCAGGAGTGGAATTGTTGGATTATATGGTAGTTCTGTTTTTAATTTTTTGAGGAACCTCCATACTGTTTTCCATAGTGGCTGCACCAGTTTACATTTCCACCAACATTGTACTAGGGTTCCCTTTTCTCCACACCCTCACCAACGTTTGTTATTTGTGTTCTTTTTGATGATAGCCATCCTGACAGGTGTGAGTTGATATCTCATTGTGGTTTTGATTTGCATTTCTCTGATGATTAGTGATGTTGAGCATCTTTTCATGTGCCTGTTTGCCATCTGTATGTCTTGATTGGGAAAATGTCTATTCAGGTTTTCTGCCCCTTTTTTAATCAGGTTGGGTTTGTTTGTTTGTTATTGAGTTATATGAGCTGTTTATATATTTTGTATATTAACCCCTTATCAATCATAGCATTTGCAAATATTTTCTCCCATTCCATAGGTTGTCTTTTTGTTTTGTTGATGGTTTCCTTTACGGTGCAAAAGCTTTTAAGTTTAATTGGGTCTCAACTGTTTATTTTTGCTTTTGTTTCCTTTGCCTTAGGAGACAGATCCAAAAAAATATTGCTACGACTTATGTCAAGGAGTGTTCTGCCTATGTTTTCTTCTAAGAGTTTTGTGGTTTCCAGTCTTATATATAGGTCTTTAATCCTTTTTGAGTTTACTTTTGTATACGGTGTGAGAAAATTCTTCTAATTTCATAAAGTGAGGCCACCCTTTGTATGTTTCACGCAAAGCTCTTCTCTTCCTTCTCTTTGGCTCTCATTCCCTGACCTGCTCCTTCCGCTTTCCTTCTTCCTCACTCTTGATAACTGGTGCTACTTCCAGTATCTTTTACATTCTAAAATTGTAACAACTGATAAAGACCCTGGACCCAGGGTGTGTGGACTCAGGCTCAGTTTGGGCTGGATTCACATGGGAGGCGTGGAGCCCAGTGGTTGAGGGGATCTAAGTGGAGCCCAACAGACCTGGGCTCTCTTTTCTCTCCCACACAGTCTTGCATTTGTATAATGGGTACACTGAGAAAATGTGCCTCATATGTTGTTCTAAGGCTTGAATAAGAAAAAGCAACTAAAGAGAGTAACTCAATGTTGCTCATTGGAATTGTGGAATGAAAGAGAGTGAGTCCTGTTTTCAAATGGTGACATGAATTCCACTCCTTTTATTTTCTGGAACAATCCATTGTGGAGGTTGCATTCTTTCTGTGATTCCTTTGTTCAGCAAACATGTATTGAGACCTTTTTTGGTATAAGCATTGTGCTACGTGCTGGGGTACAAAGATGATACCTCGTTCCTTTCATGGGACATCTTAGCAATTTTAATACAATGTAAATTAAGTTACATTTCTGTGGTTATAGGTTTTTGGAGCAGAGTTAAATCTTACTATTTTTAGCTAACTGGGGAAGGCCCTGAATGATAGCATATTTCAGAATAATCAGTCTCATTACTTGACGTATTATAGGAAACTCGGTAAGTGCAGATTTGAATTAAATTGAACTTAATCTTCTTTAAATACATACTGTAGTAGAAACTAGGTTAACAAGTGTTATCTAATAAAGAGAACCTTGGTGAGAACCAGTTAAGAATGACTATAATTAGTGATTGTTTATCATTGCCAATTTAAATCCTTGTGTATTCCTAAAGTTCTTAAAAAGTATTTGCACTCTTAAGAGGCTTTAAAAACATTTTCACTACAATCTTGTTGACACAGTTAATTAGCAGTTAGAATAATAGACACAAATTCTTTCTTCCCAGGTTGTACTGGGGTAAAGCTCAGTCACAGCACAATTATTTCCAAAATTCTGGTGTGTGAAATGCAGATGAATGAGTGCTGGACAGGGTCTTAGCTCTGGTTAGTAATGAGCTGAAAAAACATTAACTCCAGGCATCTTCCCCATCCTCAGTCCAGCCCTACCTAATGGGTTTTGTTCAAAATGTTTCAGATTTCTCAATTTTTTCTATGGAACTCCTTTTACTTGTAATATCTCTGACACGGGAATCTCAATCCTGAAATGAGCCATTAACTACGGATTTTTTTTTTTTTTTTTTTTTTTTTGTGGCCACTGTTTCTGACAAGAAAGTCAGTATGCATGTCAGATCTGTGGTTTGGGACTTCAAAATACAAACAAACCTCACAGGATGAAAGTATTAATTTTCCGGGTGAAACCAGCTGTGAATGATACAAAATCTGTACCTTTTGTTTTCACACGCCCAAATGTGCATTAAAGATATGTGTAGGCTTGTTCACAACAATTAGTTGGAATACACAGAAGGGGAGAAAAAAGTGGAGAAAAGGGGATTTTAAACAGATGGGGGTCTGGAAGTGTGGCTCTGGGAATCTTCTGGCAATCTCTGCTGCTGTAGGGAGGACCGCCCCTGCCCATTTTCCTCCAGGCAGGATTTCATGCTTGTCTCTTTTCTGGACACGAGTCAGGTGTGCTGGGATTGGAGTGGGCCTGCCAGGCCCCTTTGCCACTTGGCTGCCAGTATATTTGGAACCTTTGCCAGCCCCCCTGGGGAGACTGGGCTTGGCCACAGCTGGGATCTCTCTGTCAGCAGGGCCTTGGGGAGAAAGGAGGCCCTTCTTAACGCTGGGACGAACACCAGATTCTAACGATGTGAACATAACCTTTGTATAAAAATTAAAAAAATAAAAAAAAAGAAAGGAAAGAAAGAAAGAAAGAAAGAAAGAAAGAAAGAAAGAAAGAAAGAAAGAAAGAAAATAAAAGAAAAAGAGAAAAAGGACAGTTCTTAGGTTAAAGATGGATTTGAATTCACTTTGGCTTTTCCCTGTCAATGAATGCACCCAGTGGCCAGGAGAGAGGGGAGCTGGGGCCGTGGTCCTCAAGGGCCTGGACCTGCAGCATCCGCATCTGTGAACTTGACCCAAGCACAAATTCTTGGGCCCCTCCCCAGACCTACTGCAGCAGACACTCTGGGGCTGAGGCCCAGTGATTTGTGTTTACCAAGCCCTCCAGGTGATACTGATGTAGCAGAAGTTTGCAAATTGCTGGCTTAGAAGAGTACTAACATCTGGCTTTGAGTATTTCTTTGTTACACTCCAACAGAGGGATCTTAGATTTAGCATCTCTGAGTCCTCATCTACAAGGTGGAGGTGATACTGACCATCCCTTTATTCAACAGATATGTACTGGAAAGCTACTGAGCCAGGACAGTGGAAAGGAAAACCAGAAAGGACTTGAGATCAGAGACCTTAAAGCCTGGTGGGGGGAAACGGACATTGAGTGAATCATCAGAAAACAAAAGTATATCGACCAACTGCAGTGAGCGTTCTGGAGGAAAGAGTCACAGGCTCTGAGAGTTTGGAACAGGCACACCTGGCCTAGTTTGGGGACTTGAAGAAGATTCCCTGAGACAGTGACGTTTGAACTGTCAACTGAAGGACGAGAAGGGTGAGAAGGATGTGGGTGAGGGAGGGAGTGGGGGGGTCCAGGCCAGAGGAAGAGCTCATGTGAAGCCCATGAGTGGGTGGGGAGAGCACCACCTGGCTAAGGAAAAGTGGTCCCCAAATTTGTCTGCACCCTAGAATCACCTGGGGAGCCTCAAAAAATACCGATGCCCGGGCCACACCTCTAGAGGTTGTGATTCAGTTAAATATTAAAAGAGCCCAGGTGATTCTAACATGGGACAAGTTTGAGAACCACTGAACTGAAAGGTGAGAGTGTACGGAGCCCAGAAGGGAAGAGGTATGCAGAGGAGATGAGGGGCCAGGTGAAGGGTGCAGGTCTTTCTCTTAAGTGCAGGGAGTGCTCAAGTAGGGCTGTAAGAGTGGGGATGACCCGAGAAGATCTGTACTTGGAAAAGATGACTCTAGTGGCATGGGGAAGAAAATGAATTTGGGGGAGTGTGGTCAGTTGTAGGAGGAGGAGGAGATAAAGACAGAGATAAGATCATTCACCCATCTCAGCACAGAGGATGAGGAGGTGGGGAATTCATGACGGCCCTTATTTCTGGCTTGCAGATGTGCAGAGGCTGGCTGAGGAGCAGGTTTGGGGGAAATCATGAGTTTGGCTTTGGATGTATTGAATTCACTGCAAAGTGGCAGAAAAATGCCATAAACAGTGGCTTGAACAAGTGAGGGGTTTGTGCGTCATGTGTAACAAGGCTTGTTGTATTGGGTCCAGGGCTGGAGTGGTGGCTCCAAGGTGCTTTGAAAAATTTAGACTCTTTGCATCTTTCCGCTCTGCCACTTTGGGCTTATGGTTGTGGCTTTGTGGTCCTAGGTGGTTGCTGTCCCTCCAGCTTCCCATCCCCACTGCAGGCAGGAAGAAGCAGGAAGGGGGCAGTGAGGGGTGTGTGTAGGAAACAGGAACCTGTGTCAGGAATGTGCAAGCTTTCCCCCAGACCCTCCGCTTCTGTCCTGCTGGCCATAACTGTGTGCACAGCCACCCCTATTGGGAAGGCAGTCTGGGGAGCATACTACACCCTAGACAAAACCAAGGTTCTCGTCATAAGGAATAAAGGGGAATGAATAGTGGGTAACTGGCACAGTGCATACACCTAAGATGCTTTTTACAGCCAAGGAGAGATGTTGCGTAGGTAGCCGAGAGGTAGCTCAGAGGCAGCAAGTGATAAGCATTTCATGGTCATGATTATAGCAATAGCATTAGGATCCTTTCCAGTGAAAAAGGGACATTTTCTTTGTGACTCCTGCTGTTACCCCACTGAAGAGTGTTCAAGTTAAAGAAATTTGTAATCTTGATCTAGGTCTTTCTCCTAAATAATATCAAGAATCATATGATCCTTGGGCTTATAAGTGTCTGGTCAACTGACAGGACAACTTGAGTCTTACAGTAGAGGCTGTCATCAAAATAACTGTCTGGGTGTCTACTAGACGAGGCACTGCATTAAATTCCTGAGCACCGTAAGCCTGTGTGTGTGTGTGTGTGTGTGCATGCGTGCGTGTGTGCATGCATGTTCACCTCTGGGTATATGTGGTAGACAGCCCCCAACTCCTCCCATCCTGGTATGCCTGTTGGTAATATGACTTTGCTCATCTTCCTATCAAGGCGAGGAATCTATTTCTCCAACTCTTGAATCTGGCTTTGGCTGTGTGACATTATCGAATGTGATCTAGGTGATATAGTTTCTAAAACTTCTTTTTTAAATTGAATTGTAATTGATCTACAATATTATACTGATTTCATTATAGAGCTTCTGTGAATTGAGGCCTACTCTCCTGTTGGAGAATCCTGGATCATGGCCACGTGAATGGGTGTCGGCTAGCCTTCCAGGTGTTGAGTTTGCTCCTGTCACCCTAGCTGATATTGTGCCAATGCCAGACCCAGAAGTTGAGACCATCCTCGACCACCCAGCCATGGCTGAGCCAGCCCAGAAAGACCACCCAGAATCATGAGAAACAACAAATACTGTTTTAGTCATTAAGCTGGGTTTCTGGGGTAGCTTGTTGCACAGCAAAAGCTAGGTGATATATGCATATCTCACAAATTTTTTCTTTCATTTTATATATAATCATTATATAATCATATATAAATATGATTTCTGGGAGGCAGTATTGAGTAGGAGCTATACATTTGGGTTTTAGGGGCTTGACTTCCTGGGTTGAAAATCTGGTTTACACACTTCCTAGCTGTGAGACTTGTTAGCGCTGTGCCCCATTTTCCTCATGTGTTAGGTGGGAAAATAAGAGTCCGGACCTCGAAGGGTTGCTGGGAGGATTAAGTGAATGGGCTGACAGTCCTCCATGTGTATCTGGCCTGTGGTCAACACTCAACAATGTTCTTTATCCTTGGGGCTGTGACAGGTGTTAGAGGTGGCATTGGATTTTACTGCTCAGTAGACGCTCATGATAATAGGAATTTTTGTGAGTCAGGGTTGGGTCTAAGTCAGACTCTGCTGGGTTCCTTTCACACGTTCACATTTTATTTTGGGGAAGTAGGGTTTAATCAGGGAAATGAACGTCGAAGGCAACTTATGAGGGTCATAAAGTCATAAAAGAGAAAGGAAAGCCTGGTTGGTAGTACCCAAAGGAATGTTCTCTTCTCCAGCTACCTGGGAGCCAGTGGAAGACAGGATAATCTCAGTCAAACCTCCGCTCTGCACAGAGGAGGAGACGAGGCCCTGCAGGTTAAGCATCTTCCTGAGGCTGTCTTCCAGGGTCCATTCCCCCAGCCAGGCATACGCTGTCACCTTCCCCTCCGCCCCCCTGCTGAGCCATCATTCCTCGAGCAGGGCTCAGGGAGAGTGAATTGTAGCTTTTTTCCCTTAAATCGATAAAATCCACAAACCTCTTTAGACCATGAGGAGTTACGCCAGAACCTGCAAGTAAGGCTGTGCCTTGTGGTGGGGCATGTCAGACACTGCCAGTCTCCATAGTTGCCTTCCAAGTGCCTCCTGGAGGTAACTTCTGACAGGCTGAGGCTATTTCTGTGCATTCATTCTGCACCCCCTGGCCACGTGTGTGGCTTGCGCGGGGTGCCCGGCCTTGGTTCCCCCTCCTCCATTTTGCACACTGCCTTCACCTCTGTGTGGACCTGGAGTTCTGCTCTCCAGCCTGTCTCCCCTCTACCTGCAATCTGTCTGTCTGTCAGCTTAGTCAGGAATACAGCTCCCCAGCAACATGTCTTTGCTGGGTCCCTCTGACCCACCCCCCTTTCTTCACCAGGCCCTGGGTATTCCCTACTGTCCATACTACCCAGGGTACAGCCCAGTTTTACCATAAGTGCCTCCCCAGGCCTGTGCCCCAGTGTCTAGTGGCTGATGCCTGGTGTGGGTGAATGTAGTGCTGCTTTGTGGCAATCTGACCCCGCTGATGAGGGCCACTTGGGGTGCCAACGATGGGTAGCCCCCTCTATGCAGCCACTGGAGTTCCCTTGGGCTTGCCTTGCCTCCTGACGGGGGTCTTGTCTGAGGGTTTTTAATCACCAGCCCTTTCCCATCATTAGGAAGGACATTAAATCAGTCTGGCTGATTGCCAAGGAGATGGTGGCCCTTCCGGACTGAGGGGAGAGGGCCATTCTCTTTTCAAGTTGTCGATCTTGTCTCTTTCCTGGGGTACAGGACCAACTCTGAAAACAAGGACAAAACACAAACAGACAAAAACAATCGAAACGTTGAGCTGACCAACAAAGCCCGGAAGATGGGAAGGGGTCGGGGGGTGGGCAGGCTCATCAATAGCTCTTTTGTCTGTTGGGGGCTTTTAACACTCTAGCTTTGAACAAATAAAGAGTTTGCTTTCTAAGTATCAAACTCTAAATGGGCTCAAAAATTATAGAGGAATTTCTCTGGCCATAATTAAGCTGTCCCGAGATTCAGCAGGCTTAAAGCCCTGAAGAATTTCAAGCTGATGTGTCAGACACATCCTGGGCTTGAGCCAAAGCAGAGGGCACTGGCAGTTCATCAGGACCCTGTCCTTGAGAGCAGGTGGGTGCCCGCACTTGGTCTGGCCTCCTGGGCCCTGTTCTGCTGAGGCTGAGGCCAGGGCATGTGTGCATGTGCTGTGCTCTTCCCTGGTAGCCGGCCTGCCCCTTGCCATGTTCAGCCTTTCTACAGGTCTTGGCCTTTGCCCTGGTTCCTACTCTCTCCGTTGCTTAGTAAGAGTGCTGACAACTGCCTGGATCTTATTTGCCCCTTATTTGAGGGCCGGATCCTCTTTCCCCATCCCCACTCTCTGATGGTTGGGCTTCCTTTTCAGGTCATATGGGCTCCCAAACTGTACCCCCATATCCACTTCCTGGTCCAGTTCCAAATGTTGAGTTTATTTGAGCCTCTTAGGTCAGTGTTTTTAGTCCTGGATGCACAGGAGAGTCAGATGGAAGAAATTAAAAAAAATACAAGGACCTGGTGCCTCCCAAGACCATTTAAGACAAACTCTCTGGGGATGGGAACTGGGCTTCTGTATATTTTGAAAGCTCCCCTGTGGATATAATATGCTGCCATGTTTGAGAACCACCACCTTAGATCAATAGTAAACAGCATGTTTCCTCAAAGGTCATTCAGATTAAAAAAAAAAAATTATGGGAAGGCTTTTAAAAATGTTAACATAGACATAGAGCTAGTTTTGATTCCTGTGGGATCATTTATTCAGCAGTCATTGCCTCGAATGTGCCCAGCCAAACTCTAAAGATACAGAGGTGAACAGAATAGATGCAGTTATAGCTCCGGTAGTTTCCAGTCTGGAGGTGGAGACCCAGGTAAGAAAAATTACCCAAATATATAATTAAAGACTGTGATAAGTGGCAAAGAGGAAGCGTATAAGGTCCCACTCTGGAGGGTTGGGCAATTATGGAGTAGGGTCAGGGGTCATTGTCAGGGAAATATTCTCCCTGGAAAGGACATTTGTATGGGAATCAGAGAGAAGAATGGGAGCTCTCAGGTAGAGAAAGGAGAGAGTGAGAATAGGGTCTGCAAACATCTGAGGGAGAGGGACCCTTCTTTGCAGGTCTGTTGGAAGGCCCACAGGGCGGCAGTCAGGAAAGCAAAAGGGGATGAGGCCTGAGAGAAAGCCGGGGCCAGGCTCCCCAGGCCCTGCCTGACCCCATCTTCAGCTAGTATAGAAGGATTTTTGAAGGAGTGATGTAATCAGATGTGCTTCCTGGAAAGTTCACTCTGGCCAGAATAGGTAAAGGAGAAAATGCAGAAGAACCAGCCTGGGGGCAAATGGAACAATCCAGGCAAGAGAGGATGGTGTTCTAGATCAGAGCGGGAGGAGGAACTTAAAAGCTCTGTAGGGGCTCCGATAGACTCACAAGGTGGAATTGGACCAGGGGGTGGAAGTGGTGTCAGTAAGGACTCCCTGGGTGCTGAATCCTGGATGGATGGGTGCTGGTACCACTCACTGAGAGAGGGGGCCACGGGTAGGGGAGCAGCAGGGCTGAGGTGGCAAAGTGTATGTGTGAGCACGTGTGTGTCTGTGTCTGAAGTATGTGTATGTTAATGATGAACCCAGTTTGTGGTCACTTTAATAGGAGAAAGTGAGAAAAAGAGAATTTTGCCCTTGATTAGCCATCAAAGGTGATAACTGGCCATACTAGAGAGGAATGAGAAGGAGACAGTTTCTAGTCTTTTATCTCTTGCTGTCGTGAAGCTCTTGACCGAGCTTCCCTTGCATTATCCCATTCTGTCTCTTACATGCCCCAGAGGCAAGTGTGGTTGTCACAGTTTTCAGAGGGAAACTGCGACTCAGAGAGGTAAAGGGCCTTGTCCAAGATGGCAGACAGGACCAGGATCCTGGTGAGCATTTGTGCCCTCCTTCTCCAGCATCTGTTGAGGGCTGAGCCTGTGCTGAGGACACATTTCTAGGTGCCAGAGGGCACTGACCTGACCCTGGGGTGAAGGTAGGATGGGTGCCATTCCTTCTCTCCAAGTCTGCAGGTTCTCTTCTCCCTGGGGTGGGACAGAGAGGACCCAGCTGAGCTGAAACATGCAGAGCAGTCCCAGGGCTGCCACCAGGTGTGTGTGTGGCGTGTTTTGGCGGCTGCCAACCTGCTGTGTGCAGGTCTGATGCCCCGCCGCCACCCTCCCAGGCTCCAGCCCTGGCCAGTGAGGGCTTGGCCACTCATTCCCATTCTAAGGAGACTTGCCTCCTCTCTGGAGGGCACTGCCTGGAAGCATTTGTCTCTTCTTTCTGCTGTGTGTGAACTGAAAGGCAGGATACAGATGCACCTGAAAGTCTGGTTATCTGCCTTCGAGCTCAAGGTCCCCAGCTGTCCTCAGCTGACTTGGGCGGGTGGCTTCTAGGCTACTGTCCTTGGCCTTGGCCCTGTCCTTCTCATAGTCTAATTCCTTCCTCTTTGCTGTCAGGCCACAACCCCCAGGCAAGGAAGGTGGGGCAAAGTCCAATAGTGAGTAGATTTCACTGATGCTTAGATTGATTGTCTAAACTGGTTGTCATGAAGGGGCCAGAAGACCACACCATTGAGTCTTCCAGCGCTGAGAACAAGTAAGTCAGAAACCTTCTAGTGCCCTGAGGGCTAGTCCTTCTCCAAGGGACCAAAGGTCTTAGAATTATGGCGCTGACTTTGGGCTATGGCAGTGATGGTGTCAGGTTCCCTAGTACCTTTGAATGCCCCTTTCCATTCCTGATTTCTGGAATGCCTCCTGGCAAGGGTCTTTCTCCCTCATCTTTTGTCAGATGGCCTGAGGAATTCACCTCTCCCTGTCCCTCTATCCCCAGTCTTAGTAAGGCTCTTGGAGATCTGTATAGGGGGTCTCTTGGTACCTCTTTTCTAGGTTTCTGTTAGGCTGCACCCCACATGCCTACAAGACCTGCGCTTGCCCAACTTCAAGAAAGAAGAAAGAGCCGGGAGTCAGCAACGGAGATATCAATGGTTTAATGAATGGTGGAGCTTACACATCTGAAGCAAGGTCCTGGAGTGACACCCCACCGTGTGTGGTGGATGACAGGCTGGACATGGTGGCAGTCTTTGCTCCTGTGGGTGGGGGAGGGGGAGGTTACCAGTTATAATAGGGGGAATTGAGGTCAGGTTAGCTCGCTGGTTACCAGAGAAACCGGTAGAGGGGCACACCCCTCACCACCCCTTTGATAAGCATAGTGGAGAGTTCTGATCTAAAGCTAGAACAATTATTAGCTGGGGCCTTGGGACAGGTATGTAGGAAGGTCAGTTAGGTGGGTAGGTGTAGGTGAAGCAGGCACTGATCAAGCAGGGGATGTACAGAGAGCAAGAGAACAGCCATCTTGAGTGGCCTGACCACCATATTTTCATCTTTTTATTCTAATTAATTAATTAATTGTTATTATTTATTTTTAATTTTTTAAGATTAATTGAAGTATAGTTGATGTGCCACACTTTAGTCTTTATTCCAGGCAGTTTGTTCCCCAAATAGATATAAACATCACAAGTTGGGATGATTATAAGATCTGATTTTGCAAGAATGCCTTTGCCAGGCCCAGGCAGTGGTTAGAAGTCTTAGAATGGAAGTAGGGGAATTAAGAAAGGGGGTATTCAACCTGTGACATTTTTCAGTGTGGGAAGTGGAGGCACAGAAAGGGGACTTGTGTGACCCAAGACCCCACAGCCAGTACGTGATGGAGCCCATTCTCCTCCACCCTGGCCTCCTGCATGCCAAGGGCCTGCAGTTTGTCATAACAGCTTGACGTGAAGGGGTATACATACACGCTAACCACTGTTATCATTGGTAATGACCGTGTGATATTGGCCTCAGCCCAGCTCAGAGAGGCTGGCAGCCAGATCCCGGATGGATGGATGAGAGCTGATGCAGTGCCTGCATGAATTCAGTTCTTCCTCATGACTGCCTGGGAGGGAGGCGTGACAGACCAGGAGGCTCGGCACAGAGAACAAGGATTCAGACCCACACAGCCTGGCTCTGACAAGATGTTCTTCTAATTTGATGCCGTCTCTGAGTCAGGACAGCCGGTGTTCTAGAACCTGGAGAACCTGGGGTCCCCGGACACTGCAAGGGGTCCCAGGACACTGCAAGAGGTCCTCTCATTGGCAAAGGCTTATGGACAGGAAAAAACACGTGAGGCACTTTCTCATTTTTCTGATGATGTTACACCAAATGTAGATGCATTGTGCTCTGAGCAAAAGAATCCTTCCTGTCAGACAGGGACTTGTTAGCTGATGGAGGAAACCACCTTCCCTCCTGGAGCTTCCCTGTCTGAGGCTCAGCCTTGTAATCCTGCCCTGCCCAGTAATTTGGATGAACAGCAGTAACGATGACAACCAAGCCAGTTGTATCCACAGGGAGAGTCCTAGGAGGCAAACTATAATTATATAAATTAAACTCTGAGGGGGACTCGAGTTTTACAACCTGATGTTCTCCGCCACAGAAAGCAGTGCTGCTGGTGTCTCTTTTTGCTAAGGGTGTGGCTTGCAGCAAAGTGCCTCGTGGCCAATGTCAGGTGATTCCTAAAACAGCACTCTTTGCTAAAACCTACTCAGAGAGTTCATTGTATCTCAGGATGGTGGTGTTTGGGAGGGCTGCTTCTAGAAACTTCTGAGAGTTCCCATGTTTGTGAAGGAAGGCTCAAGCTTTCTCCTAAATTACGTTCCCATCAAGTAGCATATAGTTCTCGCACTTTTTTACACCTTAATCACTCCAACTTTCCCATGAGGTGCGTGTGTGTGCCTCCCACTTCATGGCACATTTCTATAAAGTGATTTTTAAAAAATGGCTTGTATGTTCCTTCACAAGAGTTCCTGCTACCTCAGGACCGGAGGAGACCCGGGACGCTGAGGGCAGCTGTGCGGCCTTACCAGCTGAGAGCCTCCCTCCTGCTCTTGAGGCTCCCACAGGGCTCATTCCAAATCAGCACCTCAGCAAAATTACAAATACCAGCCAGAAACAAGGGTTGAATTTGGGCTTTGTGGTCAGGCAGGCTTCCATTTAAATCTAGGCTTTGTCTTGTTGCTTATGTAGCCGTATGTGTTTGACCTAACCACTGGGATGCCTGACAGCGAACTCCCTGTAGCACAAAGGACTTGGCCAAATACCACAGCTAGGAAGCTTTGGCCCGGTTTCCATCTGCGCTAGGTCACCTCAAGGTGGTCCAGCCCTTGGGCTGAGTTCTTGCTCAAAAAAGCGCAGTGCTGTCAAATTTCAAAATGCACATTTTCCCAACCCACTTGCCAAACCATTTCCAGTAATTCTCCACTCACCCCCTTCTGTAATTGCTCCTTTTCCCTACAGCCCACCTAGTCCCTTTTTTCTAGTCCCTCTTTTCATTTCCCATAACTGCCTCTTTTGGTTCCCTCTCTGTTCCCCCTTTTAAAAACCTCAATTATCTCTGTTTTAGCTGGAGTTGACTTCGGTTTATGCTGGAGTCTCTCTCCTCTATGGCAGTAGTCTGAATAAAATCTGTCTTGCCATCAGTACCACACGTCCAGCACTGTTTTTCTTTGACAAGACTCAGCTTCCTGACCTGTAAAATGGAGATGTGAGCATTCCTTCTTCTTCTACACATTACTCTATGAATATGACTACACTGACAGTAACAGGTCACGGGCCATTAAGACTCTCTCCCAAAGTGGAAACCACATTTGTTAAATGTGAAAATGTTGTTGGTGCACTGAATAGGAGAACCCCCCCCCCCCACTACTCAAAAGCAAAAGCAACAGTTGAAAGTGTCTTTGCATTTGCCTGCTAAGAAGGCAGATGTGGGTCTATTGATGTGTGGACAGTATATGCAAGGCAGGCTAGTAGGAGGGGGCTGGAGGGCGCTGAGATGGAAATGGCTAACATAGCAGGAAAGAGGTGGGAATGTTTAGGATTAGGTTGGAAAGGGTCCTGTATAACAGAGCAAGGTGCTTGGGTTTTATCTTTGAGCCAGCAGGAGAGTTGAAACCACAAGCTGAGTTTTACTTGCCAGGATGGGATACTTACCATGGTGTAGGGCCAGCTGGGATGTGGGGACCAGGTGTGGGAAGTGAGGAAGATCTAGTGGAAAGTGCAAACCACAAGGCAGAAAAGAGATGAATCTGATTACACCCAAATGCAGGATCACTGGTCAAGTCACCATGGACAAAGTTAACAGATGACAGAATGGGAGAGGATATATCTAGGGTATGCAAGAAATCCACAAATCAACAAGAAGAAAATAGCAACTCCTAACAAGATGGGAAGAGGATATGAACACATAAGTGTCAGAAGAAGAATTCCCCCACCCCAAGTAATAAACACACAAAGAGGTGCTTCCTATCATTAGAAACAAGTTAGATGAAAATTAAACAACAATAAGATGTCCCTTTATGTGTATTAGACTATATCTTTCTATCTCTCAGAAAGCTGGATAATGCCAAGTGTGGTGGGGATGGGAAATACAGGTGCCTTCCCCACTGCTGGGAGGAAGTTAGGCTGGAGAACAAGCAAGCTGAGTATGTGCATACCTTGGAAGCCAGCTTGTAGCTGTAGCTGGAGGTCTGAACAAAGATGTTCACTGCAGTGTTATTTGTAGTGGTAGGGGGCTGTCCATCAAGCTAGAAGACCAGGCTGGCAAAGTGCCATGGGTGCACGTGAAGTTCAGCGTTGCGAATAGTGGAAACAGATCCCATATACAATAGCAACAGAGCTGGACCTTGAGAACGTAATGAGAACTCTAGAAAGCAAAATGAAACATTAAATGACACCATTTACGTAAATGAAAAATATACGTGGGCAAATATATACAGCTTTTAAGGAATATGTACGAAAGGCTATAAGTTAAACAGGATAAAATAGTTGCCTGGAGGCAGGGAGGAAGCGAAGGGGAGTGGGAAATGGAGCTGAAAGGGAATAAATAAATACTAAGAGTGGAAGCTTTCAAGGGTCAAGGTGATCATACTCCATGGGCTGAGAAGTGAGATGATTTCAGAACACCTGAAGTTAAAATAAACAAGCAAAGAAGGCCATCATTTTGAGGAAAAGGATTTCCTTTTATTTGTGTATGTGCTTTAATGGGTTCTGGCAGGATGCCACATATGCTGAAATAATTAGGAATTTTAATAATAATCCCCTATAATGTTTATAGGGTCTTCAGAGCTCTTGCCCATAGGTGGACCCATTTGAGTGTATGACAGCTATATAAATATAGTTGAAAAGTAGACATATTTTTAGAAAATGAGGAGACGGAGCCTCGGATGGATAAAGTGACTTGCTTAGAGTCTCACAGCTGGGAAGTGGCAACGTTGTGAGTCAGACCTGGGACTTGGGACCCCTGTGCAGGGTCTCAGGTACCCAGGGAGTATCACTGCACCAAATGGGAAATCTTTGCCTCTTTGAGGAAATGAGAATGGAAAATATCACTTAGCTGGAATTGTTTTCTGTTTCCACTGCTTTTCTTTTCACTTAGATTTTTTTGTTTTGGTTGTTGTTGAGGGAGAAATTTTCTTATTCACTGGACAGCCTAATTCAATGGTTGTTAGCTTGCCAACATGCTGTAGTGGGTTTAACAGAACCACTAGGAGATATTTTTAATTTAGAAGTACCTTTATTTTTTTTTATTATTTAAAAATACTTTATACTGCAGTGAAACCCTCCTTTATCCTACCATCCAGAGATGGATAACTACTGTTAAGCGTTTAACTGAAATTCTCCCAGATCTTTTTTCCCCTAAGAAATTGAAAGTTGAATTTCCTTCTTCAGGGAGGAAAAGAAGTAAAATCCATGACTGCGTTAGAATCTTGGTGATGGTAATTTTGAGGAGTTGGGTCCAGTTTAGGCATGTTGGAGCATATGTCTCCTGAAGCTGGAGATTCAGAAACTGTTGACTTTTTGCCTTCACAAAGGAACTTTACATTTTTAGACGCAGCTGGGCTCTATGGCCCGGAAGTTGAATTCCCTGGAGGGTAAGGCTCCCAACATCTTAGACACGTGTGAAGTCAGAACAGTTGGGGAGGTTGTGAATTTGCCTGAAGAGAATTCCAGTCTTTAGGCTTGTTACAAATTTAGCTCTGCTTCTAAGAAGGATTCCCATTAAAAAGAGATTCCTGGTTGCTGTAGAACTGGGTTCCCTGTGGAATTTCCCCCGTGCAGTTAACTAGGCCCAGTGGTTTCTAGGCAGTGGGACAACAGATTTGCTTAAGATCTCCTCTATTTTGTTGATTTGATGATTGGTAACTCATGTGGTATTATGGATATCTGTTGGTTTTGGATTTTACCTGCCAAGCATATGCATCCTGTTGTTTCTGGTATTTGTACCCAATTTTTCCTTCTGGTTTATTGCCTGTATTGGGTTGAATGGTCTCCTCCCACCTGGAAATGTGACTCCCACTCAGAATGTGACTTTATTTGGAAATAGGGTCTTTGCAGGTGTAATAATTAAGATAAAGTCATATTGGATCAGGTGGGCCCTAATCCAATGACTGGTGTCATTATACGGTCATGTGAAGACACAGAGAAACAAATAGAAGATAACTGAGGCAGAGAATAGAGTGATACAGCAAAACTGAGTCCCCCTAAAACTGAGTTCCTCTGCCGAGTTTATGATTAAACTCTCTATCCAAAACTTTATTCCCTTTCTTGTCCCATACCTGTTCCCCTTAAGATTGAGGAGAATCAAAGAAAAGGGGGGATTGAAGCTGAGCAGGACCCTGCAGGGCCTTCCTGGCTACAAAAGTCCCTCTGTGCCCCCCAGTTTCTTGTTTGTAGAAAAAGGCTTTAGTTTCCTAGTCCTTCCCTGAGTTCCAAAGAGCAGGCTCATGCAGTTACTAAGTAGGGAAGTGAGGGAGTACAGAGAGAAAGGAGAAGCAGTTAAACTCAAAAAGTAATGACAGGGCTTCCCTGGTGGCACAGTGGTTAAGAATCCACCAGCCGATTCAGGGGACATGGATTTGAGCCCTGGTCTGGGAAGATCCCACATGCAGTGGAGCAACTGAGTCCATGTGCCACAACTACCGACCCCGTGAGCCCCAACTACTGAGCCTGCACTCTAGAACCCGTGAGCCACCTACTGAAGCCCCCATGCCTAGAGTCAATGCTCCGCAACAAGAGAAGCCACTGCAATGAGAAGCCCGTGAACAGCAACAAAGAGTAGCCCCCACTCTCCGCGACTAGAGAAAGCCCGTGCACAGCAACGAAGACCCAACACAGCCAAAAATAAATAAATAAATAAATAAAATTTATTAAAAAAAAAAAAAGAAAAGTAATGACTACAGTTCAGCGCTCAAATAGAGTCCCAGTTCCTCCTCAAGAGACATGCATAACCATCTGACAGATAGCTATGAGTTATTCTTCAGGATCCAAGATTCCCTGTCCCCTCCCCGCCTCCCCAAAGTAGAAGATGGTGACAACTGAGCAGAAGCACGTAGACTCCAGGCTGCTTGGAACCAGGAGGTTGATGATTGAGATTCCCAGAACACCACCATGTGCCCTCACCACCAACCAATCAGAAGAAAGTCACGCATCCTGCCACCCTCACCCCCAAATATTGCCTTTAAAAACGCTTCCCTGAAAACCATCAGGGAGTTCGGGTCTTTTGAGCATGAACTCCTTGCTTGGTGCCTGCAATAAACGCTGTATTTTCCTTCACCATAACCTGGTGTCAGTAAATTGGCTTTGCTGCACGGCACGCAAGCAGACCCAAAGTTTGGCCAGTAACAACAGTTCCAAGTGAAAGAACCCCAAGGACTGCTGGTGACCACCAACAGCCAGGAGAAAGGCATGGAACAGAGTCTCCCTCAGAGCCTCCAGAAGGAACCAACTCTGTTGACACCTTGATTTTGGTCTTCTGGCTTCCAGAGCTGTGAGAGAATAAATTTCTGTTGTCTAAGCCACCAAGTTTGTGGTACTGTATTGTGACAGCCCTAGGAAACGAATACATCACTCTTCTACTCTGTTGAAGTGATTGGGTGGCCTGCCTCCAGGGTGACATGTCATACAGGACTGAGCAGGTTATAGCAATTTACTCAGGGATAGGCACATCACTTAACCTGCCAGTAAGAGTCAGCTCTGAGGCTTTTTCTGGATTGTTCAGGAAAGAGGATCTCTTTTTCTGCCAAGTCTGTCAACGTGGAGCTGCTAGAGATAATTTTTGTCACCACATGCCAAGAGCCAGCCCAAGAATGAAGCCAATGCCGAGGAAAGCAGAATAAAGAGGTAGAGAGAGAGACAAGTTCCTGACAATATCACTTGGATACCTAGATCCAGCTATGCCTGAGCTCCACCCGACTTTTCAGTTAAGGGAGATGTAATATCCTTTTAAGCCTGTTTAAGCTGGGGTTCATGTCACTTGTAATCAAAGGATTCTGACTAATAATAGTAATTTAGAGATAAGCATTCATGCTAATGGTCTTGAATAATTTCCCCCAGAAGCCCCTAGTGGACTCTGTTGGTTTGTAGTTGCATTTTCTCTGGGAAGATAGGAAAGTGAAAAACTAATGTAGGAAATAAGGAAACTAACATAGGAAAAAGTAAACCAACATTTATTGAGTGCCTCCTATGTAATAAACCCACATAAAATGTGATAACATTTTAAAGATTTTTAATGTTAACCCCCTTACAACAAAACCTTCCTATGTCTTGGTGCGCATAAGTTACAGAGGCATTCCTGAGACTCAGAGAGCCAGTCAAGTCCATTTGATTCTAAAACTCATTCTGTCACATGGCCCCTTGGAACTAATAATGTTGCTGAGCCCCAAACTCTCCTCAAACACCCTTACTGGGTCTGTCTCTGCTTTACAGAAGGCAGAGCCTGGTCTTGAGCTCCACTTAATCACTCACTCACTCAGGAGCTTAGTGACCTGTCGCCCTGTGGAGTAGGTGATTATTACTCCATCTTGCAGACAAGGAAACAGAGGCTCCCAGAGTTAAATACCTTTCTCAGTGCCCTGCAATCAGGAATGGTCTAGGAAGTATTCAAAACTAGCTGTGCTGAGTCCTCCTATTCAAAGTGTGATCCAAGGACAAGCAGCCTAAGAATTGCCCAGGAGCTTGTTAGAAATGCAGAATCTCAGTACCACCCAGAAATGCAGACCTGGGTCCTGCATTAGAATGAGATCTCTCTCCCACTCCCCCATGTAGCCATTATAAGTCAGAGCTCAGAACTCTCCAGGGCAGCCCTGCGGGTGAGGACCCTCACAGGCTGCCTGCCCAGCTGGGCCAGTCTTCCAATAGCAGCTGGCCGTACCATTATGGATGGAAAAGAAGAAAAGTCCTATCCTTGTGTCTGAGGTTCGCCAATAGAGGGGCCAGCACAGCCTGAGCCGAGGAGTGGAGAGCCCTTGGCCCCTTTCCTTGGAGCTGGGGGAGTGGAGGGGTCTGCCGTGGGGCTCATCCCAGCCCCTTGGGTCTGTGTTCTCGCCACCTGGGCCCAGCTGGAGAACCAGCTGCTTCCTCCACCAGGGATTATGCCCGGATAGCTTCCCACAGAGGCTCCACAGATTCTTTGCTAAGCTGTTCTGGGAACAAAGGGCTTGTGGAAGGTCTGTGGTACTTTTGGAAGGGAAGGATAAAAGTGAGCGCCACATCTGTCACAAGAAACGTGGGAACAACTCTTTGCCAGGAGAGATGGGGGGAAATACTCCGTCACAGGCTGCTTTGCTACTCCAGGGCTGCTTTCCATGACCGTTGGGTCAGTAGCTGCTGCTGTTTACTGAAGTCTGCTCTGCATGGGGCTCTGTCCTTCATGTCATCACCGGGGCATCACGGCCACCTGCAGAGGCATAGGTGTTGGTATTGTCAATGCCAGGACAGACTGGGGAACCCAGGTTAGAACACTGAAGTGACTATCACATAGCCCAGGATTCGCACCCCAGGCCTCAGACCCCAGAAGTGGGAGCCCACATCCTCTTTATCATCTTTGCTAATGCCATCAGCATCCTCCTCCGGGCCAAGGCTGTTATTCCTTGAGAATTCACAGCCCAAGGGATAAGACTAACCTGTTGATATAAGCAGATGTTTGTTAAGGCAGTGTGATCAATGCAATGATAGAAGTTTGTATGTGATGAAGTAGTGAGGAGGAGAGAGTGATTATCTGGGAAGATCAGGAAAGGTGTAACCAAGAGGGAGATATTGAGCAAGGTTTTGAAGGATAAATAGGATTTTTGTCAACCTTAAGCTAAGAAACTGGGAAATTCTTTCCAAGTGACTCATAAGCACATTCATGTTTGAAAAGTGCTGCTCTAAGGCATCTTCCTGAGGAATTAGTTCAAATATTGGGGTCCATCATACAGAACCATATTCTCTGATGTCATAGAGCAGCCTAAGCAGAAGGGGGTAGTTCCCTGTGTATTGACATTTTTAGGGATGATGGGAAGGATCAAATAATGTTATTAAAGAATTCTGTGATCCATTTCGAACAAGCTTCCAGAGACAGCTGGTCTGGGGACCACTTTGAGAAGGAGGGGTCAGGCCAGAGCTAGGAAAATCACTTACCTCTTTGGGCCTTTGTTGCCTTGCTTGTCAAAAGTGGATGATAGTGGTATCTACAGGGGGCATCATGTCAAAGTCATCATAAATGACCAGTGGTGCTCTCTTGTCCTAAAGTTTGGGTTCTCAGCCCTGGTTGCACATTGGGACCATCTGGGGAGTTTTAGAAACTACCAAGGCCAGGGTTCCCCCTCCTCAGACATTCTGATGTAACTGTTCAAGTTATGTTCTGGGCATGGGGATGGTTGAGGCTCCACAGGGATTTCTAAGTGCAATTGAGAACCACGGTCCTGAAGCAGCTCTGGTGGAAGAAATGGCAAAAATCCCCATCATTCTTGGAGCATCTGAGACACTTTACGTCAATTCTCCTCCATGTGTGGTCCATGGACCTGCACTGCCTGAGAGCTCTTTGTTATTAGTTGGTGAGAGAAGTCCAGATCAGGAATGTTCAGGACCTTCTATAGCATCTTCACACTGTCAGGTTGCAAATTCTTAAGACTCAGCCCAGACTTTTGTTAGCAAGATTTCCAAGTGACTCATAAGCACATTCATGTTTGAAAAGTGCTGCTCTAAGGCATCTTCCTGAGGAATTAGTTCAAATATTGGGGTCCATCATACAGAACCATATTTAAAGACTTCTGGAGACAAAAGAATTTCCCAGTGTCTTAGCTTAAGGTTGGCAAAATCCTATTTATCCTTCAAAACCTTGCTCAATATCTCCCTCTTGGTTACACCTTTCCTGATCTTCCCAGATAATCACTCTCTCCTCCTCACTACTTCATCACATACAAACTTCTATCATTGCATTGATCACACTGCCTTACAAACATCTGCTTATATCAATAGGTTAGTCTTATCCCTTGGGCTGTGAATTCTCAAGGAATAACAGCCTTGGCCTGGAGGAGGATGCTGATGGCAATAGCAAAGATGATAAAGAGGATGTGGGCTCCCACTTCTGGGGTCTGATAACAGGGCTTGAGGATAGAGTTGCCTTGTGGCTATTCTGGAACCCCCAGCACCCAGTCTCTGCCCAGCACAATTAGGTCCTCAGAAAAGTTTGTTGTGGTCCCTGCTTAGCTGAATATTTGTTCATTTGCTGAGATAGACATTCCTTTTTTTGCCAGTGCTGGCTACAAAGTATTTCTGGAGGGAGCAGCAATTCCCATCACCTGCTTTGGTAGTTTGGGGACTTCTCATCACCCAGTTCTCACATGGAATTTGTGCATGTCCTCCCCATTTGGTATTCTGGGCTGCTCAGCCCAGCATGAAAGCCATTTTGGGGTGAAACCAATTCTAATGTAGGAAAAAAAAAATCTAAAAAATGTTAGATGTTTCTTTCAACTCTCACAAACATGTTTTTACTTCTTTTTTCTCTCTTGCTATTATTTTTTTGTCCTTCATGGGAATTGCATCATACAGCATGTCCAGCATTGACTAGAATCCCTGATACAACTGCCTGTTTATGCTACATTATCCCTTGGGACCCTGGGACCAAAGAAGACCCCTAAGAGTTGAGGTTGAGGAGGAGACAGTGCTCTGGAAGAGAGAATATTGTCAGTTTTATGCAAGCAATTCATTTTTCATTCATTCTCAGAAGTTTTCATTCATCAATTATTCAAAAATTCTTTGAATATTTATTAAACAAATATTATGTAGCTGCTGAGGGATCAATTAGAAGGGGTTCCACACAGAGAGGGATGCTTCATTGGAGGCTTCAAACATGACTACTGGTTCACTAGGTGGAGAACTGGAGGGAAAGAGTTCTTGACAGAGAGAACAGTCATGCAAAGGCTCAGTGGCATGAAACCGCATGGCTGTTGTATCCGATTTTGGTTTAGCCATCTAAAAGAGAAAACCAAAGTGGCTTAAAATAAATGAAGGCTTACTTCTCTTCCATGAAGAAATCCAAAAGCAGGCAATTCAGGGCTGGTATGGAGGTGAATTCTCACTCTCTGCTTTGGCCATCCTTGGCATGTGACTTCTATCCTCAAGGTCACAAGATGGCTGCTGGAGCTCCAGCCAGGATGTCTGTGTTCCAAGCAGAGAGAAGGAAAAGGAGAAAGGGGCAAAAGTTATTCCTTCCATCTCAATAAGCCCCCTTGAAACAGACTTCTTAGTCTCTGCCTGGATTCCAGGGAGGCAGTAAAATATAGTCTTTAAGCTGAGCACATTGCAGCCCTGAATAAATCCCAAGGTCTGTTATTAAGGAAGATGGGAGAATGAATACTGGGTAGGTTGCCATGGTATGCTTGGAGGAACGTCAAGTTCTTGGTTCTCGGTATTGCCAGAGCCTAAGGTGCCAGAGGGCATGTCTGGGGAGGAACATGGTGCTAACTTGCCAGGCAGCAGCAGTTCAGGACAAGGGAGGGCACCGTGAAATCCTCCTGCCTGAAGTGGGAAGAGAAATTTCAGGGAAGTGGTGGAACTTGGACTGAGCCTTACACGTGATCCTGTCTGGTGGAGACCATGGCGCTGGAGTCTCCTGGTGTCCTCCCTCCCTCCCTCCCTTCTCTCGCTGCCCCCTTTCCTCCTTCCTTCCTTCTCTTCCTCCCTGACCCCTTCCCCACTTGACTCTCTCTTCTTCCTTTTCATACTGTCTCTCTCCTTGCAGGATCCTCAGGATGTGGGTAGGTCAGAAGGAGGAAAGGTGACAACTTTCTAGCGAGAGGTGGGGAGGAGATGGAGGGCATGCCAGGGAGTGCTGGAGAGAGAGTTTCCATGGATGGAGAAAGCCTGGGAGCCAGGCTAGAGATACTCACTCAGAAGTGGTAGGGAAAAGAGAGACAGCATTTGTTCTGGGCAGTGAAGTAACATAATGCAGATTTAAGAAAAGTGAGTCTGTTGGGAATGGTGCTTCTCTAAATTGCAACTTAGAGGGAAGAAACCCATATAAAATCTGCTGTTGCATCTTTAGTGAGTAATACTGCTGAGCCCTTGGTCCCTTGTGTCTCTCATTTCCCCTACATGAACTCCTACAGGAGTCATTTCTTAATGTAGAACTGGAGAAAAACCAATTTGCCTTGAGAAGTTCGTAGTTATCTTCTCCATTAATGAAATTTACACAACACATCTGACTTCCTTTATATCATGTTTTCCAGGAAACATTGAAGCAAATGGCTGGACTACTTGTGTTTCTCTGTTCTTTGGTTCTCATGTTCTATTTCTACTGACATTTTATTTTATTATTTTATTTTATTTTTGCGGGGTGAGAGGCTTTATTTCAGTGTGTGTGTGTGTGTGTGTGTGTGGTCTACTGGTATTTTAATTGCTTCTTTGGATGTGTTTCTATCTGTGAAACATGGCAGGAAACAGAGTTCTGTTCAGTAGGTGAGAGGAGATGCATGTGTGGCATAGTCTAGCTGATGGTGCTAAGGAGTCTTGGCCTGGTGGGGACCCAGCAATGGTCATGGTCCAGGTGGGAGGCAGCAGGATCATGGTGGGAGGGAAGTTTGGGTGAATCTAGGAGAAGCCCATAGCATGATACCTGACCATGTCGATTTCACAGAGGGGATGGTGGCTGGGCTTGTCCAGGCATGTGTGTCCACCAGTTGGGAAGGGAGTTTGCTAGATGTGTTTCATTCATACATCTATGATCTTAGTTGAGGGTCTGTTGTTTAGCTAAAGTGGTGGATTCTGTGATTGGCTCTTCTCATTTTCCTCTTTGTATTCTTGGGCCTGAAAAGCTACAAACTCTGTTTCCCAGGCTCCCTTGATTGCAGGTGTATTAATTTATAAGGGCTGCTATAACAAAATTCCACAGACTGGGTAGCTGAAATGACAGAAATGTATTTATTTATAGTTGTGGAGGCTGGAGGAACAAGACCAAGGGGTCAGCATGTTTGGCTTCTTCTGAGGCATCTCTCCTTGGCTTGCAGATGGCAGCCTTCCAGCCATGTCCTCGCATGGCGCTGGTGTCTCTTCTTCATCTTTTAAGGACAACAGTCATGTTGTATTAGGACCCTACCATTATGACCTCATTTAATCTCAATTACCTCTTTTAATGCACTATCTTCAAATGCAGTCACATTGTGGGGTTAAGACTTCTACACATGAATTTGGGGGTGGGGCACAACTTAGTCTATAAAACAGAGCAATGCATGTGACCTAGCTTGGCCTAACAGATGCATCTGCTTGAGATCCAGATGCTGAAGTGAGCAAGGGGAGGTGGTGAGCTTATGCAGGTATTCTGACAAACATGTGGTCAAGGTATCTGTTCTTCTAGGGTCACTGTGAGTTTTTAGCATCCAGCCTAGCATTGCAAGTGTCAAGTGGTAGGTGGTAGATGCAGTGGAGTTTCCCTAGAACAGACCCATGGAGAGGTTGGGTGTTTCTCCTCGTTCTGTTATCCCTGTTTGTGTCACATTCAATCATTTTCTGCTCCTTCTGGGGATAACATAAACTATCTAATATTTTTTACTAATCATCTTCTGGCTTAAACTGGCTAGAGTGGATTCTGTTGACTGCAACTAAGAATTCTGATTCAGAGAAAAGATCCTCAAATAGATCAAATAATAATATAGTAAATTCTAGGTTGCCCAGGATTTTTATGGAGGCTTTGAAAAGAATAACCTGTCATCTGCTAACTCCTGGCACTGCCCCACCACTTGAGTGTTGCTGCTTCCTCTGTTGCTAGACCTATTTAGTAGTCCATTGATCAAAGAATGACCCTCCAATTGAGTAACCTAGTAATTAGTAACTGTAGTAACCCATTGGCTAATTAACTAGGAAGTACATTTATTTGTACCCGAGAAGCGATTCCCGTTATTGTGGACTGAGACTCAGGACAACAGAGGCCCAGTCTTGGCTCTGCCTCTCTCTAGCTGTCTCACCATCAGCTGGTTGCTTCTGCTCCATGGGCCATCCTTTCCTCAATGGTTATATCAGAATCAACAATCCCAGGGGTCCCTCTCAGCATCGCCATGCTGCGTGGCTTATCAGTTCTCCAGTGGAAGCCAAAGCATGTTGACCTATGTGTGGGAATGAGGGGAAAACTACTGCAGAATGTGCCAGTGGTTGGGATGAAGGTCAGTGTACCATGTTAGAAACACAAATGTCCAGAGGCTGTTCTGTCTTTGTGACAAGGGGGAATGGTGAAAGGAGACACTGTAACTAAAAAGGGTTTTACGAAGCATGTTCTTCAGGGCACTAACTCCACGGATTCTCCTTCAAAAAGGGTTCAGAAAGGGTTCCCTGGTGAGCCAACTTTAAGACATGCTGCATAGTCTATTGCCTTCGTGGGCATTCACGGTGCTCACTAGCAGGCTTGCAGTGAGGGACCCCATTGATCAATCCCCTTCCCAAATATGTTTGGCCACTAAACCCTGTGTTTTCCACATAGCACCCATTAGCATCCCCGGCAGCACCATTTTGGGGGGCAACACTGAACTCAGGTGGTCTCGAAGTCTTGCAGAATAAGCACAGACCTTGAGAGGCGCCATTTGGGATGTGAGTCCTATCTGTGGCTTCCCTCACTCCTGACTAAACCAGGGGCCTCCAGTGTTCTCAGCAGCAGGCGGCAGGGTCAGAGATCCACACGTGTGGAAGCCACACGGAGCTGGTGCTGATAGCAGGGGTGAGTCAGGAGCACCCACATTTGGGACACAACCACTAGACATGAGTCATGACCATATGGAAACCTTATTCACATCTACCTTCCTTTGGTCCTTAATCCTTTGTAATGCCCTGGTTTCATGATGTAACTTCGGGGGAATTAACCTTGGACAGCGAAATGATGTAATTAATGTAACTCAGCTTCAATTAAAGTCTTCTGCTAGCATGACATCTGACCGTGTCAGTTTCACAGGGAGGATGGTGGCTGGGCATGTCCAGATATGTGTGTCGGCCAACTAGGGAGGGAATTTGCTAGATGGGTTTCATTTTGGGTTTTATTCCAGTCCTTGGTTTTGAACATCTAGGGCTTCCCTGAAGACACACTTTTTCAACATTTCTTGGCTCAGCTATTAACTCAGGATCAATTTGAAGACTTTAAGGCACCCGGGCCTGGGTGTTTTCCAGTCTTTGAATCCCACAGCTAGTCCTTTCTGCCTATAGCTACTTTCTCCAAAAAGAAATCTCCTTTTCTTAATTCAAAACTAATAAAAAATCTGTTTTGATGAGCAGTTATCGGTTATTGTGTCACCTTTTTTTTTTTTTTTTTGCAGTACGCGGGCCTCTCACTGTTGTGGCCTCTCCCATTGCGGAGCACAGGCTCAGCAGCCATGGCTCACGGGCCTAGCCGCTCCGCGGCATGTGGGATCTTCCCGGACCGGGGCACGAACCTGTGTCCCCTGCATCGGCAGGTGGACTCTCAACCACTGCGCCATCAGGGAAGCCCTATTGTGTCACCTTTAAGGGGGCATATTAACTTATTAGGAGGTTTTTCTGGGGGCAATGTTTTGATTGAAAAGTTATGTAAAGAGTGCGGGTTGAGCAGAGCAGCCTCAAATTTGTAAAACTATGCTCTTTCTCTCACTTCTGGGGCCACCACGTACAAACATTTTCTTTCCTTCTCAAAGCTCCAATGAAAAAATCTTCTGGAAGAGGTAAGCATGTCTTCAGCCTGGGACATACCTGAGCCAGCCTTCACCGCTCTCTTTGCCCAACTGCTTCCCCTTCCTCACCCCCTTGCCCCCTCCTTTCTTTTTTTTTTCTTTCTGCGGTACGCGGCCTCTCACTGTTGTGGCCTTTCCCGTTGCGGAGCACAGGCTCCGGATGCGCAGGCTCAGCGGCCATGGCTCACGGGCCCAGCTGCTCCGCGGCATATGGGATCCTCCCGGACCGGGGCACAAACCCGTATCCCCTGCTTCGGCAGGCGGACTCTCAACCACTGCGCCACCAGGGAGGCCCGACCCTCCTTTCTTTAACCATCCTGCCATCTGCAGCTTCTGACCTCGTGTCAGAGCCTGATAGCTCTGGAGGTGCAGTGCAGGGCCAGAGCCAATGGGGCTGGACCTGAGCTGGGGGGAGGGTGTCACGGGCCCTGCTTGTCCCCTGATGCCTTTGGGGAGGAGGAGTGGCTAAAGCAACATCATCAACCTGTAACCTTCAAAGTGCGGGGTCCCCTGGGAGCAGCCTTGCTGTCCCTCTGGGCTGGCTGACAGCGCTTTCCTGCTGTGCTGGATGCTTGGCTGGGTATTCTGACCCGTTCTCTCCTAGACAGGGCTGCTGCAAACTCCCACCTTTCAGTGTCAGGCACTGGAGCCTTTTTATTCCTTCTTCCATAGTTCACATGGTCCTTTTCTGAGCTCCTCAGCGAGATATGAAAATAGCTAATGAGAATTGCTAACCTGTATTGAGCCAGGTTGTTGCCAGTCCCGGGAGTACCTCGCGGCACTGCCTTGTTTTGTCCTCATTTAGACCATCTGGTGTGGAGCCGTTATTGTATCCAGTTTAAAGTGTGACTGTTGAGACTTCAAGAGGATAAATAAATACCTTGCCCAAGGTCTCCCAGCTAAACAGCTGGGGAACAGGGACTCACTCAGAGAACCACGTAGGGAACATCTGCTCCAACCCAGTCATGGCACGAGCTTCAGGTTCAAGACCTGAATAGAACCAGACCCAGGACTTCAGTGGCAGAACAAGACAAGCGGATAAAGGCTGATGTAAAGCAGGATGAGGCTTCCGCTCAGGGCCAGGGTGGTGGGTGTGGGCTGGGTGGGGCATCTCAGCCAGACTCTGGTTCAAGGAGAAGAGTGACACCTGGCATAAGTCTGGAGCACGAGCAAGGAAGGCAAAGCAGAGCAGGGGGAACCACATATGCAAATAAAGAAAAAAGGCAGAAGGCGACACAGCCCATTCAGGAAAGCACAGTGCCTGATGCAGAGTAAATGCCGAATGATCCTTGTGCACCAAATGAATGATGTCCAGCCTCTTGACCCATTTCCAGCTCCATGAGGGCAGGATCCTTGAAGGGCATAAAGCAGAGAAAGGCATGTGCAGATCTGGGGTTTGGGAAGGTCATCTGGCAGGACGAGGAGGATGGGAGGGGCTGGAAAGGTAGCACAACCCAATTTTCTTTCTTCTCTTCCTGGAAAAAAAGAACATTTTGTACAAGAGTCCTCTTCACTAGAGTTTTAAAGGTAGAAGGAATTTTTTTTAAACATCTTTATTGGAGTATAATTGCTTTACAATGGTGTGTTAGTTTCTGCTTTATAACAAAGTGAATCAGTTATACATATACATATGTTCCCATATCTCTTCCCTCTTGCATCTCCCTCCCTCCCACCCTCCCTAGCCCACCCCTCTAGGTGGTCACAAAGCACCGAGCTGATTTCCCTGTGCTATACGGCTGCTTCCCACTAGATACCTATTTTACGTTTGGTAGTGTATATATGTCCATGCCACTCTCTCACTTTGTCCCAGCTTACCCTTCCCCCTCCCCGTGTCCTCAAGTCCATTCTCTAGTAGGTCTGCTTCTTTATTCCCGTCTTGCCCCTAGGTTCTTCATGACCTTTTTTTTTAGATTCCATATATATGTGTTAGCATACGGTATTTGTCTTTCTCTTTCTGACTTACTTCACTCTGTATGACAGACTCTAGGTCCATCCACCTCACTACAAATAACTCAATTTTGTTTCTTTTTATGGCTGAGTAATATTCCATTGTATATATGTGCCACATCTTCTTTATCCACTCATCTGTTGATGGACACTTAGGTTGCTTCCATGTCCTGGCTATTGTAAATAGAGCTGCAACGAACATTGTGGTACATGACTCTTTTTTTTTTTTTTTTTTTTTTTTTCCATTTTTTTTTAAGTTTATTTATTTATTTTTTAAATTAGTTTCTGCTTTATAACAAAGTGAATCAGTCATACATATACATCTGTTCCCACATCCCTTCCCTCATGCATCTCCCTCCCTCCCACCCTCCCCATCCCACCCCTCCAGGCGGTCACAAAGCACCGAGCTGATCTCCCTGTGCTCTGCGGCTGCTTCCCACTATCTATCTACCTTACGTTTGGTAGTGTATACACGTCCATGCCTCTCTTTCGCCTTGTCACAGCCCACCCTTCCCCCTCCCCATATCCTCAAGTCCATTCTCAAGTAGGTCTGCGTCTTCATTCCCGTTTTGCCCCTAGGTTCTTCATGACATTTTTTTTTTTTAATTCCGTATATATGTGTTAGCATACGGTATTTGTCTTTCTCTTTCTGACTAACTTCACTCTGTATGACAGACTCTAGGTTTATCCACCTCATTACAAATAGCTCAGTTTCGTTTCTTTTTATGGCTGAGTAATATTCCATTGTATATATGTGCCACATCTTCTTTATCCATTCATCCGATGATGGACACTTAGGTTGTTTCCAGCTCCGGGCTATTGTGAATAGAGCTGCAATGAACATTTTGGTACATGACTCTTTTTGAATTATGGTTTTCTCAGGGTATATGCCCAGTAGTGGGATTGCTGGGTCGTATGGTAGTTCTATTTTTAGTTTTTTAAGGAAGCTCCATACTGTTCTCCATTGTAGACGTATCAATTTACATTCCCACCAACAGTGCAAGAGGGTTCCCTTTTCTCCACACCCTCTCCAGCATTTGTTTTTGTAGATTTTCTGCTGATGCCCATTCTAACTGGTGTGAGGTGATACCTCATTGTAGTTTTGATTTGCATTTCTCTAATAATTAGTGATGTTGAGCATTCCTAGGTAGAAGGAATTTGCTATGAAAAGCCAGAGAGAAAATTCTAGGACACCAGAAGTAGTGATAGTCCAACTTTGGAATACAAATGTCAACAGACAAAAAAGAAAAAAAGAAAAGAGAAGAAAGGAAGAAATAGAAATGCCATTAAGATCTCACCCTTTGGTAGAGGGGTGATTAGTTTTAGGGTGTCCATTGAGCTCATAAAAAACCGTGAGATAATCTCTGTGTAATTGGGACTTCCCAAACAACGGAAAGGTTTCTGATACCTCACTCTGTCATATGGGTTTAGAGTCAGGAGTTTATCAAGTCGGAGGAGTTTGCAGGAGAAGGTCTTGAACAGAGAGCAGGGAGGTAGAGCCTAAGGGCCACCAAGACTCTCCAGGTGGCTGGCACTGACACTGACACTGGCACTGCCATATTTCATTAAGCCCTCGCTCTGGTAACGGGGAGCTGGATTGGAAGTAAGCATGGGCTTTGGAGTCAGACCAACTTGAGTCCCTGCACTCCTGCTTGCTCATCATATAGCATGGACAAGGCCTTCAACTTCTCTGAGATTTTCTCGTTTATAAAATGGGGATAAAATTAGTTCTTACCTTATAGGTGGTGGTATGAGGGAAAAAAATTAAATAATGGTCATAAAGCTTCTGGCCCATTGTATTAGTCAGGGTTCTCCAGGGAAACTGAACCAATCAGATAGATCTCTATATGTCTATGTAAGAGGAGATTTGTCATAGGGATTGACTCTCTTGGTTATGGAGGCTGAGAAGGCCCATGATCTACCACCTGCAGGCTGGAGACCCAAGAAAGCCAGTGGCAGACTTCAGAGTCTGAAGGCCTGAGAACCAGGAGCTTCAATATCCCAGGACAGGAGAAGATGGACATTGTAGCTCTATGAGAGAGAGAGAGAGAGAGAGGGAGATCCCCCTTCCTCCGCCATTTTGCTCTAACCTCAAAGGATTGGATGGGCCTACCCACATTCGTGAGAGTGGGTCTTCTTTACACAGATACTAATTCAAAAGCTAATGTCCTCCTGAAACACCTTTACAGACTACACCCAGAAATAATATTTTACTAGCTATCTGGGCATCCCTTAGCCCAGTCAAGTTGACACATAAAATAAACCATCACAAGTCCACCCCTTGTCAACTTGACAACTATACACATCTCCTAAACCATACGTAATCTCCAAATAAAGGCAGTAAAGTGGTCATACTTCCACCTAACATGATACAACTATATTGATGCAACTGAAAATGCACTAATCCCTTCCCCAAAAGAGGAGGTAAAGTCCTTGAGTGATGTTTACTCTCCTGATACCCTATTTACTCACCTTGAATACTATGAAGTAAAACTGACAATCCTTAAGTACTGATACAACGTCAATACACCTTATGTTACATGATAAGGGAATAAGAGAGGAAAGAAAACAAAGATATTTGCTTAATATCTTAAGATATTAGTATAGACACACAAATGTATTTATGACAAAATAAGGTGGAAATATTCATGACAATTGCTGTTCTAGCTGCCATATCAGGTCATGTGGTTGTAGCTGATATTTATGACTATCTTCTACTACCCATTCTGTATTCCCTTTGCCCTCAACAAGCACTGCACTTGGTCATGATTCTTTACCTGGTAGGGTGACCCAAACCTTCATTCCTGAAGGGTCTGTTCCTGGATTTGGTTGACCTTAATCACAGGGCATGGTAATTGTAAGAAGTGCCCTAAGGGATCCCCTATCCTCCATACTCTTCCTTATCTCCATTGTGGAGTAGTTGGGATTAAACAAGCCAACACCATAGCTTCCTGCTTTGCCTGTTGATTCAGAGGCATATGAAGAAAACAAAGCGGTTTGGTGGCTGTCTTAACTTCCAGTTCAGTGGAATCATTGTTGTGTCTCCTGCTGAAAGCATTCCTTCCTCTGGAACTAAGACCTCTAGGCCAGCTGAGCATAAAGTTGTGTGAACAGGAGCAAAAATTTTGCTAGCGGGTCATGAGAGGTAAGTGTGAGCGGTGCCACTCCCATTTCCACCCCAGCCTCTCTGAGATTGTTTTTCAAACTAGTACCCACCTCATAGGTGGTGGTATGAGAAAGAAATTAAATATGTCTCAGAAAGCCTCTAGTCCATAGTAAGTGCTTAATGCATGTAAACTCTTTTTTTTTTTTTTTTGCGTTACGCGGGCCTCTCACTGTTGTGGGCTCTCCCGTTGCGGACCACAGGCTCTGGACGTGCAGGCTCAGCGGCCATGGCTCACGGGCCCAGCCACTCCGCGACATGTGGGATCTTCCCGGACCGGGGTACGAACCCGTGTCCCCTGACTCGGCAGGCGGACTCTCAAACACTGTGCCACCAGGGAAGCCCCAAGTAAACTTTTAATAGAGTCACCTAAGGGGAAAGTGGGGCTCAGAGGGGCCGAGGACTCAGCTCCAGTTTTGGATTAAATAATGGAGGAAACTAGTTGAGTTAAGATCAGGAGAAGGGAGCTTAGGGCCCTGTATTCAGAGCCATTGTTGGTTGGCAGCGGTGGACGCCCAGCCTTGGTGACTCAGCTTCCTCCCTCCTAGTCTATCCCTTACTAATTTGATCATGCATTCACTTTGATAACTGACCTAATTACGAAAAGAAAAAAAGGTGGAAAATTGGGGCTGGCTAACAATTACAGGTAGAAACACAATAAAAAGATGGTAAAAAAAAAACAAACCCGAAGATATGAGAACAAGAACCAAATGGTAGTAAGGATAACTATCAAAATCCTCAACTAAGGCCTTAGCAAAAACATTAAACTGTGAACTCTCAGGAACCAAGACAAAAGGGATGCACACTAGATTCCCTGTGATGGGGATATCTGTGGTATTTTTTGGCCACCCAACCTCTGAAGCTTTTTCTGTTTGGGAAATTCTCCACCCCATGGGACCAGGAAGCAGGGCAGGCTCTGTCTCCCATCACAGAAACGAAAACGTCTCATACTCCTTTCTTGGCTTCCCTGTATCCGGGGAGCAGAAAACCATCAGGCACGCTTGCCCCAGAGTCTGAACTGGGACTGGGACCGGTCCAGGAGGAATGCTCTCTGGGATGTGGCTGTGATAAATGCGGGTTCTCGGGCCTGAAATGATGGGGGTGCTAATGGTCATGACAGGTGACCAGGGCTGGTGGGGTTGGTGGTAGAAGCCAAGCTGCACTGGTTGTGACAGAATTCCTATCACCACCCATCCCACTGCCCTCCCGCGGGCTTCTGTATTGGGACTGGGAGTGTTGATCCATTCACACAGTGTAAGTTTTTCCTCCAAATTCTAATTTTGAAACATTTCCAGTTACAAGGAAATTGAAAGAATACATTGAAAACCATGTATATTTCTTCAGAGTCAACAATGTTTCAACATTTTCCATCTTTGTGTGCACAAACTCTCTCCACACACATAAACAGATTTGTTGAACCATCTGAGCCTAAGTTGCCCACATCATGACCCTTCACATCTAAGTACTTCAGCTCGTGTCCCCTAAGAGGAAGCATGTTCTATAAGTCCATAATTCCTTTGTCACTCTTAAGAAAATTAAAAAAAATTCTTTAACATCATCTAATAGCTGCCCCTTATTGAAGATTCTACAATTCCTAAAAATACTTTATGTCTTTCCATTTCTGACAAGAGTCACTCCCTTTTCCAGCCATTTTCTGTATGTGATGCATTTGAAAAATACTTTGTTTCAGATTCTTTTAAGAAGTTTCTTTTCTGCTCAAACCAGCCCCAGTCTCTTCCTGTTACAAATCTGGTCTGGTCCACACAGCTCTCCTTCCTGAAGGAGCACATCCACGTGCACAGGAAGATGACTTTCCCACATGTTCAGAAAAGAGTGGTGATTCCGAGAATGGGCTGTAAAATCAGAAGGTCTGGGTTGGAATTGAGCCCCATCACTAGCTGGGTTAGGGCAAATTACTTAACCACTGTGAGGGTCAGCTTCCCAAACTATTATTACTAATTACTTCCCAAATTATTACGTGAAAACACGTAATAGTAATAATAGTCTCTACTGAGTAGAGTTGTTGGGAGGATTAAGTGAGTTCATGAGTGTAAAGGGCTTAGAATCATTGTCTGGATTGTTGTCTGGATACACTGTAAATGCTGTGCAAAGGCTCTCTTTAAAGATGCAACCTCCTCCTGGTAAGTTCTCCCAATGCCTCCCTCTATAGCTCACTAGTTTCCTAAGAAAATAGCCCCTAATGGAAGGCATTACAGGCATACTTCATTTTATTGTGCTTCACAGATACTGCATTTTTTTTTTTTTTTACAAATTGAAGGTTTGCGGCAACCTTGCATGGAGCAAGTCTATGGGCACCAATTTTCCAACAGCATTTGTTCACTTCCTGTCTCTGTGTCACATTTTGGTAATTCTTGAAATATTTCAAACATTTTTATTATTATTGTATTTCTTATGGTGATCTGTGATCAATGATTTTTTGATGTTACTATTGTAATTGATTTGGCATTTTTTTAGCACTAAAGTATTTTTAAAATTAAGATATGTACATTGTTCTTTTGCACATTTAATAGATTATGTAATGCTATTGCACACTTAATAGATTACAGTATAGTGTTAACATAACTTTATATGCAAAAAATCCTTGTGGCTTGCTTTATTGTGATATTTGCGTTATTGCTGTGTTCTGGAACTGAACCTGCAGTATCTCTGAGGTCTGCCTGTAGTCTATGACCTATTTTCCACCATAGGGTGAGAGTACCAGCTGTCCTCTCCTTGAATGGTGCTTTGGAATTTTTATGAAGAAGAAGCAGTTTCTGTAGAATGATACATTTAGAAAGAACTTCCCCAAACTTTAAACATATCAGTAGCTGTCATGTACTTAGCACTCATGTAAGGCCAGACTCGGTGGGCATGTCACTCCTCAACTGCCTTGGGAAGTGGGTGTTACCACTGCCATTCGACACAGAAACCAGGGCTCAGGAGTCAAGTTACTTGCTCAAGTTCACACAATTAGTAAGGAACAGCACTGGCATTAAAACTTCAATCTGGCTGCCAAGCACAGGTCTTTCCAGTAAACCACGTTGACTCCCTCCCCAAGGGTGGCTGGGTTCTAGTGTATTCGGCTGATCACTCCCCAGATGATCAATTAAAAAACATGAATGTGGAAGGGTTATTTCTCTGTAGACAGGAAAACTGGGACCCGATCACTCTTAACTGGGGGCAATATCGAGTCTTGTTTTAAGAAAGAGAAGGGAGAGGTAATTCTCAGGAAAACACTCAGCTGGCTTCTGGGGCTGCATGATCTTAAATCCAGCACTTCAGACAATTGTGTTGGCTGGTAATTGGGAGGGATTACTGTTGCCTGGTGACTACGGGTACCTCGAATACAGATGTGAAACTTCTGAATAAGGGGGAGAGGTGGAGTTTTTACCTCTTGCGCATGCAGGACTTTAGGCCATTCGTGTCACCTGATTCAATAAGGAAATGGGGTGACACATCTGAGGACTAGTTAGAGAGCCAGGTCTTCAAGTTCACTTCTGTTCAGTGGTTCATCTGGACTTGCAGGTTTCATACCTGAAGATGATCTTCTCTTTGACCCAGTATTTTCCCTATGGAAAAGTGGCGGGGGTGGGGGGGGGTAGTTTTCCTACAGAATATTTTTTTTCCCCTTTTTAAAAATGGGATCTAATTGAGTCATTTGTAACCTTAGAGTAAGGTTGTCAGAAGTTAGGGGTTTGTCACAGTCAACCAAGGCCAAAACGTCTTCTCTTTCAGAGTGTTTCAAGCTTTTTTAAAAAATAAGTAAAATGATTTTCCCCCAAATCTGTTATATGGATAGTCAGAATAAGATCTGATAATAGTGGGGCTACCTCGTGCAATGAAATCAGAGACTGGAACCCTACTCACTGCCTCATTTCTCCCGAAGCCCTTCCAATTCCTCCCTGGGACCCTACAGCTTTGCAGAACACAATTTGAGGCCCCCTGATATACCCTATCACCTATTTCTTTAAAATGCAGATGCTAAACTAGTAATTTCAGTCTACATTTAACAAGTGATCTGTTCCAGATCTTCCACGAGGAAGAATTCCAAATAATGCATGTAGATACTCTGTTCTTAACGAGGTGGAACATATCATCCTAATCCTTAGAGTAGGCTGTGCATAGTGATTTCTTTCCAAAGAAGATAATGTGGAAGGAGAGGAAAAAAGAGTAACTTCACAGTGGTGAAATCTGACAAGCACTCCCTCAGCCCAGTGACCAAGGTCAACATCAACAGTGATAAGTCATGTTGACAGTGGATACCCTGACTATGATTGGGTGAGAATGGCACTTTACCTCTGAGATCTTCTTCCCAAGACACATAATCCTAGGTAAATTATGAGAAAAACATAAAGAAATTCCAGTTGAGGTACATTCCACAAAATTCCTGATCAGTACTGCTCAAATCTGTCAAGGTCATGAAAAAAAAGGAAAATCTGAGAAACTGTCAGTGCCAAGAGGAGCCTGAGGAGATGGGATATCTAAGTGGGATGTGGGGTTCTGGATGGGATCCTGGAACAGAAAGAGGACATTAGGTAAAAAACTAAGGGCATCTGAATAAAGTTAAGGACTTCAGTTAACAACATGCATTGACAGTGGTTCATTCAATTGTAACAAATGTATTAACATCTAATGTAAGATGTTAATAATAGAAGAGGGGCTTCCCTGGTGGCACAGTGGTTGAGAGTCCGCCTGCCAATGCAGGGGACACGGGTTCGTGCCCCGGTCTAGGAAGATCCCACATGCCGTGGAGCGGCTAGGCCCGTGAGCCATGGCTGCTGAGCCTGTGCGTCCGGAGCCTGTGCTCCGCAATGGGAGAGGCCACCCCAGTGAGAGGCCCGCATACCGAAAAAAAAAAAAAAATAAATATATATATATATATATATATATATATAGGAAACTGGATGAGGGGTACATGGGAACTCTCTGTACTACCGCTGACAATTAAAAAACAATCCAAAACCCTTCTAAAATTAAAAGTTTATTTTTAAAAAAGGTCTATTCCATTACATAATATTTTCTACTGTAGGAAAGGTTATTTTTAATTCAGTCTAGTCCTTTCTGGTCATACGTAGAGGCTAAAGGGATTTAAAAGGCTGTGATGAGGGTCTAGACGTTAACTGATATAATCCATACGTCTTGCTTCACCAGCCTGGGGTACAGAATAAGGTCACATCTTTTTTTTTTTTTTTGCGGTATGCGGGCCTCTCACTGTTGTGGCCTCTCCTGTTGTGGAGCACAGGCTCTGGACGCACAGGCTCAGCGGCCATGGCTCACGGGCCCAGCTGCTCCGTGGCATGTGGGATCCTCCCGGACCGGGGCACGAGCCCGTGTCCCCTGTATTGGCAGGCAGACTCTCAACCACTGCGCCACCAGGGAAACCCTCACATCTTTTTTAATATGCATGGTGATGGGCTCGCATTCCCCTTTGGTTAACTGGAGAAACTTCTTCTGCCATGCCCTTGGCCAGGGCAGCCTGGTCCTGTCTTCATTAGGGAGGTGCCATGTGGCTGAGGTGGGCACTGCCTGTGCAGGTCTGGGAGAGCTGGGCAGAGGCCGCCTTCTCCATCACACCTGTGCAGCTTTGCTTCAGGCCTGGGTCCTTGATGGTCCTGGCTCCTTGTACCCAACTCTCGAGGCCATTTCCCCTCAGATGTCTTCAGGGTATCTGGTGGGTCGGAGACCTCTTCAGCCTCAGCCACCCAAAGTCCTTGAGGACTTCAGAGTGAAAACATGGTCCTTCTCCCTCAATTTCAAGCCTGCCCATTTCCTGCTCCAGTGGGAGTGATATTCCTCTGCCAGGGGAACACTTCACTTGATTTCCCTGCTATTTTTGTTCTGTCGTGGGTGGAGAAAGCCACTGCTGCTGGTGACTCTGTGACTTAGAGATGCGACTCCATCTCTTTTAACACTAGTGGGAGGTGGCAGTGAGATGGGGGTGCTCCTTGCACTGGAAGAGAAAGGACTTGAGTTCTGGGCCTGGTTCCCCCAGCTCTGTGAGTTTATCACCCTTCAGCTTCCTGGACCTCACTTTTCTCATCTGCAAACTGGGGAGAGGAGGGATAGCATTGGAAGAGACAAACTCGATTGTTAAGTGTCTTCTGCTCCATCCAGGGGTGTTCCCAGAGGCTGAGGCTGGAGCCCAGGTTCCAGATTCCCAGGCAGTATTCTCTGGCCTGATGGTGGGGTCGGGGCAATTCAGCCTCAGGGACAGGTGGGGAGAGGCAAGCCTGGCTCTTACCCCACCTTAACCCTAAACCCCACTCCGAGGTATTGATGCTATTGATCTCTGAGGTTAGCTTTGTGAGAACACCCTTCCTTAGTCCTCTAAGATCCTTTCCAAGGAATAAGTGATTCCCTCCGCCACCAGAGAGCACATTCACTAGATAGGGTTAGAATTTACTTTTTTGTTTGCAAAATCCAAGTCTTTTCACTTTTCCCCTCCAAAGCGATGAAAAGGAATCCAGCTGCCTGGACAAGTCCCAAGGAAGATGAAAGCAGCTTTCCTGAGGTTCAATTCTTCTAGAAACAATCTTCCTCTTCTCTCCTCCTCCCACCCCTCTCCAACTTTCAATGCACCCAAGTGTATATTGTTTTTAAATGTCAAAGAAAAAAAGAAAAAGGAAGAGTGAGAGGGAGAGAAACCCCTTTGCTCTGACTGTCACATTCTGGTGAGAGGAAAAAAGACAGAAAGAACAAGTGGCAGAATTAAAGAGATGCAGATTTTTTTGTCTCCCTGCCCCTATTCAGGTCTCTGGGCAGCCCCTCCGCTCTCGCTACCCCGTCTACTCCCCTCCCCCGGGTCGCATTGAAATGTCAAAGGCAGCGGTTTGCAGCTGAAAGGGGGGTCCCTGGTGGGAACGGACTGCCCTTCTAACCTTCAGGTCCAAGCTCTTCCCTTCTGCCCTTGTATTTGTTTTTCCCTTTCTTCCGGGTCTCTCACTAGCAGAGGTTGTTTGGGATGGAGGAGGCCAGGGAGGGGGCGTGGAACACAACGCCTCCTACCTGGGAGTGTGAAGGAGGAACGCTGTGACACCCTTGACCCCTTCTTTCCCCCAGTTCCTCCAACCTCCAGTTGGCACAAAAAGAGATGATTCCCCTGGGCCTTTTCATTTTCTGCCCTGGAAGAGAAAGCCTGGGGAGAGGTGCTTCATGTGGTGTGCCCAGCGCACCTGGCTCTATCTGGTCATTTTGTCCTCATCCCAGGGCTTCTAGCCAGTCATGGTGGAGGTCAAGACAAAGCTGAACTGTGATGTGCTTTTCTGAAAATTTGTACGCTAGGGTTGAAACATTTTATGAAACCCAGAGTGAGTGAGGGTGTGGGAAATGGGTGTTTTCTTAAATTTCTGCGGGAGGGCAAAATGGGGAGATTTTTCAGAGGATCAACAACCTTAGAGAAAGTGCAAAAGCTCCATTCAGCAATTCCACTTCCAGGCATTTTTTTCCTAAGAATATAATTAGGCAACTGAGCAAAGAGTTCTGCACGGGGATGTTTGCCCCAGGAATGTTTATAAAACAGCATGATTGGAAACGTCCTAATTTTCTCTCAGTAGAGGATGAAGAAAAAATGCTGGCACACCATCTAGTGGAATAGTATAAAGTCATTAAAAATGATCATATAGTTTTATATTTGCTGATGGGGAAAGATACCCACAAAAAGAACTAAAGAAAATAAAAGGTTATACAATGCAACAAACAGTTCTTTCTCATTTCTTTACATCAAATGATATATGTGAGTAGAAAAGTCTAGAAGGATAGGCACCCACATGTTCATGTCTGGGTGGTAGAATTATGGGTGCTTATCATCTTCTTTAGGATTTCTAGTGGTTTCTGGTTTTTTGACATTTACAAGTATTCCTGCTATGATAAAAAAAACAAAAACAAATTTATTCTTTAAAAAGAGTGTAAGCTAACTTTTGCCCCTTAGGTACAGTAATCCTATTTTTTCTTTCCACTGTACAAATAAAAATTTCCTAGTAATTAAAATGCTCACATTAAAACACACAGGCAGAAATTCATTGTTTTTGGTATGTCAGAAGCAAAGCAACTAATAACGAATAGGTTGTAAAACACACAATGAAGTTTCATAATTTTTCTTTGGTTACACAATGTTTCATAATTTTTTTCTTTGGTTACACAGTGTTTCAACGTGATGGCTCTTTTAGTAAAGAATGATTGTCATCTCTCCTGTGTTCCAAGCTGGGTGACTCCCATTTACTAAACTTCTCCCAGCCTACGGTCAGCCTTCCTGCTGATATGCTTTGCAAAACCACTTCTAAACCCCACATCAGGATACATCAATCAACCTGTTTAAAAGGAGAACTGTCCTGGACAACCCGGGATATGTGGACATCACTATAAAACATACTTTCCTTAATAGGAGATTTCTGTAAGCCTCCCAGCTTCCCCTCCCCAACATCGCTTCCCAAATGCTCTAAAGTTATTATTTGAATTCTATGTGATTCTTCCCTTAGAGTCAAAACCCGGTCCCTTTCCTTATATGTCCATGGTCAGGTAAGGTCTTGGCTTTGGATACCACATATCACGAAGGTCAAAGTCCTGACTCTTCTCTTCCAAATAAAAGATTGTATTTCTAGGAAATATGCCACAGGATTGACCTGAATTTCCAACTTGTGCTCAAGGGGGAGTGGCTGAGGGAAATAAGGAAGAGACTCAACATTAGCATATGGGATATCAGCCACCATATTGGGAAGTTGGAGGCATGGCTCGAATGAGTGGGGTTAACTCTTGAACTCATGTTCCTACCAACCTTGTCAAAAAACCCCCCAGAGGGGGCTTCCCTGGTGGCGCAGTGGTTGAGAGTCCGCCTGCCGATGCAGGGGACGTGGGTTCGTGCCCCGGTCCGGGAAGATCCCACATGCCGCGGAGCAGCTGGGCCCATAAGCCATGGCTGCTGAGCCTGCGTGTCCGGAGCTTGTGCTCCACAATGGGAGAGGCCACAACAGTGAGAGGCCTCCGTACCGTAAAAACAAAAACAAAAACAAAAAACCCCCCAGAGCTGGACAGTAGTTTAAGTGGTAAAAACAGCTTCTATTCAGGAACTATTGCTATAGGGGAAAAGAAACTTCAGTAGAGAACCGAGTTCAGTTATGAATATAACATGGACAGGTGAGAATTGATAGTCAGTGAGCAGGATGGGGGAGCAGGGATCTGTGGATTACTAAGAGGAAACATCAGGGATAAGGGGAGATTCTTGCTAAATGGACCTAACAGGATTCTTGCTGAAGGCAGGCCAGGGTGATCAGTTATCACCTGGGGGATGGTGAGGGATGTGGAATTTGATCAGATATCCGGAGTGATCGGATACTGAGGGTGGGGGATTCTGACTAAACCAATTTAATATGATTCTTGCTAAAACTGGGCAATGCAAAGTCAAAGTCCAAAGGTCAAGGTCTAGTTGGGAGGAAAATTGAGAGGAGCCTGCCTAGAGTTTGGTCAAGGAGAGACCAACGTTTCCGGTCTGGCAGCCTGCAAACTGACCTCTCACAGATGGTGATGGGGGAGAGGATGAAAGCAGAGAAAAGGCAGATTTTATTTGTGCTTATTCTGCAGCTGGGGTGAATGTATCTGAGGCCTGTAACGCAGATCACATGGCTTCAGCTGCTGTTGGCGCGCTGTTCTGCCCAGGTGCTGGCCATCACTTGCAGAGAACAGTGTGTGTACTTGTGAATGTCTCTTGGCCATCTTGTCCTTGCTGGGGAGATGTTCCCTGATGGCCACAGAATGGAAAGATTAACCAAGGAAACCCTCTTAAACTCTCACAAGGATGCCTGAGTCTGTGACCCATTCAGTGTTCAGGATGACCCAAGGTCAACCAGCCTCTGGAATGTCTCTTTTGTATCAGCCCCGATGTCTGCCTGGTAATGCAGATACAATTCAGTGTGGGGAGGACAGAGCTGGAGGGAAAGAGCCAGCGGCTGCTGCTTCCCTGGCAAAGAACAGTTTTGGGGAAACAAAAGACAGCTGGGTAGGAAACAGCAAGGCGCTTCTATGGAGGCTTTCATTTGTTAACACAGGCCATGCTAAGCAACAGCTAGAAGGAGCCTTGGGCATCCGGGTCTGGCCAGAGAACAATTCTTTGTTTTTCACCATAAATATTGGACCTTTCTCTAGGACTGAGATGTATTCTAAAACTTTGTCTTAAGTTAGGGTTTCGGTTGTCTTTTCTCACTCTCTAGGGTTCTTGGTCTTTACCGTATATTGAGGAAAAATATACCTTTCAAAAAACCCAGCTCTAGGGCTTCCCTGGTGGCACAGTGGTTGAGAGTCCGCCTGCCGATGCAGGGGACACGGGCTCGTGTCCCGGTCCGGGAGGATCCCACATGCCGCGGAGCAGCTGGGCCCGTGAGCCATGGCCGCTGAGCCTGCGCATCCGGAGCCTGTGCTCCACAACGGGAGAGGCCGCAACGGTGAGAGGCCCGAGTACCGCAAAAAAACCCAAACCCCCCCACAAAAAAACCCAGCTCTAGGGATTATAAAACACATGGTCTTAGATCCTCGAACCTCACTGGTCTTAAATTTTCTTGACTTTTAAAATAGGGACTGGGATACCTTCTTCAGGGGGTCATGGGGCTCCAATGGCTGGTCATCACTGATGTGGTCCTGGGCTACCTTTCGAGCCCTGTGTCATGTTTCCCAGCATTTCAAGGACAGAGATGCCCTTGCTCTTCCCTGGTGGTGGGCCCTTCCACACCTTCTGGTTTTTGTACTTGCCTTCCTCTGCCTGAAATATCAATCTCCCGCTCGTTAAGCTCTCAAACTCAGTTCGTCCTTCAAGAGTCGTCACAGAATGTGGTCTCTCTATTCATTCCTTCTGGAGCTCATCATATTCTCTGTTGTTTGGAAAGCTTTCTTAAAAATTGTCCCTCTTTCCCACTACTAGACTGGGAGATTCTTGAGGATGTGGAATACTTGTTGCTGGATGAATAAACAGATGACTTAAGTGCTGTGTAAATGGTAGCTGCTGTTCTTTTTATTTTTCTGCTTTTCTCCAAGTCGTCCCTATTCTAAAGGGTCCTTAATCCCAGATGAACCGAAATGACTTGATCACATTCTTATAAAATAATTCTATCAGCAGTAGATGTTCTGACTCCCTGTCTCCTACTTCTAATGAAGCCCCTAGATCAGTGGTTGTCAAAGTTGTCCAGAACGTTGTAGAACATTTGGAAGTTACTGTATTCTTTGGGGGACACCATGAAATATTAATACAACCATTTTCATCATATGCACTAGAAATAAGTTATTAGTGGAACAGGTGGTAAATGTAAGCAAAATAAGATTTCAACCAAGAGCATGTATATGTGCCCATAAAAAATAAACAAAAACCCGAAATCCTCCCCGAATTCAAGCCCTCGAAGAAATCATAATCATATTCCTCCAACTTTTAAATTAATATTTATTTGCCACTTGTTTATTTATTCATTGATTTGATCTGTGAGTGCTCACTAGTGTAGACACAACAATAGGTGATAAATATTTAAGAAAAAAATTGTTGGAGAACAACTTAAAAATGAGAACATTCAATGGATTAATCATTACTTGATTTTGACAGCTTAATAGTCTTGTTTAGTAATGCTAATTGAGTACTAACGATGGACCAAACACTGTGCTAAGGGCTTTGCATGGATTATCCCATGTATCTTCACTCCCACACCATGAAGTGGACATTTACATTATTTTCATCATACCGATGAGAAAACAGAGGCTTAGCGTTCAAGGATACGTTTTCACAAAGTAAAATCATGACTCTCATACAAATATAAAATAAACGCGTGTCAAAATTTTTATTTAACCCATTAAATAATGAGAGAACCAGTAAGATGCTACAATCAGTTCAAAGGAAAATCCAAAGACCAGAGCATACACCTGGCAGTAAAGAATGATGAAACAGATGAGAAGTGGTCAATATATCCACCGGGCAATAATCAATTGCCTTTCCACAGGACATATCTGTATTTCTATGGATAGGAATAACTTGAATTACTGTACGTTTTCTATAACATACAGGATTCTAAAATAGCTTTGTCAATGCAAGGTGGAGCTAACCCCGAGGATGTATTAGTCAGAACACCCAGGTGTGTTTTTGCCCATTTCAAAAAGTCTTGCCCAGGTTTTCGTGTGGTTAGAAAAGGTAAAGACTTGCATAAGGTCACGTAGCCAAGATGCAGATCCCAGCAATACAGTGCCAGTGTCCTGAACAACTGTTCTGTGGATGAAAACTTTAAGAACTACCAATGAAAATAGAGATCAGCTCTCTAGCAGAGTTGCTATTCTGCTACTGTTTGATTTCCCTGGGTACATATTTTTTGTCCATGTAAAAACACTGTGTATGTTTAAGTTTTAGGAAATGAGAGGAACTCATATCTATTGAATTCTTAACAGGTGTCAGGTATCGTGTCAAATGCTTGAAGCCCGAGATCCCATTTTATCTCAACAACCACATAAGGGAGGTATTAGTAATCCCCATTTTACAGATGAGCACTTAGGTTTGGACTGATTTCCGGAGTTAGAAGGCTAGCATAGTGGAGCTATGATTCAAACCCATATCCCTCCTAGGCAAGGCCCATGCAGTTCCAGCCGATGAGCCAAACAACATTTCTAACAAACGCTAACACTCCTAACAAAGAATTTTCATTGTTCCCACATTTTGGAGCCTGTATCATTTACTGTGGGGCTGCTGAGTTGTGCTGAGGACCCGGGGGATGGTTCCGAAGAAAACGGCATTGAAAAGAAACACCTTGTTTTTAGTCCTCTGTGCTCAGTGGACCCAAATTTGTCTGTGTGCAGAAACCCCAAAGTGACACATGTTCTGGCCCCAGCCCTTGACTTGTGCCAGTCCCTAGACGTTGAGTAGGACCTTGATTTTGGAATGGCAGTGTGCTTTTTTAGCTGCTCATGGGCTAGTTTACCAGCACAGAGAAATTCTCTCAAGATATTAAGAGTAGGTATTCTTAAAATGACACAGGCCACTGAATTTACTACACCTCATCAGTTATAAGCTATCCTCCAAAGAAATCCTGCAATGTTTGCCCACACTCACTATGCCCTGCTGATACCCCAGGACTGACACTGATGGACATGTACGTACAGGTTTCCTTCAGGTTTCCCAAGCATGGTGCCTGGACCACCTTCATCAGAGTGACCTGGGTGCTTGAATAAAATGCAGTTTTATCAATAGCACTTGAGACTTAATGAATCAGAAACTCGGGGAGGTGGGGGGATAAGGGCTGAAAATGTCTATTTTCAAGATCCATCCTAGGGGGTTTGGAGAATCCCACAAGTATAAATGCTTGGGCTCTGGATTCAGCTAGGCCTGAATGAGCATCCTGGCCACACTGGGGGCAAATTCAGTCAGCCCTTGAAGACTTGCTTTCCTCATTTGAAAAATGGGGATAATTATAGTTGTGGGGAGATAATCCATGGGAAGCATTTGGCATGGGTCCTGGCACCGGCTATGTTCCCAGGAAGTGTCAGCTATTAATGTATTTCACTGATCCTAAGATGCTCATTTCTTTTGTTTTTGGCGTAGTAACATCTCTGAAATCAGTCTGCTTCTTAAAAGTGATGGTGTGTCATGGTCTCAGTGGTGGCAGTTTTTCCTTCTAGTGGTCTTTAAAACAAGGGTGCATCTTACCATAGATGGTGTCATAGACTGGGTGAAATACAGCGTATGTAAGGGTTCCTGGGATGCAGTGCTGTCCAGCATAAGGCCTCTGGAAGAGTACTGGAATATGGGGAATCTCAGGCCTGTCTAAGCTGTGTCCATCTAGCCAGTGGCCCCTGCTAGCGCAGGAGTAAGTCAAGTGAAAGTTGGATAAACAAGGCAGTGGGCTCACCCCTCTCTCTGGAGGGGTTTCCATGATTTTGGAGGTACTTGACGGTCTCCCCTCTTCAGGTCCCGCTTAGGTTTCCTATTGGGGCAGGGCAGCTTGAACTGGGTGGGGCTGGTGTGGTGGAGCATTGCTTACCTCCTTTGTTGGTTCCTCCTCATCCCCAGACTTGCCTTGTTGGATGTCTCTGGACCATCTGGCCACTACTTTCATTTTTCTTTTCCTTTGGGTCCCCTTTTCAGAGAAGGATTTTGAGACGGAACCGCAGGTCCAGAAGGAGTCAACAATAACCTTAATACTACTGCCTGCCACAGAATTATCAGTATTATCCCAGCGAATCAGGAAGAAATCTTCCCCCTCCTGCCAACGATCCCACTCGCTCATGGCTCTTGTCTGCTCAGCTGTGTGACCAAACTGGGATTTGGCAGTGAGATAGCTGTGGGGGAAAGTTTGCTTCTTGTTGTTTTTAAGGTGATCTATACAAAGGAATCAGCTTAATAAGTCGTTTGCTTCCTTTGAAAAAGCACCATCTGAGTTTAGATTTCGTATTTACTATTTTAAACCCTTCCAACTAGACCCATGGGGTTTCCCAGGCTTGCCTGGGGGAGTTTTTTCCAGTCTTCCTTTCCTTTCTTTCCCAAACCCTGGGACAAATATTTGTTTTTCTCACATACTCATCACAGCCCCCCTCCTTTAGAAAATCCTGAGCAGCCCGGCAGTGACATGGGAGCCTGGTGCCTGGCTGGGGAGCCTTAAGCTGAGAACAGAGCTTGGCAGGCTCGCTTCCTGCCCCAATGCCCTCATTCACCATGGAAAGTTGGGGGGTGTGTCTTGGCACATTTGCTGAGCCCACTGGAAGCTCTCAATTTTGAGAGGGAAAGGGACTTTCTCATGGGTTTCCCGCTCCAAGAGTATCAATCAGCCTCAGAGAAACACTAGGGATGCGAGAAGTGGTTTCCTAGCAGGAGTCGTGATTACAAAGGCCACCGGCTCCCTTTGTATCTTTTGTTCCTGCTGGCGCCTTGGTCAGAGTTTGGGGGCCGCCCCAGTGTAGCCTTTGCTGGCCTGGGTCTGCTGATCCTGGAGGTTGGGGAGGAGAAAAAGGAAAAAGTGTCTGGAGGAGCAGAGAAAGGAGTCCTTGCTGGGGTCCCGCTCTCTCTGTTGCACCACGGATGGCTTTTTTTTTTGGCTTTTGCAAATCTCTGATCTGCTGGTTCTTGACAAGCCAACAGGGAAGAATCAGACCTATCTCGTGGGGTTGTGACATTTGAGTGGGCTCTTGTAACCTACTGGGCACTTAGTTGGTGCTCCTTAAATATTCCTCCCTGCCTGCACTTTCCCGCTTTCCTTGGAGGGTAGAAGCCTTATCTAATGTCATTTAAATATCATTTTTGAAATGATAGCTGAAACAGGGGAATGAGGGAAGGAAACAGGAGGTAAAAAGTAATTTCATATTCCACCTCCTCCTCCATTTACCACCCGCCCTCCCCCCCCCCCAAAAAAAAAGACTTCTTTAACCCTGCATGTGTTATTGGAAAGAAGATGCACAGCTGTGGCTGGTGACTGCGTTTCCTTGCCCGAAGCCAGCCTCTGATGGAACCCCTCTGCCCTGCTGGTCTGTTGTTTTGCTCGGCTGAGCTGTGGGGTGTGGGGTTAAAGGACCCTTGCCAAAGTGACCAGTTTTATCTGGCTTTCTGACAACTGTGAGAAATCCTGATTGACAATAGGGCAGCTTCTAAGCAGGGAGCTGGGAGGGTGGCGAGATGTGAAGGGACCCGGGAGCAGGAGGCAGGTCCCCACGTGTCCGTCTTGAGTGGCACTATTGGTTTCGGATAGATTTCATTCCCATATTGGAAAGGAGTGCTTCTTTAACATGGGATCGAAATACGCTTCTTTAATATTGGATTGAAAAATATCTAAGGATGTAGTTAAGGATGGTCGCTCCAGGGCAGAGAATTGTCTGTATAAAAATGACAATCCAACTGCCCAGTGGAATATGGGCTTAACGCTAATAAGAGTAACTGAATTTAGAGCAATGGCTGTGTGCTGTGAATGGCTTTTGGAAGCCAGCAGCTTCTGGGGAAGAGCTGCAAAGGGTTTCTAATATGCAAATGAGGCTGGGTATGAAGCCCCCAGGATAAAAAAAATCACGTGAATCTCACTCATCATTTTATTAACAGGTGGGTTCCTAGACTGATTTTGAGTTTTCATCAGTGTGCAAATTAATTAAGCTGTTAAAAGGTGATGCAGAAGTATGCACAGGTATCTTTGGCCTTCTTTGACAAGGAACATGCTGCTCTGGGTCTAACTGTTGGAATAATTATTTTCTCCCCTGTAAATTACTGGCAGCAAATTCAGTGCGGTGCATCGGTATGCTTTTAATTATCCACAGGATCTGAGGATGGGGGCTACATGGGACAGGTATTTATGAAATATCTAGGTTTGTATATGTGTAAAAATACCTATGAATCCTTTCCAGCTGGGTTCATTTATTTTAAACAAATCATGGTGACCAGATATTGATTTGGGGCTTGGGGGCTCCAACAAGGGATATTTACCTTCATGATAAGTGGATTTCATCCTTACTTGTCTGAATGATAAAAAAAATTTGTTTCAGCCTTTCTCAAACTGCACTTGCTACCTGCAAGCCAGGTTTTTTGTGGGCATTGTTGTATTAATCGGCATTAACAAGACATTTCAAAATATAGGCTGAGGGCCAAAACAGAGCAATAGAAGATTAATCTGTTCTTCGGAAATGAAAACCATTTGGGCTAAATAAGCAAGTGTTGTGTTACAGTGAAAACAATACAGGTAGCAACACCAGAATGTCTTTCATTTGTTCCGAGCTTCATTCCTTCATTTGGTAAATTGTTGATGGCACCTAACATGTGCCAAACTATGGGGATATAGAGTAAATTGTTGTCTCAGAAAGAGCTAGGTAAGTATAATTGGAGAAATGGCTGGGAAGCTGAAGTACAGGAGACCTAATACAGAGGGGCAGAGGTGGTCGGAAAAGGGGTCCCTTGATGAGTAGGAGAAATTAACTCCTACTGAGGATGAAGTGTGGGCGTGCATGCATGCTGGTAGTGATGGTGGTGATGAAGTAGAGACAGTGTATTGAGAGCCTGAGATGGAAAGGTTTGTTAAGGCTTCTATACCAAAGTACCAGAGACTGAGTGGCTTAAACAACAGATATTTACTTTCTCACAGTTCTGGAGATTAAAAATCTGAGATCAAGATGTTGGCAGTCTTGGTTTCTTCTCAGACCTCTCTTTTTGGCTTGCAGACGGCCGCCTGCTCCATGGGTCACACGTGGTCTTTCCTCTGTGCTTGTCTACGTCCTAGTCTCTCTTTATAAGAACACTAGTCCTGTTGGATTAGGGCCATCCTCATGACCTAATTTTAACTTAATTACCTTTGAAAAGACTTTACCTCCAAATATGGTTACATTCTGAGCTACTTGAGGCATATGAATTTTGTGGGGGTACAATTAAACCCATAACACTTTATAAGGAAATTGAATGTAAATTTCCAAGATTCAAAATTGCGTGTTAAAACATAATTTATGAGAGAGGTTGTAGAGTTTAAAGAAATTTAATCCTTCTCACTACTAATTATTATGAATGGGTTATAACCCCAACTCTGCTAGAGAAACACTGGAGAGAGTAAGAGTCAGATAAAGTTCTCATCTTACTCAGGAAAATGCAGACTTTGATAAATAGATTAATAAAGTGAAAATCCTCTTTATAAAACTTAATAGAGGTGGTGGTTGCCCAACATTTTGCATACACTAAATGCCATTGAATTGTTCACTTTAAAATGGTTAATTTTGCCTCAACAAAACAAACCAAAAAAACTCAAAAAGTTTAAAGCAGCCACTGGTAGAATTTTTTTTAATGATGACTATAAAGCTTACAACTTTAGAGTAGATTAAGAAACAAAATATAGACCATAAAAGCAAATGAAAGAAAACAGATACAGCATGAAAACCTTACAGCCGGAATGCACAAAATGATAAGGTAGGCATGAGACAACTATAAGCCAATAAATAGAAATAATTTAAACTCTTTTACAAAGGCTTTATAATTGTATTTAAAAACCAATGAGTTATATTCCATCAACATGGTGCACATCTAAAATAAAATGTGGTGAGATTGAAAATAAAATAACGATCTAAGATTGAATAGGCAGCACAGATTTAAAGAAGGCAGGGCTGGCAGTGTTACTTCCAAAAAAGTGATCTTCAAAGCAAAAAGCATTAAATGGAAAACAGGGAGTCATTTTATATGGATAAATTGTATGTTCTACAATACATGTTCTTTTTTGGGGGGGGGCTCTCAGAATCACTTTTTATTTTGAAAAGAATAAGATGAAGATGAAAAAGAAGAATGATATCCTGTCTTTAGAAGAAAAGAAGGAAGACATTATATACCTCTTATCAGACTTCATAAATAGGTACACACACACAAAAAATCACCTTTCGAATTTCAAGCAAGTGTTTTCATTCCAAACTGATTAGGAAGTCCAAGACAGGAAATATTTTGACAAATGTGACCAGAACTAAAGTAAAACCCGGGAAATCTGGAAAAATCAACTCTTTGATTCACTTGCAACATTTTGCTACGGAAAATGAAATAAAACCTTAACCTCTTTCTTTCACAAGGCTTTTAACAAAGGATCTCACTCAGGAGAAGCCCATGATAAAATGACTCTCTTCCATACACACGGACCATTTATTCTGGGATGATGGCTGTATGAAAGCATGATGTAAACACACTAATCCTACACGTCAAGTAGTAGCAGCTACTATCTTCTTCACCTGACCCTCAGTATCAATAGATGTTATTATCCCCATTTTACAGATTGGGAAATAGAAACTTTGCTAAAATCACAGAGCAAATTACAAACATTACTTAAGACAGAACCCAAGTAGCTTAAAAACACCTCCCACTGGCACAGACTTTGCCACCTTCCAAGCCAACCTATCACACCATCATGAGTTTAGATATTAATGCTTTGTAACAATTCCTCACCAAGGTCGAGTGGTCAGAGGCTTAAAAATCTCGTATTATAAGTGAAAGATCCTGCCAAAATTGGAAATTAGAAAGCAGTGCAATATTCCAGGGATCTATACCCTGCACTGTTTATACCTGGGGTATACCAGGTCTCCATGTGTGAATTTCTTCAGCAGACATGAAGCCAAAGACCCCCAGAAGTTCAGGAACAATGCCACCCTCTTGGAGGCTCTATTCATTCCATGGTTCCGAAGAGCTTCTTTCGAACAGTCTGGGAGTCTCAGCTATGAGCTGAGATGCATCAGGAGTTATTCTCCCCTGAGGGAATCAGTCCACAGTTCCTGATCTTCATGCAAGTTTTCTTTAGCAAGAAACATGCATTTCATGTTATCTTTGATGTCGAAGGGCACTTGAATGGTAAGGACTAGTGTTTGGATGTTACAGTCTATGCCATTCAACATTTGGTGCAGAGCGTCTGATGTCAGGACACAGCAATCCGAGCTAACCAAGTCTTCACCTGTTGCTCACACCTCAGAATCTGTGGCGGGCCAAGCAGTGAGAAGCAGTGGGAAAGACAGGAAGCTTCGCTATTTCAGACGTGAGCATTTTCAGTGGGATGTCTCATGCAGTCTTGACTTGTCACAAATCCAATTCCTTCAACTGCTCATATGTCACAAAGAAAATAATATTCCAAGGACCAAGTCTCAACCAATTTGGCCAAAACCCTTTATATAGAGCAAAAAACCCTTCATTCTTCCATGTCTGTAACAAACAATCCAGGGAACCTGTGTAGCCAGGGCATCTGCCATCTCAGAGGACTCTCTTCTGATTCATCATACGTGTTCTCACCACATTGACAGGGTTTGAGGCCAGGGCCCCTGCCAGCCCACAGGTGAAGCCTGAGAGGAAATGGGTATACACAGTGTCTCCCATCAAGCCCGAGAGAATCAGATGCTTCTTGGTGAGGTCGTAGACGGCAGGGCAGTTCCACACCAACAACAATAGCGGCCCTCTGAGCAGTAAGGGACACGCCCTTCCAAAGTCCTCTTGTTCCCTCTTGCTGGTAAATGTGAATGAAGTTGCCTATCATTCCTCCTTGAAGGGTGCTATTTTGTTCTTGCATCCGAATTTTCAAAACATCAGTTGGATTAGCAATGGTTGAGGATATGACTCCAGAGAGAATTCCACAGAGAATTCCACATTTATCAGAAGGGTTTCATCTTCCGGGCGCTCGACAAATAACTGCTTCAAGCTCTGGTAGGAGCCTATCTTGATGGTGCCATAGGAAGCCTGGTGCAACATCGCAGGAGCAATCCCTGAATACACTGCTTTCAGGCCTTCCTCTCTGCCTATCCTCACTAATGCATGCAACATTCCTCGATACCTGATTTCTTTAAAGTTTGCATCATTCTTCTGGCCTTGAATCTGGAGCCGTGTCTTGGTTAAATCAATTGGAAAAGTACCAGCCTCCGCTGCGATGGAGGCCAGGCCTCCGTACACGAAGGGCTTCCAGTTCAGGGCTGACATGCTCACCGCTGTCCCTTCTCCTTTGTTCACAGACACACAGCCTCCAACAGGGTTTTTCCGGGCCAGGGTTCAATCCCTGGTCCCCTGGTCGAGGAACTAAGATCCCGCAATCCGCGCGGTATGGCGGATGGCGGCAGCCCTGCACCCTCCTACTCCCCAGGCGCAGCAGCAGCCGGCTCCAGCGGCCCCACGGGATCTGGAGGAAAGCCATGTTCTTTTTCTTTCTTTTCTTTTTTCTTCTTTTTTTTTTTTTTGCGGTACGCGGGCCTCTCACTGTTGTGGCCTCTCCCGTTGTAGAGCACAGGCTCCGGACGCGCAGGCTCAGAAGCCATGGCTCACGGGCCCAGCCGCTCCGCGGCACGTGGGATCTTCCCGGACCGGGGCATGAACCCGTGTCCCCTGCATCGGCAGGTGGACTCTCAACCACTGCGCCACCAGGGAAGCCCCATGTTCTTTTTGAGTGTGGACAATGTCTCGGTTAGTATTCTAGGCACTTGTCATGCATTATTTCTTGAAAGTCCTTAGGGGTATGTGTTGTTATTTTCGTCCCCATTTCAGAGGAAGGGAGGTTGAGGTTTAGAGAATCTCAAGTAATCAGGGGTCGAGGAAGAATCTGAACTCAGAGGTTGATGCTTTCCCCCCACACACCCTGCTTCATGCACCCAACAGCACAACAGAATCAGGGCTGGCAGTGTTACTTCCAATCAAATGTTCAGTCTAATGTTGTTTACCCTAGAAGAGGTTAATGGTAAAGTAGTGTATGGTTTTAACAATCTTTATCAGCCTTTGTCAGATTAAAAGATACATTGCAGGGCTTCCCTGGTGGCGCACTGGTTGAGAGTCCGCCTGCCGATGCAGGGGACACGGGTTCGTGCCCCCGTCTGGGAGGATCCCACATGACGTGGAGCGGCTGGGCCCGTGAGCCATGGCCGCTGAAACTGTGCGTCCAGAGCCTGTGTTCTGCAACGGGAGAGGCCACAACAGTGAGAGGCCTGCGTACCGCAAAAAAAAAAAAAAAAAAAAAAAAGATATATTGCCCAAAGAAAATATGAACATGTTCCCAATTTATTGTGGAAATTGTACGGACCATGTTCTCTAACTCTGATGCTATAAAACTTGAAACCAATAATAAAAATTAGTTTAATTTCCATTTAAAATTAATTGGAAAATATCTATCCAATCACTTAAGAAATAAAACAATAAAATTCCAAAAACCTCTCCAAAACTCAAACACATCTTTAAAAAAAATTGAAATATAGTTAATGTGCAATATTATGTTAGTTTTAGGTGTACTCCATAGTGATTTGTCATTTGCATACATTATGAAATGATCATGACAATAAGTCTAGTAACTGTCTGTCTCCATACAAAGTTACTACAGTATTATTGACCATATTTCTTATGCTGTATATTATATTCCCATGACTTCTTTATTTTATAACTGGAATCAAACCCATTTTCTTAATAGTTTGTTTGGAAATTAATAAAAAGAGAATACTTATATCAAAAACATGAAATGTGGCTAAAGTTGTCCTTAAAGGCAATGTGATAATAGAAAATGATTTCATTTTTTAAAAAGAAAGAATAGAAATAAATGGATGATGAAGTCATCTCAAGAAAACAGGTAAAAGAGCAACAAGAATGCAAGTCAAACAGTGGAAAAGAAATTTTAATTGAATCAGAAATTCTGATTTAGAATGGAGAGACCCCTCCTAGTGTAACTGATTAATAGACATAAGAAGAGGTTTTCTGGCTGAATTTCTAGAAAACTTAAGAACAAAGAGAAAACAAGAACCTACTGTATGGCACAGGGAGCTATATATTCAATCCCTTGTAATAGACTATAATGGAAAAGAATGTGAAAAAGAATATATATATGTATATATGTATAACTGAATCACTTTGCTGTACACCTGAAACTAACACAATATTGTAAATCAACTATACTTCAATAAAAATAAAGATTATGACTCCTAGATTTATTAAAATTTAAACAAATTTTCTCTCCTCTCCCAATAATGCTATAAGATTAGAACTCTTTAATTACATTTGCATCATGTACACCTTTATTTTTACTGTTTTGTGCATTTTGATTAAACGTATATTTTAAATAGCAAAAAAAAGAGAAAACAAATTTAGAAAAATAAGCAGCTATAATCATAGATTTGAAGTAGATTTTAAAATATAAGAATAAATGTTATGGAAAAAATAGAACATTTCAATGAAGTGAGTGTTTCGCCTGGAAAATTCAAAATTGATCTAAGAATAAAAACCTCAAACAAATCAATGCACATGAAAGAAAAGTAAAAATAGTTAAAGAATTTATTCTAAAATTTATACTACAACCAGACAGATTTCTGTTGTTATTTTTAACTTTTAAGAAAGAGGTCACTTCCATGCTGAAAAAAAATCGTGGAAAATAATTCCAATTTTACAAAGCTGGCTTAATCCTGATCTTAAAACTTCGTTGATAGCACAAATAGGATAAAGGCACATGCTCCATGATGTGGATGCAAAATTTGAAATCATGAAGGTTATGTAAAAAACTAGGGTTTATGTAAAGAATTCAAGGACAGTTTTGTGTGAGGAAAATTTTCTGATTGCTCATGCCATTAAAGCCAAAACAACTTGATGGTATCCATTAAAACTGAAATATAATTGATAAAACTCAATACACTAACTTATGATTTTAAAAGACTATTCCCATAAAATTTACTAAAATTAATAGCTTTGCCATATATAAGCAGTCAAACAACAGTTGGAAACCATAATAGAGAAAGCGCTTATATTAAACTAGCGAGAAAAATCACATAATACCTAGGAATAATGCTACCAAGAAATGTGTGGAACCTTTATGATAGAAACTCCCAAATTTTATTAAGAGATATTAAATAAGATTCAAAGGATGGGAGATGTATCATTCTATATGACTTAGTGATGTAAAGATGTTAATTTGATTCAAGTTAATTTACAAGCTTCAGAAATCTCAGTAACAATTCCCAATGTACTATTTTTTAGAGGAATTTCATAAAATAACTCTAAAGTACACGGGCTATGAAGGAGATAGGAATATGAAGGAGATAAGAATAAAAGAATCATGACTAGATATGCAAAATGCATAAAGCTACAATAATCAAACCAGTAGACCTATTAGTGATAGACCGAATGACTAGTCTTTAAGCTCAAACCTACATGAGAGCTTAGCATATAAACAAGGGCACATCATACACTGGGAAATGGGTGGAATCTTTCAACAAATAGTATTGGTTCTTTGTGAGAAAATCAAGTCAGAGCTGCTCTTACTACAAACACCAAAATAAATTCCAGATGGAGTCAAGATTTAGATGCAAAAATATTCTGCTGCATTAGTAATCAAGCAATGCAAATTAAAATGAAATGTTACTTTCTTTTTTTGTTATATTGGCAAAGATATTTTAAAAAATCACTTGATTTTGGGAGAGTGTGGTGAGGAAGTCCCTTCATATTTCCGATCTGAATTTAAAAGAATTCAGCTCTTCTGAAGAGTGATATTTATTGGAAACCTCTAAAAATTTCAATTCTATGACCTGTAGATTCCACGTCTTGGCATCTCTCCAGGGAAAAGATAAGATAGGTAGACAGATGGATAAGGAGACAAAGATTTACCTACAAGTATTTTTATTTTAGTCATATTTGTAGTAAAGTTCAATAATTGGGAATTTGTTGAATATCATATAGTCCCTAGGATGAAATGTTATGCAATCAATGAATAAACATTTTGAAGACTATTTAATAACATAACAAGATACTTACTATGTAATGTTAAACAAAAAGGATGATACAAACTATATGTACATATATGTGCATATATAAAATAAACTCAATTTTATTAAAAAATATAAAAGTATAAAAATTGCAAATAAATAAAGGAAAATGTTAGCAGTGGATATCCCTATGTGTGAGATTATAGAGTTTTAGTGATTATATTTTTCAAATTTCATAAGTTGAAAATGCAATAATTTTGTGAATAGAAAAAGAGTTAAAAAATCAAATAAAACAATAAAAAAAGTTTAAGGTAAAAAAATGAAGTAAAAAAAGTGGAAGAAGGAGAAATAAATATGTAACTTTTCAGGCATGTGGAAGAAATTTGAAGGCATGAAAGAAGTGGAAAAATCATGAATACAATTGTTCATAGATTTAATGCTCATAAATTAGCTTTTGCTAATTGTCTGAAAATCAAAACCAAATTTAAAAGCTATCACTAAGCTGAAAAAGTATTTGCAATAAAATTGACAAGACCACAGTAAATAAAAGAAAAAAACCGACTCAGCTTTAAATAAAAAATGGTCAGATTATATTAACAGATAATGGTAGAAAAAATTAAATATTTAATAAACATAAGAAAAAGATGTTCTCAGAAATCAAAAAGTACATATTAAACCACATGGAAGTATTATATCTTAAAAAAATATTTACTGATACGACAACCATTTATGACATAATATTAGGTGATAACGAAAAGCTGAACACATTGTATGCTCAATTTTATGAAAATAAATGTATTGCAAAATGAATGGAAGGCAATACACCAGATACACTAGCAATGGCCATTTCTAGGTAGGTAGATTGGAGGTTATTTTGAATTTCTTCTTAAATGGTCTTCTATGGACTTTGTACATAGAAATATTGATACTACTTTATTGAAGCAGTGATGAACAAAGGATTTGAACATATACAAATGCATCCACTATCACTGCCTTTCATAGGAAAGACACCTCTTGAGTTATGGACAAGCCTTCTTTAAGAACAGAGTGTCAGAGATGAATGGATAAAAAAGATGTGAGGGCTTCCCTGGTGGCGCAGTGGTTGAGAGTCCGCCTGCCGATGCAGGGGACACGAGTTCGTACCCCGGTCTGGGAAGATCCCACATGCCGCAGAGCGGCTGGGCCCGTGAGCCATGGCCGCTGAGCCTGCGTGTCCAGAGCCTGTGCTCCGCAACGGGAGACACCACAACAGGGAGAGTCCCGCGTACCGCAAAAAAAAAAAAAAAAAAGATGTGAGATATATATATATATATATATATATATATATATATATATATATACACACACACACACACACACACACACATACACATACACATACACACGATGGAATACTACTCAACCATGCAAAAGAATGAAATAATGCCATTTGCAGCAACATGGATGGACTTAGAGATTATCATACTTTAGTATGAAGTAAGTCAGAAAGGGAAAGACAAATACCATATGATATCACTTATATGTGGAATCTAAACTATGACACAAATGAACTTATTTACGAAACAGGAACAGGCTCACAGACATAAGAAACAAACTACCAAAGGGGAAAGGAGGTGGGGGAGGGATAAATTAGAAGTTTGGGATTAGCAGATACAAACTACCATATACAAAATAGATAAACAACAAGGTCCTACTGTATAGCACAGGGAACTATATTCAATATCCTGTAATAAACCATAATGGAAAAGAATATGAAAAAGAATGTATATATAGGTATAACTGAATCACTTTGTTGTACAGCAGAAACTAACACAACATTGTAAATCACCTATACTTCAATAAAAAAGGAAAGACCAGAGTGTCAGCATCCTGAGAGAAATCTGCACCAACAGGCAACAAAGCTTTTACCACTGGTCTAAAATTTTGTGCTTTCCAAAAGGGCTTTCTGAAACCTTAGCGGTTCAGTGGGTTTTACACCGGGGGAGCAAGGATGCAGAAGAAGCCCCAGCCCCTCTCCCTCCTGCATCTTCCCACTTCCTTACCTCCCCTTCCTCCACCTCTCCCCTTCTTTCCCACATCATCATCACTAGGCTTCAACTACTGCATCTTTAAAAGATAAATATCTTTTTTTTTTTTGCGGTACGCGGGCCTCTCACTGTTGTGGCCTCTCCCGTTGCGGAGCACAGGCTCCGGACGCGCAGGCTCAGCGGCCATGGCTCACGGGCCCAGCCGCTCCGCGGCATGTGGGATCTTCCCGGACTGGGGCACGAACCCGTGTCCCCTGCATCGGCAGGCGGACTCCCAACCACTGTGCCACCAGGGAAGCCCAAGATAAATATCTTTTAACATCTTTTTAAAAACTGGGTTCCTGAGTTTTTAAAAAAGGGAACTGGAGTTAAAAACCCCACTGGGTTTCTCCTTGGCAAGAATCAAAAATATCTCCAATATGTGGACATCCACCCTCCACTCAGCCATGTCTTTTGAAAGTGGACTCACTTCTTCCCATCCCGTTATCCTACAGCCCTAATGGTAAAAATTCTTTCTCACATGAGCTGAACTACTCCCTGCTATCTCCATACAACAGTCCTGTCCTCTGAAAACCCACAAAATAAACTTTATCCCTTTCCTTTTCCATATTATAACCTTTATCCTGTAGAAAATACAGATAAACAAAAGGAAGAAAATAAAAACCACTTGGAATCCAGCCACCTATCTATAACTCATGTTACCACTTTTCATGTTTGTACTCTGTGCAATTCCACATGTGCTTTTCAAAAAACAACATAAGGTAATGGTGAACACACTTCTTTTTAAACTTTCCCCCCCCCAATTTGACAATACATATGGACATCTCACACTAAACTTCAGTTATCTCTTAGTTAAAATCTAAATTTCTGCACAAAAATGCTAATCAGAAATATATTTCTCATTATTTTAAATGGAAAAAGATATAATGGGTTACTGATCGACTGCAAACTTCCAGTCTCTCTCATAGGGCTGTTGTGAAGATGAATAATCAGTGTCAAATGATAAGAGAGTGGTACTACAGAAAGCCCAGAGAAAGCCCAGTGCATGTCAGCCATAAGGTTTCTCCTGGTTGCTTAGAGGTCCCACAGAGAATAAGGCAACATGCTTGTTCTAGTCATCTGGGGAGGGAAGAGTCATGCGTTCTTTGAGACTGAGTTGATTCTGTCTATCATGAATGTGGGAGGTCTTGTCTTGTGACACGTGGCCTCAGTCCTGGGCCCTGGGTTGCCTTTCAGATAGTCACAGGTAAGAGTTTCCTCTCATCCTGCACAGATAGTTCTGAGCAAAGGGGGGTGACTCCAGGGGACAGGGTAGGTGAGTCTAGTAGAAATTATAATAAATACTTAAAAAAACCTTTTTTTATTGAAGTATAGTTGATTTACAGTGTTGTGTTAATTTCTGCTGTACAGCAAAGTGACTCAGTTATACATATATATTCTTTTTTTTAAAGAATTGTTTTTTGATGTGGACCATTTTTAAAGTCTTCATTGAATTTGTTACAATATTGCTTCTGTTTTATGTTTTGGTTTTTTGGCCGTGAGGCATGTGGGATCTTAGCTCCCTGACCAAGGATCGAACCCTTACCCCCTGCATTGGAAGGCAAAGTCTTAACCACTAGACTGCCAGGGAAGTCTCTACATATATATATTCTTTTTCATATTCTTTTCCATTATGGTTTATCACAGGATATTGAATATAGTTCCCTGTGCTATACAGGAGGACCTTGTTAATCCATCCTATACATACTAGTTTGCATCTGCTAATCCCAAACTCCCAGTCTTTCCCTCCCCCAACCCCCCACCTCCTTGGCAATGACAAGTCTGTTTTCTATGTCTATGAGTCTGTTTCTGTTTCACAGATAGGTTCATTTGTGTTGTATTTTAGATTCCTATAATGAATCCTTACTCAGTGTCTTGGTACCTACTGAGTCAGGAGTGCTGCTGAAAAGGGATGAGTCTGAGGATGTGAGCATTTCCCCCTTATCTTTCTCTGCAGTCTCGTGGGTTTAGAAAATCTACTTGGAAAGCCCTGATGTGACATTCAGTTGGAAGGTCCAGAAGAGCAGGATCCAGGCCTGGTTGGCTGGCAGGGAAGCCAGGTTCCCATGGGTTTTTGTGACAATGCTGGCAGGCACCTGGGCCTCCTGGTGAAACATGCTTATTGTGTAAGCACGTGTTGGTGGTGGGCACTGTGTAAGAAGTCACGGCTGTGGTATGCACGCACGGTCTGCTCTTCCTTGCCAGGCCTGAGTCATCGCTTGAAACCATCTGAGGCTACCCAGGGGTACAAAAGTCACAAGCCATGGCACATGCCCGTCTAAGTCATTGCCACCAGCTGAGATCCTATGAATTTTAAAGAAGGGAGAGTCTATGGGAGGGCCCAGCTGGGGCCCAGCCAGGAGGCCGCTTGTCAGTTTGAGCACCAGAAGACATGTCACTTTCCTAGGAACACGGAAAGACAACTCTTTGGGTGGAATCTAACTTGATTTTTAAGATGAAGATTGCAAGCTCAAGCCAAGACTTCAAAGAATCATCTTGGTAGCTCTGGTTGGCCTCCACATTCTATGTGTCATGTCTACCCTGCTGCAGAGGCTTGGCTTGAAGAGCAATGACTCTAAATCTGATGGCTGGATGGGGCCCCCAGCTGCCATCCAGTGAGTCCGATAGTCTCTGGACAGCCCTGCTCTTAGTGTCCCAGTAAAATTTGTAGAGAGGTCTTGCTTGACAATGATTTCTAACATCTCGGAGACTATCAGAACAGCACAGGAGCTGAAGGCTCCCGAGAGCTTGGTAGGTGCCAGGCACTGGGGTAAACATTTACATGAATGACAAAATGGGATGGTGGTGAGACACAGGATTTGTGGTTAATATGCCTGGGTTCAAATCCTGGCTCTACTGTTTGCCATTGGGTGGTGGTGGGCATGGCATGCCTCTGTCTCCTTTCCTGTGAAGTGTGTGTGTGTGTGTGTGTGTGTGTGTGTGTGTGTGTGTGTGTGACAGGAGTCACTAACTCATAGAGTTGTCATGAGGCTTAAATGAGATGAACATGGAGAATGTTTAGAGTAGCAACCACAGTGCCCTAAACACTGCCAGTCCTGGTACCTCACTCCAATGATGTGCTGTGACTTATGTGGTGACTGAAGCTGAGACTCTGGGGTCTTAGGCCCCTACCTAAAGGTGGGACTCTTATAAGTGCTTTGAATCAAAATTTAAGTCCGAACAGTTTGACACTGCATGAAATTTAAGTCCCAAAGCTTAACTGAATTGAACAGATTTAAATGTTGTCACTCTTTCCATTATGATCGATATTTAAGCTCAGCATTGTTTAAGACAACTTAAGACCTTTATCACTTATCTTGCCCTTAAAGGATAAAAAAAAGTCCATTTATCTTGCCCTTAATGGATAAAAAAAAGTCCACCTATGCCATATTTTATTCCCCTGGAGAGTTTACTAAAATTTGACCTCAGCATTTCTAACCTCTGGTACAGATGGTTTAATTCTCTGCCACTAGTCTTGGGAAGTGTCACTCTCCCTCACTCAGAGCCACCTTGCCTACCTCCCTATTGTTCATCACTGGGGGAGGAGAAAGAGCTGCCCCTATCAAATCTGCTTGCTTGGTACCTTGGGTACCCTTTCTGTGAAAATGTAACAGGGAGAGATTCCACAGTCAAGGCACAGTTAACTTAGCTTACTGCCAGATTTTCATCCATTCAACCTGATTTCCCTAGTCTTGGGGAAGAGGGCTAGTCCTTGTTTACTTTATTGTGGTTGAGGTCTTCCCTCCAGGCTTTTCCCCTCTGATTGCAAGGGTCTTAGTTGTGTTTCTATATACCTGAACTCTCTGTGTCAGAACCCAACTCACCACACTGCTGGGCTGATGGTGAGAACCTAGGCAGGCACCTTGCTGTGGCCACGAGGCCTCGGACACCAAACCTTCTTAACTCCAGCTGTGCATTGCTCAGTCCCTTATATTCAGTGGGAGTATGTTAGGATCTCCAGGGCTTACTCTGTAGTGACCCCAGCTGGAAAAAAAAGATGGCTATTTTCCCCCCATATGTATGATCTTACATATGTCCCTAGTTGAAACTCATTCATAGATCCTTTCTTCTGCAGCTGGAGAATTGATATTTGTTTTTGGCTGCATTCACTGAGATGTGAGCTACCCCAGAATTAATTAAACCTGCCTGTTCATCATCAGTCAGTCTGGTCAGCTGTCAGTGACGAGAGGCTCTTAAGAAGTTTAGGACAATGATGGGTGAGCAAAGTAGATGGGAAAGTGCAAGTGAAGCTTCAAATTTCAAGACTATGTCTGTGCCAGTCAACCTGTCCAATGGGTGGGTGCTCTTGGTCAAGCCCTCTCACTGTTTTGGGCCTTGACTGACATATTGATCTCTAGAAAGGTCCTTCCCAGCAGTAAAATGCTGTGATCTAGGATTTGGGGAGAGCCACCCTTTCTAGTTTATTCTGGAAGTCATAGGCCATGACTTTTGTGCCAGAACTGGGTTTTAATCCAGCTGAGTCTCACTGGGATTTTGCAGCTCTGGGCTCTTGATCCTTCGTCTTTCATGTGGGGATAATGATGCTTATTTTGCAGAGATGTTGGAGGAACAGTGCTCATGTACAAAGAGCATCTTGCACGGCCTCAGCACGTGGCAGGCACCCAGTGCACCAGAGTCTCCTGCTCCAGCATAGTGTCCATCTGGTAACTCATTTGTATCTACAAATGCCCAGCAGCATGGAGGCAGAGTGGCCACTGGTGATAAGAACAAAGGCAACTTAGAAAGAAAAAGAAAAGATTGTTTTCAGTCCCCTCCCATGGGGCTCCTTAATCAGAGTTGGCCACTTTCTCCCACATGTGCTGTTGCTGGGTAATTAGTGTCCCAGCAGAGCCAGGACCAGGGCACAGTGAGGGCCTTTGTTTTAGTCTTGTAAATTTCAACACAGGTTGGAAGGAACAAAAGCCCAATTCATTTAAGAGATACTCCCAATCTGATTCCATGCACTGAGCCAATGGAGAGACTGCTTGGCAGCTCTGGGAATGGAGGGTGAGCTGGATAACTCAGACAGTAGGACCCTGAGGATGCTAAGAGATGTGGAAGGGTAGCCTTTTGACTATAGTTGGCAGATGCTGGCCAGTGTCAGTACCCTGGACATGTGGTCTGTGCTGGGAAATGCCCAAGAAGCCTGTTGTAGAGTAGATCTTAGGGCATTGCTTTTTTTGTTCCCCTTGACTCTTAGTAGCCTGATATCTTCCAGACTGAATGCCTTGAGAGCCACTGAATGAAAGTTGGCAAACACTGCAGGTCTATTTCTCGTGTCAATTATGGGAGGTACAGAGCTGAGTCTGGATTGATGTGCAGGAATTTACAAGGTGAGACAGTTGGGCAGCAAAAGAGAGTTCTAGTAAGGAGAGCAGCGTATGAGAAGTTCAGAATTTGGAGATATATGGTATGAGGGTAGGTGGTGCATGTGGAGATGGCATTCCCTGTCCCCGTGGATGGTGTGATCCAGTATGATTGAGTTGCAAAAGGAGGGGTGAGGAGAGAAGGAATTACCCTTAGTTGATGCTCTTGGCTAGATTTCAATTTGGGAGCCTCTGCACAAAATGAAGCTGGATCACTGGGGCCCACAGATGCCTGGGATGCCTGACAAGCTGGTGAGGAGATGCATTAGAAGTATATTTGCAAGAGGATTAAGGCATCTCCTACGGGAGAGCTTACCTTAAAGGAAGAGGGAGTCGGAAATGACAAATGTGACTAGGAAAAGAACCTTGGTTATTGAATTCAGGAGGAAGTGATTATGAGCACAGTGTAGACTTTGTCGCTCAGATGATCTCCTGGCTAGACCTTCAAGGAATAATATCTGTGTTCTGTGGACATGTAGCACCTGGGTTAAGCCAGGGGGCAGGGGATGTGATAAATAAAATATGAAAATTATGTCTCTTAACAAATCCTAATGTTACAGTATGGGTCAAGCTGTACTGCTTTGTTGTCTTCCAAATAGAACAGGCAACATTCTCCCCATGTTGCAACTGGCCACTGAACATGGGCTCTGGAGGAAAGTGGACATGGCTGGCAGGTACAGAATTACCTGGCAGAACTGGCAGCAGTGGACAGCAGACCCCTGGAACCCAGCAGGAAAGAGCTGCAGATGCCACTGGTAACTCGCTGGACTTGCCTATAAACTCATGTGAGTTGCTTCCTGGACACTCCCAGAATTATCTGGAGACAGAGTTTAAGAGAACTGATTCTGTATTTGCATGTTGGGGAAAAGGCAGCCAAAGACAGAGTATACTTGGTTTAGGTGTGTTAGGAATTCTTTTTCTGTAGTGCAGCATAGAAGACATTGTTGATTGTTTCCTTAGCATCCATTTCTCATTTCCTTACTTCTAACAAAATCCTGATTTTGTTTGGGTATCCTCTCTTCCTTCATGCATGGGAGCTAATCCCATTCATATGGATCAGGAGTGAGCCTAGTTGGTTTAAGAGTCATTCTGTTCCTCTCCCCAGTGATTGACTGTGTTGGCCATATAACTCAATTTGATCTAATAAAATATGAAGAAAGCCTAGCTATGGGCATTTGAAAAATTTATCTGCATTCTTCTAGGACAGTGTCTAGAAGCAACTCACTCTGCTTTCCTCTGGAAATGGTCATGCACCAATTGAAGGGCCAGACCAGCTGCAACTTTCTTGCTATCCAGCTGGGATGAAAGGGGGATAGGCCAGAGGATGGTTGTGAAATGTATGCAGAGCCTCTGAATTAAGCCAACTCTAAAGACTGAGGAACTTCCAGGTATATGAGTCAATAAGTTTCTTTATTTTTTATGGCAGTTTGACTTGAGTTTTTGGTTACATGAAAATGTTTTCTGATAAATGTGGTTTGGCAGATACCTTTAAGTTCCCAGAAGGAGAGGTATTTTGGGCCAGATGGACCATTTCTTGTAGTCAAGGTTATTTACATTCTAACTGAGAAGATCCCTCTCTATCACTTTTATGTGGGAGGCACTGTTTCTCCCACCAGAGCTTGGCATGGATAGGTTCAATGTTTGGGAAAACCAGCTGTCTCTGGCCATTTTCAAGCCTTCCAGTGAGAGATGGAGGCTCTGTTCCCTCTCTTTGAACCTGGGTTGACTTTAATGACTTGGTTTTAATCAACCAAATGCAGTGGAAGTGATGCTTTATATCTTCTGAGGTTAGGCAGAAAAGGTTACGCAGCTTCCACTGTTTCCTGGGATGCTTGCATTGAGGGAAGCATCTGTCATATAAGAAGTCCAGTTACCTGAGGTGGCCATGTTGGAGAAATCATGCACAGGTGTTTTGTTTGATGGCTCTAGCTGAGCTCCTAGCACACAGCCTGCATCAATTGCCAGCCAGGTGGTTGAACCATCTTGCATGTCCAGCCCAGTGAAGCTGGACTGAAGTCAGGTGACTGTGGCCCCAGTGCACATCTAGATGCAATAGCACGAGAGACTCCCACATGAGAACTGCCTGAGTTTTTCCTGAATTCCACAAATTGTGAGCAAAATATAATGGTTGTTTTAAGCCACTAAGTTTTGTAATAATTTGATATTATAACAATACCAAGTTGTTCATTGTTTTGTTTTATTTTGCTTTTGCTTTGTACTATTATGTGGAAAGGATTTCTTCTTTTCCTCAGAGGTAGAAATATAGAGCATTAGTCTCAGAATTCCATCTTATTCCAGGCTCTTTTTGTTGCGAGTCATAGTAAAACATGCAAACTAGCTTAAGTAAGAAAGGGGAATGTATTGGAATGACACAAAGAATCTCAAGGGTGCCAAAGGCAGGTAGTCAGTCTATCTCTCACATCCTTGTGTACTACCCTCCCATACAGGGTAGGTCTGTGTGACCTGTGGAATGGGGTAGAAGTAATGGCATGTCATTCCAAGATTAGGTTATAAAATCTCTCTCTCTCTCTTGAATCACTCACTCTGGGGGAAGCCATGCCATCAGCAGCCCTCTGGAGAAGCCTGTGTGAGGAGCTGAGGCCTCCTGCCAACAGCCATCTGAGTGCGCCATCTTGGAAGCAAATTCTTCAGTCCCAGTCAAGCCTTCATGTGACTGCTGCTCAGGCCAACTTCTTGACTGTAACCTCATGAGAGACCCTAGGCCAAAACTACCTAGCTAAGCCTTTCTGAATTCCCAGTACTCAGAAAACTGTGTGAGGTACTACATGTTTGTTGCTTTAACTGCTAAGTTTTGGGGATATTTCGTTATGCAGCAATAGATGCCATAGATAAAAAGACTTGGAACCCTTCTTGTCTGGCAAACAAAAGAATATGGAAATACCCAAAGGAGTTGCATCTGGTGACTTTTATTCAGCTCCTGGTACATTTAAATGGTAGAGAAGAAGCAATCTGTTATTTTTATCACCTTGTCCTAGGTGGTGTTCCCCAATCCAATTCTGTCCCCTCTTCTCCCATACATGCTCCAGGTGGAGAATTTCACTGTTGGCAGGTGTGTGTTCAGGAACCATATGTGCAATATATATTGTTACACATGTTGGTATTTTGTCTGTGCTTCTTTTGGGGAAAAGTCATGGAAAGGAAAGCATGTATTGGTTCTTTTTTAATGTCAAGCAGTCTGATTGATACTTTATCTATTTTAGTGGAGAGAAAAAGCAAGTCAACCCCAAAGCTACTGAAAGTGCTTCTGTCTTCTAAGGGGGAGGTGGTGACATAATTTCTATCAATTGGACACTGAATATATAATTTTCTGGGACAAGGAGAAAGTGTGTCTGAAGCTCTGACAGTTGTTCTGGGCTTCTAAGAGTGAGATATGGAGTGAAGGGCCTTTTGTTTAACAAAACCTTGAAGTCTATAACCATGGGAATGTAGGCATCAGGGTGATGAACTAGGGTGTCCTGTATCCGATGGAAGTGAAAATTGAGCTTCTGGGGGTATCTTGAGGATAAAGGGCTCCAGGAAACAGAGAAGATGGAAGATGTGAGGGGAATTCCAAGAAAAAAATGGGTACAAATGGAGAAGTGGGTTGACATGGCAGAAGGCTGAGAGGCATGACAGAGGGCTGGAACCTTCAGGGAAGTGTGGCCAGTGGGAAATTGCTGGTGGCTGGACAGCCATGAGAGTGGTGGAATGAGAGAAGCTGGCGGCCCATTTTTAAATTGTTTGAATTTTAGCCACATCATCCCCTCCTCAAGGCCCCAAACCACCAGCAAATACTGCTTCCCACACAATGCCTCCTGTGACTGTGTTTAGAGGGAGAGATAGCTGAGTTACAAAGTCCTGGTTGGTACCGAGTAGCAAGACCAGCTGAGGATTGGGGAGATGAGTGAGATCAAAGTTGGGAAAGAGCTGGAGTTTGAAACCAAAAGGACCAAGAGGATGCAAGGCTCTGGGAATGTTGAAGAGGACATGGGACTTTGGCAGGACATGACATTGAACTTAAAGCAATGCTGTTTAAGTCTCAGAGAGTAGAGTGACCTCAGTTGACACCAAGTTGAGTTTCAATTATACCGTTTCAATACCATTTCAATAAACATGATCTCCATTTTACAGATGAGGGAGCCAAAGCATGGACACGCTCATGAATTGGCCCAGGTCACACAGCCCCTAAGTGGTGGTCCCAGGCTGGGGTGCTCCAATTTTCATGTCAGTTAAATGGAAGGCTTTCTTTTGTAAAGGGCCAGATAGTAAATGTTTTAGGCTTTGCAGATGATACCATGTCTGTTGTACCTGCCTAGCTCTGCTGCTGTAGGGCGAAAGCAGCCTCAGACAATTTGTAGACGCATGGCATGGCTGTGTTCCAGCCAAACCTTACTTGTGGACACCAACATTTGAGTTTTATATAATTTTCACATGTTACAAAGTATTATTCTTGAAAAATTGTTTTAACTGGAAAAAATTTTCAACTCTTAAAAAATGTAAAATCCATTCTTAGCTTGTGGGCCATACAAACCCAGGCAGCGGGTTATATTTGGCTCACAGACTGTACTGTGTGGACCCCTACACTACACCATTCAGTTAATCAGACTTTTGTAAGTGAACAAATGAGTCAACAAGAGAGCTTTAATGAGGACAGATGAGTGACAAGTATTGACAAGATAAAGAGGGGTCATTATGGTCTTTTTTTTCTGAGGAGACTTTGCTGAAATTTACACAAGGCTCTTCTCTGACAGGTTAGTGTCTTGTTGTTTTCCACTCCTTTTAACCTATAGGCCTGAATGAAGCATCCATTTCCTTGGACAAATCATCCCCCTTTTGCCCTCACTTGCTCTGTGTGTGTGTGTGTGTGTGTGTGGTGTGTGTGTTTAATGAGAAGGTCTGACTAGTTATCTTCAAGATCCCTTCTGGCTATGAAATGCTCAGATTTCATAAAGACATTTCAGATTTTTATGGCAGGTTTTTCCCTGCCCACTCTCTTTCCCCCTTGCCCTCTTCTCTCCACTCCTGTGAACATGCTCCCCCGCTTTGACCCTGCTTCCTCTCTAATACTCTATTTCAAGGCTGGTGGGATTATCATATCCAAAAGCATCCCAGGAAAAAACAGTTGGAATATCCAGGCTAATAAAACAAGCCAGTAAAAGGTGAAGGGGTGTGTAATTGTTGTTCTTTGTGTCGACTCTTAAAGCCGCATGTTTTAACCGTCTCAGGATGGCAGGGATTTTTCTGCCTTTTTGAGAGGCTGATGTAATACCTTCATGTTTTCCTTTTTTTTTTTTTTTCAGGAAAAAATAAGAAGGATTCATTTTCATTGAGATTAACGAAATCTTTCTTCTTCTTTTATGTTGGCAACACGAGGTCTTAGCAGATCTCTGATCTTGTGTTGAATAAAAAATATAGCATGACAATGGGACACGGAGGCTGGGGGCTTGAACTCAATTTGGATTACTGTGCACAGCAGTGGGCATTCTGTGACTAATGGTGGGGGTCTTTGGAGCTGGTGCTGAGGATCAGCCCCTGGGGACTGAGCCCCACACGCCCTGCCTATTGTTCCGCTTTCATTGGAGGCCAGTTCCTGGGAGCCTGAGCCCACAATCAGAGGCTCTGAGGGGTGGGATTTTGTCAAGCTGGCAGCCAGGTAGACGTGACGCACTGCTGTGCAAAAGCAGGAGTGGCGCTGAGCCGGGAAATTCCCTTAAGAAAGTTGGGATTTTGGTTAAAACATTTAACCTAAGTCTCAGTTTTTCTGTCTATAAACTTGGGTCAATCATTTATATCCCAGAGTGTCACCCACCTGGAGGTATGGAAGGGATCATGGTGATTGCCATGGGAACTACTGCCTGGATTGAAATAGAAGAGCTATTCTGAGGCTCTGAGGGCAGGGGTGACTGAACAAGGAGACAGAAAGAACAGGGAGGTCCAGCTGGGGGATATGGTAGCCATCATCTCTTTGACAGTTGGTGTTTCTCAATACCATGAGCCCTCTGAGTCAGAATTATCTGGGGTAATATATATATATATATTTTTTTGGCGGTACGCGGGCCTCTCACCGCTGTGGCCTCTCCCGTTGCGGAGCACAGGCTCTGGACGCACAGGCTCAGTGGCCATGGCTCACGGACCCAGCCGCTCCGCGGCATGTGGGATCTTCTCAGACGGGGGCACGAACCTGTGTCCCCTGCATTGGCAGGTGGACTCTCAACCACTGTGCCACCAGGGAAGCCCTGAGGTAATAATTTAAGATCCTTTGGGGTGCTAGTGAAAAAATATCCCTATGAAAGATAGTAAGGCATCAAACGGAGACAATAATTCCTACTGTGTGGGATGTTGTGAGGGGTCAAAGGGCAGTGGCTCTGGTAGAGTGAAAATGGTGATAATGATGGGGCTCTTTCCTTAGAGTCCCCTTAAAGTGGTTCTACATTCTTCATTTCTAGTTCTATTTTATTTCTTAAAACCTGAAAAAAGTCTTAACATATTCCTCTGACCACCTGCTGTGAGACCTTGATGACTCCCTAAAGAATATCAAATGCCGATGATCCACAGCCAGGAGCCTCCTGACTTTGGCCCAAACTACTCTCCCAGCTCCATTTCTTATTTCTCTTCTATACAATCACCCTATCAGGTGAAACTAATTCTAACTGTTGTCCTCATAATAATGCCTAATATTTCCTTTTTTACTTCTTTGTGTCTCTGTCCCTCATCTATGTATCATATTTATAATGATGATTAAATCTGGTAATCCATGGAAAACACTCAGGATGTGTCTGGCTCACGGCAAACAACTGTATGTGTTAAAAGTGACTCCCAATATCTCTGAAACTTTTTAAATTTATTTATTTATTTTAAAAGCTTTTATTTTTTTTAAAAATGTGTTTTCTTTATTTCTTTGGGTCTCATCGTTGGGGCATGTGGGTTCTTCGTTGTGGCATGCGGGATTCTCTCTAGTTGTGGTGTGTGGGCTTCTCTCTAGATGTGGCATGCGAGTTTTCCTTCTCTAGTTGCGACACGCCAGCTCTCTCGTTGAGGTGTGTGCCCTCGGTAATTGTGGCGCGTAAGCTTTGTTGCCCCCTGGCATGTGGGATCTTAGTTCCCTGACCAGGGATCGAACCCATGTCCCCTGCGTTGGAAGGTGGATTCTTTACCACTGGACCATCACGGAAATCCCTGAAACTTTTTTTAAAAAATAAGATCTACCTCTGTCTTTATTGGTCAATAGATGCAGGTATATTTTCTCTAAACGGACACAGGTAGGCAAGGGCCGTGCAGATCTATTTCATTCTGGAATCCTCGGGAAAGAATCTGACAATTCAGTTTATTTTTATCAGTATTTATTTTGTGTCTTCTTCAGTTCTCAGTGCATTGTGTGAATGATTATGCTGGCTGGAGGTTAAACATGAATGCTCGAATTCTCATCCTCCGCCTCCAGGATGAAAATAATGGCTTGTGTTCAACCTTCAAGACTGAACAAAAGTTTGCTTCTTCCCCAACAGCTCTCTCCAACTATCTGCCTTGTTTATACAGTTCAGAGTTAGAACTACCCAATTCAGAGCCTACCTGTTTCGTGGTAGTTTCTCTTTTCTTGCTACACTTCCAGCTCCCTGAAGGTCAAATGTCTTCTGTATCTTGAACAGTCCTGGCAATCACCTATCCTTGTATCCGATATGATGTTTACTGTCTACTATCAGGTGGCCTCCATTCAGGACATAGTGAGGCATATAGGTGAAATTATTGCTACGTGTATGGATGAACTTTCCATTACATGGAATTAACGGTTTGGATTCAGGAGTCTGGATAAGTTTCTGACGTTCAATTTTTTTTTTAAATAAGCATGATAAATATATTTAAGAAGGTGAGGGAATGACAACAGCAATATGAATCAAGAAAAAGTATCATGAATTTTTGATGTTCTTGTCTGAGATCTAGTTGTGTATTCAAAGGATGCTTCCAGATACTTCCTTCTGTTCTTTTAGGAGAAATTAATCCTGTGTGTAATGCAAACAAAAAAGAGAATTTTAAGTTAAATATTTTGTTTATGTGGCTGCTATAAATCACGCTCTAAATACCTGTGTTTATCATTTTAATTTTTATGTCTTGCAGAAATATTGGAACAATGTTAAAATGGAAATTAAGGTAAAAACCTCTAGTCCCATTACTCTAAACAAATCGACATTTTTTTTTTTTTTTTTTTTTGCGTTACACGGGCCTCTCACTGCTGTGGCCCCTCCCGTTGCGGAGCACAGGCTCCGGACGCTTAGGCTAAGCGGCCATGGCTCACGGGCCCAGCCACTCCGCGGCATGTGGGATCTTCCCGGACCGGGGCACGAACCCGTGTCCCCTGCATCGGCAGGCGGACTCTCAACCACTGCGCCACCAGGGAAGCCCCAAATCGACATTTTTTTAACTTTCTGTGATTCATTCCAGTTTCTTTCAATATACACATCTATGTTTTTTTTTTTTTTTTTGCGGTACGCGGGCCTCTCACTGTTGTGGCCTCTCGCATTGCGGAGCACAGGCTCCGGACGCGCAGGCTCAGTGGCCATGGCTCACGGGCCCAGCCACTCCGCGGCATGTGGGATCTTCCCGGACCGGGGCACGAACCCGTGTCCCCTGCATCGGCAGGCGGACTCTCAACCACTGCGCCACCAGGGAAGCCCCACATCTATGATTTTTGCATAGTTAGAGCCCTAAAAGAGCTAAGAGTAGTCATCTAATTAAACAGTAAAGCCATTGTTTATGAGTACTTAATATTTGCCAGGCAAAATGGTTCACGTGTATTTTTGAATCCTCACACCAATCCTGGGAGATGGATGTATGATTATGCCCATTTTATAGATGAGGAAACTAAGTATGAAGGAGGTTGACTCACTCCAAGTCACACACCCTGTGAGCTTGTATTTGAGCCTTTCTTCTCCACTCTATTAGACAGGGCTGCATCGACATGACTCACACCCAACCCTCTCTTACCACCCCAGCAGCCCCTGGGTAAACTTCCAGGCTGCCCAGGGTGAGGAGTGGAGCTTGCTGCCCCTACTCAGTGCAGGACAGGCTGAGGGAAAACTGGACCATCCTTGGAGGTCAGATCATCACCTGGAAGGGTTTATGACATTTGTTCCAAATGTCTGTAAGACCAGTGAGCCAGGGAGCTCCAACCCATAGGCAGCGCAAAGCGAGTATGGCGCCGTGAGCTCAACCTTGACCTGGTTGTCCAAATGCAAACAGTCTTTGCGCCGTGTCCTGGCTTTCAGGCTGCATGGCCAAGTGTTGGGAAATGAAGGCACGTGGAGGCCAAGGGAGGGTCTCGGGGCCCCTCTGAGTTCAAGCAGCTGATCAGCCTGGCAGACATGAGCCCATGGCTGGTGGCCTTGCCTGGTGGCTCTTTATGATGTCAGTGTTTGGCCCATATTAGATCCTCAGCAAATGTTGTTGGTTGGATGGATGGATGGACAGACGGTGCTGCTTATAGCAAGCAGCTGGACTCCCTCCTGCTTGATAAAGACTAAAATAAGACATTCCACAGTCTTTCATTTTAAGTCAAAAATGGAAAGCTGAGAGTGGATATATGTATATGTATAATCGATTCACTTTGCTGTACACCTGAAACTAACACAACACTGTAAATCAACTATACTCCAATAAAAATTTTAAGAAAAAGGAAAACTGAGTGTGTGCAAATAAGCATGTGGAAGTATGTGAATGTGGGAGAGAGGATGAGTATATATGTGAGAGAGTGTGTGTGCATACGTGTGAATGTGTGTGCCTGCCTAAGTACGTGTGATTGTGTGTACATATATGTGAAAATGTGGCTTTGAGTGTCTTTGTGTGTGAGAGCGTGAGTGTGAGCCCGAGTGTGTGAATGCTGAGTGTGAGGATGTGCACGAGAGTATACAAGAGTGAGTGTGTAAGTGTGTCTGTGTGAATGCCTGTGACGTGTGTGTGTATATGTGTGTGATAGTGAATGAGTATGAGAGAGTGTGAATGTCTGTGTGTGAGAGTGTGTAAAAGAGTGTGAGTGTGTGGCTGGGGAGGGGGTGGGTGATGGAGAGGCGGCCAAGGGCGCTCTTGCTGCTGGGGTGCCTGCTGTAGCTCAAACATTGTCTACTTTTTCTCACTGCACAACCTCTACAAGGCTACGTGGTGGATACTACAATCTGCATTGACCAGATGTGGAAGCAAGATTCAGAGAGAGTAAGTACCCTGCCCAAGGTCTTGCTGGAGAGTGGCAGAGCTGTCTTGACCTGCGGTCACTAAAGCTGGTAACCTCTCACCATACGGTGCTGGACAGCTCAGCAAGACAGGGCAGGGCCTGATGTGGTGGCTTCAGGGAAAAGAAGTTGGGAGACAACCTCAGAGGAGGACTGAGATGTATTCCTCCTGCTAAATCCTGGAGGAGGAAGCAGGGGCAGCAAGCTACGAGGGGCCTCTGGGGGGTTGGGGAGGGCACGAAGCTGGGACTTTAGGAGACAGCCCGTGTGTGAGCGCTCCTGGGAGAATCAGAAGGATGGGAGGAAGAGTTCACAGAGAGAGCTAGCCTTCTGCAATGTGGATGGGAAGATTTCAGTGCATGGAAATTTCCACAAACGCTCAGGCCTTTCTGCCTGGTGTGGGATGGGAACGGACTTTAGAGCTACTGGCCGGATGGCTCCTTACAGAAAGCATCCTGCCCTGACTTCCCTTCCCCAGCCTCCTTGCAGGAAGACTCAGAACGGAACGTCCCCAACCCGGGTGGAACAAGAACACAGGCCAAGCGAGTGAAAAAGGCACCACTTGTAAAGTGTAAAGAAAACCCTTCACCCCTCACTTCTAAAATCCCGGTATCCATGACAACTGGACCGAGGGAGGAAGACGGTGGTCCCCTCCCCGCTTCATTGTTTAACTTCTAGTTGCTGCAGCAACTGAATATGCGGGCGGCCAGATTCCCTGGTGCTTTTCTTCTTTCTCAGTCTCCCTTTATTTCAGGCCCTCCTCCGTGCCAGCCTGGCTTTGTCTTTCGTTGGAGAAGTCTGTGAGAACCAGGATGGGCAAAGTGTCAGGCTCTTGGTGTTGTTGAAAATCCTTTGAGATGGGAAAGGTCACTGGAACAAAGAAGCGGGAGAACAAAAAGCCCTGAACTGCTTGGCCCCTGAGAAGGAGGGTCTGAGGGTCTTTATCATCTTAAACCTTGGGATTTGAGAGTGTCTGACTTTGCCTTTCCCAGGGATGGTCTGGCAGGGATACAGAGAGAGTGTGTCCAGGAAACTGGTTGGACGGCAATCTCTGAAGAGGGGACTTCTCACGGAGACAAGGACTCTTTAACTTAGGTGTTGGTCTTTCTCTTTTTCCATCTTTCTCCCTTTTTTTTCTTTCTCTCTTTCTCTCTCTCTGTGTTCCCTCTCTCCCTCCCTCCTTTCCTTCCTTCCTTCCTTCCTCTTTCTTTTTCTCTTTCTCTTTTTCTCTCCCTCCTTCCTTCCCTCTCTTTCTTTAATATGTTTCTGGTTAATACCCTTCCCACTTGAAGAAATTCTAAACAATTAACTAGAGCTTTAAAATCTTGGAGTAATCAGTTTCTTTCCATAATTTGTCCAGGGAAATCAGTGGATATTTGCTCAAAGATACCTCTGTGATCCATTGCAGTGATGGCATATTTCTGAAACAATGGAAAAAGTCGAAATGGCCAGATGTAAGATTGGTCAAATACATTATGGCTTTTTTATACTGATCAGCAAACTGATCATTGTTCATTCATTCTTCCTATAGCTGTATACCAGCCCAGTGCTGACTGCTGGAGATCAACAGGGAGCAAAACAGACGTGGTCCCTTTCCTAAGGAAGCTTAAAGATGTAGTCAGATAATTCAGCAATAAACATGAATCAGAAATCATGGCCAGTGCCATGATGGAAAATGATGAGATAGGAAGAGAGAGTGTCTCTGTGGCACTGGACCTCATCCAGGGATGGGGGAAGATTTCTGTAATAGCCAATGATCTTTGAACTATGGTCTGAAGGATGAGCCAGAGAAACATGGCAAATGGATGGAGTGAGGAAAGTGCAGGTTGGGCAGAGCCCTTTCATTTTCACTCATTTTCTTAAAAGGAGACTTGTAGGTTATTAACTTGAAAAAATATTGTTAAACCTTTCCTAGCTTAAAGGAACAAAACAAAATATTTGTTGACATAAACTGTCCTTTGCTTAAGGTAGGCTAGTAGAGGCCTTGTTAATTTTAAGATGATATTCTCATTGCCGGAAGTTACACTTTGTCTGCCTGCAGGGGAAATCTTTGCTTGCTGGTGCAGATCCAATCAATGTCTGGGAGATCAGCTCAGCCCTGAGGGCAGCAGTCCTGGGCCTGCTGAGAGAGCTAACTTCCCAGCCCACCAGTGGCATCTCTGATAACTCTGTTGATTTTGATTAGGAAGATAATTCTTTCAAAACTGTCCGGGCTTGAACATGTTACCTTACTTTATTATTTTTGATGATAGTAAGTTATTAAATGTTGTAAATTCATGCTTTTAGTTTTGATAACTTGATGTCTTTTCAAATGAGTTGAGAAGAAAATGCTTTGCTGCAGCTTGGCATATGGGCTGTATGAGGGTGTGTGAGCTGCAATAACAAAGGACACCGTAGATTTTAGTGGCTCAACACTTAAAGTAAGACAGAGAAGTTTAGTAACTTCTCAAGGTCTCACAGCTAGGCAATTAAAATGCTAACATTTACAGTGTAGGCAGTTGGACTCCAGAACACCTGTTCTTCACTTCTCTGCTATGTTTCCAACCAACACACTATGATTACTCCAAACTGTTATTTCTTCCCCTACTTTTTCATACATGGGAGGGTCATCTATTTATATTCTTGGGCAGTGTGCATCTAATTGGGGATGCAGAGGTGGTGGATACATCAGATCAGGTAACGTGTTAGAGATTGCTATAGAACTAGTCTTGTCCTAAACAATATTGGTGAAATGACAGGTGAGCCAGGACATGCTGAGCTAATACACATTACAATAAGTACATAACTGCCAGAGAAAATGTTTCCATTTGTACCACCCCAAATCATCTCATGCATGACACACTTGGGGAAGCAAGGTATTAACTTTAGAGCCTGGGCACTGTGTGTGCACAGACTGTGTTCTAGAACTCTCCTTGGGGCAGATCACACAGGCTTGCTTCAAGCACAGCCTAGCTCTTCCAAAGGATGCGCATGGTGAACTTCCCAGAGCTCCCCAGGAGCAGCACAGGGCATAGACCTGCAGTTAGTAGGGCCTGACCAGATGAACCAGATGCTGGAGTCCACCTGACCGGGACCTCTACCTCTGCCCTCCCCGGGTGCCCCAGCCAGGAGGCAGAGGTGGAGGGCAGGGAAGACGGAGGCTTTCTGAGATGGCACGGGAAATCCCGACAGGAAAGCCACCAGCTGTTATAGCAAAATGCCATGTTTGTCCATATGAGAGGGAAGTATCCTGGCTGAGGTGAAGCTTAGGATCTGACCTAATCCCTATATTTGGCAACATAAAGGGATACCCAGGCCTCCCTCTGACTGTGAGCCTTGGGTAGCAGACAGACTTGGTCGGGTGTTGGCTTTGTCACTTTGTAGCCACGTGCCCATGGCTACAAATTTCTGTAACCCTAATTTCCTAATTTGTCAAAGGGGCTAAAAACACCGTATGTACATGTACATGGTTCTCTTTCCAGAACTTCTGCTTTCAGACCCCAAATTTATTGGAAAATAATGAAGAGTGAGAATAAATCAAATCATTACAGCAACCTGTGGTTTTATTCAACATTCTATTACCAAGTTAAGAAAGTGCTCATGCAAGAAATGTTCTCTGACTTTGGAAAGCTTACAGACTGACTGGGCTCATTTTACAATATTCCATTTGTGTGACACTTACCCGATATCAAAATTCTTTCCCTTAAATCATCTCCTATGCCCTAACAAGTTTGTCATAGAAAGTTTTCTGTGACTTACTATGTCTTCTCCCAGCCACAAAATAACTAATATCTTCCCCTGCCATGGCATCTACTACAGACAAACTCATACCCAGGGTCCCCTAAACCCAACGGATGCCAGAACCATCCTTTGTATTTCTCCTGTTTCTCCAGCTGAGCTGCCAAGGGAAGCAGTTAAGTGATGTGGGATAGGTGTGGAGGCGGCTTGACAGGAAAGTCCTAAGAAAATTCAAGAGCTGAGTCAGAGGAGAGACTAGTGTTCCTTAAGGTCGAATCACAAACTGGGGAGACAAATGCTTGCTGTCTGTCACCCCAGCTAGATTGATGGCATCAGATCCACTCCCTACCCAGTCCTCCTGGTCTCACTAGTGGCTGACATCTTCAGCAAATCATGGGAAGCTCCTTTCTTACAGAATCATGAGAAACCTTTTGACAGTAAGGATGCACTAGGCTACTCTAATTTCTTTCTGAACATAATAGATGGAGAAAATACAATTACTTGCCTGCATTCCATTTTGTACATAATGAAACTAGAGCATTTGTAATTAAAATCACTTTAAGTGGACTTAATAAGTTATGAAAATTTATAGCCAGTGAGGCAATATTATGACCATTCGTAACTAGAACTATTTAACCAGGGGGCAGGGCTCCTTTGGTACAAGACTGAAAAAAAATCTTAATTTGTCTGAGGCAGAAATTCCCTTGGCTTATGTTTCTAAGAAAACGCAGCAGAGAATGTGAAACTGGAGGAGTTGAGGTTCCCTGAGTCATAATAAGAGATGGCGCTTGCTGAGGGCTCCCTGTGTGCCAGGTGCTGGCTTCAGCACTTTATCTGGGGATTGTCCACTTATCCCCAGGACAGCCTTATAAGGAAGGTGTTGTCACCATTTTACAGATGAGGAAACTGAGCCACATGGAGGCAAGACTGAATCCAGGCAGCCAGACTCCAGGCACTGAAACACTGCACTCTTTGCCCAAGTAGCTAAAAGGCAGGCAGGTTACAGAGGAGAAAAAATGGGTCTAAATCATTATGTAAAACTCAGTGGAGTGAAAGAATCAAAGAGTCCTGAATGGCCCCTGAGAACTGAGGGGCCCAAGCTGCTGGCCCATAGAGTAATGTTGCCTGGTACTTGCATGCAAGAGAGTCTGGATAAATGAGGGCCTGAAATCAAGCACCATTACATGAGCTGTCAGCCCTGTCTCCCCAGTTTACCAACATTTTTCTTACTTCTTTGATCTTCAACTGGGTAAACCACAGAAAATGTATTTTCCTTGAAAAAGATTATCCAGACCATGGAAAACTACAATTAGATATGTGAGAAGCGATCTTGCAAGTGTTTAACTTAAAATCCCAAGATGAGTGTTCTGAAGCTGGAGGTGGGCACCACTGCTCATTCTTAGAGCTGAGTGAAGAGGCGCCCTCCCCCCCCATTGCCCCTCCTATCCTGACCACCCTCTGGCTGCACCCTGGTGAAGCATGAATATCTTCATACTGAAGTTAAGTCTAACTGTGACACGCTCACTGCCCACAAAATACACAGGACTCCAGTGAGCAAATACCTTGCCCAGAGTCTACCCGACCTTGGCCGCAGGTATGCCAGCAGGAACTCGGGGCTGGGCTCACAGGCGTTCAAGATGGGGGCTGCTGCTAGTGAGGTTAAAATAAGTCATCTGGAGGTCGGGGTGGAGCCTTCTCTCCCTCTGCTTTATACGATGAGCTGCATCTCTGTTTACCTTCACCTTTCTGATACATTCTGTTCTTTTAATGCAGGGGTCCCCAACCCCCAGGCCATGGACCATTACTGGTCCCTGGCCTGTCAGGAGCCTAGCCACACAGCAGGCAGGTGAGAGAGAGAGAGAGCGAAGCTTCGTCTGTATTTATAGCCGCTCCCCATCGCTCACATGACTACCTGAGCTCTGCCTCTTGTCACATCTGCGGCGGCATTAGATTCTCATAGGAGCACGAAACCTACTGTGAACTGCGCATGCTGGGGATCTAGGTTGCGTGCTCCTTATGAGAACCTAATGCCTGATGATCTGAGGTGGAGCTGAGGCAGTGATGCTAGCGTTGGGGAGCGGCTGCAAATACGGATTTTCATTAGCAGAGAGGTTTGACTGCACAGAGACCATAATAGATCAACTGCTTGCAGACTCATATCAAAACCCTATCAGTGAGTGGCAAGTGACAATTAAGCTGCATCTTACAGAATAGACTGGACCTAAGCAACACACTTCAGGTGTCACTGTCTCCCATCACCCCCAGATGGGACCATCTAGTTGCAAGAAAACAAGCTCAGGGCTCCCACTGATTCTGCATTATGGCGAGTTATATAATTATTTCATTATATATTACAATGTAATAATAATAGAAATAAAGTGCACAATAAATGTAATGTGCTTGAAATCCCAAAACCATCCCCCTGCTGGTCTGTGGAAAAATTGTCTTCCATGAAACTGGTCCTTGGTGCCAAAAATGTTGGAGACTGCTGTTTTAATGGTTGGGTGTCCAGTGGACACAGCAACAGTTCCTGGGTCACCCATCACTGCTGGGTGGAGAGGGGCTGGGACAAGACAAGAGGAGCTGAATGGTAGCTGACCAGACTGGGCAGTGTACACACTTGACGGGTGAGCCTCTCCAGCCAGTGTCAGATAGTGGCTTACCCTGATCCTTAGGCACCGCAGGGCATGATGCTGCTGCAGTACAGCGTTGGGTCAGCAGGCTCTGGACACCCACAGCTCAGGCTCACAGCCCAGCCCAGCACAGTCCTGCCTGTTCTCTCAAGCCTGTGAAGATGGGGATAAAACCACCATTTCAAGAACAGGAATTTGAGGTTTAGAGAGGTTGAGTGGTTTCACAAAGGTTACTCAGGTTGTGATAGTCTCAAATTTACATTTAGTTCTTGATCACAGTATCTGGGCTCAGCAGGGATCGCGGTAGAGCAAACGGAGGGGAGAGGGGGCGACCGCATGAGCATGTGAGTGAGGAGCGTGGGTGAGAGGTCTCCCCTGCGTGAAGAGAGATACAAGGCACTTCTTTGGCCGTGCTTGAAAATGCATCTTGCTTTGCAGAAACCCGGCTTGCTTAAAAAAGGTCCCAAGCCTCACCCTGGAAGGCATTGGTCTCCTGGTGGTGTGTGAGCTTTTCCGCCATACTCTGATGCAGCTAGAGTCAGCATCTCTAAGGCTGGGACTCTTGCTCATTGCCTCTGCTTCTATGGAACCCACACTAGGGACAACTGTGGGCTTGGTTCAGCAGAGGCAGCTAAAGGGACCCAATCATTAGCAAGAATCCCTTCGTGAGGTTTTGGAAAACTGAGAGTTGGGGAGATAACATTTCCTAAGTCCTAGTGGTAGCTGGGAGCCAATACATTTAATTTTCTTTCACTGATTTGTTAAAACTTACAAAAAATAATTCGGAACTATAACCTGCATACAGAAAAGGGCACAAAACAAAGATGTGAAAGCAAACATCCATGAGGTCAAGAAATAGAACATCCCAGCATTTCCAAAATCCTTCTCATGCCTCTTCCCTATCACCACCCCCTTCCTTAGGCCGAAGGTAATGAATGACTGCTCTGACTTTTGTGGTAATTGCTTCCTTGCATTTAAAAATAGTTTTACCTACTAGACATTCATTCCAAAACACTATAATTGAGTATTGCTCCTTTTTTATACATCAATAAATATTCATATGAAATACTATGTCATCTTATTTCCTCTATTAGCTTTTTAGTTATCCTCTCTTTGTATCATGTTTTGTATTCCTTACTCTGGGGATTATATTACATGTCTTTCATTTATCACAGTCACCTTGGAATTTATACTGTACCACTTCAGATAAAATGTAAGAACTTTACAGTGGGATAAGGCAACTTCTCCCCATTCTTTGTGTTATTGCTATCTTATATTTTAATTCTACATATTTAAAAAATTCCACAATACACTATTATTATGTTGCTTAAAGTGGTCAGTTGTCTCTTAAAGAAAGTTAAAAACACTATGTTATATTAACCCATGTGTTTACCGTTTCTGGGGCTCTTCACTCCTTCCTGTAGATCTGAGTGCCCGTTTAGAATCATTTCCCTGCAACCTGAAGAGTTTCCTAAAGTGTAGGTTAACTGGCAATGGGTTCTTTCAGTATTTTTTTTTTTTTAATCCAAAAAGCCTTTATTCTGTCCTAATTTTTTTTTTTTTTCCCCCAGTACGCGTGCCTCTCACTGCTGTGGCCTTTCTCGTTGCGGAGCACAGGCTCCGGACGCTCCGGACGCTCCGGACGCGCAGGCTCAGCGGCCATGGCTCACGGGCCTAGCCGCTCCGCGGCATGTGGGATCTTCCCGGACCGGGGCACGAACCCATGTGCCCTGCATCGGCAGGCGGACTCTCAACCACTGCGCCACCAGGGAAGCCCCCTGTCCTCATTTTTAAAAGATAATTTTTCTAGATTTACAATCTGGATTAGCTGACGTTTTTTCTTTCAGCATTTTAAAATGTTAATTTATCAAAAATTTACTTTAACATCATTTTTAAACGGTATTTTGATATTAAAATGTTTAAACATTTCCGTGTTTTAAAAATATTTTATTGTCTTCTAGCTTTTATTCATTTTTCTGATGCAAAATCGGCAGGCTTTAAGCCATTATTCCCCTTGAATGTCCCTTTTTGTATTAATTACTATGAAGATAGGAATATTAAACATCATGATATATTATTAAGATATAATTAATTAATATTAATATTATTAATATATGTTGGTGGGCTGGTAGCAAAAGGGGACTTTTACTTTTCTCTTCACACCCATCCAGGCTGCTTCACTCAAGTCCATACCAAACTGGCCACTGGAAGCATGTGACTTTGTACCCTTGGTGTTGGAGAAAGAATAAAGAAAAGCAAGGAAGGCGTGGTTAATTCTGTGAAGTGTCTGGGAAGATGAGCAATGAGCAGATGTTTAATGAGCTTGGCAAATGGTACTTGGGAAAAATGAAAGGGACCATGAAGTTAACAAGACTTTGGCGTTGCTTGGGGTGTTCCTATGGTCAATTTGGAGGCTAAGGCTTCCATGCTAGAAACCTGACTGGTGCCCTTGCCTGTCTCATGTCCTGCATCCATATCAAACACCAAATCCACTGAGTAATCCCCAAGAACCCCTCTAGTTCATGCCCTGTTCTCCCCTCTACACCATCCTGATTCAGGACCACATTCTCTCCACCTGGAGAACTTGTCTCATTCTTTAAGGCCTTGCTTCTCAAAGTGTGGCTTCCAGACTGGCAACATTAGCACCTGGAGTCTTTCTTAGATAGGTAAGGTCTCAGGCCCCACTCTAGACCCACCGATTAGGAATCTGAAGATGAACAAGATCTCGAGAAGATTTCTATGCACATTCAATGTTTTTTAAATATCTTTATTGGAGTATAATTGCTTGACAATGTTGTGTTAGTTTCTGCTGTACAACAAAGTGAATCAGCTGTATGTATACATATAATCCCATATCCCCTCCCTCTTGCACCTCCCTCCCACCCTCCCTATCCCACCCCTCTAGGTCATCACAAAGCATCAAGCTGATCTCCCTGTGCTATGCGGCAGCTTCCCACTAGCCATCCGTTTTACATTTGGTGGTGTATATATGTCAATGCTACTCTTTCACTTCACATCGTTTTTTGAGGCAGAAACCCAGTGTGTCCCCCTTTGCCTGGCAAAGTAATAAAGCTATACTTTTCTACTTCACTGCCCACCCCCCCGCCCCCAGAAAAAATTCTATGGCCATACCACCCTGAATGCACCTCATCTCGTCTGCACATTCAATTTTGAGATGCATTCTTACAAGCTAGTGGTTCTTGAACTTGTCTGCATATAACAATCACTTGGGGAGCATTAAAAAAAATTCTGGCCACACCCAGACCAATTAAATCAAATCTTTAGTGGGTAGAACCAGATATTGGAGTTTATTAAAATGCTACAGGTGATTTCAATGTGCAGAAAATCGGTGCCTTAGGACAGAGGTTCTCAAAATTGGCTACATGTTGCACTCACCTGGGTATTTTGTGCAACTTCCTAAACCAAGCCACCCCCAGACCAGTTAATCCCCAGGGTCTGGGGGTCCATGGGACATAGGCCTTCACATTTGTGAAACTTCTCAATTGACTGCAGTGTGCAGTCAGAATTGAGAGCCAGTGCTTTAGGGCTCAGCCCAGGTGTCTCTCCCTCCTGGAAGCCGCTCATAATACATCCCCTCCCCCAAGGATGGGTCAGGAGCCCCTCCTCAGAATTCCCACAATGCCCTGTGCAAGCCTGCACTATCTCCCTCTCTAATGATCTATGATGTGTCTGTCCTCACTCACATCATTAAACTGGGAGCTCCTAGAGAGTAGAAATTGCCTTACAGTAATTTTCTTTGTCTTCCTTGTGTCTCCCACAATGCCTGGCATATAAAACGTACTTGAGAGTTTATTATTATTTTCATTGTTTTTATTATTCTTCTGATCCTGAGGGTTTATGGTCAGGGTTGTGGTGAGGAAATCTCACTCTGGTGCAGTGGACATTTGAGGAGGGGAAAGTTGGGAGGCAGGCAGGGTAGCTAGGAGGCTGCTGCGATGGTCCAGGTAGGAGGTGATGAATGACTAAATAAGTGTGGTGGCAAATGCAGACACAGGGAAGGAGCCCATTGGGAGGGACATCATAAGGTAGACTAGGAGGTGTGTTACTTTGCTGGGTAACTGTAAATAAACAACACAAATGTATTGTCTCATGGTTCTGGGGACTACAAGTCCAAGATCAAGGTGTAGGCAAGGTTGGTTCCTTCTGAGGTGTGAGGAAGAATTTGTTCCATGCTTTTCTTCTAGCTTCTGGTGGTTCTCTGGCCGTCCTTGGTGTTCCTTGGCTTGTAGATCATTGCTCTGTCAATCTCTGCCTTCATCTTCACATGGTGTGCTCTCCAGGTGTGTGTGTCTGTGTCCATATTTACCCATTTTATAAGGACATGAGTCATTTTGGATTGGGGGCTCTCCTACTCCAGCATAACTTCATCTTAACCAATTACATCTGCAACAAACCTATTTCCAAATAGGATCATATTCTCAGACACTGGAGATTAGGATTTCAACATGTGGATTTTTTGGGTAATGGGAGGCCCAATTTAACCTATACCTGTAATATAAAAATTCTTGTGTGAACTGTGTCATGCGCAAGGACTTGGATTTCAGGCATTTTTGTTTCTCCATTTTAGAGATAAACCAAATTTTTTGCTGTGAAATCAACACACCAGTTTCTAAGTTTTGGGCAAAATCATAACTTACGCAAAGGAACTCTGGAGATGTTGACAAAACTGGAAAAACAGATGTCTCTAGCCAACTGGAGGTCAATGTGAGGCAAGGGGAAGCTTGGGAAATGCAGGCGAACAATACATAAATAATGGCTCTGGGGTTGTTTTTTTACTTGCTGTCTACTTTCACTGTCTAATTCACTCCTGATGCTTTTGGCAGACTTAAGGCCCTGAGATTTCACAAGTGAACATTCACAGGATGACTGAGAAGCTTAGAGATGATTTAAAATAACTGCATACATGCTCCTGACAAATTATACAGGACTTAGTCCCCTGCCTTCCTCCCTCCCTGCTTCCTTTTTTTCCTTCCTCCTTCCCTTCCTTCCTTCCTCCCTCCCTCCCTCCCTCTACTTCTTTGCTGTTCTCTTTTCTTTCTTTCTAGACTCAATTGATAACACCTGCTTTTGCTTGTTAATTGTTCTTTTGTGATTTCGTTTGTGGCAATTAACTGTAGTGCAGGTTTGGTAATTCGCTGCTGTAATTAGAAACACCTTCTGATTAGAAGGGTGTTTCCCTTTCCTGCTTTAGGAGCTGTTGCTTGCACTCCCTTAAAAAAAAACACCTCTACTTGGCTGGTGGGGGCTGGAGGGGAGTCACCAGCTGCACACAATTCACAGCAGAAAAGAGAACTTCTGCTAACAATGGCACCTTGCATCCTGCCTTCAGAATCCTCTCTTGCAGCTGCGACCAGAACTGAAAAGTGTGGAGGGTTGCTCTCGAAGTTAATAAGTCCCAGATCTCCTGCAGGCTCCTCGTGCAGCTTTCCAGGCTGGAATCTGGACAGTGTTATTCTGGACAATTCAATGCCTGCCAAAAAGGGATCATCTCCCCAAAGGTTGTCTGTCTGCTTTTTTTCCTTCTTTGGGCCAAAGGGACTTTCAGGAATTTATTATTTTTTAAAAAAATATAGTTTATGTTCCAAATGGGAACACCTGTAATCGCTTGTCAGAACAAAAGTTCAAAAAAAAAACCCAAACCCCAGAAACTCCCAAACCTTTGAATGGTCTTCTTTAAGTTTCTCCATCTGCCTCCCCAGACAAAAAACAAAAACACAAAAAAACCCCCCAAAATTAAACACACACACAGACACACACACACACCCTTACAGGGATGAAATAAAACCCAAGTGAGGATGTCCAACTGGAAATAGTTGCCTCCTGCTGACCTTATGCACAGGATCAGTGTGGAAGAAGTGGGGGGCTGTGTTTGTAATCCATTGTTACCAGAAGTCGAGCTTCTGGGAAGAAATAAAAAGGTCTTAAGTTGTGATTTGCTGTTCTGCTTTTTCAGTCTTGATTCCTCCTTTGCTTCCTGCATCTTTCATTTGCGGGCTTTGGATTTTGATCCCATGAAGGGGGCCTGCCTTCAAGGGAATAAGAGGAGTTTGGGGACGATCTTCCTGGTTGGATCGGTAACTAGAGGCTGAACTCCAACACCCCTGAAAACAGTAAGGCTATTTTCGAAGCCTCCCCCTCTCAGGCCCCATGGCCGGTCCAGTGTGGACTCAGAGGTCCAGATTCATGTGTGGGGTTCTTCCAGTTTCCCCAGAAGTACTCTGAACACCCCAAACAAGCAACCATTTCATCTCCACTCCACGCCATCCCACCTCCGGATCTGAGGAGGGGGCTCTCTTTGACGTGGTTCAATTAAGATTGTTTTTGATTTAAAAAAAATCCTTGGGAATTTGGTATTCTATTTCTTAATATATCTATTTTGGGTTTAGGACTAAAAATGAGCTTTTCCACCAGATTTTTGATTAAAATGGATGCTCCTGTGCAGATGATGCGTATGTCCCCTAAGACCTGGAAATAGACAGGTGTGTAGAGCTGACAAGCAGCAGATGTAGGGATGAAAAGAAAGAATTTGAATTATCATCAGATCTGAGCCGCCTCACAGAAGGGGCTCAAGAACCCTTTGGCATCCCTTTGGGATGACGGCTGCCTCAGATGCTCCTGTTCCGATGCCCAGTTTCCAGAGGACAGTGTTTGTGAGGCTCCTGCCCTGCCCCCCACTCCATAGGTGCTGTAGACCCTCCTTCCTCAGGCACAGGGGGTGGTTGTGTGACCACCTGGCTTCCTAGCAGGGGACTCAGTCTACCTGGCTGTGGGTTTGCTTTGTCCTTCTTACTTCACTCTTGGAGACTTGGAGCAGAGATATTGAAGCTGGAGGGCCCCCCCACCCCCGCCACCCAGCCAATACCACCGAGCATCTAAGGTCAGATACAGCATGCTCCTGATGTAGGCTTTTCAAGGAAACCTAAATGTCTGGTGATGACTGCTAAGTCTCTTAACAACAAATGGAGGATGTTTGTGGACTTGGGAAGAGTAGCTTGCCCACGTGTGCACTCCCTAAATTTCTGACAAACCAGAGAGCTGGGATGAAAGGACAATCGGTACTGCCTCCCCTCTGAGGTTTCTTTCCATGCAGTGATGTGAAGAGTAGGAAAGCAGGGCCCTCGTGGACTCTTGGACACCCAGTTGACTTACTGGGGTCACCAGGAAACCACAAGGAGAAAGGCACCTTGCCAGGAAATCTTGAGCAAGCAAGCTCAATGGCAGCTCTTTTTTCCAGTTCAGACCTTCCTCAGAGAAAGAGACTCAGATTTGCCCAAGCTACTTTCCAAACTCAATTCTTCCCTCTCACTTCATCTATAATTCCTGCTTCTTCATGGAGACATATTCCTCTTGCTGACTGAGTTATGGTCTTTAAATTTAAATCCCTCAACCCACTTCACTTCTACTCAAAATCTGAAACACAAGATATTTCCAGACATACGTGTCTACCTCCAGTGCCATTTAGAAGATCAAATGTTCTCAAACATATTTAATTTAAAATTTCCCTCTCATTTAAGTGGCATGCATTTTCCCCCTTAGTCAGTACTCCTCACGAGTTGGTGTAGCCAGAATTCTAGGAAAAGTGCTAAAATCTCAACAGCATCTGTGTTGTTATTGCACAGACCTAAGTTCAAATGTGAGCTCTGCCACCACAGAGCTATTAGGCTAAAGCTCTCAGAGCCTCAGTTGTCACATCAGAAAACTGAAAATAATAATAATACCCCCGTCACAGTTGTGTTGAAAAGACTAGGTGAAGATGATGAACTCTGTTTCTAGCATGGTATCTGCTATGTCTGAAGTCCCAAGCAATTTGAGTTCCTCTATTTTCTTTGAAAGAACAAGCTTGTTAAATGCATAAAGCACCCCACCACTACCACCAGCAAGAGTCTGTTTAGTTTTGGGATAGAAAACTCATTGAAACCAGTAGTTTAGGGACTTGGCACATTTTACATAAATAAATGAGTTTGGATTATATCCTTATTTGCTTGAAATCCAGCTGTTATCACTGTTGTTGGGCCTGAGTCTTTGTAAAAATAAATGAAGGACTTATATTGAGGAAGAAATGTGTGAAGAAAATCTGTGATCTAGATTTTAAAGCAAAAGACCAACCTTGAATTAAATATCAAGATTTGATATATAGCATTTGCATTGTTCCGCTCAGGAGTCTGATAGACTTTCATCTCACTTTAGTCAAATTTCTATAGGTCTATAATAGTCCTTCCTTCTCTCATCCAGTCTTGAATCCCCATCAGAGATCTTAGTAATAATAAACCTAAGTCAGAGAACTATTGTGAGGATTAAATTGTATAACAGCAAACACTTATTTGGCATGTAGAAGTCATCAGCAAACGTAGCTCTAATTATTTCTGCAACTTGTAATAGAAGGTGAAGAAAGCAGAGGTAGAGTGTGTTAAATGTATTTTAACCTAAAACTGCTCTAAAAATAAAGTCTATTGAAAAAAAAATCTAATGTGAAAAAAAAGTCTAATAGAAAAGTGATGGTGTTCAATGGAGATTTATGATTTGTCTGACTCTTTTCTAAGTGAAAAGTTGTGGCCAAATGAGTTCCAGGAATAAGACTTATTTCAAATAAGATTATTCAGTTTCTTCATATCTTTTCTAATCATTGAATTAACTGAAAAAAAAATATCTCATTTTGATTTAATCAGGTATGGGAATAAAACCCACAGTTATCATACTGTCCAGGGGATTGCAAATCTTGAATATCTAGGTCAAATTAAGAGTCTGTATTCTTAATCCTTTTGCTACACCCCTGAGGGTTCTGCACTTATGACTTTGTTGATCACTTAACCATGTTAGGCCTCAGTTTACCCATCAGAAAGATTAGGGGTCAGACAAGCAGCCTCCCTAGTTCCTCATGGAACTGAGATTTTATGCTCTTGTGAAGAGTTCTTAAGTGTGTATGTCTAGTTGGGTTGGAAGAGGAGACATATTTTGGGTGGGGGTCACTATATAGGGTCTTTTTCAGACATAAACATGCTGGGTGCTTGTGACCCCTAGGAGTTAGATCTCTGGAATTTGTAAGTACCACAAAGCAGACAAGTCCCCTTTTGCTCTCCCAAATATCCACCAAGTCCCCATGGATCTGTCGTCCTCAGCACCTTCTCTTTTCCTTTGTTCTCCTGGTATCTGGGCTGTGAATGACTAGGTGACCTGACCCAAGTCCCTGCTTCCTGACACTCTGCAAAGGCAGCCTGTGAGAGGGGCTCAGGCTCTATCTTGACCTGACAGATCCTTGTTCCAGGAGCTGGGGTAGCTTTGGAGGCTTTGGCTGTTAGCAGAGATGACTCCTGTCCCAGGCCCCTAACTATATGTGGTTCCTCAGTGAAAGATGGAGACAGGTGGAGGAGGAGAACCTCAACAGAATCTAAATTCTTTATCCCAGTCAGATCTGGGATAAAGCAGAGAAGAGAGCTATGCAGATTGCTACAATAATAGCCCCTACGAACACATATCTATGATATCCATGCCCTGTGTAGGTACCCACCCATGTGTATTCATGTCTTCCCACATTGCTTTGGGCTTGGCCAAAGGACTTGCCATGGTCAATTGGACACTAGTAAACATGACATAAGCAGAAGTTTGATAAGTCCTTGTGTTTGGGATTTGCCCTCTTGGTACTCTGAGATGATGCAGAAAGAGAATCCCAGGCATCAGCATCCACAGTCTGGCCGTACTAGACCATCCCACCCCAGCTGGGCCACTAAATGTCTGCAGACATGAACAACCCCAGGAAAGATCACAAAAGAATGGCTCTGCTGAGCCCAACCCAAATTGCCAACCCTCAATATTGGGAGCGAAAATGAATGTTTTGGGTGTTTTTTTTTTAATAAAGAAATTGGTATTAGAGCTGATCAGCCCAGGCCTCTGCCACCCTCTCCCTTGTCAGCTCCCCCTTTGTTTGTGATGATTTATATGCTCCTCTTCTGTGCTCCCAGAATGCTCTGTACCCATCACTCATTATACTGCATTCGTTTGCTTGTCCATTTATCTCCTTGGTCTGAACACCTCAAACGCAAGGACTGCCTCCCTTTCAGCTTAATATTCCCAGGGTCTAGAGCAGAAAGTTGGTGCTCAATTGGACAAATGGAGAAAGGGGTCATGAGGCACAGCCATTTGTTCACATTACAGAAGACTTGTAGTGGCTAACATAGCCTTGACCCTGAAGCCTTTCCAATGTGCTAGCTTGCTATGCAGCTGATGGATGGTCCACCAAGTTAAGCTGTGGAGCTAGTTATGGCAGTCAATCAGGACCCTCCCTCTGATCCTCACCCAACTTCCATTTTGCCTCAGTTTCCACCAGCTCTTGCTTTAAGTTTTTTGAAACTCCTAGCCTGGGTTGCTAATTCTTGTTTAGGTCATGGCCCTCACCAGTGACTTGCCATCTGGCTCCAGCTCATTTGGGGCCTCCTGCAGCAGGACACAAGCTCCATCCTCTGCCCCTCACCTCATCCCATTCCCCATCCCTCCCTGTGCCCTGACCTCTGGGACTTGGCGAGGGATTGTGTAGGGGCAAAGTCCACAGGTCACCGTGTTAAGTGGCTTAACCAAGGGAAGAGGAGTGATGCAGGCACAAGGGAAGGCAAGGGCTGCTGTTTGCTCTGGACTCAGCCTTGTCTTATTTCTCTTTATTATATTAATTTTTTTCCTTCTTTGTCACGACAAAAAACCCTTAATCTTATTAAGTTGCTTTATTTGAATGCTGACCTAACATAATATCAACATGGAAGACTATCCCAAGGTTAAAGCTAATAAATGGCCATAGAGTTGTTCTGTGTTATGGGTTGGAACGCCCCACTTTGGTATTTGTCTCTAAAGGAGGCAATGGTTTTGTATCCAATCAGGCTGAGAATGTCCAGGATCTGATGGAATCCCTCTGGAACATTGAAGGATGTGAATCTGACCTCATTTATACTAACATCATCTATTATCATTTCTTCAGATTCAAAGATTATGAAAAATCTCATAAATGATTGATTTCTCTGGATCCATTGAAAATATGTCCATATAACTCCACATAAGAAGATGATAATTTACATAAATACCCTCTCCCCAAAGACATACATAAAAAATAATATCAACAAAGTAAACCAAGCCAAATAAATGTGTTTTATTTCAAAACTTGAAGTTCTTTCAACTTGAGGTTTGTAGAATTAAAAGGAAGAGAGGATGTTTAAAATGTTTTCAAAGACAAGTCTTTTCTAAAAGTTTTAATTTAAGGCTTGTTATAATCTCAATAGTTCCATGGATCTTTAAAGAGACTGGATTTATTATTTATTTGAAACAGGGTTGAAAAACGATTCTGCTGATTAAAATAACCATTTCCCTTACAAAAACTGAAACATTTGCTAGCAACTGCTAGCATTTACTTGGCATTACTATAGGCTAGACACTGGCTAAGCACTTCAAATGCATGGTTTCATTTCATATTCCCAATAAGCTGAATAAGTAGATATGAATATCCTCTTTTTAGACATAGGGAGTCAGCCTGAGAGGTTAAGTAACTTGCCCAACTTCACTGAGACAGTAGTAGCAGAGCTTGGATTTCTAACTGGCTTGTATGGTCCAAAGTCCATTAACTCCTGTCACTCACCCAAATTACAGTGAACAATCTTTGGAAGATCTGTATCATGCTACAAGGGACAAATGTGCTGCTTAAGGAAGAGACACCAGACTTTTAGAATAACTGGAAGTCTGAGAACTGTCCTCTGTCCTGTGTGAGGCTCATGAGAATGCTGGTATAATGTCTGTGGCAAAGAGAGCAATTGTCCCCCCCAAATTCATAGGCCTGTCAACAGTACAAAATTCTCCCTGGGAAGTGGCTGCCCAGGCAGGGATGTTGCTTAGTTCCCCTATGAGTGGGAAAGATGTTAGTTGCACCAAGGTGGCAGTGATGTGGTTAAGCAGTATTTATGCCTCCTACCTACCTGTTGGAAGGTGTCCCCAGGCAGGCTTGGAAAGAACATGTAGGAGCCACCTATTGGGTCCCTGCACAGACCTCTCTGGTCCACCTCAACCAGTGTCAAAGATATTGAAGTGTTCAGTGAGTGAGGACTACCTTTCCATTGTTAAGCCATCACTATTTGGGGTGTTCTTTGCTACAGCAGTTAACTAACATACCCTAACAAGAAATATACCTCTCTTTGAGTTTCTTTCAGGAGTTAAGTGTACAGTGTTAACTGCAGTGAAGTTGTCAGAACAGCTGGAAAGAGGGGTGATGTGCATCTTCACTTCCCCAAAGCATTTTCCAGTTTTCTAGTTAAGAAGAGCTGTGTTAATGGCCAGACTTATTTTGACTATGAGCCTGGGATGAGAAGTGATGCAGAAGGGGTCCGTGGAGGTTGAGGGGAAGCCTGAGTGCAGGAGCAGTGAGGTCCAGATTTTCCTCTTTTCTCTGTGGCCCTTTCAGCACATTTTCAATTATATGAGACTCCAAGGAGACAAATAGGAGATAACTTCAGATCAAGAGAAAAGCGAACTCAAGTCGATGTCTCTAAAATGAGGGAGCAGGGGTACCCTGAATGCATGACTTTTTGAAAGGGTTTAACTTGATGTCTGGTCACACTGCCTGGACAAGGAGCATTTGTCTTTCTGTTTTCAAAAATCTTGGGTTCTCCTCTGTAAAGAAAAAGATTAGGAACACATTTTTTTCGCCCTCCATAACACAAACCTCAAATCTCTTCCCTTCCTTGTAAGGATGTGCTTTTCTGGCACTGAGGTGACTGAATATTGATTCTGTTAAGAATGGAGAATGTCTCTCTGCTTAAATAGTGCAGTTCATCTTCCCTCCAGGTCTCCACGTAACTTCTATTATATTTTCTGAAAATCAATGGAATGAAAAATGCCACGTATGGTTTATTGAATTTCATCTAAAGAATAAATGATAAGAAAAATTATTTGGTCCTATATCCTAGCAAATATATAGTTGGATATTCAGTTTTGGAGAGAAATAAAATGAATTGTTTAAACATCACTTAATGAGAACACTGTTTTGCCAGTGCAGTGGTGGGAATGAATACATCTTCATTCAATAATGGAAGATACTGAGAGTCACTTAAAGTAGTCTGTTGAAGTAACTGCATGAGATCTACAGCCATTTCTCCTTGCAACAATTAAGTTCATGTCATGTTTATTTCAGAGAATAATAACAGACCACTTATATAATAGAAGTCTATTTTCTACTATGTAGTTAATTTGTTAATGAAAATAGTACTTTATTCATTGATCTCAGAAATAAACCCCTGAAATTTTGATTCCTCTGTGGGAGAAAGCTCCTTGATCTTAAGAGAGAGCAAAGGCGAGCCAGCCTTTTTCTCCATAGACACCAACAAGGAAGATGACTCTTGGTAGCCATTTTCTCACCACAAGGGAAATCGGTCTTAAAAGGAAGCCAGTCCTATCGACAGCAGAGAGGAGAATCCTGGGCAGCAGAGTTTCTCAACCTGGACACTGTTGACATTTTAGGTCAGATCATTCTTTTTTGCATAGTCCTGAGCATTGTATCATCCCTGGCCTCAATCCAGTAGATGCCAGTAATATCCCCAACTCCAGTCATGACATTCAAAAGTGTGTCCAGACATGGCCAAATATTTCCTTGGGGGGCAAAACTGCTCTAAAGCAGGACTGTCTAGTAGAAATGTAACGTGAATCATATATGTATGTAAAATTTTCTTGGAACCACATTAAAAACAGAAAAAGAAAGAGGTGAAATTAATTTTAAAAATATCTTTTATTTAACCTAGCTTATTCAAAATAGAATTTCAATATATAATCAATATGAAGTTATTATAACATATTTTACATTCTTTTTTTTTTTTTTTTGGACAAAGTCTCTGAAATCCAGTGAGTATTGTATGCTTAAAACTTATCTCAGTTCTCACTGGCCATATTTTAAGTGCTCAGTGGTCCAATATGGACAATTCAGATCTCAAGTAACCAACAGAGGGATTTGCCCTACCTCTAGACTTCTAGCTCATTGTGTTATTAAATTTCCTTTTTTAAAAAAAGGCCAATTTGGGGCTTCCCTGGTGGCTCAGTGGTTGAGAGTCTGCCTGCCGATGCAGGGGACACGGGTTGGTGCCCCGGTCCGGGAAGATCCCACATGCCGCAGAGCGGCTGGGCCCGTGAGCCATGGCCACCGAGCCTGCGCGTCCGGAGCCTGTGCTCTGCAACGGGAGAGGCCACAACAGTGAGAGGCCCGCATATCACAAAAAACAAAAAACAAACAAACAAACAAAAACCCCAGCCAATTTGGGTGGTATTTTCTGGTCCTTCTTACTGAAAATATCCTAAATATAAGCCCATATGGCCCTTCCTGGTAAGGCATTAAAAAACTCAAGATATCTTCGCTAGCATGTCTTCTTTGTTACACTGGCTTTGGCCAGTAGTGAGTTTTAGAGTTGTGTGCTGTTAAGGAAGCAGGGGCATCTGACTGCATGCCCAGTGCCTGCAGACTCATGAAGGCCTTTCTTGTCCATGGGCTAGGCTTGCTTCTCTGCATTTTCTTGAGTCCTTTGGTCATGGACTTCATCGTCTGATGGCCATGTCCTGGCTTCTTCCTTTTGCATGTGCAGTAGTTCCTTGCTTGGGGCTCCCTACCATGGGCTCAGCTCAGGGTATCTCCCAGAGACAGGAATAGTGGAGACACATGAGAGATGGAAATTCTCCTCAAGCTTGGAGTGGGCAGAATCAAAGCATCTTTGCTGACTACAGCTGGGAATAGCAGTAAAACCAAAGGAGGGAATTCTTGGTGAGTTGTCAAAATCAGAAACCTATAGAAAATTCATAAGGAACCTGTTTCAGGGGATTTTTTTCCCCCCTGATGCAGCAGGCTTGCATAATTGAAAACGCTTTGGTCTTAAAACCGAGGGTTTTGCTCTAGAGCTAGAAACGTTAGAAAAGTCATATAGCATATCCCCACCCCCTTCCCATTTTACAGATGAGAAAACTAAAGTTTAGAGAAGTTGGGAAGAAAACTAAAGTCTAGAAGACTTGGGAACTTGCCCAAGTCTACGCATGTTAGTAACAGATTCAGAACCATAACCTGTTCTCCTGGCTCACCAAGGGTTTCTACCTCAAACTGCTGCCTTCTTTATTTATTTAGAGTTTATTCAAGTATATTCCATGCTCCCCCATCACCAGGTGTTGATATAAAATTAAACTTTTCCTTTTGAAATACTTTTAGACATACATAGAAGTTACAGAAATAGCACAGTGTTTTCATATACTTCACCTGGCTTCCTAATAACATCTAACATAATGATAGCACAGTTATCAAAACCAGGAAGCTGACATGGCAGAATGCTATTAACTACAGATCTTAATCAGATTTTACTGGTTCTTACATGCACTCCTTTAAAAAAAATTTAGTGTAGGTTCTATGAAATTTTACCACACTTGTATAACCACTACCACCACAATCAGGACAGAGAACTGTTTGATTATCCCCCGAAAACTTCCTTGACCTCTTCGTAGTCATAGCCTCCCCTCAGTTTAACTCCTAACAATGAACTGTTCTTCATCATTATAATTTCATCATTTTGAGAACGTTATATTAAAGGAAGGATACAGTAGGCACCCTTTTGAGACTGGCTTCTTTCACTTAGCATGATGTCCTGGAGAGTCATCCAATTTGTTGCCTGTATCAATAATCTGCTCCATTTTATTGCTGAGTAGTATTCCAGTGTAAGAATGCACCAAACTTTTTTTTTTTTTTTTGGCCACTCCACACGGCTTGCATGACCAGGGATTCCTGGTTCCCTGACCAGGGATTGAACCCGTACCCTCGGCAATGAAAGCACAGAATCCTAACCACTGGACCGCCAGGGGATTTCCCTCACTGGACTTTGTTTAACCAATCATCCACTGAAAGGCATTTGGCTTGTTTTCAATTTTTAGTGATTTCTGAAAATAAGGTACTACAGGTATTTCAAATGCACTTTGAGTCATTTTCCAGTGCTGTAGGCTGGGTTTTAAAAATTATTTTCCTGCCCTAACTCTTAGTTTGTAACAATCTTTAACTGGATGGCGGGGACAAAAAAGAAGAAAGAAACTCAGGCTGAAAATGGTTGATTCACCAATTTGCCTCATGCTAATGATGAAATTCGATTGATTGAGGGGCCATCTCACTAGTGAAGAAATTTATCACTAAGGTCAGTGGTTCTTACAGAAATTTTCAGAAACTGAAATTTTTCAGAAACTGAAAATTTCAGGTTCCAGCCTAGATCCACTTAGTCAAAAACTCTGGGGGTTGACCCAGCAATTTGTGCTTTAACTTTCTGAGAACAACTCGGTAAGGTAACAGCTGAGAGACTTCATGTTTTCACCAAAAGGGAGGCTAGGTCTGCATGGTTGGGTGTGGGAAACTGTGTTTCCATTGGACTGGAGGGGCAGTGGTCTGAATTTCATGTATTTCTTTTTTCTTTTTTTTTTTTAATGCAGAGATTGCCTGGTGGGTCCAAATATTCTAGAACATTTTGGAACAAAATGTTTAAATGTTTCCATTTTCCCATTTAGACAATGTAGGATGTAGGGTGTGACTTCAGAAGCACAATGGGGACATGGTGTCCGTCAAAGGAAGAAGCCCATGGAGAGGCCAATTTAGATCACTGGATATTTCTCATTTGAGTGAATATTCTCATAACACAAAAAGGCTCTTCTATGGAAGGGCCTTAGAGCATTAGATGTACCAGGCTTAGAAGATTTAATAGAATAAGACCCATCCTGGCCTTGGGCACAGCTGAGAAGCAGGAGATGCTGCCTTTGCGGGCTTGTTTCTGATTTGGGATTCTCTCCTGTCCCCTGACCCCTTGCAGGAGTCCTGTGAGCTTTCCACCCCGCCCCCTTGCCTCACGTCCCTCAGAGCTTCATCAGAACTTGTACTTTTCTGGGTAAGTCATTTAGGCTCTTTCCTGTGCCAGGTGACACTGGATTAATTAGACAAGCGAATCCTTCAACTTTGTTATACATTTAGCAGGTTATCCCAAAGACAGGTGTCACTCTGCTACATACTCCCCACTTTTCTTTGGGAATGAAGTTATTACATGATGACAGTACATGGTTGGTATTTCAGATATGCTGCAGGAGATATATGGGTGATAGTCTTCCCATCGGAGTTATTTGAAATAGCTCCAGTTACTAGAGGGTGCCAATTGGTCAGATTTCTATAAATAGTTCTTTGGGATGTCTAGGATTTGTGCGTGTGCATGTGCGTGTAGTCGGGGTTGTTCTGAGTGGAGTGGAAGCGCTGGATGCTTCATGTAATACGTGACAAGACTGTCCATCTTCAGGTGCGAGGTTTAGAGCAAGTTTCTGTTTCAAGTTAAAAGATAAAGGCTCTGGTCAAGCTAATCCCAATCCTTTCTTTTCATTTTTTTCCCCCTCTAGTGCTTTCTGATTGATTTCAATCACTATTACTTTTGAATTCCTTCTGCTCTATCAAAAAGAAAATACTCACAACTCGGCAGCCCTCACAATTCCTACTCTGAAAGGTTTTCTTCCAGGCGCGGCATGGGGGCTGAGGGTTAGGTTGTTTAACTGTAAAGACCAGCACATCGCAGTGGCTGGAAGCATGGAGGGATGAGGGACCATCGCGCTGCCTTTATCCTAATTCCTGAAAAAACTTTTTTAAAAAAAGACTCTTTGTGTTTTCTGTGAATCCCAGCTCTACTTTTGCCCCTTTCCCCAGAGCACAGAGAGAATAGAAGGGCAACGAATCAAGGAGCTGCTTCGTAGGGCAAGGTTCTAATTTCTTTCTGTGAAGGCTGCCCTGAAATTCAAAGAAGCATTATTATTCATCCAATTTAAAAGTCTGCCCGGTGCTGAATGGGCAAGTACCTAATTTCACCTTTGGAGGCAAATGGGAAGCTTTTTGTGCTGAAAGAAAGGAGAGGAGAAAAGAGGATTCAGGAGGATAATTGAATGGAAATCCCTTTAAGGTGCCAGAAAACTGCTCACATCCAGAAGGGATGAAACAAGGTCAAAATATATTTGTTTAAAGTGTGGGGCACGAAAGCCTTAATTATTTCTTTGGAAAATTGTGTCTTTTAAAGACTTGAACAAAAGCTTCAAGAACGTAGAAGCTGGGAGAAATTGCCCACGGCTTTAGAAAAGGTGGTGTCAAAAGGAAAGCAATTACTGGTGAACAATAGTATATTAACAGGGGTTATTCTTCCAGACTGGGGGCCCCTGCATTGGGGTTGGGATGAGATGTGGTAAAAGGTGGCCTGGTGGTCTGCCCTGAAGTGGGAGGGAGAGGGTACAGGGTCGATCTTACTGTGCAGGCTTGCTGACTAAGGAGAGGAAGAATAGTCTTCACTCCTTATATTCTAAGGAAATCATTATTCTCTTGGAGCAGAATGGCGAGCTGTTGTGAATGCTCTCTGGATTAACACAGATGTGTATTCTAATTTCGAATCCCTCAGTAACCAGCTTTGTGATTTTAGGCATTTTCCTTTATCCTCCTCTTCCTCATTTGTAAAACGGGGAAAATCTGACCTGCCACAGATGGTAAAAGTGAAATTAGGTGATGCTGGGTCCTGTATGAAACAGATGCCCCAGAGGTGTCAGCCCTTCAATGGCTTGCCTCTTCTCCGCTTGCCTGCCTCCTGCTCAGGCTCCCCGCAGCCCTGCAGGTCCTTGCTCGTGAACTCCCAATGAGTGCCCCCGCCCCACCCACGCTGTGCTAGCCCTGCACGCCCCTCGTCATGTCTGCTGGCTAGTTCCAGGGACAGTCACCCTCTTTTCATCTCTCCCTCCAGACCCTTAGCTACCTGTGCTCTGGTTTCTCTGGGGGAGTTTTCTGAGTAGTAAAGGATCCAGAATCCCCCCCAAGGTTAGCAGAGACCTAGCAGGAGTTTGCATTCCTGCCACCTTCATATTTACTGAGCTACAGGGCAGTATTTTTCTCCAGGGAAAGAGGTGCCATGGCTGAAACAATGCACACTGTGCCTTTGGATGGTGATACATCAGACAGAACTCTCCCAGGAGTATTTTGATTTGTGTATTTTTTCTGTTCAGCGATTCAGACAGGAATGCTAACTGGTTTCTCGTCAATTGCTTTTCGGGGCAGGAACCGAATGTCTGGCAGGAACCTTCTCTCCTCTTACTGATGGACGTGACCTTCTCAGACCTGGGGCCCACACTGTGGGCTGGGTTCTGGTCTAATTCGGCTGTGGATTAACGGGGGGCAGTAGGATCGGTGGGGGTAAGTAGAGTGGGGTTGGGGAGCCCCTTTTCAAGTAGCTAGGAGACCACCCCAAAATTAAAAACATGCACACGGGGCTTCCCTGGTGGCGCAGTGGTTGGGAGTCCGCCTACCAATGCAGAGGATGCCGGTTCGTGCCCCATTCCGGGAAGATCCCACATGCCACGGAGCGGCTGGGCCTGTGAGCCATGGCCGCTGGGCCTGGGTGTCCGGAGCCTGTGCTCCGCAACGGGAGAGGCCCGTGTGCCGCAAAAAAAAAAACCCAAAAAACAACCCCCCCCAAAAAAAAAACATGCACACGTGGGGCCGTCAAGTTCATGGGTGGAAAGATTTCCTGAGGGCTTCAGAGCATGTGATCAGCACCACTTTCTAGGAGACCATTAATTTAGGGATGAGATCTTCTACCTCGTTTGCTCGTTGGGAAGAGTTTCCATAGCACATTCAGGCTTTTTGGGCATTGGTTTTCCTTGTCTCTCCTTAGAAAGTTGGATACAGTCCGTCTTTTTCTGACAAGAATTGGCAAGAAGTAGCAACTCTCTCCTAGTTTCCCTACTGATCCAGTAAAGGAGGATTTCTGGGTGATTTGACCTTTCAGCGCACTTGGGGTGGCTACTCATGCACATGATCTGAGATATGAACACAAAACTTGTCCTCGTGGAACCCTGGATGTCATGGTACTTAGGTGTTGCACATCTTTGTAGAGGGAGTAAAGGATATTAGAGCAGCAGCAATGGCAACTATGTCCCCCCTTTCGGAGCCCAGGGGATATCTATTTTCAATTCCCTACCCGATCGTCTCTTCCTAAATTGGTAGAACTTGCTTCCTGAGGCAGATGCAAGCACTATGTGAAAAAACAGAACTTTCTTCCTTCCAGAGCTTCCTGCTCCTGGAAGTGTTCAAGCCCAAGGGCACATATCAGGGAGATGAGAGCTGGAATTCCTGTGTTCTCAGGAGGTTAGACAAACCAAGATAAGGCTTCCCAGATCTGGTTACTCACTCATCCAATCACCTTGGGAGCTTGTTGGTGACCTAGCTACTCATAGACCTCAAACCCTACACAGAATCAAGATCTGTAAGGGTGGGGCCTGGGAATTTGCATTGATATATACCTCCCGAGGTATATCTCTCGAGAAGTATGGTCCTAAATTCCCTCTTCATCTAAGACCCTAATACAGTAAGTCCCCTACATATGAACCTTCAAGTTGTGAACTTTCAAAGAAGAGAATATGTGTTCAGGCATGAGTGACATTGCAGCTTGCCCTCCGTCTCCTATTGCTGACGACCCTTCAGCTCTGCCATCTCCCACCTCCTCTCTCTCCTCCAGTCAGCAACTCTTCTCACCTGTTCACTCGATGCCAGCCCCTCTATGCCAGTTGTTGCACTGTACTACTGTACTTCTCAAGGTACTGCACTGTAAGATTAAAAGTGTTTTCTACTTTTTGGGCTTGTTTGTTTTTATGTATGTATTATTTATGTATTGTTTTATGTAGTATTTGTTTTTATGTATTATTTGTATGTGTTATTTGTTTTTATGGATTATTATTTTCTGTATTATGTACTCTTCACAGTGTGAAGAGTATTATAAACTATTACAGTACAGTACTATATAGTGCTAGCTGAGTACCTAGGCTAACTTTGTTGAACTTAGGAACAAATTGGACTTATGAACGTGCTCTCGGAACGGAACTCGTTCACATGTAGGGGACTTACTGTGATACCAAATTTTGAACGACACCATTCTCTGGCTAGATTTCTTCATAAATGCTTGCCACCTGAGATGCCCTCCGAGTTTAGAACTGCTTTGTCAGTTGCCTCTGGGACTTCCCTTGAGCATGCACGTTCCTTCATGCTGTCCCCTGTCCGCCCCCCTTTCATTGCTTCCTGTTCCCTTCTCTGCACTTCCCTCTGCTTTCATGGTTTCTCCTCCTTTTGTCTCTCTTTCCAGGGTCAGCTTAGTTGTCTGTCTTCTTGACTACCTGCCCACCCCCGTTGTGATATCAAACACCTTCACATCTGTAGGTCAGAACCCCCAAGTGCATCATTTTCATGCAGCTCCCACAAGTCTGACCTCTATATTGACAGCTGGCCAGGTCCTTGGGTGCATGTAGGAACCAGCACAATGAGAATGACCTCTGAGGTGGGCTGGCAAGCATCTGAATTTTCTCTCAAAACCAGGGAGAGAAGAGTTGGCTTCTTATTTTCACGGGTTGTATTGAACTTTAGTTCCCATGTCCATTAGCATAAAAAACTCTATAATCAGAAAGTCCCTGTTTGTTACTTTCTCTGAGAACTTTAAATATAGGGTGGTTTGGATCACAAATATCAGTAGTAAAAGGAAGGACACAGGGCTTCCCTGCTGGCGTAGTGGTTGAGAGTCCACCTGCCGATGCAGGGGACACGGGTTCGTGCCCCGGTCTGGGAAGATCCCACATGCCGCGGAGCGGCTGGGCCCGTGAGCCATGGCCACTGAGCCTGTGCATCCAGAGCCTGTGCTCCGCAATGCGAGAGGCCACAACAGTGAGAGGCCCGCGTACCGCAAAAAAAAAGAAAGGAAGGACACAGAGGCTGTCACAGATAAATTGGGGTGTGGATCTGGTGCAGGAAATCAAGACACTTTGTTTTGTCATTAGAAACAAATACAATAATGTCATTTCCATTAATGAATCATTTACTTGCTTAATTCATTTTTTCTTCAAACACTTCTTGAATGCTTACCATATGCCAAATACTGAGGGGATACAGAGAGAAAGAGAGAGAGAAATGAACTTGTTTCCGGCCCTCAAAGATGCAAGCCTGGTAAAGTGGACGAGACAGATGAATAGACAATTTTAAGGCACAGAGAATGTGAAAGTGTCAGTGGCGTCAACAAGGAGAGACCCTAACCAGCATGGGATGTGGAGGTGGTAAGGACAATCTTGTATCTGGATATCCATTCTCAGAGCTTGGTGGCACATGGCCCTGTATGACACTCTTGCCTAAATGAACCAGGACATGGTAAGGTCCCTACCCTTCCCTTCCCTTTGTTGGAACAAATAGTATCTAATTCAGAGTCTCAGAGGCCTCTGGGGTAGAGGAACCATTGATGGCAGCCATGACAACGTCACCAGCACTTTTCTCTCTTACTCAGTCTCAAAAAGGTACATGTGACTAACAAGTATTTGTATCAGGAAGCTCTAGGAAAATTTTTGCTCACAATTAGCAGAACAGTCCACAGGAAATTCCTCTCTTTTTCTATAAATTTATTCAGTAAGATTTTGAAAGCTGCTAAGGCTTCTGAGTGATTCAGCCATTATTATGACCCTGCTGAAAATGGGCCAGGCTGGCAAAAGACCTGCCCCTAAAATGCCGATGCCATTTTCATGGTTCTTCAAGCTTGAAGTTAATCTGGATTTCGGTTGTTTAGGAATGACAATGGATTTATGCTCACTCTTGTATGGTGTCTTGGTCAGTTTTGGTTGCTGTAACAAAATACCACAGTCTAGGTGGCTTATCCAATAGACTTTTATTTTCTCATAGTTCTTGAGGCTGGAAGTCTGAGGTCAGAGTGCCAGCATGGCCAGGTTCTGTTCCTGGTGAGGGCTCTCTTCCTGCCTTGCAGATGGCCTTCTAGTTGCTGATTCCTCACATGGTGGAGAGAGAGCCATCTCTGATCTCTTCATTTTCATGTAAATGCATGAATCCCATGAAGAGAGCTACAACTTCATGACCTCATTTAAACATAATTACCTCCCAAAGGCTCTACCTCCAAATCACACTGGGAATTAGGGTTTTAACATATGAATTTTAGAAGGACACAAATGTTTAGCCCATAACATGGTTTCTACATGGTTCACCTAGGAGCACTCTCTGAGGTGTAGGGCATAGGTGAGCAATCTACCTGTTACCAAACTAAACTCTACAGTGGAATGGTCAATGTCAGTTGTCTGCCACAGACCCAGGAGTGAGGGAGAAGATGAGGGGAAGAAGACAGAAGAACAGAGGTTATCTGTCTTCATAGAGTAATGGGGAGATGGGCATACAGTCACTGGAATCACTGAGCTGGTCCACTTGAGCAACCTAACTTCTGAATTTACTCTTTTTAGTACCACCTGTAACCAATGGCCTTTTATGAGTTAGTGCAGTGTAGGGTGGAGGGGCACAGATAGTTATACAAATGATATGGAACTGGCTAGGGATTGACCTGGGGGGATTGAAAAGATGGAGGTTTATATTCTACATCAGCTCTGACAACTTGTTGCCACCATGTCCTCATTCATGTAGATGGGACAAAAAATGTGGGCTCAGTTTCCAGTTTCCTGAACAAAGAAGAGTGATATAGTGTAGTGATTCTCAGAAGATTGTCAACATGAAGGTTTCTCCAGTATGTGATAACATCTTCTTTAGTTGGTGACAAAATGAGCAGAATATATAGTTGGCTCATTATTCAAATGAGGTGAATTAATCCAAACCTCTCCAGACACTTCCATTTCTGATGACACACTTCCTCTGATGTATTTCTTCCTGCCCAAACTCAAATCTCCTGCACACACTAAGATTCAAAAAACCCTTGCCATGCCCCCTCACCCTTGTTCCCCCAATACTGTAGGCTGTAGGAAGGGAGAGAATACACACACACACACACACACACACACATACACCTTTCTTGGTAAGAGCAATATCTTTGTTTACTTTTTTGGTGATAATGTATCCTTCCTTAAATGAAATGCTGTGATGGCAGACGGAAGTGTCTGAGCACATCTGAGGGTTCTCCTGAGAGTTTTTAATGAGGGGCTAAGGAGCTTCCCAGAAAAGAGCTCCTTCTAAGGTTCCAAGGGAACAGAGAAGTATGCTTGGCATCATTACCAAGCTTCAGCCATTGGAAAGAAGCCAATACGTTGTACATGACCCAATGACTATCTTTAGATTTATCTATGGTCTGGTACCCTCAAGGACCCATGTCTGGGTCTTTCCACGGCAAGGGCTGTGTGTAAAGACTAAAGTAGATTTTTCACTAAAAAAAACTCAGTAATCTGTGTCGCTCTGATAGGCCTCCAGCAGTATTTAACACAAAAAGAGGAAAGCACATTTTCTTTTAATTTTCTGACCAGGTGGAAGGGTCCAGTGGAGACGGTTCTACCCAGCAGGAGTGGCAGTGATGGCTGGCAGGCCTGATGGTCCAACGTAGAGAAGGTACCCAAGGTGATGATGCGTAGGAGTGGCTCATCTGTGGCCAGTGGGCACAAGCAGGATACATTGAAGACAGCTGGCAGAAAGTGGTGGCTTCACTTTTGGACATCCCTGAAGAGGTAAGGCCATGGTTAGTCATGTGCGTTTTTGGGGAGCACATGTGATAGACTTCTTGGGTCTCCCTAAAATAGTCGGGAGCCCTGGCACATCAGATGTGAGTAAGAAATAATAGCTATGTCCTAGTATTATGATTGACATGAACATATTTTATATGCAGAGCCCATGTGATCTATGGGATGTGATAGGTACAGAAGAATTGCTTGCCATTCACCGCTAACTCTAATCTGGAGTTTTGGAGGAGGTGAGATTTCTGGAGAGTTTGGAAGATGGCAATTATGCGGATTAGCAGAAGAACGGCTTTCCATACCTCAAGTGTTGTTCTGAGGAGTACTACCTTTTCATCAGTCTGAAGCTCTGTGCTGATCCAGACTGTGTATTATTTGTTTTGGAGACTGTTAGAGATGATTAATTCAATATGAGGAAATTCTCAGTGGTCATCCTTGGTCTTTGGGGTCTTGGATCAAGAGATGGAAATGGTCATTCATTCATTTTCTGGTGTTTGGGATAGTGAATCATGAAGATGTCCATACTGTACCATTTCCTGGGAAGCCACAGAGGAGTTTCAGGCTAATAGCAGCTGTTACCTGTCACTTCAGCATCCCTTTTATTGCACCCTTGACTAAGATAGCTACCGAGGGGGTCTTTCTTTTGAAATGAGGTTGACTTCAGAGATTCCTGATTATTTCTCTATTAAGGACTGTTTTATTCAAGATTCTTTGCCTACTAGTCCTATGTTTAGAAAGACTTCTTTTTTCCACTAAACATGCTAAGTTGCTAAGTCATCCTTATTTTCCTCACTTTTAACTTGAATAAGAGACACATGCGTCCTCTCTAGGGCTCTGATCTGTGTGAGCTTGCGCATTACCCCAGATTGAGGGAACACCGCGTTAAGCCACAGCGGAGAACTATGACAATGTAGTCAGCCTGAGTAGTCCTCCTACCGGTCAATGCATGGATTGTTTTCACAATTTTGAAAAGCTGAATGTAGTTGTGAACGTTCATCTTCTCTTTCTTTGAGGTGCTCTGCGTTCTTGGAACCTCAGACTGGGAGCGAGTCCTTGCAATTTTTTGAAGTTGCTCTGCCATGTGCTCTGAGTGAGGGAAAGAGCAAAGAGTTGAGAGGGATCTGTGTGTCCCATTTGGGACCCAGTTCCTCCTATACACGCCTCCTCTCCCAAGTGTTTGGAGGGATGGTTAATGGATTTGCCACCTTGACCTTGAATCCATCATTGTGTGTGAGGGCACGGGGGTTGCTCCCCATGTACTGACATTGGTGACCCTGTCCCTTCTCTTCCGGGGCCACTCCCACCCAGGTGAGGGGTGAGGCAGAAAAAAGAGAGAGAGAAACAAAGGAGCTGAGCTGGAGAGGCGGCAAGATGGGGCATGTGAGAGGCAAAGCTGGGGCGGTTGCCAGGGGGGAAGAAGAAAGACTTTCATGCTGACTTTGTTTTCAACGAATTGCAGTTACCAAGAAAGAGGACACAGCTGATGACAGCAAATTATTGAGCGACTGAGAGTCAGAAACACATGCATCAATAACAAGCGAAGAAAAGCAGTGTGATTCTGCGCGGGGTGGGGGTGGGGTGTGGGGGGAGGGGCGCGTGTGGTGGGGAGGGGATATGATGAAGAGCCAGTGGTGCTGCTGAACCGTGCACCCTACCTTGTGTTCGTCCAAGGCACTTACACCTTTTCTTCGCTTTTTTCTTCTACGTTTGGGAATTACAAGACAATAAGAGCATGGCTTATATTCATAATTTACACAGATAATTTATTGCAGTTTTGACCGTTCTATTACACGTCCAACAGCTGTGAAATCCTTGCTTTTTCCGTCGATGGGAAGTTGGCGGATAGGAAGACTTGCCCTCCCAACCCCCCTCCATGCGATGCTCAGAGTTCCTGGGCGTAGAGGAATAGGGTTTCTTGTCAGGACAAGCAGCTCAGCTTCTTAGTTTATGGGCTGTTCATCCCATAAACTCTTCTATGGTAGAATGTGCAGGACCTCTGCATGGTTCCCTGTTTCCCCTGACACTCTCTCGTCTCCCTCCCTCTCTCTGTCTCTCTCTTTCTCTCTCTGTCTCTCTCTTTCTCAGAGCAATGGCTGCTGTTGCTGACCACGACTAGGGCAGGGAATACTTGCTTGGCAAACAAAGAGGAGAGAAGGCAGCAGGGGGCAAGGAATCCTCCAATGCTTTCCTCTGGGCCCTGGAAACGTGGGGTCTGAAGAGGAGGGTAGAGGCCCATGTGTTGTACCATAAAATTCTAGGAACACTCCATCTGCACCGCAGGCCTGAGAATACCCAGCGTGACAGTGTATATAACATTCCTGGCTTATGCTTCTTAATACCAGTCTATAAAAATAACAGTCCAACTGGATGAGATCATGGGGAGATTGTGAGGGGCCATATGCCATGGCCTGAGTTGGTGCTGACTGACATTTGGAGGCTTAGATTCTGGGACTTGTTGGTTTGGGAAGGAGAAGAAATCAGAGGGTAGGAATGGGGCTGGGGAGTAGGAGAAAGAGAATGAATGAGCCTATTTTAGCAGAATTGAAGCCCATCAATTAAAGCATAACGGGCAGGGGTAATATTATCATTTATTGGGCATCTACCATGTGCTAGAGAATGTTTATGTTTTGTCTCATTAATCTTTTGTACATTATGAATTGGATAGTTAAGTCCCATTATCCAACAGAGGAAACTGTGTCTCAGCTATAGTGCATATCTGAGACTTGACTGAAGGCTGTATGCGGGTAGAGACAATACTCAACCCCAGGGCTTTATGACCCCAAGGCTGGGTGCACTGTTTTTTTTGTTTTTTGTTTTTTTTTTTTGTGGTACGTGGGCCTCTCACTGTTGTGGCCTCTCCCGTTGCGGAGCACAGGCTCCGGACGCGCAGGCTCAGCGGCCATGGCTCACGGGCCCAGCCACTCCGCGACATGTGGGATCATCCCGGACCGGGGCACAAACCCGCGTCCCCTGCATCAGCAGGCGGACTCTCAACCACTGCGCCACCAGGGAATGGGTGCACTGTTTTTATGCTGCAGAATTTTCTTGTTAGGAGGAAGTCAGTTTTACTGTGAGTGAAAATCTCCAATTGCAGTTTAGATAGCTGTTGGAAACTGGTTTAGTTGATTCCATCTTACTGAACTGAGCCATCGCCTTAGGAGCCTGTGGACAAAGCTTTTCTCTCTTCTTTCCAGGCTCCTGTGATTTGGGATGGGCCATATTGACAACACAGCTGCTGTTGGCTCAGGTTGTTGGAGATGAGAGACCGGTGACCAAGACCAGTGGTTAGCCTCTTAGATAAACCTCAGCTTCCCCAGGGGATAGTTCAAACAGACACAGCTCTGCCACACAGACGTGAACAGACCACTCCCCAGGCTCATCATCATTGGCACCCCCTGAACAAAACTCAAAGTAATTTAAAAACTTGGTTCAGTTGCATCTCTATATTATATATATATTTCAATAAAAAATATAGCAGCTACTGAGCGCCTTCTGTGTCTCAGATACTTTACAGGCATAATGCATTTTAATTTTCACAGCAACCTTATCAGGATGGTGGAGTTGGGTCCATTTTATGGAAACAAAAAAAACCAAAAGCAAGAGGCTCAGAACAGGTAAGTAAGCTGCTCAAAGTAATACTATGATTAAGTTGTTTTGAGATTTGAATTCCCTCTGTCTGATTTCAGAAGATGTTTTCCCACTGGTGTTCGTCCCATCTCAAGAGGCACCAGGGAGCATCCTGTCTCAATAATCACATTGGGTGTGCTTTGGTTAAAATTGGGCCCAAGATTTTGTCACCAACTTCATAAACTGTGTTGAGATTTATTAGAAAGCCCTGTGTCATCCAGCTGTTGAATGACACTCTTACTTAAGCTGGAAACAAAGATCTTTTCCTCTCTTCACTGAAAATGGCCTATGTTTTTTAAAACAAAATAACATGTTTGGTAACAGCTTTTGGGGACATAATTCATATACCATATGATTCTCCCATTGAAAGTGTACAATTCAATGGTTTTTAGTATATTCACAGAGGTGTCCTAAACCATCACCACAATTTATGAACACTTTCATTTCCCCAACAGAATTATATTTTTAACCAGAAAAAAGAAATTCACATTAAACAAAATTGAAAAATAAAAGAGGATCTCTCATGATTCTACTGCCTCAATTTAACTTTTTTTCATTATTGCCACACTTTCCTGTCTTTATGTACCAAAGATACAGAGTAACACAGTTACAGTCATCCTGTGCATATTGTTTTATGTCTGCTTTTGTAAGGTGACATTTCCCGTGGTGTTGTTACTTTGCATTTTTAATGGCCCGTGATATTCTCTCGCTTTAATGTGTAGTAATTTACAAACTCACCCCCTTTTGCTAAACCATTAGATTTTTTTTCCTATCATAAATAATGTTGCAGTGAACATCTTTGCACATAAAACTTATTTCCCCTGTTGAATATATGTCTTGGGGCTGCATTCTCAAGAGTGGAATTACCGGGTCAAAGGGTACGATCATTTTATGTTCCTCTCTCCCCTCTTCCAGTTTATTCACAAAGCGGTGACACTATTTTTCAAAATGAAAACAAATATGGTATATATATGAGAGAGATAACATTATACATAAAAATTAATTTAATACAAGGGTTTTGGTTCATTATGTAGGTCGGGGACAGGCAAAATCCTTGTGGTCAAACATCATCCATTTCTTGAGAGCCCAGAAAGATTGTCCTTTATGTGTCCCACCTGGTGACTTAAATAACTTTACCATCTCCCCATTTCCCTTAGAAAATGATTCCCATGGAAAATGATTCCTTCAGCCTCCTGACCTTTTGTTGATTGCTGTTAGCCTGGGGCAGCACTTTGTTTCCAGCTGTTCTTAGAAGCCACTTTACTGGCATTTAACCCTTTGAAGGCTCACAGGGGTGAATGGCATGGGGGATGGGGAGAGAATTTGTATACTTTTACCACTATACCTTCAGGTCAGGGAGAGCCAAACCTGAGAGATACAGTTGTGGCTCAAAAAATTAGAATATCCCCAACTTGTTCTGTTGTAAATAACAACAAGTTGGGAAGCTCTGATGCTCGTTGACCTGTAATGTCCACATGAGAGGAGCTGTTAGGAGTGAGAGCCTTGCTGAATTACTGAGAGGGATTTTTAGAGCTCGGGCATAGTCACCCTTGATGCCTCATCACCCCAGAAACATGTTTTGAATTTCAGGATTTGTGACATTCTTAGATGTCACCCAAGATCGTCCAAAATCCTTACTGGAGTCATGAAATTCTGTATCAGAATTTCAGATGCTTTTGGGCATAAGCTGCAGGAAATCCAAATTAAGCTAGCTGAAAAGATAATAGGAGTTTTTATGTAATTGGAAAGCCCAGGGATGTGGTTGATGTCCAACAAAGCTTGATCCAGAAGCTCTGGATTGAATATTTTTCCTTCTCTTCCCTCTACTTTCCAAGGCATCGGCTGTATCCTAAGGCTGACCCCAACATGGTCTCAAGATGGTTGCCAGGAACAAATTGGGTGGGTGGGGGAAACATGCTTCCTTGCTAATGTCCAGTAGAAGAGATGGGATATTTCTTTCTTCTAACCGTAGGATCTAAATCCTTGACTTTACTGTGGCTGGGCAAACTTAGGTCACATGCCCATTTCTGAACTAAGTGTTGTGTCCAGGGGATGAGGTTATGCTGATTTGTGAATCATGGTTTAGACCCATCCGGGTCCATTCAGATTAATCCCACCCAAACTGAGAGGGGTTCTGCTTTGGGAAAGTGGTGTCAGGGAGGCAGCTAATGCTCCCTATGATTCTTTGTGTCAACCTCCTAGATAAGGGAATCATCCCACCTTTGCTTAAACTACTTAAATGGAAAGCTTATGTGAGAAATCATTCTCTTCCCCCAGAATATGTGTAAGTTTGGCGTATGTGTCCCTGATTCCTAGAAGAAAAATGTATGTAGAGAATAAATAAGGAAAAATGGGTTTCATAGATGCATACATTAAAAAAATTTTTATTTGTATTTGGCTGCGTTGGGTCTTCATTGCTGAGCATGGGCTTTCTCTAGTTGCAGCCAGCAGGGGCTACTCTTCATTGCGGTGAACAGGCTTCTCATTGCAGTGGCTTCTCTTGTTGCGGAGCATGGGCTCTAAGAGTGCAAGCTTCAGTAGTTGTGGCATGAGGGCTCAGTAGTTGTGGCTCACAGGCTCTAGAGCGCAGGCTCAGTAGTTGTAGCTCACAGGCTTAGTTGCTCCACGGCATGTGGGATCTTCCCAAACCAGGGCTTGAACCCATGTCCCCTGCATTGGCAGGCGGATTCTTAACCACTGTGCCACCAGGGAAGTCCTTATAGATGCAAATTGTTATAATGAGACAGGACTGACTGATTGGCATACAGGAATGGGGGAACATGAAGAATCAGACCAAGGTTTTGAGTTGGGAGAGGATGGTGGAGGGGGAGGGAGCAGGCAAAATGGAGAAGAAAAGACATGACCTGAGATCTATATACATAAGAGTGCATGACTGGAAGTTTCCCTGAAACTCTCATGGATCCCCACTCATGGATCCTAGACTAGGACCAAAAGCAAGCATATTAAATGAAGAGATTTGTTAATGAGACACTCGGTTAAATTCCAGGGAGGAGGATCTATGATGAGATTTATATTTAATTACTTATCAGATTTAATTACTTTAGATTTAATTCACTTACTTAGATTTAGGAAAGGAAGTTTCTATCTGAAATTGTAGGGCTGTACCTGGACCCCCCTTGGAAAGCATCAATTTTCCCCAAAGATGGCGGTTACATGAGAGGTGGGCAGAAGAAGGTTAGATATATATATTAATTTCCTTGCACTGCCGTAACAAATTGCTACAAACTGAGTGGCTTAAAAAAACAAATGTTTATTCTTACACAGTCCTATAGACTAGAAATCCAAAATCATGGTGTTGGCAAGGACATGATCCCTCAGAAGTGTCTAGGCAAAAATTTCTCCTTGCCTCTTCCAGCTTCTGGTGGTGGCTGGCAATCCTTGGTGTCCCTTGGCTTATGACAGCATGAGCCTAATCCCTGCCTTTATCTTCACATGGCCAACTTCTCTGTGTGTGTGTGTGTATGTTCCCATTGTCTTCTGTGCAGGCCTCTGTCTGGATTTCCCTCCTCTTATAAGTACACCAGTCATTGGATTAGGGCCTACCCTAATCCAATATGACCTCATCTTAACTTGATGACATCTACAAGGGCCCTATTTCTAAAGGTCATATTATGAAGTTCCAGGTAGACATGATTTTGGGAGATACTACTCAACTCAGTACAGAATGTAAGCAAGGCTTTTGGCCCAGGGCAGAGAGAGAGCTGAACCAAGCAACAGAGTGGTACACTTGTAATTCCCCTGCCATTATATAGCTATCCCTGGATTTTCTCATACAGTAGGCAAGGAGTTTACTGAATGGCTGGTGGATACTGTGAAATTTTGATGGCTAGTGGAGGTGTGGGTCAAGTGAAGTGGAGAAAGGGTGGGGCTTGGGAGACTGAGACAGAGGTGGAGTGTCCCTCCTGAGTCCCCATGCACTAATGTCAGCCATTTGGAAGGCTGGTGAGTGTTCTGACCCTGGGATTCATGAATGAGGGTCCAAGGGGAATCCAGGGACTGCTTGGTATGGGAAGGGGACACTGGGAACCCATGCCATTCTGTATGAAACTTTGAGAATGTGCATAGGCATTTATCTGTTAAGAGGACCTGTACCAGTCATGGAACCCTTAAACAAGTCTATGGCATGTCCCCTCTTGCTCTCCAAATTGAAAACAGTGGCTTTAGTGGTGTGTTGAGCATTCTAGGAATCTGGTGTAGTGCAGCAGCATTCCTCAAGTGGGACAGAGCTGGAGAGTCCTGGCTGTTGAGGAAGGCAGCCCAGGCATGATGGGAGGGTGGCTCTGGTCCCCGCACTGCTTCTACCAGCTTGTGTGACCCTAGACAAGCCATGCCTTCCCAGTGGCTGCAGCTACCACATCTGGAAAGATGGTTGGGATAGATGATCTTGATGGTCTCTCCCAGTCTTAGCAATGTAAGCACTGCCACTTTTTTATGTTGCATCAATTTGGTGCATGTTAGTGATGCTTGAGCAAATGGTTGGTGGGCACACCTGCCCATTGATGTGTTCTGTTGGGTATGAACATTTGCAAGGTAGGGCTTGTGAAGAGTCAATGAAATAATACATGGAAGGGGCCAGGCTGGTGGCTGTAATGAGTAAGTGCTAGTTCACCTGCTGTTATGAACACATCAATATTTACTTTCCATGCACATCAATTTTGCTGAAGTGAGGATTTAAATTAAAATACAGGGCTCCCCTGGTGGTGCAGTGGTTGAGAGTCCGCCTGCCAATGCAGGGGACACGGGTTCGTGCCCCAGTCCGGGAAGATCCCACATGCCGCGGAGCGGCTGGGCCCATGAGCCATGGCCGCTGAGCCTGCGCATCCAGAGCCTGTGCTCCACGACGGGAGAGGCCACAACAGTGAGAGGCCCGCGTACCACAAAAAAAAAAAAAAAATTAAAAATACAATGAAAAGACATCCTACAGAATGGGAGAACTTATCTGCAAATGGTATGACCGATAAGGGGCTAATATCCAATATTTATAAATAGCTCATACAACTCAACATCAAAGAAAACAAACAATCCGATTAAAAAATGGGCAGAATTGGATAGACATTTTCTCAAAGAGAAAATGCTGATAGCCAACAAGCACATGAAAAGATGCTCAACATCACTGATGATTAGGGAAATGCAAATCAAAACCACAATGAGATATAACCTCATGCCTGACAGAATGGGTATCATCGAGAAGAACACAAATAACAAATGTTGGCGAGGATGTGGAGAAAAGGGAGCCCTTGTGCACTGTTGGTGGGAATGTAAATTGGTGCAACCATTGTGGAAAACAATATGGAGGTTTCTCAAAAAACTAAAAATAGAACTACCATATGACCCAGCAATTCCACTCTGGGGTATATATCCGAAAAAACTGAAAACACTAATTCAGAAGGATACATGCACCCCAATGCTCATAGCAGCACTATTTATAATTGCCAAGCTAAGAAAGCAACCTATGTGTCCCTCAACAGATGAATGCATAAGGAAGCTGTGGTAGATATATACAATGGAATATTACTCAGCCATAAAAAGGAATGAAAATTTGCCATTTGCGGCAACATGGATGGACTTGGAGGGCATTATACTAGGTGAAATAAGTCAGATAGAGAAAGACAAATACTGTATGATATCACTTATATGTGGAATCTAAGAAATACAACAAACTAGTGAATAAAACAAAAAAGGAAGCAGACACAGATACAGAGAACAAACTAGGGGTTACCAGTGAAAGTGAAAGAGGGAAAGGGGGAGGGGCAATATAGAGGTGGGGGGATAAAGAAGGGTTATTATGGGATTATATGAAATCATGTATGTGAAACTTTTGAAAACTGTAAGCACTATAGAATATAAAGAATCTTTCATTCAATAAAAAAATTGTTTTACATGAAATTCAAACGTAAGAAAACAAATCTTTTTTTGAAAAAAATTAAAAACACAAAATCAAAGTATCACAGTAAGGGAATAACTGGAATGTTGAATGACTGAAGTCTGAAATGAAGAGTTTCCAAGGGCTCATGACAATAGAAGGCCTGGGCTGCAGTGTGACTCCTTCTGTGTGCCTCTAACTGCTGTAGCTGGCCTTCCATGGCCTCCCCAAGCCACTGTGAGGGACTCAGAGGGGCAGGATGTGGGACCAGATGATCCTGGGTTAAAGAGGCCTCATAAGGAGGTGTCCCGCAGACAGGGCCTAGGTCAGGCTGCCCCAAGAACACTCATTACTCCCCTTCCTTGTTTTTTAGATGTCTTTTGTTTTCTGTCTTTTAGCTTACTACTATCTTATGTGCTATGTGAGGTGCGTTTATCACAATAGCTGTTGAATCCCTCTTTCTGGACACAAAAAGACCTCTGACGTGGGGCCCGAGCAGAAGATCTGAGGCTGAGCCTGGTTTATCTGCACAACAGAGGCAAAGGAGAGCTGAAAGGCAGCCTCTGAGTGGAGTCAGATGGGAAGCCCAAGAGATGGTCTGGGGAGAAGCAGGCTGAGGGGTTGGCACGGAGGCAGTGGCCAGGGCGGAGGCCGTGGCATGAACTCTGGAGAACCAGCAGTGAGTGGACTTGAGGCAGATTCTAGAATCACTCCCTGAGCTGCAGGGCCACAGTGCAGGGTGTCTGCAGCCGGGAGGGGGAGTTCTTCTGGACTAGTGCTACTTTGTGCTGCTTGGGAAGCCTTTGCTGATGCCCAAAGGAAAGTGAGGAGGCCGTGGAGGTCTGGAGTGAGAGTTGGGGACCAGCTCCTCCAGCAAAGACTCTCCTGCCAGTGGGCTGTGTGATCTGGGGAAGGCGCTTCCTCTTTCTGGGCCCGAGGGTCCTCATTTGTTTGGGAACCCCATTCGCTGAGTGAGATAGTTGGTGGTTGATCTCTGATCAAGGACTGCTCTCAAGTTCTAGGAGCTGTAAACCTCTCTAAAGAGTTAATTGTTAACTCCAGTGTAAAGTGTTGATGGCTTAAGTGCGCCCTCCTCCTGGGTTATTTGCATTTTAGATGGTACTCCTAGGAGACCAAAATTCCTTGAAGACCCTAAAAGAATGGGGCCTTAGTGATGGCATAAAGGGTGTGTGTGTGTATGTGTGTGTGTGTGTGTGTGTGTGTGTGTGTGTGTTTATGAGAGAGAGAGATAGAGAGAGAAAGAGAAAGAGAGAGGGAGATGGTTTTGTTTAAAATTCCTTAAATCTTTAATCTGTCTTTGTTATATTGAAGGATGAGGATTTTATGGAACCATCTGTGATACTCAGACCTTAGGGGTACTCATGGTGGAATGTGCAGGAACTATTTTTAATATTTTATTTAGCTACAGTAAGTTAACTGAAATATCAGGTACTAAATCAGTGTGATTGTAATTTGGTGATTATTTGGGATTCTGGGGGTGGAAAATGATCAGAGAGATGGGGGCCAGGAGATTAGGTGATGCCCCAGGTCTCTTCGGTAGTAAGAGCTCACCCCTGTGAGCCAGGTTTGACCTTTGTTCTCCCATCTCCAGTCCCTTGTCTTCACTGCAGGGCCCTGCTGTGCTCACCACCAGAGTATGAGTTTCTCCAGGCTGGTTCACTGCTGAGAGCCAGAGTCAGGAAGATAACAGGTACTCAAGAAACTGTGGTTGAAGGTTGCTGTTCTGATCTCTGTCTCACAGATGAGACAGTTGAGACTCCGAGTCCACCCAGCAGGACAGTGGTCAGTAATCCTGCGTCTGTGGGCTGAGAACCCCGTGTTACCTCTCTGGAGGCACCTCCCAGGCAGGTGATCACAAGATAGGTGGAGCTTGCCCTCTGCTGTTGAGTGTAGGGCTGGCCCAAGGCTTCATTGCCTTCCAGCTCTGATCCTTGGGCCCAGCTGTCAGGGCTGCTTGGACTTGGAAGCTTTACAGGGTAGAATCTGGGAGACTGAAAGCGAACCACCCACTTCACATCCCAGCACCTCCCACCTTGCTTTCTCAGAAATGAATAAAGTGAGCTTGTCACTTCAAAGAAAAGGATGGGCAGACTGTATATGTTGGCAATGATAACAGTCAAGCTTTTAAGCAAAGATCGAATGTTGGAAAACTTAGGTTCACCATTGTGAGCTTGATAGGTTCCTAATACTTAAAGACTTTCTGATGAGATTGGCAGTGATGTTAACAAATTGACTTCTTTGATACTGTATAATGAAATCTGTCAGCATTTAGATCTGTGCAACTATGTGAACTAATATTTCCCAAACGACCAATGAATGATGCTACAAAATCATGCACAGATAAAAGATCTATTGAAAGTGCAAGAGAAACCAGGGGATTTTTACAGAACAGAGTGCCAAAAGCTCATTGATATAATTTTGGATTCCACATTTTTAATAACCTTTAAGAAACTACCACTTAGTGGGTTTTAGTGTATTATCAAAGAAGAGAGTCTATAAAATTATCTGCAAAGGTTATTAAAATACTCCTCCTCTGCATATCTTCATACGCTTCAACCAAAATAATATATGGCAGGTGGAATGCAGAAGCAGATATGAGCATCCCACTATCTTTTATTGTCACACATTAAAAAGATTTGGAAAAATGAAAAACACATCGCTTCTCTCTTCACTAAATTACTTGTTCTGGAAAATAATGTTTACTAAAACATTATTTTTAGTAAAAGTGTTATTTACATTTACATATAATGAGTTTATTATTTTTTAAAATAAGTGAAGAAATCTTTAAAAACTTTCAGTTTTATTTTCCAAAATGGTAAATATTGATAGATGTAACAGATATGAACAAAAGCTCTTGGGGCTCTAATTTATTTTTAAGTGTATAAAGGGTACCCTTTTTCCTGCTCAAAACTTGTGAACTGATTTAGAATATACAGAGAACTGCCACAAATCAAAAAGAATAAGACAGGGTCCCAACAGAAAAAATGGGCAGACATTGCAAACAGGTAATTTATAGAAAAAGCTGACAGGCGTATGAAGAGTTGCTTGGGCTCATTCTTTTTTTTTTTTTTTTTTTTTTTTTTGCGGTATGCGGGCCTCTCACTGCCGTGGCCTCTCCGGTTGCGGAGCACAGGCTCCGGACGCGCAGGCTCAGCGGCCATGGCTCACGGGCCCAGCCGCTCCGCGGCATGTGGGATCTTCCCGGACCGGGGCACGAACCCGTGTCCCCTGCATCGGCAGGTGGACTCTCAGCCACTGCGCCACCAGGGAAGCCCCTGGGCTCATTCTTAATCAGAGAAATGCCAATAAAAATGTGACATTACTTTATATCTACTATTGGCGAAATATAGAAAACTGAATAATGACAAACATTAATGGGGCTGTGAGGATAGAGGACATGCTCCCTTTCTGTTGGTAGGAGTCAGAAAAGTACAGCTGTTCCGGAAAGCAATCTAGTAGTAGTAGTTACTCCAATGAAACATGCATAGTAGATGGATGATGGTGAGAGTTGCACAACAATGTGAATGTACTTAGTACCCTTGAACTGTACAGTTAAATATGGTTAAAATAGTATGTTTTAAATTATGTGACTTTTACCACAACAAAAAAAATTTAAGAAATATGCACAGTCTGTATGACTGAGCAGTTCTACATTTGGGTGTACGAAGAAAAGAAACTGTTACACAAGTCTTTTTTTTTTTAACATCTTTATTGGAGTATAATTGCTTTACAATAGTGTGTTAGTTTCTGTTTTATAACAAAGTGAATCAGCTATACATATACATATGTTCCCATATCTCTTCCCTCTTACGTCTCCTTCCCACCCTCCCTATCCCAAGTCTTTTGACATGTGTGCAGGATGTTTATCCCAGCTGTTTTTGACAGCAGGTGGCAGGAAGACTTCCAGGCACGCATCACTATGAGTGTCCTGGGAACATGTGAATGCATACTACCTGATGCCTGGATGCCGGGAGGTATGTCATAAGGAATTGAGAAAGGGGCAGAAGTGGTCCATAGCACAATATCATTTATGTAAATCAAAATGAGTCATAGGAGGCAATTTGTGTTTTGCAAGAGCACAAACAAATGGAAGGGTCTACACTGTGATAGTTTCCTAGGGGTGCTAGGAAATATCCCAAACTAGGTGATTACAAAACAATGGAAATGTATTCTCTTACAGTTCTGGAGTCCAGAAGTTAAAAGCAAAGTGTCAGCAGGATTGGTTTCTTCTGGAGGCTCTGAGGAAGAATCTGTTCCATGATTCTCCTAGCTTCCGATGGTTGCTGGCAATCCTTGGCAGTCAGGTCCCCAGGTAAATACCTTGAGATCCCTTCCTCCAACAAACTAACTCTACAGAGGAGGGAACCATAGGGAGATGGTCTAAGGACGGGAAGTGTAACGATCAGAGCTCTCTAAAGATGAAAGGACTGCCATTGATAGGTAACAACAACAACAAAAAATGCGAACAAAAAAATGGCCTGGGGACCACCTGGCAGAGCTATGGTAGGAGGGTCCCAATCATCATATGAGTTGCTGAACCAGGTAGTTTTATATTTCCTATCAACTCTGGGAGGCAGTGTCTGGTATTCTCCCTGCTCTCTCTCCATTCTGGACTACCTACCCTTCTCTTTAGTCTCTGTGGGATAGTTTTGTCATTCCGCCAGTAAGTGGCCAAGCTGGACATCAAGTCCGGGTCAGTCTGACCCCAAGGGTGATACCTCGACTACTCTTTGGACCCAGCGTCTTCCGGCCACGGGGTGTTCCTGCTGGAAAAGACACTTGAAAGTTACTCTCCCAACCTGTTCTTTTTACAAAAGAGGAAACCGTGGCCTGAAGAGGGAAACACATGGCTTTTCTCAAAGTCTTACATGTGGATCAAGCATCACAGCTGGGAATTGAAGGCCGGGAATCTTGATGTGGGTCCACTGCTCTTTCCCTCTCTTGCTTGGGGACCGAGGAGCCTGGCTGTTTTTCCTGATTCCATCGACAGATGAGCAAACCTCAGGCTACTGTGTCTTTGGGTATAAATGGGAACCTTCCAACTTTGCCAGCTCCTGGGCTCAGGTGGCATTATGATCAGTGTTGATTACATGCTGAGGGGAGAGCTGAGCCGTTCCTTAGGGTAAAAGTACACTTAAAAGACACTATTTACATTATTCTTATTTTTTTATTGAAGCATAGTTGAGGTACAATATTATATAAGTTACAGGTGTACAATATAGTGATTCAAAATTTTTAGCAGTTATATTCCATTTATGGTTAATATGAAATATTGGCTATGTTCTCTGTGTTGTACAATATATCACTGTAGTTTATTTTATACATAATAGTTTGTACCTCTTAATCCCCTACCCCTATTTTTTAAACTACCCTCATCTATTTGTAACCAGGGCTTCTTAGAATGATATTTTAAAAAAAAGAGTAGAGAAATGATCCCAAATTTAAACTGAAATTCCTCCTGTTATTTCCTGGTCAGCATAAGTAATATTGAGTTTTCTATCTAAATGCTCATATAACATATGAAATACCCGGGTAACAGGAGCAATTTGCTTCTTAAATTGGAACCTTGCAAATCAATTATCAGGAAGCAGAGCACGCATTTTCTCCTAAGCCACAAAATTTATTCTTCAGAATGACATCGTGCTGCTCACTGCATGTCATAATCAAACCAGGAGTGAGCTCCTGCCTCCACATCTTGGTGAAAAAGAAAAAAAAAAACCCACCTCATCTGAAAAGCTCTTAAGTCTTCTAAGATTTGTGATCCTATGTTTTCAAGACTAAAACAGTCTTAGGAATTTAAGGAGTTTAAGAAAGCAAAATTTAACTCCAGTTCAGTCCTTTATTGAATCACCCAAAGCAAAAATCCCAAGTTCCTCTGGGTGATGTTTTCTTGCAATCTCAGTAGGTAGAGAGCCTGGGGAAAAGCTGCAGAGGGCGGGATGAGGGGAGGCCGGTACCATGGGGCTCACCTCCGGGCACCCTGTGCTGGCTGTTCTTCCTTGAATTGGTGGGGGATGTTTCACTATACAAGAGCGGAAATCATCATACATCATGATCCTCAATCCTGGCCGCACAGTGGAATTTCCTGTGATGCTTCAAAAAACCGTGAATGCGTGGCCCCCATCCCTAGAGATTTTGATTCAATTGATCCAGTTGGCACTCAGCACCTGTGTTACTGAAAAGATCCTAATGTTCAGCCAGGATTGGAACCCTGGCTTCTCACAGGGGCATAACGTGACAATTAAATGAGGAAAACAAGAAAAAGCACACCCAGAACAGTACCTGGAACCTAGGTGCTCAAACATAGTGGCTTCCCTTCCCTCACCTCCTCTGGGGTCTCCTAGCTCTCCCCCAACCCCCTACCTTCGACCTCTTCCATCCTATCATTCCCATTCCCTCCCCACCTTGGGTTCCTGATGAGCTAATACAAGCAAAAGCCTTTGCAAATCCCATCTGTTGTTTTCATGCGTGTGCACATATGAGCGAGTGTGCAGGGTGGGTTCCATACCCTCTTTGAAGGCAGGTGGTTGTGTGGGAAGCTTGGAGTCTATGATTTCTGGGAAGGTGTAGAGAGCTTGTCTTTTTTTAAAAAAATATATACGTACACACACACACATGTATGAAAATAATGCAACGATGAACCTTATGTTTGAAAACCTTAAACCAATCACTTCTCACTTTTAAATAACTTCATAGGTGGTGAAAATGCAGCTAACTGTGTCCCATGTCCCAGAGCAGGAGCTTCTTCGAGTGCTCCCTGTAGAGGCTACTGAAGTGTTATGACCTCTTTCTGTCAGTGCTGTGAACCTTCCTGAGGGAGAGCTTGCCTTTTACCCATGCGGGGAGCTTCTGGGAGCATTCACTGTCTTCGTAGCTTGGGTGTCCAGTAGACTGTCCTAGGCTGGAGATGGGTGGCCTGAGCATGGGGAGAGTTGCATGATTTTGTAGTCTGGGGACTCCCACTTGGGAATGAAGAAGGGAGGGGGGATTCCAGGCCTGAGCTCAGAATTTGGCTGTTGTCCATCCAATCTGGGCAGGAGTGATGGGCACCCCCAAGAGTCCTGTTGGGTGGAAGCAAGGCAGCAGAGGCTGGGAAGTCCAGGCCTGTGCAGTCCCCTGGCCCCTGTATGCCTTACTTCCCTTCTCTTGCTATTCTTAGGCCCTTGGGCCTTGAAGCTACTGCACATTTGGGCACATGGGGAAAGGAAGCTCACCCTTGTTTTCCAGCATGTGGCTTGGGCTCCATCACTTCTGAAAGGGCCGCAAGAGAAGCCCACCTGAGCCAGAGTTTGAGATGGTCTTGTTTCATCATAGCTGACCTTAGGGAACAGACATGTGCAAAGTAAAGGCCGCCCCTTCTTGGATTGTTTAAAACACGGCAGCAAATTGAATGTGGGTCATTTTCAAGGTTGTAATGTGGAATCAGTGTCTCAGTGGGTAACTGCAGCGGCCCAGAGAGACCTTAACCAGCCTCTTCAAACAGCTGAAGAACTTTTTTAAGTAGCCTGCTGACTTTGGCCTGGCCCTCAAAAGCCCTCAGGTACCTGGTGAGGGGGCCTTCTTGCAATTGTCATAACTCTCATGTTAAACATATTTATTTGGTGATTTGCTTGCCTTTGTAGTTAAGAAGTGACTTTGGCTCTGCCCTTTACTTTCCTTTGCAATTGTGGAGGATTTGAGAAACCAAGTAACTCTGGAAGTCTATTTGAAAGGAGCTCAACATTTTATTTAAGATGAGCTTTAATTGACCATAGAAATGAAAAGTTCTTACCAAAGACGGATATTGGAAAGACATACATCAGTGATTTTATTTCCTTATTACTGTTTGTACTGGAATTAAACTCTTCCAAATGAAGACTCAGGCTGGAGGGGAAAACTTATGAACCACTTCTGAGATTAACACCCCTAATATGGTACATCTAGACATAGCTTGGGCTTTTCATCAATACTCTGCCAAATGAGTCTGCTGCCCTCTGGGATGAAATTGCCTGGGCTGGGAGAGTAATTTGATCTTGGAGTGACTTTAATCAATATGCTTCTGTTAAACAAATATTTCCAATTTTTCAGCATGTTTGTTTGCTTTGTAAATTTCTTTTTGCTGTCAATGTGCTGAGCTGGCACTGTTAATTTCCACAGGTGGGACAGGACTGTTGGCTTCCCTGGGTAACTTCTCAGCATGTTGGGAGCTGGAAGGATAGAATTTCATGAGCTGCTCCAGCCAGCTGCTAAGTACCTGGGGCAAAGTTTGCAAGGACTCGGGGTGACCACCCCCTAACACCAAGTGCCCCCCACGTTGCTTAAGGAGGTTCAGTTGCCTGAGGTTTACTTTGGACGCATTTTTAATCATAGTGGTCGGCATAGACAGGAAGGCTAAGCCAGGAACGAAATACCTGAGAGCCACAGATGTTCCAGCTTGGGGGAACTTTATGGAATGAGCTCTCCAGGAGACTCTGCCGGTGGCCGTGGAGGAGATTATCTGAGGTCTGTTCACTAAGTCCGCAGCTTAAGAAGTGGAATATTAAAATTCTGTGCCCTGTGTTTCAACTTACAGAAACTGATGGCATAAAAATCGCTGATGGAGAAGCATCGTTTTAATGCATTTACATCCACTCTACTTTCAGCCCTCACTGGGAAGAAAAAATCCCCTTTTGAACGTGTCCCTAAATTTGTGCTGTAAGGAGACACATGAAAAGCAAAGCTGAAGTTCTATAGAGGGAACAGGGCACAGACATGTATGCATCCCCACTCCCAAACCCACGGAGCACACCTGCACAGAGTCATGCCTG